>NC_132844.1:73990449-75273550 GCF_048164855.1 Canis lupus baileyi | reverse complement strand
CCTGGAGGGTATCTCCAGGTGCAGTAGAGTGGTAATCTGGGAACCTCCTTACTCAGAATACTGCTACCTTCACACTGTCATAAGAATGCAGCTAGTTGAGAGCTGGCTTTCAAGGCATGCTTCCCTGTGAGAGCTGAGGACAGGGCAGGACCCTCCCGCATCCTGCCTGACTGTAGACTTACCTGCTAACCTCCTTCTGTTAGTGGCTGGGATAGTTTGTGGGAAAAGCATGTGTAAGCATTGGGCCTGAACTCCCGTGTATCTGAGTTGAATACAGCGATTTCCAAAGTCCTTCTTCAATAGGAGTGTAGCTAGGTTCCAACTCCCATGTCCGAGTGGGTAGCAGACATCTGCCACCATGCATACACACTTCTGAGAGTTGAGCTTATGGCCTGTAACCCAACATCCTGCCTGCCGCTACCTTTCGCTTCCAAAATGCCTAGGCTCGCTGCTTGACACAAGTGTTGGGAGAGGTAACTGGAATCTCCCGGCACACAAGACGAGTGCCTCCAAGCTCAATCAAGCGATTTCCTAGTAATTCCTGGGTAGACTGGTGCTACCTACTAAGTTGCATACGTGAGTAGGTAGTTGAAACGCCTTGTCCAAAAACATCTTACTTCTGAGAGTTGAGCTCACCTCAGTCCCTCCACAGTTCCACACTGCCTGCAGAGTGAGTTTCGCACGTCTTCACCAGAGACGTTTGCCAGAGGCCTCTGAGACGCAAGTTAACAATGCAGGACCTGGAGGGTATCTCCAGGTGCAGTAGAGTGGTAATCTGGGAACCTCCTGTCTCAGGAATCCTGCTACCTTGACCCTGCCATAAGTATGCAGCTAGTTGACAGCTGGCTTCAAGGTATGCTTCCCTGTGAGAGCTAAGGACAGGGCACAACCCTCCCACATCCTGCTTGACTGTAGAAGGAGCTGTTAACGTCCTCATGTTAGTGGCAGGGAAAGGTTGTGAGAAAAGCAGTGGAATCGTTGTGCCTGAACCCACGTGTATCTGAGTTGAATACAGCGATTTCCAAAGTCCTTTTTCATCAGAGTGTAGTAGGTTCCCACTCGCATGTACGAGTGGGTAGCAGACATCTGCCTCCCCTGCATACACACTTCTGAGAGTTGAGCTTATGGCCTGTATCCCTACCTCCTGCCTGCAGCTAGCTTTCGCTTCCAAAGGCCTAGGCTCGCTGCTTCACCGAAGTGTTGGGAGAGGTAACTGGAATCTCCCGGCACACAAGACGAGTGCCTCCAAGCTCAATCCAGCGATTTCCCAGTAATTCCTGGGGTAGACTGGTGCTACATACTAAGTTCCATATGTGAGAAGGTAGCTGAACGCCTTGTCCAAAATCATCTTACTGCTGAGAGTTGAGCTCACCCTCAGTCCCTCACAGTTCCACACTGCCTGCAGAGTGAGTTTCGCACGTCTTCACCAGAGACGTTTGCCAGAGGCTTCTGAGACGCACGTTAACAATGCAGACCTGGAGGGTATCTCCAGGTGCAATAGAGTGGTAATCTGGGAACCTCATTACTCAGAAAACTGCTACCTTCACACTGCATAAGAATGCATCTAGTTGAGAGCTGGCTTCTAGGCATGCTTCCCTGGGAAGTGCTGAGGACAGGGCAGAACCCACCCGCATCCTGCCTGACTGTAGGCGCAGCGGCTAACATCCTAATGTTAGTGGCTGAGAGAGGTTGCGGGAAAAGCATGTGTAAGCATTGGGCCTGAACTCCTGTGTATCTGCGTTGAATACAGCGATTTCCAATGGGCTTTTTCAATCAGAGTGTAGCTAGTTTCCAACTCCCATGTCAGAGTGGGTAGCAGACATCTGTCTCCCCTGCATACACACTTCTGAGAGTTGAGCTTATGGCCTGTATCCCTACCTCCTGCCCTGCAGCTAGCTTTCGCTTCCAAAAGGCCTAGGCTCGCTGCTTCACCGAAGTGTTGGGAGAGGAAACTGGAATCTCCGGCAACAAGACTAGTGCCTCCAAGCTCAATCCAGCGATTTCCCAGTAATTCCTGGGTAGACTGGTGCTACATACTAAGTTCCATATGGGAGAAGGTAGCTGAACGCCTTGTCCAAAATCATCTTACTGCTGAGAGTTGAGCTCACCCTCAGTCCCTCACAGTTCCACACTGCCTGCAGAGTGAGTTTCGGACGTCTTCACCAGAGACGTTTGCCAGAGGCTTCTGAGACGCAAGTTAACAATGCAGACCTGGAGGGTATCTCCAGGTGAAGTAGAGTGGTAATCTTGGAACCTCCTTACTCAGAATACTGCTACCTTCACTCTGCCATAAGAATGCAGCTAGTTGAGTGCTGGCTTCAAGGCATGCTTCCCTGTGAGAGCTGAGACAGGGCAGGACCCACCCGCATCCTGCCTGACTGTAGGCGCAGCGGCTAACATCCTAATGTTAGTGGCTGAGAGAGGTTGCGGAAAAGCATGTGTAAGCATTGGGCCTGAACTCCTGTGTATCTGAGTTGAATACAGCGATTTCCAATGGCTTCTTCAATCAGAGTGTAGCTAGTTTCCAACTCCCATGTCAGAGTGGGTAGCAGACATCTGTCTCCCCTGCATACACACTTCTGAGAGTTGAGCTTAAGGCCTGTACCTCCCCATCCAGCCTGCTGGTTCCTTTCACTTCTAAAAGGCCTAGGCTCGCTGTTTGACGGAAGTGTTGGGAGAGGTAATGGAATCTCCCGGCACACAAGACTAGTGCCTCCCAGCTCATTCCAGCGATTGCCTAGTAATTCCTGGGGTAGACTGGTGCTACATACTAAGTTCCATACGTGAGAATGTAGCTGAACGCCTTGTCCAAAAGCATCTTACTTCTGAGAGTTGAGCTCACCCTCAGTCCCTCACAGTTCCACACTGCCTGCAGAGTGAGTTCGCACGTCTTCACCAGAGACGTTTGCCAGAGGCCTCTGAGACGTAAGTTAACAATGCAGACCTGGAGGGTATCTCCAGGTGCAGTGGAGTGGTACTCTGGGAACCTTCCTGTCTCAGAATACTGCTACCTTGACCCGCCATAAGTATGCAGCTAGTTGACCGCTGGCTTCAAGGACACGCTTCCCTGTGAGAGCTAAGGACAGGGCACAACCCTCCCGCATCCTGCTTGACTGTAGAAGGAGCTGTTAACGTCCTCATGTTAGTGGCAGGAAAGGTTCTGAGAAAAGCATGTGGAATCGTTGTGCCTGAACCCACGTGTATCTGAGTTGAATACAGCGAATTTCCAAAGTCCTTATTCATCAGAGTGTAGTAGGTTCCCACTCGCATGTACGAGTGGGTAGCAGACATCTGCCTCCCATGCATACACACTTTCTGAGAGTTGAGCTTATGGCCTGTATCCCTACCTCCTGCCTGCAGCTAGCTTTCGCTTCCAAAAGGCCTAGGCTCGCTGCTTCACCGAAGTGTTGGAGAGGTAACTGGAATCTCCCGGAAACAAGACTAGTGCCTCCAAGCTCAATCCAGCGATTTCCCAGTAATTCCTGGGGTAGACTGGTGCTACATACTAAGTTCCATATGTTGAGAAGGTAGCTGAACGCCTTGTCCAAAATCATCTTACTGCTGAGAGTTGAGCTCACCCTCAGTCCCTCACAGTTCCACACTGCCTGCAGAGTGAGTTTCGCACGTCTTCACCAGAGACGTTTGCCAGAGGCTTCTGAGAGGCAAGTTAACAATGCAGGACCTGGAGGGTATCTCCAGGTGCAGTAGAGTGGTAATCTGGGAACCTCCTTACTCAGAATACTGCTACCTTCACACTGTCATAAGAATGCAGCTAGTTGAGAGCTGGCTTCAAGGCATGCTTCTCTGTGAGAGCTGAGGACAGGCCAGGACCCTACCGCATCCTGCCTGACTGTAGACTTACCTGCTAACCTCCTTCTGTTAGTGGCTGGGATAGTTTGTGGGAAAAGGCATGTGTAAGCATTGGGCCTGAACTGCCGTGTATCTGAGTTGAATACAGCGATTTCCAACATCCTTCTTCAATAGGAGTGTAGCTAGGTTCCAACTCCCATGTCCGAGTGGGTAGCAGACATCTGCCACCCATGCATACACACTTCTGAGAGTTGAGCTTATGGCCTGTAACCCAACATCCTGCCTGCCTCCACCTTTCGCTTCCAAAATGCCTAGGCTCGCTGCTTGACGCAAGTGTTGGGAGAGGTAACTGGAATCTCCCGGCACACAAGACGAGTGCCTCCAAGCTCAATCAAGCGATTTCCTAGTAATTCCTGGGGTAGACTGGTGTTACATACTAAGTTGCATACGTGAGTAGGTACTTGAACGCCTTGTCCAAAAACATCTTACTTCTGAGAGTTGAGCTCACCCTCAGTCCCTCACAGTTCCACACTGCCTGCAGAGTGAGTTTCGCACGTCTTCACCAGAGACGTTTGCCAGAGGCTTCTGAGACGCAAGTTAACAATGCAGACCTAGAGGGTATCTCCAGGTGCAGTAGAGTGGTAATCTGGGAACCTCCTGTCTCAGAATACTGCTACCTTCACCCTGCCATAAGTATGCAGCTAGTTGACAGCTGGCTTCAAGGTATGCTTCCCTGTGAGAGCTAAGGACAGGGCACAACCCTCCCGCATCCTGCTTGACTGTAGAAGGAGCTGCTAACGTCCTCATGTTAGTGGCAGGGAAAGGTTGTGAGAAAAGCATGTGGAATCGTTGTGCCTGAACCCACGTGTATCTGAGTTGAATACAGCGATTTCCAAAGTCCTTTTTCATCAGAGTGTAGTAGGTTCCCACTCGCATGTACGAGTGGGTAGCAGACATCTGCCTCCCATGCATACACACTTCTGAGAGTTGAGCTTATGGCCTGTATCCCTACCTCCTGCCTGCAGCTAGCTTTCGCTTCCAAAAGGCCTAGGCTCGCTGCTTCACCGAAGTGTTGGGAGAGGTAACTGGAATCTCCCGGCAACAAGACTAGTGCCTCCAAGCTCAATCCAGCGATTTCCCAGTAATTCCTGGGGTAGACTGGTGCTACGTACTAAGTTCCATATGTGAGAAGGTAGCTGAACGCCTTGTCCAAAATCATCTTACTGCTGAGAGTTGAGCTCACCCTCAGTCCCTCACAGTTCCACACTGCCTGCAGAGTGAGTTTCGCACGTCTTCACCAGGGACGTTTGCCAGAGGCTTCTGAGAGGCAAGTTAACAATGCAGACCTGGAGGGTATCTCCAGGTGCAGTAGAGTGGTAATCTGGGAACCTCCTTACTCAGAATACTGCTACCTTCACACTGTCATAAGAATGCAGCTAGTTGAGAGCTGGCTTCAAGGCATGCTTCCCTGTGAGAGCTGAGGACAGGGCAGGACCCTCCCGCATCCTGCCTGACTGTAGACTTACCTGCTAACCTCCTTCTGTTAGTGGCTGGGATAGTTTGTGGGAAAAGCATGTGTAAGCATTGGGCCTGAACTCCCGTGTATCTGAGTTGAATACAGCGATTTCCAAAGTCCTTCTTCAATAGGAGTGTAGCTAGGTTCCAACTCCCATGTCCGAGTGAGTAGCAGATATCTGCCACCCATGCATACACACTTCTGAGAGTTGAGCTTATGGCCTGTAACCCAACATCCTGCCTGCCGCTACCTTTCGCTTCCAAAATGCCTAGGCTCGCTGCTTGACGCAAGTGTTGGGAGAGGTAACTGGAATCTCCCGGCACACAAGACGAGTGCCTCCAAGCTCAATCAAGCGATTTCCTAGTAATTCCTGGGGTAGACTGGTGCTACATACTAAGTTGCATACGTGAGTAGGTAGTTGAACGCCTTGTCCAAAAACATCTTACTTCTGAGAGTTGAGCTCACCCTCAGTCCCTCACAGTTCCACACTGCCTGCAGAGTGAGTTTCGCACGTCTTCACCAGAGACGTTTGCCAGAGGCCTCTGAGACGCAAGTTAACAATGCAGACCTGGAGGGTATCTCCAGGTGCAGTAGAGTGGTAATCTGGGAACCTCCTGTCTCAGAATCCTGCTACCTTGACCCTGCCATAAGTATGCAGCTAGTTGACAGCTGGCTTCAAGGTATGCTTCCCTGTGAGAGCTAAGGACAGGGCACAACCCTCCCGCATCCTGCTTGACTGTAGAAGGAGCTGCTAACGTCCTCATGTTAGTGGCAGGGAAAGGTTGTGAGAAAAGCATGTGGAATCGTTGTGCCTGAACCCACGTGTATCTGAGTTGAATACAGCGATTTCCAAAGTCCTTATTCATCAGAGTGTAGTAGGTTCCCACTCGCATGTACGAGTGGGTAGCAGACATCTGCCTCCCATGCATACACACTTCTGAGAGTTGAGCTTATGGCCTGTATCCCTACCTCCTGCCTGCAGCTAGCTTTCGCTTCCAAAAGGCCTAGGCTCGCTGCTTCACCGAAGTGTTGGGAGAGGTAACTGGAATCTCCCGGCAACAAGACTAGTGCCTCCAAGCTCAATCCAGCGATTTCCCAGTAATTCCTGGGGTAGACTGGTGCTACATACTAAGTTCCATATGGGAGAAGGTAGCTGAACGCCTTGTCCAAAATCATCTTACTGCTGAGAGTTGAGCTCACCCTCAGTCCCTCACAGTTCCACACTGCCTGCAGAGTGAGTTTCGCACGTCTTCACCAGAGACGTTTGCCAGAGGCTTCTGAGAGGCAAGTTAACAATGCAGACCTGGAGGGTATCTCCAGGTGCAGTAGAGTGGTAATCTGGGAACCTCCTGACTCAGAATACTGCTACCTTCACACTGTCATAAGAATGCAGCTAGTTGAGAGCTGGCTTCAAGGCATGCTTCCCTGTGAGAGCTGAGGACAGGGCAGGACCCTCCCGCATCCTGTCTGACTGTAGACTTACCTGCTAACCTCCTTCTGTTAGTGGCTGGGATAGTTTGTGGGAAAAGCATGTGTAAGCATTGGGCCTGAACTCCCGTGTATCTGAGTTGAATACAGCGATTTCCAAAGTCCTTCTTCAATAGGAGTGTAGCTAGGTTCCAACTCCCATGTCCGAGTGGGTAGCAGATATCTGCCACCCATGCATACACACTTCTGAGAGTTGAGCTTATGGCCTGTAACCCAACATCCTGCCTGCCGCTACCTTTCGTTTCCAAAATGCCTAGGCTCGCTGCTTGACGCAAGTGTTGGGAGAGGTAACTGGAATCTCCCGGCACACAAGACGAGTGCCTCCAAGCTCAATCAAGCGATTTCCTAGTAATTCCTGGGGTAGACTGGTGCTACATACTAAGTTGCATACGTGAGTAGGTAGTTGAACGCCTTGTCCAAAAACATCTTACTTCTGAGAGTTGAGCTCACCCTCAGTCCCTCACAGTTCCACACTGCCTGCAGAGTGAGTTTCGCACGTCTTCACCAGAGACGTTTGCCAGAGGCTTCTGAGACGCAAGTTAACAATGCAGACCTGGAGGGTATCTCCAGGTGCAGTAGAGTGGTAATCTGGGAACCTCCTGTCTCAGAATACTGCTACCTTGACCCTGCCATAAGTATGCAGCTAGTTGACAGCTGGCTTCAAGGTATGCTTCCCTGTGAGAGCTAAGGACAGGGCACAACCCTCCCGCATCCTGCTTGACTGTAGAAGGAGCTGCTAACGTCCTCATGTTAGTGGCAGGGAAAGGTTGTGAGAAAAGCATGTGGAATCGTTGTGCCTGAACCCACGTGTATCTGAGTTGAATACAGCGATTTCCAAAGTCCTTTTTCATCAGAGTGTAGTAGGTTCCCACTCGCATGTACGAGTGGGTAGCAGACATCTGCCTCCCATGCATACACACTTCTGAGAGTTGAGCTTATGGCCTGTATCCCTACCTCCTGCCTGCAGCTAGCTTTCGCTTCCAAAAGGCCTAGGCTCGCTGCTTCACCGAAGTGTTGGGAGAGGTAACTGGAATCTCCCGGCAACAAGACTAGTGCCTCCAAGCTCAATCCAGCGATTTCCCAGTAATTCCTGGGGTAGACTGGTGCTACGTACTAAGTTCCATATGTGAGAAGGTAGCTGAACGCCTTGTCCAAAATCATCTTACTGCTGAGAGTTGAGCTCACCCTCAGTCCCTCACAGTTCCACACTGCCTGCAGAGTGAGTTTCGCACGTCTTCACCAGGGACGTTTGCCAGAGGCTTCTGAGACGCAAGTTAACAATGCAGACCTGGAGGGTATCTCCAGGTGCAGTAGAGTGGTAATCTGGGAACCTCCTTACTCAGAATACTGCTACCTTCACACTGTCATAAGAATGCAGCTAGTTGAGAGCTGGCTTCAAGGCATGCTTCCCTGTGAGAGCTGAGGACAGGGCAGGACCCTCCCGCATCCTGCCTGACTGTAGACTTACCTGCTAACCTCCTTCTGTTAGTGGCTGGGATAGTTTGTGGGAAAAGCATGTGTAAGCTTTGGGCCTGAACTCCCGTGTATCTGAGTTGAATACAGCGATTTCCAAAGTCCTTCTTCAATAGGAGTGTAGCTAGGTTCCAACTCCCATGTCCGAGTGGGTAGCAGACATCTGCCACCCATGCATACACACTTCTGAGAGTTGAGCTTATGGCCTGTAACCCAACATCCTGCCTGCCGCTACCTTTCGCTTCCAAAATGCCTAGGCTCGCTGCTTGACGCAAGTGTTGGGAGAGGTAACTGGAATCTCCCGGCACACAAGACGAGTGCCTCCAAGCTCAATCAAGCGATTTCCTAGTAATTCCTGGGGTAGACTGGTGCTACATACTAAGTTCCATACGTGAGTAGGTAGTTGAACGCCTTGTCCAAAAACATCTTACTTCTGAGAGTTGAGCTCACCCTCAGTCCCTCACAGTTCCACACTGCCTGCAGAGTGAGTTTCGCACGTCTTCACCAGAGACGTTTGCCAGAGGCCTCTGAGACGCAAGTTAACAATGCAGACCTGGAGGGTATCTCCAGGTGCAGTAGAGTGGTAATCTGGGAACCTCCTGTCTCAGAATCCTGCTACCTTGACCCTGCCATAAGTATGCAGCTAGTTGACAGCTGGCTTCAAGGTATGCTTCCCTGTGAGAGCTAAGGACAGGGCACAACCCTCCCACATCCTGCTTGACTGTAGAAGGAGCTGTTAACGTCCTCATGTTAGTGGCAGGGAAAGGTTGTGAGAAAAGCATGTGGAATCGTTGTGCCTGAACCCACGTGTATCTGAGTTGAATACAGCGATTTCCAAAGTCCTTTTTCATCAGAGTGTAGTAGGTTCCCACTCGCATGTACGAGTGGGTAGCAGACATCTGCCTCCCATGCATACACACTTCTGAGAGTTGAGCTTATGGCCTGTATCCCTACCTCCTGCCTGCAGCTAGCTTTCGCTTCCAAAAGGCCTAGGCTCGCTGCTTCACCGAAGTGTTGGGAGAGGTAACTGGAATCTCCCGGCACACAAGACGAGTGCCTCCAAGCTCAATCCAGCGATTTCCCAGTAATTCCTGGGGTAGACTGGTGCTACATACTAAGTTCCATATGTGAGAAGGTAGCTGAACGCCTTGTCCAAAATCATCTTACTGCTGAGAGTTGAGCTCACCCTCAGTCCCTCACAGTTCCACACTGCCTGCAGAGTGAGTTTCGCACGTCTTCACCAGAGACGTTTGCCAGAGGCTTCTGAGACGCAAGTTAACAATGCAGACCTGGAGGGTATCTCCAGGTGCAGTAGAGTGGTAATCTGGGAACCTCCTGACTCAGAATACTGCTACCTTCACACTGTCATAAGAATGCAGCTAGTTGAGAGCTGGCTTCAAGGCATGCTTCTCTGTGAGAGCTGAGTACAGGCCAGGACCCTACCGCATCCTGCCTGACTGTAGACTTACCTGCTAACCTCCTTCTGTTAGTGGCTGGGATAGTTTGTGGGAAAGGCATGTGTAAGCATTGGGCCTGAACTGCCGTGTATCTGAGTTGAATACAGCGATTTCCAACATCCTTCTTCAATAGGAGTGTAGCTAGGTTCCAACTCCCATGTCCGAGTGGGTAGCAGACATCTGCCACCCATGCATACACACTTCTGAGAGTTGAGCTTATGGCCTGTAACCCAACATCCTGCCTGCCTCCACCTTTCGCTTCCAAAATGCCTAGGCTCGCTGCTTGACGCAAGTGTTGGGAGAGGTAACTGGAATCTCCCGGCACACAAGACGAGTGCCTCCAAGCTCAATCAAGCGATTTCCTAGTAATTCCTGGGGTAGACTGGTGTTACATACTAAGTTGCATACGTGAGTAGGCACTTGAACGCCTTGTCCAAAAACATCTTACTTCTGAGAGTTGAGCTCACCCTCAGTCCCTCACAGTTCCACACTGCCTGCAGAGTGAGTTTCGGACGTCTTCACCAGAGACGTTTGCCAGAGGCTTCTGAGACGCAAGTTAACAATGCAGACCTGGAGGGTATCTCCAGGTGCAGTAGAGTGGTAATCTGGGAACCTCCTGTCTCAGAATACTGCTACCTTGACCCTGCCATAAGTATGCAGCTAGTTGACAGCTGGCTTCAAGGTATGCTTCCCTGTGAGAGCTAAGGACAGGGCACAACCCTCCCGCATCCTGCTTGACTGTAGAAGGAGCTGCTAACGTCCTCATGTTAGTGGCAGGGAAAGGTTGTGAGAAAAGCATGTGGAATCGTTGTGCCTGAACCCACGTGTATCTGAGTTGAATACAGCGATTTCCAAAGTCCTTTTTCATCAGAGTGTAGTAGGTTCCCACTCGCATGTACGAGTGGGTAGCAGACATCTGCCTCCCATGCATACACACTTCTGAGAGTTGAGCTTATGGCCTGTATCCCTACCTCCTGCCTGCAGCTAGCTTTCGCTTCCAAAAGGCCTAGGCTCGCTGCTTCACCGAAGTGTTGGGAGAGGTAACTGGAATCTCCCGGCAACAAGACTAGTGCCTCCAAGCTCAATCCAGCGATTTCCCAGTAATTCCTGGGGTAGACTGGTGCTACGTACTAAGTTCCATATGTGAGAAGGTAGCTGAACGCCTTGTCCAAAATCATCTTACTGCTGAGAGTTGAGCTCACCCTCAGTCCCTCACAGTTCCACACTGCCTGCAGAGTGAGTTTCGCACGTCTTCACCAGGGACGTTTGCCAGAGGCCTCTGAGACGCAAGTTAACAATGCAGACCTGGAGGGTATCTCCAGGTGCAGTAGAGTGGTAATCTGGGAACCTCCTTACTCAGAATACTGCTACCTTCACACTGTCATAAGAATGCAGCTAGTTGAGAGCTGGCTTCAAGGCATGCTTCCCTGTGAGAGCTGAGGACAGGGCAGGACCCTCCCGCATCCTGCCTGACTGTAGACTTACCTGCTAACCTCCTTCTGTTAGTGGCTGGGATAGTTTGTGGGAAAAGCATGTGTAAGCATTGGGCCTGAACTCCCGTGTATCTGAGTTGAATACAGCGATTTCCAAAGTCCTTCTTCAATAGGAGTGTAGCTAGGTTCCAACTCCCATGTCCGAGTGGGTAGCAGACATCTGCCACCCATGCATACACACTTCTGAGAGTTGAGCTTATGGCCTGTAACCCAACATCCTGCCTGCCGCTACCTTTCGCTTCCAAAATGCCTAGGCTCGCTGCTTGACGCAAGTGTTGGGAGAGGTAACTGGAATCTCCCGGCACACAAGACGAGTGCCTCCAAGCTCAATCAAGCGATTTCCTAGTAATTCCTGGGGTAGACTGGTGCTACATACTAAGTTGCATACGTGAGTAGGTAGTTGAACGCCTTGTCCAAAAACATCTTACTTCTGAGAGTTGAGCTCACCCTCAGTCCCTCACAGTTCCACACTGCCTGCAGAGTGAGTTTCGCACGTCTTCACCAGAGACGTTTGCCAGAGGCCTCTGAGACGCAAGTTAACAATGCAGACCTGGAGGGTATCTCCAGGTGCAGTAGAGTGGTAATCTGGGAACCTCCTGTCTCAGAATCCTGCTACCTTGACCCTGCCATAAGTATGCAGCTAGTTGACAGCTGGCTTCAAGGTATGCTTCCCTGTGAGAGCTAAGGACAGGGCACAACCCTCCCACATCCTGCTTGACTGTAGAAGGAGCTGTTAACGTCCTCATGTTAGTGGCAGGGAAAGGTTGTGAGAAAAGCATGTGGAATCGTTGTGCCTGAACCCACGTGTATCTGAGTTGAATACAGCGATTTCCAAAGTCCTTTTTCATCAGAGTGTAGTAGGTTCCCACTCGCATGTACGAGTGGGTAGCAGACATCTGCCTCCCATGCATACACACTTCTGAGAGTTGAGCTTATGGCCTGTATCCCTACCTCCTGCCTGCAGCTAGCTTTCGCTTCCAAAAGGCCTAGGCTCGCTGCTTCACCGAAGTGTTGGGAGAGGTAACTGGAATCTCCCGGCACACAAGACGAGTGCCTCCAAGCTCAATCCAGCGATTTCCCAGTAATTCCTGGGGTAGACTGGTGCTACATACTAAGTTCCATATGGGAGAAGGTAGCTGAACGCCTTGTCCAAAATCATCTTACTGCTGAGAGTTGAGCTCACCCTCAGTCCCTCACACTTCCACACTGCCTGCAGAGTGAGTTTCGGACGTCTTCACCAGAGACGTTTGCCAGAGGCTTCTGAGACGCAAGTTAACAATGCAGACCTGGAGGGTATCTCCAGGTGAAGTAGAGTGGTAATCTTGGAACCTCCTTACTCAGAATACTGCTACCTTCACTCTGCCATAAGAATGCAGCTAGTTGAGTGCTGGCTTCAAGGCATGCTTCCCTGTGAGAGCTGAGGACAGGGCAGGACCCACCCGCATCCTGCCTGACTGTAGGCGCAGCGGCTAACATCCTAATGTTAGTGGCTGAGAGAGGTTGCGGGAAAAGCATGTGTAAGCAATGGGCCTGAACTCCTGTGTATCTGAGTTGAATACAGCGATTTCCAATGGCCTTCTTCAATCAGAGTGTAGCTAGTTTCCAACTCCCATGTCAGAGTGGGTAGCAGACATCTGTCTCCCCTGCATACACACTTCTGAGAGTTGAGCTTAAGGCCTGTACCTCCCCATCCAGCCTGCTGGTTCCTTTCACTTCTAAAAGGCCTAGGCTCGCTGTTTGACGGAAGTGTTGGGAGAGGTAATTGGAATCTCCCGGCACACAAGACTAGTGCCTCCCAGCTCATTCCAGCGATTGCCTAGTAATTCCTGGGGTAGACTGGTGCTACATACTAAGTTCCATACGTGAGAATGTAGCTGAACGCCTTGTCCAAAAGCATCTTACTTCTGAGAGTTGAGCTCACCCTCAGTCCCTCACAGTTCCACACTGCCTACAGAGTGAGTTTCGCAGGTCTTCACCAGAGACGTTTGCCACAGGCTTCTGAGACGCAAGTTAACAATGCAGACCTGGAGGGTATCTCCAGGTGCAGTAGAGTGGTAATCTCGGAACCGCCTTACTCAGAATACTGCTACCTTCACACTGTCATAAGAATGCAGTTAGTTGAGAGCTGGCTTCAAGGCATGCTTCCCTGTGAGAGCTGAGGACAGGGCAGGACCCTCCCGCATCCTGCCTCTCTGTAGACGTACCTGCTAACCTCCTTATGTTAGTGGCTGGGATAGTTTGTGGGAAAGGCATGTGTAAGCATTGGGCCTGAACTCCCGTGTATCTGAGTTGAATACAGCGATTTCCAACATCCTTCTTCAATAGGAGTGTAGCTAGGTTCCAACTCCCATGTCCGAGTGGGTAGCAGACATCTGCCTCCCATGCATACACACTTCTGAGAGTTGAGCTTATGGCCTGTAACCCTACATCGTGCCTGCCGCTACCTTTCGCTTCCAAAAGGCCTAGGCTCGCTGCTTGACGCAAGTGTTGGGAGAGGTAATTGGAATCTCCCGGCACACAAGACGAGTGCCTCCAAGCTCAATCAAGCGATTTCCTAGTAATTCCTGGGGTAGACTGGTGCTACATACTAAGTTCCATACGTGAGTAGGTAGTTGAACGCCTTGTCCAAAAACATCTTACTTCTGAGAGTTGAGATCACCCTCAGTCCCTCACAGTTCCACACTGCCTGCAGAGTGAGTTTCGCACGTCTTCACCAGAGACGTTTGCCAGAGGCCTCTGAGACGTAAGTTAACAATGCAGACCTGGAGGGTATCTCCAGGTGCAGTAGAGTGGTAATCTGGGAACCTCCTCTCTCAGAATACTGCTACCTTGACCTGCCATAAGTATGCAGCTAGTTGACCGCTGGCTTCAAGACATGCTTCCCTGTGAGAGCTAAGGACAGGGCACAACCCTCCCGCATCCTGCTTGACTGTAGAAGGAGCTGTTAACGTCCTCATGTTAGTGGCAGGGAAAGGTTGTGAGAAAAGCATGTGGAATCGTTGTGCCTGAACCCACGTGTATCTGAGTTGAATACAGCGATTTCCAAAGTCCTTATTCATCAGAGTGTAGTAGGTTCCCACTCGCATGTACGAGTGGGTAGCAGACATCTGCCTCCCATGCATACACACTTCTGAGAGTTGAGCTTATGGCCTGTATCCCTACCTCCTGCCTGCAGCTAGCTTTCGCTTCCAAAAGGCCTAGGCTCGCTGCTTCACCGAAGTGTTGGGAGAGGTAACTGGAATCTCCCGGCAACAAGACTAGTGCCTCCAAGCTCAATCCAGCGATTTCCCAGTAATTCCTGGGGTAGACTGGTGCTACATACTAAGTTCCATATGTGAGAAGGTAGCTGAACGCCTTGTCCAAAATCATCTTACTGCTGAGAGTTGAGCTCACCCTCAGTCCCTCACAGTTCCACACTGCCTGCAGAGTGAGTTTCGCACGTCTTCACCAGAGACGTTTGCCAGAGGCTTCTGAGACGCAAGTTAACAATGCAGACCTGGAGGGTATCTCCAGGTGCAGTAGAGTGGTAATCTGGGAACCTCCTTACTCAGAATACTGCTACCTTCACACTGTCATAAGAATGCAGCTAGTTGAGAGCTGGCTTCAAGGCATGCTTCTCTGTGAGAGCTGAGGACAGGCCAGGACCCTCCCGCATCCTGCCTGACTGTAGACTTACCTGCTAACCTCCTTCTGTTAGTGGCTGGGATAGTTTGTGGGAAAGGCATGTGTAAGCATTGGGCCTGAACTGCCGTGTATCTGAGTTGAATACAGCGATTTCCAACATCCTTCTTCAATAGGAGTGTAGCTAGGTTCCAACTCCCATGTCCGAGTGGGTAGCAGACATCTGCCACCCATGCATACACACTTCTGAGAGTTGAGCTTATGGCCTGTAACCCAACATCCTGCCTGCCTCCACCTTTCGCTTCCAAAATGCCTAGGCTCGCTGCTTGACGCAAGTGTTGGGAGAGGTAACTGGAATCTCCCGGCACACAAGACGAGTGCCTCCAAGCTCAATCAAGCGATTTCCTAGTAATTCCTGGGGTAGACTGGTGTTACATACTAAGTTGCATACGTGAGTAGGTACTTGAACGCCTTGTCCAAAAACATCTTACTTCTGAGAGTTGAGCTCACCCTCAGTCCCTCACAGTTCCACACTGCCTGCAGAGTGAGTTTCGCACGTCTTCACCAGAGACGTTTGCCAGAGGCTTCTGAGACGCAAGTTAACAATGCAGACCTGGAGGGTATCTCCAGGTGCAGTAGAGTGGTAATCTGGGAACCTCCTGTCTCAGAATACTGCTACCTTCACCCTGCCATAAGTATGCAGCTAGTTGACAGCTGGCTTCAAGGTATGCTTCCCTGTGAGAGCTAAGGACAGGGCACAACCCTCCCGCATCCTGCTTGACTGTAGAAGGAGCTGCTAACGTCCTCATGTTAGTGGCAGGGAAAGGTTGTGAGAAAAGCATGTGGAATCGTTGTGCCTGAACCCACGTGTATCTGAGTTGAATACAGCGATTTCCAAAGTCCTTTTTCATCAGAGTGTAGTAGGTTCCCACTCGCATGTACGAGTGGGTAGCAGACATCTGCCTCCCATGCATACACACTTCTGAGAGTTGAGCTTATGGCCTGTATCCCTACCTCCTGCCTGCAGCTAGCTTTCGCTTCCAAAAGGCCTAGGCTCGCTGCTTCACCGAAGTGTTGGGAGAGGTAACTGGAATATACCGGCAACAAGACTAGTGCCTCCAAGCTCAATCCAGCGATTTCCCAGTAATTCCTGGGGTAGACTGGTGCTACATACTAAGTTCCATATGTGAGAAGGTAGCTGAACGCCTTGTCCAAAATCATCTTACTGCTGAGAGTTGAGCTCACCCTCAGTCCCTCACAGTTCCACACTGCCTGCAGAGTGAGTTTCGCACGTCTTCACCAGAGACGTTTGCCAGAGGCTTCTGAGAGGCAAGTTAACAATGCAGACCTGGAGGGTATCTCCAGGTGCAGTAGAGTGGTAATCTGGGAACCTCCTTACTCAGAATACTGCTACCTTCACACTGTCATAAGAATGCAGCTAGTTGAGAGCTGGCTTCAAGGCATGCTTCCCTGTGAGAGCTGAGGACAGGGCAGGACCCTCCCGCATCCTGCCTGACTGTAGACTTACCTGCTAACCTCCTTCTGTTAGTGACTGGGATAGTTTGTGGGAAAAGCATGTGTAAGCATTGGGCCTGAACTCCCGTGTATCTGAGTTGAATACAGCGATTTCCAAAGTCCTTCTTCAATAGGAGTGTAGCTAGGGTCCAACTCCCATGTCCGAGTGGGTAGCAGATATCTGCCACCCATGCATACACACTTCTGAGAGTTGAGCTTAAGGCCTGTACCTCCCCATCCAGCCTGCTGGTTCCTTTCACTTCTAAAAGGCCTAGGCTCGCTGTTTGACGGAAGTGTTGGGAGAGGTAATTGGATACTCCCGGCACACAAGACTAGTGCCTCCAAGCTCATTCCAGCAATTGCCTAGTAATTCGTGTGGTAGACTGGTGCTACATACTAAGTTCCATACGTGAGAAGGTAGCTGAACGCCTTGTCCAAAAGCATCTTACTTCTGAGAGTTGAGCTCACCCTCAGTCCCTCACAGTTCCACACTGCCTGCAGAGTGAGTTTCGCAGGTCTTCACCAGAGACGTTTGCCACAGGCTTCTGAGACGCAAGTTAACAATGCAGACCTGGAGGGTATCTCCAGGTGCAGTAGAGTGGTAATCTTGGAACCTCCTGACTCAGAATACTACTACCTTCACACTGCCATAAGAATGCAGCTAGTTGAGAGCTGGCTTCTAGGCATGCTTCCCTGGGAGTGCTGAGGACAGGGCAGAACCCACCCGCATCCTGCCTGACTGTAGGCGCAGCTGCTAACATCCTAATGTTAGTGGCTGAGAGAGGTTGCGGGAAAAGCATGTGTAAGCATTGGGCCTGAACTCCCGTGTATCTGAGTTGAATACAGCGATTTCCAAAGTCCTTCTTCAATAGGAGTGTAGCTAGGTTCCAACTCCCATGTCCGAGTGGGTAGCAGACATCTGCCACCCATGCATACACACTTCTGAGAGTTGAGCTTATGGCCTGTAACCCAACATCCTGCCTGCCGCTACCTTTCGCTTCCAAAATGCCTAGGCTCGCTGCTTGACGCAAGTGTTGGGAGAGGTAACTGGAATCTCCCGGCACACAAGACGAGTGCCTCCAAGCTCAATCAAGCGATTTCCTAGTAATTCCTGGGGTAGACTGGTGCTACATACTAAGTTGCATACGTGAGTAGGTAGTTGAACGCCTTGTCCAAAAACATCTTACTTCTGAGAGTTGAGCTCACCCTCAGTCCCTCACAGTTCCACACTGCCTGCAGAGTGAGTTTCGCACGTCTTCACCAGAGACGTTTGCCAGAGGCCTCTGAGATGCAAGTTAACAATGCAGACCTGGAGGGTATCTCCAGGTGCAGTAGAGTGGTAATCTGGGAACCTCCTGTCTCAGAATCCTGCTACCTTGACCCTGCCATAAGTATGCAGCTAGTTGACAGCTGGCTTCAAGGTATGCTTCCCTGTGAGAGCTAAGGACAGGGCACAACCCTCCCAAATCCTGCTTGACTGTAGAAGGAGCTGTTAACGTCCTCATGTTAGTGGCAGGGAAAGGTTGTGAGAAAAGCATGTGGAATCGTTGTGCCTGAACCCACGTGTATCTGAGTTGAATACAGCGATTTCCAAAGTCCTTTTTCATCAGAGTGTAGTAGGTTCCCACTCGCATGTACGAGTGGGTAGCAGACATCTGCCTCCCATGCATACACACTTCTGAGAGTTGAGCTTATGGCCTGTATCCCTACCTCCTGCCTGCAGCTAGCTTTCGCTTCCAAAAGGCCTAGGCTCGCTGCTTCACCGAAGTGTTGGGAGAGGTAACTGGAATCTCCCGGCACACAAGACGAGTGCCTCCAAGCTCAATCCAGCGATTTCCCAGTAATTCCTGGGGTAGACTGGTGCTACATACTAAGTTCCATATGTGAGAAGGTAGCTGAACGCCTTGTCCAAAATCATCTTACTGCTGAGAGTTGAGCTCACCCTCAGTCCCTCACAGTTCCACACTGCCTGCAGAGTGAGTTTCGCACGTCTTCACCAGAGACGTTTGCCAGAGGCTTCTGAGACGCAAGTTAACAATGCAGACCTGGAGGGTATCTCCAGGTGCAGTAGAGTGGTAATCTGGGAACCTCCTGACTCAGAATACTGCTACCTTCACACTGTCATAAGAATGCAGCTAGTTGAGAGCTGGCTTCAAGGCATGCTTCTCTGTGAGAGCTGAGTACAGGCCAGGACCCTACCGCATCCTGCCTGACTGTAGACTTACCTGCTAACCTCCTTCTGTTAGTGGCTGGGATAGTTTGTGGGAAAGGCATGTGTAAGCATTGGGCCTGAACTGCCGTGTATCTGAGTTGAATACAGCGATTTCCAACATCCTTCTTCAATAGGAGTGTAGCTAGGTTCCAACTCCCATGTCCGAGTGGGTAGCAGACATCTGCCACCCATGCATACACACTTCTGAGAGTTGAGCTTATGGCCTGTAACCCAACATCCTGCCTGCCTCCACCTTTCGCTTCCAAAATGCCTAGGCTCGCTGCTTGACGCAAGTGTTGGGAGAGGTAACTGGAATCTCCCGGCACACAAGACGAGTGCCTCCAAGCTCAATCAAGCGATTTCCTAGTAATTCCTGGGGTAGACTGGTGTTACATACTAAGTTGCATACGTGAGTAGGCACTTGAACGCCTTGTCCAAAAACATCTTACTTCTGAGAGTTGAGCTCACCCTCAGTCCCTCACAGTTCCACACTGCCTGCAGAGTGAGTTTCGGACGTCTTCACCAGAGACGTTTGCCAGAGGCTTCTGAGACGCAAGTTAACAATGCAGACCTGGAGGGTATCTCCAGGTGCAGTAGAGTGGTAATCTGGGAACCTCCTGTCTCAGAATACTGCTACCTTGACCCTGCCATAAGTATGCAGCTAGTTGACAGCTGGCTTCAAGGTATGCTTCCCTGTGAGAGCTAAGGACAGGGCACAACCCTCCCGCATCCTGCTTGACTGTAGAAGGAGCTGCTAACGTCCTCATGTTAGTGGCAGGGAAAGGTTGTGAGAAAAGCATGTGGAATCGTTGTGCCTGAACCCACGTGTATCTGAGTTGAATACAGCGATTTCCAAAGTCCTTTTTCATCAGAGTGTAGTAGGTTCCCACTCGCATGTACGAGTGGGTAGCAGACATCTGCCTCCCATGCATACACACTTCTGAGAGTTGAGCTTATGGCCTGTATCCCTACCTCCTGCCTGCAGCTAGCTTTCGCTTCCAAAAGGCCTAGGCTCGCTGCTTCACCGAAGTGTTGGGAGAGGTAACTGGAATATACCGGCAACAAGACTAGTGCCTCCAAGCTCAATCCAGCGATTTCCCAGTAATTCCTGGGGTAGACTGGTGCTACGTACTAAGTTCCATATGTGAGAAGGTAGCTGAACGCCTTGTCCAAAATCATCTTACTGCTGAGAGTTGAGCTCACCCTCAGTCCCTCACAGTTCCACACTGCCTGCAGAGTGAGTTTCGCACGTCTTCACCAGGGACGTTTGCCAGAGGCTTCTGAGACGCAAGTTAACAATGCAGACCTGGAGGGTATCTCCAGGTGCAGTAGAGTGGTAATCTGGGAACCTCCTTACTCAGAATACTGCTACCTTCACACTGTCATAAGAATGCAGCTAGTTGAGAGCTGGCTTCAAGGCATGCTTCCCTGTGAGAGCTGAGGACAGGGCAGGACCCTCCCGCATCCTGCCTGACTGTAGACTTACCTGCTAACCTCCTTCTGTTAGTGGCTGGGATAGTTTGTGGGAAAAGCATGTGTAAGCATTGGGCCTGAACTCCCGTGTATCTGAGTTGAATACAGCGATTTCCAAAGTCCTTCTTCAATAGGAGTGTAGCTAGGTTCCAACTCCCATGTCCGAGTGGGTAGCAGACATCTGCCACCCATGCATACACACTTCTGAGAGTTGAGCTTATGGCCTGTAACCCAACATCCTGCCTGCCGCTACCTTTCGCTTCCAAAATGCCTAGGCTCGCTGCTTGACACAAGTGTTGGGAGAGGTAACTGGAATCTCCCGGCACACAAGACGAGTGCCTCCAAGCTCAATCAAGCGATTTCCTAGTAATTCCTGGGGTAGACTGGTGCTACATACTAAGTTGCATACGTGAGTAGGTAGTTGAACGCCTTGTCCAAAAACATCTTACTTCTGAGAGTTGAGCTCACCCTCAGTCCCTCACAGTTCCACACTGCCTGCAGAGTGAGTTTCGCACGTCTTCACCAGAGACGTTTGCCAGAGGCCTCTGAGACGCAAGTTAACAATGCAGACCTGGAGGGTATCTCCAGGTGCAGTAGAGTGGTAATCTGGGAACCTCCTGTCTCAGAATCCTGCTACCTTGACCCTGCCATAAGTATGCAGCTAGTTGACAGCTGGCTTCAAGGTATGCTTCCCTGTGAGAGCTAAGGACAGGGCACAACCCTCCCACATCCTGCTTGACTGTAGAAGGACCTGTTAACGTCCTCATGTTAGTGGCAGGGAAAGGTTGTGAGAAAAGCATGTGGAATCGTTGTGCCTGAACCCACGTGTATCTGAGTTGAATACAGCGATTTCCAAAGTCCTTTTTCATCAGAGTGTAGTAGGTTCCCACTCGCATGTACGAGTGGGTAGCAGACATCTGCCTCCCATGCATACACACTTCTGAGAGTTGAGCTTATGGCCTGTATCCCTACCTCCTGCCTGCAGCTAGCTTTCGCTTCCAAAAGGCCTAGGCTCGCTGCTTCACCGAAGTGTTGGGAGAGGTAACTGGAATCTCCCGGCACACAAGACGAGTGCCTCCAAGCTCAATCCAGCGATTTCCCAGTAATTCCTGGGGTAGACTGGTGCTACATACTAAGTTCCATATGTGAGAAGGTAGCTGAACGCCTTGTCCAAAATCATCTTACTGCTGAGAGTTGAGCTCACCCTCAGTCCCTCACAGTTCCACACTGCCTGCAGAGTGAGTTTCGCACGTCTTCACCAGAGACGTTTGCCAGAGGCTTCTGAGACGCACGTTAACAATGCAGACCTGGAGGGTATCTCCAGGTGCAATAGAGTGGTAATCTGGGAACCTCCTTACTCAGAATACTGCTACCTTCACACTGCCATAAGAATGCATCTAGTTGAGAGCTGGCTTCTAGGCATGCTTCCCTGGGAGTGCTGAGGACAGGGCAGAACCCACCCGCATCCTGCCTGACTGTAGGCGCAGCGGCTAACATCCTAATGTTAGTGGCTGAGAGAGGTTGCGGGAAAAGCATGTGTAAGCATTGGGCCTGAACTCCTGTGTATCTGCGTTGAATACAGCGATTTCCAATGGGCTTTTTCAATCAGAGTGTAGCTAGTTTCCAACTCCCATGTCAGAGTGGGTAGCAGACATCTGTCTCCCCTGCATACACACTTCTGAGAGTTGAGCTTATGGCCTGTATCCCTACCTCCTGCCTGCAGCTAGCTTTCGCTTCCAAAAGGCCTAGGCTCGCTGCTTCACCGAAGTGTTGGGAGAGGAAACTGGAATCTCCCGGCAACAAGACTAGTGCCTCCAAGCTCAATCCAGCGATTTCCCAGTAATTCCTGGGGTAGACTGGTGCTACATACTAAGTTCCATATGGGAGAAGGTAGCTGAACGCCTTGTCCAAAATCATCTTACTGCTGAGAGTTGAGCTCACCCTCAGTCCCTCACAGTTCCACACTGCCTGCAGAGTG
Source organism: Canis lupus baileyi (assembly GCF_048164855.1). NCBI lineage: Eukaryota > Metazoa > Chordata > Mammalia > Carnivora > Canidae > Canis > Canis lupus. The sequence goes on along the minus strand of NC_132844.1, from coordinate 75,251,514 downwards.
AGTTTCGGACGTCTTCACCAGAGACGTTTGCCAGAGGCTTCTGAGACGCAAGTTAACAATGCAGACCTGGAGGGTATCTCCAGGTGAAGTAGAGTGGTAATCTTGGAACCTCCTTACTCAGAATACTGCTACCTTCACTCTGCCATAAGAATGCAGCTAGTTGAGTGCTGGCTTCAAGGCATGCTTCCCTGTGAGAGCTGAGGACAGGGCAGGACCCACCCGCATCCTGCCTGACTGTAGGCGCAGCGGCTAACATCCTAATGTTAGTGGCTGAGAGAGGTTGCGGGAAAAGCATGTGTAAGCATTGGGCCTGAACTCCTGTGTATCTGAGTTGAATACAGCGATTTCCAATGGCCTTCTTCAATCAGAGTGTAGCTAGTTTCCAACTCCCATGTCAGAGTGGGTAGCAGACATCTGTCTCCCCTGCATACACACTTCTGAGAGTTGAGCTTAAGGCCTGTACCTCCCCATCCAGCCTGCTGGTTCCTTTCACTTCTAAAAGGCCTAGGCTCGCTGTTTGACGGAAGTGTTGGGAGAGGTAATTGGAATCTCCCGGCACACAAGACTAGTGCCTCCCAGCTCATTCCAGCGATTGCCTAGTAATTCCTGGGGTAGACTGGTGCTACATACTAAGTTCCATACGTGAGAATGTAGCTGAACGCCTTGTCCAAAAGCATCTTACTTCTGAGAGTTGAGCTCACCCTCAGTCCCTCACAGTTCCACACTGCCTGCAGAGTGAGTTTCGCACGTCTTCACCAGAGACGTTTGCCAGAGGCCTCTGAGACGTAAGTTAACAATGCAGACCTGGAGGGTATCTCCAGGTGCAGTAGAGTGGTAATCTGGGAACCTCCTGTCTCAGAATACTGCTACCTTGACCCGCCATAAGTATGCAGCTAGTTGACCGCTGGCTTCAAGACACGCTTCCCTGTGAGAGCTAAGGACAGGGCACAACCCTCCCGCATCCTGCTTGACTGTAGAAGGAGCTGTTAACGTCCTCATGTTAGTGGCAGGGAAAGGTTCTGAGAAAAGCATGTGGAATCGTTGTGCCTGAACCCACGTGTATCTGAGTTGAATACAGCGATTTCCAAAGTCCTTATTCATCAGAGTGTAGTAGGTTCCCACTCGCATGTACGAGTGGGTAGCAGACATCTGCCTCCCATGCATACACACTTCTGAGAGTTGAGCTTATGGCCTGTATCCCTACCTCCTGCCTGCAGCTAGCTTTCGCTTCCAAAAGGCCTAGGCTCGCTGCTTCACCGAAGTGTTGGGAGAGGTAACTGGAATCTCCCGGAAACAAGACTAGTGCCTCCAAGCTCAATCCAGCGATTTCCCAGTAATTCCTGGGGTAGACTGGTGCTACATACTAAGTTCCATATGTGAGAAGGTAGCTGAACGCCTTGTCCAAAATCATCTTACTGCTGAGAGTTGAGCTCACCCTCAGTCCCTCACAGTTCCACACTGCCTGCAGAGTGAGTTTCGCACGTCTTCACCAGAGACGTTTGCCAGAGGCTTCTGAGACGCAAGTTAACAATGCAGACCTGGAGGGTATCTCCAGGTGCAGTAGAGTGGTAATCTGGGAACCTCCTTACTCAGAATACTGCTACCTTCACACTGTCATAAGAATGCAGCTAGTTGAGAGCTGGCTTCAAGGCATGCTTCTCTGTGAGAGCTGAGGACAGGCCAGGACCCTACCGCATCCTGCCTGACTGTAGACTTACCTGCTAACCTCCTTCTGTTAGTGGCTGGGATAGTTTGTGGGAAAGGCATGTGTAAGCATTGGGCCTGAACTGCCGTGTATCTGAGTTGAATACAGCGATTTCCAACATCCTTCTTCAATAGGAGTGTAGCTAGGTTCCAACTCCCATGTCCGAGTGGGTAGCAGACATCTGCCACCCATGCATACACACTTCTGAGAGTTGAGCTTATGGCCTGTAACCCAACATCCTGCCTGCCTCCACCTTTCGCTTCCAAAATGCCTAGGCTCGCTGCTTGACGCAAGTGTTGGGAGAGGTAACTGGAATCTCCCGGCACACAAGACGAGTGCCTCCAAGCTCAATCAAGCGATTTCCTAGTAATTCCTGGGGTAGACTGGTGTTACATACTAAGTTGCATACGTGAGTAGGTACTTGAACGCCTTGTCCAAAAACATCTTACTTCTGAGAGTTGAGCTCACCCTCAGTCCCTCACAGTTCCACACTGCCTGCAGAGTGAGTTTCGCACGTCTTCACCAGAGACGTTTGCCAGAGGCTTCTGAGACGCAAGTTAACAATGCAGACCTAGAGGGTATCTCCAGGTGCAGTAGAGTGGTAATCTGGGAACCTCCTGTCTCAGAATACTGCTACCTTCACCCTGCCATAAGTATGCAGCTAGTTGACAGCTGGCTTCAAGGTATGCTTCCCTGTGAGAGCTAAGGACAGGGCACAACCCTCCCGCATCCTGCTTGACTGTAGAAGGAGCTGCTAACGTCCTCATGTTAGTGGCAGGGAAAGGTTGTGAGAAAAGCATGTGGAATCGTTGTGCCTGAACCCACGTGTATCTGAGTTGAATACAGCGATTTCCAAAGTCCTTTTTCATCAGACTGTAGTAGGTTCCCACTCGCATGTACGAGTGGGTAGCAGACATCTGCCTCCCATGCATACACACTTCTGAGAGTTGAGCTTATGGCCTGTATCCCTACCTCCTGCCTGCAGCTAGCTTTCGCTTCCAAAAGGCCTAGGCTCGCTGCTTCACCGAAGTGTTGGGAGAGGTAACTGGAATCTCCCGGCAACAAGACTAGTGCCTCCAAGCTCAATCCAGCGATTTCCCAGTAATTCCTGGGGTAGACTGGTGCTACGTACTAAGTTCCATATGTGAGAAGGTAGCTGAACGCCTTGTCCAAAATCATCTTACTGCTGAGAGTTGAGCTCACCCTCAGTCCCTCACAGTTCCACACTGCCTGCAGAGTGAGTTTCGCACGTCTTCACCAGGGACGTTTGCCAGAGGCTTCTGAGAGGCAAGTTAACAATGCAGACCTGGAGGGTATCTCCAGGTGCAGTAGAGTGGTAATCTGGGAACCTCCTTACTCAGAATACTGCTACCTTCACACTGTCATAAGAATGCAGCTAGTTGAGAGCTGGCTTCAAGGCATGCTTCCCTGTGAGAGCTGAGGACAGGGCAGGACCCTCCCGCATCCTGCCTGACTGTAGACTTACCTGCTAACCTCCTTCTGTTAGTGGCTGGGATAGTTTGTGGGAAAAGCATGTGTAAGCATTGGGCCTGAACTCCCGTGTATCTGAGTTGAATACAGCGATTTCCAAAGTCCTTCTTCAATAGGAGTGTAGCTAGGTTCCAACTCCCATGTCCGAGTGAGTAGCAGATATCTGCCACCCATGCATACACACTTCTGAGAGTTGAGCTTATAGCCTGTAACCCAACATCCTGCCTGCCGCTACCTTTCGCTTCCAAAATGCCTAGGCTCGCTGCTTGACGCAAGTGTTGGGAGAGGTAACTGGAATCTCCCGGCACACAAGACGAGTGCCTCCAAGCTCAATCAAGCGATTTCCTAGTAATTCCTGGGGTAGACTGGTGCTACATACTAAGTTGCATACGTGAGTAGGTAGTTGAACGCCTTGTCCAAAAACATCTTACTTCTGAGAGTTGAGCTCACCCTCAGTCCCTCACAGTTCCACACTGCCTGCAGAGTGAGTTTCGCACGTCTTCACCAGAGACGTTTGCCAGAGGCCTCTGAGACGCAAGTTAACAATGCAGACCTGGAGGGTATCTCCAGGTGCAGTAGAGTGGTAATCTGGGAACCTCCTGTCTCAGAATACTGCTACCTTCACCCTGCCATAAGTATGCAGCTAGTTGACCGCTGGCTTCAAGACATGCTTCCCTGTGAGAGCTAAGGACAGGGCACAACCCTCCCGCATCCTGCTTGACTGTAGAAGGAGCTGCTAACGTCCTCATGTTAGTGGCAGGGAAAGGTTGTGAGAAAAGCATGTGGAATCGTTGTGCCTGAACCCACGTGTATCTGAGTTGAATACAGCGATTTCCAAAGTCCTTATTCATCAGAGTGTAGTAGGTTCCCACTCGCATGTACGAGTGGGTAGCAGACATCTGCCTCCCATGCATACACACTTCTGAGAGTTGAGCTTATGGCCTGTATCCCTACCTCCTGCCTGCAGCTAGCTTTCGCTTCCAAAAGGCCTAGGCTCGCTGCTTCACCGAAGTGTTGGGAGAGGTAACTGGAATCTCCCGGCAACAAGACTAGTGCCTCCAAGCTCAATCCAGCGATTTCCCAGTAATTCCTGGGGTAGACTGGTGCTACATACTAAGTTCCATATGGGAGAAGGTAGCTGAACGCCTTGTCCAAAATCATCTTACTGCTGAGAGTTGAGCTCACCCTCAGTCCCTCACAGTTCCACACTGCCTGCAGAGTGAGTTTCGCACGTCTTCACCAGAGACGTTTGCCAGAGGCTTCTGAGAGGCAAGTTAACAATGCAGACCTGGAGGGTATCTCCAGGTGCAGTAGAGTGGTAATCTGGGAACCTCCTGACTCAGAATACTGCTACCTTCACACTGTCATAAGAATGCAGCTAGTTGAGAGCTGGCTTCAAGGCATGCTTCCCTGTGAGAGCTGAGGACAGGGCAGGACCCTCCCGCATCCTGTCTGACTGTAGACTTACCTGCTAACCTCCTTCTGTTAGTGGCTGGGATAGTTTGTGGGAAAAGCATGTGTAAGCATTGGGCCTGAACTCCCGTGTATCTGAGTTGAATACAGCGTTTTCCAAAGTCCTTCTTCAATAGGAGTGTAGCTAGGTTCCAACTCCCATGTCCGAGTGGGTAGCAGATATCTGCCACCCATGCATACACACTTCTGAGAGTTGAGCTTATGGCCTGTAACCCAACATCCTGCCTGCCGCTACCTTTCGTTTCCAAAATGCCTAGGCTCGCTGCTTGACGCAAGTGTTGGGAGAGGTAACTGGAATCTCCCGGCACACAAGACGAGTGCCTCCAAGCTCAATCAAGCGATTTCCTAGTAATTCCTGGGGTAGACTGGTGCTACATACTAAGTTGCATACGTGAGTAGGTAGTTGAACGCCTTGTCCAAAAACATCTTACTTCTGAGAGTTGAGCTCACCCTCAGTCCCTCACAGTTCCACACTGCCTGCAGAGTGAGTTTCGCACGTCTTCACCAGAGACGTTTGCCAGAGGCTTCTGAGACGCAAGTTAACAATGCAGACCTGGAGGGTATCTCCAGGTGCAGTAGAGTGGTAATCTGGGAACCTCCTGTCTCAGAATACTGCTACCTTGACCCTGCCATAAGTATGCAGCTAGTTGACAGCTGGCTTCAAGGTATGCTTCCCTGTGAGAGCTAAGGACAGGGCACAACCCTCCCGCATCCTGCTTGACTGTAGAAGGAGCTGCTAACGTCCTCATGTTAGTGGCAGGGAAAGGTTGTGAGAAAAGCATGTGGAATCGTTGTGCCTGAACCCACGTGTATCTGAGTTGAATACAGCGATTTCCAAAGTCCTTTTTCATCAGAGTGTAGTAGGTTCCCACTCGCATGTACGAGTGGGTAGCAGACATCTGCCTCCCATGCATACACACTTCTGAGAGTTGAGCTTATGGCCTGTATCCCTACCTCCTGCCTGCAGCTAGCTTTCGCTTCCAAAAGGCCTAGGCTCGCTGCTTCACCGAAGTGTTGGGAGAGGTAACTGGAATCTCCCGGCAACAAGACTAGTGCCTCCAAGCTCAATCCAGCGATTTCCCAGTAATTCCTGGGGTAGACTGGTGCTACGTACTAAGTTCCATATGTGAGAAGGTAGCTGAACGCCTTGTCCAAAATCATCTTACTGCTGAGAGTTGAGCTCACCCTCAGTCCCTCACAGTTCCACACTGCCTGCAGAGTGAGTTTCGCACGTCTTCACCAGGGACGTTTGCCAGAGGCTTCTGAGACGCAAGTTAACAATGCAGACCTGGAGGGTATCTCCAGGTGCAGTAGAGTGGTAATCTGGGAACCTCCTTACTCAGAATACTGCTACCTTCACACTGTCATAAGAATGCAGCTAGTTGAGAGCTGGCTTCAAGGCATGCTTCCCTGTGAGAGCTGAGGACAGGGCAGGACCCTCCCGCATCCTGCCTGACTGTAGACTTACCTGCTAACCTCCTTCTGTTAGTGGCTGGGATAGTTTGTGGGAAAAGCATGTGTAAGCATTGGGCCTGAACTCCCGTGTATCTGAGTTGAATACAGCGATTTCCAAAGTCCTTCTTCAATAGGAGTGTAGCTAGGTTCCAACTCCCATGTCCGAGTGGGTAGCAGACATCTGCCACCCATGCATACACACTTCTGAGAGTTGAGCTTATGGCCTGTAACCCAACATCCTGCCTGCCGCTACCTTTCGCTTCCAAAATGCCTAGGCTCGCTGCTTGACGCAAGTGTTGGGAGAGGTAACTGGAATCTCCCGGCACACAAGACGAGTGCCTCCAAGCTCAATCAAGCGATTTCCTAGTAATTCCTGGGGTAGACTGGTGCTACATACTAAGTTCCATACGTGAGTAGGTAGTTGAACGCCTTGTCCAAAAACATCTTACTTCTGAGAGTTGAGCTCACCCTCAGTCCCTCACAGTTCCACACTGCCTGCAGAGTGAGTTTCGCACGTCTTCACCAGAGACGTTTGCCAGAGGCCTCTGAGACGCAAGTTAACAATGCAGACCTGGAGGGTATCTCCAGGTGCAGTAGAGTGGTAATCTGGGAACCTCCTGTCTCAGAATCCTGCTACCTTGACCCTGCCATAAGTATGCAGCTAGTTGACAGCTGGCTTCAAGGTATGCTTCCCTGTGAGAGCTAAGGACAGGGCACAACCCTCCCACATCCTGCTTGACTGTAGAAGGAGCTGTTAACGTCCTCATGTTAGTGGCAGGGAAAGGTTGTGAGAAAAGCATGTGGAATCGTTGTGCCTGAACCCACGTGTATCTGAGTTGAATACAGCGATTTCCAAAGTCCTTTTTCATCAGAGTGTAGTAGGTTCCCACTCGCATGTACGAGTGGGTAGCAGACATCTGCCTCCCATGCATACACACTTCTGAGAGTTGAGCTTATGGCCTGTATCCCTACCTCCTGCCTGCAGCTAGCTTTCGCTTCCAAAAGGCCTAGGCTCGCTGCTTCACCGAAGTGTTGGGAGAGGTAACTGGAATCTCCCGGCACACAAGACGAGTGCCTCCAAGCTCAATCCAGCGATTTCCCAGTAATTCCTGGGGTAGACTGGTGCTACATACTAAGTTCCATATGTGAGAAGGTAGCTGAACGCCTTGTCCAAAATCATCTTACTGCTGAGAGTTGAGCTCACCCTCAGTCCCTCACAGTTCCACACTGCCTGCAGAGTGAGTTTCGCACGTCTTCACCAGAGACGTTTGCCAGAGGCTTCTGAGACGCAAGTTAACAATGCAGACCTGGAGGGTATCTCCAGGTGCAGTAGAGTGGTAATCTGGGAACCTCCTGACTCAGAATACTGCTACCTTCACACTGTCATAAGAATGCAGCTAGTTGAGAGCTGGCTTCAAGGCATGCTTCTCTGTGAGAGCTGAGTACAGGCCAGGACCCTACCGCATCCTGCCTGACTGTAGACTTACCTGCTAACCTCCTTCTGTTAGTGGCTGGGATAGTTTGTGGGAAAGGCATGTGTAAGCATTGGGCCTGAACTGCCGTGTATCTGAGTTGAATACAGCGATTTCCAACATCCTTCTTCAATAGGAGTGTAGCTAGGTTCCAACTCCCATGTCCGAGTGGGTAGCAGACATCTGCCACCCATGCATACACACTTCTGAGAGTTGAGCTTATGGCCTGTAACCCAACATCCTGCCTGCCTCCACCTTTCGCTTCCAAAATGCCTAGGCTCGCTGCTTGACGCAAGTGTTGGGAGAGGTAACTGGAATCTCCCGGCACACAAGACGAGTGCCTCCAAGCTCAATCAAGCGATTTCCTAGTAATTCCTGGGGTAGACTGGTGTTACATACTAAGTTGCATACGTGAGTAGGCACTTGAACGCCTTGTCCAAAAACATCTTACTTCTGAGAGTTGAGCTCACCCTCAGTCCCTCACAGTTCCACACTGCCTGCAGAGTGAGTTTCGCACGTCTTCACCAGAGACGTTTGCCAGAGGCTTCTGAGACGCAAGTTAACAATGCAGACCTGGAGGGTATCTCCAGGTGCAGTAGAGTGGTAATCTGGGAACCTCCTGTCTCAGAATACTGCTACCTTGACCCTGCCATAAGTATGCAGCTAGTTGACAGCTGGCTTCAAGGTATGCTTCCCTGTGAGAGCTAAGGACAGGGCACAACCCTCCCGCATCCTGCTTGACTGTAGAAGGAGCTGCTAACGTCCTCATGTTAGTGGCAGGGAAAGGTTGTGAGAAAAGCATGTGGAATCGTTGTGCCTGAACCCACGTGTATCTGAGTTGAATACAGCGATTTCCAAAGTCCTTTTTCATCAGAGTGTAGTAGGTTCCCACTCGCATGTACGAGTGGGTAGCAGACATCTGCCTCCCATGCATACACACTTCTGAGAGTTGAGCTTATGGCCTGTATCCCTACCTCCTGCCTGCAGCTAGCTTTCGCTTCCAAAAGGCCTAGGCTCGCTGCTTCACCGAAGTGTTGGGAGAGGTAACTGGAATCTCCCGGCACACAAGACGAGTGCCTCCAAGCTCAATCCAGCGATTTCCCAGTAATTCCTGGGGTAGACTGGTGCTACGTACTAAGTTCCATATGTGAGAAGGTAGCTGAACGCCTTGTCCAAAATCATCTTACTGCTGAGAGTTGAGCTCACCCTCAGTCCCTCACAGTTCCACACTGCCTGCAGAGTGAGTTTCGCACGTCTTCACCAGGGACGTTTGCCAGAGGCCTCTGAGACGCAAGTTAACAATGCAGACCTGGAGGGTATCTCCAGGTGCAGTAGAGTGGTAATCTGGGAACCTCCTTACTCAGAATACTGCTACCTTCACACTGTCATAAGAATGCAGCTAGTTGAGAGCTGGCTTCAAGGCATGCTTCCCTGTGAGAGCTGAGGACAGGGCAGGACCCTCCCGCATCCTGCCTGACTGTAGACTTACCTGCTAACCTCCTTCTGTTAGTGGCTGGGATAGTTTGTGGGAAAAGCATGTGTAAGCATTGGGCCTGAACTCCCGTGTATCTGAGTTGAATACAGCGATTTCCAAAGTCCTTCTTCAATAGGAGTGTAGCTAGGTTCCAACTCCCATGTCCGAGTGGGTAGCAGACATCTGCCACCCATGCATACACACTTCTGAGAGTTGAGCTTATGGCCTGTAACCCAACATCCTGCCTGCCGCTACCTTTCGCTTCCAAAATGCCTAGGCTCGCTGCTTGACGCAAGTGTTGGGAGAGGTAACTGGAATCTCCCGGCACACAAGACGAGTGCCTCCAAGCTCAATCAAGCGATTTCCTAGTAATTCCTGGGGTAGACTGGTGCTACATACTAAGTTGCATACGTGAGTAGGTAGTTGAACGCCTTGTCCAAAAACATCTTACTTCTGAGAGTTGAGCTCACCCTCAGTCCCTCACAGTTCCACACTGCCTGCAGAGTGAGTTTCGCACGTCTTCACCAGAGACGTTTGCCAGAGGCCTCTGAGACGCAAGTTAACAATGCAGACCTGGAGGGTATCTCCAGGTGCAGTAGAGTGGTAATCTGGGAACCTCCTGTCTCAGAATCCTGCTACCTTGACCCTGCCATAAGTATGCAGCTAGTTGACAGCTGGCTTCAAGGTATGCTTCCCTGTGAGAGCTAAGGACAGGGCACAACCCTCCCACATCCTGCTTGACTGTAGAAGGAGCTGTTAACGTCCTCATGTTAGTGGCAGGGAAAGGTTGTGAGAAAAGCATGTGGAATCGTTGTGCCTGAACCCACGTGTATCTGAGTTGAATACAGCGATTTCCAAAGTCCTTTTTCATCAGAGTGTAGTAGGTTCCCACTCGCATGTACGAGTGGGTAGCAGACATCTGCCTCCCATGCATACACACTTCTGAGAGTTGAGCTTATGGCCTGTATCCCTACCTCCTGCCTGCAGCTAGCTTTCGCTTCCAAAAGGCCTAGGCTCGCTGCTTCACCGAAGTGTTGGGAGAGGTAACTGGAATCTCCCGGCACACAAGACGAGTGCCTCCAAGCTCAATCCAGCGATTTCCCAGTAATTCCTGGGGTAGACTGGTGCTACATACTAAGTTCCATATGGGAGAAGGTAGCTGAACGCCTTGTCCAAAATCATCTTACTGCTGAGAGTTGAGCTCACCCTCAGTCCCTCACACTTCCACACTGCCTGCAGAGTGAGTTTCGGACGTCTTCACCAGAGACGTTTGCCAGAGGCTTCTGAGACGCAAGTTAACAATGCAGACCTGGAGGGTATCTCCAGGTGAAGTAGAGTGGTAATCTTGGAACCTCCTTACTCAGAATACTGCTACCTTCACTCTGCCATAAGAATGCAGCTAGTTGAGTGCTGGCTTCAAGGCATGCTTCCCTGTGAGAGCTGAGGACAGGGCAGGACCCACCCGCATCCTGCCTGACTGTAGGCGCAGCGGCTAACATCCTAATGTTAGTGGCTGAGAGAGGTTGCGGGAAAAGCATGTGTAAGCATTGGGCCTGAACTCCTGTGTATCTGAGTTGAATACAGCGATTTCCAATGGCCTTCTTCAATCAGAGTGTAGCTAGTTTCCAACTCCCATGTCAGAGTGGGTAGCAGACATCTGTCTCCCCTGCATACACACTTCTGAGAGTTGAGCTTAAGGCCTGTACCTCCCCATCCAGCCTGCTGGTTCCTTTCACTTCTAAAAGGCCTAGGCTCGCTGTTTGACGGAAGTGTTGGGAGAGGTAATTGGAATCTCCCGGCACACAAGACTAGTGCCTCCCAGCTCATTCCAGCGATTGCCTAGTAATTCCTGGGGTAGACTGGTGCTACATACTAAGTTCCATACGTGAGAATGTAGCTGAACGCCTTGTCCAAAAGCATCTTACTTCTGAGAGTTGAGCTCACCCTCAGTCCCTCACAGTTCCACACTGCCTACAGAGTGAGTTTCGCAGGTCTTCACCAGAGACGTTTGCCACAGGCTTCTGAGACGCAAGTTAACAATGCAGACCTGGAGGGTATCTCCAGGTGCAGTAGAGTGGTAATCTCGGAACCGCCTTACTCAGAATACTGCTACCTTCACACTGTCATAAGAATGCAGTTAGTTGAGAGCTGGCTTCAAGGCATGCTTCCCTGTGAGAGCTGAGGACAGGGCAGGACCCTCCCGCATCCTGCCTCTCTGTAGACGTACCTGCTAACCTCCTTATGTTAGTGGCTGGGATAGTTTGTGGGAAAGGCATGTGTAAGCATTGGGCCTGAACTCCCGTGTATCTGAGTTGAATACAGCGATTTCCAACATCCTTCTTCAATAGGAGTGTAGCTAGGTTCCAACTCCCATGTCCGAGTGGGTAGCAGACATCTGCCTCCCATGCATACACACTTCTGAGAGTTGAGCTTATGGCCTGTAACCCTACATCGTGCCTGCCGCTACCTTTCGCTTCCAAAAGGCCTAGGCTCGCTGCTTGACGCAAGTGTTGGGAGAGGTAATTGGAATCTCCCGGCACACAAGACGAGTGCCTCCAAGCTCAATCAAGCGATTTCCTAGTAATTCCTGGGGTAGACTGGTGCTACATACTAAGTTCCATACGTGAGTAGGTAGTTGAACGCCTTGTCCAAAAACATCTTACTTCTGAGAGTTGAGATCACCCTCAGTCCCTCACAGTTCCACACTGCCTGCAGAGTGAGTTTCGCACGTCTTCACCAGAGACGTTTGCCAGAGGCCTCTGAGACGTAAGTTAACAATGCAGACCTGGAGGGTATCTCCAGGTGCAGTAGAGTGGTAATCTGGGAACCTCCTCTCTCAGAATACTGCTACCTTGACCTGCCATAAGTATGCAGCTAGTTGACCGCTGGCTTCAAGACATGCTTCCCTGTGAGAGCTAAGGACAGGGCACAACCCTCCCGCATCCTGCTTGACTGTAGAAGGAGCTGTTAACGTCCTCATGTTAGTGGCAGGGAAAGGTTGTGAGAAAAGCATGTGGAATCGTTGTGCCTGAACCCACGTGTATCTGAGTTGAATACAGCGATTTCCAAAGTCCTTATTCATCAGAGTGTAGTAGGTTCCCACTCGCATGTACGAGTGGGTAGCAGACATCTGCCTCCCATGCATACACACTTCTGAGAGTTGAGCTTATGGCCTGTATCCCTACCTCCTGCCTGCAGCTAGCTTTCGCTTCCAAAAGGCCTAGGCTCGCTGCTTCACCGAAGTGTTGGGAGAGGTAACTGGAATCTCCCGGCAACAAGACTAGTGCCTCCAAGCTCAATCCAGCGATTTCCCAGTAATTCCTGGGGTAGACTGGTGCTACATACTAAGTTCCATATGTGAGAAGGTAGCTGAACGCCTTGTCCAAAATCATCTTACTGCTGAGAGTTGAGCTCACCCTCAGTCCCTCACAGTTCCACACTGCCTGCAGAGTGAGTTTCGCACGTCTTCACCAGAGACGTTTGCCAGAGGCTTCTGAGACGCAAGTTAACAATGCAGACCTGGAGGGTATCTCCAGGTGCAGTAGAGTGGTAATCTGGGAACCTCCTTACTCAGAATACTGCTACCTTCACACTGTCATAAGAATGCAGCTAGTTGAGAGCTGGCTTCAAGGCATGCTTCTCTGTGAGAGCTGAGGACAGGCCAGGACCCTACCGCATCCTGCCTGACTGTAGACTTACCTGCTAACCTCCTTCTGTTAGTGGCTGGGATAGTTTGTGGGAAAGGCATGTGTAAGCATTGGGCCTGAACTGCCGTGTATCTGAGTTGAATACAGCGATTTCCAACATCCTTCTTCAATAGGAGTGTAGCTAGGTTCCAACTCCCATGTCCGAGTGGGTAGCAGACATCTGCCACCCATGCATACACACTTCTGAGAGTTGAGCTTATGGCCTGTAACCCAACATCCTGCCTGCCTCCACCTTTCGCTTCCAAAATGCCTAGGCTCGCTGCTTGACGCAAGTGTTGGGAGAGGTAACTGGAATCTCCCGGCACACAAGACGAGTGCCTCCAAGCTCAATCAAGCGATTTCCTAGTAATTCCTGGGGTAGACTGGTGTTACATACTAAGTTGCATACGTGAGTAGGTACTTGAACGCCTTGTCCAAAAACATCTTACTTCTGAGAGTTGAGCTCACCCTCAGTCCCTCACAGTTCCACACTGCCTGCAGAGTGAGTTTCGCACGTCTTCACCAGAGACGTTTGCCAGAGGCTTCTGAGACGCAAGTTAACAATGCAGACCTGGAGGGTATCTCCAGGTGCAGTAGAGTGGTAATCTGGGAACCTCCTGTCTCAGAATACTGCTACCTTCACCCTGCCATAAGTATGCAGCTAGTTGACAGCTGGCTTCAAGGTATGCTTCCCTGTGAGAGCTAAGGACAGGGCACAACCCTCCCGCATCCTGCTTGACTGTAGAAGGAGCTGCTAACGTCCTCATGTTAGTGGCAGGGAAAGGTTGTGAGAAAAGCATGTGGAATCGTTGTGCCTGAACCCACGTGTATCTGAGTTGAATACAGCGATTTCCAAAGTCCTTTTTCATCAGACTGTAGTAGGTTCCCACTCGCATGTACGAGTGGGTAGCAGACATCTGCCTCCCATGCATACACACTTCTGAGAGTTGAGCTTATGGCCTGTATCCCTACCTCCTGCCTGCAGCTAGCTTTCGCTTCCAAAAGGCCTAGGCTCGCTGCTTCACCGAAGTGTTGGGAGAGGTAACTGGAATCTCCCGGCAACAAGACTAGTGCCTCCAAGCTCAATCCAGCGATTTCCCAGTAATTCCTGGGGTAGACTGGTGCTACGTACTAAGTTCCATATGTGAGAAGGTAGCTGAACGCCTTGTCCAAAATCATCTTACTGCTGAGAGTTGAGCTCACCCTCAGTCCCTCACAGTTCCACACTGCCTGCAGAGTGAGTTTCGCACGTCTTCACCAGGGACGTTTGCCAGAGGCTTCTGAGAGGCAAGTTAACAATGCAGACCTGGAGGGTATCTCCAGGTGCAGTAGAGTGGTAATCTGGGAACCTCCTTACTCAGAATACTGCTACCTTCACACTGTCATAAGAATGCAGCTAGTTGAGAGCTGGCTTCAAGGCATGCTTCCCTGTGAGAGCTGAGGACAGGGCAGGACCCTCCCGCATCCTGCCTGACTGTAGACTTACCTGCTAACCTCCTTCTGTTAGTGGCTGGGATAGTTTGTGGGAAAAGCATGTGTAAGCATTGGGCCTGAACTCCCGTGTATCTGAGTTGAATACAGCGATTTCCAAAGTCCTTCTTCAATAGGAGTGTAGCTAGGTTCCAACTCCCATGTCCGAGTGAGTAGCAGATATCTGCCACCCATGCATACACACTTCTGAGAGTTGAGCTTATGGCCTGTAACCCAACATCCTGCCTGCCGCTACCTTTCGCTTCCAAAATGCCTAGGCTCGCTGCTTGACGCAAGTGTTGGGAGAGGTAACTGGAATCTCCCGGCACACAAGACGAGTGCCTCCAAGCTCAATCAAGCGATTTCCTAGTAATTCCTGGGGTAGACTGGTGCTACATACTAAGTTGCATACGTGAGTAGGTAGTTGAACGCCTTGTCCAAAAACATCTTACTTCTGAGAGTTGAGCTCACCCTCAGTCCCTCACAGTTCCACACTGCCTGCAGAGTGAGTTTCGCACGTCTTCACCAGAGACGTTTGCCAGAGGCCTCTGAGACGCAAGTTAACAATGCAGACCTGGAGGGTATCTCCAGGTGCAGTAGAGTGGTAATCTGGGAACCTCCTGTCTCAGAATCCTGCTACCTTCACCCTGCCATAAGTATGCAGCTAGTTGACCGCTGGCTTCAAGACATGCTTCCCTGTGAGAGCTAAGGACAGGGCACAACCCTCCCGCATCCTGCTTGACTGTAGAAGGAGCTGCTAACGTCCTCATGTTAGTGGCAGGGAAAGGTTGTGAGAAAAGCATGTGGAATCGTTGTGCCTGAACCCACGTGTATCTGAGTTGAATACAGCGATTTCCAAAGTCCTTATTCATCAGAGTGTAGTAGGTTCCCACTCGCATGTACGAGTGGGTAGCAGACATCTGCCTCCCATGCATACACACTTCTGAGAGTTGAGCTTATG
Organism: Canis lupus baileyi; assembly: GCF_048164855.1. Taxonomy (NCBI): domain Eukaryota; kingdom Metazoa; phylum Chordata; class Mammalia; order Carnivora; family Canidae; genus Canis; species Canis lupus. The sequence goes on along the minus strand of NC_132844.1, from coordinate 75,236,327 downwards.
GCCTGTATCCCTACCTCCTGCCTGCAGCTAGCTTTCGCTTCCAAAAGGCCTAGGCTCGCTGCTTCACCGAAGTGTTGGGAGAGGTAACTGGAATCTCCCGGCAACAAGACTAGTGCCTCCAAGCTCAATCCAGCGATTTCCCAGTAATTCCTGGGGTAGACTGGTGCTACATACTAAGTTCCATATGGGAGAAGGTAGCTGAACGCCTTGTCCAAAATCATCTTACTGCTGAGAGTTGAGCTCACCCTCAGTCCCTCACAGTTCCACACTGCCTGCAGAGTGAGTTTCGCACGTCTTCACCAGAGACGTTTGCCAGAGGCTTCTGAGACGCAAGTTAACAATGCAGACCTGGAGGGTATCTCCAGGTGCAGTAGAGTGGTAATCTGGGAACCTCCTGACTCAGAATACTGCTACCTTCACACTGTCATAAGAATGCAGCTAGTTGAGAGCTGGCTTCAAGGCATGCTTCTCTGTGAGAGCTGAGTACAGGCCAGGACCCTACCGCATCCTGCCTGACTGTAGACTTACCTGCTAACCTCCTTCTGTTAGTGGCTGGGATAGTTTGTGGGAAAGGCATGTGTAAGCATTGGGCCTGAACTGCCGTGTATCTGAGTTGAATACAGCGATTTCCAACATCCTTCTTCAATAGGAGTGTAGCTAGGTTCCAACTCCCATGTCCGAGTGGGTAGCAGACATCTGCCACCCATGCATACACACTTCTGAGAGTTGAGGTTATGGCCTGTAACCCAACATCCTGCCTGCCTCCACCTTTCGCTTCCAAAATGCCTAGGCTCGCTGCTTGACGCAAGTGTTGGGAGAGGTAACTGGAATCTCCCGGCACACAAGACGAGTGCCTCCAAGCTCAATCAAGCGATTTCCTAGTAATTCCTGGGGTAGACTGGTGTTACATACTAAGTTGCATACGTGAGTAGGTACTTGAACGCCTTGTCCAAAAACATCTTACTTCTGAGAGTTGAGCTCACCCTCAGTCCCTCACAGTTCCACACTGCCTGCAGAGTGAGTTTCGGACGTCTTCACCAGAGACGTTTGCCAGAGGCTTCTGAGACGCAAGTTAACAATGCAGACCTGGAGGGTATCTCCAGGTGCAGTAGAGTGGTAATCTGGGAACCTCCTGTCTCAGAATACTGCTACCTTCACCCTGCCATAAGTATGCAGCTAGTTGACAGCTGGCTTCAAGGTATGCTTCCCTGTGAGAGCTAAGGACAGGGCACAACCCTCCCGCATCCTGCTTGACTGTAGAAGGAGCTGCTAACGTCCTCATGTTAGTGGCAGGGAAAGGTTGTGAGAAAAGCATGTGGAATCGTTGTGCCTGAACCCACGTGTATCTGAGTTGAATACAGCGATTTCCAAAGTCCTTTTTCATCAGAGTGTAGTAGGTTCCCACTCGCATGTACGAGTGGGTAGCAGACATCTGCCTCCCATGCATACACACTTCTGAGAGTTGAGCTTATGGCCTGTATCCCTACCTCCTGCCTGCAGCTAGCTTTCGCTTCCAAAAGGCCTAGGCTCGCTGCTTCACCGAAGTGTTGGGAGAGGTAACTGGAATCTCCCGGCAACAAGACTAGTGCCTCCAAGCTCAATCCAGCGATTTCCCAGTAATTCCTGGGGTAGACTGGTGCTACGTACTAAGTTCCATATGTGAGAAGGTAGCTGAACGCCTTGTCCAAAATCATCTTACTGCTGAGAGTTGAGCTCACCCTCAGTCCCTCACAGTTCCACACTGCCTGCAGAGTGAGTTTCGCACGTCTTCACCAGGGACGTTTGCCAGAGGCTTCTGAGACGCAAGTTAACAATGCAGACCTGGAGGGTATCTCCAGGTGCAGTAGAGTGGTAATCTGGGAACCTCCTTACTCAGAATACTGCTACCTTCACACTGTCATAAGAATGCAGCTAGTTGAGAGCTGGCTTCAAGGCATGCTTCCCTGTGAGAGCTGAGGACAGGGCAGGACCCTCCCGCATCCTGCCTGACTGTAGACTTACCTGCTAACCTCCTTCTGTTAGTGGCTGGGATAGTTTGTGGGAAAAGCATGTGTAAGCATTGGGCCTGAACTCCCGTGTATCTGAGTTGAATACAGCGATTTCCAAAGTCCTTCTTCAATAGGAGTGTAGCTAGGTTCCAACTCCCATGTCCGAGTGGGTAGCAGACATCTGCCACCCATGCATACACACTTCTGAGAGTTGAGCTTATGGCCTGTAACCCAACATCCTGCCTGCCGCTACCTTTCGCTTCCAAAATGCCTAGGCTCGCTGCTTGACGCAAGTGTTGGGAGAGGTAACTGGAATCTCCCGGCACACAAGACGAGTGCCTCCAAGCTCAATCAAGCGATTTCCTAGTAATTCCTGGGGTAGACTGGTGCTACATACTAAGTTGCATACGTGAGTAGGTAGTTGAACGCCTTGTCCAAAAACATCTTACTTCTGAGAGTTGAGCTCACCCTCAGTCCCTCACAGTTCCACACTGCCTGCAGAGTGAGTTTCGCACGTCTTCACCAGAGACGTTTGCCAGAGGCCTCTGAGACGCAAGTTAACAATGCAGACCTGGAGGGTATCTCCAGGTGCAGTAGAGTGGTAATCTGGGAACCTCCTGTCTCAGAATACTGCTACCTTCACCCTGCCATAAGTATGCAGCTAGTTGACAGCTGGCTTCAAGGTATGCTTCCCTGTGAGAGCTAAGGACAGGGCACAACCCTCCCGCATCCTGCTTGACTGTAGAAGGAGCTGCTAACGTCCTCATGTTAGTGGCAGGGAAAGGTTGTGAGAAAAGCATGTGGAATCGTTGTGCCTGAACCCACGTGTATCTGAGTTGAATACAGCGATTTCCAAAGTCCTTTTTCATCAGAGTGTAGTAGGTTCCCACTCGCATGTACGAGTGGGTAGCAGACATCTGCCTCCCATGCATACACACTTCTGAGAGTTGAGCTTATGGCCTGTATCCCTACCTCCTGCCTGCAGCTAGCTTTCGCTTCCAAAAGGCCTAGGCTCGCTGCTTCACCGAAGTGTTGGGAGAGGTAACTGGAATCTCCCGGCAACAAGACTAGTGCCTCCAAGCTCAATCCAGCGATTTCCCAGTAATTCCTGGGGTAGACTGGTGCTACGTACTAAGTTCCATATGTGACAAGGTAGCTGAACGCCTTGTCCAAAATCATCTTACTGCTGAGAGTTGAGCTCACCCTCAGTCCCTCACAGTTCCACACTGCCTGCAGAGTGAGTTTCGCACGTCTTCACCAGGGACGTTTGCCAGAGGCCTCTGAGACGCAAGTTAACAATGCAGACCTGGAGGGTATCTCCAGGTGCAGTAGAGTGGTAATCTGGGAACCTCCTTACTCAGAATACTGCTACCTTCACACTGTCATAAGAATGCAGCTAGTTGAGAGCTGGCTTCAAGGCATGCTTCCCTGTGAGAGCTGAGGACAGGGCAGGACCCTCCCGCATCCTGCCTGACTGTAGACTTACCTGCTAACCTCCTTCTGTTAGTGGCTGGGATAGTTTGTGGGAAAAGCATGTGTAAGCATTGGGCCTGAACTCCCGTGTATCTGAGTTGAATACAGCGATTTCCAAAGTCCTTCTTCAATAGGAGTGTAGCTAGGTTCCAACTCCCATGTCCGAGTGGGTAGCAGACATCTGCCACCCATGCATACACACTTCTGAGAGTTGAGCTTATGGCCTGTAACCCAACATCCTGCCTGCCGCTACCTTTCGCTTCCAAAATGCCTAGGCTCGCTGCTTGACGCAAGTGTTGGGAGAGGTAACTGGAATCTCCCGGCACACAAGACGAGTGCCTCCAAGCTCAATCAAGCGATTTCCTAGTAATTCCTGGGGTAGACTGGTGCTACATACTAAGTTGCATACGTGAGTAGGTAGTTGAACGCCTTGTCCAAAAACATCTTACTTCTGAGAGTTGAGCTCACCCTCAGTCCCTCACAGTTCCACACTGCCTGCAGAGTGAGTTTCGCACGTCTTCACCAGAGACGTTTGCCAGAGGCCTCTGAGACGCAAGTTAACAATGCAGACCTGGAGGGTATCTCCAGGTGCAGTAGAGTGGTAATCTGGGAACCTCCTGTCTCAGAATCCTGCTACCTTGACCCTGCCATAAGTATGCAGCTAGTTGACAGCTGGCTTCAAGGTATGCTTCCCTGTGAGAGCTAAGGACAGGGCACAACCCTCCCACATCCTGCTTGACTGTAGAAGGAGCTGTTAACGTCCTCATGTTAGTGGCAGGGAAAGGTTGTGAGAAAAGCATGTGGAATCGTTGTGCCTGAACCCACGTGTATCTGAGTTGAATACAGCGATTTCCAAAGTCCTTTTTCATCAGAGTGTAGTAGGTTCCCACTCGCATGTACGAGTGGGTAGCAGACATCTGCCTCCCATGCATACACACTTCTGAGAGTTGAGCTTATGGCCTGTATCCCTACCTCCTGCCTGCAGCTAGCTTTCGCTTCCAAAAGGCCTAGGCTCGCTGCTTCACCGAAGTGTTGGGAGAGGTAACTGGAATCTCCCGGCACACAAGACGAGTGCCTCCAAGCTCAATCCAGCGATTTCCCAGTAATTCCTGGGGTAGACTGGTGCTACATACTAAGTTCCATATGTGAGAAGGTAGCTGAACGCCTTGTCCAAAATCATCTTACTGCTGAGAGTTGAGCTCACCCTCAGTCCCTCACAGTTCCACACTGCCTGCAGAGTGAGTTTCGCACGTCTTCACCAGAGACGTTTGCCAGAGGCTTCTGAGACGCACGTTAACAATGCAGACCTGGAGGGTATCTCCAGGTGCAATAGAGTGGTAATCTGGGAACCTCCTTACTCAGAATACTGCTACCTTCACACTGCCATAAGAATGCATCTAGTTGAGAGCTGGCTTCTAGGCATGCTTCCCTGGGAGTGCTGAGGACAGGGCAGAACCCACCCGCATCCTGCCTGACTGTAGGCGCAGCGGCTAACATCCTAATGTTAGTGGCTGAGAGAGGTTGCGGGAAAAGCATGTGTAAGCATTGGGCCTGAACTCCTGTGTATCTGCGTTGAATACAGCGATTTCCAATGGGCTTTTTCAATCAGAGTGTAGCTAGTTTCCAACTCCCATGTCAGAGTGGGTAGCAGACATCTGTCTCCCCTGCATACACACTTCTGAGAGTTGAGCTTATGGCCTGTATCCCTACCTCCTGCCTGCAGCTAGCTTTCGCTTCCAAAAGGCCTAGGCTCGCTGCTTCACCGAAGTGTTGGGAGAGGAAACTGGAATCTCCCGGCAACAAGACTAGTGCCTCCAAGCTCAATCCAGCGATTTCCCAGTAATTCCTGGGGTAGACTGGTGCTACATACTAAGTTCCATATGGGAGAAGGTAGCTGAACGCCTTGTCCAAAATCATCTTACTGCTGAGAGTTGAGCTCACCCTCAGTCCCTCACAGTTCCACACTGCCTGCAGAGTGAGTTTCGGACGTCTTCACCAGAGACGTTTGCCAGAGGCTTCTGAGACGCAAGTTAACAATGCAGACCTGGAGGGTATCTCCAGGTGAAGTAGAGTGGTGTTCTTGGAACCTCCTTACTCAGAATACTGCTACCTTCACTCTGCCATAAGAATGCAGCTAGTTGAGTGCTGGCTTCAAGGCATGCTTCCCTGTGAGAGCTGAGGACAGGGCAGGACCCACCCGCATCCTGCCTGACTGTAGGCGCAGCGGCTAACATCCTAATGTTAGTGGCTGAGAGAGGTTGCGGGAAAAGCATGTGTAAGCATTGGGCCTGAACTCCTGTGTATCTGAGTTGAATACAGCGATTTCCAATGGCCTTCTTCAATCAGAGTGTAGCTAGTTTCCAACTCCCATGTCAGAGTGGGTAGCAGACATCTGTCTCCCCTGCATACACACTTCTGAGAGTTGAGCTTAAGGCCTGTACCTCCCCATCCAGCCTGCTGGTTCCTTTCACTTCTAAAAGGCCTAGGCTCGCTGTTTGACGGAAGTGTTGGGAGAGGTAATTGGAATCTCCCGGCACACAAGACTAGTGCCTCCCAGCTCATTCCAGCGATTGCCTAGTAATTCCTGGGGTAGACTGGTGCTACATACTAAGTTCCATACGTGAGAATGTAGCTGAACGCCTTGTCCAAAAGCATCTTACTTCTGAGAGTTGAGCTCACCCTCAGTCCCTCACAGTTCCACACTGCCTACAGAGTGAGTTTCGCAGGTCTTCACCAGAGACGTTTGCCACAGGCTTCTGAGACGCAAGTTAACAATGCAGACCTGGAGGGTATCTCCAGGTGCAGTAGAGTGGTAATCTCGGAACCGCCTTACTCAGAATACTGCTACCTTCACACTGTCATAAGAATGCAGTTAGTTGAGAGCTGGCTTCAAGGCATGCTTCCCTGTGAGAGCTGAGGACAGGGCAGGACCCTCCCGCATCCTGCCTCTCTGTAGACGTACCTGCTAACCTCCTTATGTTAGTGGCTGGGATAGTTTGTGGGAAAGGCATGTGTAAGCATTGGGCCTGAACTCCCGTGTATCTGAGTTGAATACAGCGATTTCCAACATCCTTCTTCAATAGGAGTGTAGCTAGGTTCCAACTCCCATGTCCGAGTGGGTAGCAGACATCTGCCTCCCATGCATACACACTTCTGAGAGTTGAGCTTATGGCCTGTAACCCTACATCGTGCCTGCCGCTACCTTTCGCTTCCAAAAGGCCTAGGCTCGCTGCTTGACGCAAGTGTTGGGAGAGGTAATTGGAATCTCCCGGCACACAAGACGAGTGCCTCCAAGCTCAATCAAGCGATTTCCTAGTAATTCCTGGGGTAGACTGGTGCTACATACTAAGTTCCATACGTGAGTAGGTAGTTGAACGCCTTGTCCAAAAACATCTTACTTCTGAGAGTTGAGATCACCCTCAGTCCCTCACAGTTCCACACTGCCTGCAGAGTGAGTTTCGCACGTCTTCACCAGAGACGTTTGCCAGAGGCCTCTGAGACGTAAGTTAACAATGCAGACCTGGAGGGTATCTCCAGGTGCAGTAGAGTGGTAATCTGGGAACCTCCTCTCTCAGAATACTGCTACCTTGACCTGCCATAAGTATGCAGCTAGTTGACCGCTGGCTTCAAGACATGCTTCCCTGTGAGAGCTAAGGACAGGGCACAACCCTCCCGCATCCTGCTTGACTGTAGAAGGAGCTGTTAACGTCCTCATGTTAGTGGCAGGGAAAGGTTGTGAGAAAAGCATGTAGAATCGTTGTGCCTGAACCCACGTGTATCTGAGTTGAATACAGCGATTTCCAAAGTCCTTATTCATCAGAGTGTAGTAGGTTCCCACTCGCATGTACGAGTGGGTAGCAGACATCTGCCTCCCATGCATACACACTTCTGAGAGTTGAGCTTATGGCCTGTATCCCTACCTCCTGCCTGCAGCTAGCTTTCGCTTCCAAAAGGCCTAGGCTCGCTGCTTCACCGAAGTGTTGGGAGAGGTAACTGGAATCTCCCGGCAACAAGACTAGTGCCTCCAAGCTCAATCCAGCGATTTCCCAGTAATTCCTGGGGTAGACTGGTGCTACATACTAAGTTCCATATGTGAGAAGGTAGCTGAACGCCTTGTCCAAAATCATCTTACTGCTGAGAGTTGAGCTCACCCTCAGTCCCTCACAGTTCCACACTGCCTGCAGAGTGAGTTTCGCACGTCTTCACCAGAGACGTTTGCCAGAGGCTTCTGAGACGCAAGTTAACAATGCAGACCTGGAGGGTATCTCCAGGTGCAGTAGAGTGGTAATCTGGGAACCTCCTTACTCAGAATACTGCTACCTTCACACTGTCATAAGAATGCAGCTAGTTGAGAGCTGGCTTCAAGGCATGCTTCTCTGTGAGAGCTGAGGACAGGCCAGGACCCTACCGCATCCTGCCTGACTGTAGACTTACCTGCTAACCTCCTTCTGTTAGTGGCTGGGATAGTTTGTGGGAAAGGCATGTGTAAGCATTGGGCCTGAACTGCCGTGTATCTGAGTTGAATACAGCGATTTCCAACATCCTTCTTCAATAGGAGTGTAGCTAGGTTCCAACTCCCATGTCCGAGTGGGTAGCAGACATCTGCCACCCATGCATACACACTTCTGAGAGTTGAGCTTATGGCCTGTAACCCAACATCCTGCCTGCCTCCACCTTTCGCTTCCAAAATGCCTAGGCTCGCTGCTTGACGCAAGTGTTGGGAGAGGTAACTGGAATCTCCCGGCACACAAGACGAGTGCCTCCAAGCTCAATCAAGCGATTTCCTAGTAATTCCTGGGGTAGACTGGTGTTACATACTAAGTTGCATACGTGAGTAGGTACTTGAACGCCTTGTCCAAAAACATCTTACTTCTGAGAGTTGAGCTCACCCTCAGTCCCTCACAGTTCCACACTGCCTGCAGAGTGAGTTTCGCACGTCTTCACCAGAGACGTTTGCCAGAGGCTTCTGAGACGCAAGTTAACAATGCAGACCTAGAGGGTATCTCCAGGTGCAGTAGAGTGGTAATCTGGGAACCTCCTGTCTCAGAATACTGCTACCTTCACCCTGCCATAAGTATGCAGCTAGTTGACAGGTGGCTTCAAGGTATGCTTCCCTGTGAGAGCTAAGGACAGGGCACAACCCTCCCGCATCCTGCTTGACTGTAGAAGGAGCTGCTAACGTCCTCATGTTAGTGGCAGGGAAAGGTTGTGAGAAAAGCATGTGGAATCGTTGTGCCTGAACCCACGTGTATCTGAGTTGAATACAGCGATTTCCAAAGTCCTTTTTCATCAGACTGTAGTAGGTTCCCACTCGCATGTACGAGTGGGTAGCAGACATCTGCCTCCCATGCATACACACTTCTGAGAGTTGAGCTTATGGCCTGTATCCCTACCTCCTGCCTGCAGCTAGCTTTCGCTTCCAAAAGGCCTAGGCTCGCTGCTTCACCGAAGTGTTGGGAGAGGTAACTGGAATCTCCCGGCAACAAGACTAGTGCCTCCAAGCTCAATCCAGCGATTTCCCAGTAATTCCTGGGGTAGACTGGTGCTACGTACTAAGTTCCATATGTGAGAAGGTAGCTGAACGCCTTGTCCAAAATCATCTTACTGCTGAGAGTTGAGCTCACCCTCAGTCCCTCACAGTTCCACACTGCCTGCAGAGTGAGTTTCGCACGTCTTCACCAGGGACGTTTGCCAGAGGCTTCTGAGAGGCAAGTTAACAATGCAGACCTGGAGGGTATCTCCAGGTGCAGTAGAGTGGTAATCTGGGAACCTCCTTACTCAGAATACTGCTACCTTCACACTGTCATAAGAATGCAGCTAGTTGAGAGCTGGCTTCAAGGCATGCTTCCCTGTGAGAGCTGAGGACAGGGCAGGACCCTCCCGCATCCTGCCTGACTGTAGACTTACCTGCTAACCTCCTTCTGTTAGTGGCTGGGATAGTTTGTGGGAAAAGCATGTGTAAGCATTGGGCCTGAACTCCCGTGTATCTGAGTTGAATACAGCGATTTCCAAAGTCCTTCTTCAATAGGAGTGTAGCTAGGTTCCAACTCCCATGTCCGAGTGAGTAGCAGATATCTGCCACCCATGCATACACACTTCTGAGAGTTGAGCTTATGGCCTGTAACCCAACATCCTGCCTGCCGCTACCTTTCGCTTCCAAAATGCCTAGGCTCGCTGCTTGACGCAAGTGTTGGGAGAGGTAACTGGAATCTCCCGGCACACAAGACGAGTGCCTCCAAGCTCAATCAAGCGATTTCCTAGTAATTCCTGGGGTAGACTGGTGCTACATACTAAGTTGCATACGTGAGTAGGTAGTTGAACGCCTTGTCCAAAAACATCTTACTTCTGAGAGTTGAGCTCACCCTCAGTCCCTCACAGTTCCACACTGCCTGCAGAGTGAGTTTCGCACGTCTTCACCAGAGACGTTTGCCAGAGGCCTCTGAGACGCAAGTTAACAATGCAGACCTGGAGGGTATCTCCAGGTGCAGTAGAGTGGTAATCTGGGAACCTCCTGTCTCAGAATCCTGCTACCTTCACCCTGCCATAAGTATGCAGCTAGTTGACCGCTGGCTTCAAGACATGCTTCCCTGTGAGAGCTAAGGACAGGGCACAACCCTCCCGCATCCTGCTTGACTGTAGAAGGAGCTGCTAACGTCCTCATGTTAGTGGCAGGGAAAGGTTGTGAGAAAAGCATGTGGAATCGTTGTGCCTGAACCCACGTGTATCTGAGTTGAATACAGCGATTTCCAAAGTCCTTATTCATCAGAGTGTAGTAGGTTCCCACTCGCATGTACGAGTGGGTAGCAGACATCTGCCTCCCATGCATACACACTTCTGAGAGTTGAGCTTATGGCCTGTATCCCTACCTCCTGCCTGCAGCTAGCTTTCGCTTCCAAAAGGCCTAGGCTCGCTGCTTCACCGAAGTGTTGGGAGAGGTAACTGGAATCTCCCGGCAACAAGACTAGTGCCTCCAAGCTCAATCCAGCGATTTCCCAGTAATTCCTGGGGTAGACTGGTGCTACATACTAAGTTCCATATGGGAGAAGGTAGCTGAACGCCTTGTCCAAAATCATCTTACTGCTGAGAGTTGAGCTCACCCTCAGTCCCTCACAGTTCCACACTGCCTGCAGAGTGAGTTTCGCACGTCTTCACCAGAGACGTTTGCCAGAGGCTTCTGAGACGCAAGTTAACAATGCAGACCTGGAGGGTATCTCCAGGTGCAGTAGAGTGGTAATCTGGGAACCTCCTGACTCAGAATACTGCTACCTTCACACTGTCATAAGAATGCAGCTAGTTGAGAGCTGGCTTCAAGGCATGCTTCTCTGTGAGAGCTGAGTACAGGCCAGGACCCTACCGCATCCTGCCTGACTGTAGACTTACCTGCTAACCTCCTTCTGTTAGTGGCTGGGATAGTTTGTGGGAAAGGCATGTGTAAGCATTGGGCCTGAACTGCCGTGTATCTGAGTTGAATACAGCGATTTCCAACATCCTTCTTCAATAGGAGTGTAGCTAGGTTCCAACTCCCATGTCCGAGTGGGTAGCAGACATCTGCCACCCATGCATACACACTTCTGAGAGTTGAGGTTATGGCCTGTAACCCAACATCCTGCCTGCCTCCACCTTTCGCTTCCAAAATGCCTAGGCTCGCTGCTTGACGCAAGTGTTGGGAGAGGTAACTGGAATCTCCCGGCACACAAGACGAGTGCCTCCAAGCTCAATCAAGCGATTTCCTAGTAATTCCTGGGGTAGACTGGTGTTACATACTAAGTTGCATACGTGAGTAGGTACTTGAACGCCTTGTCCAAAAACATCTTACTTCTGAGAGTTGAGCTCACCCTCAGTCCCTCACAGTTCCACACTGCCTGCAGAGTGAGTTTCGGACGTCTTCACCAGAGACGTTTGCCAGAGGCTTCTGAGACGCAAGTTAACAATGCAGACCTGGAGGGTATCTCCAGGTGCAGTAGAGTGGTAATCTGGGAACCTCCTGTCTCAGAATACTGCTACCTTGACCCTGCCATAAGTATGCAGCTAGTTGACAGCTGGCTTCAAGGTATGCTTCCCTGTGAGAGCTAAGGACAGGGCACAACCCTCCCGCATCCTGCTTGACTGTAGAAGGAGCTGCTAACGTCCTCATGTTAGTGGCAGGGAAAGGTTGTGAGAAAAGCATGTGGAATCGTTGTGCCTGAACCCACGTGTATCTGACTTGAATACAGCGATTTCCAAAGTCCTTTTTCATCAGAGTGTAGTAGGTTCCCACTCGCATGTACGAGTGGGTAGCAGACATCTGCCTCCCATGCATACACACTTCTGAGAGTTGAGCTTATGGCCTGTATCCCTACCTCCTGCCTGCAGCTAGCTTTCGCTTCCAAAAGGCCTAGGCTCGCTGCTTCACCGAAGTGTTGGGAGAGGTAACTGGAATCTCCCGGCAACAAGACTAGTGCCTCCAAGCTCAATCCAGCGATTTCCCAGTAATTCCTGGGGTAGACTGGTGCTACGTACTAAGTTCCATATGTGAGAAGGTAGCTGAACGCCTTGTCCAAAATCATCTTACTGCTGAGAGTTGAGCTCACCCTCAGTCCCTCACAGTTCCACACTGCCTGCAGAGTGAGTTTCGCACGTCTTCACCAGGGACGTTTGCCAGAGGCTTCTGAGACGCAAGTTAACAATGCAGACCTGGAGGGTATCTCCAGGTGCAGTAGAGTGGTAATCTGGGAACCTCCTTACTCAGAATACTGCTACCTTCACACTGTCATAAGAATGCAGCTAGTTGAGAGCTGGCTTCAAGGCATGCTTCCCTGTGAGAGCTGAGGACAGGGCAGGACCCTCCCGAATCCTGCCTGACTGTAGACTTACCTGCTAACCTCCTTCTGTTAGTGGCTGGGATAGTTTGTGGGAAAAGCATGTGTAAGCATTGGGCCTGAACTCCCGTGTATCTGAGTTGAATACAGCGATTTCCAAAGTCCTTCTTCAATAGGAGTGTAGCTAGGTTCCAACTCCCATGTCCGAGTGGGTAGCTGACATCTGCCACCCATGCATACACACTTCTGAGAGTTGAGCTTATGGCCTGTAACCCAACATCCTGCCTGCCGCTACCTTTCGCTTCCAAAATACCTAGGCTCGCTGCTTGACGCAAGTGTTGGGAGAGGTAACTGGAATCTCCCGGCACACAAGACGAGTGCCTCCAAGCTCAATCAAGCGATTTCCTAGTAATTCCTGGGGTAGACTGGTGCTACATACTAAGTTCCATACGTGAGTAGGTAGTTGAACGCCTTGTCCAAAAACATCTTACTTCTGAGAGTTGAGCTCACCCTCAGTCCCTCACAGTTCCACACTGCCTGCAGAGTGAGTTTCGCACGTCTTCACCAGAGACGTTTGCCAGAGGCTTCTGAGACGCAAGTTAACAATGCAGACCTGGAGGGTATCTCCAGGTGCAGTAGAGTGGTAATCTGGGAACCTCCTGTCTCAGAATACTGCTACCTTGACCCTGCCATAAGTATGCAGCTAGTTGACAGCTGGCTTCAAGGTATGCTTCCCTGTGAGAGCTAAGGACAGGGCACAACCCTCCCGCATCCTGCTTGACTGTAGAAGGAGCTGCTAACGTCCTCATGTTAGTGGCAGGGAAAGGTTGTGAGAAAAGCATGTGGAATCGTTGTGCCTGAACCCACGTGCATCTGAGTTGAATACAGCGATTTCCAAAGTCCTTTTTCATCAGAGTGTAGTAGGTTCCCACTCGCATGTGCGAGTGGGTAGCAGACATCTGCCTCCCATGCATACACACTTCTGAGAGTTGAGCTTATGGCCTGTATCCCTACCTCCTGCCTGCAGCTAGCTTTCGCTTCCAAAAGGCCTAGGCTCGCTGCTTCACCGAAGTGTTGGGAGAGGTAACTGGAATCTCCCGGCAACAAGACTAGTGCCTCCAAGCTCAATCCAGCGATTTCCCAGTAATTCCTGGGGTAGACTGGTGCTACATACTAAGTTCCATATGTGAGAAGGTAGCTGAACGCCTTGTCCAAAATCATCTTACTGCTGAGAGTTGAGCTCACCCTCAGTCCCTCACAGTTCCACACTGCCTGCAGAGTGAGTTTCGCACGTCTTCACCAGAGACGTTTGCCAGAGGCTTCTGAGAGGCAAGTTAACAATGCAGACCTGGAGGGTATCTCCAGGTGCAGTAGAGTGGTAATCTGGGAACCTCCTTACTCAGAATACTGCTACCTTCACACTGTCATAAGAATGCAGCTAGTTGAGAGCTGGCTTCAAGGCATGCTTCCCTGTGAGAGCTGAGGACAGGGCAGGACCCTCCCGCATCCTGTCTGACTGTAGACTTACCTGCTAACCTCCTTCTGTTAGTGGCTGGGATAGTTTGTGGGAAAAGCATGTGTAAGCATTGGGCCTGAACTCCCGTGTATCTGAGTTGAATACAGCGATTTCCAAAGTCCTTCTTCAATAGGAGTGTAGCTAGGTTCCAACTCCCATGTCCGAGTGGGTAGCAGATATCTGCCACCCATGCATACACACTTCTGAGAGTTGAGCTTATGGCCTGTAACCCAACATCCTGCCTGCCGCTACCTTTCGCTTCCAAAATGCCTAGGCTCGCTGCTTGACGCAAGTGTTGGGAGAGGTAACTGGAATCTCCCGGCACACAAGACGAGTGCCTCCAAGCTCAATCAAGCGATTTCCTAGTAATTCCTGGGGTAGACTGGTGCTACATACTAAGTTCCATACGTGAGTAGGTAGTTGAACGCCTTGTCCAAAAACATCTTACTTCTGAGAGTTGAGCTCACCCTCAGTCCCTCACAGTTCCACACTGCCTGCAGAGTGAGTTTCGCACGTCTTCACCAGAGACGTTTGCCAGAGGCCTCTGAGACGCAAGTTAACAATGCAGACCTGGAGGGTATCTCCAGGTGCAGTAGAGTGGTAATCTGGGAACCTCCTGTCTCAGAATACTGCTACCTTGACCCTGCCATAAGTATGTAGCTAGTTGACAGCTGGCTTCAAGGTATGCTTCCCTGTGAGAGCTAAGGACAGGGCACATCCCTCCCACATCCTGCTTGACTGTAGAAGGAGCTGTTAACGTCCTCATGTTAGTGGCAGGGAAAGGTTGTGAGAAAAGCATGTGGAATCGTTGTGCCTGAACCCACGTGTATCTGAGTTGAATACAGCGATTTCCAAAGTCCTTTTTCATCAGAGTGTAGTAGGTTCCCACTCGCATGTACGAGTGGGTAGCAGACATCTGCCTCCCATGCATACACACTTCTGAGAGTTGAGCTTATGGCCTGTATCCCTACCTCCTGCCTGCAGCTAGCTTTCGCTTCCAAAAGGCCTAGGCTCGCTGCTTCACCGAAGTGTTGGGAGAGGTAACTGGAATCTCCCGGCAACAAGACTAGTGCCTCCAAGCTCAATCCAGCGATTTCCCAGTAATTCCTGGGGTAGACTGGTGCTACATACTAAGTTCCATATGTGAGAAGGTAGCTGAACGCCTTGTCCAAAATCATCTTACTGCTGAGAGTTGAGCTCACCCTCAGTCCCTCACAGTTCCACACTGCCTGCAGAGTGAGTTTCGCACGTCTTCACCAGAGACGTTTGCCAGAGGCTTCTGAGAGGCAAGTTAACAATGCAGACCTGGAGGGTATCTCCAGGTGCAGTAGAGTGGTAATCTGGGAACCTCCTTACTCAGAATACTGCTACCTTCACACTGTCATAAGAATGCAGCTAGTTGAGAGCTGGCTTCAAGGCATGCTTCCCTGTGAGAGCTGAGGACAGGGCAGGACCCTCCCGCATCCTGCCTGACTGTAGACTTACCTGCTAACCTCCTTCTGTTAGTGGCTGGGATAGTTTGTGGGAAAAGCATGTGTAAGCATTGGGCCTGAACTCCCGTGTATCTGAGTTGAATACAGCGATTTCCAAAGTCCTTCTTCAATAGGAGTGTAGCTAGGTTCCAACTCCCATGTCCGAGTGAGTAGCAGATATCTGCCACCCATGCATACACACTTCTGAGAGTTGAGCTTAAGGCCTGTACCTCCCCATCCAGCCTGCTGGTTCCTTTCACTTCTAAAAGGCCTAGGCTCGCTGTTTGACGGAAGTGTTGGGAGAGGTAATTGGATACTCCCGGCACACAAGACGAGTGCCTCCAAGCTCAATCAAGCGATTTCCTAGTAATTCCTGGGGTAGACTGGTGCTACATACTAAGTTGCATACGTGAGTAGGTAGTTGAACGCCTTGTCCAAAAACATCTTACTTCTGAGAGTTGAGCTCACCCTCAGTCCCTCACAGTTCCACACTGCCTGCAGAGTGAGTTTCGCACGTCTTCACCAGAGACGTTTGCCAGAGGCCTCTGAGACGCAAGTTAACAATGCAGACCTGGAGGGTATCTCCAGGTGCAGTAGAGTGGTAATCTGGGAACCTCCTGTCTCAGAATACTGCTACCTTGACCCTGCCATAAGGATGCAGCTAGTTGACAGCTGGCTTCAAGGTATGCTTCCCTGTGAGAGCTAAGGACAGGGCACAACCCTCCCACATCCTGCTTGACTGTAGAAGGAGCTGTTAACGTCCTCATGTTAGTGGCAGGGAAAGGTTGTGAGAAAAGCATGTGGAATCGTTGTGCCTGAACCCACGTGTATCTGAGTTGAATACAGCGATTTCCAAAGTCCTTTTTCATCAGAGTGTAGTAGGTTCCCACTCGCATGTACGAGTGGGTAGCAGACATCTGCCTCCCATGCATACACACTTCTGAGAGTTGAGCTTATGGCCTGTATCCCTACCTCCTGCCTGCAGCTAGCTTTCGCTTCCAAAAGGCCTAGGCTCGCTGCTTCACCGAAGTGTTGGGAGAGGTAACTGGAATCTCCCGGCAACAAGACTAGTGCCTCCAAGCTCAATCCAGCGATTTCCCAGTAATTCCTGGGGTAGACTGGTGCTACATACTAAGTTCCATATGTGAGAAGGTAGCTGAACGCCTTGTCCAAAATCATCTTACTGCTGAGAGTTGAGCTCACCCTCAGTCCCTCACAGTTCCACACTGCCTGCAGAGTGAGTTTCGCACGTCTTCACCAGAGACGTTTGCCAGAGGCTTCTGAGAGGCAAGTTAACAATGCAGACCTGGAGGGTATCTCCAGGTGCAGTAGAGTGGTAATCTGGGAACCTCCTTACTCAGAATACTGCTACCTTCACACTGTCATAAGAATGCAGCTAGTTGAGAGCTGGCTTCAAGGCATGCTTCCCTGTGAGAGCTGAGGACAGGGCAGGACCCTCCCGCATCCTGCCTGACTGTAGACTTACCTGCTAACCTCCTTCTGTTAGTGGCTGGGATAGTTTGTGGGAAAAGCATGTGTAAGCATTGGGCCTGAACTCCCGTGTATCTGAGTTGAATACAGCGATTTCCAAAGTCCTTCTTCAATAGGAGTGTAGCTAGGTTCCAACTCCCATGTCCGAGTGAGTAGCAGATATCTGCCACCCATGCATACACACTTCTGAGAGTTGAGCTTATGGCCTGTAACCCAACATCCTGCCTGCCGCTACCTTTCGCTTCCAAAATGCCTAGGCTCGCTGCTTGACGCAAGTGTTGGGAGAGGTAACTGGAATCTCCCGGCACACAAGACGAGTGCCTCCAAGCTCAATCAAGCGATTTCCTAGTAATTCCTGGGGTAGACTGGTGCTACATACTAAGTTGCATACGTGAGTAGGTAGTTGAACGCCTTGTCCAAAAACATCTTACTTCTGAGAGTTGAGCTCACCCTCAGTCCCTCACAGTTCCACACTGCCTGCAGAGTGAGTTTCGCACGTCTTCACCAGAGACGTTTGCCAGAGGCCTCTGAGACGCAAGTTAACAATGCAGACCTGGAGGGTATCTCCAGGTGCAGTAGAGTGGTAATCTGGGAACCTCCTGTCTCAGAATCCTGCTACCTTCACCCTGCCATAAGTATGCAGCTAGTTGACCGCTGGCTTCAAGACATGCTTCCCTGTGAGAGCTAAGGACAGGGCACAACCCTCCCGCATCCTGCTTGACTGTAGAAGGAGCTGCTAACGTCCTCATGTTAGTGGCAGGGAAAGGTTGTGAGAAAAGCATGTGGAATCGTTGTGCCTGAACCCACGTGTATCTGAGTTGAATACAGCGATTTCCAAAGTCCTTATTCATCAGAGTGTAGTAGGTTCCCACTCGCATGTACGAGTGGGTAGCAGACATCTGCCTCCCATGCATACACACTTCTGAGAGTTGAGCTTATGGCCTGTATCCCTACCTCCTGCCTGCAGCTAGCTTTCGCTTCCAAAAGGCCTAGGCTCGCTGCTTCACCGAAGTGTTGGGAGAGGTAACTGGAATCTCCCGGCAACAAGACTAGTGCCTCCAAGCTCAATCCAGCGATTTCCCAGTAATTCCTGGGGTAGACTGGTGCTACATACTAAGTTCCATATGGGAGAAGGTAGCTGAACGCCTTGTCCAAAATCATCTTACTGCTGAGAGTTGAGCTCACCCTCAGTCCCTCACAGTTCCACACTGCCTGCAGAGTGAGTTTCGCACGTCTTCACCAGAGACGTTTGCCAGAGGCTTCTGAGACGCAAGTTAACAATGCAGACCTGGAGGGTATCTCCAGGTGCAGTAGAGTGGTAATCTGGGAACCTCCTGACTCAGAATACTGCTACCTTCACACTGTCATAAGAATGCAGCTAGTTGAGAGCTGGCTTCAAGGCATGCTTCTCTGTGAGAGCTGAGTACAGGCCAGGACCCTACCGCATCCTGCCTGACTGTAGACTTACCTGCTAACCTCCTTCTGTTAGTGGCTGGGATAGTTTGTGGGAAAGGCATGTGTAAGCATTGGGCCTGAACTGCCGTGTATCTGAGTTGAATACAGCGATTTCCAACATCCTTCTTCAATAGGAGTGTAGCTAGGTTCCAACTCCCATGTCCGAGTGGGTAGCAGACATCTGCCACCCATGCATACACACTTCTGAGAGTTGAGGTTATGGCCTGTAACCCAACATCCTGCCTGCCTCCACCTTTCGCTTCCAAAATGCCTAGGCTCGCTGCTTGACGCAAGTGTTGGGAGAGGTAACTGGAATCTCCCGGCACACAAGACGAGTGCCTCCAAGCTCAATCAAGCGATTTCCTAGTAATTCCTGGGGTAGACTGGTGTTACATACTAAGTTGCATACGTGAGTAGGTACTTGAACGCCTTGTCCAAAAACATCTTACTTCTGAGAGTTGAGCTCACCCTCAGTCCCTCACAGTTCCACACTGCCTGCAGAGTGAGTTTCGGACGTCTTCACCAGAGACGTTTGCCAGAGGCTTCTGAGACGCAAGTTAACAATGCAGACCTGGAGGGTATCTCCAGGTGCAGTAGAGTGGTAATCTGGGAACCTCCTGTCTCAGAATACTGCTACCTTGACCCTGCCATAAGTATGCAGCTAGTTGACAGCTGGCTTCAAGGTATGCTTCCCTGTGAGAGCTAAGGACAGGGCACAACCCTCCCGCATCCTGCTTGACTGTAGAAGGAGCTGCTAACGTCCTCATGTTAGTGGCAGGGAAAGGTTGTGAGAAAAGCATGTGGAATCGTTGTGCCTGAACCCACGTGTATCTGACTTGAATACAGCGATTTCCAAAGTCCTTTTTCATCAGAGTGTAGTAGGTTCCCACTCGCATGTACGAGTGGGTAGCAGACATCTGCCTCCCATGCATACACACTTCTGAGAGTTGAGCTTATGGCCTGTATCCCTACCTCCTGCCTGCAGCTAGCTTTCGCTTCCAAAAGGCCTAGGCTCGCTGCTTCACCGAAGTGTTGGGAGAGGTAACTGGAATCTCCCGGCACACAAGACGAGTGCCTCCAAGCTCAATCCAGCGATTTCCCAGTAATTCCTGGGGTAGACTGGTGCTACGTACTAAGTTCCATATGTGAGAAGGTAGCTGAACGCCTTGTCCAAAATCATCTTACTGCTGAGAGTTGAGCTCACCCTCAGTCCCTCACAGTTCCACACTGCCTGCAGAGTGAGTTTCGCACGTCTTCACCAGGGACGTTTGCCAGAGGCTTCTGAGACGCAAGTTAACAATGCAGACCTGGAGGGTATCTCCAGGTGCAGTAGAGTGGTAATCTGGGAACCTCCTTACTCAGAATACTGCTACCTTCACACTGTCATAAGAATGCAGCTAGTTGAGAGCTGGCTTCAAGGCATGCTTCCCTGTGAGAGCTGAGGACAGGGCAGGACCCTCCCGAATCCTGCCTGACTGTAGACTTACCTGCTAACCTCCTTCTGTTAGTGGCTGGGATAGTTTGTGGGAAAAGCATGTGTAAGCATTGGGCCTGAACTCCCGTGTATCTGAGTTGAATACAGCGATTTCCAAAGTCCTTCTTCAATAGGAGTGTAGCTAGGTTCCAACTCCCATGTCCGAGTGGGTAGCTGACATCTGCCACCCATGCATACACACTTCTGAGAGTTGAGCTTATGGCCTGTAACCCAACATCCTGCCTGCCGCTACCTTTCGCTTCCAAAATACCTAGGCTCGCTGCTTGACGCAAGTGTTGGGAGAGGTAACTGGAATCTCCCGGCACACAAGACGAGTGCCTCCAAGCTCAATCAAGCGATTTCCTAGTAATTCCTGGGGTAGACTGGTGCTACATACTAAGTTCCATACGTGAGTAGGTAGTTGAACGCCTTGTCCAAAAACATCTTACTTCTGAGAGTTGAGCTCACCCTCAGTCCCTCACAGTTCCACACTGCCTGCAGAGTGAGTTTCGCACGTCTTCACCAGAGACGTTTGCCAGAGGCTTCTGAGACGCAAGTTAACAATGCAGACCTGGAGGGTATCTCCAGGTGCAGTAGAGTGGTAATCTGGGAACCTCCTGTCTCAGAATACTGCTACCTTGACCCTGCCATAAGTATGCAGCTAGTTGACAGCTGGCTTCAAGGTATGCTTCCCTGTGAGAGCTAAGGACAGGGCACAACCCTCCCGCATCCTGCTTGACTGTAGAAGGAGCTGCTAACGTCCTCATGTTAGTGGCAGGGAAAGGTTGTGAGAAAAGCATGTGGAATCGTTGTGCCTGAACCCACGTGCATCTGAGTTGAATACAGCGATTTCCAAAGTCCTTTTTCATCAGAGTGTAGTAGGTTCCCACTCGCATGTGCGAGTGGGTAGCAGACATCTGCCTCCCATGCATACACACTTCTGAGAGTTGAGCTTATGGCCTGTATCCCTACCTCCTGCCTGCAGCTAGCTTTCGCTTCCAAAAGGCCTAGGCTCGCTACTTCACCGAAGTGTTGGGAGAGGTAACTGGAATCTCCCGGCAACAAGACTAGTGCCTCCAAGCTCAATCCAGCGATTTCCCAGTAATTCCTGGGGTAGACTGGTGCTACATACTAAGTTCCATATGTGAGAAGGTAGCTGAACGCCTTGTCCAAAATCATCTTACTGCTGAGAGTTGAGCTCACCCTCAGTCCCTCACAGTTCCACACTGCCTGCAGAGTGAGTTTCGCACGTCTTCACCAGAGACGTTTGCCAGAGGCTTCTGAGAGGCAAGTTAACAATGCAGACCTGGAGGGTATCTCCAGGTGCAGTAGAGTGGTAATCTGGGAACCTCCTTACTCAGAATACTGCTACCTTCACACTGTCATAAGAATGCAGCTAGTTGAGAGCTGGCTTCAAGGCATGCTTCCCTGTGAGAGCTGAGGACAGGGCAGGACCCTCCCGCATCCTGTCTGACTGTAGACTTACCTGCTAACCTCCTTCTGTTAGTGGCTGGGATAGTTTGTGGGAAAAGCATGTGTAAGCATTGGGCCTGAACTCCCGTGTATCTGAGTTGAATACAGCGATTTCCAAAGTCCTTCTTCAATAGGAGTGTAGCTAGGTTCCAACTCCCATGTCCGAGTGGGTAGCAGATATCTGCCACCCATGCATACACACTTCTGAGAGTTGAGCTTATGGCCTGTAACCCAACATCCTGCCTGCCGCTACCTTTCGCTTCCAAAATGCCTAGGCTCGCTGCTTGACGCAAGTGTTGGGAGAGGTAACTGGAATCTCCCGGCACACAAGACGAGTGCCTCCAAGCTCAATCAAGCGATTTCCTAGTAATTCCTGGGGTAGACTGGTGCTACATACTAAGTTCCATACGTGAGTAGGTAGTTGAACGCCTTGTCCAAAAACATCTTACTTCTGAGAGTTGAGCTCACCCTCAGTCCCTCACAGTTCCACACTGCCTGCAGAGTGAGTTTCGCACGTCTTCACCAGAGACGTTTGCCAGAGGCCTCTGAGACGCAAGTTAACAATGCAGACCTGGAGGGTATCTCCAGGTGCAGTAGAGTGGTAATCTGGGAACCTCCTGTCTCAGAATACTGCTACCTTGACCCTGCCATAAGTATGTAGCTAGTTGACAGCTGGCTTCAAGGTATGCTTCCCTGTGAGAGCTAAGGACAGGGCACATCCCTCCCACATCCTGCTTGACTGTAGAAGGAGCTGTTAACGTCCTCATGTTAGTGGCAGGGAAAGGTTGTGAGAAAAGCATGTGGAATCGTTGTGCCTGAACCCACGTGTATCTGAGTTGAATACAGCGATTTCCAAAGTCCTTTTTCATCAGAGTGTAGTAGGTTCCCACTCGCATGTACGAGTGGGTAGCAGACATCTGCCTCCCATGCATACACACTTCTGAGAGTTGAGCTTATGGCCTGTATCCCTACCTCCTGCCTGCAGCTAGCTTTCGCTTCCAAAAGGCCTAGGCTCGCTGCTTCACCGAAGTGTTGGGAGAGGTAACTGGAATCTCCCGGCAACAAGACTAGTGCCTCCAAGCTCAATCCAGCGATTTCCCAGTAATTCCTGGGGTAGACTGGTGCTACATACTAAGTTCCATATGTGAGAAGGTAGCTGAACGCCTTGTCCAAAATCATCTTACTGCTGAGAGTTGAGCTCACCCTCAGTCCCTCACAGTTCCACACTGCCTGCAGAGTGAGTTTCGCACGTCTTCACCAGAGACGTTTGCCAGAGGCTTCTGAGAGGCAAGTTAACAATGCAGACCTGGAGGGTATCTCCAGGTGCAGTAGAGTGGTAATCTGGGAACCTCCTTACTCAGAATACTGCTACCTTCACACTGTCATAAGAATGCAGCTAGTTGAGAGCTGGCTTCAAGGCATGCTTCCCTGTGAGAGCTGAGGACAGGGCAGGACCCTCCCGCATCCTGCCTGACTGTAGACTTACCTGCTAACCTCCTTCTGTTAGTGGCTGGGATAGTTTGTGGGAAAAGCATGTGTAAGCATTGGGCCTGAACTCCCGTGTATCTGAGTTGAATACAGCGATTTCCAAAGTCCTTCTTCAATAGGAGTGTAGCTAGGTTCCAACTCCCATGTCCGAGTGAGTAGCAGATATCTGCCACCCATGCATACACACTTCTGAGAGTTGAGCTTAAGGCCTGTACCTCCCCATCCAGCCTGCTGGTTCCTTTCACTTCTAAAAGGCCTAGGCTCGCTGTTTGACGGAAGTGTTGGGAGAGGTAATTGGATACTCCCGGCACACAAGACGAGTGCCTCCAAGCTCAATCAAGCGATTTCCTAGTAATTCCTGGGGTAGACTGGTGCTACATACTAAGTTGCATACGTGAGTAGGTAGTTGAACGCCTTGTCCAAAAACATCTTACTTCTGAGAGTTGAGCTCACCCTCAGTCCCTCACAGTTCCACACTGCCTGCAGAGTGAGTTTCGCACGTCTTCACCAGAGACGTTTGCCAGAGGCCTCTGAGACGCAAGTTAACAATGCAGACCTGGAGGGTATCTCCAGGTGCAGTAGAGTGGTAATCTGGGAACCTCCTGTCTCAGAATCCTGCTACCTTGACCCTGCCATAAGTATGCAGCTAGTTGACAGCTGGCTTCAAGGTATGCTTCCCTGTGAGAGCTAAGGACAGGGCACAACCCTCCCACATCCTGCTTGACTGTAGAAGGAGCTGTTAACGTCCTCATGTTAGTGGCAGGGAAAGGTTGTGAGAAAAGCATGTGGAATCGTTGTGCCTGAACCCACGTGTATCTGAGTTGAATACAGCGATTTCCAAAGTCCTTTTTCATCAGAGTGTAGTAGGTTCCCACTCGCATGTACGAGTGGGTAGCAGACATCTGCCTCCCATGCATACACACTTCTGAGAGTTGAGCTTATGGCCTGTATCCCTACCTCCTGCCTGCAGCTAGCTTTCGCTTCCAAAAGGCCTAGGCTCGCTGCTTCACCGAAGTGTTGGGAGAGGTAACTGGAATCTCCCGGCAACAAGACTAGTGCCTCCAAGCTCAATCCAGCGATTTCCCAGTAATTCCTGGGGTAGACTGGTGCTACATACTAAGTTCCATATGTGAGAAGGTAGCTGAACGCCTTGTCCAAAATCATCTTACTGCTGAGAGTTGAGCTCACCCTCAGTCCCTCACAGTTCCACACTGCCTGCAGAGTGAGTTTCGCACGTCTTCACCAGAGACGTTTGCCAGAGGCTTCTGAGAGGCAAGTTAACAATGCAGACCTGGAGGGTATCTCCAGGTGCAGTAGAGTGGTAATCTGGGAACCTCCTTACTCAGAATACTGCTACCTTCACACTGTCATAAGAATGCAGCTAGTTGAGAGCTGGCTTCAAGGCATGCTTCCGTGTGAGAGCTGAGGACAGGGCAGGACCCTCCCGCATCCTGCCTGACTGTAGACTTACCTGCTAACCTCCTTCTGTTAGTGGCTGGGATAGTTTGTGGGAAAAGCATGTGTAAGCATTGGGCCTGAACTCCCGTGTATCTGAGTTGAATACAGCGATTTCCAAAGTCCTTCTTCAATAGGAGTGTAGCTAGGTTCCAACTCCCATGTCCGAGTGAGTAGCAGATATCTGCCACCCATGCATACACACTTCTGAGAGTTGAGCTTAAGGCCTGTACCTCCCCATCCAGCCTGCTGGTTCCTTTCACTTCTAAAAGGCCTAGGCTCGCTGTTTGACGGAAGTGTTGGGAGAGGTAATTGGATACTCCCGGCACACAAGACGAGTGCCTCCAAGCTCAATCAAGCGATTTCCTAGTAATTCCTGGGGTAGACTGGTGCTACATACTAAGTTCCATACGTGAGTAGGTAGTTGAACGCCTTGTCCAAAAACATCTTACTTCTGAGAGTTGAGCTCACCCTCAGTCCCTCACAGTTCCACACTGCCTGCAGAGTGAGTTTCGCACGTCTTCACCAGAGACGTTTGCCAGAGGCCTCTGAGACGCAAGTTAACAATGCAGACCTGGAGGGTATCTCCAGGTGCAGTAGAGTGGTAATCTGGGAACCTCCTGTCTCAGAATCCTGCTACCTTGACCCTGCCATAAGTATGCAGCTAGTTGACAGCTGGCTTCAAGGTATGCTTCCCTGTGAGAGCTAAGGACAGGGCACAACCCTCCCACATCCTGCTTGACTGTAGAAGGAGCTGTTAACGTCCTCATGTTAGTGGCAGGGAAAGGTTGTGAGAAAAGCATGTGGAATCGTTGTGCCTGAACCCACGTGTATCTGAGTTGAATACAGCGATTTCCAAAGTCCTTTTTCATCAGAGTGTAGTAGGTTCCCACTCGCATGTACGAGTGGGTAGCAGACATCTGCCTCCCATGCATACACACTTCTGAGAGTTGAGCTTATGGCCTGTATCCCTACCTCCTGCCTGCAGCTAGCTTTCGCTTCCAAAAGGCCTAGGCTCGCTGCTTCACCGAAGTGTTGGGAGAGGTAACTGGAATCTCCCGGCAACAAGACTAGTGCCTCCAAGCTCAATCCAGCGATTTCCCAGTAATTCCTGGGGTAGACTGGTGCTACATACTAAGTTCCATATGTGAGAAGGTAGCTGAACGCCTTGTCCAAAATCATCTTACTGCTGAGAGTTGAGCTCACCCTCAGTCCCTCACAGTTCCACACTGCCTGCAGAGTGAGTTTCGCACGTCTTCACCAGAGACGTTTGCCAGAGGCTTCTGAGAGGCAAGTTAACAATGCAGACCTGGAGGGTATCTCCAGGTGCAGTAGAGTGGTAATCTGGGAACCTCCTTACTCAGAATACTGCTACCTTCACACTGTCATAAGAATGCAGCTAGTTGAGAGCTGGCTTCAAGGCATGCTTCCCTGTGAGAGCTGAGGACAGAGCAGGACCCTCCCGCATCCTGCCTGACTGTAGACTTACCTGCTAACCTCCTTCTGTTAGTGGCTGGGATAGTTTGTGGGAAAAGCATGTGTAAGCATTGGGCCTGAACTCCCGTGTATCTGAGTTGAATACAGCGATTTCCAAAGTCCTTCTTCAATAGGAGTGTAGCTAGGTTCCAACTCCCATGTCCGAGTGAGTAGCAGATATCTGCCACCCATGCATACACACTTCTGAGAGTTGAGCTTATGGCCTGTAACCCAACATCCTGCCTGCCGCTACCTTTCGCTTCCAAAATGCCTAGGCTCGCTGCTTGACGCAAGTGTTGGGAGAGGTAACTGGAATCTCCCGGCACACAAGACGAGTGCCTCCAAGCTCAATCAAGCGATTTCCTAGTAATTCCTGGGGTAGACTGGTGCTACATACTAAGTTGCATACGTGAGTAGGTAGTTGAACGCCTTGTCCAAAAACATCTTACTTCTGAGAGTTGAGCTCACCCTCAGTCCCTCACAGTTCCACACTGCCTGCAGAGTGAGTTTCGCACGTCTTCACCAGAGACGTTTGCCAGAGGCCTCTGAGACGCAAGTTAACAATGCAGACCTGGAGGGTATCTCCAGGTGCAGTAGAGTGGTAATCTGGGAACCTCCTGTCTCAGAATACTGCTACCTTCACCCTGCCATAAGTATGCAGCTAGTTGACCGCTGGCTTCAAGACATGCTTCCCTGTGAGAGCTAAGGACAGGGCACAACCCTCCCGCATCCTGCTTGACTGTAGAAGGAGCTGCTAACGTCCTCATGTTAGTGGCAGGGAAAGGTTGTGAGAAAAGCATGTGGAATCGTTGTGCCTGAACCCACGTGTATCTGAGTTGAATACAGCGATTTCCAAAGTCCTTATTCATCAGAGTGTAGCTAGGTTCCCACTCGCATGTACGAGTGGGTAGCAGACATCTGCCTCCCATGCATACACACTTCTGAGAGTTGAGCTTATGGCCTGTATCCCTACCTCCTGCCTGCAGCTAGCTTTCGCTTCCAAAAGGCCTAGGCTCGCTGCTTCACCGAAGTGTTGGGAGAGGTAACTGGAATCTCCCGGCAACAAGACTAGTGCCTCCAAGCTCAATCCAGCGATTTCCCAGTAATTCCTGGGGTAGACTGGTGCTACATACTAAGTTCCATATGGGAGAAGGTAGCTGAACGCCTTGTCCAAAATCATCTTACTGCTGAGAGTTGAGCTCACCCTCAGTCCCTCACAGTTCCACACTGCCTGCAGAGTGAGTTTCGCACGTCTTCACCAGAGACGTTTGCCAGAGGCTTCTGAGACGCAAGTTAACAATGCAGACCTGGAGGGTATCTCCAGGTGCAGTAGAGTGGTAATCTGGGAACCTCCTGACTCAGAATACTGCTACCTTCACACTGTCATAAGAATGCAGCTAGTTGAGAGCTGGCTTCAAGGCATGCTTCTCTGTGAGAGCTGAGTACAGGCCAGGACCCTACCGCATCCTGCCTGACTGTAGACTTACCTGCTAACCTCCTTCTGTTAGTGGCTGGGATAGTTTGTGGGAAAGGCATGTGTAAGCATTGGGCCTGAACTGCCGTGCATCTGAGTTGAATACAGCGATTTCCAACATCCTTCTTCAATAGGAGTGTAGCTAGGTTCCAACTCCCATGTCAGAGTGGGTAGCAGACATCTGTCTCCCCTGCATACACACTTCTGAGAGTTGAGCTTAAGGCCTGTACCTCCCCATCCAGCCTGCTGGTTCCTTTCACTTCTAAAAGGCCTAGGCTCGCTGTTTGACGGAAGTGTTGGGAGAGGTAATTGGAATCTCCCGGCACACAAGACTAGTGCCTCCAAGCTCATTCCAGCGATTGCCTAGTAATTCGTGTGGTAGACTGGTGCTACATACTAAGTTCCATACGTGAGAAGGTAGCTGAACGCCTTGTCCAAAAGCATCTTACTTCTGAGAGTTGAGCTCACCCTCAGTCCCTCACAGTTCCACACTGCCTGCAGAGTGAGTTTCGCACGTCTTCACCAGAGACGTTTGCCACAGGCTTCTGAGACGCAAGTTAACAATGCAGACCTGGAGGGTATCTCCAGGTGCAGTAGAGTGTTAATCTGGGAACCTCCTGTCTCAGAATACTGCTACCTTGACCCTGCCATAACTATGCAGCTAGTTGAGAGCTGGCTTCAAGGCATGCTTCCCTGTGAGAGCTGAGGACAGGGCAGAACCCTCCTGCATCCTGCCTGACTGTAGACTTACCTGCTAACCTCCTTATGTTAGTGGCTGGGATAGTTTGTGGGAAAAGTATGTGTAAGCATTGGGCCTGAACTCCCGTGTATCTGAGTTGAATAAAGCGATTTCCAAAGTCCTTCTTCAATAGGAGTGTAGCTAGGTTCAAACTCCCATGTCCGAGTGGGTAGCAGACATCTGCCACCCATGCATACACACTTCTGAGAGTTGAGCTTATGGCCTGTAACCTAACATCCTGCCTGCCGCCACCTTTCCATTCCAAAATGCCTAGGCTCGCTGCTTGACGCAAGTGTTGGGAGAGGTAACTGGAATCTCCCGGCACACAAGACGAGTGCCTCCAAGCTCAATCAAGCGATTTCCTAGTAATTCCTGGGGTAGACTGGTGCTACATACTAAGTTCCATACGTGAGTAGGTAGTTGAACGCCTTGTCCAAAAACATCTTCTGAGAGTTGAGCTCACCCTCAGTCCCTCACAGTTCCACACTGCCTGCAGAGTGAGTTTCGCACGTCTTCACCAGAGACGTTTGGCAGAGGCTTCTGAGACGCAAGTTAACAATGCAGACCTGGAGGGTATCTCCAGGTGCAGTAGAGTGGTAATCTGGGAACCTCCTGTCTCAGAATACTGCTACCTTCAACCTGCCATAAGTATGGAGCTAGTTGACAGCTGGCTTCAAGGTATGCTTCCCTGTGAGAGCTAAGGACAGGGCACAACACTCCCGCATCCTGCTTGACTGTAGAAGGAGCTGCTAACGTCTTCATGTTAGTGGCAGGGAAAGGTTGTGAGAAAAGCATGTGGAATCGTTGTGCCTGAACCCACGTGTATCTGAGTTGAATACAGCGATTTCCAAAGTCCTTTTTCATCAGAGTGTAGTAGGTTCCCACTCGCATGTACGAGTGGGTAGCAGACATCTGCCTCCCATGCATACACACTTCTGAGAGTTGAGCTTATGGCCTGTATCCCTACCTCCTGCCTGCAGCTAGCTTTCGCTTCCAAAAGGCCTAGGCTCGCTGCTTCACCGAAGTGTTGGGAGAGGTAACTGGAATCTCCCGGCAACAAGACTAGTGCCTCCAAGCTCAATCCAGTGATTTCCCAGTAATTCCTGGGGTAGACTGGTGCTACATACTAAGTTCCATATGTGAGAAGGTAGCTGAACGCCTTGTCCAAAATCATCTTACTGCTGAGAGTTGAGCTCACCCTCAGTCCCTCACAGTTCCACACTGCCTGCAGAGTGAGTTTCG
Source organism: Canis lupus baileyi (assembly GCF_048164855.1). Taxonomy (NCBI): domain Eukaryota; kingdom Metazoa; phylum Chordata; class Mammalia; order Carnivora; family Canidae; genus Canis; species Canis lupus. The sequence goes on along the minus strand of NC_132844.1, from coordinate 75,207,313 downwards.
CACGTCTTCACCAGAGACGTTTGCCAGAGGCTTCTGAGACGCAAGTTAACAATGCAGACCTGGAGGGTATCTCCAGGTGCAGTAGAGTGGTAATCTGGGAACCTCCTTACTCAGAATACTGCTACCTTCACACTGTCATAAGAATTCAGCTAGTTGAGAGCTGGCTTCAAGGCATGCTTCCCTGTGAGAGCTGAGGACAGGGCAGGACCCTCCCGCATCCTGCCTGACCGTAGACTTACCTGCTAACCTCCTTCTGTTAGTGGCTGGGATAGTTTGTGGGAAAAGCATGTGTAAGCATTGGGCCTGAACTCCCGTGTATCTGAGTTGAATACAGCGATTTCCAAAGTCCTTCTTCAATAGGAGTGTAGCTAGGTTCCAACTCCCATGTCCGAGTGGGTAGCAGACATCTGCCACCCATGCATACACACTTCTGAGAGTTGAGCTTATGGCCTGTAACCCAACATCCTGCCTGCCACTACCTTTCGCTGCCAAAATGCCTAGGCTCGCTGATTGCCGCAATTGTTGGGAGAGGTAACTGGAATCTCCCGGCACACAAGACGAGTGCCTCCAAGCTCAATCAAGCGATTTCCTAGTAATTCCTGGGGTAGACTGGTGCTACATACTAAGTTCCATACGTGAGTAGGTAGTTGAACGCCTTGTCCAAAACCATCTTACTTCTGAGAGTTGAGCTCACCCTCAGTCCCTCACAGTTCCACACTGCCTGCAGAGTGAGTTTCGGACGTCTTCACCAGAGACGTTTGCCAGAGGCTTCTGAGACGCAAGTTAACAATGCAGACCTGGAGGGTATCTCCAGGTGCAGTAGAGTGGTAATCTGGGAACCTCCTTACTCAGAATACTGCTACCTTCACACTGCCATAAGAATGCAGCTAGTTGAGAGCTGGCTTCTAGCCATGCTTCCCTGGGAGTGCTGAGGACAGGGCAGAACCCACCCGCATCCTGCCTGACTGTAGGCGCAGCTGCTAACATCCTAATGTTAGCGGCTGAGAGAGGTTGCGGGAAAAACATGTGTAAGCATTGGGCCTGAACTCCTGTGTATCTGAGTTGAATACAGCGATTTCCAATGGCCTTCTTCAATCAGAGTGTAGGTAGTTTCCAACTCCCATGTCAGAGTGGGTAGCAGACATCTGTCTCCCCTGCATACACACTTCTGAGAGTTGAGCTTAAGGCCTGTACCTCCCCATCCAGCCTGCTGATTCCTTTCACTTCTAAAAGGCCTAGGCTCGCTGTTTGACGGAAGTATTGGGAGAGGTAATTGAAATCTCTCGGCACACAAGACTAGTGCCTCCAAGCTCATTCCAGCGATTGCCTAGTAATTCGTGTGGTAGACTGGTGCTACATACTAAGTTCCATATGTGAGAAGGTAGCTGAACGCCTTGTCCAAAAGCATCATACTTCTGAGAGTTGAGCTCACCCTCAGTCCCTCACAGTTCCACACTGCCTGCAGAGTGAGTTTGGCAGGTCTTCACCAGAGACGTTTGCCACAGGCTTCTGAGACGCAAGTTAACAATGCAGACCTGGAGGCTATCTCCAGGTGCAGTAGAGTGGTAATCTGGGAACCTCCTGACTCAGAATACTGCTACCTTCACACTGCCATAAGAATGCAGCTAGTTGAGAGCTGACTTCTACGCATGCTTCCCTGGGAGTGCTGAGGACAGGGCAGAACCCACCCGCATCCTGCCTGACTGTAGGCGCAGCTGCTAACATCCTAATGTTAGTGGCTGAGAGAGGTTGCCGCAAAAGCATGTGTAAGCATTGGGCCTGAACTCCTGTGTATCTGAGTTGAATACAGCGATTTCCAATGGCCTTCTTCAATCAGAGTGTAGGTAGTTTCCAACTCCCATGTCAGAGTGGGTAGCAGACATCTGTCTCCCCTGCATACACACTTCTGAGAGTTGAGCTTAAGGCCTGTACCTCCCCATCCAGCCTGCTGGTTCCTTTCACTTCTAAAAGGCCTAGGCTCGCTGTTTGACGGAAGTGTTGGGAGAGGTAATTGGAATCTCCCGGCACACAAGACTAGTGCCTCCAAGCTCATTCCAGCGATTGCCTAGTAATTCGTGTGGTAGACTGGTGCTACATACTAAGTTCCATACGTGAGAAGGTAGCTGAACGCCTTGTCCAAAAGCATCTTACTTCTGAGAGTTGAGCTCACCCTCAGTCCCTCACAGTTCCACACTGCCTGCAGAGTGAGTTTCGCAGGTCTTCACCAGAGACGTTTGCCACAGGCTTCTGAGACGCAAGTTAACAATGCAGACCTGGAGGGTATCTCCAGGTGCAGTAGAGTGGTAATCTTGGAACCTCCTGACTCAGAATACTGCTACCTTCACACTGCCATAAGAATGCAGCTAGTTGAGAGCTGGCTTCTAGGCATGCTTCCCTGGGAGTGCTGAGGACAGGGCAGAACCCACCCGCATCCTGCCTGACTGTAGGCGCAGCTGCTAACATCCTAATGTTAGTGGCTGAGAGAGGTTGGGGGAAAAGCATGTGTAAGCATTGGGCCTGAACTCCTGTGTATCTGAGTTGAATACAGCGACTTCCAATGGCCTTCTTCAATCAGAGTGTAGCTAGTTTCCAACTCCCATGTCAGAGTGGGTAGCAGACATCTGTCTCCCCTGCATACACACTTCTGAGAGTTGAGCTTAAGGCGTGTACCTCCCCATCCAGCCTGCTGGTTCCTTTCACTTCTAAAAGGCCTAGGCTCGCTGTTTGACGGAAGTGTTGGGAGAGGTAATTGGAATCTCCCGGCACACAAGACTAGTGCCTCCAAGCTCATTCCAGCGATTGCCTAGTAATTCCTGGGGTAGACTGGTGCTACATACTAAGTTCCATACGTGAGAATGTAGCTGAACGCCTTGTCCAAAAGCATCTTACTTCTGAGAGTTGAGCTCACCCTCAGTCCCTCACAGTTCCACACTGCCTACAGAGTGAGTTTCGCAGGTCTTCACCAGAGACGTTTGCCACAGGCTTCTGAGACGCAAGTTAACAATGCAGACCTGGAGGGTATCTCCAGGTGCAGTAGAGTGGTAATCTCGGAACCGCCTTACTCAGAATACTGCTACCTTCACACTGTCATAAGAATGCAGCTAGTTGACAGCTGGCTTCAGGGCATGCTTCCCTGTGAGAGCTGAGGACAGGGCAGGACCCTCCCGCATCCTGCCTGACTGTAGACGTACCTGCTAACCTCCTTATGTTAGTGGCTGAGAGAGGTTGCCGCAAAAGCATGTGTAAGCATTGGGCCTGAACTCGCGAGTATCTGAGTTGAATACAGCGATTTCCAACATCCTTCTTCAATAGGAGTGTAGCTAGGTTCCAACTCCCATGTCCGAGTGGGTAGCAGACATCTGCCACCCATGCATACACACTTCTGAGAGTTGAGCTTATGGCCTGTAACCCTACATCGTGCCTGCCGCTACCTTTCGCCTCCAAAAGGCCTAGGCTCGCTGCTTGACGCAAGTGTTGGGAGAGGTAATTGGAATCTCCCGGCACACAAGACGAGTGCCTCCAAGCTCAATCAAGCGATTTCCTAGTAATTCCTGGGGTAGACTGGTGCTACATACTAAGTTCCATACGTGAGTAGGTAGTTGAACGCCTTGTCCAAAAACATCTTACTTCTGAGAGTTGAGCTCACCCTCAGTCCCTCACAGTTCCACACTGCCTGCAGAGTGAGTTTCGCACGTCTTCACCAGAGACGTTTGCCAGAGGCCTCTGAGACGCAAGTTAACAATGCAGACCTGGAGGGTATCTCCAGGTGCAGTAGAGTGGTAATCTGGGAACCTCCTGTCTCAGAATACTGCTGCCTTGACCCTGCCATAAGTATGCAGCTAGTTGACTGCTGGCTTCAAGACATGCTTCCCTGTGAGAGCTAAGGACAGGGCACAACCCTCCCGCATCCTGCTTGACTGTAGAAGGAGCTGCTAACGTCCTCATGTTAGTGGCTGAGAGAGGTTGCCGCAAAAGCATGTGTAAGCATTGGGCCTGAACTCCTGTGTATCTGAGTTGAATACAGCGATTTCCAAAGTCCTTCTTCAATAGGAGTGTAGCTAGGTTCCAACTCCCATGTCCGAGTGGGTAGCAGACATCTGCCACCCATGCATACACACTTCTGAGAGTTGAGCTTATGGCCTGTAACCCAACATCCTGCCTGCCGCTACCTTTCGCTTCCAAAATGCCTAGGCTCGCTGCTTGACGCAAGTGTTGGGAGAGGTAACTGGAATCTCCCGGCACACAAGACGAGTGCCTCCAAGCTCAATCAAGCGATTTCCTAGTAATTCCTGGGGTAGACTGGTGCTACATACTAAGTTCCATACGTGAGTAGGTAGTTGAACGCCTTGTCCAAAAACATCTTACTTCTGAGAGTTGAGCTCACCCTCAGTCCCTCACAGTTCCACACTGCCTGCAGAGTGAGTTTCGCACGTCTTCACCAGAGACGTTTGCCAGAGGCTTCTGAGACGCAAGTTAACAATGCAGACCTGGAGGGTATCTCCAGGTGCAGTAGAGTGGTAATCTGGGGACCTCCTTACTCAGAATACTGCTACCTTCACACTGCCATAAGAATGCAGCTAGTTGAGAGCTGGCTTCTAGGCATGCTTCCCTGGGAGTGCTGAGGACACGGCAGAACCCATCCGCATCCTGCCTGACTGTCTGCGCAGCTGCTAACATCCTAATGTTAGTGGCTGAGAGAGGTTGCCGCAAAAGCGTGTGTAAGCATTGGGCCTGAACTCCTGTGTATCTGAGTTGAATACAGCGATTTCCAATGGCCTTCTTCAATCAGAGTGTAGGTAGTTTCCAACTCCCATGTCAGAGTGGGTAGCAGACATCTGTCTCCCCTGCATACACACTTCTGAGAGTTGAGCTTAAGGCCTGTACCTCCCCATCCAGCCTGCTGTTTCCTTTCACTTCTAAAAGGCCTAGGCTCGCTGTTTGACGGAAGTGTTGGGAGAGGTAATTGGAATCTCCCGGCACACAAGACGAGTGCCTCCAAGCTCAATCAAGCGATTTCCTAGTAATTCCTGGGGTAGACTGGTGCTACATACTAAGTTCCATACGTGAGTAGGTAGTTGAACGCCTTGTCCAAAAACATCTTACTTCTGAGAGTTGAGCTCACCCTCAGTCCCTCACAGTTCCACACTGCCTGCAGAGTGAGTTTCGCAGGTCTTCAGCAGAGACGTTTGCCAGAGGCTTCTGAGACGCAAGTTAACAATGCAGACCTGGAGGGTATCTCCAGGTGCAGTAGAGTGGTAATCTGGGAACCTCCTGTCTCAGAATACTGCTACCTTCACCCTGCCATAAGTATGCAGCTAGTTGACAGCTGGCTTCAAGGTATGCTTCCCTGTGAGAGCTAAGGACAGGGCACAACCCTCCCGCAGCCTGCTTGACTGTAGAAGGAGCTGCTAACGTCCTCATGTTAGTGGCAGGGAAAGGTTGTGAGAAAAGCATGTGGAATCGTTGTGCCTGAACCCACGTGTATCTGAGTTGAATACAGCGATTTCCAAAGTCCTTTTTCATCAGAGTGTAGTAGGTTCCCACTCGCATGTACGAGTGGGTAGCAGACATCTGCCTCCCATGCATACACACTTCTGAGAGTTGAGCTTATGGCCTGTATCCCTACCTCCTGCCTGCAGCTAGCTTTCGCTTCCAAAAGGCCTAGGCTCGCTGCTTCACCGAAGTGTTGGGAGAGGTAACTGGAATCTCCCGGCACACAAGACTAGTGCCTCCAAGCTCAATCCAGCGATTTCCCAGTAATTCCTGGGGTAGACTGGTGCTACATACTAAGTTCCATATGTGAGAAGGTAGCTGAACGCCTTGTCCAAAATCATCTTACTGCTGAGAGTTGAGCTCACCCTCAGTCCCTCACAGTTCCACACTGCCTGCAGAGTGAGTTTCGCACGTCTTCACCAGAGACGTTTGCCAGAGGCTTCTGAGACGCAAGTTAACAATGCAGACCTGGAGGGTATCTCCAGGTGCAGTAGAGTGGTAATCTGGGAATGCCTTACTCAGAATACTGCTACCTTCACACTGTCATAAGAATGCAGCTAGTTGAGAGCTGGCTTCAAGGCATGCTTCCCTGTGAGAGCTGAAGACAAGGCAGGACCCTCCCGCATCCTGCCTGACTGTAGACTTACCTGCTAACCTCCTTCTGTTAGTGGCTGGGATAGTTTGTGGGAAAAGCATGTGTAAGCATTGGGCCTGAACTCCCGTGTATCTGAGTTGAATACAGCGATTTCCAAAGTCCTTCTTCAATAGGAGTGTAGCTAGGTTCCAACTCCCATGTCCGAGTGGGTAGCAGACATCTGCCACCCATGCATACACACTTCTGAGAGTTGAGCTTATGGCCTGTAACCCAACATCCTGCCTGCCGCTACCTTTCGCTTCCAAAATGCCTAGGCTCGCTGCTTGACGCAAGTGTTGGGAGAGGTAACTGGAATCTCCCGGCACACAAGACGAGTGCCTCCAAGCTCAATCAAGCGATTTCCTAGTAATTCCTGGGGTAGACTGGTGCTACATACTAAGTTCCATACGTGAGTAGGTAGTTGAACGCCTTGTCCAAAAACATCTTACTTCTGAGAGTTGAGCTCACCCTCAGTCCCTCACAGTTCCACACTGCCTGCAGAGTGAGTTTCGCACGTCTTCACCAGAGACGTTTGCCAGAGGCCTCTGAGACGCAAGTTAACAATGCAGACCTGGAGGGTATCTCCAGGTGCAGTAGAGTGGTAATCTTGGAACCTCCTGACTCAGAATACTGCTACCTTCACACTGCCATAAGAATGCAGCTAGTTGAGAGGGGGCTTCTAGGCATGCTTCCCTCAGAGAGCTGAGGACAGGGCAGAACCCTCCCTCATCCTGCCTGACTGTAGGCGTAGCTGCTAACATCCTAATGTTACTGGCTGAGAGAGGTTGCGGGAAAAACATGTGGAAGCATTGGGCCTGAACTCCTGTGTATCTGAGTTGAATACAGCGATTTCCAATGGCCTTCTTCAATCAGAGTGTAGTTAGTTTCCAACTCCCATGTCAGAGTGGGTAGCAGACATCTGCCTCCCATGCATACACACTTCTGAGAGTTGAGCTGATGGCCTGTACCTCCACATCCAGCCTGCTTGTACCCTTCGCTTCTAAAAGGCCTAGGCTCGCTGTTTGACGGAACTGTTGGGAGAGGTAACTGGAATCTCCCGGCACACAACACTAGTGCCTCCAAGCTCAATCCAGCGATTTCCTAGTAATTCCTGTGGTAGACTGGTGCTACATACTAAGTTCCATACGTGAGAAGGAAGGTGAACGCCTTGTCCAAAAGCATCTTACTTCTGAGAGTTGAGCTCACCCTCAGTCCCTCACAGTTCCACACTGCCTGCAGAGTGAGTTTCGCAGGTCTTCACCAGAGACGTTTGCCACAGGCTTCTGAGACGCAAGTTAACAATGCAGACCTGGAGGGTATCTCCAGGTGCAGTAGAGTGGTAATCTCGGAACCGCCTTACTCAGAATACTGCTACCTTCACACTGTCATAGGAATGCAGCTAGTTGAGAGCTGGCTTCTAGGCATGCTTCCCTGTGAGAGCTGAGGACAGGGCAGAACCCTCCCGCATCCTGCCTGACTGTAGACGTACCTGCTAACCTCCTTATGTTAGTGGCTGGGATAGGTTGTGGGAAAAGCATGTGTAAGCATTGGGCCTGAACTCCCGTGTATCTGAGTTGAATACAGCGATTTCCAACATCCTTCTTCAATAGGAGTGTAGCTAGGTTCCAACTCCCATGTCCGAGTGGGTAGCAGACATCTGCCTCCCATGCATACACACTTCTGAGAGTTGAGCTTATGGCCTGTAACCCTACATCGTGCCTGCCACTACCTTTCGCTTCCAAAAGGACTAGGCTCGCTGCTTGACGCAAGTGTTGGGAGAGGTAATTGGAATCTCCCGGCACACAAGACGAGTGCCTCCAAGCTCAATCAAGCGATTTCCTAGTAATTCCTGGGGTAGAGTGGTGCTACATACTAAGTTCCATACGTGAGTAGGTAGTTGAACGCCTTGTCCAAAAACGTCTTACTTCTGAGAGTTGAGCTGACCCTCAGTCCCTCACAGTTCCACACTGCCTGCAGAGTGAGTTTCGCACGTCTTCACCAGAGACGTTTGCCAGAGGCCTCTGAGACGCAAGTTAACAATGCAGACCTCTAGGGTATCTCCAGGTGCAGTAGAGTGGTAATCTTTGAACCTCCTGACTCAGAATACTGCTACCTTCACACTGCCATAAGAATGCAGCTAGTTGAGAGGGGGCTTCTAGGCATGCTTCCCTCGGAGAGCTGAGGACAGGGCAGAACCCTCCCTCATCCTGCCTGACTGTAGGCGTAGCTGCTAACATCCTAAAGTTACTGGCTGAGAGAGGTTGCGGGAAAAACATGTGTAGGCATTGGGCCTGAACTCCTGTGTATCTGAGTTGAATACAGCGATTTCCAATGGCCTTCTTCAATCAGAGTGTAGTTAGGTTCCAACTCCCATGTCAGAGTGGGTAGCAGACATCTGCGTCCCATGCATACACACTTTTGAGAGTTGAGCTGATGGCCTGTACCTCCACATCCAGCCTGCTTGTACCCTTCGCTTCTAAAAGGCCTAGGCTCGCTGTTTGACGCAAGTGTTGGGAGAGGTAATTGGAATCTCCCGGCACACAAGACGAGTGCCTCCAAGCTCAATCCAGCAATTTCCCAGTAATTCCTTTGGTAGACTGGTGCTACATACTAAGTTCCATATGTGAGAAGGTAGCTGAACGCCTTGTCCAAAATCATCTTACTGCTGAGAGTTGAGCTCACCCTCAGTCCCTCACAGTTCCACACTGCCTGCAGAGTGAGTTTCCCACGTCTTCACCAGAGACTTTTGCCAGAGGCTTCTGAGACGCAAGTTAACAATGCAGACCTGGAGGGTATCTCCAGGTGCAGTAGACTGGTAATCTGGGAACCTCCTGTCTCAGAATACTGTTACCTTCATCCTGCCATAAGAATGCAGCTAGTTGACAGCTGGCTTCAAGGCATGCTTCCCTGTGAGAGCTAAGGACAGGCCACAACCCTCCCGCATCCTGCTTGACTGTAGAAGGAGCTGCTAACGTCTTCATGTTAGTGGCAGGGAAAGGTTGTGAGAAAGGCATGTGGAATCGTTGTGCCTGAACCCACGTGTATCTGAGTTGAATACAGCGATTTCCAAAGTCCTTCTTCATCAGAGTGTAGCTAGGTTCCCACTCGCATGTACGAGTGGGTAGCAGACATCTGCCTCCCATGCATACACACTTCTGAGAGTTGAGCTTATGGCCTGTAACCCTAACTCCTGCTTGCAGCTACCTTTCGCTTCCAAAAGGCCTAGGCTCGCTGCTTCACCGAAGTGTTGGGAAAGGTAATTGGAATCTGCCGGCACACAAGACTAGTGCCTCCAAGCTCAATCCAGCGATTTCCTAGTAATTCCTGTGGTAGACGGGTGCTACATACTATGTTCCATACGTGAGAAGGTAGTTGAACGCCTTGTCCAAAAGCATCTTCCTTCTGAGAGTTGAGCTCACCCTCAGTCCCTCAGAGTTCCACACTGCCTGCAGAGTGAGTTTCGAAGGTCTTCACCAGAGACGGTTGATAGAGGCTTCTGAGCACAAGTTAACAATGCAGACCTGGAAGTTATCTCCAGGTGCCGAAGAGTGGTAATCTTGGAACCTCCTGACTCAGAATACTGCTACCTTCTCTCTTCCATAGTAACGCAGCTAGTTGAGACCTGGCTTCCAGGCATGCTTCCCTTTGAGAGCTGTGTTCAGGGAAGAACCCACCCGCATCCTGCCTGAGTGTAGACGTACCTAACACCCTCATGTTAGTTGCTGGGAGAGGTTGTGAGAAATCATATGGAATCGTTGTTTCTTACCTTACGTGTATATGAGTTGAATACAGCGATTTCCAAAGACCTTCTTCAATCAGAGTGTTGCTAGGTTCCAACTCACATGTACGAGTGGGTAGCAGACTTCTGCCTCCCAGGAATACACAGTTCTGACAGTTGAGCTTATGGCATGTACCTCCACATCCAGCCTGCTGGTACCCTTCGCTTCTAAAAGGCCTAGGCTCGCTGCTTGACGCAAGTGTTGGAAGAGGTAATTGGAATCTCCGGGCACACAAGACCAGTGCCTCCAAGCTCAATCCAGCGATTTCCTAGTAATTCCTGTGGTAAACTGGTGCTACATACTATGTTCCATACGTGAGAAGGTAGTTGAACACCTTGTCCAAAAGCATCTTACTTCTGAGAGTAGACCTCACCCTCAGTCCCTCACAGTTCCACAGTGCCTGCAGAGTGAGTTTCGAAGGTCTTCACCAGAGACGTTTGCCAGAGGCCTCTGAGACGCAAGTTAACAATGCAGACCTGTACGGTATCTCCAGGTGCAGTAGAGTGGTAAGCCTGGAACCTCCTGACTCAGAATACTGCTACCTTCTCTCTGCCATAAGAACGCAGCTAGTTGAGAGCTGGCTTCCAGGCATGCTTCCCTGTGAGAGCTGAGTTCAGGGCAGAACCCTCCCGCATCCTGCCTGACTGTAGACGTAGCTGCTAACAACCTCATGTTAGTGGCTGGGAGAGGTTGTGAGAAAAGCATGTGGAATTGTTGTTCCTGAACTACGTGTATCTGAGTTGAATACAGCGATTTCCAAAGACCTTCTTCAATCAGAGTGTAGCTAGGTTCCAACTCACATGTACGAGTGGGTAGCAGACTTCTGCCTCTCAGGAATACACAGTTCTGACAGTTGAGCTTATGGCCTGTACCTCCACACCCAGCGTGCTGGTAGCCTTCGCTTCTAAAAGGCCTAGGCTCGCTGCTTGACGGAAGTGTTGGGAGAGGTAATTGGAATCTCCGGGCACACAAGACTAGTGCTTCCAAGCTCAATCCAGCGATTTCCTGGTAATTCCTGTGGTAGACGGGTGCTACGTACTATGTTCCATACGTGAGAAGGTAGTTGAACGCCTTGTCCAAAAGCATCTTACTTCTGAGAGTTGAGCTCACCCTCAGTCCCTCAGAGTTCCACACTGTCTGCAGAGTGAGTTTCGAAGGTCTTCACCAGAGACGTTTGATAGAGGCTTCTGAGCACAAGTTAACAATGCAGACCTGGAAGTTATCTCCAGGTGCCGAAGAGTGGTAATCTTGGAACCTCCTGACTCAGAATACTGCTACCTTCTCTCTGCCATAGTAACGCAGCTAGTTGAGACCTGGCTTCCAGGCATCCTTCCCTTTGAGAGCTGTGTTCAGGGAAGAACCCAACCGCATCCTGCCTGAGTGTAGACGTAGCTAACACCCTCATGTTAGTTGCTGGGAGAGGTTGTGAGAAATCATATGGAATCGTTGTTTCTTACCTTACGTGTATATGAGTTGAATACATCGATTTTCAAAGACCTTCTTCAATCAGAGTGTTGCGAGGTTCCAACTCACATGTACGAGTGGGTAGCAGACTTCTGCCTCCCAGGAATACACAGTTCGGACAGTTGAGCTTATGGCATGTACCTCCACATACAGCCTGCTGGTACCCTTCGCTTCTAAAAGGCCTAGGCTTGCTGCTTGATGGAAGTGTTGGGAGAGGTAATTGGAATCTCCGGGCACACAAGACTAGTGCCTCCAAGCTCTATCCAGTTATTTCCTAGTAATTCCTGTGGTAGACGGGTGCTACATACTAAGTTGCATACCTGAGAAGATAGTTGAACGCCTAGTCCAAAAGCATCTTCCATCTGTGAGTTGACTCACCCTCAGTCCCTCACCTGTTCCAGAGTCCCTGCAGAGTGAGATTCGAAGGTCTTCACCAGAGAAGTTTGCCAGAGGCTTCTGAGCGCAAGTTAACAATGCAGACCTAGAAGTTATCTCCAGGGGCAGTAGAGTGGTAAGCCTGGAACCTCCTGACTCAGAATACTGCTACCTTCTCTCTGCCATAATAACGCAGCTAGTTGAGAGCTGGCTTCCAGGCATGCTTCCCTTTGAGTGAGGTGTTCAGGGAAGAACCCCCCCGCATCCTGCCTGACTGTAGACGTAGCTAACACCCTCATGTTAGTGGTGGGAGAGGTTGTGAGAAAAGCATGTGGAATTGTTTTTTCTGACCTTACGTGTATATGAGTTGAACACAGCGATTTCCAAAGACCTTCTTCAATCAGAGTGTAGCTAGGTTCCAACTCCCATGTACGAGTGGGTAGCAGACTTCTGCCTCTCAGGAATACACAGTTCTGACAGTTGAGCTTATGGCCTGTACCTCCACATCCAGCCTGCTGGTACCCTTCGCTTCTGAGAGGCCTAGGCTCGCTGCATGACGGAAGTGTTGGGAGAGGTAATTGGAATCTCCGGGCACACAAGACTAGTGCCTCCAAGCTCAATCCAGCGATTTCCTAGTAATTCCTTTCGTAGACGGGTGCTACATACTATGTTCCATACGTGAGAAGGTAGTTGAACGCCTTGTCCAAAAGCATCTTCCTTCTGAGAGTTGAGCTCAGCCTCAGTCCCTCACATGTTCCACAGTGCCTGCAGAGTGAGTTTCGAAGGTCTTCACCAGAGAAGTTTGCCAGAGGCTTCTGAGACGCAAGTTAACAATGCAGACCTGTACGGTATCTCCAGGTGCAGTAGAGTGGTAAGCCTGGAACCTCCTGTCTCAGAATACTGCTACCTTCTCTCTGCCATAAGAACGCAGCTAGTTGAGAGCTGGCTTCCAGGCATGCTTCCCTGTGACTGCGGAGTTCAGGGCAGAACCCTCCCGCATCCTGCTTGACTGTAGACGTAGCTGCTAACAACCTCATGTTAGTGGCTTGGAGAGGTTGTGAGAAAAGCACCTGGAATTGTTGTTCCTGAACTACGTGTATCTGAGTTGAATACAGCGATTTCCAAAGACCTTCTTCAATCAGAGTGTAGCTAGATTCCAACTCACATGTACGAGTGGGTAGCAGACATCTGCCTCCCAGGAATACACAGTTCTGACAGTTGAGCTTATGGCCTGTACCTCCACATCCAGCGTGCTGGTAGCCTTCGCTTCTAAAAGGCCTAGGCTCGCTGCTTGACGGAAGTGTTGGGAGAGGTAATTGGAATCTCCCGGCACACAAGACTAGTGCCTCCAAGCTCAATCCAGCGATTTCCTAGTAATTCCTGTGGTAGACGGTGCTACATACTATGTTCCATACGAGAGAAGGTAGTTGAACGCCTTGTCCAAAAGCATCTTCCTTCTGAGAGTTGAGCTCACCCTCAGTCCCTCAGAGTTCCACACTGCCTGCAGAGTGAGTTTCGAAGGTCTTCACCAGAGATGTTTGATAGAGGCTTCTGAGCACAAGTTAACAATGCAGACCTGGAAGTTATCTCCAGGTGCCCAAGAGTGGTAATCTTGGAACCTCCTGACTCAGAATACTGCTACCTTCTCTCTACCATAAGATCGCAGCTAGTTGAGAGCTGGCTTCTAGGCATGCTTCCCTGTGAGAGCTGAGGACAGGGCAGAACCCTCCCGCATCCTGCCTGACTGTAGACGTAGCTGCTAACATCCTCATGTTAGTGGCTGGGAGAGGTTGTGAGAAAAGCATGTGGAATCGTTGTTCCTGACCTTACGTGTATCCGAGTTGAATACAGCGATTTCCAAAGACCTTCTTCAATCAGAGTGAAGCTAGGTTCCAACTGGCATGTACGAGTGGGTAGCAGACTTCTGCCTCCCATGAATACACAGTTCTGGTAATTGAGCTTATGGCCTGTTCCTCCACATCCAGCCTGCTGGTACCCTTCGCTTCTAAAAACCTAGGCTCCCTGCTTGACGGAAGTGTTGGGAGAGATAATTGGAATCTCCCGGCACAAAGACTAGTGCCTCCAAGCTCAATCCAGAGATTTCCTAGTAATTCCTGTGGTAGACTGGTGCTACATACTAAGTTCCAAACGTGAGAAAGTCGTTGAACACCTTGTCCAAAAACATTTTACTTCTGAGAGTTGAGCTCACCCTCAGTCCCTCACAATTCCACAGTGCCTGCAGAGTGAGTTTCGAACGTCTTTAGAAGAGACGTTTGCCAGAGGCTTCTGAGTCACAAGTTAATAATGGAGACCTGGGCGGTATCTCCAGGTGCAGTAGAGTGGTAATCTTGGAACCTCCTGACTCAGAATACTGTTACCTTCTCTCTGCCATAAGAACGCAGCTAGTTGACAGCTGGCTTCCAGGCATGCTTCCCTGTGAGAGCTGAGTTCAGGGCAGAACCCTCCCGCATCGTGCCTGACTATAGAAGTAGCTGCTAACATCCTCATGGTAGTGGCTGGGAGAAGTTTGAGAAAAGCATGTGGAATCGTTGTTCCTGTCCTTACGTGTATCTGAGTTGAATACAGCGATTTCCAAAGACCTTCTTCAATCATAGTGTAGCTAGTTTCCAACTCACATGTACGAGTGGGTAGCAGACTTCTGCCTCCAATGAATACACTGTTCTGAGAGTTGAGCTTATGGCCTGTTCCTCCACATCCAGCCTGCTGGTACCCTTCGCTTCTAAAAGGCCTAGGCTCGCTGCTTGACGGAAGTGTTCGGAGAGGTAATTGGAATCTCCGGGCACACAAGACCAGTGCCTCCAAGCTCAATCCAGCGATTTCCTAGTAATTCCTGTGGTAGACTGGTGCTACAAACTAAGTTCCATATGTGAGAAGGTAGTTCAAAGCCTGGTCCATAAACACCTTACTTCTGAGAGTTGAGCCCACCCTCAGTCCCTCACAGTTCCACACTGCCTGCAGAGTGAGTTTCACACGTCTTCACCAGAGACGTTTGCCAGAGTTTTTTGAGACACAAGTGGAACAATGAAAACCTGGTCGGTATCTCCAGGTGCAGTAGAGTGGTAATCTTGGTATCTCCTGACTCAGAATACTGCTACCTTCTCACTGCCATAAGAACGCAGCTAGTTGAGAGTTGGCTTCCAGGCATGCTTCCCTGTGAGAGCTGAGGTTAGGGCAGGACCCTCCCGCATATTGACTGTAGATATTCGTCCTGGCATCGTTATGTTAGGTGCTGGAAGAGGTTGTGTGAAAAGCCTGTCGAAGTGACTGGCCCGTTCTCACGTGTATCCTAGGTCAATATAGCGATTGCTAACATCCTTGTTCAATCAGAGAGTAGCTCGGTTCTAGCTCCCCTGAGTAAGTGTCTGGCAGACATCTGCCTGCAAAACGGACCAACTTCTGAGAGTTGAACTTATGTCCTGTATCCCCACATCCTGCCTTCAGGTACCCTTTGCTTCTAAAAGGCCTAGTCTCACTGTGTGACGGAAGTGTTGGGAGAGGTAACTGGAATGTCCCGGCACACAAGACTAGTGCGTCCAAGCTCAATTCAGCGATTTCCTAGTAATTCCTGGGGTAGACTGGTGCTACATACTATGTTCCATACGTGAGAAAGTAGCTGAACGCCTTGTCCAAAATCAACATATTTCTGAGAGTTGAGCTCACCCTCAGTCCCTCACAGTTCCACACTGCCTGCAGAGTGAGTTTCGCACATCTTCACCAGAGACCTTTGCCAGAGGCTTCTGAGTCACAAGTGGAACAATGCAGACCTGACGGTATCTCCAGGTGCAGTAGAGTGGTAATCTTGGAACCTCCTGACTCAGAATACTGCTATCTTCTCTTTGCCGTAAGAACGCAGCTAGTTGAAAGCTGGCTTCTAGGCATGATTCCTTGTGACAGCTGAGGACAGGGCAGAACTCTCCCGCATCCTGCCTGCCTTTAGACGTAGCTGCTAATATCCTAATTTTAGGTGCTGGGAGAAGTTGTGAGAAACGCATGTGGAAGCGACAAGCCTGTACTCATGTCTATCTGTGTTGAATATGGCGATGTCCTATGGCCTTCTTTTTTTTTTTTTAATTTTTTATTTATTTATGATAGTCACCGAGAGAGAGAGAGAGAGAGAGAGAGAGAGGCAGAGACATAGGCAAAGGGAGAAGCAGGCTCCATGCACCGGGAGCCCGATGTGGGATTCGATCCCGGGTCTCCAGGAGTGCGCCCTGGGCCAAAGTCAGGCGCTAAACCCCTGCATCACCCAGGGATCCTTGTAGCTAGGTTCTAACTCCCATATATGTGTGGATAGCAGACATCTACCTCCCAGGCTTACAGACTTCTGATCGTTGAGCTTATGGCCTGTATCTCCCACATCCTGCCTGAAGGTACACTTCACTCTTAACAAGCCTAGGCTCGATGCGTTACTGAAGAGTTGTGAGAGGTAAGTGGAAGGTGCCGGCCCACAAGACTAGTGCCTCCAAGCTCAATCCAGCGATTTCCTAGTAATTCCTGTCTTAGACTGGTGCTTACATACTAAGTTCCATACGTCAGAAACTATCTGAACCCCGTGTCCAAAGGCAACTTACTTCTGAGAGTTGAACTCATACCCACTGCCTGCAGAATGAGTTTCAAACATCTTGACCAGAGACGTTTGTCAGATACTGGAGAGACGCAAGTGGAATAATGCAGGCATGGAAAGTGTCTCCCGGTGCAGTAGAGTGGTAATCTTGGAACCTCCTGACTCAGAATGCTGCTATGTTCTCACTGCCATAAGAACGCAGCTATTTGATACCTGGCTTCTAGGCATGTTTCGTTGTGAGAACTGAGGTCAGGGCATGACCCTCCTGCATCATAACTGCCTGTAGACATAAGTCCTAGCATCCTTATGTTAGGTGTTGGCAGAGGATGTGTGAAAAGCATGTGGAAGTGACAGGCTTGTACTCTCCTGTATCTCATTTCAATACAGCGATTATGAACACGTATAATGCCTCCTCAACCTGAAAAGCAGGAAAGGATAATAAATAGCAAATATCAGATAAAAATACTTCTTTTATATTAGACACCATATTGCAAGTGCATTTAAAATTAGCAATGCATAACATTTATTTCCTGACATTTGTCTTCCAAAGAGTTCACAGTGTTTCAGGGTCAGTTAAACCAGGGGAAGAATCTCAAGGAAGAATCCTTTACATAATAACATGATCATAGGTAATAGTGTGTCTCAGTTCTTTCCAAATCCATAAAGATGCATTTCTTGATGAGTGACTGAGCTGTGAAGAAAGAGATGAGAAACCCTCATCCATCAGAATTACTTGTGTCAGAATATTTTAACCATAGTACTACGGATAGTAAATTATCCTTATTAACAGGAAATACGTCTCACATTGGAATCTGAGCAATCAGATGGGCAGAGAAAAACCGCTTTGACTGGCTCTTCATCTTTTAAATACAAAGGAGAGCTGTTCTATGTACAAAGTCAGTTTTCAAGATAGCCTTAGGGAATAAGAGTCTGCAGCATGGAATCCCACTGCACAACCACCCAGGTCTTCTTGATCCCAAATCCCTGGGCCTGTCCCCCAACATATGCTAGCACCAGAGGTCATTTGCAATTGCTCTCTTAGGAGCTCTGGGGAAGGGGGAAGGAGCTAGATAGGATGGGACATGTGGAGGCCAAGAAAATTAAGGCCATTTCACTTTATGTTCAGCGTTAGCACATGTCCAGCCATCCCAGGCCCCTGTGAATAAGAGCTGAAATTTATATTACTTCAGTTACAGGAAAAAAAACAAAAGTTTACAGCTTAATGTCCTAGAAAGCCCCACATTACAATAAAATCTGAGCCCAAGCCAAGGGCAGGAAGCCCCTATTAGAATAAGAACAGAGCTCAATGCCCTCCAGGGCCCCATATCAAAATGTAAACAGAACTTGAGGAATTGCTCCAGCCCTTCTGGAGGTACCTGAGACCAGCCCTTAAAACTAAGCTAAAAACAAAAAACAAAAAACAAAACTAAGCTAAAACCCACCTCGGGGTCTAAGTCTCTGCTCTGCCCTGTCGGGTATACTTGGAGGCAAGCTCGAGTTGGTAAATCAACCCTCCTGTGTTTGAATCGGTGTCGATTCCTTAGTGGTTTCTCGGATTCACAATCTTGAGCACAACACCCCCATGTCCCCTCCCCACCTGGGCTGACCCCCTGTCCCCTCCCACCCAGGCTGACCCTCAGTCACCTCCCAGCCCACAACAGCTGGGCAGAGGCCCATGGGACCTCTGGGCATGGTGCGCACTGCCGCCATCCGCGGCCTCCCAGGGGAAGGAAGGAGGTTTTGGCAGGACACACTCCCATGGTGACCCCAGGGCTCCCTGCCCAGGACTGCAGCTGGTGACAGGTCGGGGTCTGTGTCCCTGATGCCGGCTCCTCCTCCCCAGTTTTCGCGCAGGAAATGAAGGAGGAGGCCCTGGTCTCCTCCAGGGACATCACGCAGATAGGCCTGGACGTCAACAGGACGTTCGGCAGCCACACCATGTTTTGGGCCCGCTATGGGGTCGGTGAGGCTCCTGGGCCGGGGGGGGGGGGGGGGGGGGTTGGGGCCCGAGGGGAGGCCCGGGGGCTTCTGGGTAGGAAACACGGGGCTTCTGAGGCCGGGGGTAGCAACAGCAGCCAACAACACACCGCCGCATGGTAAGGTGCTGGGGATGACCCCCGTGCCCCCACACCCGGAGTTCGGGGATGAGGAGGCCACTAGGATGGGGCCTCCAAGGGTTGCCATGTGAGCTGAACTCCAAAGGGTTGAGGGACAGCCGCCTGAAAGGCAAGGGGCTGGGGTGGGGTCCGTGGGGGGCAGTAAGGGGACCTGGGGGCCAGGCAGAATGGCCGTGGCTGGAGCAGGACACACATCGATCCGATGAGGGCCAGACGGCTCAGGGTGACACCCACCCTCGATGCTTTATATATTTCTAAAGTCTATGCATTTCATTTGAGACAATTTGCAATTTGTATACATACATAGTATGATGACCCCCAATAATGCCCCCGGTCCAGCCAGGGCCCTGCACTGACCACGCGGGGCCCGAGGGGCAGGTGTCACAGCAAACCCCAGACTGGGGTCGCCTTTATCTGTACACGTCTCCGTGTGCATCTTAGAGAAAGGGATGCCTTGTGACCGCAGGCTCCCCACGCCATCCCCCTCATTCCCCACCTCCACACCATCCCCCTACATCATCATCCCCCATAGCATCGCCCCCATACCATCCCCCCTACACCATCCCCCTCACACCCCACACAATCCCCACCCACACTATGGGTGTGTACATCCCCCACACTCCACCACCATCATACCTCTGCCCAACACCATCGGCTCCCAGCAAGGACCCGGTGCAGCTGCCCCATGTGGGACATGCTAAGCCTCCCCGGGGTTCTCTGGACAGCCTGCTCCCATCAGAAGCCCTGGTGTCCCATAGAGTACCGAGGGGTTGCAAGGAGGAGGGAATGCCGGGAGGCCCCAACAGGGTGGGTGCAGGTGGGTGGAGCACAGGATGCACTGTGTCCTGCCTCCTCCCACTGTCCGTCCTGGAGGGCGGCACACCCTGCACAGGACACCAGCCCCTAACCCAGAGGGACCTGGGCTGGCCTGGCCCCGGGCTCTGTGAGGGCTGGGGTGATTTGAGCCCCCCCCCAGGCCCAACACAAAGACTAATGGGATCCAGCCCCCCCGGCCCTGGCTGGGCCTGGATTCTGGCTCTGGGCTGAGGGAGCCCTCTCACAGCTGGATGTGACCTCCTGGGTGTGCCCCACAGATCCAGGTCGCTGACCTAGGGCAGCCCTGGGGATCCCGGGACAGCCCAGGGTGGGGAGAACAGAGATAGGCCGGTTGGCCCCACCAACACCCACAGCATGAGGCAGGCTCCTGCAGGTGTTGGGGCCCCAGGGGGCCCAAGGCCGGGGTCCAGCTGCCCTGAAGGGACCCAGCGCAGGAGCCCATGAGCTGCACGTCCAGGTCAGCTCTGCTGTCCTCAGAACCGTCTCTCAGGCTGAAACCTGTGTTTGGGGGACACATGCCCCCAAACAGAGTCCACACATGCTTCCAGGTGGGGGACTCCAGCCCCCGCCTCCCCACCCCGTGTGATTCTTGCCCTTGCCTGAAGGACAGAAAGGGCTCCCTCCCCAGGGGAAGGTGGGCACCCTCGGCTCTGAGCCCGTTTGCTGTAGCAAGTCAAGAAAGTGTTGTGGTGCAAAAATGCACAGCCAGCCCATTTCTGTGTCTCCAGGAACTCTGTGCACGGGGCGTGGAGAGACCCCCAGAGAGGAGGAGGGGCACCACCCTGGCCCCAACCAGCCCCTGCAGGGGCGCCGCCAGGCATACACACAGCTGACGTCCCCACGTGACTACCAGGGGCGGCCAGACACCAGGGTCAGGACCCCACGGACTTTACTGGGACTCAGCCCGTGCCCCCGGGCCAGGAGGGGCTGGGACAGAGTGACAGTCAGGGAGCCTCAGGTCACCAGGGTCTGTGCAAAGCGACCTAGGAGGTCTGTGCTCCCTCTGTCCTGGGGGCCCGGGCTGGCCGGGTTCCGGGGCACTTCCTCCCCTCCCCGCATCCCCGTGCCTGTGTGCCTCGGGCACAGAGGGCCTGTGGGGCGGTCAGTGTGGCCCTGGAAGGGAGGTCAGGGCAGCAGGCCCTGGTCTTGTGCCCAAGATTGCAAATACGAGAAACCACCAAGGAGCTGACACCGATGCAAACACACGAGGGTTTATTTACAAGCTCCAGCATGGGTCCAAATATACCCGACACTGCGGAGCAGGGACTTGGACCCCGAGACTAAGAGGCGGCGTATCAGCTTTATAGGGGCCAGTGGCCCATGGGATTAACAGAAAGGTGCACAGTCATGCCGGTCCACACGCAGGTGGCCGATTGAATTACATCTTACCCTATAGTATCCATTTTAGCTGGCCTATTACTTTGGTCAGAATTGGCACGCATTTTTGGCGGGCACAAAGCAGGGTTACATTGTTCTGAGCCGATTTCCGATTAGGGTGTGCCCAGCGGCTCGACTAGGGTGGGGCAGCGCCTTAAGCAATAAGCAGGTTATGTGGGGGTCATACAGGAGGTGGCAGGTGTAGCACAAAATGGAATCAGTCCTCCTCTGCTTGTCCAGGGGTAGGGGATTTTTGTTAAATTTCCTGGGTCCCACATTCCCCCCTTTTTCAGAGGATCCTATGCAGGATCCAATCAAGGGTCCAGGTTGCTCTTAGGGTGAGCCAGGTGGAATGATTAAACCAGGATTTTAACCAACCTTGTTGCTGTTCTCGCTGCCATTTATATTCCAGCGAAGAAGCAGCATTCTACGTTTAAGGCAGCACATACCCCCCCCACACACCACACACACACCCTTTGTTGTAAGAAGACTAAGTCTAATCTCTTTCTATTTTGAAGGACAACCTCAGACTGGGGAGTCTTGGAGGTGTGAAATTAGTGAGAACGGTGCACTCTTAGCTTTAGGGGATTGTCCTTGTCCGGGTGGCTTTTCCATTCTGGAACAAAGTTCTTGAGAACGGTATGTGGGTCAGCTGGCTGGACGTGGGTGTAGTGGACCAGGGAGTAATCCCGTCGACCTTGAGAGCATTGGGAGTGGTCAGGATCAGGGTGTAGGTCCCTTGCAGCGAGGTTGAAGTGTCCGGTGTTGGTATCTCCACACGTACACATGTACACCCAGTCACCTGGCTGATATCGATGGGGATCCGGGGGTGGCCCAGTCTCATAGAGGGCCCTCAGCTTAGGCCACACCTGCTCATGGGTTCATGACATTTGGAGGGAGAAAAGAAGTTGGTGATCATCAAATTCAGCAAGCACCTCAAGTTTTAAAATGGGGATAACAGGTGGAGGAAGACCGAACATGATCTCGTAGGGAGTCAGTCCCATCTTATATGGGGAGTTCCTCACCCGATATAGGGCGAAGGGGAGGAGAGTCACCCAGTCCCCGCCAGTCTCCAGGGCTAATTTATTTTATTTTTTTTTAATTTTTATTTATTTATGATAGTTACAGAGAGAGAGAGAGGCAGAGACACAGGCAGAGGGAGAAGCAGGCTCCATGCACCGGGAGCCCGATGTGGGATTCGATCCCGGGTCTCCAGGATCGCGCCCTGGGCCAAAGGCAGGCACCAAACCGCTGCTCCACCCAGGGATCCCTCCAGGGCTAATTTAGTTAAGGTCTCCTTTAGTGTTCTGTTCATCCTCTCTACCTGTCCTGAGCTCTGGGGCCTATATGCACAATCTAATTTCCAATCTGCCCCAAGTACTAGTGCCACTCCCTGTGTTACCTTAGAGAAGAATCCTGGGCCCTTGTCTGACCCAATCTTAACAGGAAAACCATACCTTGGTAAGATGTCTTCCAGCAGTTTCTTGGTCACGGTCTGTGCCGTTTCATGTTTGGTGGGAAATGCCTCTGTGCATCCTGAAAAAGTATCTACAAACACTAATAAATACCTGTATCCATATTTTCCAGGTTTTACCTCAGTGAAGTCCACTTCCCAGTAGGCTCCTGGGCGGTCCCCCCGGAGCCAGGTGCCTGGGTTAGATCCATGGGCGGTGGCATTAGTTAACTGGCATGAGTGGCAGCTTGCCACGATCTGCTCGATCTTTGCTCGAGAGTCTTTAATAGTGATCTTTGCATGTCGTATGAGGTCTTCCATCTTCCTTGTTCCCGTGTGAGTACTCCGATGCGTTTTGGATAGGACTCGCCGTCCCAGTTCTTCTGGCAAGATGATGCTGGAGTCTGTGGCCCTCCACCAGCCACACAATCACTGGGTCATAGGCAAGCGTTTGATCCAGTGTAAGTCAGCATCACTATAGTTGGGGGTGTCCGGCAGGTTCCGTTCCCCCAGATCAGGTAGCGTGGTTGCTAAGACCTGGGTCACCAAAAGGGACACCTCCTTTGCTTTTAAATTGGCTAGCCGGTTTCCCCTGGCTACTGGTGTGTCTGCCTTTTGGTGCCCCGGACAGTGGATGATGGCTAGGGCCTTGGGCAGCCAGAGGGTCCTCAGGAGTTCAAGAATCTCCGTTTTGTTTTTAACAGTCTTTGCCTCTGC
Organism: Canis lupus baileyi; assembly: GCF_048164855.1. Classification (NCBI taxonomy): domain Eukaryota; kingdom Metazoa; phylum Chordata; class Mammalia; order Carnivora; family Canidae; genus Canis; species Canis lupus. The sequence continues at coordinate 75,184,482 of NC_132844.1, read as the reverse complement.
TGTCAGAAGCTCTCTCTCTCTCTGTAAAGGGCTCCGTGAATGTGAGCGGTGGCAAAGGCGTACCTGCTGTCGGTGTAGATATTTATTCGTTTACCTTCCTCCATGGTCAGTGCCTTGGCCAGTGGGATCAGTTCTGCCCATTGAGCCAACATTTAGGCTGTCAATGGCTCCGCCCAGACGGTCTCTGTCTCCGTGGTTATGGTATGGCTGCCCCCGCAAATCGGACTCCTTCTCGGACAAAACTGCTGTCGTCCGTGTACCAGGTGGCATTGGCGTTCGGCAGTGGCTGGTCCTGGAGATCAGCTCTGATTCCGTACACCTGTGCCAAAATTTCTTGACAGTCATGCAGAGGGGGGTCCCAGTCTGGGTTAGGGAGTAGCGTTGCCAGATTCAGGGTTGTCGGTGGCTTAAATAAAATTCTGGTGGGGTTTAGCAGTAGGCTCTGATAATGGGTCAGATGGGCATTGCTGATCCAGCTGTCTGGGGGCTGTTTGAGTACCCCTTTAATAGCGTGTGGGGTGGTAACATGCAGTTCTTCCGGACTTTTTCTATTATAGACTCGTTCTGCTATTGTCACTAAGTCCTGCAAGCTCTTCTCTCCCGGTCTCTCTACTCTTTGCAATTTCTTTTTAATGTTCAGAACGGCCTGGCTAACAAAAGCCATGATAATTGCGGCCTTTGTTTCCGGGGCTTCTGGGTTCATAGGGGTGTACTGCCTAAAAGCCTCTATTGCTCCCTCTAAGAAGGCTGCTGGACTCTCATCCTTACCCTGTCTCACATCATAGACCTTGGCCAGATTGGTAGTCTTGCACGTGGCAGCCTGGAGACCTGCCATTAGAGTCTGGCGGTGGACCCGGAGTCTCTCCTTACCTTCAGGCGAGTTGTGTGCTTTGGGGAGTAAAAACGGGTTTTAGCCAAGGAGGGGAATTCTCGATCATGTCCTGACAGGCAAGGATGTTGGGCATCTGGTCAGGGTGGCCATCTGGTTTGTCCCTGAAGTTCACGGCCTTAACCTGTAAGATAATAGGTAGGTGAAAATTTCCTTCTCGGGGCCATCCCACGTCAAAGGTTGGCCATTCTGATATGCAATAAATTTGGAATCTCTCTCTCTGTATGTCTATGCTCACAATAAGAGCTCTTTCCCTAACATCCGAGAAGTGGGAGAGCATAAGAGACAAGGGTATGGTTTGCATCTGTCCCATTATGTCCCCTGTCCACACCAAGACACAGAGAGTTACGACAGTTCACAAGTAACACAGTCAAACACACAGTTAACAAGAACACAGTAACACAGACCAGCACACAAACAGGTAACAGACCAGCGTGCAAAGAGGTAAGAAGAGCACAGTAACAGACAAACGTTCTAGTGCGGCTGCGGAGACAAGACAGAAAGTAATCCGAAGGGCTGGACGCCAGCCCTCCTTACAGATGAGGACCCCCGTCCTCCATACAGACGAGGACCCCCATCCTCCTTACGGATGAGGACCCCCAGACCTCCTTATGGATGAGGACCCCTGTCGTCATTACGGATGAGGACCACATCCTCCTTATGGATGAGGACCCCCGTCCTCCTTACAGATGAGGACCCCATCCTCCATACAGATGAGGACCCCCGTCCTCCTTACAGATGAGGACCCCCGTCTTCCATACAGATGTGGACCTCCGTCCTCCTTACAGATAGGACCTCCATCCTCCAGGCAGGGGAAGGGACGTCTCCTCAAGACCCCCGGTTGATGGCCCACCAGCGCGTCCGCCTAAGCCAATGCTGACCTAATACAGATTGGAATTCCTACAGGTTGGAGCTCTCAGAGAATATACATGCAAAAGGTGGAAAAAGTTGAGTGCACTCACCACGCGTGAAATCCTCCGGATAAGGTCCTGGAGGTCTCTCAGATCCCGGATGAGCCCCCAAATGTTGTGGCCAAGATTGTGAATCCTAGAAACCACCGAGAAGCCGACACCGATGCAAACACAAGAGGGTTTATTTACAAGCTGGAGCGTGGGTCTAAGTATACCTGACACAGCGGAGCAAGGACTTGGACCCTGAGACTAAGAGGCATAGCAGCTTTATAGGGTCCAGTGGCCCATGGGATACACAGAAAGTTGCTCAGACATGTCGGTCCACACGCAGGTGGCCGATTGAATTACATCTTACCCTATAGTATCCATTTGAGCTGGCCTATTACTTTGGTCAGAATTGGCGCGCAGTTTTGGCGGGCACAAAGCAGGGTTACGTTGTTATGGGCCGATTTCTGAGTAGCGTGTGCCCAAAAGCTTGACTAGGGTGGGGCAGCACCTTAAGCAATAAGCAGTTTATGTAGGGGTCATACAGGGGGTGACAGGTGTAGCACAAAATGGCATCTGTCCTCCTCTACTAATCCCCAGGAGTAGGGGATTTTCGTTAAATTTCCTGGGTCCCGGGATCCGTGGGTGGCGCAGCGGTTTAGCGCCTGCCTTTGGCCAGGGGCGTGATCCTGGAGACCCGGGATCGATCCCATGTCGGGCTCCCGGTGCATGGAGCCTGCTTCTCCCTCTGCCTATGTCTCTGCCTCTCTATATCTCTCTTGCTGTGTGACTATCATAAATAAAAAGAAATTTCCTGGGTCCCACACTGCATGTACACTGCGCTTCTAAGAGGCCTAGGTTCGTTGCATGACAGAAGTGGTGTGAGAGGCAATTGGAAGGTGCAGGCCAGGGGACAAGTGTCTTGAAGCTCAATCCAGCGACTACCGAGGAATTCCTCTCATACATTGGCACTACATACTAACTTCTATACAAGAGAAGCTAGTTGAAAGCAGTGTCCAGGGGAACTTGATTCTGAGAGGTGAGACCACACGCAGTCACTCACAGTTCCACACTGACTGCAGATACAGTTTCGAACATCCTCACTAGAGATGTATGCCAGAAGCTCATGGTACGCAGGGGGCAAGTCGAAGGCTTCAGTGGTTGTGTCTCCAGGTGCAGTAGAGCAGTATTCATTGAACCTCCTGAACTACAGCTTTGAGCCATGCTTCCTTTTGAGACCTGAGCTCAAGACAGGACCCTCCCACATCCTGCCTGCCTGTAGATGTAGCTGCTAACCTCCTAATGTTAGGTGCTGGGAGCGGTTGTGAGAAAAGCATGTGGAAGCGACAGGCCTGTACTCACGTGTATCTGCGTTGAATACGGCGATGTCCAACGGCCTTCTTCAATCAGAGTGTAGCTAGGTTCTTTTTTTTTTAATTAATTAATTTATGATAGTCACACACACACACATACACACACACACAGAGAGAGAGAGAGAGGCAGAGACATATGCAGAGGGAGAAGCAGGCTCCATGCACTGGGAGCCCGATGTGGGATTTGATCCCGGGTCTCCAGGATCCCACCCTGGGCCAAAGGCAGGCGCTAAACCACTGCGCCACCCAGGGATCCCTGTAGCTAGGTTCTAACTCCCATGTATGAGTGGGTAGCAGACATCTGCCTCCCAGGCATACACACTTATGAGAGTTGGGCCTATGGCCTGTACCTCCCACATCTTGCCTGCAGGTACACTTCGCTCTTTACAAGCCTAGGCTCGATGCATGACTGAAGTGTTGTGAGAGGTTAAGTGGAAGGTGCCGGCCCACAAGACTAGTCCCTCCAAGCTCAATCCAGCGATTTCCTAGTAATTCCTGTCTTAGACTGGTGCTACATACTAAGTTCCATACGTCAGAAGCTATCTGAACCCCGTGTCCAAAGGCAACTTACTTCTGAGAGTTCAGCTCACACCCAGTCCCACAGTTCCACACTGCCTGCAGAATGAGTTTCGAACATCTTGACCAGAGACGTTTGTCAGAAGCTGGTGAGATGCAAGTGGAATAATGCAGGCCTGGAAAGTGTCTCCAGGTGCAGTAGAGTGGTATTCTTGGAACCTCCTGACTCAGAATGCTGCTATGTTCTCACTGCCATAAGAACGCAGCTAGTTGTAACCTGGCTTCTAGACATGCTTCGTTGTGAGAGCTGAGGTCAGGGCATGACCCTCCCGCATCATAACTGCCTGTAGACATAGGTCCTAGCATCCTTATGTTAGGTGTTGGCAGAGGTTGTGTGAAAAGCATGTGGAAGTGACGGGTTTGTACTCTCGTGTATCTCAGTTCAATACAGCGATTGCCAACGTCCTTGTTCAATTAGAGTGTAGCTCGGCTTCTAGCTCCCATCAATAAGTGTCTAGCAGACATCTGCCTGCAAAGCATACACACTTCTGAGAGTTGAACTCATGCCCTGTACCTCCCACATGCTGACTGCAGATACACTTCGCTCCTATCAGGCCTAGCCTTGATGCGTGACAGAAGGGTTGTGAGAGGTTAGTGGAAGGTGCCGGCCCACACGACTAGTGTCTCATATCCCAATCCAGAGATATTTGAGGAACTGCTCTCTTAGTTTGGTGCTACATACTAAGTTCCTTACATGAGAAGCTAGTTGAACTCAGTGTCCAATGGGTACTTGCTTCTGAGACTTGAGCTCACCCCCAGTCCCTACAGTTCCACACAGCCTTCAGATGGAATTCCGAACCTCCTCACTAGACAAGTTTGTCAGAAGCTCATAGGACACAAGGGCCTAGCTCAGGCTTCAATGCTTGTGTCTCCAGGTGCAGTAGAGCGGTGTACATGGAACCTCCTGACTTACAATGCTGCTATGTTCTCATGGCCATAAAAACACAGCTAGTAGAAAGCTGGCTTCGAGGCATGCTTCCTTTTGAGAGCTGAGCTCAGGGCAGGACCCACCCGCATCCTGCCTTCCTGTAGACTTAGCTGCTAACATCCTGATGGTAGGTGCTGGGAGAGGTTGTGAGAAAAGCATGTGGAAGCGTCAGGCCTATACTCCCGTGTATCTGAGTTGAATACAGCGATTTCCAATGGCCTTCTTCAATTAGAGTGCAGCTAGGTTCTAACTCCCATGTAGGAGTGGGTAGCAGACATCTGCCTCCCAAGACTGATAAATCATGTTGATAGTATCTATCCCCTATATGATATAATAAAAATGGCAGTATAACTCTGTATATGATTCACAATCACAGTTCAATCATGAGATAAACAGACATGTCCCAACTGAGGGAAATTTTACAAAATACTCTACTTCTCAAAGTGTTCCAGTTCAACAACAATAAGGAAAGACTGAAAAACTGTCACAATCCAGAGGAGCCTAAGAAAACATGAGGACAAGTGTAATGTGATGTGAGGGATGGTAACTTAGCAAAAACTAAGGACATCTGAATAAAGTATGGTCTTTGGTTAATGCGAATATTTTAATATTGATTCATTAGCTAATATTTGTACCATACTAATATAAGATATTGATAATTGGAGAAACTGAGTGCGAGTCCATGAGAATTCTCTGTACTATCTTCTCAATTTCCCTATAAATCTTTTTTTTTTCTAATAAATAAGATTTATTTTGAAAATTGACTTAAATGAATCAGGCTCCAAGTGTGAAAACATTTTTAGAATAGTTTAATTAATTTTTGCCTTATTCTTAAAGAGTTCCTTAGATGAGAACAAAGTAAGAATTTTATATCAGAAGGAAAGAAAAACACTTATGAACACGTATAATGCCTCCTCAACCTGAAAAGCAGGAAAGGATAATAAATAGCAAAAATCAGATAAAAATACTTCTTTTATAGTAGACACCATATTGCAAGTGCATTTAAAATTAGCAATGCACAACATTTATTTTCTTGACATTTGTCTTCCAAAGAGTTCACAGTGCTTCAGTGTCAGTTAAGAAATGATTCATGTGAAATTTTTATTAAACCAAATTTACTGGGAAATTACTGCCCAGATAATACTTTATTTTGATTTTATTGAGTTCCTTCCTAATCACTGAGCCTTTTCGTTAGAGCTTTCAACTATAGCAAATGCCTTAGAAGGCCAATTTTTAAGTTGCTATTATAATACCCTAATGGAATCACGTATCGTTTTCCTTCGCTCAGATATGGCACACAGTAGGCACCTGATAAAATACTGAATGAGTGAATGGATAAAATTGCTTTTTATCATTTCATTCAGCAATTTCATTCTTATCTTTGTCCATTTCATGTTCTAATGTTTATCAACATCAACTCAAGAAGGTTAGGGATCCATTAATTTATTAAGTATTTGGTGCATAGCTACTATGTGCAAGGTGCTAGGAATACCAAGTTAACCAGACATAGATGCAGTCCCTAGCTCCCTCCAGGCCATGCTGGTGGGAGAGACGGATACTAACCAAAAAGTGACCGAAAGACAACTAAACAAGATTATAGTAGCCAATATAAAGGTAAATATACAGCTTACTACAAGTACATATATAAGAAGGCTTAGTCTAACTGGGGCCTCAGAGAAGATGACCAGAAAAAGCAACATTTATATTAAGACTTAGAGAAAGGAGAAGGTAAGTGGTGGAAGGAGAATATTATGAGGAAAAGGAAGGTTTCTGCCTCTGAATTGTAGGGCTCTGGACAAGTCCCTTGAGCTTAGGCTCTGAACCTACTTCTTTCTCTGCAAAACTGTGACAGTAATAATGCCTGTGCCATAGAGCTCTAATGAGTAAAGAGTTGGACTTTATTTGTACAATACCTAGGACGTTAGTAAGTACTTAATAAATATTTTCTGGTGGCCATAACGGCCTGGAGCCAGGCTTCCTGAGTTCGAATCCTTTAGTTGGCCCATCAAGACAACAGTATCTGCCCATAGGGTTGTTGGAGGATCCCATGAGTTCTTTTATGTGAAACATGACACAATTCTTGGCACATAATATGTGCCATATGAATGTTAACCTATATTAGCAATAAAGAAATCCTACAACAGTCTAATGAGGTGTTTAGAAATTATTCTATAGCTTTTAAGGGAATTGAAATTCAAAAAGAACCTAAGTGCCTGTCCGTGTTTATGTAGCTAACCAGTTCATTATCTGAAACCCAAACTCACAATTTCTGATTTTAACCTCACTCCAAGAGGCCTCCTCAAGCCCGAGGAAAAATTGCCTTCTTGGGATCTCAGGGAAGAATCCTTAATCTAATAATATGACAATTGGTAATAATGTCTCTTGGTTCTTTCCAAATCCATAAAGATGCATTTCCTGATGAGTGACTGAGCTGTGAAGAAAGAGATGAGAAACCCTCATCCCTCTGAATTACTCGTGTCAGAATATTTTAACCATATACTATGGATAGTAAATTATCCTTATTAACAGGAAATATGTCTCAGTTTGGAATCTGAGCAATCAGATGGGCAGAGAAAAACTGCTTTGACTTGCTTTTCATCTTTTAAAGACAAAGGAGAGCTTTTCTATGTACGAAGTCAGTTGTCAAGATAGCCTTAGGGAATAAGAGTCTGCAGCATCGAATCTGGCTGCACAGCCTGGATGCCTGAGCTCCAGGTCTTCCTGATCCCAAATCCCTGGGCCTGTCCCCCAACACAGGCTGCCACCAGAGGTCATTTGCAATTGCTCTCTTAGGAGCTCCAGGGAAGGGGGAAGGAGCTAGATAGGAAGACGGGATGCGTGGAGGCCGAGAAAATTAAGGCCATTCCACTTTAAGTCCAGTGTTAGCACACGTCCAGCCATCCCACGCCCCTGCAAAGAAGAGCTGAAATTTCCATTACTTCAGTTACAGCAAAAAAACAAAAGTTTACAGCTTAATGTCTTTGAAAGCCCCACATTAGCATAAGAACTGATCCCAGGCCTAGGGCAGGAAGCCCCTATTAGAATGAGAACAGAGCTCAATGCCCTTGAAGGCCCCATATCAAAATGTAAACAGAACTTGAGGAATTGCTCCAGCCCTTCTGGAGGTCCCTGAGACCAGCCCTTAAAACTCAGCTAAAACCCACTTTGGGGTCCAAGTCCCTGCTCCGTTGTGTCGGGTGTACTTGGACGCAAGCTTGAGCTTGTAAATAAACCCTGGTGCGTTTGCATCGGTGTCGGCTTCTCAGTGGTTTCTCGGATTCGCAATCTTGGGCACAACAGTCTGAGATAAAAAAAACAAAACCAAAAGAAGCTCGGAAGCAGGCAGAGTGAACGCAGGGTTCTGAGAGAAGCGGCAGAGACCCGGGGGCTTGGGGGCTCTTCTGTGGAGGCCCCTGCAGACTGGGGGGGCGGGATGCTCAGCCCCAGAGCCAGAGGATCCAGTGTCCCCACTCGCATCCCGCCCATCAGCGCCGAGTCTCAGGGAGCAGCACAGCGCCACCCGCTGGAGGTCAGAGGCGCTGACGCCCACCCCGCCTCTGAGCCCACAGATGTGCACCTGAGAATCAGCGCCAAGGCCCATCCCCAGACCCCGCACAGACCACTCGCTGCCACCAAGTTGTCGGACCACAGAGGCTGCAGAGCTTCAGCTCTGCCTGGAAAGTAGGGTTTAGCTTCCTTTGCACTTTGTGCTTTATTTTCATTTATTTACTTTGATTCTTTTTTATTAATTGCTTTATTTTAATTTTTATTTATGTACCTTATATATTTCTTATTTTTACTTTCATGGTACTTTAATTGTGTTTCTTATTTTGGGATTTAGAATCTTTTAACAACCAGGCCAAAATAATCTGGTGTTTTTTGGGGGAGGGCAGTAGTTATTGTTTTTCTTGTTTTTTCTTTTTCTTCCTTCTTTCTTTTCTGGAAAAAATAATGAGATGGAGAAATTCACCTCCATAAAATAACATGAGGTAGTACTCACAGCCAGGAAGTTCATCAATACACATATATGATGTCTAACTACAGTTTAAAACAATGATTAGAAAGATAGCAGCTAGGGATCCCTGGGTGGCGCAGCTGTTTGGGGCCTGCCCTTGGCCTAGGGCACGATCCTGGAGACCCGGGATCGAATCCCACATCGGGCTTCCGGTGCATGGAGCCTGCTTCTCCCTCTGCCTATGTCTCTGCCTCTCTCTCTTTCTCTCTCTGTGACTATCATAAATAAATAAAAATTAAAAAAAAAAAAAGAAAGATAGCAGCTGGGCTGGAAAAAGAGCATAGAAGAAAACTAGAGAATCCCTTACTGTAGAACTAAAAGAACTAAAATCTAGTCAGGCCAACGTTAAAAATGCTATAACTGAGATGCAGTCCCAAGTGGAAGCCTTAAAAACAAGAAAGGTTATGGACCACAGAGGCCGACTGAGGGAACTCAGCCACTTATTAAAACAATAACATTCATATCATAGGAGACTCAGAAGATGAAGAGAGAGAAAAGGGGGTAGAAGTTTTATTTGAATGAATTATGTAAACTTCTATAACCTGAGGAAGGACACAGACACTGAAATCGAGAGACAGAGAACTCCCAATAAATTCTACAGAAGCTGACCATCACCCAGGCACCTCAGAGTCAAAGTCACAAAATACACAGACAAGAAAAGAATCCTGAAAGCAGTGGAGGTGGGGCTTGGGGGAGGTAGTCCTTAACCTACAAGGGAAGATGAATCAGTTTGCAGCAGATCTGTCCACAAACTTGGCAAGCCAGAAGGAAGTGGAAGGAAATATTCAATATGCTGAATGGGAAAAGTATGCAGCCAAGAATCCTTTCTTTTGTTTTCTTTTAAGAATAATCATCAAAATTTATTTAATCTCCCTAGGAAGAAATTAAAAATTTCTGAACATAAAATGCCGTTTTCCTCAATCATAATAGCAAAAATTTATTTTATGTTTTTAATTTTTTTTAAATTGGAGTTCAATTTGTAAGAATTCTTTCTCCAGCAAGGCTGTCATTCAGCATAGAAGGAGAGATAAAGAGTTTCTCAGACAGGCAAAAAATAAAGGAGTTCATGACCACTAAACCAGTCCAGTAAGGAATTTTAAGAGGGACTCTTCTAGTGGGGGAAAAAAAGAGACGAAAAGCAAAAAACTAGAAAGGACCAGAGAACATCACCAGCAACACCAACTCTACAGGTAACACAAAGGCACTAAGTTCATATCTTTCAATAATCACTCTGAATGTTGATAGACTAAATGCTCCAATCAAAAGATATAGGGTATCAGAGTGGCTTAAAAAACATGATCCGGGATGCCTGGGTGGCTCAGGGGTTGAGCCTCTGCCTTTGACTCAGGGTGTGATCCTGGAGTCTGGGATTGAGTCCCATATTGGGCTCCTGGTGGGGAGCCTGCTTCTCTCTCTGCCTAATTTTCTGCTTCTCTCTCTCTTAAATAAAATCTTTATTAAAAAAACAAGATCCATCTGTATGCTGCCTACAAGATGCTCACCTTAGACCTATAGACACCAGCAGATTGAAAGCCAGGGGATGGAAAATCATCTATCACGCTAATGGACAGCAAAAGAAAGCTGGAGGACCCGTACTTATATCAGACAAACTAGATTTGAAACCAAACCCTGGGGGACACCTGGTGGCTCAGTGGTTGAGCATCTGTCTTCGGCTCAGGGTGTGATCCTGGGATCCCAGGATCGAGTCCCACATTGCCCTCCCTTTGGGGAGCCTGCTTCTACCCCTAACCCTAACTGCAAACCTAAGCCCAACCCTAACTCTAACCATAACCCTAACCCCAACTCCTAACCTCCTGCCCTAATTCCTAAAGCCTAAACCCTAACCCTAACTCTAAATCCTGTCCTAACCCTAACCCCTTTCCCTAATCCCTAACCCCCATCCTAACTCCTAACCACTGACCCTTACCCTTATCCCTCACCCTAACCTCTAATCTGTAACCATAAGCCTAATCACTAACCCCTAACATCTAACTTAACCCTAACCACTAACTGCCTCCCTTCCCCTGACCCTACCATTCATTCTACCCATTCACTTACCCTGTGGTTCTGAGTAGTCCCTTCTGATGTGGACGTGGCCCCCAACGGCGCCTCCAGAGTCCTCCAGGATGTCCTGAGGAAGCCGGGCTCCTGTGAGTGCGGACGCGGCCCCATGTGTTCCTGAGTCATAGTCAGCGGGTCCTGAGGACGACGGGACTCCTGTCACTGTGGACTATGCCTCACATCCTCTGGAAGCCTCACAGCAGGTCCTCAGGAGGCCGGGGGCTCCTGTCACCCTGGACATGGCCCCACGTCCCCCCGAAAACTCACTGCGGGTCCTGAGGAGGCTGTGGGCTCCTGGCAGCATAGACGCAGCCCCATATGTCCCGAAGCCAAGTGCATGTCCTGAGGAGAACGGGGGTCCTGTCAGTGTTGATGTGGCCCCACATTTTCCTCAAGCCTCACCATAAGACCTGAGGAGGCTGGGGGCTCCTGTCAGCATGGACGTGGCCCCAAAGCTTCCCAAAACTTCAGAGGGGGTCCTGAGGAGGCCGGAGACCTGTCAGTGTGGATGCGGTCCCCACATCTTTCTTAGGCCTCACCACGGGCCCTGACAAGGCTGGGGTCTTCTGTCGGCATGGACACATCCCCATATTTCCCGAAGTCTACACTGGGGGTCCTGAGGAGGTCAGCGTCCTGTCAGTGTGGATGTGGCCCCACATCGTCCCGAAGCCTCACCGTGGGTTCTGAGGAGGCCGGGGCTCCTGTCAACATGGATGTGGCCCCCATCTTCCAGAAGCCTCAACTTGGGTCCTGAGGAGCCCGGGAGCTCCTGCCAGAGTGGACGCGGCGCCACATCTTCCTGAAGCCTCCCCGCGGGTCCTGAGGAGGCCCAGAGGCTCCTGTCACGTGGATGCGGGCCCACAGCTTCCTGAAGCCTCACCGCGGGTCCTGAGGAGACCGGGACTCCTGACAGCGTGAACACGGCCCAATGTCCTACTGAAGCCTCACCGCGGGTCCTGAGGAGGCTGGGGCTCATCAGCGTGGACGCGACCCCACGTCCTCCTCAGGCCTCACAAGCACAGGCGGGTTCCTGTTAGTGCAGGCGGAGGAGGCTTACTGCGCATGCACGCTCCTTGGGCGGGGCCTGGAGTCGGGTGCCATCTGCGGGACACTTACGCACTGCAGGAGGCCATGCAGGAGGCGGCCTCCCCGTCCCTAGGGCCGCACCTGCCTCCTTCCGGGCTCCAGCTGAGGCCTGTGAGCTTCGGAAACGTCTCACTGAAATGGAGCCCAACACCCGGACAGAGTCACCAGGTCCGGGTGAGGACCAGGCAAGGACCAGAATCACCAGGTCCAAGTGAGGTCCACATGGGGACCTAAGTCACCAGGTATGGGTGAGGCTCCGGTGGGGACCAGAATCACCAGGTCCAGGTGAGATGCAGGTGGCAACCACACTCAGCAGGTCCCAGTGAGGCCCAGGTGGGGACCAGAAGCACCAGGTACAGGGGAGGCCCTTGAAAGGACCAGAGTCAACAGTTCGAGGTGAGGCGCAGGTGGCAACCAGAGTCAGCAGGTCCAAGTCAGGCCAAAGTGGGGTTCACAGTCACCAGGTCAGCGTGAGACCCAGAGGGGAACCAGAGTCACCTGGTCCAGGTGAGGTCCAGTTGTGGAACACAGTCACCGGGTCCCAATTATGCCCAGTTGAGGACCATGGTCAACAGAGCCAGGTGAGGCCCAGATGGGGATCAGAGTCACCAGGTCCAAGTGAGGCCCAGGTGGGGACCACAGTCACCAGATCCAGGGTAGTCTCAGGTGCCGACCAGAATCACCAGGTCCAGGTGAGGCCCAGGTAAGGACCAGAGTTACCAGGTCGAGGTGAGTCCCAGGTGGGGAACACAATAACCATGTCCCAATGATATCCACCTCAGGACCAGAGTCACCAGGTCCTCTTGAGGACCAAGTGGGGACCAGATTCACCAGGTCCAGGTGAGGCCCAGGTGGAGACCAGAGTTACCAGTTAAAGGTGAGTCTAGAAGGACAGCACGATCACCAGGTCTAGGTGTGGTCCATGTGAGAACCAGATCACCAGGTACAGGTGAGGCGCAGGTGGGAACCAGAGTCAGCAGGTCTGGGTGAGGCCAAGGTGGGGACCACAGTCACCAGGTCCAGATGAAACCAAGCTGAGGACCAGAGTCACCAAATCCAGGTGAGGCCCGGGGGGAGTGGGACTGGAGTCACCAGGTACAGGTGAGGCTAGAAGAACAGCAGAGACACCAGGTCCAGGTGAGGTTCATGTGGGAAACAGAGTCACCAGGTCCAGGTGAGGCCCAGGTGAGGACCAAAGTTAAATGTTCCAGAGTCTCACTTGGGAAACAGACTAAACATATCCCGATGATGCCCAGGTGGGTACAAGAGTCACCAGGTCCAGGTGGGGCGCACGTGAGGACCAGAGTCACCAGGTCCTGGTGATACCCAGGAGGGGACCAGATTCACCAGGTCCAGGTAAGACCCAGGTGGAACTCAGTCACCTGGTCTGGGTGAGGCCCAGGTGGGGACAAAAGTCATAAGACCAGTTGAGGACCAGGTGGGAACACAGTCACCAGGTCCAGGTGAGACCAAACTAAGTACCAGAGGCACCAGGTCCAGCTGAGGCCCAGTTGGGGACTGGAGTGACCAAGTATAGATTAGGTTAGAAGGACACCACAGTCATAAAAATGCAGCTAGTTGAAACCTGGCTTCTAGGGATGCTTTCTTGTGAGAGCTGAGCTCAGGGCAGGACCCTCCCGCATCCTGACTGCCTGTAGACATAGCTCCTATCATCCTTAAGTGAGGTGCTGGAAGAGGTTGCGTGAAAAGCATGTGGAAGTGTCAGGCCTGTACTCATGTGTATCTGAGTTCAATACAGGGATTTCCAACAGCCTTGTTCAATTAGAGTCATGCTACGTTTTAACTCCCATGAACGAGTGGCAAGCAGCCATCACCTGCAAGGCATACACATTTCTGAGAGTTGAGCTTATGCTCTGGACCTCCCCCATCCTAACTGCCTGTACGGTCTACTTCCACAGCATTTCGTTGTATGCGGGACAGTAGCGAAGTGAGAACCAACTGTCTGCCTTGTCAATTTCGCGCTAGGGGACAGCTGCCTCCAAGGCATGCACACTCCTTTGGATTGAGCTTGTGGCTTGTACCTCCCACATGCTGAACGCCTGTACGCTTCGCTTCCAAAGGATTTCGTTCGATACGGGACGCAAGTTTTGTGAGAGGCAAGTGTCTCTTAGCTCAATCCAGCGACTTCAGAGGAATTCCTCCCTCAGAAGGGAGCTACATACTAACTTCCAAACCTGAGTACCTAGTTGAAAGCTGTCACTCTGGGGAACTTCCTTCTGCGAGGTGAGCTGACACACGGTCCTTCCCAGTTCCACACTGCCTGCACATGGAGTTACGAACATCCTCACTAGACAGGTTTGTCAGAAGCTCATGGGACGAAAGGGGCAAGCTGCAGGCTTCAATGGTTGCGTCTCCAGGTGCAGTAGAGCGGTATTGACGGAACGTCCTGACTTACATTGCTGCTACGTTCTCACGGCCATAACAACGCAGCTAGTGGAAAGCTGACTTCGAGGCATGCTTCCTTGTGAGAGCTGAGGTCAGGACAGGACCCTCCCGCATCCTGACTGCCTGTAGACATAGGTCCTAGCATCCTTATGTTAGGTGCTGGGAGAGGTTGTGAGAAAAGCATGTGGAAGCGTCGGACCTGAACTCACGTGTATCTGAGTTGAATACAGTGATTTTCAATGGCCTTCTTCAGAGTGTAGGTAAGTTTTAACTACCATGTACGAGTGGGTAGCAGACATCTGCCTCCCAGGCATACACACTTCTGAGAGTTGGGCCTATGGCCTGTACCTCCCACATCCTGCCTGCAGGTACACGTCGCTTCTAAAAGGCCTAGGCTCGATGCGTGACTGAAGTGTTGTGAGAGGTAAGTGGAATGTCCCGGCACAGAAGAGTAGTGCCTCCAAGCTCAATCCAGCGATTTCCTAGTAATTCCTGTCTTAGACTGGTGCTACATACCAAGTTCCATAGGTGAGAAGCTAGCTGAACGCCTTGTCCAAAAGCAACTTACTTCTGAGAGTTGAGCTCACACTCAGTCCCTCACAGTTGTACACTGCATGCAGAGTGAGTTTCGAACGTCTTGACCAGAGACGTTTGTCAGAGGATTCTGAGACGCAAGTGGAACAATGCCGACCTGGAAGGTGTCCCCAGGTGCAGTAGAGTGGTAATCTTGGAACCTCCTGACTGAGAATACTGCTACATTCTCACTGCCATAAGAATGCAGCTAGTTGAAACCTGGCTTCTAGGCATGTTTCGTTGTGAGAGCTGAGGTCAGGGCAGGACCCTCCCGCATCATAACTGCCTGTAGACATAGGTCCAGGCATCCTTATGTTAGGTGCTGACAGAGGTTGTGTGAAAAGCACGTGGAAGTGACAGGCTTGTACTCTCGTGTATCTCAGTTCAATACAGCGATTGCCAACGTCCTTGTTCAATTAGAGTGTAGCTCGGCTTCTAGCTCCCATCAATAAGTGTCTAGCAGACATCTGCCTGCAAAGCATACACACTTCTGAGAGTTGAACTCATGCCCTGTACCTCCCACATGCTGACTGCAGATACACTTCGCTCCTATCAGGCCTAGCCTTGATGCGTGACAGAAGGGTTGTGAGAGGTTAGTGGAAGGTGCCGGCCCACACGACTAGTGTCTCATATCCCAATCCAGAGATATTTGAGGAACTGCTCTCTTAGTTTGGTGCTACATACTAAGTTCCTTACATGAGAAGCTAGTTGAACTCAGTGTCCAATGGGTACTTGCTTCTGAGACTTGAGCTCACCCCCAGTCCCTCACAGTTCCTCACAGCCTTCAGATGGAAATTCGAACCTCCTCTCTAGACAAGTTTGTCAGAAGCTCATAGGACACAAGGGCCTACCTAGCTCAGGCTTCAATGCTTGTGTCTCCAGGTGCAGTAGAGCGGTGTACATGGAACCTCCTGACTTACAATGCTGCTACGTTCTCATGGCCATAAAAACGCAGCTAGTAGAAAGCTGGCTTCGAGGCATGCTTCCTTTTGAGAGCTGAGGACAGGGCAGGACCCATCCGCATCCTGCCTGCCTGTAGACTTAGCTGCTAACATCCTGATGGTAGGTGCTGGGAGAGGTTGTGAGAAAAGCATGTGGAAGCGTCAGGCCTATACTCCCGTGTATCTGAGTTGAATACAGCGATTTCCAATGGCCTTCTTCAATTAGAGTGTAGCTAGGTTCTAACTCCCATGTAGGAGTGGGTAGCAGACATCTGCCTCCCAAGACTGATAAATCATGTTGATAGTATCTATCCCCTATATGATATAATAAAAATGGCAGTATATCTCTGTATATGATCCACAATCACAGTTCAATCATGAGATAAACA
This sequence comes from Canis lupus baileyi, assembly GCF_048164855.1. Taxonomy (NCBI): domain Eukaryota; kingdom Metazoa; phylum Chordata; class Mammalia; order Carnivora; family Canidae; genus Canis; species Canis lupus. The sequence continues at coordinate 75,168,349 of NC_132844.1, read as the reverse complement.
ACAGACATGTCCCAACTAAGGGAAATTTTACAAAATACTCTACTTCTCAAAGTGTTCCAGTTCAACAACAAGAAGAAAAGGCTGAAAAACTGTCAAAATCCAGAGGAGCCTAAGAAAACATGATGACAAGTTTAATGTGATATGAGGGATGGTAACTTAGCAAAAAAAAAAAAAAAAAAAGGAAATCTGAATAAAGTATGGTCTTTGGTTAATGCGAATATTTTAATATTGATTCATTCGCTAATATTTGTACCGTACTAATATAAGATATCGATAATTGGAGAAATTGAGTGCGAGTGCATGAGAATTCTCTGTACTATCTTCTCAATTTCCCTATAAATCTTTTTTTTTTCTAATCAATAAGATTTATTTTGAAAATTGACATAAATGAATCAGGCTCCAAGTGTGAAGATTTTAGAATAGTTTAATTAATTTTTGCCTTATTCTTAAAGAGTTCCTTCAATGGGAACAAAGTAAGAATTTTATATCAGAAGGAAAGAAAAACACTTATGAGCACGTATAATGCCTCCTCAACCTGAAAAGCAGGAAAGGATAATAAATAGCAAATATCAGATAAAAATACTTCTTTTATATTAGACACCATATTGCAAGTGCATTTAAAATTAGCAATGCATAACATTTATTTCCTTGACATTTGTCTTCCAAAGAGTTCGCAGTGTTTCAGTGTCAGTTAAAACAGGGGAAGAATCTCAGGGAAGAATCCTTCACATAGTAATAGGACCATTGGTAATAATGTCTCTCAGTTCGTTCCAAATCCATAAAGATGCATTTCCTTATGAGTGACTCAACTGTGAAGAAAGAGATGAGAAACCCTCATCCCTCTGAACTACTTGTGTCAGAATATTTTAACCATAGTACTACGGATAGTAAATTATCCTTATTAACAGGAAATATGTCTCAGATTGGAATCTGAGCAATCAGATGGGCAGAGAAAAAATGCTTTGACTGGCTCTTCATCTTTTAAAGACAAAGGAGAGGTTTTCTATGTACAAAGTCAGTTGTCAAGATAGCCTTAGGGAATAAGAGTCTGCAGCATGGAATCCCACTGCACAGCCACCCAGGAGGCCCGAGCTCCAGGTCTTCTTGATCCCAAATCCCTGGGCCTGTCCCCCAACACATGCTAGCACCAGAGGTCATTTGCAATTGCTCTCTTAGGAGCTCTGGGGAAGGGGGAAGGAGCTAGATAGGATGGGACATGTGGAGGCCAAGAAAATTAAGGCCATTCCACTTTATGTTCAGCGTTAGCACATGTCCAGCCATCCCAGGTCCCTGTGAATAAGAGCTGAAATTTACATTACTTCAGTTACGGGGAAAAAAAACAAAAGTTTACAGCTTAATGTCCTAGAAAGCCCCACATTACAATAAAAACTGAGCCCAAGCCAAGGGCAGGAAGCCCCTATTAGAATAAGAACAGAGCTCAATGCCCTCCAAGGCCCCATATCAAAATGTAAACAGAACTTGAGGAATTGCTCCAGCCCTTCTGGAGGTACCTGAGACCAGCCCTTAAAACTAAGCTAAAAAAAAACCAAAACAACAAAAAAACAAAACTAAGCTAAAACCCACCTCGGGGTCTAAGTCTTGCTCCGCCCTGTCGGGTATACTTGGACGCAAGCTCGAGTTGGTAAATCAACCCTCCTGTGTTTGAATCGGTGTTGGCTCCTTAGTGGTTTCTCGGATTCACAATCTTGAGCACAACACCCCCATGTCACCTCCCCACCTGGGCTGACCCCCTGTCCCCTCCCACCCAGGCTGACCCTCAGTCACCTCCCAGCCCACAACAGCTGGGCACAGGCCCTCACAGAAGTCCCATGGGCATGGTGCGCACTGCCGCCATCCCCGGCCTCCCAGGGGAAGGAAGGAGGTTTTGGCAGGACACACTCCCATGGTGGCCCCAGGGCTCCCTGCCCAGGACTGCAGCTGGTGACAGGTCGGGGTCTGTGTCCCTGATGCCGGCTCCTCCTCCCCGGTTTTCCCGCAGGAAATGAAGGAGGAGGCCCTGGTCTCCTCCAGGGACATCACGCAGATAGGCCTGGACGTCAACAGGACGTTCGGCAGCCACACCATGTTTTGGGCCCGCTATGGGGTCGGGTGAGGCTCCTGGGCCGGGGGGGGGGTCCAGGCCCCAGGGGAGGCCTGGGGGCTTCTGGGTAGGAAACACGGGGCTTCTGAGGCCGGGGGTAGCAACAGCAGCCAACAACACACCGCCGAATGGTAAGGTGCTGGGGATGACCCCCGTGCCCCCACACCCGGAGTTCGGGGATGAGGAGGCCACTAGGATGGGGCCTCCAGGGGTTGCCATGTGAGCTGAACTCCAAAGGGTTGAGGGACAGCCGCCTGAAAGGCAAGGGGCTGGGGTGGAGCCGTGGGGAGCAGTAAGGGGACCTGGGGGCCAGGCGGCATGGCCGTGGCTAGAACAGGACACACATCGATCCGATGAGGGCCGGACGGGTCAGGGTGACACCCACCCTCGATGCTTTATATATTTCTAAAGTCTATGCATTTCATTTGAGACAATTTGCAATTTGTAAACATACATAGTATGATGACCCCCAGATAATGCCCCCGGTCCAGCCAGGGCCCTGCACTGACCATACGGGGCCCCTGGGGCAGGTGTCACAGCAAACCCCAGACTGGGGTCGCCATTATCTGTAGACGTCTCCGTGTGCATCTTAGAGAAAGAGGATGCCCTGTGTCTGCAGGCACCCTGAGCCATCCTGCTCATTCCCCACCCCCACACCATCCCCTACATCATCATCCCCCATGGCATTGTCCCCATACCATCTCCCCTACACCATCTCCCTCACACCCTCACACAATCCCTGACCACACTATACCCCCACACCATCCCCCCTACACCATCCCCCACACTCCACCACCATCATACCTCTGCCCAACACCATCGGCCCCCAGCAAGCACCCAGTGCAGCTGCCCCCTGTGGGACATGCTCAGCCTCCCCGGGGTTCTCTGGACAGCCTACTCCCATCAGAAGCCCTGGTGTCCCATAGAGTACCCAGGGGTTGCAGGGAAGAGGGAAGGCCGGGAGCCCCTGACAGGGTGGGTGCAGGTGGATGGAACACAGGATGCACTGTGCCCTGCCTCCTCCCACTGTCCGTCCTGGAGGGCGGCACACCCTGCACAGGACACCAGCCCCTAACCCAGAGGGACCTGGGCTGGCCTGGCCCTGGGCTCTGTGGGGGCTGGGGTGATTTGAGCCCTCCCCAGGCCCAACACAAAGACTAATGGGATCCATTAGTCTGGCCGGGCCTGGATTCTGGCTCTAGGCTGAACGAGTCCTCCCACAGCTGGATGTGTCCTCCTGGGCCCTGGGCGTGCCCCACAGATCCGGGTCGCTGACCTAGGGCAGCCCTGGGGATCCCGGGACACCCGAGGGTGGGGAGAACAGGGGTAGGCTGGTGGGCCCCACCAACACCCACAGCAGGAGGCAGGCTCCTCCAGGTGCTGGGGCCCCAGGGGGCCCGAGGCCGGGGTCCAGCTGCCCTGAAGGGACCCAGCACAGGAGCCCATGAGCTGCAGGTCCAGGTCAGCTCTGCTGTCCTCAGAACCGTCTCTCAGGCTGAAACCTGTGTTTGGGGGACACACGTCCCCAAACGGAGTCCACACATGCTTCCAGGTGGGGGACTCCAGCCCCCGCCCCCCCACCCCGTGTGATTCTTGCCCTCGCCTGAAGGACAGAAAGGGCTCCCTCCCCAGGGGAAGGTGGGCACCCTCGGCTCTGAGCCCGTTTGCCGTAGCAAGTCAAGAAAGTGTTGTGGTGCGAAAATGCACAGCCAGCCCATTTCTGTGTCTCCAGGAACTCTGTGCACGGGGCGTGGAGAGACCCCCAGAGAGGAGGAGGGGGCACCACCCAGGCCCCAACCAGCCCCTGCAGGGGCGCCGCCAGGCATACACACAGCTGACGTCCCCACGTGACTACCAGGGGCGGCCAGACACCAGGGTCAGGACCCCACGGACTTTACTGGGACTCAGCCCGTGCCCCCGGGCCAGGAGGGGCTGGGACAGAGTGACAGTCAGGGAGCCTCAGGTCACCAGGGTCTGTGCAAAGCGACCTAGGAGGTCTGTGCTCCCTCTGTCCTGGGGGCCCGGGCTGGCCGGGTTCTGGGGCACTTCCTCCCCTCCCCGCATCCCCGTGCCTGTGTGCCTCGGGCACAGAGGGCCTGTGGGGCGGTCAGTGTGGCCCTGGAAGGGAGGTCAGGGCAGCAGGCCCTGGTCTTGTGCCCAAGATTGCAAATACGAGAAACCACCAAGGAGCTGACACCGATGCAAACACACGAGGGTTTATTTACAAGCTCCAGCATGGGTCCAAATATACCCGACACTGCGGAGCAGGGACTTGGACCCCGAGACTAAGAGGCGGCGTATCAGCTTTATAGGGGCCAGTGGCCCATGGGATTAACAGAAAGGTGCACAGTCATGTCAGTCCACACGCAGGTGGCCGATTGAATTACATCTTACTCTATAGTATCCATTTTAGCTGGCCTATTACTTTGGTCAGAATTGGCACGCATTTTTGGCGGGCACAAAGCAGGGTTACATTGTTCTGAGCCGATTTCCGATTAGGGTGTGCCCAGCGGCTCGACTAGGGTGGGGCAGCGCCTTAAGCAATAAGCAGGTTATGTGGGGGTCATACAGGAGGTGGCAGGTGTAGCACAAAATGGAATCAGTCCTCCTCTGCTTGTCCAGGGGTAGGGGATTTTTGTTAAATTTCCTGGGTCCCACATTCCCCCCTTTTTCAGAGGATCCTATGCAGGATCCAATCAAGGGTCCAGGTTGCTCTTAGGGTGAGCCAGGTGGAATGATTAAACCAGGATTTTAACCAACCTTGTTGCTGTTCTCGCTGCCATTTATATTCCAGCGAAGAAGCAGCATTCTACGTTTAAGGCAGCACATACCCCCCCCACACACCACACACACACCCTTTGTTGTAAGAAGACTAAGTCTAATCTCTTTCTATTTTGAAGGACAACCTCAGACTGGGGAGTCTTGGAGGTGTGAAATTAGTGAGAACGGTGCACTCTTAGCTTTAGGGGATTGTCCTTGTCCGGGTGGCTTTTCCATTCTGGAACAAAGTTCTTGAGAACGGTATGTGGGTCAGCTGGCTGGACGTGGGTGTAGTGGACCAGGGAGTAATCCCGTCGACCTTGAGAGCATTGGGAGTGGTCAGGATCAGGGTGTAGGTCCCTTGCAGCGAGGTTGAAGTGTCCGGTGTTGGTATCTCCACACGTACACATGTACACCCAGTCACCTGGCTGATATCGATGGGGATCCGGGGGTGGCCCAGTCTCATAGAGGGCCCTCAGCTTAGGCCACACCTGCTCATGGGTTCATGACATTTGGAGGGAGAAAAGAAGTTGGTGATCATCAAATTCAGCAAGCACCTCAAGTTTTAAAATGGGGATAACAGGTGGAGGAAGACCGAACATGATCTCGTAGGGAGTCAGTCCCATCTTATATGGGGAGTTCCTCACCCGATATAGGGCGAAGGGGAGGAGAGTCACCCAGTCCCCGCCAGTCTCCAGGGCTAATTTATTTTATTTTTTTTTTAATTTTTATTTATTTATGATAGTTACAGAGAGAGAGAGAGGCAGAGACACAGGCAGAGGGAGAAGCAGGCTCCATGCACCGGGAGCCCGATGTGGGATTCGATCCCGGGTCTCCAGGATCGCGCCCTGGGCCAAAGGCAGGCACCAAACCGCTGCTCCACCCAGGGATCCCTCCAGGGCTAATTTAGTTAAGGTCTCCTTTAGTGTTCTGTTCATCCTCTCTACCTGTCCTGAGCTCTGGGGCCTATATGCACAATCTAATTTCCAATCTGCCCCAAGTACTAGTGCCACTCCCTGTGTTACCTTAGAGAAGAATCCTGGGCCCTTGTCTGACCCAATCTTAACAGGAAAACCATACCTTGGTAAGATGTCTTCCAGCAGTTTCTTGGTCACGGTCTGTGCCGTTTCATGTTTGGTGGGAAATGCCTCTGTGCATCCTGAAAAAGTATCTACAAACACTAATAAATACCTGTATCCATATTTTCCAGGTTTTACCTCAGTGAAGTCCACTTCCCAGTAGGCTCCTGGGCGGTCCCCCCGGAGCCAGGTGCCTGGGTTAGATCCATGGGCGGTGGCATTAGTTAACTGGCATGAGTGGCAGCTTGCCACGATCTGCTCGATCTTTGCTCGAGAGTCTTTAATAGTGATCTTTGCATGTCGTATGAGGTCTTCCATCTTCCTTGTTCCCGTGTGAGTACTCCGATGCGTTTTGGATAGGACTCGCCGTCCCAGTTCTTCTGGCAAGATGATGCTGGAGTCTGTGGCCCTCCACCAGCCACACAATCACTGGGTCATAGGCAAGCGTTTGATCCAGTGTAAGTCAGCATCACTATAGTTGGGGGTGTCCGGCAGGTTCCGTTCCCCCAGATCAGGTAGCGTGGTTGCTAAGACCTGGGTCACCAAAAGGGACACCTCCTTTGCTTTTAAATTGGCTAGCCGGTTTCCCCTGGCTACTGGTGTGTCTGCCTTTTGGTGCCCCGGACAGTGGATGATGGCTAGGGCCTTGGGCAGCCAGAGGGTCCTCAGGAGTTCAAGAATCTCCGTTTTGTTTTTAACAGTCTTTGCCTCTGCTGTCAGAAGCTCTCTCTCTCTCTGTAAAGGGCTCCGTGAATGTGAGCGGTGGCAAAGGCGTACCTGCTGTCGGTGTAGATATTTATTCGTTTACCTTCCTCCATGGTCAGTGCCTTGGCCAGTGGGATCAGTTCTGCCCATTGAGCCAACATTTAGGCTGTCAATGGCTCCGCCCAGACGGTCTCTGTCTCCGTGGTTATGGTATGGCTGCCCCCGCAAATCGGACTCCTTCTCGGACAAAACTGCTGTCGTCCGTGTACCAGGTGGCATTGGCGTTCGGCAGTGGCTGGTCCTGGAGATCAGCTCTGATTCCGTACACCTGTGCCAAAATTTCTTGACAGTCATGCAGAGGGGGGTCCCAGTCTGGGTTAGGGAGTAGCGTTGCCAGATTCAGGGTTGTCGGTGGCTTAAATAAAATTCTGGTGGGGTTTAGCAGTAGGCTCTGATAATGGGTCAGATGGGCATTGCTGATCCAGCTGTCTGGGGGCTGTTTGAGTACCCCTTTAATAGCGTGTGGGGTGGTAACATGCAGTTCTTCCGGACTTTTTCTATTATAGACTCGTTCTGCTATTGTCACTAAGTCCTGCAAGCTCTTCTCTCCCGGTCTCTCTACTCTTTGCAATTTCTTTTTAATGTTCAGAACGGCCTGGTTAACAAAAGCCATGATAATTGCGGCCTTTGTTTCCGGGGCTTCTGGGTTCATAGGGGTGTACTGCCTAAAAGCCTCTATTGCTCCCTCTAAGAAGGCTGCTGGACTCTCATCCTTACCCTGTCTCACATCATAGACCTTGGCCAGATTGGTAGTCTTGCACGTGGCAGCCTGGAGACCTGCCATTAGAGTCTGGCGGTGGACCCGGAGTCTCTCCTTACCTTCAGGCGAGTTGTGTGCTTTGGGGAGTAAAAACGGGTTTTAGCCAAGGAGGGGAATTCTCGATCATGTCCTGACAGGCCAGGATGTTGGGCATCTGGTCAGGGTGGCCATCTGGTTTGTCCCTGAAGTTCACGGCCTTAACCTGTAAGATAATAGGTAGGTGAAAATTTCCTTCTCGGGGCCATCCCACGTCAAAGGTTGGCCATTCTGATATGCAATAAATTTGGAATCTCTCTCTCTGTATGTCTATGCTCACAATAAGAGCTCTTTCCCTAACATCCGAGAAGTGGGAGAGCATAAGAGACAAGGGTATGGTTTGCATCTGTCCCATTATGTCCCCCGTCCACACCAAGGCACAGACAGTTATGACAGTTTACAAATAACACAGTCAAACACACAGTTAACAAGAACACAGTAACACAGACCAGCACACAAACAGGTAACACAGACCAGCGTGCAAAGAGGTAAGAAGAGCACAGTAACAGACAAACGTTCTAGTGCAGCTGCGGAGACAAGACAGAAAGTAATCCGAAGGGCTGGCAGCCAGCCCTCCTTACAGATGAGGACCCCCGTCCTCCATACAGACGAGGACCCCCATCCTCCTTACGGATGAGGACCCCCTGTCCTCCTTACGGATGAGGACCCCGTCCTCCATACAGATGAGGACCCCCGTCCTCCTTACAGATGAGGACCCCCGTCCTCCATACAGAGGAGGACCCCCGTCCTCCTTACGGATGAGGACTCCGTCCTCCATACAGATGAGGAGCCCCGTCCTCCTTACAGATGAGGACCCCCGTCATCCATACAGATGACGACCCCATCCTACTTACATATGAGGACGCTCATCCTCCATACAGATGAGGACCTCCATCCTCCTTACAGATAGGACCTCCATCCTCCAGGCAGGGGCAAGGGACGTCTCCTCAAGACCCCCGGTTGATGGCCCACCAGCGCATCCGCCTAAGTCAATGCTGACCTAATACAGATTGGAATTCCTACAGGTTAGAGCTCTTAGAGAATATGCACGCAAAAGGTGGAAAAAGTTGAGTGCACTCACCACGCGTGAAATCCTCCAGATAAGGTCCTGGAGGTCTCTCAGATCCCGGACGAGCCCCCAAATGTTGTGGCCAAGATTGTGAATCCTAGAAACCACCGAGAAGCCGACACCGATGCAAACACAAGAGGGTTTATTCACAAGCTGGAGCGTGGGTCTAAGTATACCTGACACAGCGGAGCAGGGACTTGGACCCCAAGACTAAGGCATAGCAGCTTTATAGGGGCAGTGGCCCATGGAATACACAGAAAGTTGCACAGTCATGTCGGTCCACACGCAGGTGGCCGATTGAATTACATCTTACCCTATAGTATCCATTTGAGCTGGCCTATTACTTTGGTCAGAATTGGCGCACAGTTTTGGCTGGCACAAAGCAGGGTTACATTGTTATGGGCCGATTTCTGAGTAGCGTGTGCCCAAAAGCTTGACTAGGGTGGGGCAGCACCTTAAGCAATAAGCAGGTTATGTAGGGGTCATACAGAGGGAGACAGCTGTAGCACAAAATGGCATCTGTCCTCCTCTGCTTGTCCAGGAGTAGGGGATTTTTGTTAAATTTCCTGGGTCTCGGGATCCGTGGGTGGCGCAGCGGTTTAGCGTCTGCCTTTGGCCAGGGGCGTGATCCTGGAGACCCGGGATCGATCCCATGTCGGGCTCCCGGTGCATGGAGCCTGCTTCTCCCTCTGCCTATGTCTCTGCCTCTCTATCTCTCTCTCGCTGTGTGACTATCATAAATAAATAAAAAGAAATTTCCTGGGTCCCACATTGACTGCATGTACACTTCGCTTCTAACAGGCCTAGGTTTGTTGCGGGACAGAAGTTGTGTGAGAGGCAATTGGAAGGTGCAGGCCAGGAGACATGTGTCTTGAAGCTCAATCCAGCGACTACCGAGGAATTCCTCTCATACATTGCTACTACTTCCATACAAGAGAAGCTAGTTGAACGCAGTGTCCAGGGGAACTTGATTCTGAGAGGTGAGACCCCACGTAGTCCCTCACAGTTCCACACTGCCTGCAGATAGTTTTGAACATCCTCACTAGAGATGTATGCCAGAAGCTCATGGGACGCAAGGGGCAAGTTGAAGTCTTCAATGGTTGTGTCTCCAGGTGCAGTAGTGCGGTATTCATTGAACCTCCTGACTTTCGGCTTCGAGGCATGCTTCCTTTTGAGAGCTGAATTCAAGACAGGACCCTCCCGCATCCTGCCGGCCTGTAGACATAGCTGCTAACATCCTTATATTAGGTGCTGGGAGAGGTTGTGAGAAATGCATGTGGAAGCATGAGGCCTGTACTCACGTCTATCTGAGTTCAATACAATGATTGCCAACGTCCTTGTTCAATTAGAGTGTAGCTCGGGTATACCTCGCCTCGATAACTGTCTAGCAGACATCGGCCTGCAAAGCATACACACTTCTGAGAGTTTAGCTTTTGGCCTGTACTTTCCACATCCTGCCTGCAGGTACACTTCACTGCTAACAGGCCTAGGCTCGATGCGTGACTGAAGTGTTGTGAGAGGTAAGTGGAAAATCCCGGCATACAAGACTAGTGCCTCCAAGCTCAATCCAGCGATATCCTAGTAATTCCTGTAGTAGACAGGTGCTACATACTAAGTTCCATACGTGAGAAGCTAGCTGAACCCCGAGTCCAAAAGCATCTCTCTTCCGAGAGTTGAGCTCACACCCTGTCCCTCACAGTTCCACACTGCCTGTAGAATGAGTTTTGAACGTCTTCACCAGAGACGTTTGTCAGAAGCTTGTGGGACACAAGTGGAATCATGCAGGCCTGGAAGGTGTCTCCAGGTGCAGTAGAGTGGTATTCTTCGAACCTCCTGAGTTAGAACTGCTATGGTCTCACGGCCATTAGAACGCAGCTAGTTGAAAGCTGGCTTCTAGGCATGCTCTCTTGTGAGAGCTGAGCTCAGGGCAGGACCCTCCCGCATCCTGCCTGCCCATTGTCATAGCTGCTAACATCCTTAAGTGAGGTTCTGGGAGATGTTGGAGAAATGCGAGTGGAAGTGTCAGAACTGTACTCATGTGTATCTGAGTTCAATATAGCGATTACGAACGTCCTTGTTCAATTAGAGTGTAGCTCGGGTATACCTCGCCTCGATAAGTGTCTAGCAACGTCGGCCTGCAAAGCATACACACTTCTGAGATTTGAGCTTATGGCCTGTACCTCCCCCATCTGACTGCCTGTGCGTTCCGCTTCCACAGCATTTCGTTGTATGCGAGAGAGTAGCGGAGTGAGAACCAAGTGTCTGCCTTGTTAATTTGGCTCCCAGCGGACAGCTGCCTGCAAGGCATGCACACACCTTTGGATTGAGCTTAGGACTTGAACCTCCCACATGCTGACCGCCTTTACGCTTAGCTTCCAAAGGATTTTGTTCGATACGGGACGCAAGTTTTGCGAGAGGCAAATGTGTGTTAGTTCAATCCAGCAACTTCTGAGGAATTCCTCCCTCAGATGGGAGCTACATACTAACTTCCAAACCTGAGTAGCTAGCTGAAAGCTGTCTCTCTGGGGAACTTCCCTCTCAGAGTTGAGCTGAAACGTGGTCCTTCCCAGTTCCACACTGCCTGCAGATACAGTTACGAACATCCTCACTAGACATGTTTGTCAGAAGCTCATGGGACGCAAGGGGCAAGCTGCAGGCTTCAAGGTTGTGTCTCCAGGTGCAGTAAAGCGGTATTCATGGAACATCCTGAATTACAATGCTGCCACGTTCTGATGGCCATCAGAACGCAGTAAGTAGAAAGCTTGCTTCGAGGCAGGTCTCCTTTTGAAAGCTGAGCTCAGGGCAGGACCCTCCTGCATCCTGCCTGCCTATAGTCATAGCTGCTAACGTCCTTATCTTAGGTGCTGGGAGAGGTTGGAGAAATGCAAGTGGAAGTGTCAGGATGGTACTCACGTGTATCTGAGTTCAATACAGTGATTGCCAACGTCCTTGTTCAATTAGAGTGTAGCTAGTTTCTAACTCCCATGTACGAGTGGGTAGCAGACATTTGCCTCCCAGTTGTACACACTTTTGAGAGTTGAGCTTATGGCCTGTACTTCCCACATCCTGCCTGCAGGTACACTTTGCTGCTAACAGGCCTAGGCTTGATGCGTGACTGAAGTGTTGTGAGAGGTAAGTGGAAAATCCCCGCATACAAGACTAGTGCCTCCAAGCTCAATCCAGCGATTTCCTAGTAATTCCTGTCTTAGACAGGTGCTACATACTAAGTTCCATACGTGAGAAGCTAGCTGAACTCTGAGTCCAAAAGCATCTCTCTCCCGAGAGTTGAGCTCACACCTAGTCCCTCACAGTTCCACACTGCCTGCAGAATGAGTTTTGAACATCTTCACCAGAGACGTTTGTCAGAAGCTTGTGAGAAGCAAGTGGAATAGTGCAGGCCTGGAAGGTGTCTCCAGGTACAGTAGAGTGGTATTCTTCAAACCTCCTGAGTTAGAAGACTGCTATGGTCTCACGGCCATTAGAACGCAGCTAGTTGAAAGCGGGCTTCTAGGCATGGTCTTTTGTGAGAGCTGAGATCAGGGCAGGACACTCCCGCATCCTACCTACCCATAGTCATAGCTGCTAACTTCCTTACATTAGGTGCTAAAAGAGGTTGGAGAAATGCGAGTGGAAGTGTCAGGACTGTACACGTGTATCTGAGTTCAATATAGCGATTGTCAACGTCCTTGTTCAATTAGAGTGTAGCTCGGGTATTCCTCATCTCTATAAGTGTCTAGCAGTCATCGGATGCAAAGCATACACACTTCTGAGAGTTGAGCTTATGGCCTGTACCTCCCCCATCCTGACTGCCTGTACGTTCTGCTTCCACAGCATTTCATTGTATGCGCGAGTGTGGCGGAGTGTGAACCAAGTGTCTGCCTTGTCAATTTGGCTCCCAGCGGACAGCTGCCTCCAAGGCATGCACACTCCTTTGGTTTGAGCTTAGGACTTGAACATCCCACATGCAGACCTTCTGTAAGCTTCGCTTGAAAGGATTTCGTTCGATAGGGGCGCAAGTTTTGCGAGAGGCAAATGTGTCTCCGGGCCTCCTCTCCGGGCCTCTGTGGTCTGACAACTTGGTGGCAGCGAGTGGTCTGTGTGGTGTCTGGCGATGGGATGTGGTGCTGATTGTCAGGTGCACATCTGCCTGGGAGATGCACCTGCGGGGATCAGTGACGGGGTGGGCATCAGCACCTCTGGCCTCCAGCGGGCAGTGCTGTGCTGCTCCCTGAGACTCGGGTCTGATGGGGGGGAGGCGGGTGGGGACGCTGGTCCTCTAGCTCTAGGACTGAGGATTCCGCCCCCCAGTCTGCAGGCCCACCACAGAAGAGCCGCCAAGCCCCCGGTTCCCTGCCGCTTCTCTCAGAACCCTGCTTTCACTCTGCCCGCGTCTGAGTTTCTTTTGGTTTTGTTTTTTATCTCAGACTGTTGTGCCCAAGATTGCGAATATGAGAAACCACCAAGAAGCCGATTCCGATGCAAACACACGAGGGATTATTTACAAGCTCGATCTTGTGTCCAAGTATACCCGACATTGCAGATCAGGGACTTGGACCCGAGGTAGGTTTTAGCTTAGTTTTAAGGGCTGGTCTTGGGATCCCTGGGTGGCGCAGCGGTTTAGCGCCTGCCTTTGGCCCAGGGCACGATCCTGGAGACCCGGGATCGAATCCCACATCAGGCTCCCGGCGCATGGAGCCTGCTTCTCCCTCTGCCTGTGTCTCTGCCTCTCTCTCCTCTCTCTCTCTCTGTGACTATCATAAAAAAATAAAAATTTAAAAAAAAATTTAAGGGCTGGTCTTGGGGACCTCAAGAAGGGCTGGAGCAATTCCTCAAGTTCTGTTTACATTTTGATATGGGGCCTTCAAGGGCATTGAGCTCTGTTCTCATTCTAATAGGGGCTTCCTGCCCTTGGCCTGGGCTCAGTTTTGATTCAATTGTGGGGCTTTCTAGGACATTAAGCTGTAAACAGCAAAGGTTCCACACATGGAAGGGGGACGTCACACTGTCCCTATTTGCTGAAGACGCGGTACTAGAAACAGGAAACCCAAGAGCCTCCACCAAAACCTGTTAGAACTAAGGAGTGAGCTCAGTAAAGTAAAGGGACACAAACTGACCCTACAAAGCAGAGTAGCCTTGCTGTGTCCCGACAATGAGCACTCAGGAAGGAAAGGAAGGACGTGAAGGCCTTCTCAGGAGCATCAAGGAGGATAAATAATGAGACTGAACCAAAGGAGCACGAGTCTTGTGCACTGAGCCATACCAGGCTCTGGGAGGCCGTCCTGGGCTCGTGGGGTCAGAGCCTCATCTTGTGAAAATGTCCGCAGTTCCTGAAGCCACCCTCAGTTTCATGTCATTCCTATCAAAATCATGGTGGCAGATCTTAGAAATAGGAAAAAAAAAACAAAACCCATAACATCCAACCCCCACAACAAATGACCCCGGAGGTCAAATCAGTATTGGAGAAGCATGACAGAGTGGGACGCGGCACTTTCCTATTTCAAAAGATGTCACAGAGACACAGGATAAAGCAGTGTGGTTCTCGGGCCCCCGGCTGGCTCCGTCGGTTAAGCATCCAACTCCTGACCTCACCTCCAGACCTGATCTCAGGGATCGTGAGTTCTAGGCCTGTGTTGGGCCATGGACGAGGCGTGGAGCCTACTTAGACAAACCAGACCCACGGGGGTGGTTCCAGCATAAGCTGAATGAGCAAAACAGAGAGTACAGAAGGAAATGTGCTCTGATAGAACTGATTTTTTTAACTTAATTTAAACCCAATTAATTAACGTATAGCGTATTACACTTTCAGAGGAAGAATTCAGGGATTCACCAGTTGGAGATAACAGCAGTGCTCGTGACATCACGTGACCTCCTTCATGCCGGTCCCCTGTTATCCGCCCCCTCCAGCGACCCTCAGTTTGTTTCCTATCATTAAGAGTCTGTATTTCCTGCATCTGTTTTCATCTTATTTGTTTTTCCTTCCCTTTACAGTTGTTCATCTGCTTTGCTTCTTTAATTCCACCTATGAATGAAACCACACGTCATTCTCTTTTCCGAGTGAGTTACTTCACTTAACATGATCCCTTTAGTTCTATCCACATCATTGCAAATGGCAAGATTTCCTTCTCTTTGATAGCTGAGTTCCATTCCTCTCTCTATGACCATCATCTATCTCCCATCCTCTTTATCCATCATCTGGCAGCGGACACCGAGGGTCCTCCCACAGTGTGGCTACTGTGGACCGGCTGCTGTGGACATTGGGGTGCAGGTGTCCCAAGTCTCACTGCATCTGTATCTTCGGAGTGAGCTCCAGGCCGTTCACCTGCTGGTCGCAGGGCGGCTCTATTTGTAACTTCCTGAGGGGCCTCCACACTGTTTCCAGGGCGGCTGCACCAACCCGCGGTCCCGCCCACAGTGGAAGAGGGTTGAGTGAGTTTTGCAGGACGTGGTAAAAGTCTGGTCCACATTTCCTTTCACGTCCTGTGGGCTCCAATTCCTTGTCCTTAAGTATTTCTGGGGAAGCCGGGTGTTGGGCTCCTTTTCAGTGAGATGTTTCCAAAGCTAACAGGCCCCAGATGAAGGCTGAAAGGAGGCAGGTGCAGCACAGAGAGCACCCGCTGCCTCCTGCACAGTCTCCTGTAGCACCTGAGCATCCCGCAGGGGGCGCCTGAACCCAGGCCCCTCCCATGGGGCATGCATGTGCAGTAGGCCTCCTCTGCCTGCACTAACAGGAGCCAGCCTGTGCTGGGGAGGCCTGCGGAAGACATGGGGACGCGTCTATGCTGATGAGCTGCAGCCTCCTCAGGACCCGCGGGGAGTCTTCAGGGGGAAATTGGGTCACATTCATGCTGACAGGAACCCCGGTCTCCTCAGGACCCGCGATGAGGCTTTAGGAATATGTGGGCCCACATCCACCCTGACAGGAGCCCCTGGGCCGCCTCAGGACCCGCAGGGAGGCTTCTGGAAGATGTGGGCCCACATTCACGCTGACAGGAGCCCTGAGCACCTCAGGACCCGCAGGGAGGTATCAGGAAATTGTGGGCCCGCATCCACGCTGAGAGGCACCCCTGAGCAGCCTCACGACCCCCGGGGAGGCTTCAGGAAGATATGGGCCTGCATCCACACTGACAGGAGTCCCTGAGCTGCCTCAGGACCTGTGGGGAGGCTTCAGGAAGATGTGGCGACGCGTTCACTCTGGCAGGAGCTCCCGGGTCCCTCAGGACATAAGTTGAGGCTTCTGGAAGCTGGGGGCTGCATTCATGGTTACAGGAGCCCCAGCCTCCTCAGAACCCTCGGCGACACTTCGGGAGGATTTGGGGCCACATGGACACAGCAGGACGCTGACTTCCTCAGGACCCCTGGTGTAGACTTGGGGAAATGTGTGGATGCGTCCATGGGGACAGAAGACCCCAGCTTTGTCAGGGTCTGTGGTGAGGCCTAAGAAAAATGTGGGTGCCGCATCCATAGTGACAGGAGTCTCCAGCCTCCTCAGGACCCACTGTGAAGTTTTGGGAAGATTTGGGGCCACATCCATGCTGACAGGAGCCCCCAGCCTCCTCAGGTCTTATGGTGAGGCTTGAGGAAAATGTGGGGCCACGTCAATGCTGACAGGTACCCTGTCTTCCTCAGGACCTGCACTTTGGCTTCGGGACATAAGGGGCTGCGTGTATGCTGACAGGAGCCCACAGCCTCCTCAGGACCCGCGGTGAGTTTTCTGGGGGACGTGGGGCCATGTCCAGGGTGACAGGAGCCCCCGGCACCCTGAGGACCTGCTGTGAGGCTTCCAGAGGATGTGAGGCATAGTCCACAGTGACAGGAGACCCAGCGTCCTCAGGACCCGCTGACTATGACTCAGGAACACGTGGGGCCACGTCTGCACTCACAGGAGCCTGGCTTCCTCAGGACCCCTTGGAGGAATCTGGAGGAGCTGTTGGGGGCCACTTCCACATCAGAAGGGACTCCTCAGAACCACAGGGTAAGTGAAAGTGTAGAATGAATGGTAGGGTGAGGAGAGGGGAGGAAGTTGGTGGTTAGCCTTAGGTTAGATGTTAGGGGTTAGTGATTATGCTTATGATTACGAATTAGAGGTTAGGTGAGGCATAAGGGTATTTGTCAGTGTTAAGAGTTAGGATGGGGGTTAGGGTAAGGGACAGGATTTAGTGTTAGGGTTAGGGTTTAGGCTCTAGGGATTAGGGCAGGAGGTTAGAGGTTGGGGTTAGGGTTATGGTTAGAGTTAGGGTTGGGCTTAGGTTTGCAGTTAGGGTTAGGGGTGAGGGTGTGAGTTATGGTTAGGGGTTAGAGTTAAGGGTTACAGTTAAACTTAGGGCTAGGTTTAGGGTTAGAGTGAGGGTTAGGATTAGGATAGGGGTTAGGGCTAGGGTTAGGGTTAAGGTTTGGTTACAGGTTAGGGTTAGGGTCAGGTCAGGGTCAGGGTACGGTTTTGGAAAAGGGTAAGATATAGGGTTAGGGAGTGGGTTAGGGGTTGGTTTTAGGGTACGGGTTAGGGTACAGTTTGGGGTATGAGATAGGATTAGTATTAGAGGGTTAGGGTTAGGGTACAGGTTAAGGTTAGGAATAGGATTTGAATACCTTATATTAAGGTTAGGGTTAGAGGTTAGGGTTCGGGTTAGATTTAAGGTAGGGGTCAGGATTAAGGAAACCTAAGTTTAGGTGAACCTACGTTTAGGAGTTAGGGTGAGGGTTGGCAGAAAGGTTCAGTGAATGTGTTTTGGTCTTGGGGTTTTTGTTTGTTTTTCGATTAGTGATGGGTCTTGTTTAAGGGCTAAGTTAACATTAGGATTAAGTGTATGGTTAGAGTTATGTCTGTGTATGGTTAGAGTTTGGGTCTGGCATGTGCCTGCACTGGGACTCCTAGCATCTTGGGCCGCTTAGTTTTATGCACTCTATTTAGGTTTTGGGTTCAAAGATAGCCTGACTCCACCAAGTCAGTGGCCTCCCCAGAGAATCAAAATCCAGCCTTCTGATGGGGTCAGAATAGACATAGCAGGCTTCTCCCGAGGTGAGCTAAGGAGGGGATTTGTGGCTCTAAAGACTCTTTATTTGGATTTTCAGTTGCCTTTCTGATTTTATCTCTAGTGCGTACATGTTTCATCAATACTACCTATTATTATTTTAAAGTTTTACTTGGGGATCCCTGGGTGGCGCAGCGGTTTGGCGCCGCCTTTGGCCTAGGGCGCCTTCCTGGAGACCCAGGATCGATTCCCACGTCGGGATCCCGGTGCATGGAGCCTGCTTCTCTCTGCCTGTGTCTCTGCCTCTCTTTCTCTCTCTGTGACTATCATAAATAAATAAAAATTAAAAAAAATAGTTTTACTTGAATTCCTGTTTGTATACACAGAATGATATAGTTTCAGGTTTACCACATAGTGATTCAACCCTTGGATACAACGCCTGGTACTGGCCACAGGTGCCCTCCACTATCCCCATCCCCTGATTCCCCATCCCCCTCACCTTCCTCTGGTATTTATTAGTTTATTCTCTGTGGTTAAGAAAGTGTTTTTTTGTTTGCTTCTCTCATCCCCCCTGTGTCCCTTTGCCAATTTGTCTGGTTTCTTAAAATTCACATGTGAATGCAATTGTATGGTATTTGGTATCTTTCTCTGACTGACTGAGTTCCTTGAGCATAAGTCATTTCCACTTCTCCCACGTCATTGTAAATGGCTTCATTTCATCACTTCTGATGACCCGGTGATGTCGCAGTGGGTATATTTACCACATCGTCACTGCCCATTCATCACTCGATGGACATCTGGGCTGTATCCACAGTTTGGCTGTTGTTGATAACGTTGCTACAAACACTGGGCTGCGTGTCCCACTTGGAATCTACTAAACGACTTTTGTATCCTTGGGGTAAATACCTAGCTCTGCAATTTTGGAATCGTAGGGTAGCTCTATGTTTAACTTCTTTTTTAAATTTTTTTATGATAGTCACAGAGAGAGAGGCAGAGACACAGGCAGAGGGAGAAGCAGGCTCCGTGCACTGTGAGTCCGACGTGGGATTCGATCCCGGGTCACCAGGATCGCGACATGGGCCAAAGGCAGGTGCCAAACCGCTGCACCACCCAGGGATCCCCTATTTTTAACATCTCGAGGACCCCCCACAGTGTTTTCCACAGTGGCTGCACCTGTTCGCATGTCCACCAGGAGTGTAAGGGGGCTCCCTCTTCTCTATAGCCTCAACAACACCTGTTGTTTCTTCTGTTGTTAATTTTAGCCATTCTGACGGCTGTCAGGTGACATCTTATTGTGGTTTTCATTTGCATTTCCCTGATGATGGGTGACGCTGAGTGTCTTTCGGTGTCTGGTGGCCATCTGGATGTCTTGTCAGAGACAAAGTCCATTCATGTCTTCTGCCCATCTGCAGTTGGATAATTTGTGTTTAGGATGCTGAGATTTATATTTGCTTTACGTATTTTGCATACTGTTTATTGGATGTGTTGTTTACAAATATCTCCTTTCATTTTGTATGTTGCCTTTTAGCGTTGGTTGTTTCTTTCACTTTGCAGAAGGTTTTGAATTTGATGAAGTCTCAATAGTATTTTTGCTTTTGTTTCCCTCACCTCAGAGGCATATCTAGAAAGAAGATCCAATGGCCAACGTCAAAGATGTTGCTGCCTATCTTTTCTTCTTTGTATGGTTTCAGGTCTCACATTTAGGTCTTTCATCCATTTTGAATTTATTTTTTATATATATGGTGTAAGAAAGTGGTCCCGTTTCATTCTTCTGCATGTGGCTGCCTGGTTTTCCCAACACTATTTGTTCTTATCCTGGGGTCAGGGTTAGGGTTTTTTGAAGAGACTGTCTTTGTGCCATTGGATATTCCTTGCTGCCTTGTTGTCGATTAATGGATCCTAGAGTTACAGGTTTGTTTCTTGTTTCGGCATTCCATTCCATTCTATTCTATTGATCTTAGCGTCTCCTGTTGGGAGATTCTTGATTGCTGATTCAATTTCGTTGCTGGTTATCTGTCTGTTCAAGTTTCTTATTTCTTCCTTTTTCATTTTTGCTATGTTATATATTTCCAGGAATTGATCTATTTCTTCCAGGTTCTAGGTTGCTGGCATATAATTTTTCATAATGTTCTCTTATAAATGTTTGTATTTCTCTAGTGTTGATTGTTATTTCTCTTTTTTTCATTTGTGATTTTATTTGGGTCCTTTCTCATCATTTATCTTTTTTCTTTTTTAAAGATTTTATTTATGTATTCATGTGAGACACAGAGAGGCAGGGGTATAGGCAGGGGGAAAATGAGGCTCCATGCAGGGAGCCTGATGTGGGACATGATTCCCCAGGACCCCGGGATCATGACCTGAGCCAAAGCAGATGCGCAACCACTGAGGCACCCAGGTTCCTTTGCTAGTTATGGGTGTGTTCACATTTTCTATTTCTTCCTATTTCAGTTTTGCTCGTTTATACATTTCTAGGGATTTGTCCATTTATTCCAGGTCTCCCAGTTTGTTAGTGTATAATCTTTCATAGTATTCCCTTATAATTGTCTTATTTTTCTGGTGTTGATTGTGATCTCTCTTCTCTCTTTTGTGATTTTATTTATTTAGTTCTTTTCTGTTTTCTTGTTGATAAGGCTGGCGAGGGCTTGATCCATTTTCTTAGTTATTTTGAAGAACCAGTTCTTAGTTTCATTATTCCATTCTACTGTTTCGTTGTTTCTGTATTGTTTATTTCTGCTCTCATCTTTATTTTTCCCTTCTTCTGTAGGCTTTAGACTTTGTTTCCTATTCCTTTTCCAGCTCCTTTAGGTGTAGTGTTGGGTTGTGTATTGGAGACTTCTTGTTTCTTGAGGTAGGACTGTATTGCTATCTACTTCCCTCTAAGGACTGTCTTTGCTACATCCTAGAGGTTTGAAGAAACATGTTTTCATTTTCATTTGTTTTAAATTTCCTCTTTAATTTCCTGGTTGCTCCATTCATTCTCTAGTAGGATGATCATAATCTCCACGAATTTTTGGTCTGTCCAAATTTTTTCTTAATGTCGACCTCGAGTTTCATAGCGTCATGGACCGAAAATGTACATGGTGTGATACCATCCTTCTTGTACCTGTTGTACCTGTTGAGGGCTGATTTGTGGTCCATGATATAATCTATTCTGGAGAATGTCCCATGTGCACTTGAAAAGAATGTGTATTCTGCTTTAGGAAGAAATGTTCAGACTATATCTGTTGAGTCTCTTTGGTCCAGTGTGTCAAGGCTATTGTTTCCCTGTTGATTTTCTGCATGGCCGATTGGTCCATTGCCATAAGTGGGTGTTAAAATCCCCAGTCATTGTATTATTATCAGTGTGTTCCTGTACGTTTGTTGTTAATTGGTTTCTATATTTCGGTACTCCCATGTTGGCAGCATAAATATGTAGTTGTTTGATCTTTTTTTAAAAATAAATTTATTTTTTATTGGTGTTCAATTGACCAACATACAGAATAACACGCAGTGCTCATCCCGCCAAGTGTCCCCCTCAGTGCCCGTCACCCATTCACCCCCACCCCCTGCCCTCCTCCCCTTCCAGCACCCCTAGTTCTTTTCCCAGAGTTAGGAGTCTTTATGATCTCTCTCCCTTTCTGATATTTCGCAAACGTTTCTTCTCCATTCCCTTATGTTCCCTTTCACTATTATTTATATTCCCTGAAGGAATGAGAACATACACTGTTTGTCCTTCTCCGATTGACTTACTTCACTCAGCATAATGGTGGGTATTTGTCGTTTCTAATGGCTGAGTAATATTCCATTGTATACATAAACCACATCTTCTTTATCTATTCATCTTTCGATGGACACCGAGGCTCCTGCCACAGTTTGGCTATTGTGGACATTCTGCTATAAACATCGGGGTGCAGGTGTCCCGGCGTTTCATTGCATCTGAATCTTTGGTGTAAATCCCCAATAGTGCAATTGCTGAGTCGTCAGACAGGTCTATTTTTAACTCTTTGAGGAACCTCCACACAGTTTTCCAGAGTGGCTGCACCAGTTCACATTCCCACCAGCAGTGTAAGAGGGTTCCCTTTTCTCTGCATCCTCTCCAACATTTGTGGTTTCCTGCCTTGTTAATTTCCCCCATTCTCACTGTGTGACATGGTATCTCATTGTGGTTTTGATTTGTATATCCCTAAGGGCAAGTGATGCAGAGCATGTTTTCATGTGCATGTTGGCCATGTCAATGTCTTCCTCGGTGAGATTTCTCTTCATGTCTTTTGCCCATTTCATGATTGGATTGTTTGTCTCTTTGGTGTTGATTTTAAGAAGTTCTTTATAGATCTTGGAAACTAGCCCTTTATCTGATACATCTTTTGCAAATATCTTCTCCCATTCTGTAGGTTGTCTTTTAGTTTTGTTGACTGTATCCTTTGCTGTGCAAAAGCTTCTTATCTTGATGAAGTCACAATAGTTCATTTTTGCTTTTGTTTCTTTTGCCTTCATGGATGTACCTTGCAAGAAGTTGCTGTGGCCAAGTTTAAAACGGGTGTTGCCTGTGTTCTCTATGATTTTGATAGACTCTTGTCTCACATTTAGATTTTTCATCCATTTTGAGTTTATCTTTGTCTATGGTGAAAGAGAGTTGTCTAGTTTCATTCTTCTGACTGTGGATGTCCAATTTTCCCAGCACCATCTATTGAAGAGACTGTCTTTCTTCCAATGGATAGTCTTTCCTCCTTTATCGAATATTAGTTGACCATAAAGTTCAAGGTCCACTTCTGGGTTCTATTCTGTTCCATTGATCTATGTGTCTGTTTTTGTGCCAGTACCACACTGTCTTGATGACCACAGCTTTGTAGTACAAGCTGAAATCTGGCATGTGGTGCCCCCAGATATAGTTTTCTTTTTTAAAATTCCCCTGACTTGGGATCCCTGGGTGGCGCAGTGGTTTGGCACCTGCCTTTGGCCCAGGGCACGATCCTAGAGACCCGGGATGGAGTCCCACATCGGGCTCCCGGTGCATGGAGCCTGCTTCTCTCTCTGCCTGTGTCTCTGCCTCTCTCTCTCTCTCTGTGTCACTATCATAAATAAATAAAAAATAAAATAAAATAAAATAAAATAAATTTCCCCTGGCTTTTCGGGGTCTTTTCTGATTCCACACAAATCTTAAAATAATTTGTTCTAACTCTCTGAAGAAAGTCCATGGTATTTTGATAGGGATTGCCATTAAACGTGTACATTGCCTGGGTTACATTGACATTTTCACAATATTAATTCTGCCAATCCATGAGCATGGAATATTTTTCCATCTCTTTGTGTGTTCCTCAATTTATTTCAGAAGTTTTCTATAGTTTTTAGGGTATAGATCATTTACCTCCTTGGTTAGGTTTATTCCTAGGTATCGTATGATTTGGGTGCAATTGTTAATGAGATTGACTCCTTAATTTCTCTTTCTTCAGTCTCATTGTTAGTGTATAGAAATGCCTTTGATTTCTGGGCATTGATTTTGTATCCTGCAACGCTACCAAATTGCTGTATGAGTTCTAGCGATCTTGCGGGGGAGGGTTTTGGGTTTTCTAGGTAGAGTATCATGTCATCAGCAAAGAGGGAGAGTTTGACTTCTTCTTTGCCAATTTGAATGCCTTTAATGTCTTTTGTTGTCTGATTGCTGAGACTAGGACTTCCAGTACTATGTTTTTTTTTTTCCAGTACTATGTTGAATAGCAGTGGTGAGAGTGGATATCCCTGTCTTATTCCTGATCTTAGGTGAAAGGCTCCCAGTGCTGTCCCATTGAGAATGATATTTGCTGTGGGCTTTTCGTAGATGGCTTTTTTTTTTAATTCCTAATTCTTTTTTTTTAATTTTTTAAATTTATTTATGATAGTCACAGAGAGAGAGAGAGAGGCAGAGACACAGGCAGAGGGAGAAGAAGGCTCCATGCACCGGGAGCCTGATGTGGGATTCGATCCCGGGTCTCCAGGATCGCGCCCTGGGCCAAAGGCAGGCACCAAACCGCTGTGCCACCCAGGGATACCTCGTAGATGGCTTTTAAGATGTCGAGGAATGTTCCCTCTATCCCTACGCTCTGAACTGTTTTGATCAGGTATAGATGCTCTATTTTGTCAAATACTTTCTCTGCTTCTAATGAGATGATCATATGGTTCTTGGTTTTTCTCTTGCTGATATGATGAATCACATCGATTGTTTTACGAGTGTTGAACCATTCTTGTGTCCCGGGGATAAATCCTACTTGGTTATGGTGAATAATATTCTTAATGTATTGTTGGATCCTATTGGCTAGTATCTTGTTGAGAATTTTTGCATCCATGTTCATCAAGGATATTGGTCTGTATTCTCCTCTTTGGTGGGGTCTTTGTCTGGTTTTGGAATTAAGGGGATGCTGGCTTCATAGAACGAATTTGTAAGTACTCCATCTCTTTCTATCTTTCCAAACAGCTTTAGTAGGATAGGTATGGTTTCTTTAAACGTTTGATAGATTTCCCCGGGGAAGCCATCTGGCCCTGGACTTCTGTGGCTTGGGAGGTTTTGGATGACTGTTTCAATTTCCTCCCTGGTTATTGGCCTGTTTAGGTTTTCTATTTCTTCCTGTTCCAGTTTTAGTAGTTTGTGGCTCCAGAAATGCATCCATTTCTTCTAGATTGCCTAATTTATTTCCGTATAGCTGTTCATAATATGTTTTTAAAATCGTTTGTATTTCCTTGTGTTGGTAGTGATCTCTCCTTTCTCTTTCATGATTTTATTAATTTGAGTCTTCTCTCTCTTCTTTTTAATAAGACTGGCTAATGGTTTATGTATGTTATTAATTCTTTTAAAGAACCAACTCCTGGTTTTGTTGATCTGTTCCACATTTATTGTGGTCTCAATTTCCTTGAGGTCTGCTCAAATTCTAATTAAATCTCTTATTCTTTTGGGTGTAGGATCTAGCTGCTGTTTTTTTCTCTAGCTCCTTTATGAGTAAGGTTAGCTTTTGTATTTGAGTTCTTTCCAGTTTTTGAATGGATGCTTGTATTGTGATGTATTTCCCCCTTAGGACTGCTTTTGTTGCATGCCAAAGATTTTGAACATTTGTATCTTCATTCTCATTAGATTCCATGAATCTTTTTAATTCTTCCTCAATTTCCTGGTTGACCCTTTCATCTTTTAGCAGGATGGTCCTTAACCTCCACGTGTTTGAAGTCCTTCCAAACTTCTTGTTATGATTTAGTTCTAATTTCAAGGCATTATGGTCTGAGAATATGCCGGGGATGATCTGAATCTTTTGGTATTGGTTCAGACGCGATTTGTGATCCAGTATGTGGTCTATTCTGGAGAAAATTCCATGTGTACTTGAGAAGAATGTTTATTTAGTTCAGTTTGGATGTAAAGTTCTGTAGATATCTGTGAAATCTATCTGCTCCAGTGTATCATTTAAAGCTCTCGTTTCGGGATCCCTGGGTGGCGTAGCGGTTTGGTGCCTGCCTTTGGACCAGGGTGCGATCCTGGAGACCCAGGATCGGATCCCACATCGGGCTCCCGGTGCATGGAGCCTGCTTCTCCCTCTGCCTGTGTCTCTGCCTCTCTCTCTCTCTCTCTCTGTGACTATCATAAATAAATAAATAAATAATTAAAAAAATAAATAAAGCTCTCGTTTCTTTGGAGATGTTGTGCTTAGAAGACCTATCGAGGGTAGAAAGACCTAGATTGAAGTCACCAAGTATAAGATAATTATTATCTAAGTATTTCTTCACTTTTGTTATTAATTGGTTTAAATATTTGGCAGCTCCAATATTCGGGGAATATATATTGAGGATTGTTAAGTCCTCTTGTTGGATATATCCTTTAAGTATGATTTAGTGTCCGTCTTCATCTCTCACTATAGTCTTCGGGGTAAATTTTAGTTTATCTGATATAAGGATGGCTACCCCTGCTTTCTTTTGAGGACCATTTGAATGGTAAATGGTTCTCCAACCCATTATTTTCAGATTGTAGATGTCCTTCTGTCTAATATGAGTCTCTTGTAGACAGCAAATAGTTGGGTCCTGCTTTTTTATCCCGTCTGAAACCCTGCGCCTTTGAAGGGGTCATTAAGCCCATTCACGTTCAGAGTTACTATCCACGGATATGAGTTTAGTGTCATCATGATATCTATTCAGTCCTTGTTTTTGTGGATTGTTCCACTGAACTTCTTCTTAAAGGGGAATTTTAAGAGTCCCCCTTAAAATTTCTTGCAGAGCTGGTTTGGAGGTCACATATTCTTTCAGTTCCTGTCTGTCTTGGAAGCTCTTTATCTCTCCTTCTATTTTGAATGAGAGCCTTGCTGGATAAAGTATTCTTGGTTGCATGTTCTTCTCATGGAAGACCCTGAATATATCCTGCCAGCCCTTTCTGGCCTGCCAGGTCGCTGTGGAGAGGTCTGCTGTTACCCTAATGATCCTCCCCATAAAGGTCAGGGATTTCTTGTCTCTCGCTGCTTTAAGGATCTTCTTTATGTTTGGAATTTGCAAGCTTTACTATTAAATGTCGAGGTGTTGGACGGTTTTTATTGATTTTAGGGGGGGATCTCTCTATTTCCTGGATCTGAATGCCTGTTTCCCTTCCCAGATTAGGATTGTTTTCAGCTAGGATTTGTTCAAATACATATTCTGGCCCTCTGTCCCTGTCGGTGCCCTCAGGAACCCCAATTACAAGTAGGTTTTTCTTCCTCAGACTGTCGTTTATTTCCCTTAATCTGTCTTCTTGCTCTCTTGTCTGTCTCTTTTTTCCTGAGTTTCCTTCTTTGCCATCAACTTGTCTTCTATGTCACTCACTCGTTCTTCCACCTCCTTAACCCTCGTCGTTAGGACTTCTAGTTTGGATTGCATCTCATTCAATTGATTTTTAATTTCTGCCTGATTGTATCTAAATTCTGCAGTCATGAAGTCTCTTGAGTCCTTTATGCTTTTTTCTAGAGCCACCAGTAGCTGTATAATCATGCTTCTGAATTGGCTTTCTGACATTGAATTGTAATCTAGATTTTGTAACTCTTAGGAGAGAGGACTGTTTCTGATTCTTTGTTTTGAGGTGAGGTTTTCCTTCTATTCATTTTGCTCAGTGCAGAGTGGCCAAAAAAAATTGTATTGGGAAAAGGAGAAAAAGAGAGGAGAGAAAGAAGGAAAGAAAAGAGAGAAAGAGAAAAGGAAGAAAAAAGAAAAAGAGAAAGAAAAAGAAAGAAAGGAATAAAGGGTGGGGGATGCAACAAATCAAAAAGAAAGAAGAAAAGAAAAGAAAAGAAGAAAAGAAAAGAAGAGAAGAGAAAAGAAAAGAAAAAAGAAAAGAAAAGAAAAAACCACGGGAGAGTATCTTTTGATTCTCTATACTTTAAGTCCGTTGACTTCCCCTGGAACTTGTCCGTCTAGCTTGTCTTCTGGGGGAGGGTTCTGTTGTGCTGATTTTCAGGTGTTAGCTCTTGAGGGAGCTGCTCTGCCCTCTGCCTCGTGCAGGGCTCAGTGGGGGTTGTTTAACCCGTGAGGCCCCAGGAGGAACCATCCCAGTGACGCCGGCAGCTCTGGAACCCTGGATTCAGCTCCCACAGTAACTATGGAGCTCTCCCTCTGCAGGACCTGGAGGTGCCAAGGCTGGGACGCTGACCTGCTCAGCTCTGGGCAGAAGCGTCCTAGCTGTCGTGGGCCTTCCCGGGCTCTGCCTGTCCCAGGGGGAGGCCAAATCCTGGGCTGTGTCCTGGCACCCTGTGCTCAAGTGCCTACGCTGTTGGATTCCCCCTCCCGGCCACACAGCCGCCTCCGCGGCGCTGCCGCCCGAGCCCCTCTGAGTTGGTCCCAGAGCCCCGCAGCCCTCTCCGCAGGGATCCTCTTCCTCTGCTGGAGCCCTCTCCGAGCTGCTCCTGGCCTCGCAGCCCCCTCCATGCGGAGCCGCCACCCAAGCCCCTCCGAGCTGCTCTGGGTCCTGCAGCTCCGTGGGCCCTGCAGCTCCGTGGGTCCTGCAGCTCCGTGGGCCCTGCAGTCTTTTAGGGAGCTCGGCCGCGGGGTATGGTGCAGTCTCCGGTGCGCAGGTGTCTGTTAGTGTTCCAGGGAGCCCGAGGGCATCCCCGCCATCCTGGCGTCCTGCTCCAACTCCCTGCAGTGCCTTTCCACCCAGGAAGATTGGTGAAGCTCCTGCTTCTCCGGGACAGAGCTTTCCTGTCCTGGGGGCACTCGCCCCGGCCTTAGCCCGGCACCTCGTGGGGCCCCTCCCCTTGGATGCCTTTTGTTTCTTTATTTCTTTTCCCCCCTCTTCCTACCTTGATAGAAGTGTGAACTCTTCTCACTGTAGCATTCCAGCTTGTCTCTCTTTAAATCTCAGGCCGAATTCATAGATTTTCAGGATGATGAAGATTATCTAGGTAATTTGGTGGGGACAGGTGATTTGGGGACACTACTCTTCTGCCATCTTGCCCCTCCCTCCACTTTCCTATTTCAAACAATGTCACAGAGACACAGGATAAAGCAGTGTGGTTCTCGGGCCCCGGCTGGCTCCATTGGTTAAGCATCTGACTCCTGACTTCACCCTTGGTCTTGATCTCGGGGTCATGAATTCTAGCCCTGTGCTGAACTGTGGACGAGGCATGGAGCCTACTTAAACAAACCAAACCCACAGGGGTGTGGTTCTGGCATAAGCTGAAGGAGCAGAATAGAGAGCCTGGAAGAAAATGCACTCGGATACCGTCAACTGATTTTTTAAACTTAATTTAATTTAAACCCAATTAATTAAGAGTATAGTGTATTATACTTTCAGAGGTAAAATTCAGGGATTCACCAGTTGGAGATAACACCAGGGCTCATGACATCACGTGCTCTCCTTCATGCCCATCTACCAGTTACCCTGTCCCTCCACTCCCCTCCCCTCCAGCGACCCTCAGTTTGTTTCCTGTGATTGAGTCTTTTTTTCCTCCATGTCTGTTTTCATCTTATTTGTTTTTCCTTCCCTTCACAGATGCCCATCTGCTTTGCTTCTTTAATTTCACCTATGAATGCAACCATACGGTAATTTTCTTTCCTGACTGACTTATTTCACTTAACATGATCCCTCTAGTTCTATCCACATCATTGCAAATGGCAATATTTTCTTCTCTTTGATAGCTGAGTACCATTCCTATCATCTAACTATCTATCATCTATGACCATCATCTATCTTCCATCCTCTTTATCCATCATCTGCCTGAGGGCACCAAGGCTCCTCCCACAAGGTGGCTACTGTGGACCCTGCTGCTGTGGACATTGGGGTGCAGGTGTCCCCGAGTCTCATGCATCTGTATCTTCGGGCTGAGCTAAGGCCGTGCACCTGCTGGTCCCAGGGCGGCTCTATTTGTAACTTCCTGAGGAGCCTCCACACTGTTTCCAGGGCGGCTGCACCAGCCTGCGGTCCCGCCCACAGAGGAGGAGGGTTGAGTGAGTTTTTCAGGGCGTGGTTAAAGTCTGGTACACATTTCTTTTTGTGTCCTGTGGGCTCTAATCATTGTCCTTAAGTATTTCTGAGGAAGCCGGGTATTGGGTTCCGTTTCAGTGAGTCGTTTCCGAAGCTCATAGGCCTCAGCTGGAGCCTGGAAGGAGGCAGTTGTGGCCCCGTGTACGGGGACGCTGCCTCCTGCATGGCCTCCTGCAGTGCCTGAGCGTCCCGCAGGAGGCGCCCGAGCCCAGGCACTGTCCAAGGGCCGCGAGGGTCAGTAGGCCTCGTCCACCTGCACTAACAGGAGCCCACCTGTGCTGGGGAGGCCTGAGGAGGACATGGGAACGCATCCACGCTGATGAGCCCCGGTCTTCTCAGGAACCGCGGTGAGGCTTCAGGAAGATGTGGGCCCGCATCCACCCTGACAGGAACACCTGAGCTGCTTCAGGACCTGCAGGGAGGCTTCAGGAAGCTGTGGTGCCGCGTCCACTCTGGCAGGAGTTCCCGGGCCGCTCAGGACATAAGTTGAGGCTTCTGGAAGGTGGGGGCCGCATCCACGGTGTCAGGAGCCCTGGCCTCCTCAGAACCCGCAGTGACGTTATGGGAGGACGTGGGGCCACGCCCACACAACAGGACGCTGATGTCCTCAGAATCCCCGGTGTAGACTTCGGGAAATATGGGGATGCTTCCATGCAGACAGAAGACCCCAGCCTTGTCAGTGCCTGTGGTGAGGCGTAAGAAAGATGTGGGTGCCGAATCCACACTGAGAGGAGTCTCTGGCCTCCTCAGGACCTGCCCTTTGGCTTCGGGATATATGGGGCTGTGTCTATGCTTACAGGAGCCCACAGCCCCCTCAGGACCCGCGGTGAGTTTTCTGGGGGACATGGGGCCATGTCCAGGCATACAGGAGCCCTCGGCCTCCTGAGGACCTGCTGTGAGGCTTCCAGAGGATGTGAGGCATAGTCCACAGTGACAGGAGACCCAGCGTCCTCAGGACCCGCTGACTATGACTCAGGAACACGTGGGGCCATGTCCACATGCACAGGATCCTGGCTTCCACAGGACCCCCTGGAGGACTCTGGAGGCGCCATTGGGGGCCACGTCCACATCAGAAGGGACTACTCAGAACCACAGGGTAAGTGAATGGGTAGAATGAATGGTAGGGTCAGGGGAGGGGAGGCAGTTGGTGGTTACGTTAGGTTAGATGTTAGGTGTTAGTGATTATGCTTATGGTTACGGATTAGAGGATAGCGTGAGGGATAAGGGTAAGGGTGAGTGGTTAGGAGTTGGATGGGGGTTAGGGATTAGGGAAAGGGGTTAGGGTTAGTGTTAGGGACAGGATTTAGAGTTAGGGTTAGGGTTTAGGCTTAGGGATTAGGGCAGGATGTTAGGAGTTGTGGTTAGGGTTATGGTTAGTGTTAGGGTTGTGATTAGGTTTGCAGTTAGGGTTAGGGGTTAGGGAGTGAGTTAGGGTTAGTTGTTAGGGTTAGGGGTTAGGGTTAAAGTTAGTGCTAGGTTTAGAGTTAGGGTGAGTGGTAGGGTTAGGATTAGGGTTAGTGTTTGGTTAGGGGTAATGGTCAGGTCAGGGTCAGGGTAGGGTCAGTGTACGGTTTTAGAAAAATGGTAAGAGATAGGGTTAGGCAGTGGGTTAGGGTTTAGTTTTAGGGTACGGGTTAGGGTACAGTTTGGAGTATGAGATAGGGTTAGTATTAGAGGGTTAGGATTAGGGTACAGGATAAGGTTAAGAATAGGATTTGAATACATTAAGGTTAGGGTTAGAGGTTAGGGTTAGAGTTAGATTTAAGGTAGGGGTCAGGGTTAAGGAAACCTAAGAATAGGTTTAGGAGTTAGGGTGAAGCTTGGCCTGTAGGTTCAGTGAATGTGTTTCGGTCTTGGGGTTTGTGTTTGGTCTTTGATTAGTGATAGGTCTTGTTTAAGGTTTAGGTTAACATTAGGCTTAAGTGTAGGGTTAGGGATATGTCTGTGTATGGTTAGAGTTTGGGTCTTGGCCTGTGCGTGCACTGGGACTCCTAGTATCTTGGGCAGTTTAGTTTTATGCACACTATTTAGGTTTTGGGTTCAAAGATAGCTTGACTCCAACAAGTCAGTGGCCTCCCCAGAGAATCAAAATCCAGGCTTCTGCTGCGGTCAGAAAAGACATGGCAGGCTTCTCCCGAGCTGAGCTAAGGAGGGGATTTGTGGCTCTAAATACTCTTTATTTGAATTTTCAGTTGCCTTTCTGATTTTATCTCTTGTGCACACATGTTTCATCAATACTAACAATTATTATTTTAAACTTTTATTGAATTCCTGTTTGTAAACACAGTATGATATAGTTTCAGGTTTACCACATACTGATTCAACCCTTGGATGCAACGCCTGGTACTGGTCACAGGTGCCCTCCACTATCCCCATCGCCTGATTCCCCATCCCCCCCACATTCCTCTGGTATCTATTAGTTTATTCTCTGTGGTTAAGAGTGAGTTTCTTGGTTTGCTTCTCTCATCTCACCCCATCGATCCCCTTGCCAGTTTGTTTGGTTTCTTAAAATTCACATGTGAATGCAATTGTATGGTATTTGGTATCTTTCTCTGACTGACTGAGTTCCTTGAGCATAAGTCCTTTCCACTTCTCCCACGTCATTGTAAATGGCTTCATTTCATCCCTTGTGATGACCGAGTGATGTCGCAGTGTGTATATTTACCACATCGTCTCTGCCCATTCATCTGTCTATGGACATCTGGGCTGTATCCATAGATTGGCTATTGTTGATAACGTCACTACAAACACTAGGCTCTGTGTCCCTCTTTGAATCTAAGAGACTACTTTTATATCCTCGGGATAAATACCTAGCTGTGCAATTTTGGAATCATAGGGTACTTCTACTTTTAACTTCTTGAGGACCCTCCACACTGTTTTCCACAGTAGCTGAACCTGTTCACATGACCACGAGGAGTGTAAGGGGGCTCCCCCTTCCCCATAGCCTCACCAACACCTGTTGTTTCTTGTGTTGTCAATTTTAGCCATTCTGTCGGCTGTCGGGTGACATCTCATTGTGGTTTTGGTTTGCATTTCCCTGATGATGGGTGACGCTGAGTGTCTGTCCGTGTGTCTGGTGGCCATCTGGATGTCTTGACAGAGACAAAGTCCATTCATGTCTTCTGCCCATCTGCAGTTGGATAATTTGTGTTTAGGATGCTGAGATTTATATTTGCTTTACGTATTTTGCATACTAACTGTTTATTGGACGTGTTGTTTACAAATATCTCCTCTCATTTTGTATGTTGCATTTTAGCGTTGCTTGTTTCCTTCACTTTGCAGAAGCTTTTCAATTTGATGAACTCCCAATAGGATTTTTGCTTTTGTTTCGCTCACCTCAGATGCATATTTGGAAAGAAGATCCAATGGCCAATGTCAAAGATGTTGCTGCCTATCTTTTCTTCTTTGTATGGTTTCAGGTCTCACATTTAGGTCTTTCATCCATTTTGAATTTATTTTTTATATATATGGTGTAAGAAAGTGGTCCAGTTTCATTCTTCTGCATGTGGCTGCCTGGTTTTCCCAACACCATTTGTTCTTATCCTGCGGTCAGGGTTAGGGTTTGTTGAAGACACTCTCTTTGTGCCATTGGATATTCCTTCCTGTCTTGTTGTCGATTAATGGACCATAGAGTTACAGGTTTGTATCTTGTTTCGGCTTTCCATTCTATTCTATTGATATAAGCATCTCCTGTTGGGAGATTCTTGATTGCTGATTCAATTTCTCTGCTGGTTATCTGTGTGTTCAAGTTTCTTATTTCTTCATCATTTTTGCTATGTTATATATTTCCAGGAATTGATCTATTTCTTCCAGGTTTGGGGTTGCTGGCATATAATTTTTCATAATGTTCTCTTATAAACGTTTGTATTTCTAGTGTTGGTTGTTATTTCTTTTTTCTCGTTTGTGATTTTATTTGGGTCCTTTCTTATCTTTATATCTTTTTCTTTTTTAAAGATTTTATTTATGTATTCATGGGAGATGCAGAGAGGCAGAGGTATAGGCAGAGGGAAAATGGGGCTCCATGTGTGGAGCCTGATGTGGGACTTGATGCCCCGGGATCCTGGGATCGTGACCTGAGCCAAAGCAGGTGCTCAACCACTGAGGCACCCAGGTGCCTTGCTGAATCAATTCCTTTGCTACTTATGGGTCTGTTCACATTTCTATTTCTTCCTATTTCAGTTTTGATTGTTTGCACATTTCTAGGGATCTCTCCAATTCTTCCTGGTCTCCCAGTTTGTTAGCGTATAATCTTTCATAGTATTCCCTTATAATTGTCTTATTTTTCTGGTGTTGATTGCGATCTCTCTTCTCTCATTTGTGACTTTATTTATATAGGTCTTTTCTCTTTTCTCATTGATATGACTGGCTAGGGCTTTGTCTATTTTATTAATTATTTTGAAGAACCAGATCTTAGTTTCGTTATTCCATTCTACTGTTTTGTTGTTTCTGCATGTTTATTTCTGCTCTCATCTTTATTTTTTCCCTTCTTCTGTAGGCCTCAGGCTATGTTTGCTATTCCTTTTCCAGCTCATTTAGGTGTAGGGTTAGGTTGTGTATTGGAGACTTCTTGTTTCTTGAGGTAGGCCTGTATTGCTATGTACTTCCCTCTTAGGACTGCCTTTGCTACATCCCAGATGTTTTGAGAAACATGTTTTCATTTTCATTTGTTTTAAATTTCCTATTTAATTTCTTGGTTGCTCCATTCATTCTCTAGTAGGATGTTCATAATCTCCAAGTATTTTTGGTCTGTCCAATTTTTTTTTCTTACTGTCGACTTCCATTTTCATAGCGCCGTGGTCCGAAAATGTACATGGTGTGATATCAACCTTCTTGTACCTGTTGTACCTGTTGAGGGCTGATTTGTGGGCCATGATATGATCTGTTCTGTAGAATGTCCCATGTGCAGTTGAAAGGAATGTGTAGGGATCCCTGGGTGGTGCAGCAGTTTAGCGCCTGCCTTTGGCCCATGTCGCGATCCTGGAGACCCGGGATCGAATCCCACGTCGGCCTCCAGGTGAATGGAGCCTGCTTCTCCCTCTGCCAATGTCTCTGCCCCTCTCTCACTCTCTCTCTCTCTGTGACTATCATAAATAATAAAAAATGAAAGGAATGTGTATTCTGCTTTAGGATGAAATGTTCAGACTATATCTGTTGAGTCCCTGTGGTCCAGTGTATCAAGGCTATTGTTCCCCTGTTGATTTTCTGTATAGATGATCGGTCCATTGCCATAAGTGGGTGTTAAAATCCCCTGTCACTGTATTATTATCAGTGAGTTCCTGTACGTTTGCTGTTAATTGGTTTCTATATTTAGGTACTCCCATGTTGGCAGCATAAATATTTAGTTGTTTGATCTTGATAGTCTTTTTAATTATGAAATAATGCCCTTCTTCATCTCTTCTTATACTATTTGTTCTTTCTTTTTTGAAATTTAAATATTTTATTTATTTATTCATGAGAGATACACAGAGAAGTAGAGGCAAAACATAGGTAGAGGGAAAGGCAGGCTCCGCAAAGGGAGGCCGATGTGAGACTTGATCCTGGGATCCCAGGATCACACCCTGAGCCGAAGGCAGATGCTCAACCACTGAGCCACCAGGTGTCCCCCAGGGTTAGGTTTCAAATTTCGTTTGTCTGATATAAGTATGGGTCCTCCAGCTTTCTTTTGATATCCATTAGCGTGATAGATGATTTTCCATCCCCTGACTTTCAATCTGCTGGTGTCTATAAGTCTAATGTGAGCATCTTGTAGGCAGCATACAGATGGATCTTGTTTTTTAAATAATGATTTTATTTATGAGAGAGAGAGAGAGAGGCAGAAAATTAGGCAGAGAGAGAAGCAGGCTCCCCACCAGGAGCAGAATATGGGACTTGATCCCAGACTCCAGGATCACACCCTGAGTCAAAGACAGAGGCTCAACCCCTGAGCCACCCAGGCATCCCAGATCCTGTTTTTTAAGCCACTCTGATACTCTATATCTTTTGATTGGAGCATTTAGTCTATCAGCATTCAGAGTGATTATTCAAAGATATGAACTTTGTGCCTTTGTGTTTCTGGAAGAGTTGGTGTTTCTGGTGATGTTCTCTGGGCCTTTCTAGTCTTTGTTTCTTTTGGTCTCTTTTTTCCCCCCACTAGAAGAGTCCCTCTTAAAATTCCTTACTGGACTGGTTAAGTGGTCATGAACTCCTTTATATGTTGCCTGTCTAGGAAAATCTTTATGTCTCCTTCTCTCCTGAATGACACCCTTGCTGAAGCAAGAATTCATACAAATTGGACTCCAATAAAAATAAATTTAAAAACATAAAATAAATTCTTTCTAATATGATTGAGATAAATGGCATGTAGGAGGAAAACCAGAAGCAGAAAGAGAAGAGGAGAGATTTTACCCTCTGTCGCCTTCACAGGGACCTGGTGTCCTTTCCTAGGAGGTGCCCCCTGTCCATAGGATGCTTCCTTCCCCTCTGTGCTCCTTGTTGGAACCCAGCAGGCACATCTCCGTGCCTCCAGCACGTCTGCAGTCATGGTTTATAGCGTCTTCCATGTATCCTATTGGGGATCACAGCGTCTTGTATGTAACCATCCGGCTGCTGTTAGACAACACTGGGGGGATTACGACTTTTGTTGGTTTTGGGGTGTGTGTGTCTCTATGACATGCAGCTATCACGTGCAGCTATTGGATCCTATGGCTGGGTAACCCAAAATCCCAAAATGATTGGCAAAACTTCATTTCTGGTGCTGGTGCTGGGTGGCTGCCAGCTGGGCTCTCCTGTCCACCCCAGGGCTGGCTCATGCAGTGACTTTCCGCTGGAGGGTCAGCTGAGCTGGAAGATCTGGCTCGGCCACATTCCCATGTCCGGCAGTGGGTCCTGCCAAGCGCTGGCTGCTTCTCTTCTCCCCAACGCCTCTCCAGCAGGGAGCCAGACATTTGGGCCACCCTTGGGGGGAGCTCCTGAGGAGCCGGCTGTCCATGGCGGGGAGCCATGGGGCTGCCTGTATGTGGGAGTCAGGGTGTGGATGGGGCTGGGATTGTTGGTCCCCTGTCCTGACTGGCCTTCAGGCCGAGCTCCATGCTCACCCACCCCCTACTCACTCGGGCAAGGAGGGTGCCCTCCACACGTTGGTGTGAGAGATCCAGCACCACAAGGTGTGCACA
Organism: Canis lupus baileyi; assembly: GCF_048164855.1. Lineage (NCBI taxonomy): Eukaryota > Metazoa > Chordata > Mammalia > Carnivora > Canidae > Canis > Canis lupus. The sequence continues at coordinate 75,132,228 of NC_132844.1, read as the reverse complement.
CTGAGTCCACCTGGTGAGGGTGGCCCAGGTGCATGAGCTGTAAGTGTGGGACCCAGGAAATTTAACAAAAATCCCCTACCCCTGGACAAACAGAGCAGGACTCATTCCATTTTGTGCTACACCCGCCACCTCCCCTATGACCCCCAAATGACCTACTTATAGCTTAAGGCGCTGCCCCACCCTAGTCAGGCCACTGGGCACACCCTAATTGGAAATCGGCTCATAACAATGTAACCCTGCTTTGTGCCCGCCAAAATCGTGCACCAATTCTGACCAAAGTAATAGACCAGCTCAAATGGATACTATAGGGTAAGGTGTAATTCAGTCGGCCAACTACATGTGGACCGACATGACTGTGCAACTTTCTGCGTATCCCATGGTCCACTGGCCCCTATAAAGCTGCCTCACCTCTTAGTCTCGGGGTCCAAGTCCCTGCTCCAATGTGTCTGGTGCACTTGGACCCAAGCTCCAGCTTGTAAAGAGACCCTCAGAAGTTTCATGAGTGTCGGCTCCTTGGTGGTTTCTTGGATTCGCAATCTTGGGCACAACACAAGGGCCTGCTGTCCTGATATCACTTCCACGGCCACGCTGACCGCCCCGCAGGCCCTCTGTGCCCAAGGCACCCAGGCACGGGGATGCGGGGAGCGGAGGAAGTGCCCCGGAATCCTGCCAGGTCCGGCCCCCTGGACAGAGGGAGCAGTGACCTCTCAGGTCACTTTGCACAGACCCTGGTGACCTGAGGTTCCCTGACTGTCACTCTGTCCCGCCCATTCTGGCCCACAGGGCACAGGCTGAGTCCCAGTAAAGTCTGTGAGGCCTGACCCTGGCGTCCGGACACCCCTGGATGGCACGTGGGGACGTCAGCTGTGTGTGCCTAACGGCGCCCCTGCATGGGCTGGTTGGGGCCTCGGTGGTGCCCCCTCCTCCTCTCTGGGGGTCTCTCCAAGCCCCGTGCACAGTGTTCTGGGAGACACAGAAACGGGCTGGCTGTGCATTTTCGCACCACAACACTTTATTTAATTTGTACAGGAAATGGGCTCAGAGCAGAGGGTGTGCGCCATCCCCTGGGGAAGGAGACCTTTTTGTCTTTAGGGAAGGGCAAGAATCACACAGGGTGGGGGGGTGAGTGCTGGAGTCCCCACCTGGGAGCATGTGTGGACTCTGGTTGGGGGCGTGTGTCCTGAGGTTTCAGCTTGAGTGACGGTTCTGAGGACAGCAGAGCTGACCTGGAACTGCAGCTCATGGGCTCCTGTGCTGGGTCCCTGCAGGGCAGCTGGACCCCGGCCTCGGGACCCCTGGGGCCCCAACACCTGTAGGAGCCTGCCTCTTGGTGTGGGTGTGGGTGGGGCCCACCGGCCTACCCCTGCTCTCCCCACCCTGGGGTGTCCCATGATTCCCTGGTCTGCCCTAGGTCAGTGACCTGGATCTGTGGGGCACGCCCAGTGCCCAGGAGGCTACATTCAACTGTGAGAAGGCTTGCTCAGCCCGGGGCCAGAATCCAGGGCTGGCCAGGGCCATGGGGGGCTGGATCCCATTAGTCTTTGTGTTGGGCCTGTTGGGGGCTCAAATCAACCCAGCTCCCCAGAGCCTGGTGCCCAGTCAGCCCAGGTCCCTCTAGGTTAGGGGCTGGTGTCCTGTGCAGGGTGTGCCGTGCTCCAGGAGAGACAGTGGGCGGAGGCAGGGCACAGTGGGTCCTCTGCACCACTCACCTGCACACACCGTGTCGGGGGCTCCCTGTCTTCCCTCCTCCCTGCAACCCCTGGGTACTCTATGGGACACCCGGGCTTCTGATGGGAGCAGGGTATCCAGAGAACCCCGGGGAGGCTGAGCATGTCCCACAGGGGGCAGCTGCACCGGGTCCTTGTTCAGGGCCGATGGTGTGGTGGTGGATGGTGTGGGGGCATGGGTATGATGGTGGTGGGGTTGGGGGCTGGTGTAGGGGGGGATAGTGTTGAGGTATAGTGTGGGTGGGGATTGTGTGGGGCTTTGTGTGTCTGAGGGGGATGGTGTAGGGGCAATGCCATGGGGGATGATGATGTAGGGGGATGATGTGTTTCTGGGAAATGGGGGGATGGGGTGGGGGGCTGGTAGACACACGGCAAACCCTTTCTCTAAGATGCATGGAGAGACATCTACAGATAAAGGCGACCCCAGTCTGGGGTTTGCTGTGACACCTTCCCCTGGGGCCCCGTGTGGTCAGTGCAGGGCCCTGGCTGGACGGGGGGCAATATCTCGGGTCATCATACTATGTATGTTTACAAATTGCAAATTGTCTCAAATTAAATGCATAGAATTTAGAAATATATAAAGTACTGAGAGGGAGTGTCACCCTGACCCGTCCGACCCTCATCGGATCGATGTGTGTCCTCCTCCAGTCACAGCCATACACCCAGCCTCCAGGTCCCCTTACTGCCCCCCACGGCCCGCAACCCCGCCCCCTGCTTTTCAGAGGGCCGTCCCTCACACCTTTGGGGTTCAGCTCACATGGCAACCCCTGGAGGCCCCATCCTAGTGGCCTCCTCATCCCTGAGACCCCGGGGGAGGGGGCACGGGGTTCATCCCCAGCACCTTACCATGCAGCTGTGTGTTGCTGGCTGCTGTTCTTCTCCCGGCCTCGGAAGCCCTGTGTTCCCGACCCAGAAGCCCCTGGTCCTCCCCCGGAGCCCGATCCCCCCTGGCCCCTCAGCCTCACCCTACCCTGTAGTAGTACCAAAACATGATGTGACTGCTGAATGTCCTGTTGACGTCCAGGTATACATGCGTGATGTCCTAGGAGGAGACCAGGGCCTCCTCCTTCATTTCCTGTGGGAAAACCGGGGAGGAGGAGCAGGTATCAGGGATACAGACCCTGACCTGTCTCAAGCTGCTGTGCTGGGCAGGGAGCCCTGGGGCAACCATGGGAGTGTGTCCTGCAGAAACCTCCTTCCTTCCTCTGGGAGGCCGGGAATGGTGGGAGTGCCCACCGTGCCCATGGAACTGTGTGAGGGCCTGTGACCAGCTGTTGTGGGCGGGGAGGTGACTGAGGGTCAGCCTGGGTGGGAGGGCATAGGGGTTCAGCCCAGGTGGGAGGGGACATGGGGTGTTGTGCCCAAGATTGCGAATCTGAGAAACCACTACGGAGTTGACACCAATGCAAACACATGAGGGTTGATTTCCAAACTCGAGCTTGCGTTCAAGTACCCCCGAACCCAACACAGCGGAGCAGGGACCTGGACCCCGAGTTGGGTTTTAGCTTAGTTTTAAGGCCTTGTCTCATGGCCCTCCAGAAGGGCTGGAACAATTCCTCAAGTTCTGTTTACATTTTGATATGGGGCCTTCATTGGCATTGAGCTCTGTTCTCATTCTAATAGGCGCTTCCAGCCCTTGGCGAGGGCTCAGTTCTTATTCTATTGTGGGGCTTTCCAGGGCAATAAGCTGTAAACTTTTGTTTTTTTCCTGTAACTGAAGTAATGTAAATTTCAACTCTTCTTCACAGGGTTCTGGGATGGCTTGACGTGTTCGAACGCTGAACTTAAAGTGGAAAGGCCTTCATTTTCTCAGCCTCCTTGCATCCATTCCCATCCTATCTAGCTCCTTCCCCCTTCCCCAGAGCTCCTGAGAGAGCAATTGCAAATGACCTCAGCCTGGCATTGTGTGTTGTGGGACAGGCCCAGGGATTTGTAATCAGGAAGACCTGGCTCCTGGGCGTCCCAGCTGTGTAGTGGGATTCGATGCTGCAGACTCTTACTCCCTGAGGCTATCTTGACAACCGACTTTGTACATAGAAAAGCTGTCCTTTCTCTTTATAAGATGAAGAGCGAGTCAAAGTGTTTTTTTCTCTGCACTTCTGATTGCTCAGATTCCAATCTGAGACGTATTTCCTGTTAATAAGGATAATTTACTATCCGTAGTACTATGGTTAAAATATTCTGACACAAGTAAATCAGAGAGATGAGGGAATGTCTTCTCTTAGTTCACAGCTCAGTCACTCATCATCTTTATGGATTTGGAAAGAACTGAGAGACATTATTACCAATGGTCCTATTATTATGTGAAGGATTCTTCCCTGAGATTCTTCCCCTTTTTCAACTGACACTGAAACACTATGAACTCTTTGGAAGACAAATGTCAGGGAAATAAATGTTATGCATTGCTAATTTTAAATGCACTAGCAATATGGTGTCTATTATACTAGAATTATTTTTATCTGATTTTTGCTATTTATTATCCGTTCCTGCTTTTCAGGTTGAGGAGGCATTATACGTGTTCCTAAGTGTTTTCCTTTCCTTCTGATATAAAATTCTTACTTTGTTCCCATCGAAGGAACTCTTTAAGAATAAGGCAAAAGTTAATTCAACGATTCTTAAAATGTCTTCACACTTGGAGCCTGATTCATTTAAGTCAATTTTCAAAATAAATCTTATTTATTAGGAAAAAAACAAAGATTTATAGGGAAATTGAGAAGATAGTACAGAGCATTTGCATGCACTTGCACTCAATTTCTCCAATTATTGATATCTTATATTAGTACGGTACAAATATTAGCTAATGAACCAATATTAAAATATTCGCATTCACCAAAGACCATACTTTATTCAGATTTCCTTAGTTTTTGCTAAGTTACCACCCCTCATATGACATTCTATTTGTCCTCCTGTTTTCTTAGGCTCCTCTGGATTGTGACAGTCTTTCAGCCTTTCCTTGTTTTTGTTGAACTGGAACACTCTGAGAAGTAGAGTATTTTGTAAAATTTCCCTCAGTTGGGACATGTCTGTTGTTTATCTCATGATTGAACTGTTTTTGTAGATTATATACAAAGATATACTGCCATTTTCATTATATCATATAAAGAATAGATACCATCTACATGATTTATCAGTCTTGGCATCGTTCTGATCATCTTGCTGAAGTACGGTTTGTCAGCTTTCTCCGTAGTAAACTGATTCTTTATTATTATTATATTATTATTATTATTATTAATTTTATCATTATTATTTTAAGTTTCTCATAATATATTTTGTAGAAGGAAGTTACTATGTGTATTGCACACATAAGAGTGGGAAGATATGCTCATGAACTTGACGGTGGAATCTGCACAAATTGTTTGAAATTCTTCTACATGGGAGATTTCTCTTCCCTCTAGGTTTGTTTGATTGTTTTTATTCAAAGATGTTATTTATTTATTTGAGAGAGAGAGGAGAGAAAAAGCATGAGCGAGCGGGACAGAGGGAGAGGGAGAAACAGGTTCCCAGCTGAACAGAGAGCCTGCCTTGGGACCTGGATCATGATCCGAGCCTAAGACAGAAGCTTAACTGACTGAGTAACCCAGGTGCCACTCTTTGTTTCTTTCTTTTTTTAATAATAAATTTACTTTTTATTAGTGTTCTATTTGCCAGCATACAGAATAACACCCAGTTCTCATCCCGTCAAGTGGCCCCCTCAGTGCCCGTCACCCATTCACCCCCACCCACCGCCCACTTCCCCTTCAATCACCCCTAGTTCTTTTCCCAGAGTTAGGAGTCTTTATGTTCTGTCTCCCTTTCTGATATTTCCCACTCATTTCTTCTCCCTTCCCTTATATTCCCTTTCACTATCATCTATATTCCCCAAATGAATGAGAACATACAATGTTTGTCCTTCTCCAATTGACTTACATCACTCAGGATAATACCTTCCAGTTCCATCCATGTTGAAGCAAATGGTGGTTATTTGTCGTTTCTAATGGCTGAGCAAGGCCCACCTGTTCTCTCTCTTCATCTTCTGAGTCTCCTAAGATATGAATGTTATTGTTTTATTTTTATTTTATTTTAATTTTTTTTATTTATTTATGATAGGCACACAGTGAGAGAGAGAGAGGCAGAGACACAGGCAGAGGGAGAAACAGGCTCCATGCACCGGGAGCCCGACGTGGGATTCTATCCCGGGTCTCCAGGATCGCGCCCTGGGCCAAAGGCAGGCGCCAAACCGCTGCACCACCCAGGGATCCCCTGAATGTTATTGTTTTAATAAGTGGATGAGTTCCCAAAATCTGCCTCTATGGTCCATAACGTTTCTTGTTTTTAAGGCTTCCACTTGGGACTGCATCAGAGTTATAGCATTTTTAACGTTGGCCTGACTAGATTTTAGTTCTTTTATTTCTACAGTAAGGGATTCTCTAGTTTTCTTCTGTGTTCTTTTTCCAGCCCAGCTGCTATCTTTAATATCATTGTTTTAAACTGTAGTTAGACATCATATATGTGTATTGATGAACTTCCTGGCTGTGAGTACTACCTCATGTTATTTTATGGAGGAGAATTTCTCCATCTCATTAGTTATTCCAGAAAAGAAAGAAGGAAGAAAAAGAAAAACCAAGAAAAACAGTAACAACTGTCCTCCACCCCCCCCCCAAAAAAAAAACCAGATTATTTTGGCCTGCTCATTAAAAGATTCTAAATCCCAAAATATGAAACACAATTAAAGTACCATGAAAGTAAAAATAAGAAATATATAAGGTACATACATAAAAGTTAAAATAAGGCAATTAATAAAATAGAATCAAAGAAAATAAATGAAAAAAGAGCACAAACTACAAAGGAATCTAGACTCTACTTTCGAGGCAGAGCTGAAGCTCTGCAGCCTCTCTGGTTTGACAACTTGGTGCAGCGAATGGTCTGTGTGGGGTCTGGGCATGGGCCTTGGCGCTGATTGTCAGGTGCACATCTGCCTGGGAGTTGCACCTGTGGGGGTCAGAGGCGGGGTAGGCGTCAGCGCCTCTGGGCTCCAGCAGGCGGTACTGTGCTGCTCCCTGAGACCCGGCCCTGATGGGCAGGATGCGGGTGGGGTGTCTGGGTCCTCTGGCTCTGGGGCTGAGCATCCTGCCCCCCAGTCTGCTGGGGCCTCCACAGAAGAGCTCCCAAGCCCCCGGGTCTCCGCCGCTTCTCTCAGAACCCTGTGTTCACTCTACCTGCGTCCGAGCTTCTTTTGGTTTTGTTTTTTTATCTCAGACTGTTGTGCCCAAGATTGCGAATCCGAGAAACCACCGAGAAGCTGACACTGATGCAAACACACGAGGGTTTATTTACAAGCTTGAGCTTGTGTCCATGTATACCCGACACAGTGGAGCAGGGACTTGGACCCCGAGGTGGGTTTTAGCTTCGTTTTAAGAGCTGGTCTTGGGGAACTCCCGAAGGGCTGGAGCAATTCCTCAAGTTCTGTTTACATTTTGATATGGGGCCTTCAAGGGCATTGAGATCTGTTCTAATAGGGGCTTCCTGCATTTGGCCTGTGCTCAGTTTTTATTCTATTGTGGGGCTTGCTGTGTCCTGACAATGAGCACTCAGGAAGGAAATGACGGATGTGACTCCCTTCTCAGGAGCATCACAGAGAATAAATAATGAGACTGAACCAAAGGAGCACAAGACTTGTGCACTGAGCCATACCAGGCTCTGGGAGGCCATCTTGGGCTCGTGGTTTGGGAGCCTTATCTTGTGAAAATGTCCGCAGTTCCTGAAGCCACCCTCTATTTCAATGTCATTCTTGTCAAATCATGGTGGCAGATCCTATAAATAGGAAAAAAAACCCATAACATCCATCCGCCCCCACAAATGACCCCGGAGAGCAAATCAGTATTGGAGAAGCAGGACAGAGTGGGACGCAGCACTTTCCTATTTCAAACGATGTCACAGAGACACAGGATAAAGCAGTGTTGTCCTCGGGACCCCGCCTGCCTCCGTCGGTTAAGCATCTGACTCCTGACCTCACCATCGGTCCTGATCTCGGGTTCGTGAGTTCTAGCCCTGGGCTGGTCCATGGACGAGGCCTGACGCCTACTTAAACAAACCAGACCCATGAGGGTTGGTCCCAGCCTAAGCTGAAGGAGCAGAACAGAGAGTCCAGAAGGAAACGTGCTCTGATACAACTGATTTTTTAACTTAATTTAATTTAAACCCAATTAATTAACGTATAGTGTATTATACTTTCAGAGGAAGAATTCAGAAATTCACCAGTTGGAGAAAACCGCAGTGCTCGTGACATCACGTGCCTTCCTTCATGCCGGTCCCCTGTTATCCTCTCCCCCGTCCCCTCCCCTGCAGCGACACTCAGTTTGTTTCCTATAATTAAGAGTCTGTATTTCCTGCATCTGTTTTCATCTTATTTGTTTTTCCTTCCCTTCACAGATGTTCATCTGCTTTGCTTTTTTAATTCCACCTATGAATGACACCACATGGTCATTCTCTTTTCCGACTGACCTATTTCACTTAAGATGATCCCTCTACTTCTATCCACATCATTGCAAATGGCAAGATTTCCTGCTCTTTGATAGTTGAGTACCATTCCGCTCTCTATGGCCATCATCTATCTCCCATCCTCTTTATCCATCATCTGGCAGAGGGCACCGAGGGTCCTCCCACATTGTGGCTACTGTGGACCCGGTTGCTGTGGACATTGGGGTGCAGTTGTCCCACGTCTCACTGCATCTGTATCTTCGGAGTGAGCTGCAGGCTTTACACATGCTGGTCGCAGGTCGGCTCTATTTGTAACTTCCGGAGGAGCCTCCACACTGTTTCCATGGTGTCTGCACCAGCCCGCAGTCCCGCCCACAGTGGAAGAGGGTTGAGTGAGATTACAGGACGTGGTAAAAGTCTGATCCACATTTCATTTCGCGTCCTTTGGGCTCCAATTCCTTCTCCTTAAGTATTTTTGGTGAAGCTGTGTGTTGGGCTCCTTTTCAGTCAGACGTTTCCGAAGCTAACAGGCCATAGCTGGAGCCTGGAAGGAAGCAGAGGTGGGCCCCGGGATGGGCACGGCCTCCTGCACAGCCTCCTGTAGTGCCTGAGGATCCCGCAGGGGGCGCCCAAGCCCAGGCACCGCCCAAGGGGCACGCATGTGCAGTAGGCCTCATCTGCCTGCACTAACAGGAGCCAGCCTGTGCTGGGGAGGCCTGAGGAAGACATGGGGACATGTCCACGCTGAAGAGCCACAGCCTCCTCAGAACCTGCGCGGAGTCTTCAGGGGGATATTGGGCAGCGTTCACGCTGAAATTCACGCTGACAGGAGCCCCGGTCTCCTCAGGACACACAGTGAGGCTTCAGGAAGATGTGGGCCCACATCCACCCTGACAGGAGCCCTTGGGCCGCTTCAGGACCTGCGGGGAGGCTTCAGGAAATTGTGGGCCCGCACCCACCCTGACAGGAGCCCCTGGGCTGCCTCAGGACCCGCGGGGAGGCTTCAGTAAGATGTGGGCCCCCATCCACGCTGACAGGAGCCCCTGGGCCGCCTCAGAACATGTGGGGCGGCTTCTGAAAGATGGGGCGCCACGTCCACTCCGGCAGGAGCTAAAGGGCCCCTCAGGACATAAGTTGAGTCTTCTGGAAGCTGGGGGCCGCATCCACAGTGACAGGAGCCTCGGCCACCTCAGAACCTGCAGTGATGCTTCGGGAGGACGTGGGGCCACGTCCACACAACTGGACGCTGATGTCCTTAGGACCCCCGGTGTAGACCCGGGGCTCGCGCCTGTAGTGAATTTCAGCTGGAGGGTCAGCTGAGGTGGAAGGTCTGGCTCGGCCACATTCCCATGTCCGGCAGTGGGTCTCCCCGAGCGCCGCCTGCTTCTCCTCTCCCTGATGCCTCTCCAGCAGGGAGCCGGACCTCGGGGCTGCCCTGGGGGGATCTCCAGAGGCGCCGGGTGACTATTACAGGGAGCCATGGGGCAGCCTGTGTGTGGGAGTAGGGGTGGTGATGGGGCTGGGGTTCCTCGGTCCCCTGTGCTGCCTGGCCTTCAAGCCGAGTCCCATGCTCACCCAGCCCTTACTCACTAGGGCGAGGAGGGTGCCCTCTACACGCTGGTGTGAGAGATCCAGCACCTCAAGGTGTGCACACTGAGTCCACCTGGTGAGGGTGGCCCACGTGCGTGATCTGCAAGTGTGGGACCCAGGAAAGTTAACAAAAATCCCCTACCCTTGGACAAGCAGAGCAGGACTAATTCCATTTTGTGCTACAACCGCCACCTCCCATATGACCCCCACATGACCTACTTATGTCATAAGGTGCTGCCCCAACCCAGTCAAGCCGCTGGGCATACCCTAATCGGAAATCGGCTCATAACAATGTAACCCTGCTTTGTGCCCGCCAAAACTGCACGCCGATTCTGACCAAAGTAATAGGCCAGGTCAAGTGGATCCTATAGGGTAAGGTGTAATTCAATCGGCCACCTGCATGTGGACCGACACGACTGTGCAACTTTCTGTGTATCCCATGGGCCACTGGCCCCTATAAAGCTGCTACGCCTCTTAGTCTCAGGGTCCAAATCCCTGCTCCACTGTGTCGGGTGCACTTGGACTCAAGCTTCAGCTTGTAAAGAAATCCTCGGGAGTTTGCATCAGTGTGGGCTCATCGGTGGTTTCTTGGATTTGCAATCCTGGGCACAACACAAGGGCCTGCTCTCCTGACATCCCTTCCAGGGTCACGCTGACAGGCTCACAGGCCCTCTGTTCCCCAAGCACACAGGCACAGAGATACGGGGAGGGGAGGAAGTACCCCAGAAACCAGCCAGCCCCAGCCCCCTTGACAGAGGGAGCACAGACATCCAAGGTCGCTTTACAGAGACCCTGGTGACCTGTGGCTCCCTGGCCATCACTCTGTCCCAGGCCCTCCTGGTCCGTGGGACACAGGCTCAGTCCCAGGATAGTTTGTGGGGTCCTGACCCTGGCATCTGGCCGCCCCTGGAAGGAATGTGGGGACGTCAGCTGTGTGTGCCTTGCAGTGCCCATGCAGGGGCTGTTTGGGGACTGGGTGGTGCCCCCTCCTCCTCTCTGTGGGTCTATCCACGCCCTGTGCACAGAGTTCTGGGAGACATAGAAACGGTCTGGCTGTGCATTTTTGCACCACAACACTTTATTAACATTCTACAGCAAACGGGCTCAGAGTGGAGGGTGTGCACCTTCCCCTGTGGAGGGAATGTCTGTCCTTTAGGGGAGGGCAAGAATCACATGGGTGGGGTGCGAGTGCTGGAGTCCCCCACCTGGGAGCACGTGTGGACCTCGGGTGGGGGCGTGTGTCCTGAGGTTTCAGCCTGAGAGACGGTTCTGAGGACAGCAGAGCTGACCTTGACCTGCAGCTCATGGGTTCCTAGCTGGGTCTCCGCAGGGCAGCTGGACCCCAGCCACGGGGCCCCTGGGGCCCCAGTACCTGGAGGAGCCTGCCTCCTGGTGTGGGTGTGGGTGGGGCCCACCGGCCCACCTCTGCTCTCCTCAACCTTGGGTGCCCCGGGATCCCCAGGGCTGCCCTAGGTCAGCGACCTGGATCTGTGGGGTATGCCCAGAGCCCAGGAGGCCACATCCATCTGTGAGAGGGCTCGCTCAGCATGGCGCCATAATCCAGGGCTGGAGAGGGCCATGGGGGGCTGGATCCCATTAGTCTTTTTATTGGGCCTGGGGCGGTGGCTCAAATCACCCCCGCCCTCACAGAGCCCGGGGCCAGGCCAGCCCAGATCCCCCTGGGTTAGGGGCTGGTGTCCTGTGCAGTGTGTGCCGCACTCCAGGAGGGACAGTGGGCAGAGACAGGGCACAGTGCGTCCTTTGCATCACTCACCTGCACACACCCTGTTGGGGCTCCCTGTCTTCCCTCCTCCCTGCAACCCCTGGGTACTCTATGGGACACCCGGGCTTCTTTTTTTTTTGCTATTGCTTTTATTTTTTTTTATTTTTTATTTTTTTTATGACACCCGGGCTTCTGATGGGAGCAGGTATCCAGAGAACCCCGGGGAGGCTGAGCATGTCCCACAGGGGGCACCTGTACCGCATCCTTGCTGGGGGCCGTTGGTGTGGGGGTGGATGGTGTGGGGGCGGGCGTATGATAGTGTTGGATTGTGGGGGATGGTGTAGGGGGGATGGTGTTGGGTATAGTGTGGGTGGGGATTGTGTGGGGCTGTGTGGGTTTGAGGGGGATGGTGTAGGTGGGATGCCATGGGGAATGATGATGTAGGGGGATGGAGTGGGTGTAGGGAATGAGTGGGATGTCGTGGTGGACCTGCGGACACAGGGCATCCCCTTCCTCTAAGATGCACTAGGAGACGTCTACACTTAAAGGTGACTCCAGGCTGAGGTTTGCTGTGACACCTGCCCCTGGGGCACGGTGTCGTCAGCGCAGGACCCTGGCTGGACCGGGGACATTATCTGAGGTTCATCATACTATGTGTGGTTGCAAATTGCAAATTGTCTCAAATTAAATGCATAGAATTTAGAAACATGTAAAGCACCGAGAGTGGGTGTCACTCTGACCCATCCAACCCTCATGGGATAGAAGTGTGGCCTGCTCCAGCCGCACCCATTCTGCCTGGCCCCCAGGTCCGGTTCCTGCCCCCCACGCCACCAACCCATCCCCTGCTTCTCAGGGGTTGTCCCTCTCCCCTTTGGGGTTCAGATCCCATGGCAAGTCCTGGAGTCCCCATCCTAGTGGCCTACTCATCCCCGAGGCCCCGGGGGTGGGGGCACAGAGGTGATCCCCAACACCCTACCATGGAGCGGTGTGTTGTTGGCTGCTGTTCTGCCCCCCGCCTCAGAAGCCCCGTTTTCCCTACCCAGAATCCCCCAGTCCTCTCCTGGGTCCTGATCCCCCCTGGCCTGTCAACTTCACCCTATCCTGTAGTAGTCCCAAAATATGATATGACTGCTGAACGTCCTGTTGACGTCCAGGTCCACCTGCGTGATGTCCCTGGAGGAGACCAGGGCCTCCTCCTTCATTTCCTATGGGAAAACCGGGGAGGAGGAGCTGGCCTCAGGGACACAGTCCCCGACCTGTCACCAGGTGCTCTCCTGGGCAGGGAGCCCTGGGGCCACCATGGGAGTGTGTCCTGCCGAAACCTCCTTCCTTCCCTTGGGAGGCTGGGGATGGCGGGAGTGCCCACCGTGCCCGTGGAACTGTGTGAGGGCCTGTGCCCAGTTGTTGTGGGTGAAGAGGTGAGTGAGGGTCAGCTTGGGTGGGAGGGGACAGGAGGTCAGTCCAGGTGGGGAGGGGTCATGGGGGTGTTGTGCACAAGATGGCGAATCCGAAAACTACTAAGGAGCCGACATGAATGCAAACACCCGAGGGTTGTTTTACAAACTCGAGCATGGGTTCAAGTATACGCCACACAGTGGAACAGGGACTTGGACCCCGAGGAGGGTTTTAGCTTACTTTTAAGGGCTGGTCTCGGGGACCTCCAGAAGGGCTGGAGCAATTCCTCAAGTTCTGTTTACATTTTGATATGGGGCCTTCAAGGACATTGAGCTCTCTTCTCATTCTAATTGGGGTTTCCAGCCCTTTGCTTAGGCTCAGTTTTTATTCTATTGTGGGGCTTTCTAAGACATTAAGCTGTAAACTTTTGTTTTTTTCCAGTAAGTGAAGTAATGCAAATTTCAGTTCTTCTTCACAGGGGCCTGGGATTGCTGGACCTGTGCTAATACTGAACTTAAGGTAGAATGGCCATAATGTTCTCAGCCTCCAAGCATCCGGTCCCATCCTATTGGCTCATGCCCCCCTCCCTGGAGCTCCTAAGAGAGAAATTGCAAATGACCTCAGCGTGGCAGCCTGTGTTGGGAGGACAGGCCCAGGGATTTGAGATCAGTAAGACCTGGGGCACGGGGTCCCGGCAGTGCAGCAGGATTCGATGCTGCAGACTCTTATTCCCTAAGGCTATCTTGACAACTGACTTTGTACATAGAAAAGTTCTCCTTTGTCTTTAAAAGTGCAGGAGCGAGTTAAAGCATTTTTTCTCTGCCCATCTGATTGCTCAGATTCTAATCTGAGATGTATTTCCTGTTTATAAGGATGATTTACTATCCATAATACTACGGTTAAAATATTCTGACACAAGTAATTCAAAGGGATGAGGGTTTCTCATCTCTTTTTCACAGCTCAGTAACTCCTCAGGAAATGCATCTTTATGGATTTGGAAATAATTGAGAGACATTAGACCCAATGGTCCTATTATTATGTGAAGGATTCTTCCCCTGTTTCAACTGACACTGAAACACTGTGAACTCTTTGGAAGACAAATGTCAAGGAAATAAATGTTATACATTGCTAATTTTAAATGCACTTGCAATATGGTGTCTATTATAATAGAAGTATTTTTATCTGATTTTTGCTATTTATAATCCTTTACTGCTTTTCAGGTTGAAGAGGCATTATACGTGTTCATAAGTGTTTTTATTTCCTTCTGATATAAAATTCTTACTTTGTTCCCATCGAAGGAACTTTTTAAGAATAAGGCAAAAGATAATTCAACGATTCTTAAAATCTTTTCACACTGGAGCCTGATTCATTTAAGTCAATTTTCAAATTAAATCTTATTTCTTAGAAAGAAAACAAAGATTTATAGGGAAATTGAGAAGATAGTACAGAGAATTCTCATGCACTTGCACTCAATTTCTCCAATTATTGATATCTTATATCTGTACGGTACAAATATTAGCTAATGAGTCAATATTAAAATTTTTGCAATAACCAAAGACCATACTTTATTCAGATTTCCTTAGTTTTTGCTAAATCACCATCCCTCATATCACACTCCATTTGTCCTCATGTTTTCTTAGGCTCCTCTGGATTGTGACAGTCTTTCAGCCTTTCCTTGTTGTTGAACTGGAACACTTTGAGAAGTAGAGTATTTTGTAAAATTTCCCTCAGTTGGGACATGTCTGTTGTTTATCTCATGATTGAACTGTTTTTGTGGATTATATACAGAGATATACTGCTATTTTTATTATATCATATAAAGGATAGATACTATCAACATGATTTTTCAGTCTTGGTATCGATCTGATCATCTTGCTGAGGTAGTGTTTGTCAGGTTTCTCCGTAGTAAAGTGATTCTTTATTATTATTGTTATTATTATTATCATTATTATTTTAAGTTTTTCATAATATATTTTGTAGAAGGAAGTTACTATGTGTATTGCACACCTAAGAGTGGGAGGCTATGCTCAGGAACTTGAGGGTGGAATGTCTGCACAAATTGTTTGAAAATCTTCTACATGGGAGATTTCTCTTCCCTCTGGGTTTGTTTGTTTCTTTTTCAAAGATGCTATTTATTTATTTCAGAGAGAGAGGAGTGAAAAACATGTGCTAGAGGGGTAGAGGGTGAGGGAGAAGCTGGTTCCCTGCTGAACAGGGAGCCTTCCTTGGGACCTGGATCATGATCTGACCTTAAGGCAGAAGCTTAACAGACTGAGCCACACAAGTGCCACTCTTCTTTCTTTCTTTCTTTCTTTCTTTCTTTCTTTCTTTCTTTCTTTCTTTCTTTTTCTTTCTTTCTTTCTCTTTTTCTTTCCTTCCTTCCTTCCTTCCTTCCTTAATAATAAATTTACTTTTTATTGGTGTTCAATTTGCCAACATACAGAATAACAACCAGTGCTCATCGCGTCAAGTGCCCCCCTCAGTGCCCGTCACACATTCACCCCCACCCCTGCCCTCCTCCCCTTACATCACCCCTAGATCATTTCCCTGAGTTAGGAGTCTTTATGTTCTGTCTCCCTTTCTGATATTTCTCACACATTTCTTCTCCCTTCCCTTATATTCCCTTTCACTATTATCTATATTCCCCAAGTGAATGAGAACATACAATACTTGTCTTTCTCTGATTGACTTAATTCACTCAGCATAATACCTTCCAGTTCCATCCACGTTGAAGGAAATGGTGGTTATTTGTCGTTTCTAATGGCTGAGCAAGCCCACCTTTCCTTTGTCTTCATCTGAGTCTCCCATGATATGAATGTTATTGTTTTAATAAGTGGCTGAGTTCCGAAGTCTTCCTTTGTGGTCCATAACCTTCTTTGTTTTTAATGCTTCCACTTGGTACTGCATCTCAGTTATACCATTTTTTTTAGTTATACCATTTTTAACGTTGGCCTGACTAGATTTTACTTCTTTTATTTCTACAGTAAGGGATTCTCTAGTTTTCTTCTGTGCTCTTCTCCAGCCCAGATGCTATCTTTATAATCATTTTTTTAAACTGTAGTTAGACATCATATATTTGTATTGATGGACTTCCTATCTGTGAGTACTACCTCATATTATTTTATGGAGGTGAATTTCTCCATCTCATTATTTTTTGCCAGAAAAGAAAGAAGGAAGAAAAAGAAAAACCAAGAAAAACAATAACAACTGCCCTCCCCCCCAAAAAAATTACCAGATTATTTTTGCCTGGTTGTTAAAAGATTCTAAATCCCAAAATAAGAAAAACAATTAAAGTACCATGAAACTAAAAATGAGAAATATATAAGGTACATACATAAAAATTAAGGCAATTTATAAAATAGAATCAAAGAAAATAAATGAAAATAAAGCCCAAAGTACAAAGGAAGCTAGAGCTACTTTCCAAGCAGAGCTGAAGCTCTGCAGCCTCTGTGGTCCGACACCTTGGTGGCAGCGAGTGGTTTGTGCGGGTTCTGGGGATGGCCATGGCGCTGATTGTCAGGTGCACATCTGCCTGGGAGATGCACCTGCGGGGTCAAGGAGGGGTGGGCGTCAGCGCGTCTGGCCTCCAGCGGGTGGCGCTGTGCTGCTCCCTCACACCCGGCCCAGATGGGTGGGAATGCGGGTGGCTCTCTGGGTCCTCTGGCTCTGGGGCTGAATATCCTGCCCCCCAGTCTGCAGGGGCCTCCACAGAAGAGCCCCCAAGCCCCCGGGGCTCCGCCGCTTCTCTCAGAATCCTGCGTTCACTCTACCTGTGTCCGAGCTTCTTTGGTTTGTATTTTTATCTCAGACTGTTGTGCCCAAGATTGCGAATCTGAGAAACCTCTGAGAAGCCAACAGTGATGCAAACACACGAGGGTTTATTTACCACCTTGATCTTGTGTCCAAGTATACCCGACAGAGCGGAGCAGGGACTTGGACCCTGAGGTGGGTTTCAGCTTAGTTTTAAGGGCTGGTCTCGGGGACCTCCAGAAGGGCTGGAGCAATTCCTCAAGGTCTGTTTACATTTTGATATGGGGCCTTCAAGGGCATTGAGCTCTGTTCTCATTCTAATAGGGGCTTCCTGCCCTTGGCCTGGGCTCAGTTTTGATTCAGTTGTGGGGCTTTCTAGGACATTAAGCTGTAAACAGCAAAGGTTCCACTCCTGGAAGGGGGACGTCACACTGTCCTTATATGCTAAAGATGCGGAACTAGAAACAGGAAACCCCAGAGCCTCCACCAAAACCTGTTAGAACTAAGGAGTGAGTTCAGTAAAGTAACAGGACACAAACTGACCCTACAGAGCAGAGTTGCCTTGCTGTGTCCTGACAATGAGCACTCAGGAAGGAAATGAAGGACGTGACTCCTTTCTCAGGAGCATCAAGGAGAATAAATAATGAGACTGAACCAAAGGAGCACAAGACTTGTGCACTGAGCCATACCAGGCTCTGGGAGGCTGTCCTGGGCTCGTGAGGTGGGAGCCTCATCTTGTGAAACTGTCCGCAGTTCCTGAAGCCACCCTCAGTTTCAATGTCATTCCTATCAAAATCATGGTGGCAGACCTTAGAAATAGGAAAAAAGAAACCCATAATATCCATCCCCCTCCACAAATAACCCCGGACAGCCGGTCAGTATTGGATAAGCAGGACAGAGCAGGACGCAACACTTTCCTATTTCCCCTGTTATGCCCCCACCCCTCCAGCGACCCTCAGTTCGTTTCCTATCGTTAAGAGTCTGTATTTCCTGCATCTGTTTTGATCATTTGTTTTTCCTTCCCTTCACAGTAGTTCATCTGCTTCGCTTCTTTAATTCCACCTATGAATGACACCACACCGTCATTCTCTTTCCCGACTGACTTACTTCACTTAACATGATCCCTTTAGTTCTATTCACATCATTGCAAATGGCAAGATTTCCTTCTCTTTGTAGCTGAGTACCATTCCTCTCTCTATGACCATCATCTATCTCCCATCCTCTTTATCCATCATCTGCCACAGGGCACTGAGGCTCCTCCCACAGTGTGGCTACTGTGGAAACGGCTGCTGTGGACATTGGGGTGCAGTTGTCCCATGTCTCACTGCATTTGTATCTTCGGAGTGAGCTTCAGGCTGTTCACCTGCTGGTCGCAGGGCGGCTCTATTTGTAACTTGATGAGGGGCCTCCACACTGTTTCCAGGGCGGCTGCACCAACCCGCGTTCCCGCCCACAGTGGAAGAGGGTTGAGTGAGTTTTGCAGGACGTGGTAAAAGTCTGGTCCACATTTCATTTTGCAGTCTGTGGGCTCCAATTCCTTGTCCTTAAGTATTTCTGGGGAAGCCAGGTTTGGGCTCCTTTTCAGTGAGATG
The DNA here is from genome assembly GCF_048164855.1 of Canis lupus baileyi. NCBI lineage: Eukaryota > Metazoa > Chordata > Mammalia > Carnivora > Canidae > Canis > Canis lupus. Next base: position 75,113,995 of record NC_132844.1, on the reverse strand, counting down.
CTTCCAAAGCTAATAGGCCCCAGCTGGAGCCTGAAAGGAGGCAGGTGCAGACAATGGAGCACCCGCTGCCTCCTGCACAGCCTCCTGCAGTGCCTGAGTGTCCCGCAGGGGGCGCCCGAGGCCAGGCCCTGCCCATGGGGCACGCATGCGCAGTAGGCCTCCTCTGCCTGTACTATCAGGAGCCAGCCTGTGCTGGGGAGGCGTCTATGCTGATGAGCTGCAGCCTCCACAGGACCCGCGGGAAGTCTTCAGGGGGAAATTGGGTTGCGTTCATGCTGATAGGAGCCCCGGTCTCCTCAGGACCCGCGGTGAGGCTTTAGGAAGATGTGGGCCCGCATCCACCCTGACAGGAGCCCCTGGGCCACCTCAGGGCCCGTGGGGAGTCTTCAGGAAGATGTGGGCCCACATCCACCCTGACAGGAGCCCTGAGCCACCTCAGGACCCGCGGGGAGGTTTCAGGAAATTGTGGGCCTGCATCCACGCTGACAGGAACCCCTGAGCAGCCTCAGGACCTGCGGGGAGGCTTCAGGAAATGTGGTGCCACGTCCACTCTGGCAGGAGCTCCCGGACCCCTCAGGACATAAGTTGAGGCTTCTGGAAGCTGGGGCCGCATTCATGGTTACAGGAGCCCCAGCCTCCTCAGAACCCTCTGTGACGCTTCGGGAAGACTTGGGGCCACATGGACACAGCAGGACGCTGACTTCCTCATGACCTCCGGTGTAGACTTGGGGAAATATGGGGATGCGTCCATGCGGACAGAAGACCCCAGCCTTGTCAGGGCCTGTGGTGAGGCCTAAGAAAAATGTGGGTGCCGCATCCACACTGACAGGAGTCTCCAGCCTCCTCAGAACCCACTGTGAAGGTTTGGGAAGATTATGGGCCACATCCATGCTGACAGGAGCCCCGAGCCTCCTCAGGTCTTATGGTGAGGCTTGAGGAAAATGAGGGGCCACGTCAACCCTGACAGGAACCCCGACCTCCTCAGGACCAGCACTTTGGCTTCAGGACATATGGGGCTGCGTCTATGCTGACAGGAGCCCGCAGCCCCCTCAGGACCCGCGGTGAGTTTTCTGGGGGACGTGGGGCCATGTCCAGGCTGACAGGAGCCCCCAGCTTCCTGAGGAACTGCTGTGAGGCTTCCAGAGGATGTGAGACATAGTCCACAGTGACAGGAGACCCGGCGTCCTCAGGACCCGCTGACTATGACTCAGGAACACGTTGGGCCATGTCTACACTCACAGGAGCCCGGCTCGCTTGAACCCCCTGGAGGACTCTGGAGGAGCCGTTGGGGGCCACGTCTACATCAGAAGGGACTCCTCAGAACCACAGGGTAAGTGAAAGTGTAGAATGAATGGTAGGGTTAGGGGAGGGGAGGCAGTTGGTGGTTAGCGTCAGGTTAGATATTAGGTGTTAGTGATTATGCTTATGGTTACGGATTAGAGGTTAGTTGAGGCATAAGGGTAATGGTCAATAGTTAAGAGTTAGGATGGGGGTTAGGGTAAGGGACAGGATTTAGTGTTAGGCTTAGGGTTTAGGCTCTAGGGATTAGGGCAGGAGGTTAGGAGTTGGGGTTAGGGTTATGGTTAGAGTTAGGGTTGGGCTTAGGTTTGCAGTTAGGGTTAGGGGTTAGGGTGTGAGTTAGGGTTATGGTTTAGGGTGAGGGGTTAGGTTTATAGGTAAGGCTAGCTTTAGGGTTAGGGCAAGGGTTAGAATTAGGATAGTGAGTAAGGCTAGGGTTAGGGTTATTATTTGGTTAGGGGTTAGGGTTAGGGACAGGTCAGGGTCAGGGTACGGTTTAGAAGAGGGTAAGAGATACGTTTAGGGAGTGGGTTAGGGGTTAGTTTTAGGGTACGGGTTAGGGTATAGTTTGGGGTATGAGATGGGATTAGTATTAGAGGGTTAGGGTTAGGGTACAGGTTAAGGTTTGGAATAGGATTTGAGTACATTAAGAAAAGGTTAGGGTTAGAGGGTAGGGTTAGGGTTAGATTTAAGGTAAGGGTCAGGGTTAAGGGTTTAGAATAGGTTTAGGAGTTAGGGTGAGGGTTGGCAGGAAGGTTTAGTGCATGTGTTTCGGTCTTGGGGTTTGTGTTGGGTTTTCGATTAGTGATAGGTCTTGTTTAAGGGTTAGGTTAACATTAGGCTTAAGTGTAGGGTTAGGGTTATGTCTGTGTATGGTTAGAGTTTGGGTTTTAGCATGTGCCTGCCCTGGGACTCCTAGTATCTTGGGCAGTTTAGTTTTATGAACTCTATTTAGGTTTTGGGTTCAAAGATAGCCTGACTCCAGCAAGTCAGTGGCCTCCCCAGAGAATCAAAATCCAGGCTTCTGCTGGGGTGAGAATAGACATAGCAGGCTTCTCCCGAGCTGAGCTAAGGAGGGGATTTGTGACTCTAAAGACTCTTTATTTGGATTTTCAGTTGCCTTTCTGATTTTATCTCTAGTGCGCACATGTTTCATCAATACTACCAATTATTATTTTAAAGTTTTACTTGAATTCCTGTTTGTAAACACAGTATGATATAGTTTCAGGTTTACCACATAGTGATTCAACCCTTGGATACAACGCCTGGTACTGGTCACAGGTGCCCTCTACTATCCCCATGGCCTGGTTCCCCATCCCCCCCACCTTCCTCTGGTATTTATTAGTTTATTCTCTGTGGTTAAGAGTGTGTTTATTTATTTGCCTCTCTCATCCCCCCCTCCGCCCCTTTGCCAATTTGTTTGGTTTCTTAAAATTCACATGTGAATGCAATTATGTGGTATTTCTTATCTGTCTTTCTCTGACTGAGTTCATTTAGCATAAGTCCTTTCCACTTCTCCCATGTCATTGTAAATGGCTTCATTTTATCCCTTCTGATGAACGAGTCATGTTGCAGTGTGTATATTTACCACATCGTCTCTGCCCATTTTTCTGTCAATAGACATCTGGGCTGTATCCACAGTTTGGCTCTTGTTGATAATGCTGCTACAAACACTGGGCTGCGTGTCCCTCTTCGAATCTACTAAACAACTTCTGTATCCTTGGGGTAAATACCTAGCTGTGCAATTTTGGAATCGTAGTGTAGCTCGATTTTTAACTTCTTTTTTTAAAATTTTTTTTATGATAGTCACAGAGAGAGAGGCAGAGACACAGGCAGAGGGAGAAGCAGGCTCCATGCACCGGGAGCCCAAAGTGGGATTCGATCCCGGGTCTCCAGGATCGTGCCCTGGGCCAAAGACAGGCACCAAACCACTGCAACACCCAAGGATCCCCTTTTTTTAACTTCTGGAGGACCTTCCACACTGTTTTCCACAGTGGCTACATCTGTTCGCCTGCCCACCAGGAGTGTAAGGGAGCTACCCTTTCTCCATTGCCTCACCAACACCTGTTGTTTCTTGTGTTGTTAATTTTAGCCATTATGACGGCTGTCAGGTGACATATCATTGTGCTTTTGGTTTGCATTTCCCTGATGATGGGTGATGCTTTGTGTCCTTCCGTGTGTCTGGTGGCCATCTGGCTGTCTTGTCAGAGACAAAGTTCATTCATTTTTCTGCCCATCTGCAGTTGGATAATTTGTTTTTAGGATCTTGAGATTTATATTTCCTTTATGTGTTTTGCATACTAACTCTTTATTGGATGTGTTGTTTACCAATATCTCCTTTCATTTTGTATGTTGCCTTTTAGCTTTGGTTGTTTCCTTCACTTTGCAGAAGATTTTCATTTTGATGAAGTCCCAATAGCATTTTTGCTTTTGTTCCCTCACCTCAGAGGCATATCTAGAAAGAAAATCCAGTGGCCAATGTCAAAGACGTTGCTGCATCTTTTCTTCTTTGATTGGTTTCAGGTCTCACATTTAGGTCTTTCATCCATTTTGAATTTATTTTTTATATATATGGTGTAAGAAAATGGTCCAGTTTCATTCTTCTGCATGTGGCTGCCTGGTTTTCCCAACACTATTTGTTCTTATCCTGGGGTCAGGGTTAGGGTTTGTTGAAGAGACTGTCTTTGTGCCATTGGATATTCCTTCCTGCCTTGTCGATTAATGGATCATAGAGTTACAGGTTTGTATCTTGTTTTGGCTTTCCATTCTATTCTATTGATCTAAGCGTCTCCTGTTGGGAGATTCTTGATTGCTGATTCAATTTCATTGCTGGTTATCTGTTCAAGTTTCTTATTTCTTCCTTTATCATTTTTGCTATGTTATATATTTCCAGAATTGATCTATTTCTTCCAGGTTTTAGGTTCCTGGCATATAATTTTTCATAATGTTCTCTTATAATCGTTTGTATTTCTCTAGTGTTGGTTGTTATTTCTCTTTTTTCATTTGTGATTTTATTTGGGTCCTTTCACATCTTTGTATCTGTTTTCTTTTTTAAAGATTTTATTTATGTATTCATGTGAGACGCAGAGAGGCAGAGGTATAGGCAGAGTGAAAATGAGGCTCCATGCGGGGAGCCTGATGTGGGACTTGATCCCCCAGGACCCCAGGATCATGACCTGAGCCAAAGCAGATGCTCAACCACTGAGGCACCCAGGTGCCTTAGTGATTTAATTCCTTTGCTAGTTATGGGTCTGTTCACATTTTCTATTTCTTCCTATTTCAGTTTTGCTCATTTGCACATTTCTGGGGATTTGTCCATTTCTTCCAGGTCTCCCAGTTTGTTAGCGTATAATCTTTCATAGTATTCCCTTATAATTGTCTAATGTTTCTGGTGTTGATTGTGATCTCTCTCATTTGTGATTTTATTTATTTAGGTCTTTTCTCTTTTCTCGTTGGTAAGGCTGGCTAGGGCTTGATCCATTTTATTAATTATTTTAAAGAACCAGCTCTTTGTTTTGTTATTCCATTCTACTGTTTTTTGTTTCTGTATTTTTTATTTCTGCTCTCATCTTAATTTTTTCCCTTCTTCTGTAGGCTGTAGGCTTTGTTTGCTATTCCTTTTTTAGCTGCTTCAGGTGTAGGTTTAGGTTGTGTATTGGAGACTTCTTGTTTCTTGAGGTAGGCCTGTATTGCTATGTACTTCCCTCATAGGACTGCCTTTGCTACATCCTAGAGGTTTGGAGAAACATGTCTTCATTTTCATTTGTTTTAAATTTCCTCTTTAATTTTCTGGTTGCTCCATTCATTCTCTAGTAGGATGATCATAAACTCCACGTATTTTTGGTCCAATTTTTTTCTTACTGTCGACTTCCATTTTCATAGCGCCGTGGTCCGAAAATGTACATGGTGTGATATCAACTTTCTTGTACCTGTTGTACCTGTTGAGGGCTGATTTGTGGGCCCTGATATGATCTGTTCTGGATAATGTCCCATATGCAATTGAACGGAATGTGTATTCTGCTTTTGGATCTAATATTCTAACTGTATCTGTTGAGTCCCTATGGTCCAGTGTGTCAAGGCTATTGTTCCCTTGTTGATTTTCTGCATAGATGATCAGTCCATGGCCATAAGTGGGTGTTGAAATCCTCTGTCAGTGTATTATTATCTGTGAGTTCCTGTACGTTTGTTGTTAATTGGTTTCTATATTTCGGTACTCCCATGTTGGCAGCATAAATATTTAGTTGTTTGATCTGGATAGTCTTTTTAATTATGAAATAATGTTCTTCTTCATCTCTTCTTACAGTATTTGTTCTTTTTTTTGAGATTTAAATATTTTATTTATTTATTCATGAGAGATACACAGAGAAGCAGAGGCAGAAACATAGGCAGAGGGAGAGGCAGGCTCCCCAAAGGGAGGCCGATGTGGGACTCGATCCTGGGATCCCAGGATCACACCCTGAGCTGACTGCAGATGCTCAACCACTGAGCCACCAGGTGTCCCCCAGGGTTTGGTTTCAAATCTCGTTTGTCTGATATAAGTATGCGTCCTCTAGCTTTCTTTTTTTTTTTTTTTTTTTTTAATTTTTATTTATTTATGATAGTCACAGAGAGAGAGAGAGAGAGAGGCAGAGACACAGGCAGAGGGAGAAGCAGGCTCCATACACCGGGAGCCTGACGTGGGATTCGATCCCGGGTCTCCAGGATCGCGCCCTGGGCCAAAGGCAGGCGCTAAACCACTGCGCCACCCAGGGATCCCGTCCTCTAGCTTTCTTTTGATATCCATTAGTGTGGTAGATGATTTTCCCTCCCCTATCAATCTGCTGGTGTCTATAGGTCTAAGGTGAGCATCTTGTAGGCAGCGTACAGATGGATGTTGGTTTTTAATAATATTATTTAAGATAGTGAGAGAGAGAGAGAGAGGGGGGCAGAAATTTAGGCAGAGAGAGAAGCAGACTCCCCACCAGGAGCCCAATATGGGACTTCATCCCAGACTCCAGGATCACAACCTGAGTCAAAGGGAGATGCTCAACTCCTTGATACACTCAGGCATCCCGGATCCTGTGTTTTAAGCCACTCTGATACCCTCTATCTTTTGATTGGAACATTTAGTCTATCAGCATTCAGAGTGATTATTTAAACATATGAACTTTGTGCCTTTGTGTTACCGGAAGAGTTGGTGTTTCTGGTGACGTTCTCTGGTCCTTTCTAGTCTTTGTTGCTTTTGGTCTCTTTTTTTCCCCCACTAGAGGAGTCCCTTTTAAAATTCCTTACTGGGGAACCCTAGGTGGTGCAGCGGTTTATAGCCTGCCTTTGGCCCAGAGCGCGATCCTGGAGACCCGGGATCGAGTCCCACATCGGGCTCCCAGTGCATGGAGCCTGCTTCTCCCTCTGCCTATGTCTCTGCCTCTCTCTCTCTCTGACTATCATAAATAAATAAAAATTAAAAAAAATAAAATTCCTTACTGGACTGGTTAAGTGGTCATGAACTCCTTTATATGTTCCCTGTCTGGAAAATCTTTCTCTCTCCTTCTCTCTTGAATGACACCCTTGATGAAGCAAGAATTCATACAAACTGGACTACAATAAAAAGAAATTTAAAAACATAAAATAAATTTTTGGTCTTATGATTGAGGAAAATGGCATTTAGGAGGAAAACCAGAAGCTAAAAGAGAGGAGGACTGATTTCACCATCCTTAGCCTTCACAGGGACATGATGTCCTTTCCACGGAGGGGCCTCCCCTCCGTAGGATGCTTCCTGCCCCTCTGTGCTCCTTGTTTGAAACCAGCAGGCACATCTCTGTGCCTCTAGCACCTCTGCAGTCAAGGTTTATTGCGTCTTCCATGTATCCTATTGGGGACAACAGCATCGTGTATGTAACCATCTGGCTGCTGTTAGACAACATTGGGGGGATTCCGACTTTTGTTGGTTTTGGGGTGTGTGTGTGTCTATCACATGTAGCTATCACGTGCAGCTATCGGATCCTCTGGCTGGGTCACCCAAATGCCCAAATGTTTGGCACAACATCATTTCTGGTGCTGACACTGGGTGGCTATCTAGGCTCTCCTGGCAGACCCAGGGCTCGCTCTTGCAGTGACTTTCCGCTGGAGGGTCAGCTGAGCTGGAAGGTCCGCCTTGGCCATATTCCCATGTGGGGCAGTGGGTCCTGCCATGCGCTGGCTGCTTATCTTCTCCCCAATACCTCTCCAGCAGGGAACCAGACCTCAGGGCCACCCTGGTGGGAGCTCCTGAGGAGCCAGCTGCCCATGGGGGGGAGCCCTGGTGCTGCCTGTATTTGGGAGTCTGGGTGGGGATGGGGATGGGGTTCCTCGGTCCCCTGTGCTGCCTGGCCTTCAGGCCGAGTCCCATGCTCACCCAGCCCCTACTCACTAGGGCGAGGAGGGTGCCCTCTGCACCCTGGTGTGAGAGATCTAGCATCACAAGGTGTGCACGCCGAGTACACCTTGTGAGGGTGGCCCACGTGCGTGAGCTGAAGTGTGGGATATAGGAAATTAACAAAAATCCCTTACCCCTGAACAAGCAGAGCAGGACTGATTCCATTTTGTGCTCAACCTGCCATCTCCTCTATGACCCCACATGACTTGCTTTTGGCTTAAGGTGCTGCCCCACCCAACTCAAGCCGCTGGGCACTCCCTAATCCGAAATCGGCTCATAACAATGTAACCCTGTTTTGTGCCCCACAAAACTGCGTGCTAATTCTGACCAAAGTAATAGGCCAGTTCAAGTCGATACTATAGGGTAAAGTGTAATTCAATCGGCCACCTGCGTGTAGACCGACATGACTACGCATCTTTCAACATTACCATGGGCCATTGGCTCCTATAAAGCTGCTACGCCTCTTAGTCTTGGGGTCCAAGTCCCTATTCCTCTGTGTCGGGTGCACTTGAACCCAAGCTCCAGCTTGTAAAGAAACCCTTGGGAGTTTGCATCGGTGTGGGCTCCTTGGTGGTTTCTCAGATTTGCAACCTTGGGCACAACACAAGGTACCGCCCCGCAGGCCCTCTGTGCCCCAGGCACACAGGCACAGAGATGCAGGGAGTGGAGGAAGTGCCCCGGAACCCGGCCAGCCCCGGCTCCCTGGACAGAGGGAGCACAGACCTCCCAGGTTGCTTTCCACAGACCCTGGTGACCTGAGGCTCCCTGGCTGTCACTCTGTTCCAGCCACTCCTGGCCTGCAGGGCACAGGCTGAGTCCCAGTAAGTCTGTGGGGCCTGACCCTGGCGTCTGGCCGCCCTGGAATGCACATGTGGACGTCAGCTGTGTGTGCCTGGCAGCGCCTCTGCAGGGGCTGTTTGGGGCGTGGATGTACCCCCTCCTCCTCTCTCGGGGTCTCTCCACACCCTCTACACAGAGTTCTGGGAGACGCAGAAATGGGCTGGCTGTGCATTTTTGCACCACAACACTTTATTGACTTTCTACAGCAAACGGGCTCAGAGCCAAGGGTGCGTGCCTTCCCCTGGGGAAGGAGACCTTTCTGTCCTTTAGGGGAGGGCAAGAATCACATGTGGGGCGTGGGCTGGTGCTGGAGTCTCCCACCTGGGAGCATGTTTGGACTCAGGGTGGGGACGTGTCCTGAGGTTTCAGCATGAGAGACAGTTCTGATGACAGCAGAGCTGACCTGGACCTGCAGCTCATGGACTCCTGCGCTGGGTCCCCGCAGGGAAGCTGGACCCCGGACTTGGGCCCCCTGGGGCCCCAGAAACTGGTGGAGCCTCTCTCCTCATGTTGGTGTGGGTGGGGCCCACCAGCCTACCCCTCCACTCCCCTACCTGGGGTGTCCCGGGATCCCCAGGCCTGCCCTAGGTCAGCGACCTAGGCACGTGTTGGGCACACCCAGGAGGGCTAATACATCAGCTGTGGGAGGGCTCTCTCAGCCTGGGGCCAGAATCCAGGGCTGGCCAGGGCCATGGGGGGCTGGATCCCGTTAGTCTTTGTGTTGGGCCTGGGGGGACTCAAATCCCCCCAGTCCCCACAGAGCCCGGGGCCAAGCCAGCCCATGTCCCTCTGGGTTAGGGGCTGGTGTCCTATGCAGGGTGTGCCGCTCTCCAGGAGGGACAGTGGGTTGAGGCAGGGCACAGTGGGTCTTCTGCACCACTCACCTGCACCCACCCTGTCGGGGGCTCCCTGCCTTCCCTCCTTCCTGCAACCCCTGGGTACTCTATGGGAAACCCGGTCTTCTGATGAGAGCAGGGTATCCAGAGAACCCTGGTGAGGCTGAGTATGTCCCACAGGGCGCAGCTGCACTGGGTCCTTGCTGGGGGCAGATGGTGTGGGGGTGGATGTTGTGGGGGCAGGGGCATGATGGTGGTGGAGTGTGGGGGATGGTGTAGGGGGGATGGTGGGTGGTATAGTGTGGGTGTGAGGGGGGTGGTATAGGTAGGATGCCATTGGGGATGATGATGAAGGGGGATGGTGTGGGGGTGGGGAATGAGGGGGATGGCGTGGGGAGCCTGCAGATACAGGGCATCCACATTCTCTCGGACGCACACGGATACGTCTACAGATAAAGGCGACCCCAGTCTGGGGTTTGCTGTGACACCTTCCCCTGGGGCCCCGTGTGGTCAGTGCAGGGGGCTGGCTGGACCGGGGGCATTATCTGGGGGTCATCATACTATGTATGTTTACAAATTGCAAATAGTCTCAAATTAAATGCATAGAATTTAGATATATATAGAACACCAAGTGTGGGTGTCACCCTGACCTGTCTGACCCTCATCGGATCCATGTGTGTCCTGCTGCAGCCATGGCCATGACACCTGTCCCCAGGTCTGGTTACTGCCCTCCACGGGCCCCACTGCAGCCCCCTGCTTTTCAAGGGGCCGTCCCTCGCCCCTTTGGAGTTCAGCTCCCATGGAAACTCCTAGAGGCACCAATGTAGTGACCTCCTCATCCCCGAAGCCCTGGGGGTTGGGGCACAGGGGTCATCCCGGCACCCTACCATACAGTGGTGTGTTGCTGGCTGCTGTTGCTTCTCCCGGCCTCTTAAGCCCTGTGTTCCCTACCCAGAAGCCCCTGGGCCTCCCCAGGGGCCTGAAGCCCCCTGACTCAGCAGCCTCACCCCACCCCCTAGCAGTCCCAAAACATGATTTGGCTGCCGACGTCCTGTTGATGTCCAGGTCTATCTGCGTGATGTCCCTATAGGAGACGAGGCCTCCTCCTTCATTTCCTGCAGGAAAACCGAGGAGGAGGAGCCGGCATCAGGGACACAGACTATGGCCTGTCACCAGCTGCCATCCTGGGCAGGGAGCCCTGGGGCCACCATGGGAGTGTGTCCTACCGAAACCTCCTTTCTTCTCCTGGGAGGCCGGGGACAGACAGAGTGCCAACCGTGGCCGTGGGACCTCTCTGAGGGCCTGTGCTGAGCTGCTGTGGGCGGGAGGTGACTGAGGGTCAGCCTGGGTTGGAGGGAACAGGGGATCAGCCCAGGTGGGGAGGGGACTTGGGGGTGTTGTGCCCAAGATTGCGAATCGGAGAAACAACTAAGGAGCCGACACCGATGCAAACACACGAGGGTTGATTTACAAACTCGAGCTTGAGTCCAAGTATACCCCACACAGCGGAGCAGGGACTTGGACCCCAAGGTGGGTTTTAGCTTAGGTTTAAGGGCTGGTCTCAGGGACCTCCAGAAGGGCTGGAGGAATTCCTCAAGTTCTGTTTACATTTTGACATGAGGCCTTCAAGGGCATTGAGCTCTATTCTCATTCTAATATGGGGCTTTCTGGGACCTTAAGCTGTAAGCTGTTTTTTTCTTTTTTTCCTGTAACTGAAGTAATGTAAATTTTAGCTCTTATTCACAGGGTCCTGGGATGGCAGTACTTGTGCTAACAGTGAACTTAAAGTGGAACGGCCTCAATTTTCTCAGCCTCCCCACAGACAAGTGACTGAATTTTAAAACTCCAAATTTTAGGGGCTGCCCTGGTGGAGCCCTGTGCTCTTCCTGCCCAGGAGGGTTTCCTCGCACTCCTGGTCTTTGCTGGCCTGTCCCAGGAACTGGGCCCCGTGACTGCACAGGGGTTTGCAGCTTATGGCCACACAGGGCAGACAGCTGGCCCGAGTCCTGCTGCTCTCAGCCAGGTTCCTGCTCCTATGCCTGGGAACAGTTGGCGCCACTGTCCTTGGGACCCCTGGGATCCTGAGCCCACCCTGTCGCTCCAGGGATTGCCCCCCACTTCTCCACCTGAACACCTTAAGGCTGGTGTGTCCCCCACTCTAGGAGACTTCTGAAAGTTCAGATTTTGTGCACTGCTGCTTATAATATTGTGCTTAGACCCGTCAGTTGGCTCTCTGCCCTTGTGGGATCCGGGGCTGTGTCTCCCCAAGATCAACTGATTGATTTTTTTTAAGATTTTATTTTTCTGTAATCTCTACAGCCAACATGGGGCTAGAACTTGTTACCCCAAGAACAAGAGTCCCATGTTCTTACGAACCACACCAAGCCAGTCAGGCTCTCTTTGATTGATTGATACATGTTAATTGAAGCAGGGGTCTTGCATGTGTCAGGGCAGAAACTGAGCCCACGCTTTGAGGTGTGGTGGAGTCATTTGGACCTGATCAATGTGAAAGAAACTGTAGCTTCCCTGGGAGCCCAGGGAGCAGGGCCCACACACGTGAAAAGTTGATAATTTCCTTTACTGCAGTAGTTATTTTACTATTTATTTAAAGTGCTATTCAATGGTAAATGTCAATCTAGGATTGAGATACAGTGAGAACGTTCTAGGATTCGGAGGTAACTAAAGCTTCCCGTCAAGGACTCAATGTTCCAGTTCGATGCAGAGATAGGCAAGGAAGCAAAGAGTTATGAAACATGGCACTGGGGTGCCTGGCTGGTCTGGTTGGGGGATCTTGATCTCAGGGTTGTGAGTTTGAACTCCATGTTGGGTATAGAGAGGACATGAAACGAAATTATTTAACAAATAATAAATGGATGAACAAATAAATCATGACATCAAAGGTAAGTGCTTATGTCTCACCTGCGAACTATTCTTGATCACCCCGCTTGTACTACTTGGCCCAGATGACGTCCTCCACAAGGGATAGTCCCGCCTGATGGGAAGTGGGCATCTTTCATTGTAAGACCTGTGGTTCCCCTCGTTCTGTAGGGAGAGAAGAGCCACGAAGCCACAAGTTCGGGGGACCAGCATACACCTAGGCAATGACCATTTCTGAACCCGGTAGCCAGAACTCAGCCTCCTTTTAGGACGCGATGTCATAATGAAGCCCCTTTGGTCATTGTCTTGGATGCAGGGTGGAGGCTAAACTAGAATTAGGAAGAACAAAAGAAGAGGAAAGCCAGAAGCTGAAAGAGAGGAGGACAGATTTCACCATCTGTAGCCTTCACAGGGACATGGTGTCCTTTCCTAGGAGGGGCACCCCCTCTGTAGGATGATTCCTGCCTCTCTGTGCTCCTTTTTGAAACCCAGCAGGCACATCTCCGTGCCTCCAGTACCTCTGCAGTCATGGTTTATAGCGTCTTCCATGTATCCTATTGGGGACCACAGCGTGGTGTATGTAACCATCCGGCTGCTGTTTGACAACATTGGGGGGATTCCGACTTTTGTTGGTTTTGGGCTGTGTGTGTGTCTATCACATGCAGCTATCTGATCCTCTGGCTGGGTCACCCAAACGCCGAAATGGTTGGCACAACATCATTTCTGGTGCTGGCGCTGGGCAGATAGCTGGGCTCTCCTTGCCGACTCGGGGCTCGCTCCTGCAGTGACTTTCTGCTGGAGGGTCAGCTGAGCTGGAAGTTCCCTCTCAACCAAATTCCCATGTCCGGCAGGGGATCCCGCTGAGCACCAGCTGTTTCTCTTCTCTCCGATGCCTCTGCAGCTGTGAGTCAGACCTCAGCACCACCCTGGGGGGAGAGCCTGAGGAGCTGGCTGCCCATGATGGGGAACCCTGTTGCTGCCTGTGTGTGGGAGTCGAGTTGGGGTCAGGGCTGGGGTTCTCGGTCCCCTGTGCTGCCTGGCCTTCTGGCGAGTCCCATGCTCACCCAGCCCCTACTCACTAGGGCGAGGACGGTGCCCTCCATACACTGGTATGTGAAATCCAGAACCACAAGGTGTGCACGATGAGTCCACCTGGTGAGGGTGACCCAGGCTCGTGAGCTGTAAGTGTGGGACCCAGGAAAGTTAACAAAAATTCCCTACCCCTGGACAAGCAGAGCAGGACTGATTCCATTTTGTGCTACACCTGCCACCTCCCCTATGACCTCCACATGAGCTGCTTATTGCTTAAGGCGCTGCCCCACCCTAGTCACGCCACTGGGCACACCCTATTCGGAAATCGGTTCATAACAATGTAACCCTGCTTTGTGCCCCCCAAAACTGTGCGACAATTCTGACCAAAGTAATAGGCCAGCTCAAGTGGATACTATAGGGTAAGGTGTAATTCAGTCGGCCACCTGCGTGTGGACCGACATGACTGTGCAACTTTCTACATATCCCATGGGCCACTGGCCTCTATAAAGCTGCTATGCCTCTTAGTCTCAGGATCCACGTCCCTGCTCCGCTGTGTTGGGTGCAATTACACCCAAGCTCCAGCTTGTAAAGAAACCCTCGGGAGTTTCCATCGGTGTGGGCTCCTTGGTGGTTTCCCTGATTTACAATCTTGGGCACAACACCAGGGCGTGGTGTCCTGACATCCCTTCCAGGGGCACGCTGAACGCCCCGCAGGCCCTCTGTGCCCCAGCCACACAGGCATGGGGATGCGGGGAGGGTAATAAGTAATGGCCCCAGAACTCGGCCATCCTTGGCCCTCAGGACAGAGGGAGCACAGACCTCCCAGGTCGCTGTGCACAGACCCTGGTGACCTGAAGCTCCCTGGCTGTCACTCTGTCCCATCCCCTCCTGGCCCGGGGGACACAGCCTGAGATCAAGTAAAGTCTGTGGGGTCCTGACCCTGGCGTCTGGCTGCCCCTGGAAGGCACGTGGGGATGTCAGCTCTGTGTACCTGGTGGCGCCCCTGCAGGGGCTGTTTGGGGCCTGGATGGTGCCCCATCCTCCTCTCTGGGTGTCTCTCCACACTCCATGCATAGAGTTCTGGGAGACACAGAAACGGGCTGGCTGTGCATTTTCGCACAACACTTTATTGACTTTCTACAGCAAAGGGGCTCAGAGCCTAATACGCGCCTTCCCCTGGGGAGGGAGACCTTTCTGTCCTTTAGGGGAGGGCAATAATCACACGGTGTGGAGGGGCGGGTGCTAGAGTCCACATCGTGGGAGCATGTGTGGACTCCGGGTGGGGGCGTGTGTCCTGAGATTTCAGCCTGAGTGACTGTTCTGAGGACAGCAGAGATGACCTGGACCTGCAGCTTATGGGCTCCTGCACTGGGCCCCCGCAGGGCAGCTGGACCCCTGCCTTGGGCCCTCTGGGGCCCCAATACCTGGAAGAGCCTGCCTCCTGGTGTGGGGTCGGGTGGGGCCAACTGGCCTATCCATCCTCTCCCCACCCTGGGGTGTCCCGGGAACCCAAGGCCTGCCCTAGGTTAGCAACCTGGATCTGTGGGGCATGCCCAGGGCCCAGGAGGCCACATCCGGCTGTGAGAGGGCTCGCTCAGCTTGGGGCCAGAATCCAGGGCTGGCCAGGACCTTGGGGGCCTGGATCCCATTAGTCTTTGTGTTGGGCCTGGGAGGAGCTCAAATCAACCTAGCCCCCACAGAGCACAGAGCCAGGTCAGCCGAGGTCACTCTGGGTTAGGGCCTGGTGTCCTGTGCGGGGTGTGCCGCCCTCCAGGAGGGACAGTGGGCGGAGACAGGGTCCAATGTGTCCTCTGCACCACTCACCTACACCCAGCCTTTCGGGGATCACTGCCTTCTCTCCTCCCTGCAATCTCTGGGTTCTCTATGGGACAATCGGGCTTCTGATGGGAGCAGGGTATCCTGAGAACCCCGGGGAGGCTGAGCATGTCCCACAGGGGGCAGCTGCACTGGGTCCTTGCTGGGGGCTGATGGTGTGGGGGTGGATGTTGTGGGGTAGGGATATGATGATGGTGGTATATTAGGAAGGTACAAATATTAGCCTTGAATCAATATTAAAATATTCGCATTAACCAAAGACCATACTTTATTCAGATTTCCTTAGTTTTTGCTAAGTTACCATCCCTCATATCACATTCCATTTGTACTCATGTTTTCTTAGGCTCCTCTGGATTGTGAAGTCTTTCAGCCTTTCCTTGTTGTCGTTGAACTGGAACACTTTGAGAAGTAGAGTATTTTGTAAAATTTACCTCAGTTGGGAAATGTCTGTTGTTTATCTCATGATTGAACTCTTTTTGTGGATTATATACAGATATATAATGCCATTTTTAGTATATCATATAAAGGATAGATATTATCAACATGATTTATCAGTCTTGGTATCGATCTGATCATCTTGCTGAGGTAGTGTTTGTCAGCTTTCTCCGTAGTAAAGTGATTCCTATTATTATTAGTATTATTAGTATTATTATTATATTATCATTTTTATATAAATATTTTCATATTATATTTTGTAGAAGGAAGTTACTATGTGTATTCCATACATAAGATTGGGAGGCTATGCTAATCAACTTGAGGGTGGAATGTCTGCACAACTTCTTTGAAATTCTTCTACATGGGAGATTTCTCTTCCTTCTGAGTTTGTTTCTTTTAAAAGATATCATTTATTTATTTGAAAGAGAGAGGAGAGATAAACCATGAGTGGGAGAGGCAGATGGAGAGGGAGAATCAGGTTCCCTGCTGAACAGGGAGCCTGCCTTGGGACCTGGATCATGATCTGAGCCTAAGGCAGAAGCTTAACAGACTGAGCCACACAGATGCCACTTTTTCTTTCTTTTTTTTTTTTAATAATAAATTTACTTTTTATTGGTGTTCAATTTGCCCACATACAGAATAACACCCAGTGCTCAGCCTGTCAGTACCCGTCGTGGATTCACCCCACCCCCGCCCTCCTCCCCTTCCATCACCCCTAGTTCATTTCCCTGAGTTAGGAGTCTTTATGTTCTGTCTCTATTTCTGATATTTCCCACACATTTCTTCTCTGTTCCCTTATATTCCCTTTCACTCTTATTTATATTCCCCAAGTGAATGAGAACATGCAATGTTTGTTCTTCTCCGATTGACTTACTTCACTAAGCATAATACCTTCCAGTTCCATCCACTTTGAAGCAAATGGTGAGTATTTGTCGTTTCTAATGTCTGAGCAAGGCCCACCTTTTCTCTCTCTTCATCTTCTGAGTCTCCTATGATATGAATGTTATTGATTTATAAGTGGCTGACATCCCTACGTCTGTCTCTGTGGTCCATAACCTTTCTTGTTTTGAAGGCTTCCACTTGGGACTGCATCTCAGTTATAGCATTTTTAACATTGGCCTGACTAGATTTTACTTCTTTTATTTCTACAGTAAGGGATTCTCTAGTTTTCTTCTGTGCTCTTTTTCCAGCCCAGCTGCTATCTTTATAATCATTGTTTTAAACTGTAGTTAGACATCATATATGTGTATTGATGAACTTCCTGGCTGTGAGTAGAACCTCATGTTATTTTATTGAGGTGAATTTCTCCATCTCATTATTTTTTCCAGAAAAGAAAGAAGGAAGAAAAAGAAAAAACAAGAAAAACAAGAGCAACTGCCCCCCCCCCAAAAAAAACCCCACCAGATTATTTTGGCCTGTTTGTTAAAGATTATAAATCCCAAAGTAAGAAAAACAATTAAAGTACCATGAAAGTAAATATAAGAAATATATAAGGTACATACATAAAAATTAAAATAAGGCAATTTATAAAATAGAATCAAAGAAAATACATGAAAATAAAGCACAAAGTACAAAGGAAGCTAGACCCTACTTTCCAGGCAGAGCTGAAGCTCTGCAGCCTCTGTGGTCCAACAACTTGGTGGCAGCGAATGGTCTGTGCAGGGTCTCGGGATGGGTCTTGGTGCTGATTCTCAGGTGCACATCTGTGTGGTAGATGCAACTGCGGGGTCAGAGGCAGGGTGGGCGTCAGCACCTCTGGCCTCCAGTGGGCGGCGCTGTGCTGCTCCCTGAGTCTCCCTGCTGATGGGCGGGATGCGGGTGGGGACGCTGGGTCCTCTGGCGCTGGGGCTGAGCATCCCACCCCCCCCATCTGCAGGGGCCTGGACAGAAGAGCTGCCAACCCCCCGGGTCTCTGCTGCTTCTCTCAGAACCCTGCTTTTACTCTGCCTGCGTCCGAGCTTCTTTTGGTTTTGTTTTTTTATCTCAGACTGTTGTGCCCAAGATTGCGAATCCGAGAAACCACCGAGAAGCCAACACCAATGCAAACACACGAGGGTTTATTTACAAGCTCGAGCTAGTGTCCAAGTACACCCGACATAGCGGAGCAGGGACTTGGACCCCGACGTGGGTTTTAGCTTAGTTTTAAGAGCTCGTCTCGGGGACCTCCAGGAGGGCTGGAGCATTTCCTCAAGTTCTGTTTACATTTTGATATGGGGCCTTCTAGGGCATTGAGCTCTGTTCTCATTCTAATAGGGGCTTCCTGCCCTTGGCCTGAACTCAGTTTTGATTCTATTGTGGGGCTCTCTAGGACATTATGATGTAAACAGTAAAGGTTCCACAACTGGAAGGGGAACTCACACTGTCCCTATATGCTGAAGACGTGGTACTACAAACAGGAAACCTGAGAGCCTCCACCAAAACCTGTTAGAACTAAGGAGTGAGTTCAGTAAAGTCAGGGGACACAAACTGACCCTACAGAGCAGAGTAGCCTTGCTGTGTCCCGACAATGAGCACTCGGGAAGGAAATGAAGGACGTGACTCCCTTCTCAGGAGCATCACAGAGAATAAATAATGAGACAGAACCAAAGGAGCACAAGACTTGTCCAGTGATCATACCAGTCACTGGGAGGCCGTCCTGGGCTCGTGGGGTGGGAGTCTCATCTTGTGAAAATGTCCACAGTTCCTGAAGCGACCCTCAGTTTCAATGTCATTCGTATCAAAATCATGGTGGCAGGTCTTAGAAATAGGAAAAAAAAAACCCATAACATCTATCCGCCCCCACAAATGACCCTGGACAGCAAATCAGTATTGGGGAAGCAGGACAGAGTGGGACACAGCACTTTCCTATTTCAAACGATGTCACAGAGACACAGGATATAGCAGTGTTGTTCTGGGGCCCCTGGCTGGCTCTGTTGGTTAAACATTCGACACCTGACCTCACCTCCAGTCCTGATCTCGGGGTCGTGAGTTCTAGCCCTGGGCTGGGCCATGGACGAGGTGTGGAGCCTACTTAAACAAACCAGACCCATGGGGGGTGGTCCCGGCATAAGCTGAAGGAGCAGAACAGAGAGTCCAGAAGGAATTGTGCTCTGATACCACTGATTTTTTTTAACTTAATTTAATTTAAACCCAATAATTAACATATAGTGTATTATACTTTCAGAGGAAGAATTCAGGGATTCACCAGTTGGAGATAACAGCAGTGCATGTGACATCACGTGCCCTTCTTCATGCCCGTCCCCTGTTATCGCCTCGCCCGTCCCCTACCCTCCAGCGACCCTCAGTTTGTTCCCTATAATTAAGAGTTGGTATTTCCTGCATCTGTTTTCATCTTATTTGTTTTTCCTTCCCTTCACAGATGTTCATCTGCTTTGCTTCTTTAATTCCACCTATGAATGACACCACATGGTCATTCTCATTCCCGACTGACTTATTTCACTTAACATGATTTCTCTAGTTCTATCCACGTCATTTCAAATGGCAAGATTTCCTTCTCTTTGATAGCTGAGTACCATTCCTCTCTCTATGACCGTCATCTATCTCCCATCCTCTTTATCCATCATCTGCCTGAGGGCACCGAGACTTCTCCCACAGTGTGGCTACTGTGGACCCGGCCGTTGTGGACATTTGGGTGCTGGTGTCCCGAGTCTCACTGCATCTGTATCTTTGGAGTCAGCTCCAGGCCCTGCACCTGCTGGTCGCAGGGCGGCTCTATTTGTAACTTCCTGAGGAGCCTCCACACTGTTTCCAGGGCGGCTGCACCAGCCCGTGGTCCCGCCCACAGTGGAAGAGGGTTGAATGAGTTTTGCAGGACATGGTAAAAGTCTGGTCCACATTTCATTTTGCAGTCTGTGGGCTCCAATTCCTTGTCCTTAAGTATTTCTGGGGAAGCAGGGTGTTGGGCTCCGTTTCAGTGAGACGTTTCCGATGCTAACAGGCCACAGCTGGAGCCTGGAAGGAGGCAGGTGCTGCCCCCTGCACCAGCAAGCTGCCTCCTGCACAGCCTCCTGCAGCGCCTAGTGGCCCGAAGGGGGCGCCGGAGCCCAGGCCCCACCCAGGGGGCCTGCATGTGCAGTAGGCCTCCTCTGCCTGCACTAACAGGAGCCAGCCTGTGCTGGGAAGGCCTGAGGAGGACATGGGGACGCGTCCACCCTGATGAGCCACAGCCTCCTCAGGATGCGCAGGGAGTCTAAAGGGGGACATTGGGCCGCGTTCACGCTGACAGGAGCCCCAGTCTCCTCAGGACACGTGGTGAGGCTTCAGGAAGATGTGGGCCCGCATACACCCTGATAGGAGACCCTGGGCTGCCTCAGGACCCACGGGGATGATTCAGAATATTGTGGGCCCACATCCACGCTGACAGGAGCCCCTGGGCCACCTCAGGATCCGCGGGGAGGCATCAGGAAGATGTGGCACCGCGTCCACTCTGGTAGGAAATCCCAGGCCCGTCAGGATATAAGTTGAGGCTTCTGGAAGCTGGGGGCCGCATTCAGGGTGACAGGAGCCGCGCCCTCCTCAGAACCCTCGGTGACAATTTGGGTGTACGTGTGGTCACGTCGACACAACAGGACGCTGACTTCCTCAGGACCCCTGGTGTAGTCTTCGGGAAATATGGGGATGCGTCCATGCGGACAGAAGACCGCAGCCTTGTCAGGGCCTCTGGTGAGGCTTAAGAAAGATGTGGGTGCCTCATGCACACTGACAGGAATCGCCAGCCTCCTCAGGACACACTGTGAAGGTTTGGGAAGATTTGGGGCCAGGTCCATGCTGACAGGAGACCCCAGCCTCCTCAGGTCTTATGGTGAGGCTTGAGGAAAATGTGGGGCCATGTCAACACTGACAGGACACCCGTCCTCCTCAGGATCTGCACTTCGGCTTTGGTATATATGGGGCTGGGTCTATGCTGACAGGAGCCCACAGCTTCCTCAGGACCCACGGTGAGTTTTCTGGGGGGCGTGGGGTCATGTCCAGGCTGACAGGAGCCCCCGGCCTCCTGAGGACCTGCTGTGAGGCTTCCAGAGGATGTGAAGCATACTCCACAGTGACAGGAGACCCGGCGTCCTCAGGACCCGCTGACTATGACTCAGGAACACGTGGGGCCATGTCCGCACTCACAGAGCCCGGCTTCCTCAGGACCACCTGGAGGACTCTGGAGGTGCCGTTGGGGGCCACGTCCATATTAGAAGAGACTCCTCAGAACCACAGGGTAAGTGAATGGGTAGAATGAATGGTAGGGTCAGGGGAGTGGAGGCAGTTGGTGGTTAGCCTTAGGTTAGATGTTAGGTGTTAGTGATTATGCTTATGGTTATGGATTAGAGGTTAGAGTGAGGGATAAGAGTAAGGGTCAGTGGTTAGGAGTTAGGATGTGGGTTAGGGGTAGGGGCAGGATTTAGAGTTAGGGTTAGGGTTTAGGCTTTAGGGATTAGGGCAGGAGGTTCGGAGTTGGGGTTAGGGTTATGGTTAGAGTTAGGGTTGGGCTTAGGTTTGCAGTTAGGGTTAGGGATTAGGGTGTGAGTTAGGGTTAGGGGTTAGAGTTAAGGGTTAGAGTTAAAGTTAGGGCTAGGTTTAGGGTTAGGGTGAGGGTTAGGATTAGGATAGGGGTTAGGGCTAGGGGTAGTGTTAGTGTTTGGTTAGGGGTTAGGGTCAGGTCAGGGTCAGTGTACGGTTTTGGAAACGGGTAAGATATAGGGTTAGGGATTGGGTTAGGGGTTGGTTTTAGGGTACGGGTTAGGGTACAGTTTGTGGTATGAGATAGGATTAGTATTAGAGGGTTAGGGTTAGGGTACAGATTAAGGTTAGGAATAGGATTTGAGTACATTAAGTTAAGTTTAGGTTTAGAGGTTAGAGTTAGGGTAGATTTAAGGTAGGGGTCGGGGTTAAGGGTTTAGAATAGGTTTAGGATTTAGGGTGAGGCTTGGCAGGAAGGTTTAGTGCATGTGTTTTGGTCTTGGGTTTGTGTTTGGTTTTCGATTAGTGATAGGTCTTGTTTAAGGTTTAGGTTAACATTAGGCTGAAGTGTAGGGTTAGGCTTATGTCTGTGTATGGGTAGAGTTTGGGTCTTGGCATGTGCCTGCACTGGGACTCCTAATATCTTGGGCAGTTTAGTTTTATGAACTCTATTTATGTTTTGGGTTAAAGGTAGCCTGACTCCACCAAGTCTGTGTCCTCCCCAGAGAATCAAAATCCAGGCTTCTGCTTGGGTGAGAATAGGCATGGCAGTCTTCTCCTGAGCTGAGCTAAGGAGGGGTTTTGTGGCTCTAAATGCTCTTTATTTGGATTTTCAGTTGCCTTTCTGATTTTATCTCTAGTGCGCTCATGTTTCATCAATACTACCAATTATTATTTTAAAGTTTTACTTGAATTCCTGTTTGTAAACACAGTATGATATAGTTTCAGGTTTACCACATAGTGATTCAACCCTTGGATACAACGCCTGGTAGTGGTCAGAGGTGACTTCCACTATCTCAAACCCCTGATTCCCCTTCCCCCCCCCCTCTGGTATTGATTAGTTTATTCACTGTGGTTAAGAGTGTGTATCTTGGTTTGCTTCTCTCATCCCCCCCTCCGCCCCTTGCCAGTTTGTTTGGTTTCTTAAAATTCACATGTGAATGCAATTGTATGGTATGTGGTATCTGTCTTTCTCTGACTGACTGAGTTCATTTAGCATAAGTCTTTACAATTCTCCCATGTCATTGTAAATGGCTTCATTTCATCCCTTCTGATGACCCAGTGATGTCGCAGTGTGTGTATTTACCACATCGTCTCTGCCCATTCATCTGTTGATGGACATTTGGGCTGTATCCACAGATTGGCTGTTGTTGATAACGCTGCTACCAACACTGGGCTGCGTGTCACTCTTTGAATCTACTAAACTACTTTTGTATTCTCAGGGTAAATACCTAGCTGTTTAATTTTTGAATCAGAGGGTAGCTCTATTTTTAACTTCTTTTTTCAAATTATTTTTATATAGTCACACAGAGAGGTTGAGACACAGGCAGAGGGAGAAGCAGGCCCAATGTACCAGGCTCCCAATGTGGGATTCGATCCCGGTTTTCCAAGATCACGCCCTGGGCCAAAGGCAGGCACCAAACCGCTGCGCCACCAGGGATCCCCTATTTTTAAATTTTTGAGGACCCTCCACACTGTTTTCCACAGTGGCTGCACATTTTCGCATGCCCAGCAGGAGTGTAAGGGGGCTCCCCCTTCTCCATAGCCTCACCAACACCTGTTGTTTCTTGTGTTGTTAATTTTAGCCATTATGACGGCTGTCAGGTGACATCTCATTGTGCTTTTGGTTTGCTTTTCCGTGCTGATGAGTGACGCTGATGGTCTTTCTGTGTGTCTGGTGGCCATCTGGATGTCTTGACAGAGACAAAGTTCATTCATGTCTTCTGCCCATCTGCAGTTGGATAATTTGTGTTTAAGATGCTGACATTTATATTTGCTTTATGTATTTTGGATACTAAATCTTTATTGGATGTGTTGTTTACAAATATCTCCTCTCATTTTGTATGTTGCCTTTTAGGTTTGGTTGTTTCCTTCACTTTGTGGAAGCTTTTTCAATTTGATGAAGTCCCAATAGTATTTTTGCTTTTGTTTCCCTCACTTCAGAGGTATATCTAGAAAGAAGATCCAATGGCCAATGTCAAAGACGTTGCTGCCTATCTTTTCTTCTTTGGTTTCAGGTCTCACATTTAGGTCTTTCATCCATTTTGAATTCATTTTTTATATATATGGTGTAAGAAAGTGGTCCAGTTTCATTCTTCTGCATGTGGCTGCCTGGTTTTCCCAACACCATTTGTTCTTATCCTGGGGTCAGGGTTAGGGTTTGTTGAAGAGACTGTCTTTGTGCCATTGGATATTCCTTCCTGCCTTGTTGTCGATTATCGGATCATAGAGTTACAGGTTTGTATCTTGTTTCGGATTTCCATTCTGTTCTATTGATCTAAGCGTCTCCTGTTGGGAGA
The DNA here is from genome assembly GCF_048164855.1 of Canis lupus baileyi. Taxonomy (NCBI): domain Eukaryota; kingdom Metazoa; phylum Chordata; class Mammalia; order Carnivora; family Canidae; genus Canis; species Canis lupus. The sequence continues at coordinate 75,090,479 of NC_132844.1, read as the reverse complement.
TCCTTGATTGCTGATTCAATTTCTTTGCTGGTTATCTGTCTGTTCAAGTTTCTTATTTCTTCATCATTTTTGCTATGTTATATATTTCCAGGAATTGATCTATTTCTTCCAGGTTCTTGGTTGCTGGCATATAATTTTTCATAATGTTCTCTTATAATCCTTTGTATTTCTGTAGTGTTGGTTGTTATTTCTCTTTTCTCATTTGTGATTTTATTTGGGTCCTTTCTCATCTTTTTATCTTTTTTCTTTTTTTAAGTTTTTATTTATGTATTCATGAGAGACACACAGAGGCAGAGGTATAGGCAGAGGTTAAATGAGGCTCCATGCGGGGAGCCTGATGTGGGACTTGATCCCCCAGGACCCCGGGTTCATGACCTGAGCCAAAGCAGATGCTCAACCACTGAGGCACACAGGTGCCTTGCTGATTCAATTCCTTTGCTACTTATGGGTCTGTTCACATTTTCTATTTCTTCCTATTTCAGTTTTGCTCGTTTGCACATTTCTAGGGATTTGTCCATTTCCTCCAGGTCTCCCAGTATGTTAGCGTATAATCTTTCATAGTATTCCCTTATAATTGTCTTATTTTTCTGGTGTTGATTGTGATGTCTCTTCTCTCATTTGTGATTTTATTTATTTAGGTTTTCTCTTTTCTCGTTGATAAGGCTGTCTAGGGCTTGATCCATTTTATTAATTATTTTGAAGAACCAGCTCTTAGTTTCGTTATTCCCTTCTACTGTTTTGTTTTTTCTGTATTGTTTATTTCTGCTCTCATCTTTATTTTTTCCCTTCTTCTGCAGGCTTTAGGCTTTGTTTGCTATTCCTTTTCCAGCCTCTTTAGGTGTAGGGTTAGGTTGTGTATGGGAGACATCTTGTTTTTGAGGTAGGCCTGTATTGTTATATACTTCCCTCATAGGACTGCCTTTGCTACATCCTAGAGGTTTGGAGAAACATTTTTTCATTTTCATTTGTTTTAAATTTCCTATTTAATTTCCTGGTTGCTGCATTCATTCTCTAGTAGGATGTTCATAATCTCCATGTATTTTTAGTCTGTCCAAATTTTTTCATACTTTTGACTTAGCGTTTCATAGCGTCGTGGTCCGAAAATGTACATGGTGTGATTTCAGTCTTCTTGTACCTCTTGTACCTGTTGAGGGGTGATTTGTGGGCCATGATATGATCTGTTCTGGTGAATGTCCCATGTGCACTTGAAAGGAATGTGTATTCTGCTTTAGGAAGAAATGTTCAGAGTATATCTGTTGAGTCCCTTTGGTCCAGTGTGTCAAGGTTATTGTTCCCCTGTAGATTTTCTGCATAGATGATTGGTTCATTGCCATAAGTGGGTGTTAAAATCCCCTGTCATTGTATTATTATCAGTGAGTTTCTGTACGTTTGTTGTTAATTGGTTTGTATATTTAGATACTCCCATATTGGCAGCATAAATATTTAGTTGTTTGATCTTGATAGAGAGTCTTTTTAATTATGAAATAATGCCCTTCTTCATCGCTTCTTAAAGTATTTGTTCTTTCTTTTTTGAAATGTAAATATTTTATTTATTATTCATGAGAGATACACAGAGAAGCAGAGGCAGAAATATATGCAGAAGGAGAATCAGGCTCCCCAAAGGGAGGCCGATGTGGGACTCGATCCTGGGATCCCAGGATCACCCCCTGAGCCGAAGGCAGATGCTCAACCACTGAGCTACCAGGTGTCCCCCAGGGTTTCGTTTCAAATCTAGTTAGTCTGATATAAGTATGGGTCCTCCAGCTTTCGTTTGATATCCATTACATTTATAGATGGTTTTCCATCCTCTGACTTTCAATTTCCTGGTGTCTAAAGGTCTAACGTGAGCATCTTGTAGGCAGCATACAGATGGATCTTGTTTTTTTAATAATGATTTTATTTATGAGAGAGAGAGATAGAGAGGCAGAAAATTAGGCAGAGAGAGAAGCAGGCTCCCCACCAGGAGCCCAATATGGGACTTGATCCCAGACTCCAGGATCACACCCTGAGTCAAAGGCAGAGGCTCAACCCCTGAGCCACCCAGGCATCCCGGATCCTGTTTTTTAAGCTACTCTGATACCCTATATCTTTTGATTGGATCATTTAGTCTATCAGAATTCACAGTGATTATTGAAAGATATGAACTTATTGCCTTTGTGTTACTGGTAGAGTTGGTGTTTCCAGTGACGTTCTCTTGTTCTTTCTAGTCTTTGTTGCTTTTGGTCTCTTTTTTTCGCCCACTGGAACAGTCCCTCTTAAAATTCCTTACTGGACTGGTTAAGTGGTCCTGAACTCCTTTATATTTTGCCTGTCTGGGACAAGCTGTCACTCTCCTTCTATCTTGAATGACACCCTGCTGAAGAAAGAATTCATACAAATTGGACTCCAATAAAAAGAAATTTAAAAACATAAAATAAATTTTTGCTATTATGATTGAGGAAAATGGCATTTAGGCGGAAAACTAGAAGCTGAAAGGGAGGAGGACAGATTTCACCATCCATAGGCTTCACAGGGACCTGGTATCCTTTCCTAGGAGGGCCACCCCCCCGTAGGATGCTTCCTGACCCTCTGTGCTCCTTGTTGGAACCCATCAGGCACATCTCCATACCTCCGGGACCTCTGCAGTCGTGGTTTATACCGCCTTCCATGGATCTTATAGGGGACCACAGCGTCATGTATGGAATTATGTAGCTGTTTTTTGACAACAATAGGGGGATTCTGACTTTTGTTGGTTTTGGGGTGTGTGTGTATATCACATGCAGCTATCACGTGAATCTATCGGATCCTCTGGCTGGGTCACCCAAATGCCGAAATGGTTGGCACAACATCATTTCTGTTGCTGGAGCTGGGCGGCTAGCTGGGGTCTCCTGGCTGACCCGGTGCTCGCTTGTGCAGTGACTTTCTACTGGAGGGTCAGCTGAGCTGGAAGGTCCAGCTCGGCCACATTCTCATGTCCGGCAGTGGGGCCCACCATGTGTCGGCTGATTCTCTTCTCCCTGATGCCTCTCCAGTAGGGAGCCAGATATCGGGGCCACCCTGGGGAGGCCCTCAATGCCCCAGGCACACAGTCACGGGGATGATGGGTGGAGGAAGGGCCCCGGAACACAGCCAGCCCAGGCCCCCTGGACAGAGGGAGCACAGACCTCCAGGTGGCTTTGCACAGATCCTGGTGACCTGAGGCTTCCTGGCTGTCACTCTGTCCCAGCCCCTCCTGGCCTGCGGGGCACAGCCTGAGTCCCAGTAAAGTCTGTCAGGTCCTGACCCTGGCATCTGGCCACCCCTGGAAGGCACATGGGGACGTCAGCTGGGTGTGCATGGTGGCGCCCCTTTCAGGGGCTGATGGGGCCTGGTTGGTGTCCCCTCCTCCTCTCTGGGGGTCTCTCCAAGCTCCGTGCACAGTGTTCTGGGAGACACAGAAATGGGCTGGCTGTGCATTTTCGCACCACAACACTTTATTGACTTTCTACAGCAAACGGGCTCAGCGCCGAGGGTGCGTGCCTTCCCATGGTGAGAGAGACCTTTCTGTCCTTTAGGGGAGAGGACAAGAATGACACAGGTTGTGGGTGTGGGTGCTGGAGTCCCCCACCTGGGAGCATGTGTGGAATCCGGGTGGGGGGCGCATGTCCTGAGGTTTCAGCCTGAGAGACCGTTCTGACGACAGCAGAGCTGACCTGGACCTGCAGCTCATGGGCTCCTGTGCAGGGTCCCCGCAGAGCAGCTGGACCCCGGCCTCGGGCTCCCTGGGGCCCCAGCACCTGGAGCAGCCTGCTTCATGGTGTGGGTGCGAGTTTGGCCCACCGGCCTACCTCTGCTCTCCCCACCCTGGGGTGTCCCAGGATCCAAAGGGTGCCCTAAGTCAGCGACCTGGTTCTGTGGGGTACACCCAGGGCCAAAGAGGCCACATCCAGCTTTGAGAGGGCTCACTCAGCCCGGGGCCAGAATCCAGGGCTGGCCAGGGCCATGGGGGGCTGGATCCCATTAGTCTTTGTGTTGGGCCTGGGGGGGGCTCAAATCAACTCAGCCAGGTCAGCCCAGGTCCCTCTGGGTTAGGGGCTGGTGTCCTGTGCAGGATGTGCCGCCCTCCAGGAGGGGCAGTGTGTGGAGGCAGGGCACGGTGCATCCTCTGCACCACTCATCTGCACCCACCCTGTCGGGGGCTCCATGTCTTTCCTCCTCCCTGCAACCCCTGGGTACTCTATGGGACACCTGGGCTTCTGATGGGATTAGGGTATGCAAAGAAAGCAGGGGAGGCTGAGCATGTCCCACAGGGGGCACCTGCACGGGGTCCTTGCTGGGGGTAAATCGTGTGGGGGTTGATGGTGTGGAGGCAGGAGTATGATTCTGGTGGAGTGTGGGGGTTGGTGTAAGGGGGATGGTGTTGTGGTATAGTGTGGGTGGGGATTGTGTGGGGCTGTGTGGGTGTGAGGGGGATAGTGTAGGTGGGATGCCATTGGGGATGATGATGTAGGGGGATGATGTGGGAGTGGGGAATGAGGGGGGCCTGCAGACACAGGGTATCTCTTCCTCTAAGATGTACAAGGAAACGTCTACAATTAAAGGCTACCCCAGTCTGGGTTTGTTGTGACACCTGCCCCTGGGGCGCGGTGTGGTCATTGCAGGGCCTTGGCTGCACTGGGGGCATTATCTGGGGGTCATCATATTATGTGTGTTTACAAATTGCAAATTGTCTCAAATTAAATGCATAGAATTTAGAAATATATAAAGCACCAAGAGTGGGTGTCACTCTGACCCGTCCGACCCACATGGGATCGATGTGTGTCCTGCTCCAGCCGCAGCCATGCCGCTTGGCCCCCAGGTCCGGTTCCTTCCCCCCACGTCCTCCACCCTGTCCCCTGCTTCTCAAGGGGCCATCCCTCTCCCCAGTGGTGTTCAGCTCCCATGGCAACCCCTGGAGGCCCCATCCTAGTGGCCTCCTCATCCCTGAGGCCCGGGGGTGTGGGCACGGGAGAGATCCCAATCACCCTACCATGGAGGGGTGTGTTGTTGGCTGCTGTTTCTCCCCCTGGCCTCAGAGTCCCCATTTTCCCTACCCAGAAGCCCCCAGGGCCCCAAAGCCCCCTGGCCCAGCAGCCTCACCCGGCCCTTAGCAGTCATAAAACATGATGTGGCTGCCGAACGTCCTGTTGACCTCCAGGTCTACCTGTGTGATGTCCTAGGAGGAGACCAGGGCCTCCTCCTTCATTTCCTGTGGGAAAACCAGGGAGGAGGAGCAGGCGTCGGGGACACAGACCCCGACCTGTCACGAGCTGCCGTGCTGGACAGGGAGCCCTGTGGTCACCATGGGAGTGTGTCCTGCCGAAACCTCCTTCCTTCCTCTGGGAGGCCAGTGACAGCGGGAGTGCTCACCGCGCTCGTGGGACCTGTGTGACGGCCTGTGCCCAGCTGTTGTGTGCGGGGAGGTGATTGTCACCCTGGGTGGGAGGGGATACGGGTTCAGCCAAGGTGGGAGGGAACACGGGGGTGTTGTGACCAACATTGCGAATCCCAGAAACCACAGAGAAGCCGACACTGATGCAAACACACGAGGGTTTATTTATAAGCTCAAGCTTGTGTCCAAGTATACCCAGCACAGCGGAACAGGGACTTGGACCCCGAGGAGGGTTTTACCTTAGTTTTAAAGGCTGGTCTCAGGGACCTCCAGAAGGGCTGGAGCAATTCCTCAAGGTCTGTTTACATTTTGATATGGGGCCTTCAAGGGCATTGAGCTCTGTTCTCATTCTAATAGGGGCTTCCTGCCCTTGACCTGGGCTCAGTTTTGATTCTATTGTGGAGCTTTCTAGGACATTAAGCTGTAAACTTTTGTTTTTTTCCTGTAACTGAAGTAATGTAAATTTCAGCTCTTCTTCACAGGGGCCTGGGATGGCTGGGCATGTGCTAACGCTGAATTTTAATTGGAATGACCTTAATTCTCTAGGCCTCCATGCATCCTGTCCCATCCTATCCTAGCTAGGCCTCTTAGCTCCTTCCCCCTTCCCCAGAGCTCCTAAGAGATCAATTGCAAATGATCTCAGCGTGGCACCCTTTGTTGGGGGACAGGCCCAGTGATTTGGAATCAGGAAACCTGGAGTGCGGGCATCCCAGCTGTGCAGCAGGATTTGTGATTCAATGCTGCAGACTTATTCACTAAGGCTATCTTGACAACTGACTTTGTACATAGAAAACCTCTCCTTTGTCTTTAAAAGATGAGGAGCGAGTCAAAGCGTTTTTTCTCTGCACATCTGATTGCTCAGATTCCAATCTGAGACGTATTTCCTGTTAATAAGGATAATTTACTACTATCCGTAGTACTATGCTTAAAATATTCTGACACAAGTAGTTCAGAGGGATGAGGGTTTCTCATCTCTTTCTTCACAGTTCAGTCACTCATCAGGAAATGCATCTGTATGGATTTGGAAAGAACTGAGAGATATTATTACCAATGGTCCAATTATTGTGTGAAGGATTCTTCCCTGAGATTCTTCCCCTGTTTCTTTTTTTTTTTCCCCTGTTTCAACTGACACTGAAACACTGTGAACTCTTTGGAAGACAAATGTCCAGGAAATAAATGTTATGCATTGCTAATTTTAAATGCACTTGCAATATGGTGTCTATTATACTAGAATTATTTTTATCTGATTTTTGCTATTTATTATCTGTTCCTGCTTTTCAGGTTGAGAAGGCATTATACGTGTTCATAAGTGTCTTTCTTTCCTTCTGATATGAAATTCTTACTTTGTTTCCATCAAAGGAACTCTTTAAGAATAAGGCAATAGTTAATTCAACTATTCTTAAAATGTCTTCACACTTGGAGCCTGATTCATTTAAGTCAATTTTCAAAATAAATCTTATTTATTAGGAAAAAAACAAAGATTTATAGGGAAATTGAGAAGATATTACAGTGCATTCACATGCACTTGTACTCATTTTCTCCAATTATTGATATATTACTACGGTAGAAATATTAGCTAATGAATCAAATTTAAAATAGTCGCATTAACCAAAGACCATAGTTTATTCAGATTTCCTTAGTTTTTGCTAAATCACCATCCCTCATATCACATTCCATTTGTCCTCCTGTTTCCTTAGGCTCATCTGGATTATGACAGTCTTTCAGCCTTTCCTTGTTGTTGTTGAACTGGAACACTTTGAGAAGTAGAGTATTTTGTAAGCTTTCCGTCAGTTGGGACATGTCTGTCATTTATCTCATAATTGAACTGTTTTTGTGGATTATATACAGAGATATACTGCCATTTTCATTATATAAAGGATAGATACTATCAACATGATTTATCAGTCTTGGTATCGATCTGATCATCTTGCTGAGGTAGTGTTTGTCAGGTTTCTCCGTAGTAAACTGATTCTTTATTATTATTATTAATTTTTATTATTACTATTATATTATCAATATTATTTTAACTTTTTCATATTATATTTTGTAGAAGGAAGTTACTATGTGTATTCCACACTTAAGAGTGGGAAGCTATGCTCATGAACTTGACGGTGCAATGTCTGCACAAATTGTTTAAAATTCTTCTGCATGGGAGATTTCTCTTCCTTGTGGGTTTGTTTGTTTCTTTTTCAAAGATGTTTTTTATTTATTTGAGAGAGAGAGGAGAGAAAAACATGAGCGAGAGGGGCAGAGGGAGAGGGAGAAGCAGGTTCCCTGCTGAACAGGGAGCCTGACTTGGGACCTGGATCATATCATGATCTGAGCCTAACGCAGAAGCTTAACTAACTGAGCCACACAGGTGCCACTCTTTCTTTCTTTCTTTCTTTCTTTCTTTCTTTCTTTCTTTCTTTCTTTCTTTCTTTCTTTCTTTCTTGTTTTTTATAATAATTTTATTTTTTTATTGGTGTTCAATTTGCCAACCTACAGAAAAACACCCAGTGCTCATCCCATCAAGTGCCCCCTTCAGTGCCCATCACACAATCACCACCACCGTCCGCCCTCCTCCCCTTCCATCACCCTTAGTTTGTTTCCCTGAGTTAGGAGTCTTTATGTTCTGTCTCCATTTCTGATATTTCCCACACATTTCTTCTCCCTTACCTTATATTCCCTTTCTCTATTATCTATATTCTCCAAGTGAATGAGAACATACAATGTTTGTCCTTCTCCGATTGAGTTACTTCACTCAGCATAATACCTTCCAGTTCCATCCACGTTGAAGCAAACGGTGGGTATTTGTCGTTTCTAATGTCTGAGCAAGGCCTACCTTTTCTCTCCCTTCATATTCTGAGTCTCCTATGACATGAATGTTATTGTTTTAATAAGTGGTTGACTTCCCTACTTCTGTGTCTGTGGTCCCGAACCTTCCTTGTTTTTAAGGCTTCCACTTGGGACTGCATCTCAGTTATAGCATTTTTAACATTGGCCTGACTAGATTTTAGTTCTTTTATTTCTACAGGAAGGGATTCTCTAGTTTTCTTCTGTGCTCAGTTTTTATTCTATTGTTGGGCTTTCTGTGTCCTGACAATGAGCACTCAGGACGGAAATGATGGACGTGTCTCCCTTCTCAGGAGCATCACAGAGAATAAATAATGAGACTGAGCCAAAGGAGCACAAGACTTGTGCACTGAGCCATACCAGGCTCTGGGAGGCCGTCCTGGGCTCTTGGGTGGGAGCCTCATCTTGTGAAAATGTCCGCAGTTCCTGAAGCCACCCTCTATTTCAATGTCATTCCTGTCAAATCATGGTGGCAGATCCTATAAATAGGAAAAAAAACCCTGTAACATCCCTCCGCCCCCACAAATGACCCCGGACAGCAAATCAGTATTGGAGAAGCAGGAGAGACCGGGATGCAGCACTTTCTTATTTCAAAAGATGTCACAGAGACACAGGATAAAGCAGTGTGGTTCTCGGGCCCCTGGCTGGCTCCGTTGGTTAAGCATCCGACTCCTGACCTCACCTCCTGTCCTGATCTAAGGGGTCGTGAGTTCTAGCCCAGGGCTGGGCCATGGACGAGGCATGGGGCCTATTTAGACAAACCACACCCACGGTGGGTGGTCTCGGTATAAGCTGAATGAGCAAAACTGAGAGAAGGAAATGTGCTCTGATACAAATGATTTTTTAACTTAATTTAATTAAATTAATTAAGTAGTGTATAGTGTATTATACTTTCAGAGGAAGAATTCAGGGATTCACCAGTTGGAGATAACAGCAGTGCACGTGACATAATGTGCCCTCCTTCATGCCAGTCCCCTGTTATCCCCAACCTCCAGCGGCCCTCAGTTTGTTTCCTATCATTAAGAGTCTGTATTTCCTGCATCTGTTTTTATCATATTTGTTTTTCCTTCCCTTTACAGTTGTTATCTGCTTTGCTTCTTTAATTCCACCTATGAATGACACCACACGGTCATTCTCTTTCCCGACTGATTTATTTCACTTAACATGATCCCTCTAGTTCTATCCACGTCATTGCAAATAGCAAGATTTCCTTCTCTTTGATATCTGAATACCATTCCTCTCTCTATGACCGTCATCTATCTCCCATCCTCTTTATCCATCATCTGCCCGAGGGCACCAAGCCTCCTCCCACAGTGTGGCTACTGTGGACCCGGCTGCTGTGGAAATTGGGGGGCAGCTGTCTCGAGTCTCACTGCATCTGTATCTTCGGAGTGAGCTACAGGCTGTTCACCTGCTGGTCGCAGGGTGGCTCTATTTGTCACTTCCTGAGGAGCCTTCACACTGTCCAGGGCGGCTGCACTAGCCCGCAGTCCCACCCACAATGGAAGAGGTTTGAGTGAGTTTTGCAGGACGTGGTAAAAGTCTGGTCCATATTTCATTTCGTGTCCTGTGGGCTCCAATTCCTTGTTCTTAAGTATTTCTGGGGAAACTGGGTGTTGGGCTCCATTTCAGTGAGATGTTTCTGAAGCTAACAGGCCACAGCTGGAGCCTAGATGAGGCAGGTGTGGCCTCTGGAGCACCCGACTCCTCCTGCATGGCCTCCTACAGCACCTGAGCGTCCCGCAGGGGGAACCCGAGCCCAGGCCCCACCCAGGGGTGCGCATGCGCAGTAGGCCTCCTCTGCCTTCACTAACAGGAGCCAGCCTGTGTTGGGGAGGCCTGAGGAGGACATGGGGACGTGTGTCCACGCTGATGAATCCCAGCCTCCTCAGGACCTTGGAAGTCTCAGGGAGAAATTGGGCCGCGTTCATGCTGACAGGATCCCTTGTCTCCTCAGGACCAGAAGTGAGGTTCAGGAAGATGTGGGCCCGCATCCACACTGCCAGGAGCCCTGGGCCGCCTCAGGTCCCGCGGGGAGGCTTCAGGAAATTGTGGGCCCGCATCTACGCTGACAGGAGCCCCTGAGCTGCCTCAGGACCTGTGGGGACATTTCAGGAAGATGTGGCACCGCTTCCACTCTGGCAGGAGCTCCTGGCCCCCTCAGGATATAAGTTGAGGCTTCTGGAAGCTGGGTGCTGCATTCACGGTGACAGGACCCCCATCCTCCTCAGGACCTGCACTTTGGCTTTGGGACGTATGGGAATGTGTCTATGCTGACAGGAGCCCACAGCCTCCTCAGGACTCGCGGTGAGTTTTCTGGGGGACGTGGGGCCATGCCCAAGCTGACAGGAGCCCCCAGCCTCCTGAGGACCTGCTGTGAGGGTTCCAGAGGATGTGAGGCATAGTCCACAGTGATAGGAGACCCGGTGTCCTCAGGACCTGCTGACTATGACTCAGGAACATGTGGGGCCACGTCCGCATTCACTGAGCCTGGATTACTCAGGACCCCGTGGAGGACTCTGGAGGTGCCATTGGGGGCCACGTCCACATCAGAAGGGACTACTCACAACCATAGGGTAAGTGAATGTGTAGAATAAATGGTAGGGTCAGGGGAGCAGAGGCAGTTGGTGGTTAGGCTTAGGTTAGATGTTAGGAGTTATGATTATGCTTATGGTTACAGATTAGAGGTTAGGTGAGGCATAAGTGTAAGGGTCAGTAGTTAAGAGTTAGGATGGGGGTTAGGGTTAGGGACAGGATTTAGAGTTAGGGTTAGGGTTTAGGCTCTAGGGATTAGGGCAGGAGGTTTGGAGTTGGGGATAGGGTTATGGTTAGAGTTAGGGTTGGGCTTAGGTTTGCATTTAGGGTTAGGGGTTAGGGTGTGAGTTAGGGTTAGGGTTAAGGGTTAGGGGTTAGAGTTGAAGAAGGGCTAGGTTTAGGGTTAGGGCGAGGGTTAGGGTTAGGATAGGGATTAGGGCTAGGGTTAGCGTTAGTGTTTGGTTAGGGGTTAGGTTTAGGATCAGGTCAGGGTACGGATTTGAAAAGGGTAAGAGATATGGTTAGGGAGTGGGTTAGAGGTTAGTTTTAGGGTACGGGTTAGGGTACAGTTTGGAGTATGGGATAGGATTCGTATTAGAGGGTTAGGGTTAGGGTACTGGTTAAGGTTAGGAATAGTATTTGAGTACATTAAGTTAAGGTTAGGGTTAGAGGGTAAGGTTAGGGTTAAATTTAAGGTAGGGGTCAGGCTTAAGGGTTTAGAATAGGTTTAGGAGTTAGGGTGAGGGTTGGCAGGAAGGTTCAGTGAATGTGTTTCGGTCTTGTGGTTTGTGTTTGGTTTTCCATTAGTGATGGATCTTGTTTAAGGTAGGTTAATATTAGGATTAAGTGTAGGGTTAGGGTTATGTCTGTGTATGGTTAGAGTTTGGGTCTTGGTATGTGCCTGCACTGGGACTCCAGCATCTTGGGCAGTTTAGTTTTATGCACTCTATTTAGGTTTTGGGTTCAAAGATAGCCTGACTCCAGCAAGTCAGTGGCCTCCCCAGAGAATCAAAATACAGGCTTTTGCTGGGGTCAGAAAAGACATGGCAGGCTTCTCCCGAGCTGAGTTAAGGAGGGGATTTGTGGCTCTAAATACTCTTTATTTGGATTTTCAGTTGCCTTTCTGATTTTATCTCTTGTGCGCACATGTTTAATCAATCCTACCAATTATCATTTTAAAGTTTTACTTGAATTCCTGTTTGTAAACACAGTATGATATAGTTTCAGGTTTACCACATAGTGATTCAGTCCTTGGATACAATGCCTGGTACTGGTCACAGGTGCCCTCCAGTATCCCCATCCCTTGATTCCCCATTCCCTCACCTTCCTCTGGTGTTGATTAGTTTATTCACTGTGGTTAAGAGTGTGTATCTTGGTTTGCTTCTCTCATCCCCCCTCTGCCCCTTTGCCAGTTTGTTTGGTTTTTTAAAATTCACATGTGAATGCCATTGTATGGTATTTGGTATCTGTCTTCTCTGACTGACTGAGTTCATTTAGCATAAGTCCTTTCCACTTCTCCCACGTCATTTTAAATGGCTTCATTTCATCTCTTCTGATGACCCAGTGATGTCACAGTGTGTATATTTACCACATTGTCTCTGCCCATTCTTCTGTCGATGGACATCTGGGCTGTATCCACAGACTGACTTTTGTTGATAACGCTGCTACAAACACTGGGCTGCGTGTCCCTCTTCCAATCTACTAAACTACTTTTGTATCCTCGTGGTAATTACCTAGCTGTGCAATTTTGGAATCATAGGTTAGCTCTATTTTTAACTTCTTTTTATTTTATTTTTTTATGATAGTCACAGAGAGAGAGGTAGAGACAGAGGCAGAGGGAGAAGCTGGCTCCATGCACCAGGAGTCCGAAGTATGATTCAAACCTGGGTCTCCAGGATTGCGCCATGGGCCAAAGGCAGGTGCCAAACCACTGCGCCACCCAGGGATCCCCTATTTTTAAAATTTCGAGGACCCTCCACACTGTTTTCCACAGTGGTTGTACATTTTCGCATGCCCACCAGGAGTGTAAGGGGGCTCCCCCTTCTCCATAGCCTCACCAACACCTGTTGTTTCTTGTGTTGTTAATTTTAGCCATTCTGATGGCTGTCAGGTGACATCTCATTGTGGTTTGCATTTCCCTGATGATGGGTGATGCTGAGTGCCTCTCCGTGTGTCTGGTGGCCATCTGGATGTCTTGACAGAGACAAAGTCTATTCATCTCTTCTGCCCATCTGTAGTTGGATAATTTGTGTTTAGGATGCTGAGATTTATAATTGCTTTATGTATTTTGCATGCTAACTCTTTATTGGACGGGTTGTTTACAAATATCTCCTCTCATTTTGTATGTTGTCTTTTAGGTTTGGTTGTTTCCTTCACTTTGCAGAAGCTTTTAAATTTGATGAAGTCCCAATAATATTTTTGCTTTTGTTTCCCTCACCTCAGAGGCATATCTAGAAAGAAGATCCAATGGACAATGTCAAAGACTTTGCTGCCTATCTTTTCTTCTTTGTATTGTTTCAGGTCTCACATTTAGGTCTTTCATCCATTTTGAATTTATTTTTTATATATGGTGTAAGAAAGTGGTCCAGTTTGATTCTTCTGCATGGGGCTGCCTGGTTTTCCGAAAACCATTTGTTCTTATCCTGTGATCAGGGTTAGGGTTTGTTGAAGAGACTGTCTTTGTGCCATTGGATATTCCTTGCTGCCTTGTTGTCGATTAATGGATCATAGAGTTACAGGTTTGTATCTTGTTTCGGCTTTCCATTCTGTTCTGTTGATCTAAGCGTCTCCTGTTGGGAGATTCTATATTGCTGATTCAATTTCTTTGCTGGTTATCTGTCTGTTCAAGTGTTTTATTTCTTCCTTTTTCATTTTTGCTATGTTATATATTTCCAGGAATTGATCTATTTCTTCCAGGTTCTAGGTTGCTGGCATATAATTTTTCATAATGTTCTCGTATAATTATTTGTATTTCTCTAGTGTTGGTTGTTATTTCTCTTTTCCCATTTGTGATTTTATTTGGGTCCTTTCTCATTTTTTATCTTTTTTCTTTTTTAAATATTTTATTTATGTATTCATGTGAGACACAGAAAGGCAGAGGTAAAGGCAGAAGGAAAATGAGGCTCCAGTGGGCCCTGTGTTGGACATGATTCCCCAGGACCCCGGGATCATGATCTGAGCGAAAGCAGATGCTCAACCCCTGATTCACCCAGGTTCCTTGCTGATTCAATTCCTTTGATCATTATGGGTCTGTTCACATTTTCTATTTCTTCCTATTTCAGATTTGCTCGTTTGCACATTTCTAGGGATTTGTCCATTTCTTCCAGATCCCCCAGTTTGTTAGCGTATAATCTTTCATAGTATTCCCTTATAATTGTCTAATTTTGCTGGTGTTGATTGTGATCTCTCTTCTCTCATTTATGATTTTATTTATTAAGTCTTTTCTCTTTTCTCGTTGATAAGGGTGGCTAGGGCTTGATCCATTTTCTTAATTATTTTGAAGAACCATCTCTTTGTTTCATTATTCCATTCTACTGCTTTGTTGTTTCTGTATTGTTTATTTCTGCTCTCACTTTTTTTTCCCTTCTTCTGTAGTCTTTAGGCTTTGTTTGCTATTCCTTTTTTAGCTCCTTCAGATGTAGGTTTAGGTTGTGTATTGGAGACTTCTTGTTTCTTGAGGTAGGCCTGTATTGCTATTCTACTTCCCCCTTAGGACTGCCTTTTCTACATCCTAGAAGTTTGGAGAAACATGTTTTCATTTTCATTTGTTTTAAATTTCCTCTTTAATTTCCTGGTTGCTCCATTCATTCTCAAGTAGGATGTTCATAATCTTCACGTATTTTTGGTCTGTCCAAATTTTTTCTAACTGTCGAGTTCGAGTTTTATAGCGTTGTGGTCCGAAAATGTGCAGGGTGTGATATCAACCTTCTTGTACCTGTTGTACCTGTTGAGGGCTGATTTGTGGCCCATGGTATGATCCTTTCTGGAGAATGTCCCATGTGCACTTGAAAGGAATGTGTATTCTGCTTTAGGAAGAAATGTTCAGACTATATCTGTTGAGTCCCTGTGGTCCAGTGTGTCAAGGCTATTGTTCCCTTGTTGACTTAATGCATATATGATCGGTCCATTTCCATAAGTGGGTGTTAAAATCCCCTGTTATTGTATTATTATCAGTGAGGTCCTGTATGTTTGTTGTTAATTGGTTTGTATATTTAGATACTACCATGTTGGCAGCATAAATATTTAGTTGTTTAACTTTTTTTTTAAATAAATTTATTTTTTATTGGTGTTCAATTGACCAACATACAGAATAACACCTAGTGCTGTTCCCGTCAACTGTCCCACTCAGTGCCCGTCACCCATTCACCCTCTCTTCCTGCCCTCCTCCCCTTCCAGCACACCTTGTTCATTTCCCAGAGTTAGGAGTCTTTATGTTCTATCTCCCTTTCTGATATTTCCCACACGTTTCTTCTCCATTCCCTTATATTCCCTTTCACTATTATTTATATTCCCCAAATGAATGAGAACATACACTGTTTGTCCTTCTCCGATTGACTTACTTCACTCAGCATAATACCCTCCAGTTCCATCCACGTTGAAGCAAATAGTGGGTATTTGTCTTTTCTAATGGCTGAGTAATATTCCATTGTATACATAAACCACATCTTCTTTATCCATTCATGTTTCAATGGACACCAGGCTCCTTCCACGGTTTGGCTATTGTGGACATTCCTGCTATAAACATCGGGGTGCAGGTGACCCGGCATTTCATTGCATCTGAATCTTTGGGTAAATCCCCACCAGTGCAATTGCTGGATTGTAGAGAAGGTCTGTTTTTTTTCTTTTTTTTCTTTTTAAAATTTATTTATGATAGCCACACTGATATAGAGAGATAGATAGATAGAGAGGGAGGCAGAGACATAGGCAGAAATAGACTCCATGCACTGGGAGCCCGACATGGGATTCGATCCCGGGTCTCCAGGATCGCACCCTGGGCCAAAGACAGGCGCCAAACTGCTGCGCCACCCAGGGATACCTTTGTTCTAATTTCAAGGCATTATGGTCTGAGACTATGCAGGGGACGATCCCAATCATTTGGTATCTATTCAGACCGGATTTGTGACCCAGTATGTGGTCTATTCTGGAGAAAGTTCCATGTGCACTTGAGAAGAATGTGTATTCAGTTGAGTTTGGATGTAAAGTTCTGTAGATTTCTGTGAAATCCATCTGCTCCAGTGTATGATTTAAAGCTCTCGTTTCTTTGGAGATGTTTTGCCTAGAAAACCTATAGAGTGTAGAAAGAGCTAGATTGAAGTCACCAAGTGTAAGTGTATTATTATCTAAGTATTTCTTCACTTTGGTTATTAATTGGTTTAAATATTTGGCAACTCCCACATTCGGGGCATATATGTAGAGGATTGTTAAGTCCTCTTGTGGATAGATCCCTTAAGTATGATTTAGTGTCCCTCTTCATCTCTCAATACAGTTCGGGGTAAATTTTAGATTATCTGATATACGGATGGCTACCCCTGCTTTCTTTTGAGCACCATTTGAATGGTAAGTGGTTCTCCAATATTTTATTTTCAGGTTGTAGGTGTCCTTCTGTCTAATATGAGTCTCTTGTAGACAGCAAATAGATGGGTCCTGCTTTTTTATCTAGTCCGAAACCCTGCGCCTTTTGATGGGGTCAATAAGCCCATTCACGTTCAGAGTTACTATCGACAGATATGAGTTTAGTGTCATCATGACATCTATTCAGTCCTTGCTTTTGTGGATTGTTCCACTGAACTTCTTCTTAAAGGGGAATTTTAAGAGTCCCCCTTAAAATTTCTTGCAGACCTGGTTTGGAGGTCACATATTCTTTCAGTTCCTGCCTGTCTTGGAAGCTCTTTATCTCTCCTTCCATTTTGAATGAGAGCCTTGCTGGATAAAGTATTCTTGGTTGCATGTTCTTCTCATGGAGGACCCTGAATATATCCTGCCAGCCCTTTCTGGCCTGCCATGTCAATGTGGAGAGGTCTGCTGTTACCCTAATGCTCCTCCCCATAAATGTCAGGGATTTCTTGTTTCTTGCTGCTTTAAGGATCTTCTCTTTATCTTTGGAATTTGCAAGCTTCACTATTAAATGTCGAGGTGTTGGATGGTTATTATTGATTTTAGGGGGGGATCTCTCTATTTCCTGGATCTGAATGCCTGTTTCCCTTCCCAGATTAGGATTGTTTTCAGCTATGATTTGTTCAAATACATATTCTGGCCCTCTGTCCATTTTGGCGCCCTCAGGAACCCCAATTACACGTAGGTTTTTCTTCCTCAGGGTGTCGTTTATTTCCCTTAATCTGTCTTCCTGGTCTTTAATTGTGTGTCTCCTTTTTCCTCAGTTTCCCTCTTTTTTTTTAATTTATTTTTTATTGGTGTTCAATTTACTAACATACAGAATAACACCCAGTGCCCGTCACCCATTCACTCCCACCCCCCGCCCTCCTCCCCTTCTACCACCCCTAGTTCGTTTCCCAGAGTTAGCAGTCTTTACGTTCTGTCTCCCTTTCTGATATTTCCCACACATTTCTTCCCCCTTCCCTTATATTCCCTTTCACTATTATTTATATTCCCCAAATGAATGAGAACATATAATGTTTGTCCTTCTCCGACTGACTTACTTCACTCAGCATAATACCCTCCAGTTCCATCCACGTTGAAGCAAATGGTGGGTATTTGTCATTTCTAATAGCTGAGTAATATTCCAGTGTATACATAAACCACATCTTCTTTATCCATTCATCTTTCGTTGGACACCAAGGCTCCTTCCACAGTTTGGCTATCGTGGCCATTGCTGCTATAAACATCGGGGTGCAGGTGTCCCGGCGTTTCATTGCATTTGTATCTTTGGGGTAAATCCCCAACAGTGCAATTGCTGGGTCGTAGGGCAGGTATATTTTTAACTGTTTGAGGAACCTCCACACAGTTTTCCAGAGTGGCTGCACCAGTTCACATTCCCACCAACAGTGTAAGAGGGTTCCCTTTTCTTTTTTTTTTTTTTTTTTTTTTTTTAGGGTTCCCTTTTCTCCGCATCCTCTCCAACATTTGTTGTTTCCTGCCTTGTTAATTTTCCCCATTCTCACTGGTGTGAGGTGGTATCTCATTGTAGTTTTGATTTGTATTTCCCTGATGGCAAGTGATGCAGAACATTTTCTCATATGCATGTTGGCCATGTCTATGTCTTCCTCTGTGAGATTTCTGTTCATGTCTTTTGCCCATTTCATGATTGGATTGTTTGTTTCTTTGGTGTTGAGTTTAATAAGTTCTTTATAGATCTTGGAAACTAGCCCTTTGTCTGATATGTCATTTGCAAATATCTTCTCCCATTCTGTAGGTTGTCTTTGAGTTCTGTTGACTGTATCCTTTGCTGTGCAAAAGCTTCTTATCTTGATGAAGTCCCAATAGTTCATTTTTGCTTTTGTTTCTTTTGCCTTTGTGGATGTATCTTGCAAGAAGTTACTATGGCCGAGTTCAAAAAGGGTGTTGCCTGTGTTCTTCTCTAGGATTTTGATGGAATCTTGTCTCACATTTAGATTTTTCATCCATTTTGAGTTTATCTTTGTGTATGGTGAAAGAGAGTGGTCTAGTTTCATTCTTCTGCATGTGGATGTCCAATTTTCCCAGCACCATTTATTGAAGAGACTGTTTTTCTTCCAATGGATAGTCCTCCTCATTTATCGAATATTAGTTGCCCATAAAGTTCAGGGTCCACTTCTGGATTCTCTATTCTGTTCCACTGATCTATGTGTCTGTTTTTGTGCCAGTACCACACTGTCTTGATGACCACAGCTTTGTAGTACAACCTGAAATCTGGCATTGTGATGCCCCCAGATATGGTTTTCTTTTTTAAAATTCCCCTGGCTATTCGGGGTCTTTTCTGATTCCACACAAATCTTAAAATAATTTGTTCTAACTCTCTGAAGAAAGTCCATGGTATTTTGATAGGGATTGCATTAAACGTGTATATTGCCCTGGGTAACATTGACATTTTCACAATATTAATTCTGCCAATCCATGAGCATGGAATATTTTTCCATCTCTTTGTGTCTTCCTCAATTTCTTTCAGAAGTGCTCTATAGTTTTGAGGGTATAGATCCTTTACATCTTTGGTGAGGTTGATTCCTAGGTATCTTATGCTTTTGGGTGCAATTGTAAATGGGATTGACTCCTTAATTTCTCTTTCTTCAGTCTCATTGTTAGTGTATAGAAATGCCACTGACTTCTGGGCATTGATTTTGTATCCTGCCACGCTACCGAATTGCTGTATGAGTTCTAGCAATCTTGGGGTGGAGACTTTTGGGTTTTCTATGTAGAGTATCATGTCATCGGCAAAGAGGGAGAGTTTGACTTCTTCTTTGCCAATTTGAATGCCTTTAATGTCTTTTTGTTGTCTGATTGCTGAGGCTAGGACTTCCAGTACTATGTTGAACAGCAGTGGTGAGAGTGGACATCCCTGTCTTGTTCCTGATCTTAGGGGAAAGGCTCCTAGTGCTTCCCCATTGAGAATGATATTTGCTGTGGGCTTTTCATAGATGGCTTTTAAGATGTCGAGGAATGTTCCCTCTATCCCTACACTCTGAAGAGTTTTGATCAGGAATGGATGCTGTATTTTGTCAAATGCTTTCTCTGCATCCAATGAGAGGATCATATGGTTCTTGGTTTTTCTCTTGCTGATATGATGAATCACATTGATTGTTTTACGGGTGTTGAACCAGCCTTGTGTCCCAGGGATAAATCCTACTTGGTCATGGTGAATAATTTTCTTAATGTATTGTTGGATCCTATTGGCCAGTATCTTGTTGAGAATTTTTGCATCCATGTTCATCAGGGATATTGGTCTGTAATTCTCCTTTTTGGTGGGGTCTTTGTCTGGCTTTGGAATTAAGGTGATGCTGGCTTCATAGAACGAATTTGGAAGTACTCCATCTCTTTCTATCTTTCCAAACAGCTTTAGGAGAATAGGTATGATTTCTTCTTTAAACGTTTGATAAAATTCCCCTGGGAAGCCATCTGGCCCTGGACTCTTGTGTCTTGGGAGGTTTTTTGATGACTGCTTCAATTTCCTCCCTGGTTATTGGCCTGTTCAGGTTTTCTATTTCTTCCTGTTCCCGTTTTGGTAGTTTGTGGCTTTCCAGGAATGCGTCCATTTCTTCTAGATTGCCTAATTTATTGGCGTATAGCTGTTCATAATATGTTTTTAAAATCGTTTGTATTTCCTTGGTGTTGGTAGTGATCTCTCCTTTCTCATTCATGATTTTATTAATTTGAGTCTTCTCTCTCTTCTTTTTAATAAGGCTGGCTAATGGTTTATCTATCTTATTAATTCTTTCAAAGAACCAACTCCTGGTTTTGTTGATCTGTTCCACAGTTCTTCTGGTCTCGATTTCGTTGAATTCTGCTCGAATCTTTATTAACTCCCTTCTTCTCTTGGGTGTAGGATCTATTTGCTGTTTTTTCTCTAGCTCCTTTATGTGTAAGGTTAGCTTTTGTATTTGAGTTCTTTCCAGTTTTTGAATGGATGCTTGTATTGCGATGTATTTCCTCCTTAGGACTGCTTTTGCTGCATCCCAAAGATTTTGAATGGTTGTATCTTCATTCTCATTAGTTTCCATGAATCTTTTTAATTCTTCCTTAATTTCCTGGTTGACCCTTTTATCTTTTAGCAGGATGGTCCTTAACCTCCACGTGTTTGAGGTCCTTCCAAACTTCTTGTTGTGATTTAGTTCTAATTTCAAGGCATTATGGTCCGAGAATATGCAGGGGACAATCCCAATCTTTTGGTATCGGTTCAGACCCGATTTGTGTCCCAATATGTGGTCTATTCTGGAGAAAGTTCCATGTGCACTTGAGAAGAATGTGTATTCAGTTGAGTTTGGATGTAAAGTTCTGTAGATATCTGTGAAATCCATGTGGTCCAGTGTATCATTTAAAGCTCTTGTTTCTTTGGAGATGTTGTGCTTAGAAGACCTATCGAGTATAGAAAGAGCTAGATTGAAGTCACCAAGTATAGGTGTATTATTATCTATGTATTTCTTCACTTTGGTTAATAATTGATTTATATATTTGGCAGCTCCCACATTCGGAGCATATATATTGAGGATTGTTAAGTCCTCTTGTTGAATAGATCCTTTAAGTATGATATAGTGTCCCTCTTCATCTCTCACTACAGTCTTTGGGGTAAATTTTAGTTTATCTGATATAAGGATGGCTACCCCTGCTTTCTTTTGAGGACCATTCGAATGGTAAATTGTTCAACCTTTTATTTTCAGGCTGTAGGTGTCCTTCTGTCTAAAATGAGTCTCTTGTAGACAGCAAATAGATGGGTCCTGCTTTTTTATCCAGTCTGAAACCCTGCGCCTTTTGATGGGGTCATTAAGCCCGTTCACATTCAGAGTTACTATTGAGAGATATGAGTTTAGTGTCATCATGATATCTATTCAGTCTTTGTTTTTGTGGACTGTTCCACTGAACTTCTTCTTAAAGGGGAATTTTAAGAGTCCCCCTTAAAATTTCTTGCAGACCTGGTTTGGAGGTCACATATTCTTTTAGTTGCTGCCTGTCTTGGAAGCTCTTTATCTCTCCTTCCATTTTGAATGAGAGCCTTGCTGGATAAAGTATTCTTGGTTGCATGTTCTTCTCATTTAGGACCCTGAATATATCCTGCCAGCCCTTTCTGGCCTGCCAGGTCTCTGTGGAGAGGTCTGCTGTTACCCTAATACTCCTCCCCATAAAAGTCAGGGATTTCTTGTCTCTTGCTGCTTTAAGGATCTTCTCCTTATCTTTGGAATTTGCAAGCTTCACAATTAAATGTCGAGGTGTTGAACGGTTTTTATTGATTTTAGGGGGGGATCTCTCTATTTCCTGGATCTGAATGCCTGTTTCCCTTCCCAGATTAGGAAAGTTTTCAGCTAGAATTTGTTCAAATACATATTCTGGCCCTCTGTCCCTTTCGGCGCCCTCGGGAACCCCAATTAAACGTAGGTTTTTCTTCCTCAGACTGTCGTTTATTTCCCTTAATCTGTCTTCATGGTCTTTTAATTGTTTGTCTCTTTTTTCCTCAGTTTCCCTCTTTGCTATCAACTTGTCTTCTATGTCACTCACTCGTTCTTCCACCTTGTTAACCCTCGTCGTTAGGACTTCTAGTTTGGATTGCATCTCATTCAATTGATTTTTAATTTCTGCCTGATTAGCTCTAAATTCTGCAGTCATGAAGTCTCTTGAGTCCTTTATACTTTTTTCTAGAGCCACCAGTAGCTGTATAATAGTGCTTCTGAATTGGCTTTCTGACATTGAATTGTAATCCAGATTTTGTAACTCTGTGGGAGAGAGGACTGTTTCTGATTCTTTCTTTTGAGGTGAGGTTTTCCTTCTAGTCATTTTGCTCATTGCAGAGTGGCCAAAAGCAAGTTGTATTGGGAAAAAGAGAAAAAGTGAGGAGAGAAAGAAGGAAAGAAAAGTGAAAGAGAAAAAAAAGGGAAGAGAAAAAAAAACGAAAGAAAAAAAAAAGAAGAAAAAGAGAAAGAAAAAGAAAGGAGAAAAAAAGGGGGGTGGGGGAAGGAAACAAATCAAAAAGCAAAACAAAATAAAACAAAAACAAACAAACAAAAAAAAACAACAAAACAAACAAACAAACAAAAAAAGAACCACAGGGGAGTATCTTCTGATTCTGTGTTCTTTAAGTCCCTTGGCTTCTCCTGGAAGTTGTCAGTCTAGCTGGTGTTCTGGGGGAGGGGCCTGTTGTGCTGATTTTCAGGTGTTAGCAGTTGGGGGAGCTGCTGTGCCCCTGCCTGGTGCAGGGCTCAGTGGGGGCAGCTCTGGAAACCTGGATTCAGCTCCGGCAGGAACTCCGTCTGCAGGGCCTGGAGGCTCCGGGGCGGGGCCGCTGATCTGCTCAGCTGGGGCAGGAGCGTCCTTGCTGTCCTGGGCCCTCCCGGCCTCTGCCTGTCCCGGGGGAGGCCGGATCCTGGGCTGTGTCCCGGCGCCCTGTGCTCCGGAGCCTGCGCTGGTGGATTCGCGCTCCCGGGCCGCGCAACCCCCTCCGCGGAGCCACCGCCCGAGCCCCTCCGAGCTGCTCCTGGAACCGCGCAGGCCCCTCTGCACGGAGCCTCTTCCTCTGCCCGAGCCCGGCCGAGCTGCTCCCGGGGCCGCGCAGCCCCCTCCGCGCAGCCTCTTCTGTGGAGCCGCCGCCCGAGCCCCCCCCCCCCCCCCCCCCCCCCCCCCCCCGAGCTGCTCCGGGTCCCGCCGTGCGCGCTGCAGCCCTTAGGGAGTTCGGCGCACTCTCCTGGGCGCGGAGTTGCTGTTACTGTCCCGGGGAGCCCGAGGGCATCCCCTCCCTCCTGGGTCCTGCTCCAACTCCCCGCGAGCCCCTTTCCGCCCGGGAAGGTCGGTGCAGCTCCTGCTCCTCCGGGACGGGGCTCTCCTGTCCTGGGAACACTCGCCCCGGCCTCAGCCCGGCTCCTCGCGGGGCCCCTCCCCCTTGGAGGCCTTTGTTTCTTTATTTCTTTTTTCCCGTCTTCCTACCTTGATAGAAGCGCGAACTCTTCTCACTGTTGCATTCCAGCTGGTCTCTCTTTAAATCTCAGGTCGAATTCATAGATTTTCAGGATAATTTGAAGGTTTTCTAGGTAGTTTGGTGGAGACAGGTGATTTGGAGACCCTGCTCTTCCGCCATCTTGCTCCTCCCTCAGTTTCCCTCTTTACCATCAACTTGTCTTCTATGTCACTCACTCGTTCTTCTACCTCGTTAACCCTCATCGTTAGGACTTCTAGTTTGGATTGCATCTCATTCAATTGATTTTTAATTTCGGCCTGATTGGATCAAAATTCTGCAGTCATGAAGTCTCTTGAGTCCTTTATGCTTTTTCTAGAGCCACCAGTAGCTGTATAATAGTGCTTCTGAATTTGCTTTCTGACATTAAATTGTTATCCAGATTTTGTAACTCTGTGGGAGAGACGACTGTTTCTGATTCTTTCTTTTGAGGTGAGGTTTTCCTTCTAGTCATTTTCCTGAGTGCAGAGTGGCCAAAAAGAAATTGTATTGGGAAGGGATCCCTGGATGGCGCAGCGGTTTGGCGCCTGCCTTTGGCCCAGGGCGCGATCCTGGAGACCCGGGATCGAATCCCACATCGGGCTCCCGGTGCATGGAGCCTGCTTCTCCCTCTGCCTGTGTCTCTGCCTCTCTCTCTGTGACTATCATAAATAAATAAATACCTTAAAAAAATTTAAAAAAAAGAAATTGTATTGGGAAAAGGAGAAAAAGAGAGGAGAGAAAGAAGGAAAGAAAAGAGAAAAACGAAAAAGAATAAAGGAAGAAAGAAGGAAATAGGGAATAAAAAGAGAAAGAAAGGGATCCCTGGATGGTGCAGCGGTTTGGCACCTGCCTTTGGTCCAGGGCGCGATCCTGGAGACCCGGGATCGAATCCCACATCGGGCTCCTGGTGCATGGAGCCTGCTTCTCCCTCTGCCTGTGTCTCTGCCTCTCTCTCTCTCTGTGACTATCATAAATAAATAAATAAATAAATAAATACCTTAAAAAATTAAAATGAAAAAGAAAAAGAAAGAAAGGGGGGAAAAGGGGAGGGCGAAGCAATCAGAAATAAAAAAAAACATGGAGGAGTATCTTCTGATTCTGTATACTTTAAGTCCCTTGACTTCCCCTGGAACTTGCCTGTCTAGCCTGTCTTCTGGGGGAGGGGCCTGTTGTGCTGATTTTCAGGTGTTAGTACTTGGGGGAGCCGCTATGTCCCCTGCCTCGTGCAGGGCTCAGTGGGATTAGTTTCCCCCATGAGGCCCCAGGAGGAACAACTCCAGTGGTAGCGGCCAGCTCTGGAAACCTGTATTCAGCCCCCGCAGTAACTCAGGAGCAGTCCTTCTGCAGGTCCTGGAGGCTCTGAGGCGGGTCCGCTGATCTGCTCAGCTCTGGACAGGAGCGTCCTTGCTGTCCTGGGCCTTGCGGGCCTCTGCTTGTCCCTGGGGAGGCCGAATCCTGGGCTGTGCCCCGGCGCCCTGTGCTCCGGGGCCTGTGCTGTTGGATTCTCGCTCCCGGCCGCATAGCCACCTCACTGCAGAGCCACCGCCCGAGCCCCTCTGAGTTGCTCCTGGAGCTCCGCATCCCCCTCTGAATGGAGCCTCTTCCTCTGCAGGAGGCGCTGCTGCCAAGCTGCTCCTAGGGCCGTGAAAACCCCTTTGTGCAGAGCTGCCACCCGATCCTGACAGAGCTGCTCCCCGGTCAATGCATGTGCCCTGCGGCCCTTAGGGAGCTCGCAGCACTCTCCTGGGAGTGCAGGTGTCTATTAGTGTCCCAGGGATCCCTAGGGCATCCCCGCCCTCCTGGGTCCTGCTCTGACTCCTTGAAGTTGCCATTCTGCCCTGGAAGATTGGTGAAGCTCCTCCTTCTCCCAGGACAGAGCTCTTCTGTCCTGTGGGTACTTCCCGGCCTTAGCCAGGCTCCTCACAGGGCCCCTCACCCTTGGATGCCCTTTTTTTCTTTCTTTTTCCCGTCTTCCTACCTTGATAGAATCACGAACTTTTCCACTGTAGCATTCGGTCTGGTCTCTGTTTAAATCTCAGGCCGAATTAATAGATTTTCAGGATGATTTGAAGGTTATCTAGGTAATTTCGTGGGGACAGGTGATTTGGGGACCCTACACTTCCGCCATCTTGCCCCTCCTCCTGTATGTTGCATTTTAGCTTTGGTTGTTTTCTTCATTTTGCGGAAGCTTTTCAATTTGATGAAGTCCCAATAGTAATTTTGGTTTTGTTTCCCTCACCTCAGAGGCATATCTAGAAAGAAGATCCAATGGACAATGTCAAAGACTTTGCTGCCTATCTTTTCTTCTTTGTATTGTTTCAGGTCTCACATTTAGGTGTTTCATCCATATTGAATTTATTTTTTATATATATGGTATAAGAAAGTGGTCCAGTTAAATTCTTCTGTATGTGGCTGCCTGGTTTTCCCAACATCATTTGTTCTTATCCTGGGGTCATGGTTAGGGTTTGTTGAAGAGACTATCTTTGTGCCTTTGGATATTCCTTGCTGCCTTGTTGTCGATTAATGGATCATAGAGTTACAGGTTTGTACCTTGTTTTGGATTTCCATTTTGTTCTATTGATCTAAGCATCTCCTGTTGGGAGGTTCTTGATTGCTGATTCAATTTCTTTGCTGGTTATCTGTCTGTTCAAGTTTCTTATTTCTTCCTTTATCATTTTTGTTATGTTATATGTTTCCAGGAATTGATCTATTTCTTCCAGGTTCTAGGTTGCTGGCATATAATTTTTCATAATGTTCTCTTATAATCCTTGTATTTCTGTAGTGTTGGTTGTTATTTCTCTTTTCTCATTTGTGATTTTATTTGGGTCCTTTCTCATCTTTTTATCTTTTTTCTTTTTTAAAGATTTTATTTATGGATTCATGCGAGACATAGGGAGAGAGAGGGATAGGCAGAGGGAAAATGAGGCTCCATGCGGGGACCTTTGATCCCCCAGGTCCCCGGGATCATGACCTGAGCCAAAGCAGATGCTCAACCACTGAGGTACCCAGGTTCCTTGCTGATTCAATTCTTTTGCTAGTTATGGGTCTGTTCACATTTTCTATTTCTTCCTATTTCAGGTTTGCTCATTTGCACATTTCTAGGGATTTGTCCATTTCTTCCAGTTCTCCCAGTTTGTTAGCATATAATTTCATAGTATTCCCTTATAATTGTCTTATTTTTCTGGTGTTGATTGTGATCTCTCTTCTCTCATTTGTGATTTTATTTATATAGGTCTTTTCTCTTTTCTCATTGATAAAGCTGGCTATGGCTTGATCCGTTTTATTTATTATTTTGAAGATCCAGCTCTTAGTTTCGTTATTCCATTCTACTGTTTTGTTGTTTCTGTATTTTTTATCTCTGCTCTCATCTTTATTTTTTCCCTTCTTCTGTAGGCTTTAGGCTTTGTTTGCTATTTCTTTTCCAGTTCCTTTAGGTGTAGGGTTAGGTTGTGTATTGGAGACTTCTTGTTTCTTGAGGTAGGCCTGTATTGCTATGTACTTCCCTCTTAGGACTGCCTTTGCTACATTCCAGAGTTTTGGAGAAACATATTTTCATTTTCATTTGTTTTAAATTTCCTCTTTAATTTCCTGGTTGATCCATTCATTCTCTAGTAGGATGATCATAATCTCCACGTGTTTTTTGTCTGTCCAATTCTTTTTTCTTACTGTCGACTTCGAGTTTCATAGCATCGAGTTCCAAAAATGTACAGTGTGTGATATCAACCTTCTTGTACCTGTTGTACCTGTTGAGGGCTGATTTGTGGCCCATGATATGATCTGTTCTGGAGAATATCCCATGTGCACTTGAAAGGAATGTGTATTCTGCTTTAGGAAGAAATATTCAGACTATATCTGTTGAGTCCCTGTGGTCCAGTGTGTCAAGGCTATTGTTCCCCTGTTGATTTTCTGCATAGACAATCGGTCCATTGTCATAAGTGGGTGTTAAAATCCCCTGTCATTGTATTATTATCAGTGAGTTCCTGTACGTTTGTTGTTAATTCGTTTCTATATTTAGGTACTCCCATGTTGCAGCATAAATATTTAGTTGTTGGATCTTTTTTTTTAAATAAATTTATTTTGATTGGTGTTGAATTGACCAACATTCCGAATAACACCCAGTGCTCATCCCATCAAGTTCCCTCTCAGTGCCCATCACCCATTCACACACACTTCTGCCCTCCTCCCCTCCCAGCACCCCTAGTTCATTTCGCAGAGTTAGGAGTCTTTATGTTCTGTCTCCCTTTCTGATATTTCCTATACAATTCTTCTCCATTCCCTTATATTCTCTTTCAGTATTATTTATATTCCACAAATGAATGAGAACATACACTGTTTGTCCTTCTCCGTTTGACTTACTTCACTCAGCATAATACCTTCCAGTTCCATTCACGTTGAAGCAAATGGTGGGTATCTGTCATTTTTAATGACTGAGTATTATTCCATTGTATATATAAACCACATCTTCTTTATCCATTCAACTTTGATGGACAGGGAGGCTCCTTCCACAGTTTGGCTATTGTGGACATTCCTAATATAAACCTCAGGGTGAGGGATCCCTGGGTGGCGCAGCGGTTTGGCGCCTGCCTTTGGCCCAGGGCGCGATCCTGGAGACCCGGGATCGAATCCCACATCAGGCTCCCGGTGCATGGAGCCTGCTTCTCCCTCTGCCTGTGTCTCTGCCTCTCTCTCTCTCTCTGTGACTATCATAAATAAATAAAAATTAAAAAAAAATAAATAAACCTCAGGGTGCAGGTGTCCCGGCGTTTCATTGCATCTGAATCTTTGAGGTTAATCCCCAACAGTGCAATTTCTGGGTCGTTGTACAGGTCTATTTTTATCTCATTGTGGAACCTCCACAGAGTTTTCCAGAGTGGCTGCACCAGTTCACATTCCCACCAACAGTGGTTTCTATATTTAGGTACTCCCATGTTGGCAGCATAAATATTTAGTTGTTTGATCTTGATAGAGAGTCTTTTTAATTATGAAATATTGCCCTTCTTCATTTCTTCTTACAGTATTTGTTCTTTCTTTTTGAAATTTTAATTACTTATTTATATATTCATGAGAGATACACAGAGAAGCAGAAGAAGGAACATAGCAGAGTGAGAGGCAGGCTCCCCAAAGGGAGGCTGATGTGGGACTCGATCCTGGGATCGCAGGATCACACCCTGAGCCGAAGGCAGATGCTCAACCACTGAGCCACCATGTGTCCCCCAGGGTTTGGTTTCAAATCTCGTTTGTCTGATATAAGTATGGGTCCTCCAGCTTTCTTTTGATATCCATTAGCTTGATATATGATTTTCCATCCCCTGATTTTCAATCTGTTGGTGTCTATAGGTCTAAGGTGAGCATCCTTTAGGCAGCGTACAGATGGATGTTGTTTTTTAATAATAATATTATTTATGATAGTGAGAGTGAGAGAGAGAGAGAGAGAGAGAGAGAGAGGCAGAAAATTAAGCAGAGAGAGAAACAGGCTCCCCACCAGGAGCCCAATATGGGACTCGATCCCAGACTCCAGGATCACACCCTGAGTCAAAGGCAGAGGCTCAACCCCTGAGTCACCCAGGCATCCCGGATACTGCTTTTTAAGCCACTCTGATACCTTATATGTTTTGATTGAAGCATTTAGTCTATCAGCATTCAGAGTGATTATTCAAAGATATGAACTTTGTGCATTTGTGTTACCGGAAGAGTTGGTTTTTCTGGTGACGTTCTCTGGGCCTTTCTAGTCTTTGTTGCTTTTGATCTCTTTTTTTCCCCCACTAGAAGAGTCCCTCTTAAAATTCCTTACTGGACTGGTTAAGTGGTCCTGAACTCCTTTATATGTTGCCTGTCTGGGAAAATCTTTATCTCTCTTTCTCTCCTGAATGACACACTTGCTGAAGAAAGAATTCATACAAATTGGACTCCAATAAAAAGAAATTTAAAAACAAAAAATAAATTCTTGCTAAAATGATTGAGGAAAATGGCATTTAGGAGGAAAACCAGAAGCAGAAAGAT
Source organism: Canis lupus baileyi (assembly GCF_048164855.1). Taxonomy (NCBI): domain Eukaryota; kingdom Metazoa; phylum Chordata; class Mammalia; order Carnivora; family Canidae; genus Canis; species Canis lupus. Next base: position 75,061,155 of record NC_132844.1, on the reverse strand, counting down.
AGGAGGACAGATTTCACTCTCCGTAGCCTTCACAGGGACCTGGTATCCTTTCCTAGGAGGGCCCCCCTCCGAAGGATGCTTCCTGCCCCTCTGCCCTCTTTGTTGGAACACAGCAGGCACATCTCCATGCCTCCAGCACCTCTGCAGTCATGGCTTATAGCGTTTTCCATGTATCCTATTGGGGACCACAGCGTAGTGTATGTAACCATCTGGCTGCTGTTTGACAACATTGGGGGGATTCTGACTTTTGTTGGTTTTGAGGTGCATGTGTGTCTATCACATGCAGCTATCCCGTGCAGCTGTCGGATCCTCTGGCTGGGTCTTCCAAAACCCCAAAATCGTTGGCAGAATATCATTTCTGGTGCTGGCGCTGGGCGGCTAGCTGGGCTCTCCTGGCTACTCCGGGGCTCACTCGTGCAGGACTTTCAGCTGGAGGGTCAGCTGAGCTGGAAGTTCCGGCTTGGCCACATTCCCATATCCAGCAGTGGGTCCGGCCTCCCCTGGAAGGCACGTGGGGACGTCAGCTGTGTTTGCCTGGCGGCGCCCCTGCAGGGGCTGGTTGGGGCCTAGGTGGTGCCCGCTCCTCCTGTCTGGGGGTCTCTCCATGCCCCATGCAAAGAGTTCTGGGAGACGCAGAAATGGGCTGGCTGTGCATTTTCGCACCACATCACTTTATTGACTTTCTACAGCAATCGGGCCCAGAGCCGTGGGTGCGTGCCTTCCCCTGGGGAAGGAGAACTTCCTGTCCTTTAAGTGGGGGCAAGAATCAAACGGGGTGGGTGGGCTGGTGCTGGAGTTCCCCACCTGGGAGCATGTGTTGATCCGGGTGGGGGCGTGTGTCCTGAGGTTTCAGCCTGAGTGACGATTCTGAGGACAGCAGAGCTGACCTGGACCTGCAGCTCATGGGCTCCTGTGCTGGGTCCCCGCAGGGCAGCTGGACCCTGGCCTCGGGCCCTCTGGAGCCCCAGCACCTGGAGGAGCCTGCCTTATCGTGTGGGTGTGGGTGTGGCCCACCGGCTTACCCCTCCACTCCCCACACTGGTGTGACCCGGGATCCCCAGGGCTTCCCTAGATAAGCGACCTGTATCTGTGGGGCATGCCCAGGGCCCAGGAGGCCACATCCAGCTTTGAGAGGGCTCACTCAGCCTGGGGCCAGAATCCAGGGTTGGCCAGGGCTATGGGGGCCTGATTCCATTAGTCTTTGAGCTGGGACTGTTGGGGTCTCAAATCAACCCAGCCCCCACAGAGCATGGGCCCAAGTCAGCCCAGGTCCCTCTGGGTTAGGGGCTGCTGTCCTGTGCAGGGTGTCCCACCCTCCAGGAGGGACCGTGGATGGAGGCAGGGTACAGTGTGTGCTCTGCACCACTCTCCTGTACACAAACTGTCTGGGGCTCCCTGCCTTCCCTCCTCCCTGCAACCCCTGGGTACTCAATGGGACACCCGGGCTTCTGATGGGAGCAGGGTATCCAGAGAACCCCAGGGAGTTTGAGCATGTCCCACAGGGTGCAGCTGCACTGGGTCCTTGTTAGGGGCCAATGGTGTGGGGGTGGATGGTGTGTGGGCATGGGTATGACGGTGGTGGGGTGTGGGGGATGGTGTAAGGGGGATGGTGTTGGGGTATAGTGTGGGTGGGGATTGTGTGAGGCTGTGTGTGTGTAAGGGAGATGGTGTAGGGGCTATGCCACGGGGGATGATGATGTTAGGGGATGGTGTGGGTCTGGGGGATGGGAGGATGGTGTGGGGGGCTGGTGAACACAGGGCATCCCCTTTCTCTAAGATGCACACGGAGACATCTACAGATAAAGGCGACCCCAGTCTGGGGTATGCTGTGTCACCTTCCCCTGGGGCCCCGTGTGGTGAGTGCAGGGCCCTGGCTGGACCAGGGGCATTATCTGGGGGTCATCATACTATGTATGTTTATAAATTGCAAATTGTCTCAAATTGAATGCATAAAATTTAGAAATATAAAAAGTGCTGATGGTGGATATCACCCTGACCCTTCCGACCCTCATCAGATCGATGTGTGTCCTCCTCCAGTCACGGCCATGCACCCTGCCCCCAGGTCCCCTTACTTGCCCCATGGCCTCCACCCCAGCCCCCTGCTTTTCAGGGGCTGTCCCTCACCCCTTTGGGGTTCAGCTCACATGGCAATCCCTGGAGGCCCCGTCCTAGTGGCCTCCTCATCCGTGAGACCCCGAGGGTGGGGGCACGGTGTTCATCCCAAACAACCTACAATGCAGCTGTGTGTTGTTGGCTGCTGTTCTTCCCCCGGGCTCTGAAGCCCGGTGTTCCCTACCCAGAAACCCCCGGTCCTTCTGGGTCCCGATCCCCCTGGCCCCTCAGCCTCACCCTACCCCATAGTAGTCCCAAAACATGACGTGACTGCTGAACATCCTTTTGACATCCAGGTCCCCCAGCGTGATGTCCCTAGAGGAGACCAGGGCTTCCTCCTTCATTTCCTGTGGGAAAACCGGGGAGGAGGAGCTGACGTCAGGGACACAGACCCCAACCTGTCTGTCCTGGGCAGGGAGCCCTGGGGTCACCATGGGAGTGTGTACTGCCAAAACCTCCTTCCTTCCTCTGGGAGGCCAGGGATGGCAGGAGTGCCCACCATGCCCATGGGACCTGTGTGACGGCCTGTGCCCAGGTGTTGTAGGCAGGGAGGTAACTGTCACCCTGGGTGGCAGGGGATAGAGGTTCAGCCAAGGTGGGAGGGGACATGGGGGTGTTGTGCTCAAGATTGCGAATCTGAGAAACCACTAAGGAGCTGACACCAATGCAAACACACAAGGGTTGATTTCCAAACTTGAGCTTGCGTCCAAGTACACCCAACACAGCGGAGTAGGGACTTGGACCCCGAGGTGGGTTTTAGCTTAGTTTTAAGGGCTTGTCTCAGGGTCCTCCAGAAGGGGTGGAGCAATTCCTCAAGGTCTGTTTACATTTTGATATGGGGCCTTCAAGGGTATTGAGCTCTGCTCTCATTCTAGTAGGCGCTTCCAGCCGTTGGCATGGGCTCAGTTTCATTCTATTGTGGGGAATTCTAGGACATTAGGCTGTAAACTTTTGTTTTTTTTTTTTCCTGTAACTGAAGTAATGTAAATTTCAGGTCTTCTTCACAGGGGCCTGGGATGGCTGGACTTGTTCGAACACTGAACTTAAAGTAGAAAGGCCTTCATTTTCTCGGCCTCCTTGCGTCCAGTACCATCCTATCTAGCTCTTTCCCCTTCCCTGGAGCTCCTAAGAGAGCAATTGCAAATGACCTCAGCTTGGCAGCATGTGTTGGGAGAAAGGCCCAGGGATTTGGGATCAGGAAGACCTGGGTTGTGGGCGTCCCAGCTGTGCAGCAGGATTCCATGCTGCAGACTCTTATTCCCTAAGGCTATCTTGACAACTGACTTTGTACATAGAAAAGCTCTCCTTTATCTTTAAAAGATGAGGAGCGAGTCAAAGTTTTTTTTTCTCTGCCCATCTAATTGCTCAGATTCCAATCTGAGACATATTTCCTGTTAATAAGGATAATTTACTATCCGTAGTACTATGGTTAAAATATTCTGACACAAGTAATTCAGAGGGATGAGGGTTTCTCATCTCTTTCTTCACAGCTCAGTCACTCATCAGGAAATGCATCTTTATGGATTTGGAAAGAACTGAGAGATATTATTACAATGGTCCTATTATTATGTGAAGGATTCTTCCCTGAGATTCTTCCCCTATTTCAACTGACACTTAAACACTGTGAACTCTTTGGAAGACAAATGTCAAGGAAATAAATGTTATGCATTGCTAATTTTAAATGCACTTGCAATATGGTGTCTATTATAATAGAATTATTTTTATCTGATTTTTGCTATTTATTATCCGTTCCTGCTTTTCAGGTTGAGGAGGCATTATACGTTCATAAGTGTTGTTCTTTCCTTCTGATATAAAATTATTTCTTTGTTCACACCGAAGGAACTCTATAAGAATAAGGGAAAAGTTAATTCAACAATTCTTAAAATGTCTTCAAACTTGGAGCCTGATTCATTTAAGTCAATTTTCAAAATAAATCTTATTTATTAGGAAAAAAACAAAGATTTAGAGGGAAATTGAAAAGATAGTACAGAGCATTCGCATGCACTGGCACTCAATTTCTCCAATTATTGATATATTAGTACGGTACAAATAGGAGCTAATGAATCAATATTAAAATATTCGCATTAACCAAAGTCCATACTTTATTCAGATTTCCTTAGCTTTTGCTAAGTTACCATCCCTCATATCACATTCCATTTGTGCTCCTGTTTTCTTAGCCTCCTCTGGATTGTAACAGTCTTTCAGCCTTTCCTTGTTGTTGTTGAATGGAACACTTTGAGAAGTAGAGTATTTTGTAAAATTTCCCTCAGTTGGGACATGTCTGTTGTTTATCTCATGATTGAACTGTTTTTGTGGATTATATACAGAGATATACTGCTATTTTTATTATATCATATAAAGGATAGATACTATCAACATGATTTTTCAGTCTTGGTATCGATCTGATCATCTTGCTGAGGTAGTGTTTGTCAGCTTTCTCCGTAGTAAAGTGATTTATTATTATTATTATTATTATATTATCATTCTTATTTTAGGTTTTTCATAATATATTTTGCAGAAGGAAGTTACTATGTGTATTGCACACATAAAAGTGTGAAGATATGCTCATGAACTTGAGTGTGGTATGTCTGCACGAATTGTTTGAAATTCTTCTACATGGGAGATTTCTCTTTCTTGTGGGTTTCTTTGTTTGTTTCTTTTTCAAAGATGTTATTTATTTATATGAGAGAGAGAGAGAGAGGAGAAAAAGCATGAGCGAAAGGGGCAGAGGGAGAGGGAGAAGCAGGTTCCCTGCTAAACAGGGAGTCTGCCTTGGGACCTGGATCATGATCTGAGCCTAAGGCAGAAGCTTAACTGACTGAGCCAACCAGGTGCCAATCTATCTTTTTTTCTTTCTTTTTTTCTTTCTTTCTTTCTTTCTTTCTTTCTTTCTTTCTTTCTTTTTCTTTCATTTCTTTCTTTTTTTTAATGTTTGTTTATTTTTTTAAATTTTTATTTATTTATGATAGTCACAGAGAGAGAGAGAGAGGCAGAGACACAGGCAGAGGGAGAAGCAGGCTCCATGCACTGGGAGCCTGACGTGGGATTCTATCCCGGGTCTCCAGGATCGCACCCTGGGCCAAAGGCAGGCGCTAAACCATTGCGCCACCCAGGGATCCCTCTTTCTTTCTTTTATTTTAATAATAATTTTATTTTTTATTGGTGTTCAATTTGCCAGCATACAGAATAACACCCAGTGCTCATCCCGGCAAGTGCCCCCCTCAGTGCCCATCACCCATTCACCCCCACCGCCCGCCCTCCTCCCCATCCATCACCCCTAGTTCATTTCCCTGAGTTAGGAGTCTTTATATTCTGTCTCCCTTTCTGATATTTCCCACATATTTCTTCTCCGTTCCCTTATATTCCCTTTCACTATTATCTATATTCCCCAAATGAATGAGAACATACAATGTTTGTCCTTCTCCGATTGAGTTACTTCACTCAGCATAATACCTTCCAGTTCCATTCACGTTGAAGCAAATGGTGGGTATTTGTCGTTTCTAATGGCTGAGCAAGGCCCACCTGTTCTCTCTCTTCATCTTCTGAGTCTCCTAAAATATGAATGTTATTGTTTTAATAAGTGGCTGACTTCCCTACGTCTGTTTCTGTGGTCCATAACCTTTCTTGTTTTTATGGCTTCTACGTGGGACTGCATCTCAGTTATAGCATTTTTAACGTTGGCCTGACTAGATTTTAGTTCTTTTATTTCTACTGTAAGGGATTCTCTAGTTTTCTTCTGTGCTCTTTTTCCAGCCCAGCTGCTATCTTTATAATAATTGTTTTAAACTGTAGTTAGACATCATATATGTGTATTGATGGACTTCCTGGCTGTGAGTACTACCTCATATTATTTTATAGAGGTGAATTTCTCCATCTCATTACCTTTTCCAGAAAAGAAAGAGGGAAGAAAAAGAAAAACCATGGAAAACAATAACAACTGCCCTCCAAAAAAAAAAAAAAACAAAAACACACCAGATTATTTTGGCCTGCATTTTCAAAGACTCTAAATCCCAAAATATGAAACACAATTAAAGTACCATGAAAATAAAAATAAGAAATATATAAGGTACATACATAAAAATTAAAATAAGGCAATTAATAAAAAAATAAAAAAAAATAAATGAAAATAAAGCACAAAGTACAAAGGAAGCTAGATCCTTCTTTCCAGGCAGAGCTGAATCTCTGCATCTTCTGTGGTCCGACAACTTGGTGGCAGTGAGTGGTCTGTGCAGGGTCTGGGGATGGGCTCTGGCGCTGATTATCAGGTGCACATCTGCTTGGTAGATGCAACTGCGGGATCAGAGGCAGGGTGGGCATCAGCACCTCTGGCCTCCAGTGGGCGGTGCAGTGCTGCTCCCTGAGACCCCCCTGGTGGGCAGGATGCGGGTGGGGTCTCTGGTTCCTCTGGATCTGAGACTGAGCATCCTTCCCCCCCAGTCTGCATGGGCTTCCACAGAAGAGCTCCCAAGTCCCCGGGTCTCCGCCGATTCTCTCAGAACCCTGCGTTTACTCTACCTGTGTCCGAGCTTCTTTTGGTTTTGTTTTTTTATCTCAGAGAAGCTGACACTGATGCAAACACAGGAGGGTTTATTTACAAGCTCGAGCTTGTGTCCAAGTATACCCAACAGAGTGAAGCAGGGACTTGGAGATGGGTTTTAGCTTAGTTTTAAGGGCTGGTCTTGGGGACCTCCAGAAGGGCTGGAGCAATTCCTCAAGTTCTGTTTACATTTTGATATGGGACATTCAAGGGCATTGAGCTCTGTTCTCATTCTAATAGAGGCTTCCTGTCCTTGGCCTGGGCTCAGTTTTGATTCTATTGTGGGGCTTTCTAGGTCATTAAGCTGTAAACTTTTGTTTTTTTTCCTGTAACTGAAGTAATGTAAATTTCAGCTCTTCTTCACAGGGACCTGGGATGGGTGGACTTGTGCTAAAGCTGAATTTAAATTGGAATGGCCTTAATTTTCTTGGCCTCCACGCTTCCCATCCCATCCTATCTAGCTCCTTCCGCCTTCCCCAGAGCTCCTAAGAGAGCAATTGCAAATGACCTCAGCTTGGCAGCCTTTGTTGGGGGACAGGTCCAGGGATTTGGGATCAGGAAGACCTGGTGTGTGGGCTTCCCAGCTGTGCAGCAGTATTCCATGCTGCAGACTCTTATTCCATAAGGCTATCTTGACAACTGACTTTGTACATAGAAAAGCTCTCCTTTATCTTTAAAAGATGAGGAGCGAGTCAAAGCTTTTTTTCTCTGCGCATCTAATTGCTCAGATTCCAATCTGAGACATATTTCCTGTTAATAAGGATAATTTACTATCCGTGGTACTATGGTTAAAATATTCTGACACAAGTAATTCAGAGGGATGAGGGCTTCTCATCTCTTTCTTTACAGCTCAGTCACTCATCAGGAAATGCATCTTTATGGATTTAGAAAGAACTGAGAGACATTATTGGTCCTATTATTTATGTGAAGGATCCTTCCCTGAGATTCTTCCCCTGTTTCAAGTGACACTGAAACACTTTGAACTCTTTGGAAGACAAATGTCAAGGAAATAAATGTTATGCATTGCTAATTTTAAATGCACTTGCAATATCGTGTCTATTATACTAGAATTATTTTTATCTGATTTTTGCTATTTATTATCTGTTCCTGCTTTTCAGGTTGAGGAGGCATTATGCATGTTCATAAGTGTTTTTCTTTCCTTCTGATCTAAAATTCTTACTTTGTTTCCATCAAAGGAACTCTTTAAGAATAAGGCAAAAGTCCATGGTATTTTGATAGGGATTGCATTAAACGTGTATATTGCCCTGGGTAACATTGACATTTTCACAATATTAATTCTGCCAATCCATGAGCATGGAATATTTTTCCATCTCTTTGTGTCTTCCTCAATTTCTTTCAGAAGTGTTCTATAGTTTTGAGGGTATAGATCCTTTACATCTTTGGTGAGGTTTATTCCTAGGTATCTTATGCTTTTGGGTGCAATTGTAAATGGGATTGACTCCTTAATTTCTCTTTCTTCAGTCTCATTGTTAGTGTATAGAAATGCCACTGACTTCTGGGCATTGATTTTGTATCCTGCCACGCTACCGAATTGCTGTATGAGTTCTAGCAATCTTGGGGTGGAGACTTTTGGGTTTTCTATGTAGAGTATCATGTCATCGGCGAAGAGGGAGAGTTTGACTTCTTCTTTGCCAATTTGAATGCCTTTAATGTCTTTTTGTTGTCTGATTGCTGAGGCTAGGACTTCCAGTACTATGTTGAATAGCAGTGGTGAGAGTGGACATCCCTGTCTTGTTCCTGATCTTAGGGGAAAGGCTCCCAGTGCTTCCCCATTGAGAATGATATTTGCTGTGGGCTTTTCATAGATGGCTTTTAAGATGTCGAGGGATGTTCCCTCTATCCCTACACTCTGAAGAGTTTTGATCAGAGTTAGAACAAATTATTTTAAGATTTGTGTGGAATCAGAAAAGACCCCGAATAGCCAGGGGAATTTTAAAAAAGAAAACCATATCTGGGGGCATCACGATGCCAGATTTCAGGTTGTATTACAAAGCTGTGGTCATCAAGACAGTGTGGTACTGGCACAAAAACAGACACATAGATCAGTGGAACAGAATAGAGAATCCAGAAGTGGACCCTGAACTTTATGGGCAACTAATATTCGATAAAGGAGGAAAGACTATCCATTGGAAGAAAGACAGTCTCTTCAATAAATGGTGCTGGGAAAATTGGACATCCACATGCAGAAGAATGAAACTAGACCACTCTCTTTCACCATACACAAAGATAAACTCAAAATGGATGAAAGATCTAAATGTGAGACAAGATTCCATCAAAATCCTAGAGAAGAACACAGGCAACACCCTTTTTGAACTCGGCCATAGTAACTTCTTGCAAGATACATCCACGAAGGCAAAAGAAACAAAAGCAAAAATGAACTATTGGGACTTCATCAAGATAAGAAGCTTTTGCACAGCAAAGGATACAGTCAACAAAACTCAAAGACAACCTACAGAATGGGAGAAGATATTTGCAAATGACATATCAGATAAAGGGCTAGTTTCCAAGATCTATAAAGAACTTATTAAACTCAACACCAAAGAAACAAACAATCCAATCATGAAATGGGCAAAAGACATGAACAGAAATCTCACAGAGGAAGACATAGACATGGCCAACATGCATATGAGAAAATGCTCTGCATCACTTGCCATCAGGGAAATACAAATCAAAACTACAATGAGATACCACCTCACACCAGTGAGAATGGGGAAAATTAACAAGGCAGGAAACAACAAATGTTGGAGAGGATGCGGAGAAAAGGGAACCCTCTTACACTGTTGGTGGGAATGTGAACTGGTGCAGCCACTCTGGAAAACTGTGTGGAAAAAAAAAAAGAAAACTGTGTGGAGGTTCCTCAAACAGTTAAAAATATACCTGCCCTACGACCCAGCAATTGCACTATTGGGGATTTACCCCAAAGATACAAATGCAATGAAACGCCGGGACACCTGCACCCCGATGTTTCTAGCAGCAATGTCCACAACAGCCAAACTGTGGAAGGAGCCTCGGTGTCCAACGAAAGATGGATGGATAAAGAAGATGTGGTTTATGTATACAATGGAATATTACTCAGCTATTAGAAATGACAAATACCCACCATTTGCTTCAACGTGGATGGAACTGGAGGGTATTATGCTGAGTGAAGTAAGTCAGTCGGAGAAGGACAAACATTATATGTTCTCATTCATTTGGGGAATATAAATAATAGTGAAAGGGAAAAGAAGGGAAGGGGGAAGAAATGTGTGGGAAATATCAGAAAGGGAGACAGAACGTAAAGACTGCTAACTCTGGGAAATGAACTATGGGTGGTAGAAGGGGAGGAGGGCGGGGGGTGGGGGTGAATGGGTGACGGGCACTGGGTGTTATTCTGTATGTTAGTAAATTGAACACCAATAAAAAAAAAAAAAAAAAAAAGAATAAGGCAAAAGTTAATTCAACTATTCTTAAAATGTCTTCACACTTGGAGCCTGATTCACTTAAGTCAATTTTCAAAATAAATCTTATTTATTAGGAAAAAAACAAAGATTTATAGGGAAATTGAGATGAGCATTCGCATGCACTCGCACTCAATTTCTCCAATTATTGATACCTTATATTAGTACGGTACAAATATTAGCTAATGAATCAATATTAAAAACTTTGCATCCAAAAAAGACCAAAAAAAGACCCGGGATCGAATCCCACCTCGGGCTCCCGGTGCATGGAGCCTGCTTCTCCCTCTGCCTGTGTCTCTGCCTCTCTCTCTCTCTGTGACTATCACAAATAAATAAATAAATACCTTAAAAAAAATTTTCAAAAAAGACCAAAAAAAAAAAAAAAAAGAAAAACAAAGGCCATAGTTTATTCAGATTTCCTTAGTTTTTGCTAAGTTACAATCCCTCATATCACATTCCATTTGTCCTCCTCTTTCCTTAGGCTCATCTGGATTGTGACAGTCTTTCTGCCTTTCCTTGTTGTTGTTGAACTGGAACACTTTGAGAAGTAGAGTATTTTGTAAAATTTCCCTCAGTTGGGACATGTCTGTTGTTTATCTCATGACTGAACTGTTTTTGTGGATTATATACAGAGACATACTGCCATTTTCATTATATCATATAAAGGATAGATACTATCAACATGATTCATCAGTCTTGGTATCGATCTGATCATCTTGCTGAGATAGTGTTTGTCAGCTTTCTCAGTAGTAAACTCATTCTTTATTATTATTATTATTATTATTATATTATCAATATTATTTTAAGTTTTTCATATTATATTTTGTAGAGGAAGTTACTATGTGTATTCCACACAGAAGAGTGGGAAGCTATGCTCATGAACTAGAGGGTGGAATGTCTTCACAAATTGTTTGAAATTCTTCTACATGGGCGATTTCTCTTCCTTGTGGGTTTGCTTGTTTGCTTCTTTTTCAAAGATGTTTTTTATTTATTTGAGAGAGTGAGGAGAGATAAAGCATGAGCGAGAGAGGCAGAGGGAGAGGGAGAAGCAGGTTCCCTGCTGAACAGGGAGCCTGCCTTGGGACCTGGATCATGATCTGAGCCTAAGGTAGAAGCTTAACTGACAGAGCCACACAGGTGCCACTCTTTCTTTCTTTCTTTCTTTCTTTCTTTCTTTCTTTCTTTTTTCTTTCTTTCTTTCTTTTTCTTTCTTTCTTTCTTTCTTTCTTTTCTTTCTTTCTTTTTCTTTCTTTCTTTCTTTCTTTCTTTTCTTTCTTTCTTCTTCTTTCCTTCTTTCCTTCCTTCCTTCCTTCCTTCCTTCCTTCCTTCCTTCTTTCCTTTCTTTCTTTCTTTCTTCTTTCTTTCTTTCTTTCTTTCTTTCTTTCTTTCTTTCTTTCTTTCTTTCTTTCTTCTTTCTTCTCAAAGCCAGCAACTTCTTAGGAATTCCTCCCTCAGATGGGAGCTACATACTAACATCCAAACCAGAGTACCTAGCTGAAAGCTCTCTCTCTGGGAAATTCTCTTTCAGAGATGAGCTGAAACGTGGTCCTGCCATGTTCCACACTGCCTGCAGATACAGTTACGAGCATCCTCAATAGACATGTTTGTCAGAAGCTCATGGGACGCAAGGGGCAAGCTGCAGGCTTCAACATTGTGTCTCCAGGTGTAGTAAAGCGGTATTCATGGAACATCCTGAATTACAATGCTGCCACATTCTCATGGCCATTAGAATGCAGTTAGTAGAAAGCTGGCTTCAGGCATGCCTCCTTTTGAAAGTTGAGCTCAGGGCAGAACCCTCCCGCATCCTGCCTGCCCATAGTCCTAGCTGCTAACATCCTTATGTTAGGTGTTGAGAGAGGTTGGAGAAAAGCAAGTGGAAGTGTCAGGACTGTCCTCACGTGTATCTGAGATCAATACAGCGATTGCCAACGTCCTTATTCAATTAGAGTGTAGCTCCGGTATACCTCGCCTCGATAAGTGTCTAGCAGACATCGGCCTGCAAAGCATACACACTTCTGAGAGTTCAGCTTATGTCCTCTAACTTCTCCATCCTGACTGGCTGTATGTTCCACTTCCACAGCATTTCATTGTATGCAGGACAGTAGCGGAGTGAAAACCAAGTGTCTGCCTTGTCAATTTCGCGCCTAACGTACAGCTGCCTGCAAGGCATGCACACTCCTTTGGATTGAGCTTATGGCTTATGCCTCCCACATGCTGACCATCCGCACACTTCAGTTCCAAAGGATTTCTTTCAATATGGGACGCAAGTTTTGCGAGAGGCAAATGTGTCTTAGTTCAATCCTGCGACTTCTGAGGAATTCCTCCCTCAGATGGGAGCTACATACTAACTTCCAATCCTGAGTACCTAGCTGAAACCTCTCTCTGGGGAATTTCCTTCTGCGAGATGAGCTGACACGCGGTCCTTCCCAGTTCCACACTGCCTGCAGATGCTGTTACGAACATCCTCACTAGACATGTTTGTCAGAAGCTCTTGGGATGCAAGGGCCAGCTGTAGGCTTCAATGGTTGTGCCTCCAGGTGCAGTAGAGCAGTATTCATGGAAGGTAGCGCTTTACAATTCTGCTACATTCTCACGGCCATCAGAACGAGCTAGTAGAAAGCTGGCTTCTAGGCATGCTTTCTTTTGAGAGCTGAGCTCAGTGCCGGACCCTCCCATATCCTTCCCGCCCGTAGATATAACTGCTAATATCCTTATGTTAGGTGCTGGGTGAGGGCGGCGAAATGCATGTGGAAGTGTCAGGCCTGTACTCACGATTATCTGAGTTGAATACAGCGATTTGAAACGGCCTTCTTCAAAGAGTGTAGCTAGTTTCTAACTCCCATGTATGAGTGGGTAGCAGACATCTGCCTTCCAGGCATACACACTTTTGAGAGTTGAGCTTATGGCCTGTGCTTCCGACATCCTGCCTGCAGGTACATTTTGCAGCTAACAGGCATAGGCTCGATGCGTGACTGAAGTGTTGTGAGGGGTAAGTGGAAAGTCCCGGCACACAAGACTAGTGCCTCCAAGCTCAATCCAGCGATTTCCTAGTAATTCCTGTCTTAGACACATGCTACATACTAAGTTCCATACGTGAGAATCTAGCTGAACCCCGAGTCCAAAAGCATCTCTCTTCTGAGATTTGAGCTCCCACCCAGTCCCTCACAGTTCCACACTGCCCGCAGAATGAGTTTTGAACATCTTCACCAGAGACGTTTTTCAGAAGCTTGTGAGATGCAAGTGGAATAATGCAGGCCTGGAAGGTGTCTCCAGGTGCAGTAGAGTGGTATTCTTCAAACCTCCTGAGGTAGAAGACTGCTATGGTCTCACGGCCATTAGAACACAGCTATTTGAATGCTGGCTTCTAGGCATGCTCTCTTGTGAGAGCTGAGCTCAGGGCAGGACCCTCCCGCATCTTGCCTGCCCATTGTCATAGCTGCTAACATCCTTACGTGAAGTGCTGGAAGAGATTGGAGAAATGCGAGTGGAAGTGTCAGGACTGTACTCACGTGTACCTGAGTTCAATACAGCGATTGCCAACGTCCTTAATCAATTAGAGTGTTGCTCGTGTATACCTCACCTCGATGAGTGTCTAGCAGACATCGGCCTGCAAATCATACAGACTTCTGAGAGCTGAGCTTATGGCCTGTACCTCCGCATCATGACTGCCTGTACGTTCCTCTTCCACAGCATTTTGATGTATGCGGGAGAGTAGCCGAGTGAAAACCAAGTGTCTGCCTTGTCAATTTCGCACCTAGCAGACAGGTGCCTCCCAGGCATGCACACTCCTTTGGATTGAGCTTATGGCTTGTACCTCCCACATGATTACCGCCTGTATATTTCACTTTCAAAGGATTTCCTTCGATATGGGTCGCAAGTTTTGCGAGAGGCAAGTGTCGCTTAGTTCAATCCAGCGACTTCTGGGGAATTCCTCCCTCAGGTGGGAGCTACATACTAACTTCCAAACCTGAGTTACTAGCTGAAAGCTCTCTCTCTGGGGAACTTCCCTCTCGGAGATGAGCTGAATTGTGGTCCTTCCCAGTTCCACGCTGCCTGCAGGTGCAGTTACGAACATCCTCACTAGACATGTTTGTCAGAAGCTCATAGGACGCAAGGGCCAGCTGCAGGCTTCAATGGTTGTGTCTCCAGGTGCAGTAGAGCGGTATTCATGGAATGTCCCATCTTATAATGCTGTTACGTTCTCACGGCCATCAGAAAGAGCTAGTAGAATACTGGCTTCTAGGCATGCCTCCTTTTGAGAGCTGAGCTCAGGGCAGGACCGTCCCGCATCCTGGCTTCCTGTAGTCGTAGCTACTAACATCCTTATGTTAGGTGTTGGCAGAGGTTGGAGAAATGCAAGTGGAAGTGTCAGGACTCTACTCACGTGTATCTGAGTTCAATACAGGATTGCCAACGTCCTTGTTCAATTAGAGTGTAGCTCGGGTATACCTCTCCTCGATAAGTGTCTAGCAGACATCGGCCTTCAAAGCATACACACTTTTGAGAGTTGAGCTTCTGGTCTGTACCTCCCCCCTCCTGACTGCCTGTACGTTCCACTTCCACAGCATTTCATTGTATGCGGGATAGTAGCAGCGTGAAAACCATATCTGCCTTGTCAATTTCGTGCCTAGTGGACAGCTGCCTGCAAGGCATGCACACTCCTTTGGCTTGAGCTTATGGCTTGTACCTCCCATATGCTGACCGCCTGTACGCTTCACTTCCAAAGGATTTCGTTCGATATGGGATGCAAGTTTTGCGAGAGGCAAGTGTCTCTTAGTTCAATCCAGTGACTTCTGAGGAATTCCTCCCTCAGATGGGAGCTACATACTTACTTCCAAACCTGAGTGCCTAGCTGAAAGCTCTCTCTCTGGGGAATTTCCTTCTGCGAGATGAGCTGACACGCAGTTCTTTCCTGTTCCACACTGCATGCAGATGCAGTTACGAACATCCTCACTAGACATGTTTGTCAGAAGCTTATGCGGTGCAAGGGCCAGCTGCAGGCTTCAATGGTTGTGTCTCCAGGTGCAGTAGAGTGGTATTCATTGTATTCGTACCGCCTACAATTCTGCTACATTCTCACGGCCATCAGAACGAGCTAGTATAAAGCTGGCTTCTAGGCATGCTCTGTTGTGAGAGCTGAGCTCAGGGCAGGACTCTCCCACATCTTGCCTGCCCATAGTCATAGCTGCTAACATCTTTACGTGGAGTGCTAGGAGATGTTAGAGAAATGCGACTGGAAGTGTCAGGACTATACTCACGTGTATCTGAGTTCGATACATCGATTGCCAACATCCTTGTTCAATTAGAGTGTAGCTCGGGTATGCCTCACCTCGATAAGTATCTAGCAGACATCGGCTTGCAAAGCATACACACTTCGGAGATTTGAGCTTATAGCCTGTACCTCCCCCATCCTGACTGCCTGTACGTTCTGCTTCCACAGCATTTCGTTGTATGCGTGAGAGTAGCGGAGTGAGAACCAAGTGTCTGCCTTGTCAATTTCGCGCCTAGCGGACAGCTGCCTCCAAGGCATGCACACTCCTTTGGATTGATCTTAGGACTTGAACCTCCCACATGCTGACCGCCTGTACGCTTCGCTTCCAAATGATTTCATTTGATACGGGACACAAGTTTTGAGAAATAAATGTTTCTTAGTTCAATCCAGCAACTTCTGAGGAATTCCTCCCTTAGATGGGAGCTACATACTAACTTCCAAACCTGAGTTACTAGCTGAAAGCTCTCTCTCTGGGGAACTTCCCTCTCGGAGATGAGTTGAAACGTGGTCCTTCCCAGTTCCACACTGCCTGCAGATACAGTTACAAACATACTCACTAGACATGTTTGTCAGAAGCTCATGGGATGCAAAGGGCAAGCTGCAGACTTCAAGGTTGTGTCTCCAGGTGCAGTAAAGCGGTATTCATGGAACATCCTGAATATCAATGCTGCCACGTTCTCATGGCCAACAGAACGCAGTTAGTAGAAAGCTGGCTTCGAGGCATGCCTCCTTTTGAAAGCTGAGCTCAGGGCAGGACCGTCCCGCATCCTGACCTCCCATAGTCATAGCTGCTAACATCCTTATTTTAGGTGTTGGGAGAGGTTGGAGAAATGCAAGTGGAAGTGTCAGGACTGTACTCACGTGTGTCTCAGTTCAGTACAGTGATTACCAGCATCCTTGTTTAATTAGAGTGTAGCTTGGGTATACCTTGCCTCGATAAGTGTCTAGCAGACATCGGCCTGCAAAGCATACACACTTCTGAGAGTTGAATTTATGCCTTGTACCTCGCACATGCTGACTGCAGGTACACTTCACTCCTATAAGGCCTAGGCTCGATGCGTGACAGAAGTTTTGTCAGAGGTTAGTGGAAGGTGCTGGCCCACACAATTAGTCTCCAAGCCCAATCCAGAGATATGTGAGGAACTGCTCTCTAGGATTGGTGCTACACACTAAGTTCCATACATGAGAATCTAGTTGAACACAGTGTCCAAAGGGTACTTGCTTCTGAGACTTGAGCTCACCTCCAGTCCCTCACAGTTCCACACGGCCTTCAGATGAAATTTTGAACATCCTCACTAGACGTGTTGGTCAGAAGCTCATAGGACAAAAGGAGCTAGCTGCAGGCTTCAATGCTTGTGTCTCTAGGTGCAATAGAGCGGTATACATGGAAACTCCTGACTTACAAATTAGCTACATTCTCATGGCCATAAGAACGCAGCTAGTGGAAAGGTGCATTCGAGGCATGCTGCTGAGGATCAGAGTCACCAGTTCCAGGTGAGGGACAGGTGGGGCCAGAGTCACTGGTACAGAAGAGGCCAAAGTGAGGACCAGAGTTTTCAGGTCCAGGTGAGTCCCGGTGTGGAATAGAGGAATCATGTCCCGATGATGCCCAGGTAGGGACCAGAGTCACCAGGTCCAGATGAGGCCCAGGTGGGGAGCATATTCACTAGGTTCAGGTGAGGCCCAGTTGAGGACTACAGTCACCAGGTCTCGTTGAGGCCTAGAGGGGTACCAGAATCACCTGGTCCAGGTGACATCCAGATGGGGACCAGAGTCACCAGGTCAGGGTGAGGCCCAGAGGGGTTCAAGAGTCATCATGTCAAGGCGAGGCTCAGGTGTGGAACAGAGTAACCAGGTCCCAATGATGCCAAGGTGAGGACCAGAGTCACCAGATCTGGGTGACGCCTAGATAGGATCAGAGTCACCAGTTCCAGGTGAGGTCAAGAAGGAGTCCACAGCAACCAGGTCCAGGTGGGGAACAAGGTCACCAGGAGTGGGTGAGGCCCAGATGGGGACTAGATTCACCAGGTCCAGGTGAGGCCCAGGTGGTGACCAGAGTCCCCGGGTCCGGGTGAGGACCAGGTAAGGACCAGATTCACCAGGTCCAAGAGGCCCACGTGGGGACCTGAATCACCAGGTATGGGTGAGGCCCAGGTGGCAACCCCACTCACCAGGTCCAGGTGAAGCCAACCTGCAGGCCATAGTCACCAGATCCAGGTGAGGCCCTGGTGGGGACCAGAGTCCCCAGATAAATGTGAGGCTAGAAGGACACCACAGTCACCAGGTCCAGGTGTGGTTCATGTGGGAACGAGAGTCACCAGGTCCAGGTGAAACCCAGGTGGGGACCACAGTCACCAGGTCCAGATTGAGGCCTAGGTGGGGGGCCCAGAGTCATCAGGGCCAGGTGAGGCCAAAGTGTGGAGCAAAGTTATCAGGTCCAGGTGAGTCCCAGGTGGGAACCAGTCACCTCGTCCAGGTGAGGCCCACAAGTGTAGTGCCTCCAAGCTCAATCCCTCGATTTCCTAGTAGTTCTTGTCTTAGACTGGTACTACATACTAAGTTCCATACTAGCTAATAGAACCCTGCATCCAACGGCAACTTACATCCGAGAGTTGGGCTCACACGCAGTCCTTCACAGTTCCACACTGCCTGCAGAATGTCTTTCCAACGTCTTCACCGGAGGTGCTTGTCAAAAGCTTGTGAGACGCAAGTGGAATAATGCAGGCCTGGAAGGTGTCTCCAGGTGGAGTAGAGTGGTATTCTTGGAACCTCCTGAGTTAGAATACTGCTGCGTTCTCAGGGCCAGAAGAATGCAGCTAGTTGAAAGCTGGCTTCTAGACATGCTTCCTTGTGAGAGTTGAGGTGAGGGCAGGACCCTCCCGCAACCTAACTGCCTGTAGACATAGGTCCTAACATCCTTATGTTAGGTGCTGGAAAAGGTTGTGAAAAGCATGTAGACGTTTCAGGCTTGTAGTCACGTGTAACTGAGTTCAATACAGCGATTTCCAACAGCCTTGTTCAATTAAAGTGTAGCTAGGTTCTAACTCCCATAAAAGAGTGGCTAGCAGACATCTGCCTGCAAAGCATACACGCTTCTGAGAGTTGAGCTTATGGCCTGTACCTCCCACAATCTGACGGCCTGTACGGATCGCTTCCACAGCATTCCCTTCTATGCGGGACAGTAGCGGAGTGAGAACCAAGTGTCTGCATTGTCAATTTCGCGACTACCGGACACCTGCCTCCAAGTGATGCACACTCCTTTGAATGAGCTTATGGCTTGTTCCTCCCACGTGCTGACCGCCTGTACCTTTCACTTCGAAAGGATGTCGTTCGATACGGGACACAAGTTTTGTGAGAGGCAAGTGTCTCCCAGCCCAATCCAACGACTTCTGAGTAATTCCTCCCTCAGAAGGTAGCTACATACTAACTTCCAAACCTGAGTACCTAGTTGAAAGCTGTCTCTCTGGGGAACTTCCTTCTGCAAGATGAGCTGACACGCGGTCCTTCCCAGTTCCACACTGCCTACAGATGGAGTTACGAACATCCTCACTAGACATGTTTGTCAGAAGCTCATGGGACGCTAGGGGCAAGCTGCAGGCTTCAACGGTTGTGTCTCCAGGTGCAGTAGAGTTTTATTCATGGAACGACCTGACTTCCAATGCTGTAAAGTGTGGGTTAGGTTACGGGTTAGGGTTAGGGTTAGGGTCCTGTTTAAGCTTAGGGTTAGGGTTAGGGTTCAGGTTAGGTTAGGGGTAGGTTCAGGGTTAGGGGTAGGCTACGGGTTAGGGTTAGAGTTAGGTTATGGGTTAGGTTATGGGTTAGGGTACGGGTTAGGTTATGGATTAGGGTATGGGTTAGTGTTAGGGTTAGGGTTAGGGTACGGGTTAGGGTTAGGTTTAGGGTACGGCTTAGGGTTCGGTTTAGGTTTATGGTTAGGGTTAGGGTACGGGTTAGGGTTAAAGTTAGGGTACTGTTTAGGGTTAGGGTTAGGTTACGGGTTAGGGTTAGGGATAGGGTAAGGGTTAAGGTTAGGATTAGGTTAGGGTTAGGGTTAGGATTAGGGATTGGGTTTCATTAGGTTTAGGGTTGGGGTAAGGTTAGGGTTAGGGTACGGGTTAGAGTTTGGGTTAGGGTACGGGTGAGGGTTAGGGTAAGCGTTAGGGTAAGCGTTAGGGCACGGGTTAGGATTAGGGTACGGTTTAAGGTTAGGTTTAGGGTTAGGTTTAGGGTTAGGGTATGGGATAGGGTTAGGTTTAGGGTACTGTTTAGTGTTAGGGTTAGGGTTAGGTTACAGGTTAGGGTTACGGTTAGGGTTAGAGTACGGGTTAGGGTTAGAGTTAGAGTTCGGGTTATATTTAGGGTTAGGGTTAGGCTACGTGTTAGGGTTAGTGTTAGGTTTATGATTAGGGTTCGGTTTAGGCTTAGGTTTAGGGTACAGATTAGGGTTAGAGTACGGGTTAGGGTTAGGGTTTGGGTACGGTTTAGAGATATGGTATGGATTATTGTATGGGTTAAGGTATGGGTTAGGGTACTGGTAACAGTTAGGGTTTGGGTTAGGTTTAGGGTACGGGTTAGGGTTAGGTTTAGGGTTAGGGTTAGGGTACAGGATAGGGTTAGGTTTAGGGTTAGTGTTAGGGTTTGGGTTAGGGTACGGGTTAGGGTTAGGTTTAGGGTACTGTTTAGGGTTAGGGTTAGGGTTAGGTTATGGTTTAGGGTTAGTGTAGGTTACGGGTTAGAGTTAGTGTTAGGGTTAGGTTTCGGTTAGGGTTAGGGGTAGGGTTAGGGTTTAGGGTTAGGGTTAGGGTACTGTTTAGGGTTAGGTATAGTGTTAGGTTTAGTTTATGGGTTAGGGTTAGGGTTAGGGTTAGGTTATGGGTTAGGGTTCGGGTTAGGATATGGGATACGTTTAGGGGTAGGGTTAGGGAATGGGTTAGGGTTAGGGTTGGGGTTAGGCTTAGGTTATGGGTTCAGGTTAGGGTTAGGGGTGGGGTATGGGTTTGTTTATGGGTTAGGGTACGGGTACGGTTATGGGTTAGTGTACAGGTTAGTGTTAGGGTTTGGGTTAGGGAACAGGATAGGTTTAGGGTTTGGGTATGGGTTAGGGTACAGGTTAGGTTACGGTTTAGGGTTAGGGTACGGGTTAGAGTTAGGGTTCAGGTTAGGGTTGGGGTTAGGGTTAGGTTTAGGGTAGGGTTAGGTTTAGGGTTACGGTACGGGTTAGCGTACGCATTAGGGTTAGGGTTAGGGTACGGGTTAGGATTAGGGTACAGGAGAGTTAGTGTTAGAGTTAGGGTACGGGTTTGGGTTAGAGTTAGGGTTAGGGTACGTCTTAGGGTTAGGTTTAGTGTTAGGGTTAGGTTAAGGTACACGTTAGGGTTAGGGTACTGTTTAGGGTTAGGTTTAGTTTACGGGTTAGGGTTAGGGTTAAGGTTAGTTTACGTGTTAGGGATAGGGTTTGGGTGAGGTTTAGGGTTAGGTTAGGGTTAGGGTTAGGTTTAGAGATAGGGTTAGGGTTATGATTAGTGCTAGGGTTAGGTTAGGGGTAGTTTTAGTGTGAGGGTACGGGTTATGGTTAGGGTTAGGGTAGGGTACGGTTTAGGGTTAGGGTACGGGTTAGGGTTAGTGTACGGGTTAGGGTTAGTGTTAGGGTTAGGGCTTAGGGTTAGGGTTATAGTTATGGTTAAGGATTAGGGTTTAGGATTAGGGTTAGGGGTTAGGGGTTCGGGTTAAGGGTTAGGGGTTAGGGTTAGGGGTTAGGGTTATGGTTAGGGTTAGGAGTTAGGGTTAGGTTTTGGGTTAGGGTTAGGGTTATGGTTAGGGTACGGCTTAGGGTTAGGTTTAGGGTTAGTGTTAGGGTTAAGGTACACGTTTGGGTTAGGGTTAGGGTACTTTTGGGGTTAGGGTTAGGTTTAGTTTATGGGTTAGTGTTAGGATCAGGGTTAGGTTTAGTTTACGTGTCAGGGATATGGTTAGGGTGAGGGTTAGGTTTAGGTTAGGGTTAGGGTTAGGGTTTGGTTTAGAGATAGGGTTAGGGTTATGATTAGAGTTAGGGTTAGGTTTAGGGGTAGTTTTAGTGTTAGGGTACGGGTTATGGTTAGGGTTTGGTAGGGTACGGTATAGGGTTAGGGTACGGGTTAGGGTTAGTTTTAGGGTTAGTATTAGGGTACGGGTTAGGGTTAGTGTTAGGGTACCATTTAGGGTTAGTTTTCGGGTTAGCGTTAGGGTTGGGGTTAGTGTAAGGGTTAGGGCACGGGTTAGGATTAGGGTTAGGGTATTGTTTGGGTTAGGGTCAGGGTTAGATTTAGGTTATGTGTTAGGGTACGGGTTAGGGTTAGGATACGGGTTAGGGTTAATGTACGGGTTAGGGTTGGGGTTAAGGTATGGTTTAGGGTTAGGGTATGGGTTAGGGTTAGAGTACGGGTTACTGTTAGGTTTAGGTTACGGGTTAGGGTAAGGGTTAGGGTTAGGTTTAGGGTTAAGTGTTGAGGTTAAGGGTTACGGATAGCGTTAGGGGTCATGGTTAGGGGTTAGGGTTAGGGTACTGGTTAGGGTACGGGTTAGGGTTAGGGTTAGGTTACGGGTTAGTGTATGGGTTAGGTTTCAGGTTAGGTTTAGGGTTAAGGTTAGGGTTAGTGTTAGGGTTAGGTTTAGGGTTAAGGTTAGGGTGAGGGGTTAGGGTTAGTGTTAGGGTTAGGGGTTAGGGTTAGGGTTAGGGTACGGGTTACGGTTAGAGTACGGGTTACGGTTAGGGTTAGGGTACGGGTTAGGGTTAGGGTATGGTTTAGGATTAGGGTACAGTTTAGGGTACGGGTTAGGGTTAGGGTACAGGTTATGGTTAGTGTAAGGGTTAGGGGTAGGATTACTGTACAGGATAGGGTTAGGGTACGGGTTAGGGTTAGGTTTAGGGTACGGGTTAGAGTTAGGGTATAGGTTAGGGTTAGGTTTAGGTTACGGGTGAGTGTTAGGGTTAGGGTACGGGTTAGTGTATGGGTTAGGTTTCATGTTAGGTTTAGGGTTAGTTTTAGAGTTAGGGGTTAGGGTTAGTGTTAGGTTTAGGGTTAGGGTTAGGGTTAAGTGTTAGGTTTAAGGGTTAGGGATAGTGTTAGGGTTAGGGTTAAGGTTAGGGCTTAATGTTGGGGTTAGGGTTAGGGTTTGGGTTAGTGTTAGGATTAGGGTTAGAGTTAGGGTTTAGGGTTAGGGTTAAGGCTTAGGGTTAGGTTTAGGGTTAGTGGTTAGGGGTTCAGTTTAGGGGTAGGGGTAGGGGTTAAGGTTTGGGTTAGGGGTTAGGGTTAGGTTTTGGTTTGGGGTTAGGGTTAGGTTTTGTTTTAGGGTTAGGTTTATGGGTTAGGGTTTAGGGTTAGGGTTAGGTGTTAGGGTTAGGGTTAGAGGTTAGAGGTTAGGGTTATGGTTATGGTTAGGTATGTGTTAGGGTTAGGGTTAGGATATGGCTTAGGGTACAGGTTAGGGTATGGGTTAGTGTTAGAGTACTGGTTAGGGTTAGGGTTAGGGGACAGGTTAGTGTACGGGTTAGGGTAAGTGTTAGGGTACGGGTTAGGGTTGGGGTACAGTTTAGTGTTAGGGTACCTGTTAGGGTTAGGGTACTGATTAGGGTTACGGTACAGCTTAAGTTAGGGTTAGTGTTCGGGTTAGGGTTAGGGTTTAGGGTTTAGGGTTAGGGTTAGTATTACGATTAGGGTTAAGGGTTAGGGTTAAGGGTTAGGGTTAGGATAGGTTTAGTGTTAGGGGTTAGGGGTTAGGGTTAGGGATTTGATTCGAATCAATTCTTTTTTTTATTTTTTTAAAGATTTTTTTATTTATTTATGATAGACATAGAGAGAGGCAGAGACACAGGAGGAAGGAGAAGCAGGCTCCATGCAGAAGCCCGATGTGGGACTCGATCCCAGGTCTCCAGGATCATGCCCCGGGCTGCAGGCAGCGCTAAACCGCTGCGCCACCGGGCTGCCCTCGATTGTTTTTGATTCGATTCGATTGGATTCATTTCTTTTCAATTCGATTCTTTTCGATTCGATTATTTTAGATTCGATTCGATTATTTTCGATTAAATTCGATTATATTCGATTCAAATCGATTAGATTATTTTCGATTCGATTGGATTATTTTAGATTTGATTAGATTATTTTTGATTCAATTCGATTGGATTATTTTTTATTCGATTTGATGCAAATCGATTCTTTTCGATTTAATTCGATTTGATGCAATTAATTTCGATTCGATTTGATTATTTTCGATTCGATTCGATTCGATTTGATTCGATTCAAATAATGTTTATTAATTTTTATGTATTATTTATGATAGTCACAGAGAGAGAGAGAGAGGCGCAGAGACACAGGCAGAGGGAGAGGCAGGCTCCATGCACCGGGAGCCCGATGTGGGATTTGATCCCGGGTCTCCAGGATCGCGCCCTGGGCCAAAGGCAGGCGCCAAACCGCTGTGCCACCCAGGGATCCCCGATTCGAATAATTTCAATTCGATTCAATAATTTTTGATTCATTTCAATTCAATTTGATTATTTTCGATTCAATTTTATTGGATTCGTTTTGATTATTTTCGATTCGATCCAATTATTTTTGATTCGATCGATTCTTTTCGATTCGATTCGATTATTTTCGATTCAATTCGATCGATTCGGTTTGATTATTTTCAACTCAATTCAATCAATTCGGCTCAATTATTTTCGATTTGATTCGATTATTTTCGATTCGATAAGATTACTTTTGATTCGATTATTTTCGATTCGATTTCATTATTTTCAATTCAATTCAATTAGATTATTTTCGATTCGATTCAATGCGAATCGATTATTTTCGATTAGATTCGATTCAATTATTTTCGATTTGATTTGATTCGATTATTTTCAATTCGATTCAATTTGATTATTTTCATTTTGATTCGGTTCAATTCAATTCTATTATTTTCGATTCGATTCGTTTCGTATTGATTCGAATCGTTTTGATTCAATTTGATTATTTTCGATTTGAATCGATTCTTTTCGATGCGATTCTTTTCGATTCGGTTTGATATTTTCTTTTTTTTTTTTTTTTTAATTTTTACTTATTTATGATAGTCACAGAGAGAGAGAGAGAGAGAGAGGCAGAGACACAGGCAGAGGGAGAAGCAGGCTCCATGCACCGGGAACCTGATGTGGGATTCGATCCTGGGTCTCCAGGATCGCGCCCTGGGCCAAAGGCAGGCGCCAAACCGCTGCGCCACCCAGGGATCCCTCGGTTTGATATTTTCGATTCGAATCAACTCGATTCTTTTTGATTCGAGTACGTAAGATTCGATTCGATTCTTTTCGATTCGATTGGATTCGATATGATTCTTTTCGGTTCTATTCGATTCGATTCTGTTCGATTCAATTCGATATGATTCGATTCTTTTCGATTCCATTCGATACGATTCGATTTTATTCTTTTCATTTTGATTCAATTCATTTCGATGCTATTCAATTCGATTCGTTTCGAATCGATTCGATTCTTTTCGATTCAATTCGATACTTTTCGATTCGATTTGATTCGTTTTGATTCGATTCGATTCTTTTCGATTCAATTCGATTAGATTCTTTTCGATTCGATTTGATTCGTTTTGATTCGATATGATTTGATTTGATTCTTTTCGATTTGATTCGATTCAATTCGATTCTTTTCAATTCGATACGATTCTTTTCGTTTCGATTCGATTCTTTTCGATTTGATTAGATTCTGTTTAATTTGATTCAATTTGATTCTTTTCGATTTGATTCTTTTCGCTTCGATTCGATTCTACTCGATTCATTTCGAATCGATTCGATTCTTTTTGATTCGATCTATTTGATTCTTTTCGATTCAGTTCGATTCGATTCGATTCTTTTCGATTTGATTCAATTCTTTTCCACTCTGATTCGATTCATTTTGATTTTTTTCAATTCGTTTCAATTCGAATCTATTCGATTCTTTTTGATTCAATTCGATTCAATTCGATTCTTTTAGATTCAATTCGATTCGATTCAATTCCATTCAATTCAATTCTTTTCGATGCGAATCAATTCGATTCGATTCTATTTGATTCGATCTATTCGATTATTTTCGATTCGGTTAGATTCGATTCAATTCTTTTCGATTCGATTCGATTCTTTTCCATTCGATCTGATTAGATTCGTTTTGAATTTTTTCGATTCGATTTGATTCGAATCTATTCGATTCTTTTCGATTCAATTCAATTCTTTTCGATTCAATTCAATTTGATTCAATTGCATTCGATTCGATTCTTTTTGGTTCGATTCGATTCTTTTCAATTCAATTCTTTTCGATTCGATTCTTTTCGATGCTATTCGATTCTATTCTTTTCGATACGATTCGATTCTTTTCGATTCGATTCGATTCGATTTGATTTGATTCTTTTCAATTCAATTAGATATGATTTGATTCTTTTCAATTCAATTCAACCATTCGATTCTTTTCGATTCAATTCAATTTGATTCTTTTCTATTCGATTCGATTTGATTGTTTACGATTTGATTCGATACAATTGGATTCTTTTCGTTTCGATTTGATTCTTTTGATTCGATTCTTTTTGATTTGATTCGATTCTTTGGATTCGATTCGATACTGTTCGATTCGATTCAATTCTTTTGGATTCTATTTGATTCATTTCGATTCTTGATGCGATTCGAATCTTTTCACTTTGCTTCAATTCGATTCTACTCTATTCATTTCAAATCGATTCGATTCTTTTTGATTTGATCTATTCAATTATTTTCTATTCGGTTCGATTCGATTCAATTCTTTTCAATTTGATTCGATTCTTTTCCATTCGATCTTATTAGATTCGTTTCGAAATTTTTCAATTCAATTCAATTCAAATCTATTTGATTCTTTTCGATTCAATTCGATTCAAATTCCTTTCTTTTCAAATTGATTTGATTCGATTCGATTCTTTTTGATTCCATTCGAATCGATTTTTTCGATTCAATTCTTTTAGATTCGACTCTTTTCGATTCAATTCATTTGGATTCGATTCTTTTCGATTCAATTAGATTCTTTTCGATTCGATTCAGTTCTTTTCGATTCAATTTGATTCGATTCGATTCTTTTCGATTCAATTTGAGTCAATTCTTTTTGATTCGAATCGATACTTTTCTACTCTTTTCGATTTGATACGATTCGATTATTTTCGATTCGATACCATTTGATTCGTTCTTTTTTTGAATCAATTCGATTCTTTTCGATTCGACTCTTCGATTCGATTCATTTGGATTCGATTCTTTTCGATTCGATTCAATTAGATTCTTTTCGATTCGATTCTTCTTGATTCGATTCGATTAGATTTTTTTCGTTTCGATTCGATAGTTTTCTATTCCTTTCTTTTCTATTCGATTCGATTAGATTCTTTTCGATTTGATTCAATTCGATTCGAATCTTTCTATTCGAGTCTTTTGGATTTGAATTCCTTTCTTTTCGAATCGATTCAATTCGATTCTTTTCGATTCGATTCAATTCTTTTTGATTTGATTCGATTTGATTCGATTATTTTCACTTCGATTCGATTCTTTTGATTTGGTGCGATTCGATTCGATTTTTTTCGATTCAATTCGATTAGATTCTTTTCGATTTGAGTCTTTTCGATTCGAATTTCTTTCTTTTCAAATCGATTTAATTCGATTCTTTTTGATTCGATTCGATTCTTTTTGATTCGATTCGATTCTTTTTGATTTGATTCTTTTCAGGTCGATTCGATTCGGTTTTTTTTTAATCAATTCGATTCTTTTCGATTCTACTCTTCGATTCAATTCTTTTGGATTCATACTTTTGGATTCGATTCGATTCTTTTCGATTCGATTCTTTCCGATTAGATTTGATTCTTTTCGATTCAATTCGATTCGATTCTTTACAATTCGATTCTTTTCAATTCGATTCGATTATTTTCAATTCGATTCGATTCAATTCGATTCGTTTTTTTCTAAACGATTCGATTCTTTTTGATTCCATTCCTTTCAACTCGATTCATTTGGATTCGATTCTTTTCGATTCAATTCGATTCGATTCTTTTTGATTCGATTCGATTCGATTCTTTTTGATTCGTCTCTTTTCGATTCTATTCGAATCTTTTCGATTCGATTAGATTCTTTTCGATTCAATTTGATTCGATCCGAAACTCTTCAATTCTTTTCAATTCAATTCGATTGTTTTTGATTCGAATTGATTCAATTCTTTTCGATTCGATTCGATTGTTTTCGATTCGATTCGATTTTTTTCTATTCGATTCTTTTTTATTTGATTTGTTTCGATTATTTTCGATTCGATTTGATTCTTTTTGATTCGTTTTGGATCGATTCGATCCTTTTTGATTCGATTCGATTCGATACGATTCTTTTCGTTTTGATATGATAGTTTTCGATTCGTTTCTTTTTGATTCTATTCGATTCGATTCTTTTTGTTTTGATTCGATTTGATTCGAATCTTTTGATTCGAGTCTTTTCGATTCGAATTCCTTTCTTTTAGAATCGATTCGATTCAATTCTTTTCAATTCGATTGAATTCGATTCGATTCTTTTCACTTCCTTTCGATTTGATTCTTTTGATTCGGTGCGATTCGAGTCGATTCTTTTTGATTCGATTTGATTTGATTCTTTTTTATTTGATTCGATTCCTTTCAATTTGATTCGATTCTTTTTATTCTTTTCAATACAATTTGATTCGTTTTTTTCAAATTGATTGTTTTTGATCGACTCTTTTCGATTCGATTCATTTGGATTCGATTTGTTTCGTTTGGATTCGATTCGATTCCTTTCGATTCGATTCTTTTCGATTTGATTCGATTCTTTTAAAATCGATTCAATTCAATTCGATTCTTTTCGATTCGATTTTTTTCGATTCGTCGATTCGATCCTTTTCGATTCGATTCTTTTCGATCCGATTCCATTCTTTTCGATTCAATTCGATTCTTTTCGATTTGATTCTTTTCGACTCAATTCGATTATTTTCTTTCGATTCGATTCAATTCGAATCTATTCGATTCAATTCTTTTCGATTCGATTATTTTCGATTCGATTAGATTATTTTTTATTCATTTTGAATTGATTCGATCCTTTTTGTTTCGATTCGATTTGATTTTTTTCATTCGATACGATTTTTTTCGTTTCGATATGATAGTTTTCAATTCGTTTCTTTTCGATTCTATTCGATTCGATTCTTTTTGTTTCGATTCAATTTGATTCGAATCTTTCGATTCGAGCCTTTTCGATTCAAATTCCTTTCTTTTAGAATCGATTCGATTCAATTCTTTTCAGTTCCATTCCATTCAATTCTTTTTTTTGAAACAATTTGATTCTTTTTGATGCCACTCTTTTCGATTAGATTCCTTTGGATTCGATTCTTTTCGATTCGATTAGATTTGATTCTTTTCGATTCAAGTCGAGTCAATTCTTTTTGATTCCATTCGAATCTTTTCGGTTCGATTAGATTCTTTTTGATTTAATTCGATTCGATTCGAAACTCTTCGATTGAATTCTTCTCGATTCGATTCTTTTTGATTCGATTCTTTTCGATTCGATTCATTTCTTTTCAATTTCATTTTTTTCTATTCGATTCTTTTTTATTTGATTTAATTATTTTCGATTCGATTCGATTTTTTTGGTTTCAAAACGATAGTTTTCGAATCGTTCTTTTCGATTCTATTCAATGCGATTCTTTTTGTTTCGATTCGATTTGATTCAAATCTTTCAATTCGAGTCTTTTCGATTCAATTTCCTTTCTTTTAGTATCGATTCGATTCGATTCGATTCTTTTCGATTCAATTCGATTTGATTCGATTCGATTCTTTTCACTTCCATTCAATTCGATTCTTTGGATTCGGTGTGATTCGATTCGATTTTTTTGGATCTGATTCGATTCGATTCGATTCAATTCGATTCTTTTCGATTCGATTCGATTCAGTTCGATTCTTTTCGATTCGATTTGATTCTTTTCGATTCAATTCAATTCGTTTCTTTAGATTTGATTTGATTTGATTTTTTTCGATTCGATTCTTTTCGATTCTATTCTATTCTTTCGATTTGATTCTTTTTGATTCGAATAGATTCTTTTCAATTCGATTTGATTCGATTCGATTCAATTCTTTTTGATTCGATTCAGTTTGATTTGAATCTATTCTATTCGATTATTTTCAATTCGATTCTTTTCGATTTGGTTCGATTCAGTTCTTTTCGATTCATTTTGATTTGATTATTTTTGATTCGATTCTTTTCGATTCGATTTGAATCTATTCTATTCGATTCTTTTCAATTCGATTCTTTTCGATTTGATTCGATTCAGTTCTCTTCGATTTGATTCGATTTGACTCTTTTCGATTCGATTCTTTCTGATTCAATTCGATTCTTTTTGATTCAATTCGATTTGATTCTTTTCGATTCAATTCAAATCGATTCGATTCATTTGGATTCAATTATTTTCTATTCGATTTGATTTCTTTTCGATTCAATTCGATTCGATTCTTTTCGATTCGATTCATTTCTATTCAATTTGATTCGATTCGATCCTTTTCGATTCGATTCAATTCTTTTCTATTTGATTTGATTCTTTCCATTCGATATGATTCGATTCGATCCTTTTCGATTTGATTCGATTCTTTTCGATTCAATTCGATTTGATCTTTTCCGATTCGATTCGATTCTCTTCGATTTGATTCGATTCGATTCAATTATTTTCGATTCAATTCAATTCAATTCCATTATTTTCGATTGTAGTCTATTCGAATCGATTATTTTCAATTAGATTCGATTATTTTCTATTCGATTCGTTTCGATTCGAATATTTTTGATTCGATTCGTTTCGATTCGATTCGATTCGATTATATTCGAGTTGATTCGATTCGATTATTTTTGGTTCTATTCGTTTCGATTCGAATCGTTTCAATTCGATTCGACTCGATTATTTTTTATTCGATTCGAGTCTATTATTTTCGATTCGACTCGTTTCGATTCGTTTATTTTCGACTTGATTCGTATCGATTCGATTCGATTCGAGTATTTTCGATTAAATTCGTTTCGATTTGAATCGATTCAATTATTTTTGATTCGATTCATTTCGATTCGTTTTGATTCGATTATTTTCGATTCGATTCGTTTCAATTCGATTCGATTCGATTATTTTCAATTCGAATCGATTATTTTCGATTTGATTCGATTCGATTATTTTTTTAAAGATATATGTTTTTTTAATTTATTTATGATAGTCACAGAGAGAGAGAGAGAGAGGCAGAGACATAGGCAGAGGGAGAAGCAGGCTCCATGCACCAGGAGCCCGATGTGGGACTCAATACGGGTCTCCAGGATCGCGCCCTGGGCCAAAGGCAGGCGTCAAACCGCTGCGCCACCCAGGGATCCCTGATTCGATTATTTTTGATTCGATCATTTCGATTCTATTCGTTTTGATTCAATTCAATTCGATTATTTTAGATTTGTTTTGATTCGATTCGATTTGATTTTTTATTCAATTCATTTCGATTCGATTATTTTCTATTCGAATCATTTCGATTCGATTCGATTATTTTTTATTCGTTTCGATTCCATTCGATTATTTTTTATTCAAATTGTTTCGATTCTATTCAATTCGATTATTTTCGATTCAATTCCTTTCGATTTGGTTATTTTCGATTCGATTCGATTCCATTCAATTACTTTTGATTCAATTCGTTTCAAGTCGATTCGATTCGATTATTTTCCGTTCTATTCATTTCGATTAGATTCTATTAGATTATTTTCGATTCAATTCGTTTCGATTCGGTTCCATTCGTTTCAATTCGATTATTTTTTGATTCGATTCGATTCGATTATTTTCTATTCGATTCGTTTCGATTCGATTATTTTTGATTCGATTCGTTTTGATTCGATTTGATTCGATTATTTTCGAGTTGATTCGATTCGATTATTTTCAGTTCTATTCGTTTCGATTAGATTCGATTCGATTATTTTCGATTCAATTCATTTCGATTCGTTTATTTTCGATTCGAATCGTTTCGATGTGATTCGATTCGAGTATTTTCGATTCAATTCGTGTCGATTCAATTTGATTCAATTATTTTTGATTCGATTCATTTCGATTCGATTCAATTTTTTTCGATTCGATTCTGTTCGATTTGATTAGATTCTTTTAGATCGACACGTTTTGATTCATTTCGATCGATTCATTTCGATTGATTCGATTCGATCCTTTTCGATTCGATCCTTTTCAATCCGATGCTTTTCGATTCGATTCGATTCTTTTCGATTCGATTCTTTTCCATTCAATTCGATTCTTTTCAATTCGATTGGATTTGATTCTTTTCAATATGATTCGATTTTTTCGATTCGATTCTTCTTTATTTGATTTGTATCGATTCTTTTCGAATAGATTTGATTCGATTCTTTTCGATTCGATTCGATTCTTTTCAATTCGATTCAATTCGATTCGATCTTTTCTGATTCAATTTGATTCTTTTCGATTCGATTCGATTCTTTTTTTATTCGATTCGATTCGATTCTTTTCGAGTCGATTCGAATCAATTCGGTGTTTTTTCGAATCGATTCGATTCTTTCGATTCGACTCTTCGATTCGATTATTTTGGATTCAATTCTTTTTGATTCGATCCTTTTTGATTCGATTCGATTCTTTTTGATTCGATTCGATTCCATTTTTTTGTTTCAATTCGTCTTTTTTGATTCGTTTCTTTTTGATTCGATTCAATTCGATTTTTTTCGAATCGGTACGATTTTTTCGTTTTGATATGATAGTTTTCAATTCGTTTCTTTTCGATTCTATTCAATTCGATTCTTTTTGTTTCAATTCGATTTGATTTGAATCTTTCAATTCGAGTCTTTTCGATTCGAGTTCCTTTCTTTTAGAATCGATACTTTTCTATTCTTTTCAATTCGATTCGATTATGTTTGATTCGATTCCATTTGATTCGTGCGTTTTTCGAATCTATTCTTTTTGATTCGACTCTTTTTGATTCGATTCATTTGGATTCAATTCTTTTCAATTCGATTCGATTCTTTTTTTTCGAATCGATTCGATTTTTTCGATTTGACAATTTTCTTTTTTTAATTTTTTTTAAATTTTTATTTATTTATGATAGTCACAGAGAGAGAGAGAGGCGCAGAGACACAGGCAGAGGGAGAAGCAGGCTCCATGCACCGGGAGCCCGATGTGGGATTCGATCCCGGGTCTCCAGGATCGCGCCCTGGGCCAAAGGCAGGCGCCAAACCGCTGCGCCACCCAGGGATCCCCTGACTCTTTTCGATTCGATTCATTTGGATTGGATTATTTTCGATTCGATCCTTTTCGATTTGATTCGATTCTTTTTTTAAAATTTTTTTTAATTTTATTTATTTATGATATGCACACAGTGAGAGAGAGAGGCAGAGACATAGGCAGAGGGAGAAGCAGGCTCCATGCACCTGGAGCCCGACGTGGGATTTGATCCCTGGTCTCCAGAATCGCGCCCTGAGCCAAAGGCAGTCACTAAACCGCTGCGCCACCCAGGGATCCCAATTCGATTTGATTCTTTTCGATTCAATTCTTTTCGATTCGATCCGATTCTTTTCTATTCGATTTGATTCGATTCGATCCTTTTCGATTCGATTCGATTCTTTTCGATTTGATTTGATTTTTTCCTATTCAATACAATTCGATTCGATCCTTTTCGATTTGATTCGATTCTTTTCAATTCGATTCGATTCGATTCTTTTTTTTAATTTTTTTTATTCGATTCTTACATTCAATTTGATTAGATCTTTTTGATTCGATTTGATTCTCTTTGATTCGATTCGATTTGATTTTTTTCGTTTCCATTCGATAGTTTTCTATTCATTTCTTTTCTATTCGATTCGATTTGATTTGATTCTTTTTGATTCAATTCGATTCGATTCGAATCTTTCTATTCGAGTGTTTTTTATTTGAATTCCTTTCTTTTCGAATCGATTCAATTCGATTCTTTTTATTCGATTCAATTATTTTCACTTCCATTCGATTAGATTCTTTTGATTCGGTGCGATTCGATTCGATTTTTTTCGATTCAATTCGATTCTTTTCGATTCAAGTCTCTTCGATTCGAATTTCTTTCTTTTTGAATCAATTTGATTCTATTCTTTTCGATTTGATTTGATTCGATTCTTTTTGATTCGATTCGATTCTTTTCGATTTGATCTGATTCTTTTCAATTCAATTCGATTTGATTCTTTTCAATTCCAGTCTCTTCGATTCGAATTTCTTTCTTTTCGAATCGATTTGATTCCATTCTTTTCAATTTGATTCGATTCAATTTGATTCTTTTCGTTTCGATTCGATTCTTTTTGAGTCGATTCGATTCGAATCAATTCGGTTTTTTTCAAATCGATTCGATTTTTTCGATTTGACTCTTCGATTCGATTCTTTTCGATTTGATTCAATTCTTTTGATTCGATCCTTTTCGATTCAGTTCGATACTTTTTGGTTCGATTCGATTCTTTTCAATTCAATTCGATTCGATTATTTTCGATTCGATTCAGTTCGATTCGTTTTTTTGAATCGATTCATTCTTTTTGATTCCACTCCTTTCGACTCGATTTGATTCGATTCTTTTTGATTCGATTAGATTCTATTCTTTTCGATTCAATTCAATTCTTTTTGATTCGTTTCTTTTCGATTCTATTCGAATCTTTTCGATTCGATTAGATTCTTTTCGATTCAATTCGATTCGATTCAAAACTCTTCGATTCAATTTTTTTGATTCGATTCGATTCGATTGTTTTCAATTCGATTCAATTCAATTCTTTTCAATTCGATTCAATTCTTTTCGATTCCTTTTGTTTTTTTAATTCGATTTTTTATTTGATTTGTTTCGATTCTTTTCTATTCGATTCGATTCTTTTCAATTCGATTCGATTCTATTTGATTCATTTCGAATCGATTCGATCCTTTTCGATTCTATTCGATTCGATTTTTTTCGATTCGATTCGATTTTTTTCATTTCGATATGATAGTTTTCGATTCGTTTCTTTTCGATTCTATTCGATCCGATTCTTTTTGTTTCGGTTTGATTTGATTCGAATCTTTTGATTCGAGTCTTTTCAATTCGAATTCCTTTCTTTTAGAATTGATTCGATTCGATTCTTTTCGATTTGATTTGATTCGATTCGATTCTTTTCACGTCCATTTGATTTAATTCTTTAGATTCGGTGCGTTTTGATTCTATTTTTTTGATTCGATTCGATTCTTTTCGATTAGATTCGATTCAGTTTTTTCGATTCGATTTGATTCTTTTCGATTCGATTCGATTCTTTCCGATTCGATTCGATTCTTTTCAATTCAATTTGATTCGATTCTTTTCAATTTGATTTGATACGATTCTTTTCGAATCGATTCTTTTCAATTCTTTTCTCTTCCATTCAATTCGATTCTTTGGATTCGGTGCGATTCGATTCAATTTTTTTCTTTTTTTAAAAAATATTTATTTATTTATTTATTTATTTATTTATTTATTTATTTATTATGATAGTCACAGAGAGAGAGAGAGAGGCAGAGACACAGGCAGAAGGAGAAGCAGGCCCCACGCACCGGGAGCCCGATGTGGGATTCGATCCCGAGTCTCCAGGATCACGCCCTGGGCCAAAGGCAGGCGCCAAACCACTGTGCCACCCAGGGATCCCCGATTCAATTTTTTTCGATTAGATTCGATTCTTTTCGATTCGAGTCTTTTCGATTCGAATTGCTTTCTTTTCGAATCGATTTGATTCGATTCTTTTTGATTCCATTCGAATCAATTTTTTTCAATTCAATTCTTTTAGATTCTTTTCAATTCGATTTTTTCGATTTGATTCGATTCTTTTTGATTTGATTCGATTCTTTTTATTCATTTCGAATCAATTCGATCCTTTTCTTTTTTTTTTAATACACTTTTTTAAAAAAATTTTTATTTATTTATGATAGTCATACAGAGAGAGAGAGAGAGAGGCAGAGACACAGGCAGAGGGAGAAGCAGGCTCCATGCACCGGGAGCCCGATGTGGGATTCGATCCCGGGTCTCCAGGATCGCGCCCTGGGCCAAAGGCAGGCGCTAAACCGCTGCGCCACCCAGGGATCCCGATTCGATCCTTTTCGATTCGATTCGATACGATCGTTTTCGTTTCGATGATAGTTTTCGATTCCTTTCTTTTCGATTCTATTCGATTCGATTCTTTTTGTATCGATTCAATTCTTTACACTTCCTGTTGATTCGATTCTTTTGATTTGGTGCGATTCGATTTTTTCGATTAGAGTCGATTCGATTCTTTTTGATTCAAGGTTCTTCGATTCGAATTTCTTTCTTTTCGAATCGATTTGTTTCAATTCGATTCTTTTCGATTCGATTCGATTCTTTTCGATTTGATTTGATTCTTTTCGATTCAATTCGATTCGATTCTTTTCGATTCGATTCAATTCTTTTCGATTTTATTTGATTCTTTTCTATTCGATACAATTCGATTAGATCCTTTTTGATTGGATTCGATTCTTTTCGATTCGATTCGATTCTTATATTCGATTTGATTCGATCTTTTTCAATTCGATTCGATTCTCTTCGATTTTATTCGATTCAATTTTTTTCATTTCCATTCGATAGTTTTCTATTCGTTTCTTCTCTATTCGATTCTATTCTTTTTGATTCGATTCAATTCGATTCGAATCTTTCTATTCGAATGTTTTTGATTTGAATTCCTTTCTTTTCGAATCGATTCGATTCGATTCTTTTTGATTCGATTCGATTCGATTCTTTTTGATTCGATTCGATTTGATTTGATTATTTTCACTTCCATTCAATTAGATTCTTTTGATTCGGTGCAATTCGATTCGATTTTTATCAATTCGATTCGATTCGAGTCTTTTCTATTCGAATGTCTTTTCAAATCGATTCGATTCGATTCTTTTCGATTCTTTTTTTTTTTAAGATTTTATTTATTTATTCATGATAGTCACAGAGAGAGAGAGAGAGGCAGAGACACAGGCAGAGGGAGAAGCAGGCTCCATGCACCGGGAGCCCAACGTGGGATTCGATCCCGGGTCTCCAGGATCGCGCCCTGGGCCAAAGGCAGGCGCCAAACCGCTGCGCCACCCAGGGATCCCCTTTTTCGATTCTTTTTGATTCAATTCGATTATTTTCGAGTCTCTTCGATTCGGTTTTTTCGAATCGATTCGATTCTTTTTGATTAGACTCTTCGATTCGGTTATTTTGGATTCGATTCTTTTCGATTCGATTCGATTCTATTCGCTTTAATTCGATCCGATTCTTTTCGATTCGATTTGATTCTTTACGATTCGATTCGATTCGGTTCTTTTCTATTCTTTTCTATTCGATTCGATTATTTTCTATTCGATTCGATTCAATTCGATTCGTTTTTTTTCTAAATGATTTGGTTCTTTTCGATTCCACTCCTTTCGACTTGATTCATTTGGATTCGATTCTTTTCGATTTGATTAGATTCGATTCTTTTTTATTTGATTCGATTTAATTCTTTTTAATTCGTTAATTTTTTATTCCATTCAAATCTTTTCAGTTCGATCAGATTCTTTTCGATTCAATTTGATTCGATTCGAAACTCTTCGATTCAATTCTTTTTGATTCGATTCGATTGGATTCGATTTGATTGTTTTAGATTTGATTCGATTCAATTCTTTTCGATTCGATTCGATTCTTTTCAATTCGATTTTTTTTCTATTCGATATGTTTCAATTATTTTCAATTTGATTCGATTCGATTCTTTTCGATTCGATTCGATTCTTTTTGATTCATTTCGAATTGATTCGATCCATTTCGATTCGATTCGTTCGATTTTTTTGATTCGATACGATTTTTTTCTTTTCGATATATTTTTCGATTACTTTCTTTTCGATTCTATTTGATTCGATTCTTTTTTTTCAATACGATTTGATTCGAATCTTTCGATTCGAGTCATTTCGATTTGAATTCCTTTCTTTTAGAATCGATTCAATTCTTTTTGATTCGATTCAATTCGATTCGTTTTTTTGAAAAAATTCGATTCTTTTCGATTCCACTCTTTTCGATTAGATTCATTTGGATCCGATTCTTTTCGATTCGATTAGATTCGACTCTTTTCGATTCAATTAGATTCAATTCTTTTTGATTTGTTTCTTTTTGATTCCATTCGAATCTTTTCGGTTCAATTAGATTCTTTTCGATTCAATTCGATTCGATTCGAAACCCTTCGATTGAATTCTTTTCGATTCGATTCTTTTTGATTCAATTCGATTCGATTAGATTCTTTTCGATTCGATTCAATTCATTTCTTTTCGATTCGATTGTTTTCTATTGGATTCCTTTTTGTTTGATTTGATTCAATTATTTTCGATTCGATTCTATTCGATTCTTTTCAATTCGATGTGATTCGATACATTTCGATTCGATTTGATTTGATTTTTTTCTTTTCGATACAATAGTTTCGGTTTTGTTCCTTTCGATTCTATTCGATGCGATTATTTTGTTTCGATTCGATTTGCATGTGGAAGTGTCAGGCCTGTACTCACGATTATCTGAGTTGAATACAGCGATTTCAAATGGCCTTCTTCAAAGAGTGTAGCTAGTTTCTAACTCCCATGTACGAGTGGGTAGCAGACATCTGCCTCCCATGCATACACACTTTTGAGACTTGAGCTTATGGCCTGTACTTCCCACATCCTGCCTGCAGGTACACTTCGCTTCTAACAGGCCTAGGCTCGATGCATGACGGAAGTGTTGTGAGAGGTAAGTGGAAAGTCCCGGCACGCAAGACTAGTGCCTCCAAGCTCAATCCAGCGATTTCCTAGTAATTTCTGTCTTAGGTGCTACATACTAAGTTCCATACGTGAGAAGCTAGCTGAAACCCATGTCCAAAAGCATCTCTCTTCCGAGAGTTGAGCTCACACCCAGTCCCTCACAGTTCTACACTGCCTACAGAATGAGTTTTGAACATCTTCACCAGAGACGTTTGTCAGAAGCTTGTGAGACGCAAGTGGAATAATGCAGGCCTGGAAGGTGTCTCCAGGTGCAGTAGAGTGGTATTCTTCGAACCTCCTGAGTTAGAAAACTGCTATGTTCTGATGGCCATTAGAACGCAGCTAGTTGAAAGCTGGCTTCTAGGTATGCTCTCTTGTGAGAGCTGAGCTCAAGGCAGGACCCTCCCGCATCCTGCCTGCCCATCGGCATAGCTGCTAACATCCTTACGTGAAGTGCTGGAAGAGATTGGATAAATGCGAGTGGAAGTGTCACGACTGTACTCACGTGTATCTGAGTTCAATACAGCGATTGCCAATGTCCTTGTTCAATTAGAGTGTAGCTCGTGTATATCTCGCCTCGATAAGTGTCTAGCAGACATCGGCTTGCAAAGCATACACACTTCTGAGAGTTGGGCTTATGGCCTGTACCTCCCCCATCCTGACTGCGTGTACGAACAGCTTCCACAGCATTTCGTTGTATGGGGGAGAGTAGCGAAGTGAGAAACAAGTGTCTGCCTTGTCAATTCCGTGACTAGCAGACAGCTGCCTCCAAGGCATGCACTCTCCTTTGGATTGATCTTAGGACTTGAACCTCCCACATGCTGACCACCTGTACGCTTCACTTCCAAAGGATATCGTTCGATGCGGGACGGAAGTTTTGCAAGAGGCAAATGTGTCTTAGTTCAATCCAGCAACTTCTGAGGAATTCCTCCCTCAGATGGGAGCTACATACTAACTTCCAAACCTGAGTACCTAGCTGCAAGCTCTCTCTCTGGGGAACTTCCCTCTCGGAGATGAGTTGAAACGTGGTCCTTCCCAGTTCCACACTGCCTACAGATACAGTTAC
Source organism: Canis lupus baileyi (assembly GCF_048164855.1). Taxonomy (NCBI): domain Eukaryota; kingdom Metazoa; phylum Chordata; class Mammalia; order Carnivora; family Canidae; genus Canis; species Canis lupus. The sequence continues at coordinate 75,021,950 of NC_132844.1, read as the reverse complement.
AAACATCTTCACTAGACATGTTTGTCAGAAGCTAATGGGATGCAAAGGGAAGCTGCAGATTTCAAGGTTGTGTCTCCAGGTGCAGTAAAGCGGTATTCATGGAACATCCTGAATTCAATGCTGCCACGTTCTCATGGCCATCAGAACACAGTTAGTAGAAAGCTGGCTTCGAGGCATGCCTCCTTTTGAAAGCTGAGCTCAGGGCAGGACCCTCCCGCATTCTGACTGCCTGTAGTTGAAGCTGCTAACATTCTTATTTTAGGTTGGGAGAGGTTGGAGAAATGCAAGTGGAAGTGTCAGGACTGTACTCACGTGTATCTGAGTTCAATACAGTGATTGCCAACGTCCTTGTATAATTAGAGTGTAGCTCGGGTATACCTCGCCACGAAAAGTGTCTAGCAGACATCGACCTGCAAAGCATACACACTTCTGAGAGTTGAATTTATGCCTTGTACCTCGCACATGCTGACTGCAGGTACACTTTGCTCCTATCAGGCTCCTGTCAGATTCATGACAGAAGTTTGTCAGAGGTTAGTGGAAGGTGCCGGCCCACACAACTAGTGTCTCCAAGCCCAATCCAGAGATATGTGAGGAACTGCTCTCTTAGATTGGTGCTACTTACTAAGTTCCATACATGAGAAGCTAGTTGAACACAGTGTCCAAAGGGTACTCTCTTCTGAGACTTGAGCTCACCTCCAATCCCTCACAGTTCCACTCGGCCTTCAGATGGAATTTCGAACATCCTCACTAGACATGTTTGTCAGAAGCTCATAGAACACAAGGAGCTATCTGCAGGCTTCAATGCTTGTCTCTCAAGGTGAAGTAGAGCGGTATACATGGAACATCCTGACTTACAGTGGTGCTACGTTCTCAAGGCCATAACAATGCAGCTAGTAGAAAGCTGGCTTCGAGGCATGCTTCCTTTTGAGAGCTGAGCTCAGGGAAGGACCCTCCCGCATCCTGCCTGACTGTAGACGTAGCTGCTAACATCCTTGTGTTAGGTGCTGGGAGAGGTTGTGACAAAAGCATGTGGAAGCGTCAGGCCTGAACTCACGTGTATCTGAGTTGAATATAGCAATATCCAACGGTCTTCTTCGATCAGAGTATAGCTATGTTCTAAATCCCATGTATGAGGGGTTAGCAGAAATCTGCCTCCCAGGCATACACACTACTGAGAGTTGAGCTTATGATCTGTACCTCGACATCCTGCCTTCAGGTACACTTCACTTCTAAAAGGCCTAGTCTCGATGCGTTATGGAAGTGTTGTGAGAGGTAAGTGGAATGTCCCAGCACACTAGACTAGTGACACCAAGGTCAATCCAGGGATTTCGTAGTAATTCCTGTGTTAGACTGGTGCTACATGTTAAGTTCCATAGGTGAGAAGGTAGCTGAACGCCTTGTCCAAAAGCAAATTAGTTTTGAGAGTTGAGCTCACCCTCCTTCCTTCACGGTCTGATACTGCCTGCAGAATGAGTATCAAACATCTTCACCATAGACTTTTGTCAGAAGGTTGTGAGATGCAAGTGGAACAATGCAGACCTGGAAGTTTTCTCCAGGTGCAGTAGAGTGGTAATCTTGGAACCTCCTGAATTAGAATACTGCTACATTCTCACTGCCATAAGAATGCAGCTAGTTGAAAGCTGACTTCTAGGCATGCTTCCTTGTAAGAGCTGAGGTCAGGGCAGGACCGTCCCGCATCCTGACTGCATGTAGACATAGGTCCTAGCATCTTTATGTTAGGTGCTGGAAGAGGTTGTGTGACAAGCATGTGGAAGTGACAGGCCTGTACTCACGTGTATATGAGTTCAATACAGCGATTTCCAACGTCCTTGTTTAAGTAGAGTATACCTCGGTTCAAGCTCCCATCAATAAGTGTCTAACAGACATCTGCCTGTAAAGCATACACACTTCTGAGAGTTGAACTTATGCCCTGTACCTCCCACATGCTGACTGCAGGTACACTTCGCTCCTATCAGGCCTAGGCTTGAATCGTGACTGAAGGATTGTGAGAGGTTAGTGGAAGGCGCCGGCCCACACGACTAGTGTCTCCAAGCCCCATCCAGAGATATGTGAGGAACTGCTCTCTAGGGTTGGTGCTACACACTAATTCCATACATGAGAAGCTAGTGGAATGCAGTGTCCAAAGGGTACTTTCTTCTGAGACTTGAGCTCACCCCCAGTCCCTCACAGTTCCACACGGCCTTCAGATGAAATTTCGAACATCCTCACTAGATGTGTTGTTCAGAAGCTCATAGGACAAAAGGAGCTAGCTGCAGGCTTCAATGCTTGTGTCTCTAGGTGCAGTAGAGCGGTATACATGGAACGTCCTGACTTACAATGTAGCTACATTCTCACAGCCATAAGAACGCAGCTAGTGGAAAGGTGCATTCGAGGCATGCTGCTGAGGATCAGAGCCACCTGTTCCAATTGAGTCCCAGTGGGGAATAGAGGAGCCATGTCCCGATGATGTCCAGGTAGGGACCAGAGTCACCAGGTCCAGATGAGGCCCAGGTGGGGGGAGCATATTCACTAGGTCCATGTGAGGCCCAGTTGAGGACCAGAGTCACCAGGTCTCGTTGAGGCCTAGAGGGGTACCAGATCACCTGGTCCAGGTGACATCCAGATGGGGACCAGAGTCACCAGGTCAAGGTGAGGCCCAGAGGGATTCCAGAGTCATCATGTCCAGGTGAGGCTCAGGTGTGGAACAGAGTAACCGGGTACCAATGATGCCGAGGTGAGGACCAGAGTCACCAGATCTCGGAGAGGCCCAGATAGGATCAGAGTCACCAGTTCCATGTGAGGCCAAGAAGGAGTCCACAGCAATCAGGTCCAGGTGGGGAACAAAGTCACCAGGATAGGGTGAGGCCCAGTTGGGGACCACATTCATCAGGTCCAGGTGAGGCTCAGGTGGTGACCAGAGTCACCGGGTCCGGGTGAGGACCAGGTAAGGACCAGATTCACCAGGTCCAAGAGGCCCACGTGGGGACCTGACTCACCAGGTATGGGTGAGGCCCAGGTGGCAACTCCACTCACCAGGACCAGGTGAGGCCAACCTGCAGGCCATAGTCACCAGATCCAGGTGAGGCCCTGGTGGGAACTGGAGTCACCAGGTAAATATGAGGCTAGAAGGACACCACAGTCACCAGGTCCAGGTGTGGTTCATGTGGGAACGAGAGTCACCAGGTCCAGGTGAGACCCAGGTGGGGACCACAGTCACCAGGTCCAGATTGAGACCTAGGTGGGGGGCCCAAAGTCATCAGTGCCAGGTGAGGCCAAAGTGTGGAGCAAAGTTATCAGGTCCAGGTGAGTCCCTGGTGGGGAACAGAGTAACCATGTCCCATTGATGCCCAGGTGGGACCAGAGTCACAAGCTCCAGACGAGGCCTAAGTGAGGAGTAGATCACCAGGTCCTGTTGGGGCCCACTTGAGGACCAGAGTACCCAGCTCCAGGTGAGGCCCAGTGGAGGACCAGAGGAGGACCAGAGTCACCCGGTCCCGGTGATATCCAGGTGGGGACCAGAGTCACCACGTCAGGGTGAGGCCAAGAGGGGGACGAGAGTCACTAGGTCCAGATGAGGCCCCGATGTGGAACTGAGTAACCAGGTCCTATGATGTCCATGTGAGGAGCAGATTCACCAGGTCCAGGTGAGTTCCCTGTGGGAACCAGTCACCTCTTCCAGGTGAGGCCCCTGTGGGACCACAGTCACCAGGTCAGGGTGAGGTCCAGATGGTGACCAGAGTCACCAGGTCCACGGGAGGCCCAGGGATAGAAGAGAGTAACCAGGTCCCAATGATGCCCAGGTAAGGACCAGAGTCACCAGGTACAGGTGAGGCCCAAATATGGATCAGGGTCGTGTTGTTCCAGGGGAGGCCAAAGGAGACCACAGGAACGAGGTCCTGGAGAGCCCCATATGTGAACCAGAACCACCAGATCCAGGTGAGGCCCAGGTGGCAACAAGATTCACCAAGTCCAGGTGAGACCCAGGTCGTGACCTGAGTCACCAGGTCCAGGTGAGGTCCAGGTAAGGACCAGATTCACCAGGTACAAGTGAAGCCCAGGGGGAGACCAGAGTCACCAAGAAAGGGTGATGTCCAGAGGGGGAACCCGAGTAACCAGTTAAGTTTGAGGCCCAGAGTTGAACCAGAGTTCCCCGGTCAAAGTGAGGCCCAGGTGTGGAATAGAGTATCCAGGTCCCAATAATGCCTAGGTGAGGACCAGAGTCACTAGGCCCATGCAGGGCCCAGATGTGGATCAGAATCACCAGGTCCTGGTGAAGCATAGAAGGAGACCACAGTCACCAGTATCAGGTGGGTCCCATGTGGGAACCAGAGCCACTCTATCCAGCTGAGTCCCAGGTCCATGTGAGGCCCACGTGAGGACCAGATTCATCAGGTCGAATTGAGGCATAACTGGGGACAAGGGTCACCAGGTCTGGGTGAGGCCTAGGTGGGGAAAGATTCACCAGGTGTGAGTTAGGTCACAGTGGGGACGAGAGTCACCAGGTCCAGGTGAGGCTAAACTGAGGACCCGAGTTACCAGATCCAGGTGAGGTCCATGTTGGAAAGAGAGTCACCAGGTCCAGGAGAGGTCCAGGTGGGGACCAGAGTCACCAGATAGAGATGAGGGCCTGGTGAGGACCAGATCTACCAGGTATATGTGAGGCCCAGGTGGGGATCAGAGGCAACAGGTCCATGTGAGACCGGCTGGGGAACATGGTCAACAGGTGTACGTGAGGCCCAGGTGTGGAACACAGTAACCAGGTCCAGGTGAGTCCCAGGTGGTGACAACAGTCGCCAGGTCCAGGTGAGGCCCAGGTGGGGACCAGGATCACCAGGTACAGGGGAGGCCCTTGAAAGAACCAGAGTCAACAGTTCGAGGTGAGGCGCAGGTGGCAACCAGAGTCAGCAGGTCCAAGTCAGGCCAAAGTGGGGTTCACAGTCACCAGGTCAGGGTGAGACCCAGAGGGGGACCAGAGTCACCCAGTCCAGGTGAGGTCCAGTTGTGGAACACAGTAACCGGGTCCCAATTATGCCCAGTGGAGGATCATGGTCAACAGGGCCAGGTGAGGCCCAGATGGGGACCAGAGTCACCAGGTCCAAGTGAGGCCCAGGTGGGGACCACAGTCACCAGATCCAGGGTAGTCTCAGGTGCAGAGCAGAATCACCAGGTCCAGATGAGGTGCAGGTGGCAACCACACTCACCATGTCCCTGTGAGGCCCTGGTGGGGACCAGAGTCACCAGGGACATTAGAAGCTAGAAACACTGCAGCCACCTGGTCCACATGAGGTCCATGTGGTAATGAGAGTCACCAGTTACAGGTGAGGCCGAGGTGGGGATAAGACTCACCCGGTCCAGGTGAGACCCAGGTGGGAACCAGAGTCACCATCCAGGTGTGGCCCAGGTGAAGACCAGAGTTAACAGGTCCAGGTGGGTCCCTGTAGGGAACAGTGTAACCATGTCCTGATGCTACCCAGGTGGGTACCAGAGACACCAGGTCCAGATGAGGCCCAGCTGGGGACCAGTGACATGAGGCCCAGGTGAGGTCCCGGTGGGAACCACAGTCACCAGGTCAGGTGAAGCCATGCTGAGGATCAGAATCACCAGTTCCAGGTGAGGCCTAGGTGGGGCCAGAGTCACCTGGTACAGAAGAGGCCAAAGTGAGGACCAGAGTACCAGGTCCAGGTGAGTCCCAGTGGGGAATAGAGTAACCTTGTCCTGATGATTCCCAGGTAGTGACCAGATTCACCAGGTCCAGATGAGGCCCACGTGGGGAGCATATTCACTAGGTCCAGGTGAGCCCCAGTTGAAGGCCAGTCATCAGGTCTGGTTTAGGCCTAGAGGGGTACCAGAATCACCTGGTCCAGGTGACATCCAGATGGGGACCAGAGTCATCAGGTCAGGGTGAGGCCCATAGGGGTTCCAGTCATCATGTCCAGGTGAGGCTCAGGTGTGGAACAGAGTAACCAGGTCCCAATGATGCCCAGGTGAGGACCAGAGTCACCAGATCTGGGTGAGGCGCAGATAGGATCAGAGTCACCAGTTTCAGGTGAGGCCAAGAAGGAGTCCACAGCAATCAGGTCCAGGTGGGGAACAAAGTCACTAGGACTGGGTGAGGCCCAGATGGGGACCAGATTCACCAGGTCCAGGTGAGGCCCATGTGGGGACCTGAGTCACCAGGTATGGGTGAGGCACAGGTGTCAACCCCACTCACCAGGTCCAGGTGAGGCCAACCTGCAGGCCAGAGACACCAGATCCAGGTGAGGCCCTGGTGGAGACCTGAGTCACCAGGTAAATATGAGGCTAGAAGGACACCACAGTCACCACGTCCAGGTGTGGTTCATGTGGGAACGAGAGTCACCAGGTCCAGTTGAGATCCAGGTGGGGACCACAGTCACCAGGTCCTGATTGAGGCCTATGTGGGGGGCACAGTGTCATCAGGGCCAGGTGAGGCCAATGTGTGGATCAAAGTTATCAGGTCCAGGTGAGTCCCTGGTGGGGAACAGAGTAACCATGTCCCATTGATGCCCAGGTGGGAATAGAGTCACAAAGTCTAGATGAGGCCTAAGTGAGGAGTAGATTCACCAGGTCCTGTTGAGGCCCAGTTGAGGACCAGAGTCCCCAGCTCCTGGTGAGTTCCAGAGGGGGACCAGAGTCACCCGGTCCAGGTGATATCCAGGTGGGGACCAGAGTCACCACGTCAGGGTGAGGCCCAGAGGGGGACAAGAGTCACTAGATCCAGGTGAGGCCCTGATGTGGAACTGAGTAACCAGGTCCCATGATGCCCATGTGAGGACCAGATTCACCAGGTCCAGGTGAAGTCCCTGTGGGAACCTGTCATCTCATCGAGGTGAGGCCCAGGTGGGACCGCAGTCACCGGGTCAGGGTGAGTTCCAGAGACTAACCAGAGTCACCAGGTCCAGGTGAGGCCCCGGTATAGAAGAGAGTAACCAGATCCCAATGATGCCCAGGTTAGGACCAGAGTCACCAGGTCCAGGTAAGGTCCAGGTATAGAAGAGAGTAACCAGGTCCCAGTGATGCCCAGGTAAGGACCAGAGTCACTAGGTCCAGGTGAGGCCCAAATATGGATCAAAGTCGTTTTGTTCCAGGTGAGGCCAGAAGGCGACCACAGGAACCAGGTCCAGGAGAGCCCCATATGGGAACCAGAGTCTCCAGATCCACGTGAGGTCCAGGTGGGGACCACAGTCACAAGGTCCATGTGAGGCCCAGGTAGCAACAATATTCACCAAGTCTGAGGAGGGGCAAGATGGCTGAAGAGTAGGGTCCCCAAATCACCTGTCTCCACCAAATTACCTAGAAAACCTTCAAATCATCATGAAAATCTACGAATTCGGCCTGAGATTTAAAGAGAGACCAGCTGGAACGCTACAGTGAGAAGAGTTCATGCTTCTATCAAGGTAGGAAGACGGGGAAAAAGAAATAAAGAAACAAAAGGCCTCTGAGGGGGAGGGGCCGCGAGGAGCCGGGCTGAGGCCGGGCGAGTGTCCCCAGGACAGGAGAGCCCCGTCCCGGAGGAGCAGGAGCTGCACCAACCTTCCTGGTTAGAAAGGCGCCCGCAGGGAATTAGAGCAGGACCCCAGGAGGTCGGGGATGCCCTCGGGCTCCCTGGGACATTAACAGACACCTGCCCCCACAGGAGAGTGTGCCAAGCTCCCTAAGGGCTGCAGCGCACACAGCGGGACCCGGAGCAGCTCGGAGGGGCTCAGGCAGTGGACACAGCCCAGGATCCAGCCTCCCCGGGACAGGCAGAGTCCGGGAGGGCCCTGGACAGGAAGGACGCTCCTGCCCCGAGCTGAGCAGCTCTCCAGGCCCTGCAGGCAGAGTACTTCAGAGTTCCTGTGGGGGCTGAATCCAGGTTTCCAGAACTGGCCTTGCCACTGGGGTTGTTCCTCCAGGGGCCTCACGGGGTAAACAACCCCCACTGAGCCCTGCACCAGGCAGGGGGCAGAGCAGCTCCCCCAAGTGCTAACACCTGAAAATCACAACAGGCCCCTTCCCCAGAAGTACTGCTAGAAGGACAAGTTCCAGGGGAAGTCAAGGGACTTAAAGTATACAGAATCAGAAGATACTCCTCCATGTTTTTTTTATTTCTGATTGCTTCGCCCTCCCCTATTCCCCCCTTTCTTTTTCTTTCTCTTTTTTAAAAAAATTTTTTATTTATCTATGATAGTCACACACACACAGAGAGAGAGAGGCAGAGACACAGGCAGAGGGAGAAGCAGGCTCCATGCACCAGAAGCCCGACGTGGGATTCGATCCAGGGTCTCCAGAATCGCGTCCTGGGCCAAAGGCAGGCGCTAAACCACTGCGCCACCCAGGGATCCCTCTTTCTTTCTCTTTTTATTCTCTATTTCCTTCTTTCTTCCTCTATTCTTTTTCATTTTTCTCTTTTCTTTCCTTCTTTCTCTCCTCTCTTTTTCTCCTTTTCCCAATACAATTTCTTTTTGGCCACTCTGCACTCAGGAAAATGACTAGAAGGAAAACCTCACCTCAAAAGAAAGAATCAGAAACAGTCGTCTCTCCCACAGAGTTACAAAATCTGGATAACAATTTAATGTCAGAAAGCAAATTCAGAAGCACTATTATACAGCTACTGGTGGCTCTAGAAAAAAGCATAAAGGACTCAAGAGACGTCATGACTGCAGAATTTTGATCCAATCAGGCCGAAATTAAAAATCAATTGAATGAGATTAAATCCAAACTAGAAGTCCTAATGATGAGGGTTAACGAGGTAGAAGAACGAGTGAGTGACATAGAAGACAAGTTGATGGTAAAGAGAGAAACTGAGGAAAAAGGAGACACACAATTAAAAGACCAGGAAGACAGATTAAGGGAAATAAACGACAGCCTGAGGAAGAAAAACCTACGTGTAATTGGGGTTCTCGAGGGCGCCAAAATGGACAGAGGGCCAGAATATGTATTTGAACAAATCATAGCTGAAAACTTTCCTAATCTGGAAAGGGAAACAGGCATTCAGATCCAGAAAATAGAGAGATCCCCCCCTAAAATCAATAAAAACCGTTCAACACCTCGACATGTAATAGTGAAGCTTGCGAATGCCAAAGATAAAGAGAAGATCCTTAAAGCAACAAGAGACAAGAAATCCCTGACTTTTATGGGGAGGAGTATTAGGGTAACAGCAGACCTCTCCACAGAGACCTGGCAGGCCAGAAAGGGCTGGCAGGATATATTTAGGGTCCTCAATGAGAAGAACATGCAACCAAGAATACTTTATCCAGCAAGGCTCTCATTCAAAATAGAAGGAGAGATAAAGAGCTTCCAAGACAGGCAGGAACTGAAAGAATATGTGACCTCCAAACCAGCTCTGCAAGAAATTTTAAGGGGGACTCTTAAAATTCCCCTTTAAGAAGAAATTCAGTGGAACAATCCACAAAAACAAGGGCTGAATAGATATCATGATGACACTAAACTCATATCTGTGGATAGTAACTCTGAACGTGAATGGGCTTAATGACCCCATCAAAAGGCGCAGGTTCAGACTGGATAAAAAATCAGGACCCATCTATTTGCTGTCTACAAGAGACTCATTTTAGACAGAAGGACACCTACAGCCTGAAAATAAAAGGTTGGAGAACAATTTACCATTCAAATGGTCCTCAAAAGAAAGCAGGGGTAGCCATCCTTATATCAGATAAACTAAAATTTACCCCGAAGACTGTAGTGAGAGATGAAAAGGGACACTATCTCATACTTAAAGTATCTATCCAACAAGAGGACTTAACAATTCTGAATATATATGCCCCTAATGTGGGAGCTGTCAAATATTTAAACCAATTAATAACCAAAGTGAAGAAATACTTAGATAATAATACACTCATACTTGGTGACTTCAATCTAGCTCTATCTACCCTCGATAGGTCTTCTAAGCACAACATCTCCAAAGAAACAAGAGCTTTAAATGATACACTGGACCACATGGATTTCACAGATATCTACAGAACTTTACATCCAAACTCAACTGAATACACATTCTTCTCAAGTGCACATGGAACTTTCTCCAAAATAGACCACATACTGGGTCACAAATCGGGTCTGAATCGATACCAAAAGATTGGGATCGTCCCTTGCATATTCTCAGAACATAATGCCTTGAAATTAGAACTAAATCACAAGAAGTATGGAAAGACCTCAAACATGTGGAGGTTAAGGACCATCCTGCTAAAAGATGAAAGGGTCAACCAGAAAATTAAGGAAGAATTAAAAAGATTCATGGAAACTAATGAGAATGAAGATACAACCATCCAAAATCTTTGGGATGCAGCAAAAGCAGTCCTAAGGCGGAAATACATCGCAATACAAGCATCCATTCAAAAACAGGAAAGAACTCAAGTACAAAAGCTAACCTTACACCTAAAGGAGCTAGAGAAAAAACAGCAAATATATCCTACACCCAAGAGAAGAAGGGAGTTAATAAAGATTTGAGCAGAACTCAAGCAAATCGAGACCAGAAGAACTGTGGAATAGATCAACAGAAGTAGGAGTTGGTTCTTTGAAAGAATTAATAAGATAAATAAACCATTAGCCAACCTTATTAAATAGAAGAGAGAGAAGACTCAAATTAATAAAATCATAAGTGAGAAAGGAGAGATCACTACCAAGGAAATACAAACGATTTTAAAAACATATTATGAACAGCTATATGCCAATAAATTAGGCAATCTAGAAGAAATGGACGCATTCCTGGAAAGCCACAAACTACCAAAACTGGAACAGGAAGCAATAGAACCTGAACAGGCCAATAACCATGGAGGAAATTGAAGCAGTCATCAAAAACCTCCCAAGACACAGGAGTCCAGGGCCAGATGGCTTCCCAGGGGAATTCTATCAAACATTTAAAGAAGAAATCATACCTATTCTACTAAAGATGTTTGGAAAGATAGAAAGAGATGGAGTACTTCCAAATTCGTTTTATGATGCCAGCATCACCTAAATTCCAAAACCAGACAAAGACCCCACCAAAAAGGAGAATTACAGACCAATATCCCTGATGAACATGGATGCAAAAATTCTCAACAAGATACTAGCCAATAGTATCCAACAGCACATTAAGAAAATTATTCACCACGACCAAGCAGGATTTATCCCCGGGACACAAGGCTGGTTCAACACTCATAAAACAATCAATGTCATTCATCATATCAGCAAGAGAAAAACCAAGAACCATATGATCCTTTCATTAGATGCAGAGAAAGCATTTGACAAAATAGAGCATCCATTCCTGATCAAAACTCTTCAGAGTGTAGGGATAGAGGGAACTTTCCTTGACATCTTAAAAGCCATCTACGAAAAGCCCACAGCAAATATCATTCTCAATGGGGAAGCACTGGGAGCCTTTCCCCTAAGATCAGGAACAAGACAGGGATATCCACTCTCACCACTGTTATTCAACATAGTATTGTAAGTCCTAGCCTCAGCAATCAGACAACAGAAAGACATTAAAGGCATTCAAATTGGCAAAGAAGAAGTCAAACTCTCCCTCTTCGCCGATGACATGATACTCTACATAGAACCCCCCCCCCCAAAAAAAGAAAACCCAAAAGCCTCCACCCCAAGATTGCTAGAACTCATACAGCAATTTGGTAGCATGACAGGATACAAAATCAATGCCCAGAAATCAATGGCATTTCTATACACTAACAATGAGGCTGAAGAAAGAGAAATTAAGGAGTCAATCCCATTTACAATTGCACCCAAAAGCATAAGATACCTAGGAATAAATCTCACCAAAGAGGTAAAAGATCTATACCCTAAAAACTATAGAACACTTCTGAAAGAAATTGAGGAAGACACAAAGAGATGGAAAAATATTCTATGCTCATGGATTGGCAGAATTAATATTGTGAAAATGTCAATGTTACCCAGGGCAATATACACGTTTAATGCAATCTCTATCAAAATACCATGGACTTTCTTCAGAGAGTTACAACAAATTATTTTAAGATTTGTGTGGAATCAGAAAAGACCCCGAATAGCCAGGGGAATTTTAAAAAAGAAAACCATATCTGGGGGCATCACAATGCCAGATTTCAGCTTGTACTACAAAGCTGTGGTCATCAAGACAGTGTGGTACTGGCACAAAAACACACATAGATCAATGGAACAGAATAGAGAACCCAGAAGTGGACCCTGAACTTTATGGTCAACTAATATTCGATAAAGGAGGAAAGACTATCCTTTGGAAGAAAGACAGTCTCTTCAATAAATGGTGCTGGGAAAATTGGACATCCATATGCAGAAGATTGAATCTAGACCACTCTCTTTCACCATACACAAAGATAAACTCAAAATGGATGAAAGATCTAAATGTGAGACAAGAGTCCATCAAAATCCTAGAGGAGAACACAGGCAACACCCTTTATGAACTTGGCCACAGTAACTTCTTGCAAGATACATCCACGAAGGCAAAAGAAACAAAAGGAAAAATGAACTATTGGGACTTCATCAAGATAAGAAGCTATTGCACAGCAAAGGATACAGTCAAAAAACTAAAAGACAACCTACAGAATGGGAGAAGATATTTGCAAATGACGTATTAGATAAAGGGCTAGTTTCCAAGATATATAAAGAACTTCTTAAACTCAACACCAAAGAAACAAACAATCCAATCATGAAATGGGCAAAAGACATGAACAGAAATCTCACAGAGGAAGACATAGACATGGCCAACATGCACATGAGAAAATGTTCTGCATCACTTGCCGTCAGCGAAATACAAATCAAAACCACAATGAGATACCACCTCACACCAGTGAGAATGGGGAAAATTAACAAGGAAGGAAACCACAAGTGTTGGAGAGGCTGAGGAGAAAAGGGAACCCTCTTACACTGTTGGTGGGAATGTGAACTGGTGCAGCCACTCTGGAAAACTGTGTGGAGGTTCCTCAAAGAGTTAAAAATAGTCCTGTCCTACGACCCAGTAATTGCACTTTTGGAGATTTACCCCAACGATTCAGATGCAATGAACATGGGACACCTGCACCCCGCTGTTTATAGCAGCAATGTCCACAATAGCCAAACTGTGGAAGGAGCCTCGGTGTCCATTGAAAGATGAATGGATAAAGAAGATGTGGTTTATATATACAATGGAATATTACTCAGCCATTAGAAACGACAAATACCCACCATTTGCTTCAACGTGGATGGAACTGGAGGGTATTATGCTGAGTGAAGTAAGTCAATCGGAGAAGGACAAACAGTGTATGTTCTCACTCATTTGGGGAATATAAATAAAAGTGAAAGGGAATATAAGGGAAGGGAGAAGAAATGTGTGGGAAATATCAGAAAGGGAGACAGAACATAAAGACTCTTAATCCGGGGAAACAAACTAGGGGTGGTGGTTGGGGAGGAGGGCGGGGGGTGTGGGTGAGTGGGTGACGGGCACTGAGGGGGATACTTGACGGGATGAGAACTGGGTGTTATTCTATATGTTGGTAAATTGAACACCAATAAAAATTATTTTATTAAAAAAAAAAGATTCAACATGTCCAAGTGAGACCCAGGTGGTGACCAGAGTCACCAGGTCCAGGTGAGGTCCAGGTAATGACCAGATTCACCAGGTCCAAGTGAAACATAGGGAGGGACCAGAGTCACCAGGTAAGGGTGAGGCCCGGAAGGGGACGAGAGTCACTAGGTCCAGGTGAGGCCCCGAAGTGGAAGTGAGTAACCAGGTCCCATGATGCCCATGTGTGGACCAGATTCACCAGGTCCAGGTGAGGTCCCTGTGGGAACCAGTCACCTTGCTGAGGTGAGGCCCAGGTGGGAGCACAGTCACCAGGTCAGGGTGAGGTCCAGAGGGTGACCAGAGTCACCAGGTCCAGGTGAGGCCCAGGTATAGAAGACAGTAACCAGGTCCCAATGACACCCAGGTAAGTATCAGAGTCACCAGGTCCAGGTGAGGCCCAAATATGGATCAGAGTCGTTTTGTTCCAGGTGAGGCCAGAAGGAGACCACAGGAATCAGGTCCTAGAGAGCCCATATCGGAACCAGAGCCACCAGATCCATGTGAGGTCCCGGGGGGGGACCACAGTCACAAGGTTCAGGTGAGGCCCAGGTGGCAACAAGATTCACCAAGTCCAGTTGAGACCCAGGTGGTGACCAGAGTCACCAGGTCCAGGTGAGGACCAGGTAAGGACCAGATTCACCAGGTCCAAGTGAAGCCCTCGGGGGGACCAGAGTCACCAGGTAAGGGTGAGGCCCAGAGGGGGAACCAGAGTAACCAGTTTAGATTGAGGCCCAGAGTGGGACCAGAGGTCCCCGGTCAAAGTGAGGCCCAGGTGTGGAATAGAGTATCCATGTCGCAATGATGCCTAGGTGGGGACCAGAGTCACTAGGGCCATGCAAGGCCCAGATGGGGATCAGAATCACCACGTCCTGGTAAGGCCTAGAAGGAGACCACAGTCACCAGTATCAGCTTAGCCCCATGTGGGAACCAGAGCAAGTGTATCCAGCTGAGTCCCAGGTCCATGTGAGGCCCACGTGACGACCAGATTCATCAGGTCGAATTGAGGCATAGCTGGGGACAAGAGTCACCAGGTCTGGGTGAAGCCTAGGTGGGGACAAGATTCACCAGGTCTGAGTTAGGTCAAAGTGGGGATGAGAGTCACCAGGTCCAGGTGAGGTCCATGTTGGAAAGAGTGTCACCAGGTCCAGGAGAGGTCCAGGTGGGGGCCAGAGTCACCATATCCAGGTGAAGCCCAGGTGGGGACCAGAGTCACCAGGTCCAGATGAGGCCCAGGTGAGGACCAGAGTTACCAGGTACACATAAGGCCCAGGTGGGGACCAGAGGCAACAGGTCCATGTGAGGCCAGCTGGGGACCATGGTCAACAGGTGTACATGAGGCGCAGGTGTGGAACACAGTAACCAGGTCCAGGTGAATCCCAGGTGGTGACAACAGTCACCACATCCAGGTGAGGCCCAGGTGGGGACCAGGATCACCAGGTACAGGGGAGGCCCTTGAAAGAACCAGAGTCAACAGTTCGAGGTGAGGCGCAGGTGGCAACCAGAGTCAGGAGGACCACGTCAGGCCAAAGTGGGGTTCACAGTCACCAGGTCAGGGTGAGACCCAGAGGGGGACCAGAGTCACCTGGTCCAGGTGAGGTCCAGTTGTGGAACACAGTAACTGGGTCCCAATTATGCCCAGTGGAGGACCATGGTCAACAGGGCCAGGTGAGGCCCAGATGGGGATCAGAGTCACCAGGTCCAAGTGAGGCCCAGGTGGGGACCACAGTCACCAGATCCAGGGTAGACTCAGGTGCAGACCAGAATCACCAGGTCCAGGTGAGTCCCAGTGGGGAATAGAGTAACCATGTCTTGATGATGCCCAGGTAGGGACCAGAGTCACTAGGTCCAGATAAGGCCCAGTTGGGGAGAATATTCACTAGTTCCAGCGGAGGCCCAGTTGAGGACCAGAGTCACCAGGTCTGGTTGAGGCCTAGAGGGGTACCAGAATCACCTGGTCCAGGTGACAACCAGATGGGGACCAGATTCACCAGGTCAGGGTGAGGCCCAGGTTCAAGAGTCATCATGTCAAGGTGAGGCTTAGGTGTGGACAGAGTAACCAGGTCCCAATGATGCCCAGGTGAGGACCAGAGTCACCAGATCTGGGTGAGGCCCAGGTAGGATCAGAGTCACCAGTTGCAGGTGAGGCCAAGAAGGAGTCCACAGCAATTAGGTCCAGGTGGGGAACAAAGTCACCAGGACTGGGTGAGGCCCAGAGGGGGACCAGATTCACCAGGTCCGAGAGGCCTATGTGGTGACTAGAGTACCAGGTCTGGGTGAGGACCAGGTAAGGACCAGATTCACCAGGTCCAAGTGAGTCCCACGTGGGGACCTGAGTCACCAGGTATGGGTGAGGCGCAGGTGGCAACCCCACTCACCAGGTCCAGGTGAGGCCAACCTGCAGGCCAGGGCACCAGATCCAGGTGAGGCCCTGGTGGGGACCGGAGTCACCAGGTAAATATGAGGCTAGAAGGACACCACAGACACCAGGTCCAGGTGTGGTTCATGTGGGAACGAGAGTCACCAGGTCCAGGTGAGACCCAGGTGGGGACCACAGTCACCAGGTCCAGATTGAGGCCTAAGTGGGGGGCCCAGAGTCATCAGGGCCAGGTGAGGCCAAAGTGTGGAGCAAAGTTATTGGGTCCAGGTGAGTCCCAGGTGGGGAACAGAGTAACCATGTCCCATTGATGCCCAGGTGGGACCAGAGTCACAAGGTCCAGACGAGGCCTAAGTGAGGAGTAGATTCACCAGGTCCTGTTGAGGCCCAGTTGAGGACCAGAGTCCCCAGCTCCGGGTGAGGCCCAGATGGGGACCAGACTCTCTCCGTCCAGGTGATATACAGGTGGGAACCAGGGTCACCACGTCAGGATGAGGCCCAGAGCGGTACGAGAGTCACCAGGTCCAGGTGAGGCCCAGGTATAGAAGAGAGAAACCAGGTCCCAGTGATGCCCAGGTAAGGACGAGTGTCACCAGGTCCAGGTGAGGCCCAAATATGGATCATAGTCATATTATTAAAGGTGAGGCCAGAAGGAGACCACAGGAACCAGGTCCAGGAGAGCCCCATATGGGAACCAAGGCCACCAAATCCAGGTGAGGTCCAGGTGGGGACCACAGTCACAAGGTCCAGGTGAGGCCCAGGTGGCAACAAGATTCACCAAGTCCAGGTGAGACCTAGGTGGTGACCAGAGTCACCAGGTCCAGGTGAGGACCAGGTAAGGACCAGATTCACCAGGTCCAAGTGAAGCCCATGGGGGGACCAGAGTCACCAGGTAAGGGTGAGGCCCAGAGGGGGAACCAGAGTAACCAGTTTAGATTGAGGCCCAGAGTGGGACCAGAGGTCCCCGGTCAAAGTGAGGCCCAGGTGTGGAATAGAGTATCCATGTCGCAATGATGCCTAGGTGGGGACCAGAGTCACTAGGGCCAAGCAAGGCCCAGAGGGGATCAGAATCACCAGGTCCTGGTGAGGCATAGAAGGAGACCACAGTCACCAGAATCAGGTGAGCCCCATGTGGGAACCAGAGCCACTCTATCCAGCTGAGTCCCAGGTCCATGTGAGGCCCACGTGAGGACCAGATTCATCAGGTCGAATTGAGGCATAGCGGGGGACAAGAGTCACCAGGTCTGGGTGAGGCCTAGGTGGGGACAAGATTCACCAGGTCTGAGTTAAGTCAAAGTGGGGACGATAGTCACCAAGTCCAATGAGGCCAATCTGAGGACCAGTTACCAGATCCAGGTGAGGTCCATGTTGGAAAGAGAGTCACCAGGTCCAGGAGAGGTCCAGGTGGGTGCCAGAGTCACCAGATCCAGGTGGAGCCCAGGTGGGGACCAGAGTCACCAGGTCCAGATGAGGCCCAGGTGAGGACCAGAGTTACCAGGTACACGTGAGGTCCAGGTGGGGAACAGAGGCAACAGGTCCATGTGAGGCCTGCTGGGGACCATGGTCAACAGTTCTATGTAAGGCCCAGTTGTGGAACACAGTAACCAGGTCCAGGTGAGTCCCAGGTGGTGACAACAGTCACCAGCTCCAGGTGAGACCCAGATGGGATCCAGGATCACCAGGTACAGGGGAGGCCCTTGAAAGAACCAGAGTCAACAGTTCGAGGTGAGGCACAATGGCAACCAGAGTCAGCAGGTCCAAGTCAGGCCAAAGTGGGGTTCACAGTCACTAGGGAAGGGTGAGACCCAGAGGGGGACCAGAGTCACCTGGTCCAGGTGAGGTCCAGTTGTGGAACACAGTAACCGGGTCCCAATTATGCCCAGTGGAGGACCATGGTCAACAGGGCCAGGTGAGGCCCAGATGGGGATCAGAATAACCAGATCCAAGTGAAGCCCAGGTGGGGACCACACTCACCGGATCCAGAGTAGACTCAGGTGTAGACCAGAATCACCAGGTCCATATGAGTCCCAGGTTGGGAGCATGATCACTACATCCAGGTGAGGCCCAGTTGAGTACCAGAGTTTCCAGGACTGGTTGAGGCCTAGGGGGGTACCAGAATCACCTGGTTAGGTGACATCCACATGGGGACCAGAGTCATCAGGTCAGGGTGAGGCCCAGAGAGGTTCCAGATCATCATGTCCAGGTGAGGCTTAGGTGTGGAACAGAGTAACCAGGTCCCAATGATGCCCAGGTGAGGACCAGAGTCACCAGATCTGGGTGAGGCCCAGATACGATCAGAGTCACCACTTCCAGGTGAGGCCAAGAAGGAGTCCACAGCAATCATGTACAGGTGGAGAACAAAGTCACCAGGACTGGGTGAGGCCAAGATGGGGACCAGATTCACCAGGTTCAGGTGAGGCCCAGGTGGTGACCAAAATCACCAGGTCCGGGCGAGGACCAGGTAAGGACCAGATTCACCAGGTGCATGTGAGGCCCACGTGGGGACTTGAGTCACCAGGCATGGGTGAGGGGCAGGTGGCAACCCCACTCACCAGGTCCAGGTGAGGCCAACCTTCAGGCCAGAGTCACCAGATCCAGGGGAGGCCCTGGTGGGGACCGGAGTCCCCAGCTAAATGTGAGGCTAGAAGGACACCACAGACACCAGGTCCAGGTGTGGTTCATGTGGGAACGAGAGTCACCAGGTCCAGGTGAGATCTAGGTGGGGACCACAGTCACCAGGTCCAGATTGAGGCCTAGGTGGGGGGCCCAGAGTCATCAGGGCCAGGTGAGGCCAAAGTGTGGAGCAAAGTTATCAGGTCCAGGTGAGTCCCAGGTGGGAACCAGTCACCTCGTCCAGGTGAGGCCCACAAGTGTAGTGCCTCCAAGCTCAATCCCTCGATTTCCTAGTAGTTCCTGTCTTAGACTGGTGCTACTTAATAAGTTCCATACTAGCTAATAGAACCCTGCATCCAACAGCAACTTACATTAGAGAGTTGGGCTCACACCCAGTCCTTCACAGTTCCACACCGCCTGCAGAATGTCCTTCCAACGTCTTCACCAGAGATGCTTGTCAGAAGCTTGTGAGACGCAAGTGGAATAATGCAGGCCTGGAAGGTGTCTTCAGGTGGAATAGAGTGGTATTCTTGGAACCTCCTGAGTTAGAATACTGCTGCGTTCTCAGGGCCAGAAGAATGCAGCTAGTTGAACGCTGGCTTCTAGACATGCTTCCTTGTGAGAGTTGAGGTGAGGGCAGGACCCTCCCGCAACCTGACTGCCTGTAGACATAAGTCCTAACATCTTTATGTTAGGTGCTGGAAGAGGTTGTGAAAAGCATGTAGACGTTTCAGGCTTGTAGTCACGTGTAACTGAGTTTAATCCAGCGATTTCCAACAGCTTTGTTCAATTAAAGTGTAGCTAGGTTCTAACTCCCATAAAAGAGTGGCTAGCAGACATCTGCCTGCAAAGCATACATGCTTCTCAGAGTTGAGCTTATGGCCTGTACCTCCCACATGCTGACCGGCTGTATGCTTCACTTCCAAAGGATTTCATTCGATACGGGATGCAAGTTTTGCGAGAGGCAAGTGTCTCTTAGTTCAATCCAGTGACTTCCTAGGAATTCCTCCCTCAGATGGGAGCTACATACTAACTTCCAAACCTGAGTACCTAGCTGATATCTCTCTCTCTGGGGAATTTCCTTCTGTGAGATGAGCTGACACGTGGTCCTTCCCAGTTCAACACTGCCTGCAGATGCAGTTACGAACGTACTCACTAGACATGTTTTCGGAAGCTCATGGGTCGCAAGGGCCAGCTGCAGGCTTCAATGGTTGTGTCTCCAGGTGCATTAGAGCGGTATTCATTGTAAGTGTACAGCCTTACAATGCTGCTACGTTCACAAGGCCATAAGAACGAGCTAGTAGATAGGTGGCTTCTAGGCATGCTTCCTTTTGAGAGCTAAGCTCAGGGCAGGACCCTCCCTCATCCTGCCTGCCCGTAGACGTAACTGCTAATATGCTTATGTTAGGTGCTGGGAGAGGGTGGCCAAATGCATGTGGAAGTCTCAGGCCTGTACTCACGATCATCTGAGTTGAATACAGCGATTTCAAACGGCCTTCTTCAAAGAGTGTAGCTAGTTTCTAACATGTATGAGTGGGTAGCAGACATCTGCCTCCCAGGCGTACACACTTTTGAGAGTTGAACTTATGGCCTGTACTTCTCACATCCTACATTTCGCTGCTAACAGGCCTAGGCTCAAGGCGTGACTGAAGGGATGTGAGAAGTAAGTGGAAAGTCCCGGCACACAAGACTAGTGCCTCCAAGCTCAATCCATAGATTTCCTAGTAATTCCTGTCTTAGAAAGGTGCTACCTACTTAGTTACATACATGAGAAGCTAGCTGAACACCGAGTCCAAAAGCATCTCTCTTCCGAGAGTTGAGCTCACACCCAGTCCCTCACAGTTCCACACTGCCTGCAGAATGAGTTTTGAACATCTTCACCAGAGACGTTTGTCAGAAGCTTGTCAGACAAAAGTGGAATAATGCAGGCCCAGGAGGTGTCTCTAGGTGCAGTAGAGTGGTGTTCTTCGAACCTCCTGAGTTAGAAGACTGCTTTGGTCTCACGGCCATTAGAACGCAGCTAGTTGAAAGCTGGCTTCTAGGCATGCTCTCTTGTGAGAGCTGAGCTCAGGGCAGGACCCTCCCGCATCTTGCCTGCCCATAGTCATAGCTACTAACATCCTTAAGTGAGGTGCTGGGAGAGGTTGGAGAAATGAAAATGAAAGTGTCAGGACTGTACTCACGTGTTCTGAGTTCAATACAGGGATTGCCAACGTCCTTGTTCAATTAGAGTGCAACTCGGGTATACCTCGCCTCCATAAGTGTCTGGCAGACATCGACCTGCAAAGCATACACTTCTGAGAGTTGAGCTTATGGCCTGTACCTCCTCCATCCTGACTGCCTGTACGTTTCGCTTCTACAGCATTTCGTTGTATGCGGTAGAGTAGTGGAGTGAGAACCAAGTGTCTGCCTTGTCAATTTCGTGCCTAGAGGACAGCTGCCTCCAAGGCATGAACACTCCCATGGATTGAGCTTAGGACTTGAACCTCCAAATGCTGACCGCCTGTATGCTTTGCTTCCAAACGATTTCTTTCAATACGGGACGCAAGTTTTGTGAGAGTCAAATGTGTCTTAGTTCAATCTACAACTTCTGAGGAATTCCTCCCTCAGATGAGAGCTACATACTAATTTCCAAACCCGATTACCTAGCTGAAAGTTCTCTCTCTGGGGAACTTCCCTCTCGGAGGTGAGCTGAAACGAGGTCCTTCCAGTTCCTCAATGCCTGTAGATACAGTTACGAACATCCTCACTAAACATGTTTGTCAGAAGCTCATGGGACACAAGGGGCAAGCTGCAGGCTTCAAGGTTGTGTCTCCAGGTGCAGTAAAGTGGTATTCATGGAATATCCAGAATTACAATGATGCCACTTTCCCATGGCATCAGAACGCAGTTAGTAGAAAGCTGGCTTCGAGGCATGCCTCGTTTTGAAAGCTGAGCTCAGAGCAGGACCCTCCCGCATCCTGCCTGCTCGTAGTCGTAGCTGCTAACATCCTTATGTTAGGTGCTGGGAGAGGTTGGAGAAATGCAAGTGGAAGTGTCAGGACTATACTCACGTGCATCTGACTTCAATACAGCGATTGCCACATCCTTGTTCAATTAGAGTGTAGCTCAGGTATACCTCGCCTCGATAAGTGTCTAGCAGACATCGGCCTGCAAAGCATACACACTTCTGAGAGTTGAGCTTATGGCCTGTACCTCCCCCATCCTGACTGCCTGTATGTTCCGCTTCCACAGCATTTCGTTGTATGCGGGAGAGTAGCAGAGTGAGAACCAAGTGTCTGCCTTGTCAATTTTGCACCTAGTGGACAGCTGCCTCCAAGGCATGCACACTCCTTTGGATTGAGCTTAGGACTTGAAACCTCCACATGCTGACCGCCTGTATGCTTCGCTTCCAAATGATTTCGTTCGATACGGGACGCAAGTTTTGAGAGGCAAATGTGTCTTAGTTCAATCCAGCAACCTCTGAGGAAGTCCTCCCTCAGATGGGAGCTCCATACTAACTTCCAAACCTGAGTACCTAGCTGAAAGCTCTCTCTGGGGAACTTTCCTCTCGGAGATGAGCTGAAACGTGGTCCTTCCCAGTTCCACACTGCCTGCAGATACAGTTACGAACATCCTCACTAGACATGTTTTTCGAAGCTCGTGGGATGCAAGAGGCAACCTGCAGGCTTCAAGGTTGTGTCTCCAGGTGCAGTAAAGCGGTATTCATGGAACATCCTGAATTACAATGCTGCTACGTTCTCATGGCCATCAGAATGCAGTTAGTAGAAAGCTGGCTTCGAATCATGCCTCCTTTGAAAAGCTGAGCTCAGGGCAGGAACCTCCCACATCCTGCTTGCCCGTAGTCATAGCTGCTAATATCCTTATGTTAGGTGCTGGGAGACAGCGGCGAAATGCATGAGGAAGTGTCAGGCCTGTACTCACGATTATCTGAGTTGAATACAGCGACTTCAAATGGCCTTCTTCAAAGAGTGTAGCTAGTTTCTAACTCCCATGTACGAGTGGGTAGCAGACATTTGCCTCCCAGGCGTACACACTTTTGAGACTTGAGCTTATGGCCTGTACTTCCCACATCCTGCCTGCAGGTACACTTCGCTGCTAACAGGCAGGCTCGAGGCGAGACTGAAGGGAAGTGAGAAGTAACTGGAAAGTCCCGGCACATAAGACCAGTGTCTCCAAGCTCAATCCAGCGATTTCCTAGTAATTCCTGTCTTAGAAAGGTGCTACCTACTTAGTTCCATACGTGAGAAGCTAGCTGTACCCTGGGTGCAAAAGCATCTCTCTTCCGAGAGTTGAGCTCACACCCAGTCCCTCACAGTTCCACACTGCCTGCAGAATGAGTTTTGAACAACTTCACCAGAGACGTTTGTCAGAAGCTTGTGAGACGCAAGTGGAATAATGCAGGCCTGGAAGGTGTCTCCAGGTGCAGTAGAGTGGTATTCTTCGAACCTCCTGAGTTAGAAGACTGCTATTGTCTCACAGCCATTAGAACGTAGCTAGTTGAAAGCTGGCTTCTAGGCATGCTCTCTTGTGAGAGCTGAGCTCAGGGCAGGACCCTCCCACATCCTGCCTGCCCATAGTCATAGCTGCTAACATCCTTAAGTGAAGTGCTGGGAGAGGTTGGAGAAATGCAAATGGAAGTGTCAGGACTGTACTCACGTGTATTAAGTTCAATACAGGGATTGCTAACGTCCTTGTTCAATTAGAGTGTAGCTCGGGTATACCTCGCCTCGATAAGTGTCTAGCAGACATCGGACTGCAAAGTATACACACTTCTGAGAGTTGAGCTTATGGCCTGTACCTCCCCCATCCTGACTGCCTGTACGTTTCGCTTCCACAGCATTTCGTTGTATGCCGAAGAGTAGGGGCGAGAAAAGCAAGTATCTGCCTTGTCAATTTCGGGCCTAGCGGACAGCTGCCTCCAAGGCATGCACACTCCTTTTGATTGAGCTTAGGACTTGAACATCCCACATGCAGACCGCCTGTACGCTTCGCTTGAAAAGGATTTCGTTTGATACGGGACGCGTTTTGCGAGAGGCAAATGTGTCTCCGGGCCTCGTCTCCGGGCCTCTGTGGTCTGACAACTTGGTGGCAGCGAGTGGTCTTTGTAAGGTCTGGGAATGGGATGTGGCACTGATTGTCAGGTGCACATCTGCCTGGTAGGTGCACCTGCGCGGATCAGAGACGGGGTGGGCATCAGCACCTCTGGCCTCCAGCGGGCAGTGCTGTGCTGCTCCCTAAGACTGGGGCTGATGGGGGGAGCCCGGTGGGGACGCTGGGTCCTATGGCTCTGGTGCTGAGGATTCCACCCCGTAGTCTGCACGCTCATCACAGAAGAGCCGCCAAGCCCCCGGGTCTCTGCCGCTTCTCTCAGAACCCTGCTTTCACTCTGCCCGTGTCCAAGTTTCTTTTGGTTTTGTTTTTATCTCAGACTGTTGTGCCCATGATTGCGAATATGAGAAACCACCAAGAAGCCGATTCCAATGCAAACACACGAGGGATTATTTACAAGCTTGATCTTGTGTCCAAGTATACCCAATACAGCAGAGCAGGGACTTGGACCCCGAGGTGGGTTTTAGCTTAGTTTTAAGGGCTGGTCTGGGGACCTCCAGAAGGGCTGGAGCAATTCCTCTATTCTGTTTACATTTTGATATGGGGCCTTCATGGGCATTGATCCCTGTTCTCATTCTAATAGGGGCTTCCTGCCCTTGGCCTGGGCTCAGTTTTGATTCAATTGTGGAGCTTTCTAGGACATTAAGCTGTTAACAGCAAAGGTTCCACACCTGGAAGGGGGACGTCACACTGTCCCTATTTGCTGAAGACGCAGTACTAGAAACAGGGAACTGGGGAACTTCCCTCTCAGAGATGAGCTCAAACGTGGTCCTCCCCAGTTCCACACTGCCTGCAGATACGGTTATAACATCCTCACTAGACATGTTGTCAGAAGCTCATGGGACACAAGGGGCCAGCTGCAGGCTGCAAGGTTGTGTCTCCAGGTTCAGTAAAGCGGTGTTCATGGAACATCCTGAATTACAATGCTACCACGTTCTCATAGCCATCAGAACGCAGTTAGTAGAAAGCTGGCTTCGAAGCATGCCTCCTTTTGAAAGCTGAGCTCAGGGCAGGACCCTCCCGCATCCTGCATGCCCGTAGTCGTTGCTGCTAACTTCCTTATGTTAGGTGCTGGCAGAGGTTTGAGAAATGCAAGTGGAAGTGTCAGGACTGTACTGACGTGTATCTGAGTTCAATTCAGCGATTGCCAACATACTGAACAATACGTTCCACCAAAACCTGTTAGAACTAAGGAGTGAGTTCAGTAAAGTCACGGGACAAAAACTGACCCTACAGATCAGAATAGCCTTGGTGTGTCCTGACAATGAGCACTCAGGAAGGAAAAGAAGGACATGA
This sequence comes from Canis lupus baileyi, assembly GCF_048164855.1. Classification (NCBI taxonomy): domain Eukaryota; kingdom Metazoa; phylum Chordata; class Mammalia; order Carnivora; family Canidae; genus Canis; species Canis lupus. Next base: position 74,997,015 of record NC_132844.1, on the reverse strand, counting down.
CGCCATTCTCAGGAGCATCAAGGACAATAAATAATGAGACTGAACCAAAGGAGCACAAGACTTGTGCACTGAGCCATACCAGGCTCTGGGAGGCCAGCCTGGGCTCGAGGGGTGGGAGCCTCATGTGAAAATGTGCGCAGTTCCTGTAGCCACCCTCAGTTTCAATGTCATTCCTATCAAAATCATGGTGGCAGATCTTAGAAATAGGAAAAAAAATTGCATAACATCCAACCCCCACAACAAATGACCCCGGACAGCAAATCAGTATTGGAGAAGCATGACAGAGTGGGACCCAGCACTTTCCTATTTCAAAAGATGTCACAGAGACACAGGATAAAGCAGTGTGGTTCTCGGGCCCCAGGCTGGCTCCGTCGGTTAAGCATCTGACTTCTGACCTCACCTCCGGTCCTGATCTCAGGGGTCGTGAGTTCTAGCCCTGTGCTGGGCCATGGACGAGGCGTGGAGCCTACTTAGACAAGCCAGACCCATGGGGGGGGGGGTCCCGGCATAAGCTGAATGAGCAAAACAGAGAGTCCAGAAGGAAATGTGCTCTGATACAACTGATTTTTTTAACTTAATTTAAACCCAATTAATTAACGTATAGTGTATTATACTTTCAGAGGAAGAATTCAGGGATTCACCAGTTGGAGATAACAGTTGTGCTCGTGACATCACATGACCTCCTTCATGCCGGTCCCCTGTTATCCGCCCCCTCCAGCTACCCTCAGTTTGTTTCCTATCATTACGAGTCTGTATTTCCTGTATCTGTTTTCATCTTTTTTGTTTTTACTTCCCTTCACAGTTGTTCATCTGCTTACTTCTTTAATTCCACCTATGAATGAAACCACACGGTCATTCTCTTTCCCGAGTGACTTACTTCACTTAACATGATCCCTTTAGTTCTATCCACATCATTGCAAATGGCAAGATTTCCTTCTCTTTGATAGCTGAGTTCCATTCCTCTCTCTATGACCATTATCTATCTCCCATCCTCTTTATCCATCATCTGGCAGAGGGCAACGAGGCTCCTCCCACAGTGTGGCTACTGTGGACCCGGCTGCTGTGGACATTGGGGTGCAGGTGTCCCAAGTCTCATTGCATCTGTATCTTCGGAGTGAGCTCCAGGCCGTTCACCTGCTGGTCGCAAGGTGGCTCTATTTGTAACTTCCTGAGGGGCCTCCACACTGTTTCCAGGGCGGCTGCACCAACCCACGGTCCCGCCCACAGTGGAAGAGGGTTGAGTGAGTTTTGCAGGATGTGGTAAAAGTCTGGTCCACATTTCCTTTCACGTCCTGTGGGCTCCAATCCCTTGTCCTTAAGTATTTCTGGGGAAGCCGGGTGTTGGGCTCCTTCTCAGTGAGATGTTTCCAAAGCTAACAGGCCCCAGCTGGAGCCTGAAAGGAGGCAGGTAAGGCCCCTAGAGCACCTGCTGCCTCCTGCACAGTCTCCTGTAGCGCCTGAGCATCCCGCAGGGGGCGCCCGAGCCCAGGCCCCGCCCATGGCACGCGCATGTGCAGTAGGCCTCCTCTGCCTGCACTAACAGGAGCCAGCCTGTACTGGGGAGGCCTGTGGAAGACATGGGAACGCGTCTATGCTGATGAGCTGCAGGCTCCTCAGGACCCGCGGGGAGGCTTCAGGAAGAAGTGGGCCCACATTCATGCTGACAGGAACCCTGAGCACCTCAGGACCCGCGGGGAGGTTTCAGGAAATTGTGGGCCCGCATCCATGCTGACAGGCGCCCCTGAGCAGCCTCACGACCCGCGGGGAAACTTCAGGAAGATATGGGCCCCCACCCACGCTGACAGGAGCCTCTGAGCTGCCTCAGGACCTGTGGGGAGGCTTCAGGAAGATGTGGCGATGCGTTCACTCTGGCAGGAGCTCCCGGGCCCCTCAGGACATAAGTTGAGGCTTCTGGAAGCTGGGGGCCGCATTCATGGTTACAGGAACCCTGGCCTCCTAAGAACCCTCGGCGACGCTTTGGGAGGACTTGGGGCCACATGGACACAACAGGACGCTGACTTCCTCAGGACCCCTGGTGTAGACTTGGGGAAATATGTGGATGCGTCCATGTGGACAGAAGACCCCAGCCTTGTCAGAGCCTGTGGTGAGGTTAAGAAAAATATGGGTGCCGCATCCATAGTGACAGGAGTCTCCAGCCTCCTCAGGACCCACTGTGAAGTTTTGGGAAGATTTGGGGCCACATCCACGCTGACAGGAGCCCCCAGCCTCCTCAGGTCTTATGGTGAGGCTTGAGGAAAATGTGGGGCCACGTCAATGCTGACAGGAACCCTGTCTTCCTCAGGACCTGCACTTTGGCTTCGGGACATAAGGGGCTGCGTGTATGCTGACAGGAGCCCACAGCCTCCTCAGGACCCGCGGTGAGTTTTCTGGGGGACGTGGGGTCATGTCCAGGGTGACAGGAGCCCCCGGCCTCCTGAGGACCTGCTGTGAGGCTTCCAGAGGATGTGAGGCATAGTCAACAGTGACAGGAGACCCAGTGTCCTCAGGACCCGCTGACTATGCCTCAGGAACACGTGGGGCCACGTCCGCACTCACAGGAGCCTGGCTTCCTCAGGACCCCTTGGAGGAATCTGGAGGAGCCTTTGGGGGCCACGTCCACATCAGAAAGGACTCCTCAGAACCACAGGGTAAGTGAAAGGGCAGAATGAATGGTAGGGTTAGGGGAGGGGAGGAAGTTGGTGGTTAACCTTAGGTTAGATGTTAGGGGTTAGTGATTATGCTATGGTTTCAAATTGAGGTTAGGTGAGGCATAAGGGTATTGGTCAGTGTTAAGAGTTAGGATGGGGGTTAGGGTAAGGGACAGGATTTAGTGTTAGGGTTAGGGTTTAGGCTCTAGGGATTAGGGCAGGAGGTTAGGAGTTGGGGTTAGGGTTATGGTTAGAGTTAGGGTTGGGCTTAGGTTTGCAGTTAGGGTTAGGGGTTAGGGTGTGAGTTATGGTTAGGGGTTAGAGTTAGGGGTTAGAGTTAAGGGTTAGAGTTAAAGTTAGGGCTAGGTTTAGGGTTAGAGTGAGGGTTAGGATTAGGATGGGGTTAGGGCTAGGGTTAGGGTAGTGTTTGGTTAGGGGTTAGGGTTAGGGTCAGGTCAGGGTCAGGGTATGGTTTTGGAAAAGGGTAAGATATAGGGTTAGGGAGTGGGTTAGGGGTTGGTTTTAGGGTACGGGTTAGGGTACAGTTTGTGGTATGAGATAGGATTAGTATTAGAGGGTTATGGTTAGGGTACAGGTTAAGGTTAGGAATAGGATTTGAATAACTTATTTTAAGGTTAGGGTTAGAGGTTAGGGTTTGGGTTAGATTGAAGGTAGGGGTCAGGATTAAGGAAACCTAAGTTTAGGTGAACCTACGTTTAGGAGTTAGGGTGAGGGTTGGCAGAAAGATTCAATGAATGTGTTTTGGCCTTGGGGTTTGTGTTTGGTTTTCGATTAGTGATGGGTCTCGTTTAATGGTTAGGTTAACATTAGGATTAAGTGTAGGTTTAGGGTTATGTCTGTGTATGGTTAGAGTTTGGGTCTTGGCATGTGCCTGCACTGGGACTCCTAGCATCTTGGGCCATTTAGTTTTATGCACTCTGTTTAGGTTTTGGATTCAAAGATAGCCTGACTCCAGCAAGTCAGTGGCCTCCCCAGAGAATCAAAATCCAGGCTTCTCCTGGGGTGAGAATAGACATGGCAGGCTTCTCCCGAGCTGAGCTAAGGAAGGGATTTATGGCTCTAAAGACTCTTTATTTGGATTTTCAGTTGCCTTTCTGATTTTTTCTCTAGTGCGTACCTGTTTCATCAATACTACCTATTATTATTTTAAAGTTTTACTTGAATTCCTCTTTGTATACACAGAATGATATAGTTTCAGGTTTACCACATAGTGATTCAACTCTTGGATACAACGTCTGGTACTGGTCACAGATGCCCTCCACTATCCCCATCGCCTGATTCCCCATCCCCCTTACCTGCCTCTGGTATTTATTAGTTGATTCTCTGTGGTTAAGAGTGTGTTTTTTTGTTTGCTTCTCTCATCCCCCCCTCTGCCCTTTTGCCAATTTGTCTGGTTTCTTAAAATTCACATGTGAATGCAATTGTATGGTATTTGGTATCTTCTTTCTCTGACTGACTGAGTTCATTGAGCATAAGTCCTTTCCACTTCTCCCACGTCATTGTAAATGGCTTCATTTCATCGCTTCTGATGACCGAGTGATGTCGCAGTGGGTATATTTACCCCATCGTCTCTGCCCATTCATCAGTCGATGGACATCTGGGCTGTATCCACAGTTTGGCTGTTGTTGATAACGTTGCTACAAACACTGGGCTGCGTGTCCCACTTGGAATATACTAAACGAGTTTTGTATCTTCAGGGTAAATACCTAGCTCTAGAATTTTGGAATCGTAGGTTAGCTCTATTTTTAACTTCTTTTTTTTAATTTTTTTTATGATAGTCACAGAGAGAGAGGCAGAGACACAGGCAGAGGGAGAAGCAGGCTCCGTGCACTGTGAGTCCGACGTGGGTTTCGATCCCGGGTCACCAGGATTGCGACATGGGCCAAAGGCAGGTGCCAAACCGCTGCACCACCCAGGGATCCCCTATTTTTAACGTCTCGAGGACCCCCCACAGTGTTTTCCACAGTGGCTGCACCTGTTCGCATGCCCACCAGGAGTGTAAGGGGGCTCCCTCTTCTCTATAGCCTCAACAACACCTGTTGTTTCTTCTGTTGTTAATTTTAGCCATTCTGACGGCTGTCAGGTGACGTCTTATTCTGGTTTTCATTTGCATTTCCCTGATGATGGGTGACGCTGAGTGTCTTTCGGTGTCTGGTTGCCATCTGGATGTCTTGACAGAGACAAAGTCCATTCATCTCTTCTGCCCATCTGCAGTTGGATAATTTGTGTTTAGGATGCTGAGATTTATATTTGCTTTACGTATTTTGCATACTGTTTATTGGATGTGTTGTTTACAAATATCTCCTCTCATTTTGTATGTTGCCTTTTAGCGTTGGTTGTTTCTTTCACTTTGCAGAAGCTTTTGAATTTGATGAAGTCCCAATAATATTTTTGCTTTTGTTTCCCTCAACTCAGAGGTATATCTAGAAAGAAGATCCAATGGCCAACGTCAAAGACGTTGCTGCCTATCTGTTCTTCTTTGTATATGGTTTCAGGTCTCACATTTAGGTCTTTCATCCATTTTGAATTTATTTTTTATATATATGGTGTAAAACAGTGGTCCAGTTTCATTCTTCTGCATGTGGCTGCCTGGTTTTCCCAACACCATTTGTTCTTATCCTGGGGTCAGGGTTAGGGTTTTCTGTCTATGTGCCATTGGATATTCCTTGCTGCCTTGTTGTCGATTAATGGATCATAGAGTTACAGGTTTGTATCTTGTTTCGGCATTCCATTCCATTCTATTCTATTGATCGAAGCATCTCCTGTTGGGAGATCCTTGATTGCTGATTCAATTTCGTTGCTGGTTTTCTGTCTGTTCAAGTTTCTTATTTCTTCCTTTTTCATTTTTGCTATGTTATATATTTCCAGGAATTGATCTATTTCTTCCAGGTTCTAGGTTGCTGGCATATAATTTTTCATAATGTTCTCTTATAAACGTTTCTATTTCTCTAGTGTTGGTTGTTATTTCTCTTTTCTCATTTGTGATTTTATTTGGGGACTTTCTCATCTTTTTATCTTTTTTCTTTTTTAAAGATTTTATTTATGTATTCATGCGAGACACAGAGAGGCAGGGGTATAGGCAAGGGGAAAATGAGGCTCCATGCAGGGAGCCTGATGTGGGACATGATTCCCCAGGACCTCAGGATCATGACGTGAGCCAAAGCAGATGTTCAACCACTGAGGCACCCAGATTCCTTGCTGATTCAATTCCTTTGCTAGTTATGGGTCTATTCACATTTTCTATTTCTTCCTCTTTCAGTTTTGCTCGTTTGCACATTTCTAGGGATCTCTCCAATTCTTCCTGGTCTCCCAGTTTGTTAGCGTATAATCTTTCATAGTATTCCCTTATAATTGTCTTATTTTCTGGTGTTGATTGTGATCTCTCTTCTCTCTTTTGTGATTTTATTTATTTAGTTCTTTTCTGTTTTCTTGTTGATAAGGCTGGCTAGGGCTTGATCCATTTATTTAGTTATTTTGAAGCACCAGTACTTAGTTTCATTATTCCATTCTATTGTTTTGTTGTTTCTGTATTGTTTATTTCTGCTCTCATCTTTATTTTTCCCTTCTTCTGTAGGCTTTAGGCTTTGTTTCCTATTCCTTTTCCAGCTCCTTTAGGTGTAGTGTTGGGTTGTGTATTGGAGACTTCTTGTTTCTTGAGGTAGGCCTGCATTGCTATCTACTTCCCTCTAAGGACTGTCTTTGCTACATCCTAGAGGTTTGAGAAACATGTTTTCATTTTAATTTTTTTAAATTTCCTAATTTCCTGGTTGCTCCATTCCTTCTCTAGTAGGATGATCATAATCTCCCCGAATTTTTGGTCTGTACAAATTTTTTCTTACTGTCGTATTTGAGTTTCATAGCGTTGTGGTCCGAAAATGTACATGGTGTGATACCATCCTTCTTGTACCTGTTGTACCTTTTGAGGGCTGATTTGTGGCCCATGATATGATCTGTTCTGGAGAATGTACCATGTGCACTTGAAAGGAATGTGTATTCTGCTTTAGGAAGAAATGTTCAGACTATATCTATTGAGTCCCTTTGATCCAGTGTGTCAAGGCTATTGTTCCCCTGTTCATTTCTTCATAGACGATCGGTCCATTGTCATAATTGGGTGTTAAAATCCCCTGTCATTGTTTTATTATCAGTGTGTTCCTGTACGTTTGTTGTTAATTGGTTTCTATATTTCGGTACTCCCATGTTGGCAGCATAAATATGTAGTTATTTGATCTTTTTTTAAAAACAAATTTATTTTTTATTGGTGTTCAATTGACCAACATACAGAATAACACGCAGTGCTCATCCTGTCAAGTGTCCCCCTCAGTGCCGTCACCCATTCAGCCCCATCCCCCATTCTCCTCCCCTTCCAGCTCCCTTATTTCTTTTCCCAGAGTTAGGAGTCTTTATGGTCCCTCTCCCTTTCTGATATTTCCCAAACGTTTCTTCTCCATTCCCTTATATTCCCTTTCACTGTTATTTATATTCCCCTAAGGAATGAGAACATACACTGTTTGTCCTTCTCCGATTGACTTACTTCACTCAGCATAATACCCTCCAGTTCCATCCACATTGAAGCAAATGATGGGTATTTGTCGTTTCTAATGGCTGAGTAATATTCCATTGTATACATAAACCACATCTTTATCCATTCATCTTTCAATGGACACCGATGCTCCTTCCACAGTTTGGCTATTGTGGACATTCTGCTATAAACATTGGGGTGCAGGTGTCCCGGCGTTTCATTGCATCTGAATCTTTGGGGGAAAACCCCAATAGTGCAATTGCTGAGTCGTTGGGCAGGTCTATTTTTAACTCTGAGGAACCTCCACACAGTTTTCCAGAGTGACTGCACCAGTTCACATTCCCACCAGCAGTGTAAGAGGGTTCCCTTTTCTCCGCATCCTCTCCAACATTTGTGGTTTCCTGCCTTGTTAATTTTCCCCATTCTCACTGGTGTGAGGTGGTAACTCATTGTGGTTTGGATTTGTATATCCCTAAGGGCAAGTGATGCAGAGCATTTTTTCATGTTCATGTTGGCCATGTCAATGTCTTCCTCTGTGAGATTTCTCTTCATGTCTTTTGCCCATTTCATGATTGGATTGTTTGTCTCTTTGGTGTTGATTTTAAGAAGTTCTTTATAGATCTTGGAAACTAGCCCTTATTCTGAAACGTCTTTTGCATATATCTTCTCCCACGCTGTAGTTGTCTTTTAGTTTTGTTTACTGTATCCTTTGCTGTGCAAAAGCTTCTTATCTTGATGAAGTCACAATAGTTCATTTTTGCTTTTGTTTCTTTTGCCTTCATGCATGTACCTTGCAAGAAGTTGCTGTGGCCAAGTTTAAAACGGGTGTTGCCTGTGTTCTCCTCTAGGATTTTGATGGACTCTTGTCTCACATTTAGATCTTTCATCCATTTTGAGTTTATCTTTGTTCATGGTGAAAGAGAGTAGTCTAGTTTCATTCTTTTGAAGGTGGATATCCAATTTTCCCAGCACCATCTATTGAAGAGACTGTCTTTCTTCCAATGGATAGTCTTTCCTCCTTTATCGAGTATTAGTTGACCGTAAATTTCAAGGTCCACTTCTGGGTTCTCTATTCTGTTCCATTGATCTATATGTGTGTTTTTGTGCCAGTACCACACTGTCTTGATGACCACAGTTTTGTAGTACAAGCTGAAATCTGGCATTGTGATGCCCCCAGATATGGTTTTCTTTTTTAAAATTCCCCTGGCTATTCGGGGTCTTTTCTGATTCCACACCAATCTTAAAATAATTTGTTCTAACTCTCTGAAGAAAGTCCATGGTATTTTGATAGAGATTGCATTAAACGTGTACATTGCCTGGGTACCATTGACATTTTCACAATATTAATTCTGCCAATCCATGAGCATGGAATATTTTTCCATCTCTTTGTGTGTTCCTCAATTTCTTTCAGAAGTTTTCTATAGTTTTTAGGGTATAGATCATTTACCTCCTTGGTTAGGTTTATTCCTAGGTATCTTATGATTTGGGTGCAAATGTAAATGAATTGACTCCTTAATTTCTCTTTCTTCAGCCTCATTGTTAGTGTATAGAAATGCCATTGATTTCTGCGCATTGATTTTGTATCCTGCCATGCTACCAAATTGCTGTATGAGTTCTAGCAATCTTGTGGGGGAGGGTTTTGGGTTTTCTATGTAGAGTATCATGTCATCAGCGAAGTGGGAGAGTTTGACTTCTTCTTTTCCAATTTGAATGCCTTTAGTGTCTTTTTGTTGTCTGATTGCTGAGGCTAGGATTTCCTCTACTATGTTGAATAGCAGTGGTGAGAGTGGACATCCCTGTCTTGTTCCTGATCTTAGGGGAAAGGCTCCCAGTGCTTCTCCATTGAGAATGATATTTGCTGTGGGCTTTTCGTAGATGGCTTTTAAGATGTCGAGGAATGTTCCCTCTATCCCTATGCTCTGAAGTGTTTTGATCAGGAATGGATGCTGTATTTTGTCAAATGCTTTCTCTGCATCTAATGAGAGGATCATATGTTTCTTGGTTTTTCTCTTGCTGATATGATGAATCACATTGATTGTTTTACGAGAGTTGAACCATCCCTGTGTCCAGGGGATAAATCCTACTTGGTCATGGTGACTAATATTCTTAATGTATTGTTGGATCCTATTGGCTAGTATCTTGTTGAGAATTTTTGCATCCCTGTTCATCAGGGATATTGGTCTGTATCCTCTTTTTGGTGGGGTCTTTGTCTGGTTTTGGAGTTAATGTGATGCTGGCTTCATGGAACGAATTTGGAAGTACTCCATCTCTTTCTTTCTTTCCAAACAGCTTTAGTAGGATAGGTATGGTTTCTTCTTTAAACGTTTGATAGAATTCCCCTGGGAAGCCATCTGGCCCAGGACTTTTGTGACTTGGGAGGTTTTTGATGACTGCTTCAATTTCCTGACTGGTTATTGTCCTGTTTAGGTTTTCTATTTCTTCCTGTTCCAGTTTTGGTTGTTTGTGTCTTTCCAGGAATGCGTCCATTTCTTCTAGATTGCCTAATTTATTTCTGTATAGCTGTTCATAATATGTTTTTAAAATCGTTTGTATTTCCTTGTGTTGGTAGTGATCTCTTCTTTCTCATTCATGATTTTATTAATTTGAGGCTTTTCTCTCTTCTTTTTAATAAGACTGGCTAAAGGTTTATGTATGTTATTAATTCTTTCAAAGAACCAACTCCTGGTTTTGTTGATCTGTTCCGCATTTCTTGTGGTCTCAATTTCCTTGAGGTCTGCTCAAATTTTAATTAAATCTCTTATTCTGTTGGGTGTAGGATCTAGCTGCTGTTTTTTTCTCTAGCTCCTTTATGAGTAAGGTTAGCTTTTGTATTTGAGTTCTTTCCAGTTTTTGAATGGATGCTTGTATTGTGATGTATTTCCCCCTTAGGACTGCTTTTGCTGCATGTCAAAGATTTTGAACGTTTGTATCTTCATTCTCATTAGTTTCCATGAATCTTTTGAATTCTTCCTCAATTTCCTGGTTGACCCTTTCATCTTTTAGCAGGATGGTCCTTAACCTTCCCGTGTTTGAAGTCCTTCCAAACTTCTTGTTGTGATTTAGTTCTAATTTCAAGGCATTATGGTCTGAGAATATGCAAGGGATGATCTGAATCTTTTGGTATCGGTTCAGACGTGATTTGTGATCCAGTATGTGGTCTATTCTGGAGAAAGTTCCATGTGCACTTGAGAAGAATGTTTATTCAGTTCAGTTTGGATGTAAAGTTCTGTAGATATCTGTGAAATCTATCTGCTCCAGTGTATCATTTAAAGCTCTCATTTCCTTGGAGATGTTGTGCTTAGAAGACCTATCGGGGGTAGAAAGACCTAGTTTGAAGTCACCAAGTATAAGATAATTATTATCTATGTATTTCTTCACTTTCATTTTTAATTGGTTTAAATATTTGGCAGCTCCGATATTAGGGGAATATATATTGAGGATTGTTATGTCCTTTGTTGGATAGATCCTTTAAGTATGATTTAGTGTCCATCTTCATCTCTCTCTATAGTCTTCGGGGTAAATTTTAGTTTATCTGATATAAGGATGGCTACCCCTGCTTTCTTTTGAGGACCATTTGAATGGTAAATGGTTCTCCAACATTTTATTTTCAGATTGTAGATGTCCTTCTGTCTAATATGAGTCTCTTGTAGACAGCAAATAGTTGGGTCCTGCTTTTTTTTTTTTTTTAATTTTTTTTTTTGGGTCCTGCTTTTTTATCCAGTCTGAAACCCTGCGCCTTTGAAGGGGTCATTAAGCCCATTCACGTTCAGAGTTACTATCCACAGATATGAGTTTAGTGTCATCATGATATCTACTCAGTCCTTGTTTTTGTGGATTGTTCCACTGAACTTCTTCTTAAAGGGGAATTTTAAGAGTCCCCCTTAAAATTTCTTGCAGAGCTGGTTTGGAGGTCACATATTCTTTCAGTTCCTGCCTGTCTTGGAAGCTCTTTATCTCTCCTTCCATTTTGAATGAGAGCCTTGCTGGATAAAGTATTCTTGGTTGCATGTTCTTCTCATGGAGGACCCTAAATATATCCTGCCAGCCCTTTCTGGGCTGCCAGGTCGCTGTGGAGAGGTCTGCTCTTCCCCATAAAGGTCAGGATTCCTTGTCTCTTGCTGCTTTAAGGATCTTCTCTTTATCTTTGGAATTTGCAGGCTTCACTATTAAATGTCGAGGTGTTGGACGGTTTTTATTGATTTTAGGGGGGGATCTGAATGCCTGTTTCCCTTCCCAGATAAGGAAAGTTTTCAGCTATGATTTGTTCAAATACATATTCTGGCCCTCTGTCCCTTTCGGCGCCCTCTGGACCCCCAATTACACATAGGTTTTTCTTCCTCAGACTGTCGTTTATTTCCCTTAATCTGTCTTCCTGGTCTTTTAATTGTCTCTTTTTGCTGAGTTTCCCTCTTTGCCATCAACTTGTCTTCTATGTCACTCACTTGTTCTTCCACCTCGTTAACCCTCGTCGTTAGGACTTCTAGTTTGGATTGCATCTCATTCAATTGATTTTTACTTTCTGCCTGATTGTATCTAAATTCTGCAGTAATGAAGTCTCTTGAGTCCTTTATGCTTTTTTCTAGGGCCACCAGTAGCTGTATAATAGTGCTTCTGAATTGGTTTTTTGACATTGAATTGTAATCCAGATTTGTAACTCTGTGGGAGAGAGGACTGTTTCTTTTGAGGTGAGGTTTTCCTTCTAGTCATTTTGCTCAGTGCAGAGTGGCCAAAAACAAGTTGTATTGGGAAAAGGAGAAAAAGAGAGGAGAGAAAGAAGGAAAGAGAATAGAAAAAGAAAAAAGGAAAAAGGAAGAAAAAAGCAAAAAAGAGAATAAAAGGAGAAAGAAAAAGAAAGAAAGGGGGGGAAGGGTGGGGGAAGCAATCAGAATTTAAAAAAAATGGGGGAGTATCTTCTGATTCTGTATACTTTAAGTCCCTTGACTTCCCCTGGAACTTGTCCTTCTAGCTGGTCTTCTGGGTGGGAGGGGCCTGTTTTCACGTGTTAGCCCTTGGGGGAGCTCATCTCCCCCTGCCTGGTGAAGCGCTCAGTTAGGGTTATATACCCCGTGACGCCCAAGGAGGAACAACCTCAATGGCAGCGGCCAGGTCTGAACACCTGTATTCAGCCCCCACAGTAACTCTGGAGCAGTCCATCTGCAGGGCCTGGAGGCTCTGGTGCAGGGGTGCTGATCTGCTCAGCTCTGAGCAGGAGCATCCTCGCTGTCCTGGGCTCGCCGGGCCTCTGCCTGTCCCGGGGGAGGCCGAATCCTGGGCTGTGTCCCGGCCCCCTGTGCTCCGGGACCTGCGCTGTTGAATTCTCACTCCCAGTCGGGTAGGCACCTCTCCACGGAGCCGCCGACGCCCCTCTGAACTGCTCCTGGAGCCCACAGCCCCCTCCACACAGAGCCTCTTCCTCTGCCCTAGGCGCCGCCACCTAGCTGCTCCCAGGGACCCGCAGCCCCCTCCGCACAGAGCTGCTACCCAAGCCCCTCAGAGCTGCTCCTGCTTCAATACATGTGCCCTGCAGCCTGTAGGGAGCTCGGTGCACTCTCCTGGGAGTGCAGGTGCCTGTTTGTGTCCCATGGAGCCCAAGGGTGTCCCAGGAGGGGTCTTGTTCTGAATCCCTGCAGGCGCCATTCCCCCCTGGAAGAATGGTGCAGCTCCTGCTTCTCTGGGACAGAGCTCTCCTGACCGGGGGGCACTCGCCCTGGCCTTAGCCCAGCTCCTCGTGGGGCCCCTCCCGCTTGGATGCCTTTTGTTTCATTATTTCCTTTTCCCCGTCTTCCTACCTTGATAGAAGCGTCAACTTTTCTCACTGTAGCATTCTATCTGGTCTCTGTTTAAATCTCAGGCTGAATTCCTAGATTTTCAGGATGATTTGAAGTTTATCTAGGTAATTTGGTCAGGACAGGTGACTTGGGGACCCTACTCTTTCGCCATCTTGCCCCTCCTCCTGTATGTTGCTTTTTAGCTTTGGTTGTTTCCTTCACTTTGCAGAAGCTTTTCAATTTGATGAAATCCCAATAGTATTTTTGCTTCTGTTTCCCTCACCTCAGAGGCATATCCTGAAAGAAGATCCAATGGCCAATGTCAAAGACTTTGCTGCCTATCTTTTCTTCTTTGTATGGTTTCAGGTCTCACATTTAGGTCTTTCATCCATTTTGAATTTATTTTTTATATATATGGTGTAAGAAAGTGGTCCAGTTTCATTCTTCTGCATGTGGCTGCCTGTTTTTCCCAACACCATTTGTTCTTATCCTGGGGTCAAGTTTAGGGTTTCTTGAAGAGACTGTCTTTGTGCCATTGGATATTCCTTCCTGCCTTGTTGTCCATTAATGGATCACAGAGTTACAGGTTTGTATCTTGTTTTGGCTTTCCATTCTGTTCTATTGATCTAAGCATCTCCTTTTGGGAGATCCCTGATTGCTGATTCAATTTCTCTGCTGGTTATCGGTCTGTTCAAGTTTCTTATTTCTTCATTTTTCATTTTTGCTATGTTATATATTTCTAGGAATTGATCTATTTCTTCCAGGTTCTAGGTTGCTGGCATATACTTTTTCATCATATTATCTTATTATCGTTTGTATTTCTGTAGTGTTGGTTGTTATTTCTCTTTTCTCATTCGTGATTTTATTTGGGTCTTCTCATCTTTTTATGTTTTTCTTTTTTTAAAGATTTTATTTATGTATTCATGAGGGACACAGAGAGGCAGAGGTATAGGCAGAGGGAAAATGAGGCTCCATTCGGGGAGCCTGATGTGGGACTTGATCCACCAGGATTCTGGGATCATGACCTGAGCCAAAGTACATGCTCAACCACTGAGGCACCCACTGCCTTGCTGATTCAATTCCTTTGCTAGTTATGGGTCTGTTCACATTTTCTATTTCTTCCTATTTCAGTTTTGCTCGTGCACATTTCTAGGGATTTGTCCATTTCTTCCCGGTCTCCCAGTTTGTTAGCATATAATCTTTCATAGTATTCCCTTATAATTGTCTTATTTTTCTGGTGTTGATTGTGATCACTCTTCTCTCTTTTGTGATTTTATTTATTTAGGTGTTTTCACTTTTCTCATTCCTAAGGCTGGATAGGTTTTGATCCATTTTATTAATTATTTTGAAGAACCAGCTCTTAGTTTCTTTATTCCATTCTAATGTTTTTTTATTTCTGTATTGTTTATTTCTGCTCTCATCTTTATTTTTTCCCTTCTTCTGTAGGCTGTAGGCTTTGTTTGCTATTCCTTTTCCAGCTCCTTTAGGTGTAGGGTTAGGTTGTGTATTGGAGACTTCTTGTTACTTGAGGTAGGCCTGTATTGCTATGTACTTTCCTCTTTGGACTGCCTTTTCTACATCCCAGAGGTTTGGAGAAACATGTTTTCATTTCCATTTGTTTTAAATTTCCTCTTTAATTTCCTGGTTGCTCCATTCATTCTCTAGTAGGATGTTCATAATCTCCACGTATTTTTGGTCTGTCCAAATTTTTTCTTACTGTTGACTTCGAGTTTCATAGCGTCGTGGTCTGAAAAGGTACAGGGTGTGATATCAACCTTCTTGTACCTGTTATACCTGTTGAGGGCTGATTTGTGGCCCATGATATGATCTGTTCTGGAGAATGTCCCATGTGCACTTGAAAGGAATGTGTATTCTGCTTTAGGAAGAAATGTTCAGACTATATCTGTTGAGTCCCTGTGGTCCAGTGTGTCTAGGCTATTGTTCCCCTGTATATTTTCTGCATAGACGATCAGTCCATTGTCATTACTGGGTAGGTGTTAAAATCCCCTGTCATTGTATCATTATCAGTGAGTTTCTGTACGTTTATTGGTAATTGGTTTCCATATTTAGGTACTGACATGTTGGCAGCATAAATATTTAGTTGTTTGATCCTGATTGAGAGTCTTTTTATTTATGAAATAATGCCCTCCTTCATCTCTTCTTACAGTATTTTTTCTTTCTTTTTGAGATTTAAATATTTTATTTATTTATTCATGAGAGATACACAGAGGAGCAGAGGCAGAAACATAGGCAGAGGGAGAGACAGGCTCCCCAAAGGGAGGCTGATGTGGGACTCGAACCTGGGATCCCAGGATCACTCCCTGAGCTGAAGGCAGATGCTCAACTACTGAGTCACCAGGTGTCCCCCAGTGTTTGGTTTCAAATCTAGTTTGTCTAATATAAGTATTGGTCCTCCAGCTTTCTTTTCATAACCATTAGCGTGATAGATGATTTTCCATCCCCTGACTTTCAAACTGCTGGTGTCTATAGGTCTAATGTGAGCATCTAGTAGGCAGCATACTGATGGATCTTGTTTTTTTAATAACAATTTTATTTTTGAGAACATGAGAGAGTAGAGAGAGAGAGAGAGAGGCAGAAAATTAGGCAGAGAGAGAAGCATGCTCCCCACCAGGAGCACAATATGGGACTCGATCCCAGACTCCAGGATCACACCCTGAGTCAAAGGCAGAGGCTCAATCCCTGAGCCACCCAGGCATCCTGGATACTGTTTTTTAAGCCACTCTGATACCCTATATCTTTTGATTGGAGCATTTAGTATCAGTATTCAGAGTGCTTATTCAAAGATATGAACTTGTGCCTTGTTGTTAGTGGTAGAGTTGGTGTTTCTGGTGACGTTCTCTGGTCCTTTCTAGTCTTTGTTGCTTTTGGTATCTTTTTTTCCCCCACTAGAAGAGTCCCTCTTAAAATTCCTTACTGGACTGGTTTAGTGGTCATGAACTCCTTTATACTTTGCCTGTCAGGGAAAATCTTTCTCTCCTTCCCTCCTGAATGACACACTTCCTGAAGAAAGAATTCATATAAATTGGACTCCAATAAAAAGAAATTTAAAAACATAAAATAAATTATTGCTCGTATGACTGACGAAAATGGCATTTAGGAGGAAAACCAGAAGCTGAAAGGAAGGAGGACAGATTTCATCATCCTTAGCCTTCACAGGGACCTGGTGTCCTTTCCTAAGGCCCCCCCCCTCCGTAGGATGCTTCCTGCCCCTCTGTGCTCCTTTTTGGAACCCAGCAGGCACATCTCCGTGCCTCCAGCACCTCTGCAGTCGTGGTTTATAGCGTCTTCCATGTATCCTATTGGGGACCACGGCGTCATGTATGTAACCATTCAGATGCTGTTAGCATTGGGGTGATTCTGACTTTTGTTCGTTGGGGGTGTGTGTGTGTCTATCATATGAATCTATCACATGTAGCTATCGGATCCTCTGGCTGGGTAGCCCAAACACCAAAATGGTTGGTAGAACATCATTTCTTGTGCTGGCGCTGGGTGGCTAGCTGGGCTTTCCTGGCTGATCCGGGGCTCGCTCCTGCTGTGAATTTCAGCTGGATGTTCAGCTGAGGTGGAAGGTTGGCTCGGCCAAATTACCATGTCCGACAGTGGGTCTCGCCGAGCGCCGGCTGCTTCCATTCTCGCCGATGCCTCTCCAGCAGGGAGTCAGACCTCAGGGCAACCCTGGGGAGAGCTCCTGAGGAGTCGGGTACCAGTGGCGGGGAGCCCTGGGGCTGCCTGTGTGTGGAGGTTAAGGTGGGGATGGGGCTGGGGTTCTTTGGTCCCCTGTGCTGCCTGGCTTTCAGGCCGAACCCCATGCTCACCCAGCCCCTACTCACTAGGGCAAGAAGGGTGCCCTCCACACGCTCGTGTGAGAGATCCAGCACCACAAGGTGTGCATGCTGAGTCCACCTGGTGAGCATTGCCCAGGTGGGTGAGCTGCAAGTTGGGACACAGGAAATTTAATAAAAATCCCCTACCCCTGGACAAGCAGCGCAGGACTGATTCCATTTTGTGCTACACCCGCCACCTCCCCTATGACCCCCACATGACCTGCTTATGGCTTAAGGCACTGCCCCACCCGAGTCAAACCGCTGGGCACACCCTAATCGGAAATCGGCTCATAAAAATGTAACCCTGCTTTGTGCCCCCCAAAACTGTGAGCCAATTCTGACCAAAGTAATAGGCCAGCTCAAGTGGATACTATAGGGTAAGGTGTAATTCAATCAGCCACTTGCGTGTGGATGAACATGACTGTGCAAATTTCTGCATATCCCACGGTCCACTGCCCCTATAAAGCTGCTATGCCTCTTAGTCTCAGGGGCCAAGTCTCTGCTCCCCTGTGTCGGGTGCACTTGGACCCAAGCTACAGCTTGTAGAGAAACCCTCGGGAGTTTGCATCGGTGTCAGCTCATTGGTGGTTTCTCAGATTCGCAGTCTTGGGCACAACACAAGGGCCTGCTGTCCTGATATCCCTTCCACGGCCACTCTGAGCACCTCACAGGCCTTCAGTGCCCCAGGCACACTGGCATGGGGATGCAGGGAGGGGAGTACCTGCCCCGGAATTGGGCCAGCCTTGGCCCCCTGGACAGAGGGAGCACAGACCTCCCAGGTCGCTTTTCACAGACCCTGGTGACCTGAGGCTCCCTGGCTGTCACTCTGTCCCAGGCCCTCCTGGCCCATGGGGCACAGGCTGAGTCCCAGTATAGTGTGTGGGGTCCTGACGCTGGCATCTGGCCGCCCCTGGAAGGCACATGGGGACGTCAGCTGTGCCTAGCAGTGCCCATGCAGGGGCTGTTGGGGCCTGGGTGGTGCCCCCTCGTCCTCTCTGTGGGTCTCTCCACGCCCCGTACACAGAGTTCTGGGAGACACAGAAACGGGCTGGCTGTGCATTTTCACACCACAATACTTTATTGACATTCTACAGCAAACGGGCTCAGAGCCAAGGGTGCATGCCTTTCCCTGGAAAGGGAGACCATTCTGTCCTTTAGGGGAGGGCAAGAATCACATGGGTGGGGGGGCAAGTGCTGGAGTCCCCCACCGGGGAGCATGTGTGGACTCCGGGTGGGGGCGGGTGTCCTGAGGTTTCAGAATGAGAGACGGTTGTGAGGACAGCAGAGCTGACCTCGACTTGCAGCTCATGGGTTCCTGCGCTGGGTCCCCGCAGGGCAGTTGGAGCCCAGTCGTGGGGCCCCTGTGGCCCCAGCACCTGGAGGAGCCTGCCTCCTGGTGTGGGTGCGGTAGGGTCCACTGGCCTACCTCTGCTCTCCCCAACCTTGGGTGTCCTGGGATTCCCAGGGCTGCCCTAAGTCAGCGACCTGGATCTGTGGGGTACCCCCAGGGCTCAGGAGGCCACATCCAGCTGTGAGAAGGCTCGCTCAGTGTAGGGCCAGAATCCAGGGCTGGACAGGGCCATGGGGGTCTGGATCCCATTAGTCTTTTTGTTGGGCCTGGGGCGGGGTCGCAAATCACCCCCACCTTCACAGACCCTGGGGCCAGGCCAGCCCAGATCCCCCTGGGTTATGGGCTGGTGTCCTGTGAAGGGTGTGCCTCCCTCCAGGAGGGACAGTGCATCCTATGCATCACTCACCTGCACACACCCTGTCGGGGGCTCCTTGTCTTCACTCCTCCCTGCAACCCCTAGGTACTCTATGGGACCCCCAGGCTTCTGATGGGAGCAGGATATTGAGAGATCCCCGGGGAGGCTGAGCATGTCCCACAGGGTGCACCTGCACCGGGTCCTTGCTGGGGGCTGATGGTGTGTGGGTGGATGGTGTGGGGGCAGGGGTATGATAGTGGTGGAGTGTGGGGGATGGTGTAGGGGGGGATGGTGTTGTGGTATAGAGTGGGTGGGGATTATGTGGGGCTGTGTGGGTTTGAGGGGGACGGTGTAGGTGGGATCCCATTGAGGTAGATGATGTAGGTGGATGGAGTGGCAGTGGGGGATGAGGGAGATGTCGTGGGGGGCCTGCGGACACAGGGCATCCCCTTCCTCTAAGATGCACAAGGAGACGTCTACACTTAAAGGCAACTCCAGTCTGGGGTTTGCTGTGACACCTGTCCCTGGGGCGGGGTGTGGTCAGTGCAGGACCCTGGCTGGACCAGGGGCATTATCTGGGGTTCATCATACTATGTGTGTTTTCAAATTGCAAAATGTCTCAAATTAAATGCATAGAACTTAGAAATATATAAATCACCGAGAGTGGGTGTCACTCTGACCCGTCCGACCCTCATGGGATCGATGTGTGTCCTGCTCCAGCCGTGGCTATGCCGCCTGGCACCCAGGTCCAGTTCCTGCCCCCAACGTCCCCCACCCCATCCCCTGCTACTCAGAGGACTGTCCCTCTCCCCTTTGGGGTTCAGCTCCCATGGCAAGCCCTGGAGACCCCATCCTAGTGGCCTCCTCATGTCCGAGGCCCTGGGGGTGGGGGCACAGAGGTCATCCCCAACACCCTACCATGGAGCGGTGTGTTGTTGGCTGCTGTTCTGCCCCCTGACTCAGAAGCCCCGTTTTCCCTACCCAGAATCCCCTGGTCCTCCACTGGGTCCTGATCCCCCCTGGCCCCTCAACCTCACCCTACCCCGTAGTAGTCCCAAAATATGATGTGACTACTGAACGTCCTGTTGAAGTCCAGGTCCACCTGCATGATGTCCCTGGAGGAGACCAGGTCCTCCTCTTTCATTTCCTGCGAGAAAACCTGGGAGGAGGAGCTGGCATCAGGGACACAGACCCCGACCTGTCACCAGGTGCTCTCCTGGGCAGGGAGCCCTGGGGCCACCATGGGAGTGTGTCCTGCCGAAACCTCCTTCCATCCCCTGGGAGGCCAGGGACGGGGGGAGTGTCCACCGTGCCCATGGAACTGTGTGAGGGCCTGTGCCCAGCTGTGGTGGGTGGGGAGGTGACTGAGGGTCAGCCTGGGTGAGAGGGGACAGGAGGTCAGTCCAGGTGGGGAGGGTTCATGCGGGTGTTGTGTCCAAGATTGCGAATCCGAGAAACCACTAAGGAGCCGACACTTATGCAAACACACGTGGGTTGTTTTACAAACTCAAGCAAGGGTCCAGGTATACCCCACACAGTGGAACAGGGACTTGGACCCGGAGGAGGGTTTTAGCTTAGTTTTAAGGGCTGGTCTTGGGGACCTCCAGAAGGGCTGGAGCAATTCCTCAAGTTCTGTTTACATTTTGATATGGGTCCTTCAAGGGCATTGAGCTCTCTTCTCATTCTAATTGGGGCTTCCAGCCCTTGGCTTAGGCTCAGTTTTTATTCTATTGTGGGGCTTTCTAAGACATTAAGCTGTCAACTTTTGTTTTATTCCAGTAACTGAAGTAATGTAAATTTCAGCTCTTCTTCACAGGAGCCTGGGATTGCTGGGCCTGTGCTAATACTGAACTTAAAGTAGAATGGCCGTAATGTTCTCAGCCTCCAGGCATCCCGTCCTGTCCTATCTAGCTCAAGCCCCCCTCCCTGGAGCTCCTAGGAGAGAAATTGCAAATGACCTCAGCCTTGCAGCCTGTGTTCGGCGACAGGCCCAGGGATTTCGGATCAGGAAGACCTGGGGCGCGGGCATCCCGGCTGTGCAGCAGGATTCCATGCTGCAGACTCTTATTCCCTAAGGCTATCTTGACAACTGACTTTGTACACAGAAAAGTTCTCCTTTGTCTTTAAAAGTGCAGGAGCGAGTTAAAGCATTTTTTCTCTGCCCATCTGATTGCTCAGATTCTAATCTGAGACGTATTTCCTGTTAATAAGGATAATTTACTATCCGTAGTACTATGTTTAAAATATTCTGACACAAGTAATTCAGAGGGATGAGGCTTTCTCATCTATTTCTTCACAGCTCAGTCATTCATCAGGAAATGAATCTTTATGGATTTGGAAATAATTGAGACATTAGTACCAATGGTCCTATTATTAAGTGACGGATTCTTCCCTGAGATTCTTCCCCTGTTTCAACTGACACTGAAACACTGTGAACTCTTTGGAAGACAAATGTCAAGGAAATAAATGTTATATATTGCTAATTTTAAATGCACTTGCAATATGGTGTCTATTATAATAGAAGTATTTTTATCTGATTTTTGCTATTTATTATCCTTTCCTGCTTTTCAGGTTGAAGAGGCATTATACGTGTTCATAAGTGTTTTTCTTTCCTTCTGATATAAAATTCTTACTATGTTCCCATGGAAGGAACTCCTTAAGAATAAGGCAAAAGTTAATTCAACGATTCTTAAAATGTCTTCACACTGGAGCCTGATTCATTTAAGTCAATTTTCAAATTAAATCTTATTTCTTAGAAAGAAAACAAAGTTTTATAGGGAAATTGAGAAGATAGTACAGAGAATTCTCATGCACTTGCACTCAATTTCTCCAATTATTGATATCTTATATCAGTACGGTACAAATATTAGCTAGTGAATCAATATTAAAATATTCGCAATAACCAAAGACCATACTTTATTCAGATTTCCTTAGTTTTTGCTAAGTCACCATCCCTTATATCACACTCCATTTGTCCTCATGTGCTTTTAGTCTCCTCTGGATTGTGACAGTCTTTCAGCCTTTCCTTTTGTTGGTGAACTGGAACACTTTGAGAAGTGGAGTATTTTGTAAAATTTCCCTCAGTTGAGACATGTCTGTTGTTTATCTCATGATTGAACTGTTTTTGTGGATTATATACAGGGATATACTGCCATTTTTATTATATCATATTAAGGATAGATACTATCAACATGATTTATCATTCTTGGTATCGATCTGATCATCTTGCTGAGGTAGTGTTAGTCAGGTTTCTCTGTAGTAAAGTGATTCTTTATTGTTATTAATATTATTATTATTATATTATCATTATTAAGTTTTTCATAATATATTTTGTAGAAGGAAGTTACTATGTGTATTCCACACATAAGAGTGGGAAGCTATGCTCATGAACTTGAGTGTGGAATGTCTGCACAAATTGTTTGAAAATCTTCTACATGGGAGATTTCTCATCCCTCTGGGTTTGTTTGTTTCTTTTTCAAAGATTCTATTTATTTATTTGAGAGAGAGAGGAGTGAAAAACATGTGCTAGAGGGGCAGAGGGAGAGGGAGAAGCAGGTTCCCTGCTGAACAGGGAGCCTTCCTTGGGACCTGGATCATGATCTGACCCTAAGGCAGAAGCTTAACAGACTAGGACACCCAGGTGCCACTCTTTCTTTCTTTCTTTCTTTCTTTCTTTCTTTCTTTCTTTCTTTCTTTCTTTCTTTCTTTCTTTCTTTTCTTTTTCTTAATAATGAATTTACTTTTATATTGGTGTTCAATTTGCCAATATACAGAATAACACCCAGTGCTCATCGCGTCAAGTGCCCCCCTCAGTGCCCGTCACACATTCACCCCCACCCCCGCCCTCCTCACCTTACATCACCCCTAGTTCATTTCCCAGAGTTAGGAGTCTTTATGTTCTGTCTCCCTTTCTGATATTTCCCACACATTTCTTCTCCCTTCCCTTATATTCCCTTTCACTATTATCTATATTCCCCAAGTGAATGAGAACATACAATATTTGTCCTTCTCTGATTGACTTACTTCACTCAGGATAATACCCTCCAGTTCCATCCACATTGAAGGAAATGGTAGGTGTTTGTTATTTCTAATGGCTGAGCAAGGCCCACCTTTTCTCTCTCTTCATCTTCTGAGTCTCCCATGATATGAATGTTATTGTTTTAATAAGTGGCTGAGTTCCGAAGTCTTCCTTTGTGGTCCATAACCTTCCTTGTTTTTAAGGCTTCTTCTTGGGACGGCATCTCAGTTATAGCATTTTGAGTACTACCTCATGTTTTTCTATGGAGGTGAATTTCTCCATCTCATTATTTTTTCCAGAAATAGAAAGAAGGAAGAAGGAAGAAAAAGAAAAACCAAGAAAAACAATAACAACTGCCCTCCCCAAAGAAAACCCACCAGATTATTTTGGCCTGGTTGTTAAAAGATTCTAAATCCCAAAATCAGAAACACAATTAAAGTACCATGAAACTAAAAATAAGAAATATATAAGGTACATACATAAAAATTAAAATAAGGCAATTTATAAAATAGAATCAAAGAAACTAAATGAAAATAAAGCACAAAGTACAAAGGAAGCTAGACCCTACTTTCCAAGCAGAGCTGAATCTCTGCAGACTCTGTGGTCCGACACCTTGGTGGCAGGGAGTGGTCTGTGCGGGGTCTGAGGATTGGCCATGGCGGTGATGTCAGGTGCACATCTGACTGCTGGGTCAGAGGCGGGTTGGGTGTCAGCCCTTCTGGCCTCCAGCGGGCAGTGCTGTGCTGCTCCCTGAGACTTGTCGCTAATGGGCGGGATGCGGGTGGGGAGGCTGTGTCCTCTGGCTCTGGGGCTGAGCATTCCACCCCCCAGTCTGCATGTCCTCCACAGAAGATTCCCCAAGCCCCCGGGTCTCCGCCGCTTCTCTCAGAACCCTGCTTTCACTCTGCCCGCATCCGAGCTCCTTTTGGTTTTGTTTTTTTATCTCAGACTGTTGTGCCCAAGATTGCGAATCTGAGAAACCACCGAGAAGCCGATTCCGATGCAAACACACGTGGGATTATTTACAAGCTGGATCTTGTGTCGAAGTATACCCAACACTTCGGAGCAGGGACCTGGTCCCCGAGGAGGGTTTTAGCTTAGTTTTAAGGGCTGGACTCGGGGACCTCCAGAAGGGCTGGAGCAATTCCTCAAGGTCTGTTTACATTTTGATATGGGGCCTTCAAGGGCATTTAGCTCTGTTCTCATTCTAATAATGGCTTCCTGCCCTTGGCCTGGGCTCAGTTTTGATTCAATTGTCTGGCTTTCTAGGACATTAAGCTGTAAACAGCAAAGGTTCCACACCTGTAAGGGGGACATCACACTGTCCCTATATGCTGAAGACATGTACTAGAAACAGGAAACCCGAGAGCCTCCACCAAAACGTGTTAGAACTAAGGAGTGAGTTCAGTAAAGTCATGGGACACAAACTGACCCTACAGAGCAGAGTAGCCTTGCTGTGTCCCGACAATGAGCACTCAGGAAGGAAATGAAGGACGTGACTCCCTTCTCAGGAGCATCAAGGAGAATAAATAATGAGACTGAACCAAAGGAGCACAAGACTTGTGCCCTGATCCAAACCATGCTCTGGGAGGCCGTCCTGGTCTTGTAGGGTAGGACTCTCATCTTGTGAAAATGTCCACAGTTCCTGAAGCCACCCTCAGTTTCAATGTCATTCCTATCAAAATCATGGTGGCAGAACTTGAAATAGGAAAAAAACCCCATAACCTCCATCCCCCTCAACAAATGCCCCGAACAGCAAATCAGTATTGGAGAAGCATGACAGAGTGGGACCCAGCACTTTCCTATTTCAAATGATAACACAGAGACACAGGATAAAGCAGTGTGGTTCTCGGGCCCCCGGCTGGCTCCATCGGTTAAGCATCCGACTCCTGACCTCACCTCTGGTCCTGATCTCAGGGGTCTTGAGTTCTAGCCCTGGGCTGGAACATGGACGAGGCGTGGAGCCTACTTAGAGAAACCAGACCCACGGGGGGGTGGTCCCGGCATAAGCTGAATGAGCAAACAAGGATTCCAGAAGGAAATGTGCTATGATACAACTGATTTTTTTTAACTTAATTTAATTTAAACCCAATTAATTAACGTATAGTGTATTATACTTTCAGAGGAAGAATTCAGGGATTCACCAGTTGGAGATAACAGCAGTGCCCGTGACATCACGTGCCCTCCTTCATGCCGGTCCCCTGTTATCCCCCCCCCTCCAGGGACCCTCAGTTCCTTTCCTATCGTTAATAGACTGTATTTCCTGCATCTGTTTTCATCTTATTTTTTTTCTTTCCCTTCACAGTAGTTCATCTGCTTTGCTTCTATAATTCCATCTATGAATGACACCACACAGTCATTCTCTTTCCCGACTGACTTACTTCACTTAACATGATCCCTTTAGTTCTATCCACATCATTGCAAATGGCAAGATTTCCTTCTCTTTGATAGCTGAGTACCATTCCTCTCTCTATGACCATCATCTATCTCCCATCCTCTTTATCCATCATCTGCCCGAGGGCACTGAGGCTCCTCCCACAGTCTGGCTACTGTGGACCCGGCTGCTGTGGACATTGTGGTGCAGGTGTCCCGAGTCTCACTGCATCTGTATCTTCGGAGTGAGCTCCAGGCCGTTCACCTGCTGGTCACAGGGCGGCTCTATTTGTAACTTCCTGAGGGGCCTCCACACTGTTTCCAGAGCGGTTGCACCAACCTGCGGTCCCGCCCACAGTGGAAGAGGGGTGAGTGAGATTTGCAGGAAGTGGTAAAAGTCTGGTCCACATTTCATTTCGCGTCCTCTGGACTCCAATTCCTGTCCTTAAGTATTTCTGGGGAACCCGGGTGTTGGGCTCCTTTTCAGTGAGATGTTTCTGAAGCTAACAGCCCCAGCTGGAGCCTGAAAGGAGGCAGGTGGGGCCCATGGAGCACCCGCTGCCTCCTGCACAGCCTCCTGCAGCGCCTGAGCGTCCCACAGGGGGCGCCCGAGACCAGGACCCTCCCAAGGGGCGCAGATGTGCAATAGGCCTCCTCTGCTTGCACTAACAGGAGCCAGCCTGTGCTGGGGAGGCCTGAGGATGACGTGGGGACGTGTCTAGGCTGATGAGCTGCAGCCTCCTCAGGACCCGCGGGGAGTCTTCAGGGGGAAATTGGGCCGCGTTCCTGCTGACAGGAGCCCCGGTCTCCTCAGGACACGTGGTGAGTCTTTTGGAAAATGTGGGCCCGCATCCACCCTGACATGAGCCCCTGGGCCGCCTCAGGACCTGCGGGGAGGCTTCAGGAAATGTGGGCTCTCATCCACGCTGACAGGAGCCCTGAGCCACCTCAGGACCTGCGTCGAGGCTTCAGGAAATTGTGGGCCCGCATCCACGCTGACAGGAGCCCCTGAGCAGCCTCAGGACCTGCAGGGAGGCTTCAGGAAGATATGGGCCCTCATCCACACTGACAGGAGCCCCTGAGCCATCTCAGGTCCTGCGAGGAGGCTTCAGGAAGATGTGGCGCTGCGTCCACTCTGGCAGGAGCTCCCGGGCCCCTCAGGACATAAGTTGAGGCTTCTGGAAGCTGGGGGCCGCATTCATGGTTACAGGAGCCCCGGCCTCCTCAGAACCCTCGGTGACGCTTCAGGAGGACTTGGGGCCACATAGACACAACAGGACGCTGACTTCCTCAGGACCCCTAGTGTAGACTTTGGTAAATATGGAGATGCATCTATGCGGACAGAAGACCCCAGCCTTGTCAGAGCCTGTGATGAGGCCTAAGAAAGATGGGGATGCCGAATCCACACTGACAGGATTCTCCGGCCTCCTCAGGATGCACTGTGAAGGGTTGGGATGATTTGCGGCCACGTCCATGCTGACAGGAGCCCCCAGCCTCCTCAGATCTTATGGTGAGGCTGAGAAAAATGTGGGGCCACATCAAGACTGAGAGGACCCCCGTCCTCCTCAGGACCTGCACTTTGGCTTCAGGACACATGGGGCTGCGTCTAGGCTGACAGGAACC
The DNA here is from genome assembly GCF_048164855.1 of Canis lupus baileyi. Lineage (NCBI taxonomy): Eukaryota > Metazoa > Chordata > Mammalia > Carnivora > Canidae > Canis > Canis lupus. Next base: position 74,970,494 of record NC_132844.1, on the reverse strand, counting down.
CACAGCCTCCTCAGGACCCGCAGTGAGTTTTCAGGAGACGTGGGACCATGTCCAGGCTGACAGGAGCCCCTGGCCTCCTGAGAACCTGCTGTGAGGCTTCCAGAGGATGTGAGGCATACTCCATGGTGACAGGAGACCCGGCATACTCAGGACCCGCTGACTATGACTCTGGAACACGTGGGTCCACGTCCGCACTCACAGGATCCCGGCTTCCTCAGGAATCCCTGGAGGACTCTGGAGGCGCCAATGGGGGCCACATCCATGTCAGAAGGGACTCCTTAGAATCATAGAGTAAGTGAATAGGTAGAATGAATGGTAGGGTCAGGGGAGGGGAGGCAGTTGGTGGTTAGGCTTAGGTTAGATGTTAGGGGTTAGTGAATATGCTTATGGTTATGGATTAGAGGTTAGGGTATGGGATAAGTGTAAGGGTCAGTGGTTAGGAGTTAGGATGGGGGTTTGGGTTAGGGACAGGAGTTAGAGTTAGGGTTAGGGTTTAGACTTTAGGATTTAGGGCAGGAGGTTAGGAGTTGGGGTTTGGATTAGAGTTAGAGTTAGGGTTGGGCTAGGTTTGCAGTTAGGGTTAGGGGTTAGGATGTGGGTTAGAGTTAACGTTAGGGGTTAGAGTTAAAGTTAGGGCTAGGTTTAGGGTTAGGGCGAGGGTTCGGTTTAGTGTTTGTTTAGGGGTTAGGGTTAGGGTCAGGTCAGGGTCAGGGTACAGTTTTGGGAAAGGGTAAGAGAGGGATAGGCAGTGGGTTAGGGATTAGTTTTAGGGTACGGGTTAGGGTACACTTTGGGGTATGAGATAGGATTAGTATTAGAGGGTTAGGGTTAGGGTAGAGGTTAGGGTTAGGAATAGGATTTGAGTACATTAAGTTAAGGTTATTGTTAGAGGTTAGCATTAGGGTTAGATTTAAGGTAAGGGTCAGGGTTAAGGGTTTAGAATAGGTTTAAGAGTTAGGGTGAGGGTTGGCAGGAATGTTCAGTGAATGTGTTTTGGTCTTGGGGTTTGTGTTTGGTTTTTGATTAGTGATAGTTCTTGTTTTAGGGTTAGGTTAACATTAGGCTTAAGTGTAGGGTTAGGTATGTTTGTGTATGGTTAGAATTTGTGTCTTGTCATGTGCCTGCACTGGGACTCCTAGCATCTTGGGCAGTTTAGTTTTATGCACTCTATTTAGGTTTTGGGTTCAAAGATAGCCTGACTCCACCAAGTCAGTGGCCTCCTCAGAGAATCAGTATCCAGGCTTCTGCTGGGGTCAGAATAGGCATGGCAGGCTTCTCCTGAGCTGAGCTAAGGAGGGGATTTGTGGCTCTAAAGACTCTCTGTTTGGATTATCAGTTGCATTTCTGATTTTATCTCTTCTGTGCACATGTTTCCTGTATACTAACAACTATTATTTTATTATTTTATTTTTATTTTTTAAAGATTTTTATTTATTTATGATAGTCACACAGAGAGAGAGAGAGAGGCAGAGACATAGGCAGAGGGAGAAGCAGGCTCCATGCACCGGGAGCCCGACGTGGGATTCAATCCCGGGTCTCCAGGATCACGCCCTGGGCCAAAGGCAGGCGCTAAACCGCTGCGCCACCCAGGGATCCCTACAACTATTATTTTAAAGTTTTACTTGAATTCCTCTTTGTAAACACAGTATGATATAGTTTCAGATTTACCCCATAGTGATTCAACCCTTGAATACAACGCCTGGTACTGGTCAGAGTTGACCTCCACTATCCCCATCCCCTGATACCCCATCCCCCCCCTTCCCCTGGTATTTATTAGTTTATTCTCTGTGGTTAAGAGTGTGTTTCTTGGTTTGCATCTCTCATCCCCTCCTTCGCCCCTTTGCCAGTTTGTTTGGTTTCTTAAAAATTCACATGTGAATGCAATTGTATGGTATTTGGTATCTTTCTCTGACTGACTGAGTTCCTTGAGCATAAGTCCTTTCCACTTCACCCACGTCATTGTAAATGGCTTCATTTCATCCCTTCTGATGGCCAAGTGATGTCGCAGTGTGTATATTTACCACATTGTCTCTGCCCATTCATCTGTCTATGGATATCTGGGCTGTATACACAGTTTTGCTGTTGTTGATAATGCTGCTACCAACACTGGGCTGCGTGTTCCTCTTCCAATCTACTAAACTACTTTTGTATCCTCGGGGTAAATAACTGTGCAATTTTGGAATCATAGGGTAGCTCTATTTTTAACTTTTAATTTTTTTTTGTGATAGTCACAGAGAGAGAGGCAGAGACACAGGCAGAGGGAGAAGCAGGCTACATGCACTGGGAGCCCGATGTGGGATTCGATCCCGGGTCTCCAGGATCACGCCCTGGGCTAAAGCCAGGCGCCAAACCGTTGTGCCACCCAGGGATCCCCTATTTTTAACTTCTTGAGGACCCTCCAGACTGTTTTACACAGTGGCTGCACCTTTTTTTATGTATTAATGAGAGACACATAGAGGCAGAGGTATAGGCAGAGGGAAAATGAGGCTCCATGCGGGGAGCCTGATGTGGGACGTTATCCCCCATGACCCCGGGATCATGACCTGAGCCAAAGAAGATGCTCAACCACTGAGGCACCCAGGTGCCTTGCTGATTCAATTTCTTTGCTCGTTATGGGTCTGTTCATATTTTCTATTTCTTCCTATTTCAGTTTTGCTCATTTGCATATTTCTATGGATTTGTCCATTTATTCCAGGTCTCCAAGTTTGTTAGCGTATAATCTTGCATAGTATTCCCTTATAATTGTCTACTTTTTCTGGTGTTGATTGTGATCTCTCTTCTCTCATTTGTGATTTTATTTATTTAGGTTTTGTCTTTTCTCGTTGATAAGCCTAGCTAGGGCTTGATCCATTTTATTAATTATTATGAAGAACCAGCTCTTAGTTTGGTTATTCCATTCTACTGTTTTGTTTTTTCTGCATTCTTTATTTCTGCTCTCATCTTTATTTTTTCCCTTCTTCTTAGGCTTTAGGCTTTGATTGCTATTCCTTTTCCAGCTCCTTTAGGGGTAGGGTTCGGTTGTTTATTGGAGACTTCTTGTTTCTTGACGTAGGCCTGTACTGCTATGTACTTCCCTCTTAGGATTGCCTTTCTACATCCCAGACGTTTGGAGAAACATGTTTTCATTTTCATTTGTTTTAAATTTCCTCTTTAATTTCCTGGTTGCTCCATTCATTCTCTAGTAGGATGTTCATAATCTCCATGTAATTTTCATCTGTCCAATTTTCTTTCTTACTGTCGACTTCGAGTTTCATAGCGTCATGGTCCCAAAATGTACAGGGTGTGATATCAACCTTCTTGTGCCTGTTGTACCTGTTGAGAGCTGATTTGTGGCCCATGATATGATCTGTTCTGCAGAATGTCCCATGTGTACTTGAAAGGAATGTGTATTCTGCTTTAGGTTGAAATGTTCAGACTATATCTGTTGAGTCCCTGTGGTCCAGTGTGTTAAGGCTATTGTTCCCCTGTTGATCTTCTGCATAGACGATCGGTCCATTGCCATAAGTGTGTGGGTGTTAAAATCCCCTGTCATTGTATTATTATAGTGAGTTCCTGTACGTTTGTTGTTAATTGGTTTCTATATTTAGGTACTCCCATGTTGGCAGCATAAATATTTAGTTATTTGAACTTTTTTTAAAATAAATTTATTTTATTGGTATTCAATTTACCAACAAACAATAACACCCAGTGCTCATCCCGGCAGGTGCCCCCCTCAATGCCTGTCACTCATTCACCCGCACCCCCTGCCCTCCTCCCCTTCCAGCTCCCTAGTTCCTTTCTCAGAGTTAAGAGTCTTTATATTCTGTCTTCCTTTCTGATATTTCCCACACATTTCTTCTCTATTCCCTTATATTCCCTTTCACTATTATTTATATTAACCAATTGAATGAGCAGATATGTTTGTCCTTCTCTGATTGACTTACTTCACTCAGCATAATAACCTCCAGTTCCATCCACGTTGAAGCAAATGGTGGGTATTTGTCGTTTCTAATGGCTGAGTAATATTACATTGTATACATAAACCACATCTTCTTTATCCATTCATCTTTCAATGGACACCATGGCTCCATCCACAGTTTCCCTATTGTGGACATTCCTGCTAAAAACATCAGGGTGCAGGTGTCCCGACCTTTCATTGCATCTGAATATTTGGGGTAAATCCCCAACAGTGCAATTGCTGGGTCGTAGGGCAGGTCTATTTTGAACTCTTTGAGGAACCTCCACACAGTTTTCCAGAGTGGCTGCACCAGTTCACATTCCCACCAACAGTGTAACAGGGTTCCATTTTCTCCACATCCTCTCCAACATTTGTTGTTTCCTGCCTTGTTAATTTTCCCCATCCTCAACGATATGAGGTGGTATCTCATTGTAGTTTTGATTTGTATATCCCTGAGGCACGTGATGCAGAGCATTTTCTCATGTTCATGTTGGCCATGTCTGTGTCTTCGTCTGTGAGATTTCTGTTCATGTCTTTTGCCCATTTCATGATTGGATTGTTTGTTTCTTTGGTATTCAGTTTAAGAAGTTCTTTATAGATCTCGGAAACCAGCCCTTTATCTGATTCGTCTTTTGCAAATATCTTCTCCCATTCTGTAGGTTGTCTTTCAGTTTTGTTGACTGTATCCTTTGCTCTGAAAAAGCTTATTATCCTGATGAAGTCACAATAGTTCATTTTTGCTTTTGTTTCTTTTGCCTTCGTGGATGAATCTTACAAGAATTTACTGTGGCCAAGTTCAAAAAGCATGTTGCCTGTGTTCTCCTCTAGGATTTTGATGGACTCCTGTCTCACATTTAGATCTTTCATCCATTTTGAGTTTACCTTTGTGTATGGTGAAAGAGAGTGGTCTAGTTTTATTCTTCTGCATGTGGATGTCCAATTTTCCCAGCACCATCTATTGAAGAGACTGTCTTTCTTCCAGTGGATAGTCTTTCCCCCTTTATCAAATATTAGTTGACCATAAAGTTCTGGGTCTCTATTCTGTTCCATTGATCTATGTGTCTGTTTTTAGGGATCCCTGGGTGACGCAGTGGTTTGGCGCCTGGCTTTGGCCCAGGGCGTGATCCTGGAGACCCGGGATCGAATCCCACATCGGGCTCCCGGTGCATGTAGCCTGCTTCTCCCTCTGTCTGTGTCTCTGCCTCTCTCTCTCTCTCTGTTTCTGTGACTATCATAAATAAATAAAAATTAAAAAAAATTATTATGTGTCTGTTTTTGTGCCAGTACCACACTGTCTTGATGAACACAGCTTTGTAGTACAACCTGAAATCTGGCATTGTGTTGCCTCTAGATATCATTTTCTTTTTTAAAAATTCCCCTGGCTATTCGGGATCTATCCTGATTTTACACAAATCTAAAAAAATAATTTGTTCTAACTCTCTGAATAAAGTCCATGGTATTTTGATAGGGATTGCATTAAACGTGTACATTGTCCTTGGTAACATTGACATTTTCATAATATTAATTCTACCAATCCATGAGCATGGAATATTTTTCCATCTCTTTGTGTCTTCCTTAATATCTTTCAGAAGTGTTCTATAATGTTTAGGGTATAGATGCTTCACCTCTTTGGTTAGGTTTATTCCTAGGTATCTTATGCTTTTGGGTGCAATTGTAAATGGGATTGACTCCTTAATTTCTCTTTCTTCAGCCTCATTGTTAGTGTATAGAAATGCCATTGATAAAAAAAAAAAAAAAGAAATGCCATTGATTTATGGGCATTGATTTTGTATCCTGCAACGGTACCAAATTGCTGTATGAGTTTTAGCAATCTTGGGGTGGAGGCTTTTGGTTTTTCTAGGTAGAGTATCATGTCATCTGAGAAGAGGGAGAGTTTGACTACTTCTTTGCCAATTTGAATGCCTCTAATGTCTTTTTGTTGTCTGATTGCTGAGGCAAGGACTTCCAGTACTATGTTGAATAGCACTGGTGAGAGTGGACATCCCTGTCTTGTTCCTTATCTTAGGTGAAAGGCTCTCAGTGCTTCCCCATTGAGAATGATATTTGCTGTGGGCTTTTCATTGATGGCTTTTAAGATGACGAGGAATGTTCCCTTTATCCCTATGCTCTGAAGTATTTTGATCAGGAATGGATGCTTTATTTGTCAAATGCTTTCTCTGCATCTAATGAGAGGATCATATGGTTCTTGGTTTTTCTCTTGCTGATATGATGAATCACATTGATTGTTTTACAAGTGTTGAACCAGCCTTGTGTCCCAAGGATAAATCCTCCTTGGTCATGCTGAATAATTTTCTTAATGTATTGTTGGATCCTATTGGCTAGTATCTTGTTGAGAATTTTTGCATCCATGTTCATCAGGGCTATTGGTCTATAATTCTCCTTTTTGGTGGGGTCTTTGGTTTTGGAGTTAAGGTGATGCTGGCCTCATAGAACGAATTTGGAAATACTCCATCTCTTACTATCTTTCCAAACAGCTTTAGTAGGATAGGTATAGTTTCTTCCTTAAACGTTTGATAGAATTTCCCTGGGAAGCCATCTGGCTTTGGACTTTTGTTTCTTGGGATGTTTTGGATGACTACTTCAATTACCTCCCTGGTTATTGGCCTGTTCAGGTTTTCTATTTCTTCGTGTTCCAGTTTTGATAGTTTCTGGCTTTCCAGGAATGCGTCCAATTCTTCTAGATTGCCTAATTTACTGGCATATGGCTGTTCATAATATGTTTTAAAATCGTTTTTAATTCCTTGGTGTTGGTAGTGATCTCTCCTTTCTCATTCATGATTTTATTAATTTGAGTCTTTATTCTCTCTTTTTCTTAATAGGCTGCCTAATGGTTTATGTATCTTGTTAATTCAAAGTACAAACTCCTGGTTTTGTTTATCTGTTCCACATTTCTTCTGGTATCGATTTCCTTGAGTTCTGCTCGAATTTTAATTAATTCTCTTCTGTTGGGTGTAGGATCTATCTGCTGCTTTTTTCTAGCTCCTTTATGAGTAAGGTTAGCTTTTCTATTTGAGTTCATTCAGGTTTTTGAATGGATGCTTGTATTGTGATGTATTTCCCCCTTAGAATGCTTTTGCTGCATTCCTAAGATTTTTTACGGTAGTATCTTCATTCGTATTAGTTTCCATGAATATTTTTCTTAATAAATTAATTTTTTACTTGTGGTCAATTTACCAACATACATAATAACACCCAATGCTCATCTCGTCAAGTGCCCCCCTCAGTGCCCGTCACCCATTCACCCCCATCCCCCTTCCTCCTCCCCTTCTACCACCCCTAGTTCGTTTCCCAAGTTAGGAGACTTTATGTTCTGTCTCCATTTCTGATATTTCCCACACAATTCTTCTCCATTCCCTTATATTCCTTTCACTATTATTTATATTCCCCAGTTAATGAGAACATACACTGTTTGTCCTTCTCCGATTGACTTACTTCACTCAGCATAATACCCTCCAGTTCCATACACGTTGAAAAAAATGGTGGGTATTTGTCGTTCCTATAGGCTGAGTAATATTCCATTGTATACATAAACCACATATGCCTTATCCATTCATCTTTCAATGGACTCCAAGCCTCCTTCCACATTTTGGTTATTGTGGACATTGGTGCTATAAACATCGGGGTGCAGGTGTCCCAAAGTTTCATTGCATCTGAATCTTTGAGGTAAATCCCCAACAGTGCAATTGCTGGGTCATAGGGCAGTTCTATTTTTAACTATTTGAGGAACCTCCACACAGTTTTCCAGAGTGGCTGCACCGGATCACATTCCCACCAACAGTATAAGAGGGTTCCCTTTTCTCCGCATCCTCTCCAACAAGGTTTCCTGCCTTGTTAATTTTCCCCATTCTCACTGGTGTGAGGTGGTATCTCATTGTGGTTTTGATTTGTATTTACCTGATGGCAAGTGATGCAGAGCATTTTTTCATGTTCATGTTGCCCATGTCAATGTCTTCCTCTGTGAGATTTCTCTTCATGTCTTTAGCCCATTTCATGATTGGATTGTTTGTTTCTTTGGTGTTGAGTTTAAGAAGTTCTTTATAGATCTTGGAAACTAGCCCTTTATCTGATACATCTTTTTCAAATATCTTCTCCCATTCTGTAGGTTGTCTTTCAGTTTTGTTGACTGTATCCTTTGCTGTGCAAAAGCTTCTTATCTTGATGAAGTCACAATAGTTCATTTTTGCTCTTGTTTCTTTTGCCTTCATGGATGAATCTTGCAAGAAGTTACTGTGGCTGAGCTCAAAATGGGTGTTGCCTGTGTACTCCTCTAGGATTTTGATGGACTCTTGTCTCACATTTAGATCTTTCATCCATTTTGAGTTTATCTTTGTGTATGGTGAAAGAGAGTGGTCTAGTTTCATTCTTCTGCATGTGGATGACCATTTTCCCAGCACCATCTATTGAAGAGACTGTCTTTCTTCCAATGGATAGTCTTTCCTCATTTATCGAATATTAGTTGACCATAAAGTTCAGGGTCCACTTCTGGGTTCTCTATTCTGTTCCATTGATCTATGTGTCTGTTTTTGTGCCAGTACCACACTGTCTTCATGACCACAGCTTTGTAGTACACCCTGAAATCTGGCATTGTGATGCCCCCAGATATGGTTGTCTTTTTAAAAATTCCCCTGGCTATTCGGGGTCTTTTCTGATTCCACACCAATCTTAAAATACTTTGTTCTAACTCTCTGAATAAAGTCCATGGTATTTAGATAGGGTTTGCATTAAACATGTACATTGCCTGGGTACAATGACATTTTCACAATGTTGATTCTGCCAATCCATAAGCGTGGAATATTTTTCCATCTCTTTGTGTCTTCCTCAATTTCTTTCAGAAGCGTTCTATTGTTTTTAGGGTATAGATCTTTTACCTTCTTGGTTAGGTTTATTCCTAGGTATCTTATGATTTGGGTGCAATTGTAAATGAAATCGACTCCTTAATTTCTCTTTCCTCAGTCTCATTGTCAGTGTATAGAAATGCCATTGATTTCTGGGCATTGAGTTTTTATCTTGCAACGCTACCAAATTGCTGTATGAGTTGTACCAATCTTGGGGTGGAGGCTTTTGGGTTTTCTAGGTAGAGTATCATGTCATCTGAGAAGAGGGAGTGTTTGACTACTTCTTTGCCAATTTGAATGCCTTTAATGTCTTTTTGCTGTCTGACTGCAAAGGCTAAGACTTCCAGACTATGTTGAATAGCAGTGGTGAGAGTGGACATCCCTGTCTTGTTCCTGATATTAGGGGAAAGGCTCCCAGTGCTGCCCCACTGAGAATGATATTTGCAGTGGGCTTTTCCTAGATTGCTTTTAAGATTACGAGAAATATTCCGTCTCTCCCTATGCTCTGAAGTGTTTTGATCAGGAATGGATGCCCTATTTTGTCAAATGCTTTCTCTGCATCTAATGAGAGGATCATATGGTTCTTGGTTTGTCTCTTGCTGATATGTTGAATCACATTGATTGTTTGACGAGTGTTGAACCAGCCTTGTGTTCCGAGGATAAATCCTACTTGGTCATGCTGAATAAATTTCTTAATGTCCTTTTGGATCCTATTGGCTAGTATCTTGTTGAGAATTTTTGCATCCATGTTCATCAGGGCTATTGGTCTGTAATTCTCCTTTTTGGTGGGGTCGTGTCTGTTTTTGGAGTTAAGGTGATGCCGGCCTCATAGAACGAATTTGGAAGTACACTATCTCTTTCTATCTTTCCAAACAGCTTTAGTAGGATAGGTGTGGTTTCTTCTTTAAACATTTGATAGAATTCTCCTGGGAAGCCATCTGGCCCTGGACTTTTGTGTCTTGGGAGGTTTTGGATGACTGCTTCAATTTCCTCTCTGGTTATTGGCCTCTTAAGGTTTTGTATTTCTTCCTGTTCCAGTTTTCGTAGTTTCTGGATTTCCAGGAATGCGTCCATTTCTTCTAGATTGCCCAATTTATTGGTGTATGTCTGTTCATAATATGTTTCTAAAATCTTTTGTATTTCCTTGGTGTTGGTAGTGACCTCTCCTTTCTCATTCATGATTTTATTAATTTGAATATTTTCTCTCTTCTTTTTAATAAGGTTGGCTAATGGTTTATCTATCTTATTAATTCGTTCAAAGAACCAACTCCTCGTTCCATTGATCTGTTCCAGAGTTCTTCTGGTATCGATTTCCTTGAGTTCTGCTCGAATTTTAATTAACTCTATTCTTCTGTTTGGTGTAGGATCTATCTGCTTTTTTTTTTTCTCTAGCGTCTTTTTTTTTATGATAGGCACACAGTGAGAGAGAGAGAGGCAGAGACACAGACAGAGGGAGATGCAGGCTCCATGCACTGGGAGCCTGATGTGGGATTCGATCCCGGGTCTCCAGGATCGTGCCCTGGGCCAAAGGCAGGCGCCAAACCGCTGCGCCACCCAGGGATCCCATTCTCTAGCGTCTTTATGTGTAAGGTTAGCTTTTGTATTTGTGTAGTTTCCCTTTCTGAATAGATGCTTGTATTGTGATGTTTTTCCCCCTTAGGACTGTTTTTGCTGCATCCCAAAGATTTTGAACGGTTGTATGTTCATTCTCATTAGTTTCCATGAATCTTTTTAATACTTCCTTAATTTCCTGGTTGACCCTTTCATCTTTTAGCAGGATGATCCTTCACCTCCACGTGTTTGAGGTCCTTCCAAACTTCTTGTTGTGATTGAGTTCTAATTTCAAGGCATTATGGTCTGAGAATATGCAGGGGACGATCCCAATCTTTTGGTATCGGTTCAGACCCTAATTGTGACCCAGTATGTGGTTTATTCTGGAGAAAGTTCCATGTGCACTTGAGAAGAATGTGCATTCAGTTGAGTTTGGATGTAAAGTTCTGTAGATTTCTGTGAAATCCATCTGGTCCAGTGTATCATTTAAAGCTCTCGTTTCTTTGTAGATGTTGTGCTTAGAGACCTATCTAGGGTAGAAAGAGCTAGATTGAAGTCACCAAGTATAAGTGTATTATTATCTAAGTATTTATTTACTTTGGTTATTAATTCATTTAAATATTTGGCAGCTCCCATATTCGGGGCATATATATTGAGGATAGTTAAGTCCTCTTGTTGGATAGGTCCCTTAAGTACGATTTAGTGTCCCTCTTCATCTCTCACTACAGTCTTCGGGGTAAATTTTAGTTTATCTGATATAAGGATGGCTACCCCTGCTTTCTTTTGAGCACCATTTGAATGGTAAATGGTTCTCCAACATTTAATTTTCAGATTGTACATGTCCTTCTGTCTAAAATGAGTCTCTTGTAGACAGCAAATAGATGGGTACTGCTTTTTTATCCAGTCTGAAACCCTGCGCCTTTTGATGCGGTCATTAAGCCCGTTCATGTTCAGAGTTTCTATGGACAGATATGAGTTTAGTGTCATCATGATATCTATTTAGTCCTTGTTTTTGTGGATTGTTCCACTGAATTTCTTCTTAAAGGGGAATTTTAAGAGTCCCCCTTAAAATTTCTTGCAGAGCTGGTTTGGAGGTCACATATTCTTTCAGTTCCTGCCTGTCTTGGAAGCTCTTTATCTCTCCTTCCATTTTGAATGAGAGCCTTGCTGGATAAAGTATTCTTGGTTGCCGGGATCCCTGGGTGGCACAGCGGTTTGGCGCCTGCCTTTGGCCCAGGGCGCGATCCTGGAGACCCGGGATCGATTCCCACGTCGGGATCCCAGTGCATGGAGCCTGCTTCTCCCTCTGCCTGTGTCTCTGCCTCTCTCTCTCTCTGTGACTATCATAAATAAATAAAAAAATTAAAAAAAATATTAAAAAAAAAGTATTCTTGGTTGCATGTTCTTCTCATTGAGGACCCTGAATATATCCTGCCAGCCCTTTCTGGGCTGCCAGGTCACTGTGGAGAGGTCTGCTGTTACCCTAATGCTCCTCCCCATAAAGGTCAGGGATTTCTTGTCTCTTGCTGCTTTAAGGATCTTCTCTTTATCTTTGGAATTTGCAAGCTTCACTATTAAATGTCGAGGTGTTGGATGGTTTTTACTGATTTTAGGGAGGAATCTCTCTATTTCCTGGATCTGAATGCCTGTTTCCCTTCCCAGATGAGGAAAGTTTTCAGGCATGATTTGTTCAAATACTTATTCTGTCTCTCTGTCCATTTTGGTGCCCTCAGGAACCTCAATTACATGTAGGTTTTTCTTCCTCACGTTGTCGTTTATTTCCCTTAATCTGTCTTCCTGGTCTTTTAATTGTCTGTCTCTTTTTACCTCAGTTTCTCTCTTTGCCATCAACTTGTCTTCTACATCACTCACTCATTCTTCCACCTCGTTAACCCTCATTGTTAGGACTTCTAGTTTGGATTTAATCTCATTCAATTGATTTTTAATTTCGGCCTGATTGGATCTAAATTCTGCAGTCATGAAGTCTCTTGAGTCCTTTATGCTTTTTTCTAGAGCCACCAGTAGCTGTATAATAGTGCTTCTGAATTGGTTTTCTGACATTGAATTGTAAATCAGATTTTGTAACTCTGTGGGAGAGAGGACTGTTTCTGATTTTTTCTTTTGAGGTGATGTTTTCCTTCTAGTCATTTTGCTCAGTGCAGAGTGGCCAAAAACAAATTGTATTGGGAAAAGGAGAAAAAGAGAGGAGAGAAAGAAGGAAAGAAAAGAGAAAAAGAAAAAAGAATAAAGGAAGAAAGAAGAAAAAAGGGAATAAAAAGAGAAAGAAAAAGAAAGAAACGGGGGAAAAGCGTGGGGGAAGCAATCAGGAATAAAAAAAAACATGGGGGAGTATCTTCTGATTCTGTATACTTTAAGTCCCTTGACTTCCCCCTGGAACTTGTCCGTCTAGCTGGTCTTCTAGGGGAGGGTCCTGTTGTGCCGATTCCAGGTGTTAGCACTTGGGGGAGCTGCTCTGTCCCCTGCCTGGTGCAGGGCTCAGTGGGGGTAGTTTACCCTGTAAGGACCTAGGAGGAACAACCCCAGTGACAGTGGCCACTTTTGGAAACCTGTATTCAGCCCCCACAGTAACTCGGGAGCAGTCCATCTGCAGGTCCTGGAGGCTCTGGGGTGGGGCCGCTGATCTGCTCAGCTCTGGGCAGGAGCATCCTTGTTGTCCTGGGCCCTCTGGGCCTCTGCCTGTCCCGGGGGAGGCCAAATCCTGGGATGTGTCCTGGCGCCCTTGCTCTGGGGCCTGTGCTGTTGGATTCGCGCTCCTGGCCGTGCAGCCGCCTCTCCCCAGAGCTGCCGCCCAGCCCCTCTGAGCTGCTCCTGGTCACGCAGCCCCCTCAGGGAGCCGCCACCTGAGCACATCCGAGTTGCTCCCAGAGCCACGCAGCCCCCACTGCACGGAGCCCCTTCCTCTGCCAGAGGCACCGCCGCCAATCTGCTCCCAGGGCATGCAACCCCTTCCACGCAGAACCCTGCCCGAGACCCTCTGAGCTGCTCCCAAGTCAGTGCATGTGCCCTGCAGCCCTTAGGGAGCTTGGTGCACTCTCCTAGGAGTGCAGGTGTATGTTAGTGTCCCAGGGAGCCCGTGCGTATCCCCGCCCTCCTGGGGTCCTGCTCTGAATCCCTGCAAGCGCCATTCCGCCCAGGAAGATTGGTTCAGATCCTGCTTCTCTGGGACAGAGCTCTCCTGACCGGGGGGCACTCGCCCTGGCCTTAGCCCGGCTCCTCGTGGGCCCCCTCCCCCTTCGATGCCTTTTGTTTCTTTATTTCTTTTCCCCCCCGTTTTCCTACCTTGATAGAAGCGCGAACTTTTCTCACTGTAGCATTCGATCTGTTCTCTGTTTAAATCTCAGGCCAAATTCCTAGATTTTCAGGATGATGTGGAGGTTATCTAGGTAATTTGGTGAGGACAGGTGACTTGGGGACCCTACTCTTTCACCATCTTGCCCCTCCTCCTGTATGTTGCCTTTTAGCTTTGGTTGTTTCCTTCACTTTGCAGAATGTTTCAATTTGATGAAGTCCCAATAGGATTTTTGCTTTGTTTCCCTCACCTCAGAGGCATATCTAGAAAGAAGATCCAATGGCCAAAGACGTTGCTGCCTATCTTTTCTTCTTTGTATGGTTTCAGATCTCACATTTAGGTCTTTCATCCATTTTGAATTCATTTTTTATATACATGGTGTAAGAAAGTGGTCCAGTTTCATTCTACTGCATTTGGCTGCCTGGTTTTCCCAACACCATTTGTTCTCATCCTGGGGTCAGGGTTAGGGTTCCTTGAAGAGACTGTCTTTGTGCCATTGGATATTCCTTCCTGCCTTGTTGTCCATTATGGGTCATAGATACATGTTTGTATCTTGTTTTGGCTTTCCATTCTGTTCTATTGATATAAGCGTCTCCTGTTGGGAGAACCCTGATTGCTGATTCAATTTCTTTGCTGGTTAACTGTCTGTTCAAATTTCTTATTTCTTCATTTTTGCTATGTTATATATTTTTAGGAATTGATCTATTTCTTCCAGGATCTAGGTTGCTGGCATGTAATTTTTCATCATATTCTCTTATAATTGTTTGTATTTCTCTAGTGTTGGTTGTTATTTCTCTTTTCTCATTTGTGATTTTATTTGGGTCCTTTCTCATCTTTTTTATCTTTTTTTCTTTTTTAAAGATTTTATTTATGTATTCATGAGAGTCACAGAGATGCATAGGTATAGGCACAGGGAAAATGAGGCTCCATGCGGGGAGCCTGATGTGGGACTTGATTCCCTAGGACCCCAGAATCATGACCAGAGCCAAAGCACATTCTCGACCACTGAGGCACACAGTTGCCTTTCTGATTCAATTCCTTTGCTAGTTATGGGTCTGTTCACATTTTCTATTTCTTCTTATTTCAGTTTTGCTCGTTTGCACATTTCTAGGGATTTGTCCATTTCTTCCAGGTCTCCCAGTTTGTTAACATATAATCTTTCATAGTATTCCCTTATGATTGTCTTATTTTTCTGGTGTTGATTGTGATCTCTCATCTCTCTTTTGTGATTTTATTTATTTAGGTCTTTTCTCGTTTCTTGTTCATTTGGTGGCTAGGGCTTGATCCATTTTATTAATTATTTTGAAGAAACAACTCTTAGTTTCGTTATTCCATTCTACTGTTTCTGTATTGTTTATTTCTGCTCTCATGTTTATTTTTTCCCTTCTGTAGGCTTTAGGCTTTGCTTCCTATTCCTTTTCCAGCTCCTTTAGGTGTAAGGTTAGGTTGTGTATTAGAGACTTCTTGTGTCCTGAGATACGCCTGTATTGCTATGTACTTCCCTCTTTGGACTGCCTTTGCTACATCCCAGAGGTTTGGAGAAACATGTTTTCATTTTCATTTGTTTTAAATTTCCTCTTTAATTTCCTGGTTTCTCCATTCATTCTCTCGTAGGATGTTCATAATCTCTACGTATTTTTGGTCTGTCCAAGTTTTTTCTTACTGTCGACTTCAAGTTTCATAGAGTCGTGGTCGAAAATGTACAGGGTGTGATATCAACCTTCTTGTGCCTGTTGTACCTGTTGAGAGCTGATTTGTGGCCCATGATATGATCTGTTCTGGAGAATGTCCCATGTGCACTTGAAAGGAATGTGTATTCTGCTTTATGAAGAAATGTTCAGAGTATATCTGTTGGGTCCCTGTGGTCCAGTGTGTCTAGGCTATTTTTCCCCTGTATATTTTCTGCATAGATGATCAATCCATTGCCATTACTGGGTAGGTGTTAAAATCCCCTGTCATTGTATTATTATCAGTGAGTTCCTGTATGTTTATTGGTAATTGGGTTCCATATTTAGGTACTCCCAGGTTGGCAGCATAAATATTTAGTTGTTTGATCCTGATAGAGAGTCTTTTTAACTATGAAATAATGCCCTTCTTCATCACTTCTTACAGTATTTGTTCTTTCTTTTTTGAGATTAAATATTTTATTTATTTATTCATGAGAGATACACAGAGGAGCAGAGACAGAAACATAGGCAGAGGGAGAGAGGCTCCCCAATGGGATGCCGATGTGGGACTCGATCCTGGGATCCCAAAAACACACCTTGAGCTGAAGGCAGATGTGCAAGTACTGAGCCACCAGGTGACCCCCAGGGTTTGGTTTCAAATCTTGTGTGTCTAATATAAGTATTGGTCCTCCAGCTTTCTTTTCATAACCATTAGCGTGATAGATGATTTTCCATCCCCTGACTTTCAATCTGCTGTTGTCTATAGGTCTAAGGTGAGCATCTACTAGGCAGCATACTAATGGACCTTGTTTTTTTAATATCAATTTTATTTTTGAGAGCATGAGAGAGAGAGAGAGAGAGAGAGAGAGAGACAGACAGACAGAAAATTAGGCCAAGAAAGAAGCAGGCTCCCCACCAGGAGCCCAATATGGGACTCGATCCCAGACTCTAGGATCACACCCTGAGTCAAAGGCAGAGGCTCAACCCCTGAGCCACCCAGGCATCCTGGATCCTGGTTTTTAAGCCACTCTGATACCCTATATCTTTTGATTGGAGCATTTAGTCTATCAGCATTCAGAGTGCTTATTCAAAGATATGAACTTTGTGCCTTTGTGTTACCAGTAGAGTTGGTATTTCTGGTGACGTTCTCTGGTCCTTTCTAGTCTTTGTTGCTTTTGGTCTCTTTTTCCCCCCACTAGAATAGTCCCTCTTAAAATTCCTTACTGGACTGGTTTAGTGGTCTTGAACTCCTTTATACTTTGCCTGTCTGGGAAAATCTTTCTCTCTATCCTGAGTGACACCCTTGCTGAAGAAAGAATTCATACAAATTGGACCTCAATAAAAAGAAAGTTTAAAACATAAAATAAATTTTTGCTATTATGATTGAGGAAAATGGCATTTAGGAGGAAAAGCAGAAGCTGAAAGAGAGGAGGACAGATTTCACCATCTGTAGCCTTCACAGGGACCTGGTGTCCTTTCCTAGGAGGCCCCCCCCCCGTAGGATGCTTCCTGCCCCTCTGCGCTCCTTTTTGGAACACAGCAGGCCCATCTCTGTACGTCCAGCACCTCTGCAGTCATGGTTTATAGCGTCTTCCAGGTATCCTATTGGGGACCAGAGTGTCGTGTATGTAACCATTCAGCTGCTGTTTGACAACATTGGGGGGATTCTGACTTTTGTTGGTTGTGGGGTGTGTGTGTGTGTCTATCACATGAAGCTATCACGTGCAGCTATCGGATCCTCTGGCTGGGTAACCCAAACGCCAAAATGGTTGGTACAACATCATCTCTGGTGTTGATGCTGGGTGGCTAGCTGGGCTCTCCTTGCCAACCCGGGGCTCACTCCTGTAGTGAATTTCAGCTGGAGGGTCAGCTGAGGTGGAAGGTCTGGCTTGGCCACATTCCCATGTCCGGCAGTGGGTCTTGCTGAACGCCGGCTGCTTCTCTTCTCCCCGATGCCTCTCCAGCAGGGAGTCAGACCTCGGGGCTGCCCTGGCAAGAGCTCCTGAGGAGCCGGGTGCCCATGGCAGGGAGCCCTGAGGCTGCCTGTGTGTGGAGATTGGGGTGGGGAAGGGCTGGGGTTCCTCAGTTCCCTGTGCTGCCTGGCTTTCAGGCCGAGCCCCATGCTCACCCAGCCCCTACTCACTAGGGCGAGGAGGGTGTCTTCCACAAGCTGGTGTGATAGATCCAGCACCACAAGGTGTGCACGCTGAGTCCACCTGGTGAGCGTTGCCCAGGTGGGTGAGCTGCAAGTTGGGAAACAGGTTATTTAACAAAAATCCCCTACCCCTGTACAAGCAGAGCAGGACTGATTCCATTTTGTGCTATACCCGCCACCTCCGCTATGACCCCCAAATGACCAGCTTATATCTTAAGGCGCTGTCCCACCCAAGTCAAGCTGCTGGGCACACCCTAATCGGAAATCGGCTCATAAAAATGTAACCCTGCTTTGTGTCCCCCAAAACTGTGCACCGATTCTGACCAAAGTAATAGGCCAGCTCAAGTGGATACTATAGGGTAAGGTGTAATTCAATCAGCCACCTGCGTGTGGACCGACATGACTGTGCAAATTTCTGCATATCTCACAGTCCACTGACCCTATAAAGCTGCTATGCCTCTTAGTCTCGGGGTCCAAGTCCCTGCTCCGCTGTGTCAGGTGCACTTGGACCCAAGCTCCAGCTTGTAGAGAAACCCTCGGGAGTTTGCATCGGTGTTGGCTCCTAAGTGGTTTCTCAGATTCGTAGTCTTGGGCACAACACAAGGGCCTGCTGTCCTGACATCCCTTCCAGGGCCACGCTGAGCGCCCCACAGGCCCTCTGTGCCCCAGGCACACTGGCATGGGGATGCGGGGAGGGTAGTACGTGCCCCGGAACCCGGACAGCCCCGGCCTCCTGGACAGAGGGAGCACAGACCTCACAGGTCGCTTTGCATGGACCCTGGTGACCTGAGGTTCCCTGGCTGTCAGTCTGTCCTAGCCCATTCTGGCCCACGGGGCACAGGATGAGTCCCAGTATTGTCTGTGGGGTCCTGATCCTGGCGTCTGTCCGCCCCTGGAAGGCACATGGGGACGTCAGCAGTGTGTGCCTTGCGGTGCCCCTGCAGGGGCTGTTTGGGGCCTGGGTGATGCCCCCTCCTCCTCTCTGTGGGTCTCTCCACACCCCGTGCACAGAGTTCTGGGAGACACAGAAAAGGGCTGACTGTGCATTTTCGCACCACAACACTTTATTGACTTTCTACAGTAAACAGGCTCAGAGCCGTGGGTGCGCGCCTTCACCTGGGGAGGGAGACCTTTCTGTCCTTTACGGGAGGAAAAGAATCACATGGGTTGGGGTTCAAGTGCTGGAGTCCCCCACCTCGGTGCATGTGTGGACTCCGGGTGGGGGCGTGTGTCCTGAGGTTTCAGCCCGAGAGATGGTTCTGAGGACAGCAGAGCTGAACTGGACCTGCAGCTCATGGGCATTTGTGCTGGGTTCCTGCAGGGCAGCTGGAACCCAGCCTCGGGCCCCCGGGGCCCCAGTATCTGGAGGAGCTTGCCTCCTGGTGTGGGTGCGGGTGGGGCCCACTGGCCTATCCCTGCTCTCCCCACCCTGGGGTGTACCAGGATCCCCAGGGCTGCCCTAGTTCCGTGACCTGGATCTGTGGGTCACACCAGGGCCCAGGAGGCCACATCCAGCTGTGAGAGGGCTCGCTCAGTGTGGGTCCAGAATGCAGGGCTGCCCAGGGCCATGGGGGACTGGAACCCATTAGTCTTTTTGTTGATTTGGGGGGCCCAAATCAACCCAGCTCCCACAGATCCTGGTGCCAGGGCAGCCCAGGTCCCACTGGGTTAGGGGTTGTTTTCCTGTGCAGGGTGTGTTGCCCTCCAGGAGGGAGAGTGGGCAGAGGCAGGGCACAGTGGGTCCTTTGCACCACTCACCTGCACCCACTCTGTTGGAGACTCCGTGCCTCCCTCCTCCCTGCAACCCCTGTGTGCTCTATTGAACACCTGGTCTTCTTATGGGAACAGTGTATCCAGAGAACCCCAGGGAGGCTGAGCATGTCCCACAGGGGGCACCTGCACCGGGTTTGCTGGGGGCTGATGGTGTGGGGTAGATGGTGTGGGACCAGGGGTATGATGGTGATGGAGTGTGGGGGATGGTGTAGGGGGGATGGTGTTGTGGTGTAGTGTGGGTTAGGATTGTGTGGGGCTGTGTGGCTGTGAGGGGGATGGTGTTTTGTGGAATGCCATTGGGGATTATGATGTAGGGGAATGATGTGAGGGTGGGGAATGAGCAGGATGGCGAGGTGGGCCTGTGGACACAGGGCATCCCCTTCCTCTAAGATGCACAAGGAGACATCTACAGTTAAAGGTGACCCCAGTCTGGGGTTTGCTGTGACACCTGCCCTTGTGGCACCGTGTGGTCAGTGCAGGGCCCTGGCTGGACCGGGGTCATTATCTGGGGTTCATCATACTATGTATGTTTTCAAATTGCAAATTGTCTCAAATTAAATGCATAGAATTAGAAATATATAAAGCACCGAGAGTGGGTGTCACTCTGACTCGTCCTACCCTCATGGGATTGATGTGTGTCCTGCTCCAGCCGCAGCCATGCCGCCTGGCCCCCAGGTCTGGTACCTGCCCCCATGTCCCCCACCCCATCCCCTGCTTCTCAGGGCGCTGTACCTCTCCCCTTTGGGGTTCAGCTCCCATGGCAACCACTGGAGGCCCCATCCAATTGACCTCCTCATCCCTGAGGCCCCAGGGTTGGGGGCATGTGGGTCATCCCCATCACCCTACCATGGAGCGGTGTGTTGTTGGTTGCTGTTGCTCCCCCCGGCTTCAGAAGCCATGTTTTCCCTACACAGAAGCCCCCAGGCCTCCCCTGGGGCCCCTAAGCCCCCTGGCCCAGCAGCCTCACCGGACCTGCTAGCAGGCCCAAAACATAGTGTGGCTGCCGAACGTCCTGTTGACGTCCAGGTCTACCTGCGTGATGTCCCTGGAGGAGACCAGGGCCTCCTCCTTCATTTCCTGTTGGAAAACCGGGTAGCAGGAGCCCACGTCAGGGACACAGACCCCAACCTGTCACGAGCTGCCATGCTGGGCAGGGAGCCCTGGGGCCACCATGGGAGTGGGTCTGCTGAAACCTCCTGCCTTTCCCTGGGAGGCCGAGGATGGCGGGAGTGCCCACCGAGCCCATGGGAACTGTGTGAGGTCCTGTCCAAGCTGTTGTGGGCGAGGAGGTGACTGAGGGTCAGCCTGGGGTGTAGGGGATGTGGGGTCAGCCCAGGTGGGGAGGGGACATGGAGGTGTTGTGCCCAAGATTGCAAATCCGAGAAACCACTGAGGAGCTGACACCGATACAAACACACGATGGTTGATTTCCAAACTCGAGCTTGCATCCAAGTACACCCGACACAGCGGAGCATGGCTTTGGCCCCCGAAGTGGGTTTTAGCTTAGTTTTAAGGGCTGGACTCGGGGACCTCCAGAAGGGCTGGAGCAATTCCTCAAGTTCTGTTTACATTTTGATATGGGGCCTTCAAGGGCATTGAGTTCTGTTATCATTCTAATATGGGGCTTTCTGGGACTTTAAGCTGTAAGCTGTTTTTTTCTTTTTTTCCTGTAACTGAAATAATGTAAATTTTAGCTCTTATTCACAGGGGCCTGGGATGGCAGTACTTGTGCTAACAGTGAACTTAAAGTGGAACCACCTCAATTTTGTCAGCCTCTACACAGACAAGTTACTGCAGTTTAAAACTCCAAATTTTAGGGGCTGCTCTGGTGGAGACCTGTGCTCTTCCTGCCTGGGAGGGTGTCCTCCCACTCCTGGCCTTTGCTGGCCTGTCCCAGGAACGCAGCCCGGTGACTGCACAGGGGTTTGCAGCTTATGGCTCCACAGGGCAGACAGCTGGCCCGAGTCCCGCTGCTCTCAGCCGCGTTCCCGCTCCTGTGCCTGGGAACAGTTGGTGCCACCATCCTTGGGACCGTGGGGTCCTGAGCCCACCCTGTCGCTCCAGGGACTGTCCCTGACTTCTCCACCTGAACACCTTAAGGCTGGTTTGTCCCCCACTCTAGGAGACTTCTGAAAGTTCACATTTTGTGCTCTGCTGCATATAATATTGTGCGTAGAACCATCAGCTGGCTCCCTGCCCTTGTGGGATCCGGGGATATGTCTCCCCAAGATAAACTGATTGATTTTTTTTAAGATTTTATTTTTCTGTAATCTCTACAGCCAACATTGGGCTTGAACATGCTACCCCAAGAACAAGAGTCCCATGTTCTTACGAACCACACCGAGCCAGTTAGGCTCCCTTTGATTGAATGATACATGTTAATTGAAGCAGGGGTGTTGCATGTGTCAGGGCAGAAACTGAGCCCACGCTTTGAGGTGTGGTGGAGTCATTTGGACCTTGATCAATGTTAAAGAAACCATAGCTTCCCTGGGAGCCCAGGGAGCAAGGACCACATATGTGAAAATTTGATAATTTCCTTTTCTGTAGTAGTTATTTTACTGACTATTTATTTAAAGTGCTATTCAATGGTAAATGTCAATCTAGGATTGGGATACAGTGAGAACGTTCTAGGATTTGGAGGTTACTAAAGCTCCCCGTCATGGACTCAATGTTCCAGTTCGATGCAGAGATAGGCAAGGAAGCAAAGTGTTATAAAACATGGGACTGGGGTGCCTGGCTGGCCTGGTTGGGGTATCTTGAACTCAGGGTTATGAGTTTGAACACCGTATTGGGTATAGACAGGACATAAAATTAAAATATTTAACAAATAATAAATGGATGAACAAATAAAGCATGATATCAAAGGTAAGTGCTTGCTTATGTCTCACCTGAGACCTATTCTTGATCACCCCACTTGCACTACATGGCCCAGATGACGTCCTCCACAAGGGACAGTCCCGCCTGAGTGGAAGTGGGTGTCTTTCATTGTAAGACCTGTGGTTCCCCTCGTTCTGCAGGGAGAGAAGAGTCATGAAGGCACGAGTTCGGGGGATCAGCATACACCTAGAAAATGATCATTTCTGAACCCGTTAACCAGAGCTCAGCCTCCTTTTAGGACCGGATATCATAAAGAAGCCTCTTTGCTCATTGGTTTGGATGGAGGGTGGAGGGTAAACTAGAATTAGGAAGAACAAAGGAGGAGGAAATCCAGAAGCTGAAAGAGAGGAGGAAAGATTTCACAATCCGTAGCCTTCACAGGGACCTGGTGTCCTTTCCTAAGAGGGGCCCCCCCATTGAAGTATGCTTCCTTCCCCTTTGCTCTCCTTGTTGGAACCCAGCAGGCACATCTCCGTGCCTCCAGCACCTCTGCAGTCGTGATTTATAGCCTCTTCTATGTATCCTATTGGGGAGCACAGCGTCGTATATGTAACCATTCGACTGCTGTTTGACAACACTGAGAGATTCCGACTTTTGTTAGTTTCAGGGTGTGTGTGTCTCTATCATATGCAGCTATCACGTGCAGCTATCGGATCCTGTGGCTGGGTCACCCAAACACCGAAATGGTTGGCACAACATCATTTCTGGTGCTGGCGCTGGGCAGCTTGCTGGACTCTCCTGGACGACCTGGGGCTGGCTCGTGCAGTGACTTTCTGCTGGAAGGTCAGCTGAGCTGGAAGGTCTGGCTCGGCCACATTCCCATGTCCAGTAGTGGTTCCCGCTAAGTGCCAGCTGCTTCTCTTCTCCCCGATGCCTCTCCAGCGGGGAGCCGGACCACAGGGCTGCCCTGGGGGGATCTCCAGAGGCGCCGGGTGCCCATTACGGGGAGCCATGGGGCAGCCTGTGTGTGGGAGTAGGGGTGGTGATGGGGCTGGGGTTCCTCGGTCCCCTATGCTGCCTGGCCTTCATGCCGAGCCCCATGCTCACTCAGCCCCTACTCACTAGGGCGAGGAGGGTACCCTCTACACGCTGGTGTGAGAGATCCAGCACCAGAAGGTGTGCACACTGAGTCCACCTGGTGAGGGTGGCCGGGTGCATGAGCTGCAAGTGTGGGACCCAGGAAATTTAACAAAAATCCCCTACCCCTGGACAAGCAGAGCAGGACTGATTCCATTTTGTGCTACACCTGCCACCTCCCCTATGACCCCCACATAACCTGCTTATGTCTTAAGGCGCTCCCCAACCCAGTCAAGCGGTTGGGCACACCCTAATCGGAAAGCGGCTCATAACAATGTAACCCTGCTTTGTGCCCGCCAAAACTGCATGCCGATTCTGACCAAAGTAATAGTCCAGGTCAAGTGGATCCTATAGGGTAAGGTGTAATTCAATCGGCCACCTGCGTGTGGACCGACACGACTGTGCAACTTTCTGTGTATCCCATGGGCCATTGGCCCCTTTAAAGCTGCTGCGCTTCTTAGACTCAGGGTCCAAATCCCCGCTCCACGGCCATGCCGCCTGGCCCCCAGGTCCGGTTCATGCCCCTCACGTCCCCTACCCCATCCCCTGCTTCTCATGGGGGCAGTCCCTCTCCCCTTTGGGGTTCAGCTCCCAGGGCAAGCCCTGGAGGCCCCATCCTAGTTGCCTCCTCATCCCCGAGGCCCCAGGGGTGTGGGCATAGAGGTCATCCCCAACACCCTACCATGGAGCGGTGTGTTGTTGGCTGCTGTTTTGCCCCCTGCCTCAGAATTTTTTCCCTACCCAGAATCCCCTGGTCCTCCCCGGGTCCTGATCCCCCCTGGCCCCTCAACCTCACCCTACCCCATAGTAGTCCCAAAATTTGATGTGACTGCTGAGTGTCCTGTTGACGTCCAGGTCGACCTGCGTGATATCCCTGGAGCAGACCAGGGCCTCCTCCTTAATTTCCTGTGGGAAAACCGGGGAGGAGGAGCTGTCGTCAGGGACACAGACCCTGACCTGTCACCAGGTGCTCTCCTGGGCAGGGAGCCCTGGGGTCACCATGGGAGTGTGTCCTGCCAAACCCTCCTTCCTTCCCCTGGGAGGCTGTGGATGGCTGGAGTGCCCACTGTGCCCGTGGAACTGTGTGAGGGCCTGTGCCCAGCTGTTGTCAGTGGGGAGGTGACTGAGGGTCAGCCTGAGTGGGAGGGGACAGGAGGTCAGTCCAGGTGGGGAGGGGTTATGGGGGTGTTTTGCCAAAGATCGCGAATCCGAGAAACCACTAAGGTGCTGACACCGATGCAAACACACGAGGGTTGATTTCAAAACTCGAGCGTGGGTCCAGGTATACCCCACACAGTGGAGCAGGGACTTGGACCCCGAGGAGGGTTTTAGCTTAGTTTTAAGGGCTTGTCTTGGGGACCTCCAGAAGGGCTGGAGCAATTCCTCAAGTTCTGTTTACATTTTGATATGGGTCCTTCAAGGGCATTGTGCTCTCTTCTCATTCTAATTGGGGCTTCCAGCCTTTGGCTTAGGCTCAGTTTTTATTCTACTGTGGGGTTTTCTAAGACATTAGCTGTAAACTTTTGTTTTATTCCAGTAACTGAAGTAATGCAAATTTCAGCTCTTCTTAACAGGGGCCTGGGATTGCTGAACCTGTGCTAATACTGAACTTAAAGTAGAATGGCCGTAATGTTCTAGGACTCCACACATCCTGTCCCGTCCTATCTAGCTCATGCCGCTCTCCCTGGAGCTCCTAAGAGAGAAATTGCAAATGACCTCAGCGTGGCAGCATGTGTTGGGGGACAGGACCAGGTATTTGGGATCAGGAAGACCTGGGGCACGGGCGTCCCGGCTGTGCAGCAGGATTCCATGCTGCAGACTCTTTTTTCCCTAAGGCTATCTTGACAACTGACTTTGTACATAGAAAAGTTCTCCTTTGTCTTTAAAAGTTAAGGAGCCAGTTAAGCATTTTTTTCTCTGCCCATCTGATTGCTCAGATTCCAATCTGAGACATATTTCCTGTTAATAAGTATAATTTATTCTCTGTAGTACTTGGTTAAAATATTCTGACACAAGTAATTCAGAGGGATGAGGGTTTCTCATCTCTTTCTTCACAGTTCAGTCACTCATCAGGAAATGCATCTGTATGGATTTGGAAATAATTGAGAGACATTTGTATCAATGGTCCTATTATTTATGTGAAGGATTCTTCCCTGAGATTCTTCCCCTGTTTCAACTGACACTGAAACACTGTGAACTCTTTGGAAGACAAATGTCAAGGAAATAAATGTTATACATTGCTAATTTTAAGTGCACTTGCAATATGGTGTCTATTATAATAGAAGTATTTTTATCTGATTTTTGCTATTTATTATCCTTTCCTGCTTCAGGTTGAGGAGGCATTATACATGTTCATAAGTGTTTTTCTTTCCTTCTGATATAAAATTCTTACTTTGTTCCCATCGAAGGAACTCTTTAAGAATAAGGCAAAAGTTAATTCAACGATTCTTAAAATGTCTTCACACGGGAGCCTGATTCATTTAAGTCAATTTTCAAATTAAATCTTATTTCTTTGAAAGAAAACAAAGTTTTATAAGGAAATTGAGAAGATAGTACAGAGAATTCTCATGCACTTGCACTCAATTTCTCCAATTATTGATATCTTATATCAGTAAGGTACAAATATTAGCTAATGAATCAATATTAAAATTTTTCCAATAACCAAAGACCATACTTTATTCAGATTTCCTTAGTTTTTGCTAAGTCTCCATTCCTCATATTACACTCCATTTGTCCTCATGTTTTCTTAGGCTCCTCTGGATTGTGACAGTCTTTCAGCCTTTCCTTGTTGTTGTTGCACTGGAACACTTTGAGAAGTAGAGTATTTTGTAAAATTTCCCTCAGTCAGGACATGTCTGTTGTTTATCTCATGATTCAACTGTTTTTGTGGATTTTATACAGAGATATACTGCCATTTTTATTATATCATATAAAGGTTAGATACTATCAACATGATTTATCAGTCTTGGTATCGATCTGATCATCTTGCTGAGGTAGTGTTTGTCAGATTTCTCTGTATTAAAGTGATTCTTTTTTATTATTATTACTACTAATATTATTATTATTATATTATCATTATTATTTTAAGTTTTTCATATTATATTTTGTAGAAGGAAGTTACTATGTGTATTCCACACATAAGAGTGGGAAGCATGCTCATGAACTTGACGGTGGAATGTCTGCACAAGTTGTTTGAAAATCTTCTACATGGGAGATTTCTTTTCCCTCTGGGTTTGTTTGTTTCTTTTTCAAAGATGCTATTTATTTATTTGAGAGAGAGAGGAGTGAAAAACATGTGCTAGAGGGGCAGAGGGTGAGGGAGAAGCAGGTTCCCTGCTGAACAGGGAGCCTTCCTTGGACCTGGATCATGATCCGACCCTAAGGCAGAAGCTTAACAGACTGAGCCACCCAGGTGCCACTCTTTCTTTCTTTCTTTTTTTTTCTTTCTTTCTTTCTTTCTTTCTTTCTTTCTTTCTTTCTTTCTTTCTTTCTTCTTTCTTTCTCTCTTTCTTTTTTTTCTTAATAATAAATTTATTTTTATTGGTGTTCAATTTGCCAACATACAGAATAACACCCAGTGCTCATCCCGTCAAGTGCCCCCCTCAGTGCCCGTCACACATTCACCCCCACCACCGCCCTCCTCCCCTTCCATCACCCCTAGTTCGTTTCCCAGATTTAGGAGTCTTTATGTTCTGTCTCCCTTTCTGATATTTCCCCCACATTTCATCTCCCTTCCCTTATATTCCCTTTCACTATTATCTATATCCCCCAAGTGAATGAGAACATATAATATTTGTTCTTCTCTGATTAACTTACTTCACTCAGCATAATACCTTCCAGTTTCATCCACGTTGAAGCATATGCTGGTTATTTGTCGTTTCTAATGGCTGAGCAAGGCCCACCTTTTCACTCTCTTCATCTTCTGAGTCTCCCATGATATGAATTCTGTTGTTTTAATAAGTGGCTGAGTTTCCAAGTCTGCGTTTGTGGTCCATAACCTTCCTTGTTTTTAAGGCTTCCACTTGGGACTGCATCTCAGGTATAGCATTTTTAACGTTGGCCTGACTAGATTTCAGTTCTTTTATTTCTACAGTAGGGGATTCTCTAGTTTTCTTCTGTGCTCTTTTTCTAGCCCAGATGCTATCTTTATAATCATTGTTTTAAACTGTAGTTAGACATCATATATTTGTATTGATGGACTTCCTGGCTGTGAGTACTACCTCATGTTATTTTATGGAGACGAATTTCTCCATCTCATTATTTTTTCCAGAAAAGAAAGAAGGAAGAAAATGAAAAACCAAGAAAAACAATAACAACTGCCCTCCCAAAAAAACCACCAGATTATTTTTGCCTGGTTGTTAAAAGATTCTAAATCCCAAAATAAGAAACAAAATTAAAGTACCATGAAACTAAAAATAAGAAATATATAAGGTACATACATAAAAATTAAAATAAGGCAATTTATAAAATAGAATCAAAGAAACTAAATGAAAATAAAGCACAAAGTACAAAGGAAGCTAGACCATACTTTCCAGGCAGAGCTGAATCTCTGCAGCCTCTGTGGTCCGACACCTTGGTGGCAGCAAGTGGTCTGTGCGGGGTTGGGGATTGGCCATGGCGCTGATTGTCAGGTGCACATCTGTCTGGGAGATGCACCTGCGGGGTCAGAGGCGGGGTGGGCGTCAGCACTTCTGGCCTCCAGTGAGCAGTGCTGTGCTGCTCCCTGAGACTTGGCGCTGATAGGCGGGATGTGGGTACAGACGCTGGGTCATCTGGCTCTGGGGCTGAGCATTCCGCCCCCCAGTCTGCATGTCCTCCACATAAGATTCCCCAAGCCTCCGGGTCTCTGCCGTTTCGCTCAGAACCCTGCTTTCTCTCTGCCCGCGTCCGAGCTTCTTTTGGTTTTGTTTTTTTAATCTCAGACTGTTGTGCCCAAGATTGCGAATCTGAGAAACCACCGAGAAGCTGATTCCGATGCAAACACACGAGGGACTATTTACAAACTCAATCTTTTGTCCAAGTATACCTGACACAGCGGAGCAGAGATTTGGACCCTGAGGTGGGTTTTTGCTTAGTTTTAAGGGCTGGTCTCGGGGACCTCCAGAAGGGCTGGAGCAATTCCTCAAGTTCTGTTTACATTTTGATATGGGGCCTTCAAGGGCAGTGAGATCTTTTCTAATAGGGGCTTTCTGCCGTTGGCCTGGGCTCAGTTTTTATTCTATTGTGGGGCTTGCTGTGTCCAGACAATGAGCAATCAGGAAGGAAATGACGGACGTGAATCCCTTCTCAGGAGCATCACAGAGAATAAATAATGAGACTGTACCAAAGAAGCACAAGACATGTACACTGAGTCACACTAGGCTCTGGGAGGCCGTCCTGGACTCATTGGTTTGGAGCCTCATCTTGTGAAAATATCCGCAGTTCCTGAAGCCACCCTCAATTTCAATGTCATTCCTGTCAAGTCATGTTGGCAGATCCTATACATAGGAAAAAAAAACAAAAACAAAACATCCATCCGCCCCCACAAATGACCCCGGAGAGCAAATCAGTATTGGAGAAGCAGGACAGAGCGGGACACAGCACTTTCCTATTTCAAACGATGTCACAGGGATCCCTGGGTGACGCAGCGGTTTGGCACCTGCCTTTGGCCCAGGGCGCGAACCTGGAGACCCAGGATCGAATTCCACGTTGGGCTCCCGGTGCATGGAGCTTGCTTCTTCCTCTGCCTGTGTCTCTGCCTCTCTCTCTGACTATCATAAGTAAATTAAAAAATTTAAAAAATATTAAAAAAATAATAAAACAAATGATGTCACAGAGACAAAGGATAACGCAGTTTTGTCTTCGGGACTCCGCCTGGCTCTGTTGGTTAAGCATCCGACTCTTGACCTCACCTCCGGTCCTGATCTCGGGGCCATGAGTTCTAGCCCGGGGATGGTCCATGACGAGGCCTGACGCCTACTTAAACCAGACCCACGAGGGTGGTCCCAGCATAAGCTGAAGGAGCAGAACAGAGAGTCCAGAAGGAAACGTGCTCTGATACAACTGATTTTTTAACTTAATTTAATTTAAACCCAATTATTTTTTTTAAATTTTTTTTTATTTATTTATGATAGTCACACACACAGAGAGAGAGAGAGAGAGAGAGAGAGGCAGAGACACAGGCGGAGGGAGAATCAGGCTCCATGCACCAGGAGCCTGACGTGGGATTCGATCCCGGGTCTCCAGGATCGCGCCCTGGGCCAAAGGCAGGCGCCAAACCGCTGCGCCACCCAGGGATCCCTAAACCCAATTAATTAATGTATAGTGTATTATACTTTCAGAGGAAGAATTCAGGGATTCACCAGTTGGAGCTAACAGCAGTCCTCGTGACATCACGTGCTCTCCTTCATGCTGGTCCCCTGTTATCCCCTCCCCCATCCCCTCCCTTGCAGCGACACTCAGTTTGTTTCCTATATATAAGAGTCTGTATTCCCTGTATCTGTTTTCATCTTATTTGTTTTTCCTTCCCTTCACAGATGTTCATCTGCTTTGCTTCTTTAATTCCACCTATGAATGACACCACACAGACATTCTCTTTTCCGACTGACCTATTTCACTTAAGATGATCCCTCTAGTTCTATCCACGTCATTGCAAATGGCAAGATTTCCTTCTCTTTGATAGCTGAGTACCATTCCTCTCTCTATGACCATCATCTATTTCCCATCCTCTTTATCCATCATCTGGCAGAGGGCACCGAGGCTCCTCCCTCAGTGTGACTACTGTGGACACGGCTGCTGTGGACATTGGGGTGCTGGTGTCCCGAGTCTCACTGCATCTGTATCTTCGGTGTGAGCTCCAGGCCGTAGACTTGCTGGTTGCAGGGCGGCTCTATTTGTAACTTCCTGAGGGGCCTCCACACTGTTTCCAGGGCGGCTGCACCAGCCCGCTGTCCCACCCACAGTGGAAGAGGGTTGAGTGAGTTTTACAGGATGTGGTAAAAGTCTGGTCCACATTTCATTTCGTGTCCTTTGGGCTCCAATTCCTTCTCCTTAAGTATTTTTGAGGAAACCGGGTGTTGGGCTCCTTTTCAGTGAGATGTTTCCGAAGCTAACAGGTCCCAGCTGGAGCCTGGAAGGAGGCAGAGGTGGGCCCGGGGATGGGCACGTGCCTCCTGCACAGCCTCCTGTAGCCTCTGAGCGTCCCGCAGGGGGCGCCCGAGCCCAGGCACTGCACAGGGGGGACGCATGTGCAGTAGGCCTCCTCTGCCTCCAGTAACAGGAGCCAGCCTGTGCTGGGGAGGCCTGAGGAAGACGGGGGGACACATCCACGCTGATGAGCCACAGCCTCCTCAGAGCATGTGGGGAGTCTTCAGGGGGATATTGCTCAGCGTTCACGCTGACAGGAGTCCCAGTCTCCTCAGGACACACGGTGAAGCTTCAGGAAGATGTGGGTCCACATCCATCCTGACAGGAGCCCCTGGACCACTTCAGGACCTCCCGGGAGGCTTCAGGAAATAGTTGGCCCGCACCCACCCTGACAGGAGCTCCTGGCCTGCCTCAGGACCTGTGGGAAGGATTCAGTAAGATGTGGGCCCGCATCCACGCTGACAGGAGCCCCTGGGCCACCTCAGGACACGCGGGGAGGCTTCTGAAACATGTGGCGCCGCGACCACTCTGGCAGGAGCTAACGGGCCCCTCAGGACATAAGTTGAGTCTTCTGGAAGCTGGGGGCTGCATCCACAGTGACAGGAGCCCCGGCCAGCTCAGAACCTGCAGTGACTTTTCGGGAGGACATGGGGCCATGTCCACACAACCGGACGCTGATGTCCTCAGGACCCCCGGTGTAGACTTCGGGAAATATTGGGATGTGTCCATGCGGACAGAAGACCCCAGCCTTGTCAGAGCCTGTGGTGAGGCCTAAGAAAAATGGGGATGCCGAATCCACACTGACAGGAGTCTCTGGCCTCCTCAGGACACACTGTGAACAATTGGGATGATTTGGGGCTATTTCCATTCTGACAGGAGCCCCCAGCCTCCTCAGGTCTTATGGTGAGGCTGAGGAAATTCTGGGGCCACATCAAGACTGAGAGGACCCCCGTCCTCCTCAGGACCTGCACTCTGGCTTCGGGACACATGGGGCTGCGTCTAGGCTGACAGGAACCCACAGCCTCCTCAGGACTTGCGGTGAGTTTTCAGGGGACATGGCACCATGTCCAGGCTGACAGGAGACCCCGGCCTCCTGAGAACCTGCTGTGAGGCTTCCAAAGGATGTGAGGCATACTCCACAGTGACAGGAGACCTCTCGTACTCAGGACCCGCTGACTATGACTCTGGAACTCGTGGAGCCACGTCCGCACTCACAGGAGCCCGGCGTCCTCAGGACCCCCTGGAGGACACTGGAGGCGCCGTTGTGGGCCTCATCCATGTCAGAAGGGACTCCTCAGAACCATAGGGTAAGTGAATGGGTAGAATGAATGGTACCGTCAGGGGAGGGGAGGCAGTTTGTGGTTAGGGTTAGGTTACATGTTAGGGGTTAGTTATTACGCTTATGGTTATGGATTAGAGGTTAGGATGAGGGATAAGGGTAAGAGTCAGTGGTTAGGAGTTACAATGGGGGTTTGGGTTAAGGATAGGAGTTAGAGTTAGGGTTAGGGTTTAGACTTTAGGGATTATGGCAGGAGGTTAGGAGTTGGGGTTTGGGTTATGGTTAGAGTTAGTGTTGGGCTAGATTTGCGTTAGGGTTACAGGTTAGGGTGTGAGTTACGGTTAGTGTTTAGGGTTAGGGGTTAAAGTTAAAGTTAGGGCTAGGTTTAGGGTTAGGGTGAGGGTTAGGTTTAGGATAGGGGTTAGGGCTAGGGTTAGATTTAGTGTTTGTTTAGGGGTTAGGGTTAGGGTCAGGTCAGCGTCAGGGTACGGTTTTAGAAAAGGGTAAGAGAGGGTTAGGCAGTGGGTTAGGGATTAGTTTTAGGGTACAGGTTAGTGTGCAGTTTGGGGTATGAGATACTATTGGTATTATACGGTTAGGGTTAGTGTACAGGTTAAGGTTAGGATTAGGAATTGAGTACATTAAATAAGGTTAGGGTTAGAGGTTAGGGTTAGGGTTAGATTTAAGGTAAGGGTCAGGGTTAAGGGTTTAAAATAGGTTTAAGAGTTAGGGTGAGGGCTGGCAGGAAGGTTCAGTGAATGTGTTTCGGTCTTGGGGTTTGTGTTTGGTTTTTGATTAGTGATAGTTCTTGTTAAGGATTACCTTAACATTATGCTTAAGTGTATGGTTAGGGTTATGTCTGTGTATGGTTAGAGTTTGTGTCTTGGCATGTGCCTGCACTGGGACTCCTAGCATCTTGGGCAGTTTAGTTTTATGCCCTCTATTTAGGTTTTAGGTTCAAAGATAGCCTGACTCCACCAAGTAAGTGGCCTCCCCAGAGAATCAAAATCCAGGCTTCTGCTGGGGTGAGAATAGGCATGGCAGGCTTCTTCTGAGCTGAGCTAAGGAGGGGATTTGTGGCTCTAAAGACTGTTTGGATTTTCAGTTGCCTTTCTGATTTTATCTCTTGTGTGCACATGTTTACTCTATACTACTAATTATTATTTTAAAGTTTTACTTGAATTCCTCTTTGTAAACACAGTATGATATAGTTTCAGGTTTACCACATAGTGATTCAATCCTTGAATACAACGCCTGTTACTGGTCAGAGGTGACCTCCACTATCCCCATCCCCTGATTCCCCATCCCCCCCACCTTCCTCTGGTATTTATTAGTTTATTCTCTGTGACTATGAGTGTGTTTTTTTTGTTTGCTTCTCTCATCCCCCCCTCTGCCCCTTTGCCAGTTTGTTTGGTTTCTTAAAATTCACATGTGAATGCCATTGTATGGTATTTGGTATCTATCTTTCTCTGACTGAGTTCATTTAGCATAAGTCTCTTCCACTTCTCACACGTCATTGTAAATGGCTTCATTTCATCCCTCCTGATGACCGAGTGATGTCTCAGTGTGTATATTTACCACATCGTCTTGGCCCATTCATCTGTCGATGGACATCTGGGCTGTATACACAGTTTTGCTGTTGTTGATAATGCTTCTACCAACACTGGGCTGCGTGTTCCTCTTCAAATCTACTAAACTACTTTTGTATCCTCGGGGTAAATACCTAGCTGTGCAATTTTGGAATAGTAGGGTAGCTCTATTTTAACTATTTTTTTAAAAAAATTTTTGTGATAGTCACAGAGGGAGAGGCAGAGACACAGGCAGAGGGAGAAGCAGGCTACATGCACTGGGAGCCCGATGTGGGATTCGATCCCGGGTCTCCAGGATCACGCCCTGGGCCAAAGGCAGGCGCCAAACCGCTGCGCACCCAGGGATCCCCTATTTTTAACTTCTCGAGGACCCTCCAGACTGTTTTCCACAGTGGCTGCACCTTTATTTATGTATTCATGAGAGACACAGAGAGTCAGAGTTATAGGCAGAGGGAAAATGAGGCAGCATGGAGGGAGCCTGATGTGGGATGTGATTTCCCCAGGATCATGACATGAGCCAAAGCAGATGCTCAAACACTGAGGCACCCAGGTGCCTTGTTGATTCAATTTATTTGCTAGTTATGGGTGTGTTCATATTTTCTATTTCTTCCTATTTCAGTTTTGCTCATTTGCACATTTCTAGGGATTTGTCATTTCTTCCAGGACTCCCAGTTTGTTAGCATATCATCTTTCATAGTATTCCCTTATAATTGTCTAATTTTGCTGGTGTTGATTGTGATCTCTCTTCTCTCATTTGTGATTTTATTTATTTAGGTCTTTTCTCTTTTCTCGTTGATAAGGCTGGCTAAGGCTTGATCCATTTTATTAATTATTTTGAAGAACCGGCTCTTAGTTTCTTTATTCCATTTTACTGTTTTGTTTTTTCTGCATTCTTTATTTCTTCTCTCATCTTTTTTTTCCCTTCTTCTGTAGGCTTTAGGCTTTGTTTGCTATTCCTTTTCCAGCCTATAGGGCGTAGGGTTAGGTTTTGTATTGGAGACTTCTTGTTTCTTGAGATAGGCCTGTATTGCTATGTACTTCCCTCTTAGGATTGCCTTTGCAACATCCAGAGATTTGGAGAAACGTTTTCTTTTTCATTTGTTTTCAATTTGATCTTTAATTTCCTGGTTGCTCCATTCATTCTCTAGTAGGATGTTCATAATCTCCACGTATTTTTGGTCTGTCCAATTATTTTTCTTACTGTCGACTTCGAGTTTCATAGAGTCATGGTCCGAAAAAGTACAGGGTGTGATATCAACCTTCTTGTACCTGTTGTACCTGTTGAGGGCTGATTTGTGGGCCATGATATGATCTGTTCTGGAGAATGTCCCATGTGCACTTGAAAGTAATGTGCATTCTGCTTTAGGTTAAAATGTTCAGACTATATCTGTTGAGTCCCCGTGGTCCAGTGTGTCAAGGCTATTGTTCCCCTGTTGATTTTCTGCTAGACGATCGGTCCATTGCCATAAGTGAGTGGGTGTTAAAATCCCCTGTCATTGTATTATTATCAGTGAGTTCCTGTACGTTTGTTGTTAATTGCTTTCTATATTTATGTACTTCCATGTTGGCAGCATAAATATTTAGTTGTTTGAACTATTTTTAAAATAAATTTATTTTTTATTGGTGTTCAATTTACCAACAATCAGAATAACACCCAGTGCTCATCCTGACAAGGGACCCCCTCAGTGCCCTTCACCCATTCACCTGCACCCCATGCCCTCCTCCCCTTCCAGCATCCCTTGTTCCTTTTTCAGAGTTAGGAGTCTTTATCTTCTGTCTCCGTTTCTGATATTTCCCACACGTTTCTTCTCCATTCCCTTATATTCCCATTGACTGTTATTTATATTAACCAATTGAATGAGAACATACGTTTGTCCTTCTCCGATTGACTTACTTCACTCAGCATAATACCCTCCAGTTCCATCCACGTTGAAGCAAATGGTGGATATTTGTCGTTTCTAATGGCTGAATAATATTCCATTGTATACAAAAACCACATCTTCTTTATCCATTCATCTTTCGATGGACACCATGGCTCCATCCACAGTTTCGGTATTGTGGACATTCTTGCTAAAAACATCGGGGTGCAGGTGTCCCGGCATTTCATAGCATCTGAATATTTGGGGTAAATCCCCAACAGTGCAATTGCTGGGTCATAGGGCAGGTCTATTTTTAACTCTTTGAGGAACCTCCACACAGTTTTCCAGAGTGGCTGCACCAGATCACATTGCCACCAACAGTGTAAGAGGGTTCCCTTTTCTCCGCATCCTCTCCAACATTTGTGGTTTCCTACCTTGTTCATTTTCCCCATGCTCACTGGTGTGAGGTGGTATCTCATTGTGGTTTTGATTTGTATTTCCCTGAGGCAAGTGATGCACAGCATTTTCTCATGTGCATGTTGGCCATGTCTATGTCTTTGTCTGTGAGATTTCCATTCATGTCTTTTGCCCATTTCATGATTGGATTGTTTGTTTCTTTGGTGTTGATTTTAAGAAGTTTTTATAGATCTAGGAAACTAGCCCTTTATCTGATACGTCATTTGTAAATATCTTCTCCCATTCTGTAGGTTGTCTTTTAGTTTTGTTGACTATATTTTTGCTGTGCAAAAGCTTCTTATCTTGATGAAGTCACAATAGCTCATTTTTGCTTTTGTTTTTTTTTGCCTTTGTGGATGAATCTTCAAGAATTTACTGAGGCCGAGTTCAAAAAGGGTGTTGCCTGTGTTCTCCTCTAGGGTTTTGATGGACTCTTGTCTCACATTTAGATCTTTCATCCATTTTGAGTTTATCTTTGTGTATGGTGAAAGAGAGTGGTCTAGTTTCATTCTTCTGCATGTGGATGTCCAATTTTCTTACCACCATCTATTGAAGAGATTGTCTTTCTTCCAATGGATAGTCTTTCCTCTTTTATCGAATATTAGTTGACCATAAAGTTCTAGGTCCACTTCTGTGTTCTCTATTCTGTTCCATTGATCTATGAGTCTGTTTTTGTGCCAGTTCCACACTGTCTTGATGACCACAACTTTTAATACATCCTGAAATCTGCCATTGTGATGTCCCCAGATATGGTTTCCTTTTTTAAAATTCCCCTGGCTATTCGGGGTCTTCTCTAATTCCACACAAATCTTGAAATAATTTGTTCTAACTCTCTGAAAACTCCATAGTATTTTGACAGGGATTGCATTAAACGTGTACATTGCCCTGCGTAACATGACATTTTCACAATATTAATTCTGCCAATCCATGAGCATGGTATATATTTCGATCTCTTTGTGTCTTCCTCAATTTCTTTCAGAAGCGTTCTATAGTGTTTAGGGTTGAGATCCTTTACCTCCTTGGTTAGGTTTATTCCTAGGTATCTTATCCTTCTGGGTGCAATTCTAAATGAGATTGACTCCTTAATTTCTCTTTCTTCAGCCTCATTGTTTGTGTATAGAAATGCCATTGATTTCTGGGCATTGGTTGTGTATCCTGCAATGCTACCAAATTGCTGTATGTGTTCTAGCAATCTTGGCGTGGAGGCTTTTGGGTTTTCTATTTCTAGGTAGAGTATCATGTCATCGGTGAAGAGGGAGAGTTTGACTACTTTTTAGCCAATTTGAATGCCTTTAATGTCTTTTTTTTGTCTGATTGCTGAGGCTAGGACTTCCAGTACTATTTTGAATAGGAGTGGTGAGAGTGGGCATCCCTGTCTTGTTCCTTATCTTAGGGGAAAGGCTCCCAGTGCTTCCCCATTGAGAATGATATTAGTTGTGGGCTTTTCGTAGATGGCTTTTAAGATGTCGAGGAATGTTCCCGCTATCCGTATGCTCTGAAGGGTTTCGATCAGCGATGAATGCTCTATTTTGTCAAATGTATTCTTTGCATCTAATGAGAGGATCATATGCTTCTTGGTTTTTCTCTTGGTGATATGATGAATCACATTGATTGTTTGACTAGTGTTGAACCAGCCTTGTGTCCCTGGGATAAATCCTACTCGTTCATGAGAATAATTTTCTTAATGTACTGTTGGATCCTATTGGCTAGTATCTTGTTGAGAATTTTTGCATCCATGCTCATCAGGGATATTGGTCTGTATTCTCCTTTTTGGTGGGGTC
This sequence comes from Canis lupus baileyi, assembly GCF_048164855.1. Lineage (NCBI taxonomy): Eukaryota > Metazoa > Chordata > Mammalia > Carnivora > Canidae > Canis > Canis lupus. Next base: position 74,933,202 of record NC_132844.1, on the reverse strand, counting down.
TTTGTCTGGTTTTGGAATTAAGGTGATGCTGGCCTCATGGAACGAATTTGGAAGTACTCCATCTCTTTCTATCTTTCCAAACAGCTTTAGTAGGATAGGTATGGTTTCTTCTTTAAACGTTTGATAGAATTCCCCTGGGAAGCCATCTGGCCCTGGTCTTTTGTGACTTGGGAGGTTTTGGATGACTGCTTGAATTTCCTCTCTGCTTATTGGCCTGTTCAGGTTTTCTATTTCTTCCTCTTCCAGTTTTGGTAGTTTCTGGCTTTCCAGGAATGCGTCCATTCCTTTCTTCTAGATTGCCTAATTTGTTGGCATATGGCTGTTCATAATATGTTTTTAAAATCATTTGTATTTCCTTGGTGTTGGTAGTGATCTCTCCTTTCTTATTCATGATATTATTAATTTGAATCTTCTCTCTCTTCTGTTTAATAAGGCTGGCTAATGGTTTATGTATCTTATTAATTCGTTCAAAGAACCAACTCCTGGTTTTGTTGATCTGTTCTACAGTTCTTCTGGTCTCGATTTCGTTGAGTTCTGCTCGAATCTTAAATAACTCTCTTCCTCTGCTGGGTGTAGGATCTATCTGTTGTTTTTTTCCCTAGCTAGTTTATGTGTAAGGTTACCTTTGTATTCCAGTTCTTTTCAGTTTTTGAATGGAGGCTTCTATTGTGATGTATTTCCCCCTTAGGACTGCTTGTGCTGCATTCCAAAGATTTTGAACGGTTGTATCTTCATTCTCATTAGTTTCCATGAATCTTTTTTTAATAAATTAAGTTTTTATTTGTGTTCAATTTACCAACATACATAATAACACCCAGTGCTCATCACGTCAAGTGCCCCCCTCAGTGTCGATAACAATTCTCCCCACCACCCGCCCTCCTACCATTCTACCACCCCTAGTTCGTTTCCCAGAGTTAGATGTCTATATGTTCTGGCTCCAATTCTCATGTGGAATCGTTGTTCCTGACCTTACGTGTATCTGGGTTGAATACAGCGATTTCCAAAGACCTTCTTCAATCAGAGTGTAGCTAGGTTCCAACTCGCATGTACGAGTGGGTAGCAGACATCTGCCTCCAATGAATACACACTTCTGAGAGTTGAGCTTATGGCCTGTACCTCCACATCCAGCCTGCTGGTACACTTCGCTTCTAAAAGGCCTAGGCTCGCTGCTTGACGGAAGTGTTGGGAGAGGTAATTGGAATCTCCCGGCACACAACACTAGTGCCTCCAAGTTCAATCCAGCGATTTCCTAGTAATTCCTGTGGTAGACGGGTGCTACATACTAAGTTGCATATGTGAGAAGGTAGTTGAACGCCTTGTCCAAAAGCATCTTACTTCTGAGAGTTGAGCTCACCCTCAGTCCCTCAGAGTTCCACACCGCCTGGAGAGTGAGTTTCGCACGTCTTCACCAGAGATGTTTGCCAAAGGCTTGTGAGACGCAACTTAACAATGCAGACCTGGACGGTATCTCCAGGTGCAGTAGAGTGGTAATCTTGGAACCTCCTGACTCACAATACTGATACTTTCTCACTGCCATAAGAACGCAGCTAGGTGAGAGATGGCTTCGAGGCATGCTTCCCTGTGAGAGCTGAGGTCAGGGCACAACCCTCCCGCATCCGGTCTGAGTGTAGACATAGCTGCTAACATCCTTATGTTAGGTGCTGGGAGAGGTTGGGGGAAAAGCATGTGTCAGCATTGGGCCTGAACTCACGTGTATCTGAGTTGAATACAGGGTTTTCCAACGGCCTTCTTCAATCAGAGTGTAGCCAGGTTCCAACTCCCATATACTAGTGGGTTGCAGACATCTGCCTCCCATGCTTACTTCTAGGGTTGAGCTTACGGCCTGTACCTCCACATCCCGCTTGCAGATACCCTTCGCTTCTAAAAGGCCTAGACCCGCTGCATGACGGAAGTGTTGGCAGAGGTAATTGAAGTCTCCAGGCACACAAGACTAGTGCCTCCAAGCTCAATCCAGCGAGTTCCTAGTAATTCCTGTGGTAGACTGGTATACATACTAAGTTCCATATGTGAGAAGGTAGCTGAACGCCTTGTCCAAAAGCATCTTACTTCTGAGAGTTGAGCTCACCCTCAGTCCCTCACCGTTCCACACTGCCTGCAGAGTGAGTTTCGCACGTCTTCACCAGAGTCGTTAGCCAAACGCTTGTGAGACGCAACTTAACGTGCCAGCCGGACGGTATCTCCAGGTGCAGTAGAGTGGTAAGCTTGGAACCTCCTACTCACAATACTGCTACTTTCACACTGCCATAAGAACGCAGCTAGTTGAGAGCTGGCTTCTAGGCATGCTTCTCTGTGAGAGCTGAGTTCAGTGCAGAACACTCCCGCATCCTGCCTGACTGTAGACGTAGCTGATAACATCCATATGTTAGGTGCTGGGAGAGGTTTGGAGAATAGCATGTGTAAGCATTGGGCCTGAACTCACGTGTATCTGAGTTGAATACAGCGTTTTCCAATGGCCTTCTTCAATCAGAGTGTAGCTAGGTTGCAACTCCCATGTCCGAGTGGGTAGCAGAAATCTGCATCCCATGCATACACGCTTCTGAGAGTTGAGCATATGGCCTGTACCTCCACATCGTGACTGCAGGTATCTTCGCTTCTAAAAGGCCTAGGACTGCTGAGTGACGGAAGTTTTAGGAAAGGTAATTAGAGTCTCCAGGCACACAAGACTAGTGCCTCCAAGCTCAATCCAGCGATTTCCTAGTAATTCCTGTGGTAGACTGGTGCTACATACTAAGTTCCATATGTGAGAAGGTGGCTGAACGTCTTGTCCAAAAGCAACTTACTTCTGAGAGTTGAGCTTACCCTCAGTCCCTCACAGTTCCACACTGCCTGCAGAGTGAGTTTCGCACGACTTCACCAGAGACGTTTGCCAAAGGCTTGAGAGACGCAACTTAACAATGCAGACAAGGATGGTATCTCCAGGTGCAATACATTGGTAATCTTGGAACCTCCTGACATTGAATACTGCTACCTTATCACTGCCATAAGAACTCTGCTAGGTGAGAGCTGGCTTCTAGGCATGCGTCCCTGTGAGAGCTGAGGTCAGGGCAGAACCCTCCCGCATCCTGCATGAGTGTAGACATAGATGCTAACATCCTTATGTTAGGTGCTGGGAGAGGTTGGGGGAATAGCATGTGTCAGCATTGGGGCTGAACTCACGTGTATCTGAGTTGAATACAGCGTTTTACAACGGCCTTCTTCAATCAGAGTGTAACTAGGTTCCAACTCCCATGTACTAGTGGGTTGCAGACATCTGCCTCCCATGCTTACTTCTGAGAGTTGAGATTACGGCCTGTACCTCCACATCCTGCCTGGAGGTACACTTCGCTTCGAAAAGGCCTAAGCCTGCTGCGTGACGGAAGTGTTGGCAGAGGTAATTGGAGTCTCCAGGCACACAAGACTAGTTCCGCCAATCTAATTCCAGCGATTTCCTAGTAATTCCTCTGGTAGACTGGTGCTACATACTAGGTTCCATATGTGAGAAGGTAGCTGAACGCCTTGTCCAAAAGCAACTTACTTCTGAGAGTTGAGCTCAGCCTCAGTCCCTCACTTTTGCACACTGACTCCAGAGTGAGATTCGGACGTCTTCACCAGAGACGATTGCCAGAGGCTTCTGAGTACAAGTTAACAATGCAGACCTGGAGGGTATCTCCAGGTGCAGTAGAGTGGTAATCTTGGTACCTCCTGACTCAGAATACTGCTACCTTCTCACTGTGATAAGAACGCAGCTAGTTGAGAGCTGGCTTCTAGGCCTGCTTCCCTGTGAGAGCTGAGTTCAGGCACCACCCTCCCGCATCCTGCCTGACTGTAGACGTAGCTGCTAACATCCTTATGTTAGGTGCTGGGAGAGGTTGGGGGAATAGCATGTGTCAGCATTGGGACTGAACTCACGTGTATCTGAGTTGAATACAGCGTTTTCCAACGGCCTTCTTCAATCAGAGTGTAGCTTGGTTCCAACTCCCATGTACAAGTGTGTTGCAGACATCTGCCTCTCATGCTTACTTCTGAGGGTTGAGCTTACGGCCTGTACCTCCACATCCTGCTTGCAGATACAACTCTCTTCTAAAAGGCCTAGAACTGCTGCGTGACGGAAGTGTTGGGAGAGGTAATTGTAGTCTCCAGGCACACAAGACTAGTGCCACCAAGCTCAATCCAGCTATTTCCTATAATTCCTGTGGTAGACTGGTGCTACATACTAAGTTCCAAATGTGAGAAGGTAGCTGAACGCCTTGTCCTAAAGCATCTTACTTCTGAGAGTTGAGCTCACCCTCAGTCCCTCACAGTTCCACACTGCCTGCAGAGTGAGTTTCGCACGTCTTCACCAGAGACGTTTGCCAAAGGCTTGTGAGACAAAACTTAACAATGCAGACCAGTCCGGTATCTCCAGGTGCAGTAGAGTGGTAATCTTGGAACCTCCTGACTCAGAATACTGCTACTTTCTCACTGGCATAAGAACGCAGCTAGGTGAGAGCTGGCTTCTAGGCATGCTTCCCTGTGAGAGCTGAGGTCAGGGCAGAACCCTCCCGCATCCTGCCTGAGTGTAGACATAGTTGCTAACATCCTTATGTTAGGTGCTGGGAGAAGTTGGGGAATAGCATGTGTCAGCTTTCGGCCTGAATTCACGTGTATCTGAGTTGAATACAGCATTTTCCAATGGCCTTCTTCAATCAGAGTGTAGCTAGGTTCCAACTCCCATGTCCGAGTGGGTACCAGACATCTGCCTCCCATGCATACACACTTCTGAGAGTTGAGCTTATGGCCTACCTCCACATCCTCCCTGCAGGTACCTTTCGCTTCAAAAAGGCTTAAGCCTGCTGCGTGACGGAAGTGTTGGGAGAGGTAATTGGAGTCTCCAGGCACACAAGACTAGTGCCTCCAATCTAAATCCAGCGATTTCCTAGTAATTCCTGTGGTAAACTGGTGCTACATACTAAGTTCCATATGTGAGAAGGTAGCTGAACGCATTGTCCAAAAGCATCTTACTTCTGAGAGTTGAGCTCACCATCAGTCCCTCACAGTTCCACACTGCCTGCAGAGTGAGTTTCGCACGTCTTCACCAGAGACGTTTTCCAAAAGCTTGTGAGACATGGGATCCCTGGGTGGCGCAGCGGTTTGGCGCCTGCCTTTGGCCCAGGGCGCGATCCTGGAGACCCGGGATCGAATCCCACATCAGGCTCCCGGTGCATGGAGCCTGCTTCTCCCTCTGCCTATGTCTCTGTGCCTCTTTCTCTCTCTCTCTCTCTCTCTGTGACTATCTTAAATAATAAATAAAAAAATTTAAAAAAAAATCAAAAACAAAAGCTTGTGAGACGCAACTTAACAATGCAGACAAGGACGGTATCTCTAGGTGCAGAAGTGTGGTAATCTTGGAACCTCCTGACTCAGAATACTGCTACGTTCTCACTGCCATTGGAAAGCAGCTAGGTGAGAGCTGGCTTCTAGGCGTGCTTCCCTGTGAGAGCTGAGGTTAGGGCAGAACGCTCCCGCATCCTGCCTGAGTGTAGACATAGCTGCTAACATCCTTATGTTAGGTGCTGGGAGACGTTGGGGGAATAGCATTTGTCAGCATTGGGCCTGAACTCACGTGTATCTGAGTTGAATACAGCGTTTTCCAATGGCCTTCTTCAATCAGGGTGTAGCTAGGTTCCAATTCCCATGTACTAGTGGGTTGCAGACATATGCCTCCCATGCTTACTTCTGAGAGTTGAGATTACGGCCTGTACCTCCACATCCTGCCTGCAGGTACCCTTCGCTTCGAAAAGGCCTAAGCCTGCTGCGTGACGGAAGTGTTGGGAGAGGTAATTGGAGTCTCTAGGCATACAAGACTAGTGCCCCCAAGCTCAATCCAGCGATTTCCTAGTAATTCCTGTGGTTGACTGGTGCTACATACTAAGTTCCATATGTGAGAAGGTAACTGAACGCCTTGTCCAAAAGCATCTTACTTCTGAGAGTTGAGCTCACCGTCAGTTCCTCACAGTTCCACACTGCCTGCAGAGTGAGTTTCGCACGTCTTCACCAGAGACGTTTGCCAAAGGCTTGTGAGACGCAACTTTACAATGCAGACCTGGACGGAATCTCCTGGTGCAGTAGAGTGGTAATCTTGGAAACTCCTGACTCTCAATACTGCTACCTTCTCACTGCCATGAGAACGCAGCTAGTTGAGAGCAGGCTTCTAGGCATGCTTCCCTGTGAGAGGTGAGGTCATGGCAGAACCCTCCAGCATCCTGCCTGCTTGTAGACATAGTTGCTAACATCCTTATGTTAGGTGCTGGGAGAGGTTGGGAGAATAGCATTTGCAGCATTGGGCCTGAACTCACGTGTAGCTGAGTTGATAACATCGTTTTCCAATGGCCTTCTTCTTCAATGTTTTTTTTCAATTTTTATTTATTTGTGGTAGAGAGAGAGAGAGAGAATGAGGCAGAGACACAGGCAGAGGGAGAAGCACGCTCCATGCACCTTGAGCCCGACGTGGGATTCGATCCCGGGTCTCCAGGATCGCGCCCTGGGCCAAAGGCAGGCGCCAAATCGCTGCGCCACCCAGGGATCCCCCAATGGCCTTCTTCAATCCGAGTGTAGCTAGGTTCCAACTCCCATGTCCGAGTGGGGAGCAGATATCTACATCCCATGCATACACACTTCTGGGAGTTGAGCTTATGGCCTGTACCTCCACATCCTGCCTGCAGGTACCCTTCGCTTCGAAAAGGCCTAAGCCTGCTGCCTGACGGAAGTGTTGGTTGAGGTAATTGGAGTCTAAACGCACACAAGACTAGTGCCTCCATCTAAATCCAGCGATTTCCTAGTAATTCCTGTGGTAGACTGGTGCTACATACTAAGTTCCATATGTGAGAAGGTAGCTGAACGCCTTGTCCAAAAGCATCTAACTTCTGAGAGTTGAGCTTACCCTCAGTCCCTCACAGTTCCACCCTGCCTGCACAGTGAGTTTCGCACGTCTTCACCACAGACGTTTGCCAAGGCTTGTGAGACGCAACTTTACAATGCACACCTGGACGGTATCTCCTGGTGCAGTAGAGTGGTAATCTTGGAAACTCGTGACTCAGAATACTGCTACCTTCTCACTGCCATGAGAACGCAGCTAGTTGAGAGCTGGCTTCTAGGCATGCTTCCCTGTGAGAGGTGAAGTCATCGCAGAACCCTCCAGCATCCTGCCTGAGTGTAGACATAGCTGCTAACATCCTTATGTTAGGTGCTGGGTGACGTTGGGGGAATAGCATGTGTCAGCATTGGGGCTGAACTCACGTGTGTCTGAGTTGAATACAGCGTTTTCCAATGGCCTTCTTCAATCAATCAGAGTGTATCTAGGTACCAACTCCCATGTCCGAGTGGGGAGCAGACATCTGCATCCCATGCATACACGCTTCTGAGAGTTGAGCTTATGGCCTGTACCTCCACATCGTGCCTGCAGGTACCATTCGCTTCTAAAATTCCTATTACTGCTGAGTGACGGAAGTGTTAGGAGAGGTAAACGGAGTCTCCAGACACACAAGACTAGTGCCTCCAAGCTTAATCCAGCTATTTCCTATAATTCCTGTGGTAGACTGGTGCTACATACTAAGTTCCAAATGTGAGAAGGTAGCTGAACGCCTTGTCCTAAAGCATCTTACTTCTGAGAGTTGAGCTAACCCTCAGTCCCTCACAGTTCCACACTGCCTGCAGAGTGAGTTTCGTACGTCTTCACCAGAGACGTTTGCCAAAGGCTTGTGAGACGCAACTTAACAATGCAGACAAGTCCGCTATCTCTAGGGTCAGTAGAGTGGTAATCTTGGAACCTCCTGACTCAGAATACTGCTACTTTCTCACTGCCATAAGAACGCAGCTAGGTGAGAGCTGGCTTCTAGGCATGCTTCCCTGTGAGAGCTGAGGTCAGGGCAGAACCCTCCCGCATCCTGCCTGAGTGTAGACATAGTTGCTAACATCCTTATGTTAGGTGCTGGGAGAGGTTGGGGAATAGCATGTGTCAGCTTTGGGCCTGAATTCACGTGTATCTGAGTTGAATACAGCGTTTTCCAATGGCCTTCTTCAATCAGAGTGTAGCTAGGTTCCAACTCCCATGTCCGAGTGGGTACCAGACATCTGCCTCCCATGCATACACACTTCTGAGAGTTGAGCTTATGGCCTACCTCCACATCCTCCCTGCAGGTACCTTTCGCTTCGAAAAGGCTTAAACCTGCTGCGTGACGGAAGTGTTGGGAGAGGTAATTGGAGTCTCCAGGCACACAGGACTAGTGCCTCCAATCTAAATCCAGCGATTTCCTAGTAATTCCTGTGGTAGACTGGTGCTACATACTAAGTTCCATATGTGAGAAGGTAGCTGAACGCCTTGTCCAAAAGCATCTTACTTCTGAGAGTTGAGCTCACCCTCAGTCCCTCACAGTTCCACACTGCCTGCAGAGTGAGTTTCGCACGTCTTCACCAGAGACGTTTTCCAAAAACTTGTGAGACATGGGATCCCTGGGTGGCGCAGCGGTTTGGCGCCTGCCTTTGGCCCAGGGCGCGATCCTGGAGACCCGGGATCGAATCCCACATCAGGCTCCCGGTGCATGGAGCCTGCTTCTCCCTCTGCCTATGTCTCTGTGCCACTCTCTCTCTCTCTCTGTGACTATCATAAATAATAAATAAAAAAATTAAAAAAAAAAAAGCTTGTGAGACGCAACTTAACAATGCAGACAATGACGGTATCTCCAGGTGCAGAAGTGTGGTAATCTTGGAACCGCCTGACTCAGAATACTGCTAGGTTCTCACTGCCATTGGAACGCAGCTAGGTGAGAGCTGGCTTCTAGGCATGCTTCCCTGTGAGAGCTGAGGTTAGGGCAGAACGCTCCCGCATCCTGCCTGAGTGTAGACATAGCTGCTAAAATCCTTATGTTAGGTGCTGGGAGACGTTGGGGGAATAGCATATGTCAGCATTGGGCCTGAACTCACGTGTATCTGAGTTGAATACAGCGTTTTCCAATGGCCTTCTTCAATCAGGGTGTAGCTAGGTTCCAATTCCCATGTACTAGTGGGTTGCAGACATATGCCTCCCATGCTTACTTCTGAGAGTTGAGATTACGACCTGTACCTCCACATCCTGCCTGCAGGTACCCTTCGCTTCGAAAAGGCCTAAGCCTGCTGCGTGACGGAAGTGTTGGAAGAGGTAATTGGAGTCTCCAAGGCACCCAAGACTAGTGCCTCCAATCTAATTCCAGCGATTTCCTAGTAATTCCTGTGGTAGACTGGTGCTACATACTAAGTTCCATATGTGAGAAGGTAGCTGAACGTCTTGTCCAAAAGCATCTTACTTCTGATAGTTGAGCTCACCCTCAGTCCCTCACAGTTCCACACTGTCTGCAGAGTGAGTTTCGCACGTTTACACCAGAGACGTTTGCCAAAGGCTTGTGAGACGCAACTTAACAATGCAGACCTGGACGGTATATCTAGGTGCAGTAGAGTGGCAATCTTGGAAAATCCTGATTCAGAATACTGCTACCTTCTCACTGCCATAAGAATGCAGCTAGGTGAGAGATGGCTTCTCCGCATGCTTCTCTGTGAGAGCTGAGGTCAGTGCAGAAACCTCACGCATGCTGCCTGACTGTAGACATAGCTGCTAACATCCTTATGTTAGGGGTGGGAGAGTTTGGGGGAATAGCATGTGTCACCATTGGGCCTGAACTCACGTGTATCTGAGTTGAATACAGCGTTTTCCAATGGCCTTCTTCAATCAGAGTGTAGCTAGGTTCCAACTCCCATGTCCGAGTGGGTAGCAGACATCTGCCTCCCATGCATACGCACTTCTGAGAGTTGAGTTTATGCCCTGTACCTTCACATCCTGACTGCAGATACCCTTCGATTCGAAAAGGCCTAAGCCTGCTGCGTGACGGAAGTGTTGGGAGAGGTAATTGGAGTCTAAAAGCACACAAGACTAGTGCCTCCAATCTAATCCAGCGATTTCCTAGTAATTCCTGTAGTAGACTGGTGGTACATACTAAGTTCCATATGTGAGAAGGTAGCTGAACGCCTTGTCCAAAAGCATCTTACTTCTGAGAGTTGAGCTCACACTCAGTCCCTCACAGTGCCACACTGCCTGCAGAGTGAGTTTGCAAGTCTTCACCAGAGACGTTTGCCAAAGGCTTGTGAGACGCAACTTCACAATATAGATAAGGACGGTATCTCCAGGTACAGTAGAGTGGTAATCTTGGAACTTCCTGACACAGAATACTGCTACCTTCTCACTGCCATAAGAACGCAGATAGGTGAGAGCTGACTTCTAGGCATGCTTCCCTGTGAGAGCTGAGGTCAGGGCAGAAATCTCCCGAATCCTGCCTGAGTGTAGACCTAGATGCTAACATCCTTATGTTAGGTGCTGGGAGAGGTTGGGGAATAGCATGTGTCAGGATTGGGCCTGAACTCACGTGTATGTGAGTTGAATACAGTGATTTACAAAGGCCTTCTAAAATCAGAGTGTAGCTAGGTTCCAACTTGCCTAAACGAGTGGGTAGCAGACATCTGCCTCTTATGCATACACACTTCTGAGAGTTGGGCTTTTGGCCTGTACCTCCACATCCTGCCTGCAGGTACCCTTCGCTTCGAAAAGGCCTAAGTCTGCTGCGTGACGGAAGTGTTGAGAGAGGCAATTGGAGTCTCCAGGCACACAAGACTAGTGTCTCCTATCTAAATCCAGCGATTTCCTTGTAATTTCTGTGGTTGACAAGTGCTACATACTAAGTTCCCTATGTGAGAAGGTAGCTGAACGCCTTGTCCAAAATCATCTTACTTCTGAGAGTTGAGCTCACCCTCAGTCTCTCACAGTTCCACACTGCCTACAGAGTGAGTTTCGCACGTCTTCACCAGAGGCGTTTGCCAAAGCCTTGTGAGACGCAACTTAAGAAGGCAGACTTAGACCGTATCTCCAGTTGCAGTAGAGTGGTAATCTTGGAACCTACTGACTCAGAATACTGCTACCTTCTCACTGCCATAAGAACGCAGCTAGGTAAGAGCTGTTTCTAGGCATGCTTCCCTGTGAGAGCTGAGGTCAGGGCAGAACCCTCCCGCATCCTGCCTGACTGTAGAGGTAGCTGCTAAAATCCTTATGTTAGGTGCTGGGAGAGGTTGGGGGAATAGCATGTGTAACCATTGAACTTGAACTCACGTGTATCTAAGTTGAATACAGCGTTTTCCAACGGCCTTCTTCAATCAGAGTGTAGCTAGTTTCCAAATCCCATGTACTAGTGGGTAGCAGACATCTGCCTCCCATGCTTACTTCTGAGAGTTGAGCTTACGGCCAGTACCTCCACATCCTGCCTGCAGGGACCCTTTGCTTCAAAAAGGCCTAGAACTGCTGCGTGACGGAAGTGTTGAGAGAGGAAATTGGAGTCTCTCGCACACAAGACTAGTGCCTCCAAGCTGAATCCAGCGATTTCCTAGTAATTCCTGTGGTAGACTGGTGCTCCATACTAAGTTCCATACGTGAGAGGGTAGCTGAACGCCTTGTCCAAAAGCATCTTACATCTGAGAGTTGAGCTCACCCTCAGTCCCTCACAGTTCCACACTGCCAGCAGAGTGAGTTTCGCACGCCTTCACCAGAGACGTTAGCCAAAGGCTTGTGAGACGCAACTTAACAATGCAGACCTGGGCGGTATCACCTGGTGCAGTAGAGTGGTAATCTTTAACCTCCTTATTCAGAATCCTGCTAACTTCTCACTGCGATAAGAACGATGCTTGTTGAGAGCTGACTTCTAGGCCTGCTTCCATGTGAGAGCTGAGGTCAGGGCAGAACCCTCTCGCATCCTGCCTGACTGTAGACGTAGCTGCTAACACCCTAATGTTAGGTGCTGGTAGAGGTTTGGGGAATAGCATGAGTAAGCATTGGGCCTGAACACACGTGTATCTGAGTTGAATACAGCGTTTTCTAATGGCCTTCTTCAATCAGAGGGTAGCTAGGTTCCAACTCCCATGTATTAGTGCCTTGCAGACATTTGCCTCCCATGCTTACTTCTGAGAGTTGAGCTTATGGCCTGTACCTCAGCATCCTGCCTGCAGTTAACTTTCGCTTCTAAAAGGCCTAGACTTGCTGCGTGACGGAAGTGTTGGGAGAGGTAATTGGAGTCTCCAGGCACACAAGACTATTGCCTCCAAGCTCAATCCAGCGATTTCCTAGTAATTCCTGTGGTAGACTGGTGCTGGATACTAAGTTCCATATGTGAGAAGGTGGCTGAACGCCTTGTCCAAAAGCATCTTACTTCTGAGAGTTGAGCTCACCCTCAGTCCCTCACAGTTCCACACTGCCTGCAGAGTGAGTTTCGCACGTCTTCACCAGAGACGTTTGCCAAAGGCTTGTGAGACGCAACTTAACAATGCAGACCTGGGCGGTATCTCCAGGTGCAGTAGAGTGATAATCTTTGAACCTCCTGACTCAGAATACTGCTACCTTCTCACTGCGATAAGAACGCAGCTAGTTGAGAGCTGGCATTTAGGCATGCTTCCCTGTGAGAGCTGAGTTCAGGGCAGAACCCACCCGCATCCTGCCTGACTGTAGAGGCAGCTGCTAACATCCTTATGTTAGGTGCTGGGAGAGTTTGGGGGAATAGCATGTGTAAGCATTGGGTCTGAACTCACGTGTATCTGAGTTGAATACAGCGATTTACAAAGGCCTTCTAAAATCAGAGTGTAGCTAGGTTCCAACTCCCATGCCCGAGGGGGTAGCAGACATATGCCTCCCATGTATACACACTTCTGAGTTGAGCTTACGGCCTGAACTTCCACATCCTGCCTGCAGGTACCCTTCGCTTCTAGAAGGCCTAAGCCTTCTGCGTGCGGAAGTGTTGGGAGAGGTAATTGGAGTCTCCAGGCACACAAGACTAGTGCCTCCAATCTAAATCCAGTGATTTCGTAGTAATTCCTGTGGTTGACTGGTGCTACATACTAAGTTCCATATGTGAGAATGTAGCTGAACGCCTTGTCCAAAAACATCTTACTTCTGAGAGTTGAGCTCACCCTCAGTCCCTCACAGTTCCACACTGCCTGCAGAGTGAGTTTCGCACGTCTTCACCAGAGACGTTTCCCAAAGGCTTGTGAGACGCAACTTAACAATGCAGACCTGGGCGGTATCACCAGGTGCAGTAGAGTGGTAATCTTTTAATCTCCTGAGTCAGAATACCGCTACCTTCTCACTGCGATAAGAACGCAGCTTGTTGAGAGCTGACTTCTAGGCCTGCTTCCCTGTGAGAGCTGAGGTCAGGCACAATCTTCCGCATCCTGCCTGACTGTAGACGTAGCTGCTAACATCCTTATGTTAGGTGCTGGGAGTGGTAGAAGGGAATAGCATGTGTAAGCTTTGAGCCTGAACTCACGTGTATGTGAGTTGAATACAGCGATTTCCAACGGCTTTCCTAAATCAGAGTGTAGCTAGATTCCAACTCCCGTGTCCGAGTGGGTAGCAGACATCTGCCTCCCATGCATACACACTTCTGAGAGTTGAGCTTATGGCCTGTACTTCCACATCCAGCCTGCTGGTACCCTTGGCTTCTAAAAGGCCTAGGCTCGCTGTTTGACGGAAGGGCTGGGAGAGGTAATTGGAATCTCCCGGCACACAAGACGAGTGCCTCCAAGCTCAATTCACGATTTCCCAGTAATTCTTGTGGTAGACAGGTGCTACATACTAAGTTCCATATGTGAGAAGGTAGCTGAACGACTTGTCCAAAAGCATCTTACTTCTGAGAGTTAAGCTCACCCTCAGTCCCTCACAGTTCCACACTGCCTGCAGAGTGAGTTTCACACGTCTTCACCAGAGACGATTGCCAGAGGCTTCTGAGACGCAAGTTAACAATGCAGACCTGGAGGGTATCTCCAGGTGCAGTAGAGTGGTAATCTTGGAACCTCCTGACTCCGAATACTGCTACGTTCTCACTGCCATAGGAATGCAGCTAGTTGACAGCTGGCTTCAAGACATGCTTCCCTGTGAGAGCTGAGGACAGGGCAGAACCCTCCCGCATCCTGCCTGACTGTAGGAGTAGCTGCTAACATCCTAATGTTAGTGGCTGGGAGAGGTTGCGGGAAAAGCATGTGTGAGCACTGGGCCTGAACTCCCGTGAATCTAAGTTGAATACAGCGATTTCCAACGGCTTTCCTCAACCAGAGTGTAGCTAGGTTCCAAATCCCATGTACGAGCGGGTAGCAGACATCTGCCTCCCATGCATACACACTTCTGAGAGTTGAGCTTATGGCCTGTACCTCCACATCCAGCCTGCTGGTACCCTTGGCTTCTAAAAGGCCTAGGCTCGCTGTTTGACGGAAGTGTTGGGAGAGGTAATTGGAATCACACGGCACACAAGACTAGTGCCTCCAAGCTCAGTCCAGCGATTTCCTAGTAATTCCTATGGTAGACTGGTGCTACATACTAAGTTCCATACGTGAGAGGGTAGCTGAACGCCTTGTCCAAAAGCATCTTACTTCTGAGAGTTGAGCTCAGCCTCAGTCCCTCACAGTTCCACACTGCCTCCAGAGTGAGTTTCGCAGGTCTTCAGCAGAGACTTTTGCCAGAGGCTTCTGAGACGCAGGGTAACAATGCAGACCTGGAGGGTATCCCCAGGTGCAGTAGACTGGTAATCTTGGAACCTCCTGACTAGAATACTGCTACCTTCTCACTGCCATAGGAATGCAGCTAGTTGACAGCTGGCTTCAAGACATGCTTCCCTGTGAGAGCTGAGGACAGGGCAGAACCCTTCCGCATCCTGCCTGACTGTAGGAGTACCTGCTAACATCCTAATGTTAGTGGCTGGGAGAGGTTGCGGGAAAAGCATGTGTGAGCGCTGGGCCTGAACTCTCGTGTATCTGAGTTGAATACAGCGATTTCCAACGGCTTTCCTCTACCAGAGTGTAGCTAGGTTCCAAATCCCATGTACGAGCGGGTAGCAGACATCTGCCTCCCATGCATACACACTTCTGAGAGTTGAGCTTATGTCCTGTACCTCCACATCCAGCCTGCTGGGACACTTGGCTTCTAAAAGGCCTTGGCTCGCTGTTTGACGGAAGTGCTGGGAGAGGTAATTGGAATCTCCCGGCACACAAGACGAGTGCCTCCAAGCTCAATTCACGAATTCCCAGTAATTCTTGTGGTAGACAGGTGCTACATACTAAATTCCATATGTGAGAAGGTACCTGAACGCCTTGTCCAAAAGCATCTTACTTCTGAGAGTTGAGCTCACCCTCAGGCCCTCACAGTTCCACACTGCCTACAGAATGAGTGTCACACGTCTTCACCAGAGACGATTGCCAGAGGCTTCTGAGTACAAGTTAACAATGCAGACCAGGAGGGTATCTCCAGGTGCAGTAGAGTGGTAATCTTGGAACCTCCTGACTCAGAGTACTGCTACCTTCTCACTGCCATAGGAATGCAGCTAGTTGACAGCTGGCTTCAAGACATGCTTCCCTGTGAGAGCTGAGGACAGGGCAGAACCCTCCCGCATCCTGCCTGACTGTAGGAGTAGCTGCTAACATCCTTATGTTAGTGGCTGGGAGAGGTTGCGGGAAAAGCATGTGTGAGCACTGGGCCTGAACTCCCGTGTATCTGAGTTGAATACAGCGATTTCCAACGGCTTTCCTCAATCAGAGTGTAGCCAGGTTCCAACTCCCATGTCCGAGTGGGTAGCAGACATCTGCCTCCCATGCATACACACTTCTGAGAGTTGAGCTTATGGCCTGTACCTCCACATCCAGCCTGCTGGTATAATTGTCTTTTAAAAGGCCTTGGCTCGCTGTTTGACGGAAGTGTTGGGAGAGGTAATTGGAATCTCCCGGCACACAAGACTAGTGCCTCCAAGCTCAGTCCAGCGATTTCCTAGTAATTCCTGTGGTACACTGGTGCTACATACTAAGTTCCATACGTGAGAGGGTAGCTGAACGCCTTTTCCAAAAGCATCTTACTTCTGAGAGTTGAGCTCAGCCTCAGTCCCTCACAGTTCCACACTGCCTGCAGAGTGAGTTTCGCACGTCTTCACCAGAGACGTTTGCCAGAGGCTTCTGAGACGCATGGTAACAATGCAGACCTGGAGGGTATCCCCAGGTGCAGTAGACTGGTAATCTTGGAATCTCCTGACTCAGAATACTGCTACCTTCTCACTGCCATAGGAATGCAGCTAGTTGACAGCTGGCTTCAAGACATGCTTCCCTGTGAGAGCTGAGGACAGGGCAGAACCCTCCCGCATCCTGCCTGACTGTAGGAGTAGCTGCTAACATCCTTATGTTAGTGGCTGGGAGAGGTTGCGGGAAAAGCATGTGTGAGCACTGGGCCTGAACTCCCGTGTATCTGAGTTGAATACAGCGATTTCCAATGGCCTTCTTCAATCACATTATAGCTAGGTTCCAACTCCCATGTCTGAGTGGGTAGCAGACATCTGCTTCCCATGCATACACACTTCTGAGAGTTGAGCTTATGGCCTGTACCTCCACATCCAGCCTGCTGGTACACATGGCTTCTAAAAGGCCTAGGCTAGCTGTTTGACGGAAGTGCTGGGAGAGGTAATTGGAATCTCCCGGCACACAAGACGAGTGCCTCCAAGCTCAATTCACGATTTCCCAGTAATTCTTGTGGTAGACAGGTGCTATATGCTAAGTTCCATATGTGAGAAGGTAGCTGAACGCCTTGTCCAAAAGCATCTTACTTCTGAGAGTTGAGCTCACCCTCAGTCCCTCACAGTTCCACACTGTCTGCAGAGTGAGTTTCACACGTCTTCACCAGAGACGATTGCCAGAGGCTTCTGAGTACAAGTTAACAATGCAGACCTGGAGGGTATCTCCAGGTGCAGTAGAGTGGTAATCTTGGAACCTCATGACTCAGAGTACTGCTACCTTCTCACTGCCATAGGAATGCAGCTAGTTGACAGCTGGCTTCAAGACATGCTTCCCTGTGAGAGCTGAGGACAGGGCCGAACCCTCCCGCATCCTGCCTGACTGTAGGAGTAGCTGCTAACATCCTTATGTTAGTGGCTGGGTGAGTTTGCGGGAAAAGCATGTGTGAGCACTGGGCCTGAACTCCTGTGTATCTGAGTTGAATACAGCGATTTCCAACGGCTTTCCTCAACCAGAGTGTAGCTAGGTTCCGAATCCCATGTACGAGCGGGTAGCAGACATCTGCCTCCCATGCATACACACTTCTGAGAGTTGAGCTTATGGTCTGTACCTCCACATCCAGCCTGCTGGTACCCTTGGCTTCTAAAAGGCCTAGGCTCGCTGTTTGACGGAAGTGCTGGGAGAGGTAATTGGAATCTCCCGGCACACAAGACGAGTGCCTCCAAGCTCAATTCACGATTTCCCAGAAATTCTTGTGGTAGGTAGGTGCTACATACTAAGTTCCATATGTGAGAAGGTAGCTGAAAGCCTTGTCCAAAAGCATCTTACTTCTGAGAGTTGAGCTCACCCTCAGTCCCTCACAGTTCCACACTGCCTGCAGAGTGAGTTTCACACGTCTTCACCAGAGACGATTGCCAGAGGCTTCTGAGTACAAGTTAACAATGCAGACCTGGAGGGTATCCCCAGGTGCAGTAGACTGGTAATCTTGGAACCTCCTGACTCAGAATACTGCTACCTTCTCACTGGCATAGGAATGCAGCTAGTTGACAGCTGGCTTCAAGACATGCTTCCCTGTGAGAGCTGAGGACAGGGCAGAACCCTCCCGCATCCTGCCTGACTGCAGGAGTAGCTGCTAACATCCTTATGTTAGTGGCTGGGAGAAGTTGCGGGAAAAGCATGTGTGAGCACTGGGCCTGAACTCCCGTGTATCTGAGTTGAATACAGCGTTTTCCAATGGCCTTCTTCAATCACAGTGTAGCTAGGTTCCAACTCCCATGTCCGAGTGGGTAGCAGACATCTGCCTCCCATGCATACACACTTCTGAGAGTTGAGCTTATGGCCTGTACCTCCACATCCAGCATGCTGGTACCCTTGGCTTCTAAAAGGCCTAGGCTCGCTGTTTGACGGAAGTGCTGGGAGAGGTAATTGGAATCACCCGGCACACAAGACTAGTGCCTCCAAGCACATTTCAGCGATTTCCTAGTAATTCCTGTGTAGACTCGTGCTACATACTAAGTTCCATACGTGAGAGGGTAGCTGAACGCCTTGTCCAAAACCATCTTACTTCTGAGAGTTGAGCTCAGCCTCAGTCCCTCACAGTTCCACACTGCCTGCAGAGTGAGTTTCGCAGGTCTTCAGCAGAGACGTTTGCCAGAGGCTTCTGAGACGCAGGGTAACAATGCAGACCTGGAGGGTATCCCCAGGTGCAGTAGACTGGTAATCTTGGAACCTCCTCACTCAGAATACTGCTACCTTCTCACTGCCATAGGAATGCAGGTAGTTGACAGCTGGCTTCAAGACATGCTTCCCTGTGAGAGCTGAGGACAGGGCAGAACCCTCCCGCATGCTGCCTGACTGTAGGAGTAGCTGCTAACATCCTAATGTTAGTGGCTGGGAGAGGTTGCGGGAAAAGCATGTGTGAGCACTGGGCCTGAACTCCCGTGTATCTGAGTTGAATACAGCGATTTCCAACGGCTTTCCTCAACCAGAGTGTAGCTAGGTTCCAATCCCATGTACGAGCGGGTAGCAGACATCTGCCTCCCATGCATACACACTTCTGAGAGTTGAGCTTAAGGCCTGTACCTCCACATCCAGCCTGCTGGT
Organism: Canis lupus baileyi; assembly: GCF_048164855.1. Classification (NCBI taxonomy): domain Eukaryota; kingdom Metazoa; phylum Chordata; class Mammalia; order Carnivora; family Canidae; genus Canis; species Canis lupus. The sequence goes on along the minus strand of NC_132844.1, from coordinate 74,914,518 downwards.
ACCCTTGGCTTCTAAAAGGCCTAGGCTCGCTGTTTGACGGAAGTGCTGGGAGAGGTAATTGGAATCTCCCGGCACACAAGACGAGTGCCTCCAAGCTCAATTCACGATTTCCCAGTAATTCTTGTGGTAGACAGGTGCTACATACTAAGTTCCATATGTGAGAGGGTAGCTGAACGCCTTGTCCAAAAGCATCTTACTTCTGAGAGTTGAGCCCACCCTCAGTCCCTCACACTTCCACACTGCCTGCAGAGTGAGTTTCACACGTCTTCACCAGAGACGATTGCCAGAGGCTTCTGAGTACAAGTTAACAATGCAGACCTGGAGGGTATCTCCAGGAGCAGTAGAGTGGTAATCTTGGAACCTCCTGACTCAGAGTACTGCTACCTTCTCACTGCCATAGGAATGCAGCTAGTTGACAGCTGGCTTCAAGACATGCTTCCCTGTGAGAGCTGAGGACAGGGCAGAACCCTCCCGCATGCTGCCTGACTGTAGGAGTAGCTGCTAACATCCTAATGTTAGTGGCTGGGAGAGGTTGCGGGAGAAGCATGTGTGAGCACTGGGCCTGAACTCCCGTGTATCTGAGTTGAATACAGCGATTTCCAACGACTTTCCTCAACCAGAGTGTAGCTAGGTTCCAAATCCCATGTACGAGCGGGTAGCAGACATCTGCCTCCCATGCATACACACTTCTGAGAGTTGAGCTTAAGGGCTTACCTCCACATCCAGCCTGCTGGTACCCTTGGCTTCTAAAAGGCCTAGGCTCGCTGTTTGACGGAAGTGCTGGGAGAGGTAATTGGAATCTCCCGGCACACAAGACGAGTGCCTCCAAGCTCAATTCACGATTTCCCAGTAATTCTTGTGGTAGACAGGTGCTACATACTAAGTTCCATATGTGAGAAGGTAGCTGAACGCCTTGTCCAAAAGCATCTTACTTCTGAGAGTTGAGCCCACCCTCAGTCCCTCACACTTCCACACTGCCTGCAGAGTGTGTTTCACACGTCTTCACCAGAGACGATTGCCAGAGGCTTCTGAGTACAAGTTAACAATGCAGACCTGGAGGGTATCTCCAGGTGCAGTAGAGTGGTAATCTTGGAACCTCCTGACTCAGAGTACTGCTACCTTCTCACTGCCATAGGAATGCAGCTAGTTGACAGCTGGCTTCAAGACATGCTTCCCTGTGAGACCTGAGGACAGGGCAGAACCCTCCCGTATCCTGCCTGACTGTAGGAGTAGCTGCTAACATCCTTATGTTAGTGGCTGGGAGAGGTTGGGGGAAAAGCATGTGTGAGCACTGGGCCTGAACTCCCGTGTATCTGAGTTGAATACAGCGATTTCCAATGGCCTTTTTCAATCACAGTGTAGCTAGGTTCCAACTCCCATGTCCGAGTGGGTAGCAGACATCTGCCTCCCATGCATACACACTTCTGAGAGTTGAGCTTATGGCCTGTACCTCCACATCCAGCCTGCTGGTACCCTTGGCTTCTAAAAGGCCTAGGCTCGCTGTTTGACGGAAGTGCTGGGAGAGGTAATTGGAATCACCCGGCACACAAGACTAGTGCCTCCAAGCTCAGTTCAGCGATTTCCTAGTAATTCCTGTGGTAGACTGGTGCTACATACTAAGTTCCATACGTGAGAGGGTAGTTGAACGCCTTGTCCAAAACCATCTTACTTCTGAGAGTTGAGCTCAGCCTCAGTCCCTCACAGTTCCACACTGCCTGCAGAGTGAGTTTCACAGGTCTTCAGCAGAGATGTTTGCCAGAGGCTTCTGAGACGCAGGGTAACAATGCAGACCTGAAGGGTATCCCCAGGTGCAGTAGACTGGTAATCTTGGAACCTCCTGACTCAGAATACTTCTACCCTCTCACTGCCATAGGAATGCAGCTAGTTGACAGCTGGCTTCAAGACAGGCTTCCCTGTGAGAGCTGAGGACAGGGCAGAGCCCTCCCGCATGCTGCCTGACTGTAGGAGTAGCTGCTAACATCCTAATGTTAGTGGCAGGGAGAGGTTGCGGGAAAAGCATGTGTGAGCACTGGGCCTGAACTCCCGTGTATCTGAGTTGAATACAGCGATTTCCAACGGCTTTCCTCAACCAGAGTGTGGCTAGGTTCCAAATCCCATATACGAGCGGGTAGAAGACATCTGCCTCCCATGCATACACACTTCTGAGAGTTGAGCTTATGACCTGTACCTCCACATCCAGCCTGCTGGTACCCTTGGCTTCTAAAAGGCCTAGGCTCGCTGTTTGACGGAAGTGCTGGGAGAGGTAATTGGAATCTCCCGGCACACAAGACGAGTGCCTCCAAGCTCAATTCACGATTTCCCAGTAATTCTTGTGGTAGACAGGTGCTACATACTAAGTTCCATATGTGAGAAGGTAGCTGAACGCCTTGTCCAAAAGCATCTTACTTCTGAGAGTTGAGCACACCCTCAGTCCCTCACACTTCCACACTGCCTGCAGAGTGAGTTTCACACGTCTTCACCAGAGACGATTGCCAGAGGCTTCTGAGTACAAGTTAACAATGCAGACCTGGAGGGTATCTCCAGGTGCAGTAGAGTGGTAATCTTGGAACCTCCTGACTCAGAGTACTGCTACCTTCTCACTGCCATAGGAATGCAGCTAGTTGACAGCTGGCTTCAAGACATGCTTCCCTGTGAGAGCTGAGGACAGGGCAGAACCCTCCCGCATCCTGCCTGACTGTAGGAGTAGCTGCTAACATCTTTATGTTAGTGGCTGGGAGAGGTTGCGGGAAAAGCATGTGTGAGCACTGGGCCTGAACTCCCGTGTATCTGAGTTGAATACAGCGAATTCCAATGGCCTTCTTCAATCACAGTGTAGCTAGGTTCCAACTCCCATGTCCGAGTGGGTAGCAGACGTCTGCCTCCCATGCATACACACTTCTGAGAGTTGAGCTTATGGCCTGTACCTCCACATCCAGCCTGCTGGTACCCTTGGCTTCTAAAATGCCTAGGCTCGCTGTTTGACGGAAGTGCTGGGAGAGGTAATTGGAATCACCCAGCACACAAGACTAGTGCCTCCAAGCTCAGTTCAGCGATTTCCTAGTAATTCCTGTGGTAGACTGGTGCTACATACTAAGTTCCATACGTGAGAGGGTAGCTGAACGCCTTGTCCAAAACCATCTTACTTCTGAGAGTTGAGCTCAGCCTCAGTCCCTCACAGTTCCACACTGCCTGCATAGTGAGTTTCGCAGGTCTTCAGCAGAGACGTTTGCCAGAGGCTTCTGAGACGCAGGGTTACAATGCAGACCTGGAGGGTACCTCCAGCTGCAGTAGAGTGCTAATCTTGGAACCTCCTGACTCAGAGTACTGCTACATTCTCACTGCCATAGGAATGCAGCTAGTTGACAGCTGGCTTCAAGACATTTTTCCCTGTGAGAGCTGAGGACAGGGCAGAACCCTCCCGCATGCTGCCTGACTCTAGGAGTAGCTGCTAACATCCTAATGTTAGTGGCTGGGAGAGGTTGCGGGAAAAGCATGTGTGACCACTGGGCCTTAACTCCCGTGTATCTGAGTTGAATACAGCGATGTCCAACGGCTTTCCTCAAGCAGAGTGTAGCTAGGTATCAAATCCCATGTACGAGCGGGTAGCAGACATCTGCCTCCCATGCATACACACTTCTGAGAGTTGAGCTTATGTCCTGTACCTCCACATCCAGCCTGCTGGTACCCTTGGCTTCTAAAAGGCCTAGGCTCGCTGTTTGACGGAAGTGCTCAGAGAGGTAATTGGAATCTCCCGGCACACAAGACGCGTGCCTCCAAGCTCAATTCACGATTTCCCAGTAATTCTTGTGGTAGACAGGTGCTACATACTAAGTTCCATATGTGAGAAGGTAGCTGAACGCCTTGTCCAAAAGCATCTTACTTCTGAGTGTTGAGCTCACCCTCAGTCCCTCACAGTTCCACACTGCCTGCAGAGTGAGTTTCACACGTCTTCACCAGAGACGATTGCCATAGGCTTCTGAGTACAAGTTAACAATGCAGACCTGGAGGGTATCTCCTGGTGCAGTAGACAGGTAATCTTGGAACCTCCTGAATCAGAGTAGTGCTGTCTTCTCACTGCCATAGGAATGCAGCTAGTTGACAGCTGGCTTCAAGACATGCTTCCCTGTGAGAGCTGAGGACAGGGCAGAACCCTCCCGCATGCTGCCTGACTGTAGGAGTAGCTGCTAACATCCTTATGTTAGTGGCTGGGAGAGGTTGCGGGAAAAGCATGTGTGAGCACTGGGCCTGAACTTCCGTGTATCTGAGTTGAATACAGCGATTTCCAAAGGCTTTCATCAACCAGAGTGTAGCCAGGTTCCATATCCCATGTCCGAGTGGGTAGCGGACATCTGCCTCCCATGCATACAGACTTCTGAGAGTTGAGATTATGGCCTGTACCTCCACATCCAGCCTGCTGGTACCCTTGGCTTCTAAAAGGCCTAGGCTCGCTGTTTGACGGATGTGCTGGGAGAGGTAATTGGAATCACCCGGCACACAAGACTAGTGCATCCAAGCTCAGTTCAGCGATTTCCTAGTAATTCCTGTGGTAGACTGGTGCTACATACTAAGTTCCATACGTGAGAGGGTAGCTGAACGCCTTGTCCAAAACCATCTTACTTCTGAGAGTTGAGCTCAGCCTCAGTCCCTCACAGTTCGACACTGCCTGCAGAGTGAGTTTCGCAGGTCTTCAGCAGAGACGTTTGCCAGAGGCTTCTGAGACGCAGGGTAACAATGCAGACCTGGAGGGTATCCCCAGGTGCAGTCGACTGGTAATCTTGGAACCTCCTGACTCAGAATACTGCTACCTTCTCACTGCCATAGGAATGCAGCTAGTTGACAGCTGGCTTCAAGACATGCTTCCCTGTGAGAGCTGAGGACAGGGCAGAAACCTCCCGCATGCTGCCTGACTGTAGGAGTAGCTGCTAACATCCTTATGTTAGTGGCTGGGAGAGGTTGCGGGAAAAGCATGTGTGAGCACTGGGCCTGAACTTCCGTGTATCTGAGTTGAATACAGCGATTTCCAACGGCTTTCCTCAACCAGAGTGTAGCTAGATTCCAAATCCCATGTACGAGCGGGTAGCAGACATCTGCCTCCCATGCATACACACTTCTGAGATTTGAGCTTATGGCCTGTACCTCCACAGCCAGCCTGCTGGTACCCTTGGCTTCTAAAAGGCCTAGGCTCGCTGTTTGACGGAAGTGCTGGGAGAGGTAATTGGAATCACCCGGCACACAAGACTAGTGCCTCCAAGCTCAGTTCAGCGATTTCCTAGTAATTCCTGTGGTAGACTGGTGCTATATACTATGTTCCATACGTGAGAGGGTAGCTGAACGCCTTGTCCAAAACCATCTTACTTCTGAGAGTTGAGCTCACCCTCAATCCCTCACAGTTCCACACTGCCTGCAGAGTGAGTTTCGCAGGTCTTCGGCAGAGACCTTTGCCAGAGGCTTCTGAGACGCAGGGTAACAATGCAGACCTGGAGGGTATCCCCAGGTGCAGTCGACTGGTAATCTTGGAACCTCCTGACTCAGAATACTGCTACCTTCTCACTGCCATAAGAATGCAGCTAGTTGACAGCTGGCTTCAAGACATGCTTCCCTGTGAGAGCTGAGGACAGGGCAGAACCCTCCCGCATGCTGTCTGTCTGTAGGAGTAGCTGCTAACATCCTTATATTAGTGGCTGGGAGAGGTTGCGGGAAAAGCATGTGTGAGCACTGGGCCTGAACTCCCGTGTACCTGAGTTGAATACAGCGATTACCAACGGCTTTCCTCAACCAGAGTGTAGCTAGGTTCCAAATCCCATGTACGAGCGGGTAGCAGACATCTGCCTCCCATGCATACACACTTCTGAGAGTTGAGCTTATGGCCTGTACCTCCACAGCCAGCCTGCTGGTACCCTTGGCTTCTAAAAGGCCTAGGCTCGCTGTTTGACGGAAGTGCTGGGAGAGGTAATTGGAATCACCCGGCAGACAAGACTAGTGCCTCCAAGCTCATTTCAGCAATTTCCTAGTAATTCCTGTGGTAGACTGGTGCTACATACTAAGTTCCATACGTGAGATGGTAGCTGAACGCCTTGTCCAAAACCATCTTACTTCTGAGAGTTGAGCTCAGCCTCAGTCCCTCACAGTTCCACACTGCCTGCCGAGTGAGTTTCGCAGGTCTTCAGCAGAGACGTTTGCCAGAGGCTTCTGAGACGCAGGGTAACAATGCAGACCTGGAGGGTATCCCCAGGTGCGGTCGACTGGTAATCTTGGAACCTCCTGACTCAGAATACTGCTACCTTCTCACTGCCATAGGAATGCAGCTAGTTGACAGCTGGCTTCAAGACATGCTTCCCTGTGAGAGCTGAGGACAGGGCAGAACCCTCCCGCATGCTGCCTGACTGTAGGTGTAGCTGCTAACATCCTTATGTTACTGGCTGGGAGAGGTTGCGGGAAAAGCATGTGTGAGCACTGGGCCTGAACTTCCGTGTATCTGAGTTGAATACAGCGATTTCCAACGGCTTTCCTCAACCAGAGTGTAGCTAGGTTCCAAATCCCATGTACGAGCGGGTAGCAGACATCTGCCTCCCATGCATACACACTTCTGAGAGTTGAGCTTATGGCCTGTACCTCCACAGCCAGCCTGCTGGTACCCTTGGCTTCTAAAAGGCCTAGGCTCGCTGTTTGACGGAAGTGCTGGGAGAGGTAATTGGAATCTCCCGGGACACAACACTAGTGCCTCCAAGCTCAATTCACGATTTCCCAGTAATTCTTGTGGTAGACAGGTACTACATACTAAGTTCCATATGTGAGAAGGTAGCTGAACGCCTTGTCCAAAAGCATCTTACTTCTGAGAGTTGAGCCCACCCTCAGTCCCTCACACTTCCACACTGCCTGCAGAGTGAGTTTCACACGTCTTCACCAGAGACGATTGCCAGAGGCTTCTGAGTACAAGTTAACAATGCAGACCTGGAGGGTATCTCCAGGTGAGGTAGAGTGGTAATCTTGGAACCTCCTGACTCAGAGTACTGCTACCTTCTCACTGCCATAGGAATGCAGCTAGTTGTGAGCTGGCTTCAAGACATGCTTCCCTGTGAGAGCTGAGGACAGGGCAGAACCCTCCCGCATCCTGCCTGACTGTAGGAGTAGCTGCTAACATCCTAATGTTAGTGGCTGGGAGAGGTTGCGGGAAAAGCATGTGTGAGCACTGGGCCTGAACTCCCGTGTATCTGAGTTGAATACAGCGATTTCCAATGGCCTTCTTCAATCACAGTGTAGCTACGTTCCAACTCCCATGTCCGAGTGGGTAGCAGACATCTGCCTCCCATGCATATACACTTCTGAGAGTTGAGCTTATGGCCTGTACCTCCACATCCAGCCTGCTGGTACCCTTGGCTTCTAAAATGCCTAGGCTCGCTGTTTGACGGAAGTGCTGGGAGAGGTAATTGGAATCACCCGGCACACAAGACTAGTGCCTCCAAGCTCAGTTCAGCGATTTCCTAGTAATTCCTGTGGTAGACTGGTGCTACATACTAAGTTCCATACGTGAGAGGGTAGCTGAACGCCTTGTCCAAAACCATCTTACTTCTGAGAGTTGAGCTCACCCTCAGTCCCTCACAGTTCCACACTGCCTGCAGAGTGAGTTTCGCAGGTCTTCAGCAGAGACGTTTGCCAGAGGCCTCTGAGACGCAGGGTAACAATGCAGACCTGGAGGGTATCCCCAGGTGCAGTCGACTGGTAATCTTGGAACCTCCTGACTCAGAATACTGCTACCTTCTCACTGCCATAGGAATGCAGCTAATTGACAGCTGGCTGGCTTCAAGACATGCCTCCCTGAGAGAGCTGAGGACAGGGCAGAACCCTCCCGCATGCTGCCTGACTGTAGGAGTAGCTGCTAACATCCTAATGTTAGTGGCAGGGAGAGGTTGCGGGAAAACCATGTGTGAGCACTGGGCCTGAACTCCCGTGTATCTGAGTTGAATACAGCGATTTCCAACGGCTTTCCTCAACCAGAGTGTGGCTAGGTTCCAAATCCCATATACGAGCGGGTAGAAGACATCTGCCTCCCATGCATACACACTTCTGAGAGTTGAGCTTATGACCTGTACCTCCACATCCAGCCTGCTGATACCCTTGGCTTCTAAAAGGCCTAGGCTCGCTGTTTGACGGAAGTGCTGGGAGAGGTAATTGGAATCTCCCGGCACACAAGACGAGTGCCTCCAAGCTCAATTCACGATTTCCCAGTAATTCTTGTGGTAGACAGGTGCTACATACTAAGTTCCATATGTGAGAAGGTAGCTGAACGCCTTGTCCAAAAGCATCTTACTTCTGAGAGTTGAGCACACCCTCAGTTCCTCACACTTCCACACTGCCTGCAGAGTGAGTTTCACACGTCTTCACCAGAGACGATTGCCAGAGGCTTCTGAGTACAAGTTAACAATGCAGAGCTGGAGGGTATCTCCAGGTGCAGTAGAGTGGTAATCTTGGAACCTCCTGACTCAGAGTACTGCTACCTTCTCACTGCCATAGGAATGCAGCTAGTTGACAGCTGGCTTCAAGACATGCTTCCCTGTGAGAGCTGAGGACAGGGCAGAACCCTCCCGCATCCTGCCTGACTGTAGGAGTAGCTGCTAACATCCTTATGTTAGTGGCTGGGAGAGGTTGCGGGAAAAGCATGTGTGAGCACTGGGCCTGAACTCCCGTGTATCTGAGTTGAATACAGCGAATTCCAATGGCCTTCTTCAATCACAGTGTAGCTAGGTTCCAACTCCCATGTCCGAGTGGGTAGCAGACATCTGCCTCCCATGCATACACACTTCTGAGAGTTGAGCTTATGGCCTGTACCTCCACATCCAGCCTGCTGGTACCCTTGGCTTCTAAAATGCCTAGGCTCGCTGTTTGACGGAAGTGCTGGGAGAGGTAATTGGAATCACCCAGCACACAAGACTAGTGCCTCCAAGCTCAGTTCAGCGATTTCCTAGTAATTCCTGTGGTAGACTGGTGCTACATACTAAGTTCCATACGTGAGAGGGTAGCTGAACGCCTTGTCCAAAACCATCTTACTTCTGAGAGTTGAGCTCAGCCTCAGTCCCTCACAGTTCCACACTGCCTGCATAGTGAGTTTCGCAGGTCTTCAGCAGAGACGTTTGCCAGAGGCTTCTGAGACGCAGGGTTACAATGCAGACCTGGAGGGTACCTCCAGCTGCAGTAGAGTGCTAATCTTGGAACCTCCTGACTCAGAGTACTGCTACATTCTCACTGCCATAGGAATGCAGCTAGTTGACAGCTGGCTTCAAAACATGCTTCCCTGTGAGAGCTGAGGACAGGGCAGAACCCTCCCGCATGCTGCCTGACTCTAGGAGTAGCTGCTAACATCCTAATGTTAGTGGCTGGGAGAGGTTGCGGGAAAAGCATGTGTGACCACTGGGCCTGAACTCCCGTGTATCTGAGTTGAATACAGCGATTTCCAATGGCCTTCTTCAATCACAGTGTAGCTAGGTTCCAACTCCCATGTCCGAGTGGGTAGCAGACATCTGCCTCCCATGCATACACACTTCTGAGAGTTGAGCTTATGGCCTGTACCTCCACAGCCAGCCTGCTGGTACCCTTGGCTTCTAAAAGGCCTAGGCTCGCTGTTTGACGGAAGTGCTGGGAGAGGTAATTGGAATCACCCGGCACACAAGACTAGTGCCTCCAAGCTCAGTTCAGCGATTTCCTAGTAATTCCTGAGGTAGACTGGTGCTACATACTAAGTTCCATATGTGAGATAGTAGAGAAACGCCTTGTCCAAAAGCACCTTACTTCTGAGAGTTGAGCCCACCCTCAGTCCCTCGCAGTTCCACACTGCCTGCAGAGTGAGTTTCACACGTCTTCACAAGAGACGATTGCCAGAGTCTTCTGAGTACAAGTTAACAATGCAGACCTGGAGGGTATCTCCAGGTGCAGTAGAGTGGTAATCTTGGAACCTCCTGACTCAGAGTACTGCTACCTTCTCACTGCCATAAGAATGAAGCTAGTTGACAGCTGGCTTCAAGACATGCTTCCCTGTGAGAGCAGAGGACAGGGCAGAACCCTCCCGCATCCTGCCTGACTGTAGGAGTAGCTGCTAACATCCTAATGTTAGTGGCTGGGAGAGGTTGCGGGAAAAGCATGTGTGAGCACTGGGCCTGAACTCCCGTGTATGTGAGTTGAATACAGCGATTTCCAATGGCCTTCTTCAATCACAGTGTAGCTAGGTTCCAAATCCCATGTCCGAGTGGGTAGCAGACATCTGCCTCCCATGCATAAACACTTCTGAGAGTTGAGCTTATGGCCTGTACCTCCACAGCCAGCCTGCTGGTACCCTTGGCTTCTAAAAGGCCTAGGCTCGCTGTTTGACGGAAGTGCTGGGAGAGGTAATTGGAATCTCCCGGGACACAACACTAGTGCCTCCAAGCTCAATTCACGATTTCCCAGTAATTCTTGTGGTAGACAGGTACTACATACTAAGTTCCATATGTGAGAAGGTAGCTGAACGCCTTGTCCAAAAGCATCTTACTTCTGAGAGTTGAGCCCACCCTCAGTCCCTCACACTTCCACACTGCCTGCAGAGTGAGTTTCACACGTCTTCACCAGAGACGATTGCCAGAGGCTTCTGAGTACAAGTTAACAATGCAGACCTGGAGGGTATCTCCAGGTGAGGTAGAGTGGTAATCTTGGAACCTCCTGACTCAGAGTACTGCTACCTTCTCACTGCCATAGGAATGCAGCTAGTTGTGAGCTGGCTTCAAGACATGCTTCCCTGTGAGAGCTGAGGACAGGGCAGAACCCTCCCGCATCCTGCCTGACTGTAGGAGTAGCTGCTAACATCCTAATGTTAGTGGCTGGGAGAGGTTGCGGGAAAAGCATGTGTGAGCACTGGGCCTGAACTCCCGTGTATCTGAGTTGAATACAGCGATTTCCAATGGCCTTCTTCAATCACAGTGTAGCTAGGTTCCAACTCCCATGTCCGAGTGGGTAGCAGACATCTGCCTCCCATGCATATACACTTCTGAGAGTTGAGCTTATGGCCTGTACCTCCACATCCAGCCTGCTGGTACCCTTGGCTTCTAAAATGCCTAGGCTCGCTGTTTGACGGAAGTGCTGGGAGAGGTAATTGGAATCACCCGGCACACAAGACTAGTGCCTCCAAGCTCAGTTCAGCGATTTCCTAGTAATTCCTGTGGTAGACTGGTGCTACATACTAAGTTCCATACGTGAGAGGGTAGCTGAACGCCTTGTCCAAAACCATCTTACTTCTGAGAGTTGAGCTCACCCTCAGTCCCTCACAGTTCCACACTGCCTGCAGAGTGAGTTTCGCAGGTCTTCAGCAGAGACGTTTGCCAGAGGCCTCTGAGACGCAGGGTAACAATGCAGACCTGGAGGGTATCCCCAGGTGCAGTCGACTGGTAATCTTGGAACCTCCTGACTCAGAATACTGCTACCTTCTCACTGCCATAGGAATGCAGCTAATTGACAGCTGGCTGGCTTCAAGACATGCCTCCCTGAGAGAGCTGAGGACAGGGCAGAACCCTCCCGCATGCTGCCTGACTGTAGGAGTAGCTGCTAACATCCTAATGTTAGTGGCAGGGAGAGGTTGCGGGAAAACCATGTGTGAGCACTGGGCCTGAACTCCCGTGTATCTGAGTTGAATACAGCGATTTCCAACGGCTTTCCTCAACCAGAGTGTGGCTAGGTTCCAAATCCCATATACGAGCGGGTAGAAGACATCTGCCTCCCATGCATACACACTTCTGAGAGTTGAGCTTATGACCTGTACCTCCACATCCAGCCTGCTGATACCCTTGGCTTCTAAAAGGCCTAGGCTCGCTGTTTGACGGAAGTGCTGGGAGAGGTAATTGGAATCTCCCGGCACACAAGACGAGTGCCTCCAAGCTCAATTCACGATTTCCCAGTAATTCTTGTGGTAGACAGGTGCTACATACTAAGTTCCATATGTGAGAAGGTAGCTGAACGCCTTGTCCAAAAGCATCTTACTTCTGAGAGTTGAGCACACCCTCAGTTCCTCACACTTCCACACTGCCTGCAGAGTGAGTTTCACACGTCTTCACCAGAGACGATTGCCAGAGGCTTCTGAGTACAAGTTAACAATGCAGAGCTGGAGGGTATCTCCAGGTGCAGTAGAGTGGTAATCTTGGAACCTCCTGACTCAGAGTACTGCTACCTTCTCACTGCCATAGGAATGCAGCTAGTTGACAGCTGGCTTCAAGACATGCTTCCCTGTGAGAGCTGAGGACAGGGCAGAACCCTCCCGCATCCTGCCTGACTGTAGGAGTAGCTGCTAACATCCTTATGTTAGTGGCTGGGAGAGGTTGCGGGAAAAGCATGTGTGAGCACTGGGCCTGAACTCCCGTGTATCTGAGTTGAATACAGCGAATTCCAATGGCCTTCTTCAATCACAGTGTAGCTAGGTTCCAACTCCCATGTCCGAGTGGGTAGCAGACATCTGCCTCCCATGCATACACACTTCTGAGAGTTGAGCTTATGGCCTGTACCTCCACATCCAGCCTGCTGGTACCCTTGGCTTCTAAAATGCCTAGGCTCGCTGTTTGACGGAAGTGCTGGGAGAGGTAATTGGAATCACCCAGCACACAAGACTAGTGCCTCCAAGCTCAGTTCAGCGATTTCCTAGTAATTCCTGTGGTAGACTGGTGCTACATACTAAGTTCCATACGTGAGAGGGTAGCTGAACGCCTTGTCCAAAACCATCTTACTTCTGAGAGTTGAGCTCAGCCTCAGTCCCTCACAGTTCCACACTGCCTGCATAGTGAGTTTCGCAGGTCTTCAGCAGAGACGTTTGCCAGAGGCTTCTGAGACGCAGGGTTACAATGCAGACCTGGAGGGTACCTCCAGCTGCAGTAGAGTGCTAATCTTGGAACCTCCTGACTCAGAGTACTGCTACATTCTCACTGCCATAGGAATGCAGCTAGTTGACAGCTGGCTTCAAAACATGCTTCCCTGTGAGAGCTGAGGACAGGGCAGAACCCTCCCGCATGCTGCCTGACTCTAGGAGTAGCTGCTAACATCCTAATGTTAGTGGCTGGGAGAGGTTGCGGGAAAAGCATGTGTGACCACTGGGCCTGAACTCCCGTGTATCTGAGTTGAATACAGTGATTTCCAATGGCCTTCTTCAATCACAGTGTAGCTAGGTTCCAACTCCCATGTCCGAGTGGGTAGCAGACATCTGCCTCCCATGCATACACACTTCTGAGAGTTGAGCTTATGGCCTGTACCTCCACAGCCAGCCTGCTGGTACCCTTGGCTTCTAAAAGGCCTAGGCTCGCTGTTTGACGGAAGTGCTGGGAGAGGTAATTGGAATCACCCGGCACACAAGACTAGTGCCTCCAAGCTCAGTTCAGCGATTTCCTAGTAATTCCTGAGGTAGACTGGTGCTACATACTAAGTTCCATATGTGAGATAGTAGAGAAACGCCTTGTCCAAAGCACCTTAATTCTGAGAGTTGAGCCCACCCTCAGTCCCTTGCAGTTCCACACTGCCTGCAGAGTGAGTTTCACACGTCTTCACAAGAGACGATTGCCAGAGTCTTCTGAGTACAAGTTAACAATGCAGACCTGGAGGGTATCTCCAGGTGCAGTAGAGTGGTAATCTTGGAACCTCCTGACTCAGAGTACTGCTACCTTCTCACTGCCATAAGAATGAAGCTAGTTGACAGCTGGCTTCAAGACATGCTTCCCTGTGAGAGCAGAGGACAGGGCAGAACCCTCCCGCATCCTGCCTGACTGTAGGAGTAGCTGCTAACATCCTAATGTTAGTGGCTGGGAGAGGTTGCGGGAAAAGCATGTGTGAGCACTGGGCCTGAACTCCCGTGTATGTGAGTTGAATACAGCGATTTCCAATGGCCTTCTTCAATCACAGTGTAGCTAGGTTCCAACTCCCATGTCCGAGTGGGTAGCAGACATCTGCCTCCCATGCATAAACACTTCTGAGAGTTGAGCTTATGGCCTGTACCTCCACATCCAGCCTGCTGGTACCCTTGGCTTCTAAAAGGCCTAGGCTCGCTGTTTGACGGAAGTGCTGGGAGAGGTAATTGGAATCATCCGGCACACAAGACTAGTGCCTCCAAGCTCAGTTCAGCGATTTCCTAGTAATTCCTGTGGTAGACTGGTGCTACATACTAAGTTCCATACGTGAGAGGGTAGCTGAACGCCTTGTCCAAATCCATCTTACTTCTGAGAGTTGAGCTCAGCCTCAGTCCCTCACAGTTCCACACTGCCTGCAGAGTGAGTTTCGCAGGTCTTCAGCAGAGACGTTTGCCAGAGGCTTCTGAGACGCAGGGTAACTATGCAGACCTGGAGGGTATCCCCAGGTGCAGTCGACTGGTAATTTGGAACCTCCTGACTCAGAATACTGCTACATTCTCACTGCCATAGGAATGCAGCTAGTTGACAGCTGGCTTCAAGACATGCTTCCCTGTGAGAGCTGAGGACAGGGCAGAACCCTCCCGCATGCTGCCTGACTGTAGGAGTAGCTGCTAACATCCTTATGTTAGTGGCTGGGAGAGGTTGCGGGAAAAGCATGTGTGAGCACTGGGCCTGAACTCCCGTGTATTTGAGTTGAATACAGCGATTTCCAACGGCTTTCCTCAACCAGAGTGTAGCTAGGTTCCAAATCCCATGTACGAGCGGGTAGCAGACATCTGCCTCCCATGCATACACACTTCTGAGAGTTGAGCTTATGGCCTGTACCTCCACATCCAGCCTCCTGGTACCCTTGGCTTCTAAAAGGCCTAGGCTCGCTGTTTGACGGAAGTGCTGGGAGAGGTAATTGGAATCTCCCGGCACACAAGACGAGTGCCTCCAAGCTCAATTCACGATTTCCCAGTAATTCTTGTGGTAGACAGGTGCTACATACTAAGTTCCATATGTGAGAAGGTAGCTGAACGCCTTGTCCAAAAGCATCTTACTTCTGAGAGTTGAGCACACCCTCAGTCCCTCACACTTCCACACTGCCTGCAGAGTGAGTTTCACACGTCTTCACCAGAGACGATTGCCAGAGGCTTCTCAGTACAAGTTAACAATGCAGACATGGAGGGTATCTCCAGGTGCAGTAGAGTGGTAATCTTGGAACCTCCTGACTCTGAGTACTGCTACATTCTCACTGCCATAGGAATGCAGCTAGTTGACAGCTGGCTTCAAGACATGCTTCCCTGTGAGAGCTGAGGACAGGGCAGAACCCTCCCGCATCCTGACTGAGTGTAGGAGTAGCTGCTAACATCCTTATGTTAGTGGCTGGGAGAGGTTGCGGGAAAAGCATGTGTGAGCACTGGGCCTGAACTCCCGTGTATTTGAGTTGAATACAGCGATTTCCAATGGCCTTCTTCAATCACAGTGTAGCTAGTTTCCAACTCCCATGTCCGAGTGGGTAGCAGACATCTGCCTCCCATGCATATACACTTCTGAGAGTTGAGCTTATGGCCTGTACCTCCACATCCAGCCTGCTGGTACCCTTCGCTTCTAAAAGGCCTAGGCTCGCTGTTTGACGGAAGTGCTGGGAGAGGTAATTGGAATCACCCGGCATACAAGACTAGTGCCTCCAAGCTCAGTTCAGCGATTTCCTAGTAATTCCTGTGGTAGACTGGTGCTACATACTAAGTTCCATACGTGAGAGTGGAGCTGAACGCCTTGTCCAAAACCATCTTACTTCTGAGAGTTGAGCTCACCCTCAGTCCCTCACAGTTCAACACTGCCTGCAGAGTGAGTTTCGCAAGTCTTCAGCAGAGACGTTTGCCAGAGGCTTCTGAGACGCAGGGTAACAATGCAGACCTGGAGGGTATCCCCAGGTGCTCTCCACTGGTAATCTTGGAACCTCCTGACTCAGAATACTGCTACCTTCTCACTGCCATAGGAATGCAGCTATTTGACAGCTGGCTGGCTTCAAGACATGCCTCCCTGAGAGATCTGAGGACAGGGCAGAACCCTCCCGCATGCTGCCTGACTGTAGGAGTAGCTGCTAACATCCTAATGTTAGTGGCAGGGATTGGTTGCGGGAAAAGCATGTGTGAGCACTGGGCCTGAACTCCCGTGTATCTGAGTTGAATACAGCGATTTCCAACGGGTTTCCTCAACCAGAGTGTAGCTAGGTTCCAAATCCCATGTAGGAGCGTGTAGCAGACATCTGCCTCCCATGCATACACACTTCTGAGAGTTGAGCTTATGGCCTATACCTCCACATCCACCCTGCTGGTACCCTTGGCTTCTAAAAGGCCTAGGCTCGCTGTTTGACGGAAGTGCTGGGAGAGGTAATTGGAATCTCCCGGCACACAAGACGAGGGCCTCCAAGCTCAATTCACGATTTCCCAGTAATTCTTGTGGTAGACAGGTGCTACATACTAAATTCCATATGTGAGATGGTAGCTGAACGCCTTGTCCAAAAGCATCTTACTTCTGAGAGTTGAGCCCACCCTCAGTCCCTCACACTTCCACACTGCCTGCAGAGTGAGTTTCACACGTCTTCACCAGAGACGATTGCCAGAGGCTTCTGAGTACAAGTTAACAATGCAGACCTGGAGGGTATCTCCAGGTGCAGTAGAGTGGTAATCTTGGAACCTCCTGACTCAGAGTACTGCTACCTTCTCACTGCCATAGGAATGCAGCTAGTTGACAGCTGGCTTCAAGACATGCTTCCCTGTGAGAGCTGAGGACAGGGCAGAACCCTCCCGCATCCTGCCTGACTGTAGGAGTAGCTGCTAACATCCTAATGTTAGTGGCTGGGAGAGGTTGCGGGAAAAGCATGTGTGAGCACTGGGCCTGAACTCCCGTGTATCTGAGTTGAATACAGCGATTTCCAATGGCCTTCTTCAATCACAGTGTAGCTAGGTTCCAACTCCCATGTCCGAGTGGGTAGCAGACATCTGCCTCCCATGCATACACACTTCTGAGAGTTGAGCTTATGGCCTGTACCTCCACAGCCAGCCTGCTGGTACCCTTGGCTTCTAAAAGGCCTAGGCTCGCTGTTTGACGGAAGTGCTGGGAGAGGTAATTGGAATCATCCGGCACACAAGACTAGTGCCTCCAAGCTCAGTTCAGCGATTTCCTATTAATTCCTGTGGTAGACTGGTGCTACATACTAAGTTCCATACGTGAGAGTGTAGCTGAACGCCTTGTCCAAAACCATCTTACTTCTGAGATTTGAGCTCACCCTCAGTCCCTCACAGATCGTCACTGCCTGCAGAGTGAGTTTCGCAGGTCTTCAGCAGAGACGTTTGCCAGAGGCTTCTGAGACGCAGGGTAACAATGCAGACCTGGAGGGTATCCCCAGGTGCAGTCGACTGGTAATCTTGGATCCTCCTGACTCAGAATACTGCTACCTTCTCACTGCCATAGGAATGCAGCTAGTTGACAGCTGGCTTCAAGACATGCTTCCCTGTGAGAGCTGAGGACAGGGCAGAACCCTCCCGCATGCTGCCTGACTGTAAGAGTAGCTGCTAACATCCTAATGTTAGTGGCTGGGAGAGGTTGCGGGAGAAGCATGTGTGAGCACTGGGCCTGAACTCCCGTGTATCTGAGTTGAATACAGCGATTTCCAACGGCTTTCCTCAACCAGAGTGTAGCTAGGTTCCAAATCCCATGTACGAGCGGGTAGCAGACATCTGCCTCCCATGCATACACACTTCTGGGAGTTGAGCTTATGGCCTGTACCTCCACATCCAGCCTGCTGGTACCCTTGGCTTCTAAAAGGCCTAGGCTCGCTGTTTGACAGAAGTGCTGGGAGAGGTAATTGGAATCACCCGGCACACAAGACTAGTGCCTCCAAGCTCAGTTCAGCGATTTCCTAGTAATTCCTGTGGTAGACTGGTGCTACATACTAAGTTCCATACGTGAGAGGGTAGCTGAACGCCTTGTCCAAAACCATCTTACTTCTGAGAGTTGAGCTCACCCTCAGTCCCTCACAGTTCCACACTGCCTGCAGAGTGAGTTTCGCAGGTCTTCAGCAGAGACGTTTGCCAGAGGCTTCTGAGAGGCAGGGTAACAATGCAGACCTGGAGGGTATCTCCAGGTGCAGTAGAGTGGTAATCTTGGAACCTCCTGACTCAGAGTACTGCTACCTTCTCACTGCCATAGGAATGCAGCTAGTTGACAGCTGGCTTCAAGACATGCTTCCCTGTGAGAGCTGAGGACAGGGCAGAACCCTCCTGCATCCTGCCTGACTGTAGGAGTAGCTGCTAACATCCTAATGTTAGTGGCTGAGAGAGGTTGGGGTAAAAGCAAGTGTGAGCACTGGGCCTGAACTCCCGTGTATCTGAGTTGAATACAGCGATTTCCAATGGCCTTCTTCAATCACAGTGTAGCTAGGTTCCAACTCCCATGTCCGAGTGGGTAGCAGACATCTGCCTCCCATGCATACACACTTCTGAGAGTTGAGCTTATGGCCTATACCTCCACATCCAGCCTGCTGGTACCCTTGGCTTCTAAAAGGCCTAGGCTCGCTGTTTGACGGAAGTGCTGGGAGAGGTAATTGGAATCACCCGGCACACAAGACTAGTGCCTCCAAGCTCAGTTCAGCGATTTCCTAGTCATTCCTGTGGTAGACTGGTGCTACATACTAAGTTCCATACGTGAGAGTGTAGCTGAACGCCTTGTCCAAAACCATCTTACTTCTGAGAGTTGAGCTCACCCTCAGTCCCTCACAGATCGACACTGCCTGCAGAGTGAGTTTCGCAGGTCTTCAGCAGAGACGTTTGCCAGAGGCTTCTGAGACGCAGGGTAACAATGCAGACCTGGAGGGTATCCCCAGGTGCAGTCGACTGGTAATCTTGGAACCTCCTGACTCAGAATACTGCTACCTTCTCACTGCCATAGGAATGCAGCTAGTTGACAGCTGGCTTCAAGACATGCTTCCCTGTGAGTGCTGAGGACAGGGCAGAACCCTCCCGCATGCTGCCTGACTGTAGGAGTAGCTGCTAACATCCTAATGTTAGTGGCTGGGAGAGGTTGCGGGAAAAGCATGTGTGAGCACTGGGCCTGAACTCCCGTGTATCTGAGTTGAATACAGCGATTTCCAACGGCTTTCCTCAACCAGAGTGTAGCTAGGTTCCAAATCCCATGTACGAGCGGGTAGCAGACATCTGCCTCCCATGCATACACACTTCTGAGAGTTGAGCTTATGGCCTGTACCTCCACAGCCAGCCTGCTGGTACCCTTGGCTTCTAAAAGGCCTAGGCTCGCTGTTTGACGGAAGTGCTGGGAGAGGTAATTGGAATCTCCCGGCACACAAGACGAGTGCCTCCAAGCTCAATTCACGATTTCCCAGTAATTCTTGTGGTAGACAGATGCTACATACTAAGTTCCGTATGTGAGATGGTAGCTGAACACCTTGTCCAAAAGCATCTTACTTCTGAGAGTTGAGCCCACCCTCAGTCCCTCACAGTTCCACACTGCCTGCAGAGTGAGTTTCACACGTCTTCACCAGAGACGATTGCCAGAGGCTTCTGAGTACAAGTTAACAATGCAGACCTGGAGGGTATCTCCAGGTGCAGTAGAGTGGTAATCTTGGAACCTCCTGACTCAGAGTACTGCTACCTTCTCACTGCCATAGGAATGCAGCTAGTTGACAGCTGGCTTCAAGACATGCTTCCCTGTGAGAGCTGAGGACAGGGCAGAACCCTCGTGCATCCTGCCTGACTGTAGGAGTAGCTGCTAACATCCTAATGTTAGTGGCTGGGAGAGGTTGCGGGAAAAGCATGTGTGAGCACTGGGCCTGAACTCCCGTGTATCTGAGTTGAATACAGCGATTTCTTATGGCCTTCTTCAATCACAGTGTAGCTAGGTTCCAACTCCCATGTCCGAGTGGGTAGCAGACATCTGCCTCCCATGCATATACACTTCTGAGAGTTGAGCTTATGGCCTGTACCTCCACATCCAGCCTGCTGGTACCCTTGGCTTCTAGAAGGCCTAGGCTCGCTGTTTGACGGAAGTGCTGGGAGAGGTAATTGGAATCACCCGGCACACAAGACTAGTACCTCCAAGCTCAGTTCAGCGGTTTCCTAGTAATTCCTGTGGTAGACTGGTGCTACATACTAAGTTCCATACGTGAGAGGGTAGCTGAACGCCTTGTCCAAAACCATCTTACTTCTGAGAGTTGAGCTCAGCCTCAGTCCCTCACAGTTCCACACTGCCTGCAGAGTGAGTTTCGCAGGTCTTCAGCAGAGACGTTTGCCAGAGGCTTCTGAGACGCAGGGTAACAATGCAGACCTGGAGGGTATCCCCAGGTGCAGTCGACTGGTAAACTTGGAACCTCCTGACTCAGAATACTGCTACCTTCTCACTGCCATAAGAATAAAGCTAGTTGACAGCTGGCTTCAAGACATGCTTCCCTGTGAGAGCTGAGGACAGGGCAGAACTCTCCCGCATGCTGCCTGACTGTAGGAGTAGCTGCTAACATCCTAATGTTAGTGGCTGGGAGAGGTGGCGGGAAAAGCATGTGTGAGCACTGGGGCTGAACTCCCGTGTATCTGAGTTGAATACAGCCATTTCCAACGACTTTCCTCAACCAGAGTGTAGCTAGGTTCCAAATCCCATGTACGAGCGGGTAGCAGACATCTGCCTCCCATGCATACACACTTCTGAGAGTTGAGCTTATGGCCTGTACCTCCACATCCAGCCTGCTGGTACCCTTCGCTTCTAAAAGGCCTAGGCTCCCTGTTTGACGGAAGTGCTGGGAGAGGTAATTGGAATCACCCGGCACACAAGACTAGTGCCTCCAAGCTCAGTTCAGCGATTTCCTAGTAATTCCTGTGGTAGACTGGTGCTACATACTAAGTTCCATACGTGAGAGTGGAGCTGAACGCCTTGTCCAAAACCATCTTACTTCTGAGAGTTGAGCTCACCCTCAGTCCCTCACAGTTCAACACTGCCTGCAGAGTGAGTTTCGCAGGTCTTCAGCAGAGACGTTTGCCAGAGGCTTCTGAGACGCAGGGTGACAATGCAGACCTGGAGGGTATCCCCAGGTGCTCTCCACTGGTAATCTTGGAACCTCCTGACTCAGAATACTGCTACCTTCTCACTGCCATAGGAATGCAGCTATTTGACAGCTGGCTGGCTTCAAGACATGCTTCTCTGTGAGAGCTGAGGACAGGGCAGAACCCTCCCGCATCCTGCCTGACTGTAGGAGTAGCTGCTAACATCCTAATGTTTGTGGCTGGGAGAGGTTGCGGGAAAAGCATGTGTGAGCACTGGGCCTGAACTCCCGTGTATCTGGGTTGAATACAGCGATTTCCAATGGCCTTCTTCAATCACAGTGTAGCTAGGTTCCAACTCCCATGTCCGAGTGGGTAGCAGACATCTGCCTCCCATGCATATACACTTCTGAGAGTTGAGCTTATGGCCTGTACCTCCACATCCAGCCTGCTGGTACCCTTGGCTTCTAAAAGGCCTAGGCTCGCTGTTTGACGGAAGTGCTGGGAGAGGTAATTGGAAACACCCGGCACACAAGACTAGTGCCTCCAAGCTCAGTTCAGCGATTTCCTAGTAATTCCTGTGGTAGACTGGTGCTATATACTAAGTTCCATACGTGAGAGGGTAGCTGAACACCTTGTCCAAAACCATCTTACTTCTGAGAGTTAAGCTCAGCCTCAGTCCCTCACAGTTCCACACTGCCTGCAGAGTGAGTTTCGCAGGTCTTCAGCAGAGACGTTTGCCAGAGGCTTTTAGACGCAGGGTAACAATGCAGACATGGAGGGTATCCCCAGGTGCAGTCGACTGGTAATCTTGGAACCTCCTGACTCAGAATACTGCTACCTTCTCACTGCCATAGGAATGCAGCTAGTTGACAGCTAACTGGCTTCAAGACATGCTTATCTGGGAGAGCTGAGGACAGGGCAGAACCCTCCCGCATGCTGCCTGACTATAGGAGTAGCTGCTAACATCCTAATGTTAGTGGCTGGGAGAAGTTGCGGGAAAAGCATGTGTGAGCACTGGGCCTGAACTCCCGTGTATCTGAGTTGAATACAGCGATTTCCAACGGCTTTTCTCAACCAGAGTGTAGCTAGGTTCCAAATCCCATGTACGAGCGGGTAGCAGACATCTGCCTCCCATGCATACACACTTCTGAGAGTTGAGCTCATGGCCTGTACCTCCACAGCCAGCCTGCTGGTACCCTTGGCTTCTAAAAGGCCTAGGCTCGCTGTTTGACGGAAGTGCCTGGAGAGGTAATTGGAATCTCCCGGCACACAAGACGAGTGCCTCCAAGCTCAATTCACGATTTCCCAGTAATTCTTGTGGTAGACAGGTGCTACATACTAAGTTCCATATGTGAGAAGGTAGCTGAACGCCTTGTCCAAAAGCATCTTACTTCTGAGAGTTGAGCCCACCCTCAGTCCCTCACACTTCCACACTGCCGGCAGAGTGAGTTTCACACGTCTTCACCAGAGACGATTGCCAGAGGCTTCTGAGTACAAGTTAACAATGCAGACCTGGAGGGTATCTCCAGGTGCAGTAGAGTGGTAATCTTGGAACCTCCTGACTCAGAGTACTGCTACCTTCTCACTGCCATAGGAATGCAGCTAGTTGACAGCTGGCTTCAAGACATGCTTCCCTGTGAGAGCTGAGGACAGGGCAGAACCCTCCCGCATCCTGCCTGACTGTAGGAGTAGCTGCTAACATCCTAATGTTAGTGGCTGGGAGAGGTTGCGGGAAAAGCATGTGTGAGCACTGGGCCTGAACTCCCGTGTATCTGAGTTGAATACAGCGATTTCCAATGGCCTTCTTCAATCACAGTGTAGCTAGGTTCCAACTCCCATGTCCGAGTGGGTAGCAGACATCTGCCTCCCATGCATATACACTTCTGAGAGTTGAGCTTATGGCCTGTACCTCCACATCCAGCCTGCTGGTACCCTTGGCTTCTAAAAGGCCTAGGCTCGCTGTTTGACGGAAGTGCTGGGAGAGGTAATTGGAATCACCCGGCACACAAGACTAGTGCCTCCAAGCTCAGTTCAGCGATTTCCTAGTAATTCCTGTGGTAGACTGGTGCTACATACTAAGTTCCATACGTGAGAGGGTAGCTGAACGCCTTGTCGAAAACCATCTTACTTCTGCGAGTTGAGCTCACCCACAGTCCCTCACAGTTCCACACTGCCTGCAGAGTGAGTTTCGCAGGTCTTCAGCAGAGACGTTTGCCAGAGGCTTCTGAGACGCAGGGTAACAATGCAGACCTGGAGGGTATCCCCAGGTGCAGTCGACTGGTAATCTTGGAACCTCCTGACTCAGAATACTGCTACCTTCTCACTGCCATAGGAATGCAGCTAGTTGACAGCTAACTGGCTTCAAGACATGCTTCTCTGAGAGAGCTGAGGACAGGGCAGAACCCTCCCGCATGCTGCCTGACTATAGGAGTAGCTACTAACATCCTAATGTTAGTGGCTGGGAGAAGTTGCGGGAAAAGCATGTGTGAGCACTGGGCCTGAACTCCCGTGTATCTGAGTTGAATACAGTGATTTCCAACGGCTTTTCTCAACCAGAGTATAGCTAGGTTCCAAATCCCATGTACGAGCGGGTAGCGGACATCTGCCTCCCATGCATACACACTTCTGAGAGTTGAGCTCATGGCCTGTACCTCCACAGCCAACCTGCTGGTACCCTTGGCTTCTAAAAGGCCTAGGCTCGCTGTTTGACGGAAGTGCTGGGAGAGGTAATTGGAATCTCCCGGCACACAAGACGAGTGCCTCCAAGCTCAATTCACGATTTCCCAGTAATTCTTGTGGTAGACAGGTGCTACATACTAAGTTCCATATGTGAGATGGTAGCTGAACGCCTTGTCCAAAAGCATCTTACTTCTGAGAGTTGAGTCCACGCTCAGTCCTCACAGTTCCACACTGCCTGCAGAGTGAGTTTCACACGTCTTCACCAGAGACGATTGCCAGAGGCTTCTGAGTACAAGTTAACAATGCAGACCTGGAGGGTATCTCCAGGTGCAGTAGAGTGGTAATCTTGGAACCTCCTGAGTCAGAGTACTGCTACCTTCTCACTGCCATAGGAATGCAGCTAGTTGACAGCTGGCTTCAAGACATGCTTCCCTGTGAGAGCTGAGGACAGGGCAGAACCCTCCCGCATCCTGCCTGACTGTAGGAGTAGCTGCTAACATCCTAATGTTAGTGGCTGGGAGAGGTTGCTGGAAAAGCATGTGTGAGCACTGGGCCTGAACTCCCGTGTATCTGGGTTGAATACAGCGATTTCCAATGGCCTTCTTCAATCACAGTGTAGCTAGGTTCCAACTCCCATGTCCGAGTGGGTAGCAGACATCTGCCTCCCATGCATATACACTTCTGAGAGTTGAGCTTATGGCCTGTACCTCCACATCCAGCCTGCTGGTACCCTTGGCTTCTAAAAGGCCTAGGCTCGCTGTTTGACGGAAGTGCTGGGAGAGGTAATTGGAATCACCCGGCACACAAGACTAGTGCCTCCAAGCTCAGTTCAGCGATTTCCTAGTAATTCCTGTGGTAGACTGGTGCTATATACTAAGTTATTTACGTGAGAGGGTAGCTGAACGCCTTGTCCAAAACCATCTTACATCTGATAGTTGAGCTCAGCCTCAGTCCCTCACAGTTCCACACTGCCTGCAGAGTGAGTTTCGCAGGTCTTCAGCAGAGACGTTTTCCATAGGCTTCTGAGACGCAGGGTAACAATGCAGACCTGGAGGGTATCCCCAGGTGCAGTCGACTGGTAATCTTGGAACCTCCTGACTCAGAATACTGCTACCTTCTCACTGCCATAGGAATGCAGCTAGTTGACAGCTAACTGGCTTCAAGACATGCTTCTCTGAGAGAGCTGAGGACAGGGCAGAACCCTCCCGCATGCTGCCTGACTGTAGGAGTAGCTGCTAACATCCTTATGTTAGTGGCTGGGAGAGGTTGCGGGAAAAGCATGTGTGAGCACTGGGCCTGAACTCCCGTGTATCTGAGTTGAATACAGCGATTTCCAACGGCTTTCCTCAACCTGAGTGTAGCTAGGTTCCAAATCCCATGTACGAGCGGGTAGCAGACATCTGCCTCCCATGCATACACACTTCTGAGAGTTGAGCTTATGGCCTGTACCTCCACATCCAGCCTGCTGGAACCCTTCGCTTCTAAAAGGCCTAGGCTCGCTGTTTGACGGAAGTGCTGGGAGAGGGAATTGGAATCTCCCGGGACACAAGACCAGTGCCTCCAAGCTCAATTCACGATTTCCCAGTAATTCTTGTGGTAGACAGGTGCTACATACTAAGTTCCATATGTGAGAAGGTAGCTGAACGCCTTCTCCAAAAGCATCTTACTTCTGAGAGTTGAGCACACCCTCAGTCCCTCACACTTTCACACTGCCTGCAGAGTGAGTTTCACACGTCTTCACCAGAGAGGATTGCCAGAGTCTTCTGAGTACAAATTAACAATGCAGACTTGGAGGGTATCTCCAGGTGCAGTCGACTGGTAATCTTGGAACCTCCTGACTCAGAGTACTGCTACCTTCTCACTGCCATAGGAATGCAGCTAGTTGACAGCTGGCTTCAAGACATGCTTCCCTGTGAGAGCTGAGGACAGGGCAGAACCCTCCCGCATCCTGCCTGACTGTAGGAGTAGCTGCTAACATCCTAATGTTAGTGGCTGGGAGATGTTGCGGGAAATGCATGTGTGAGCACTGGGCCTGAACTCCCGTGTATCTGAGTTGAATACAGCGATTTCCAATGGTCTTCTTCAATCACAGTGTAGCTAGGTTCCAACTCCCATGTCCGAGTGGGTAGCAGACATCTGCCTCCCATGCATATACACTTCTGATAGTTGAGCTTATGGCCTGTACCTCCACAGCCAGCCTGCTGGTACCCTTGGCTTCTAAAAGGCCTAGGCTCGCTGTTTGACGGAAGTGCTGGGAGAGGTGATTGGAATCACCCGGCACACAAGACTAGTGCCTCCAAGCTCAGTTCAGCGATTTCCTAGTAATTCTTGTGGTAGACTGGTGCTACATACTAAGTTCCATACGTGAGAGGGTAGCTGAACGCCTTGTCCAAATCCATGTTACTTCTGAGAGTTGAGCTCAGCCTCAGTCCCTCACAGTTCCACACTGCCTGCAGAGTGAGTTTCGCAGGTCTTCAGCAGAGACGTTTGCCAGAGGCTTCTGAGACGCAGGGTAACAATGCAGACCTGGAGGGTATCCCCAGGTGCAGTCGACTGGTAATCTTGGAACCTCCTGACTCAGAATACTGCTACCTTCTCACTGCCATAGGAATGCAGCTAGTTGACAGCTGGCTTCAAGACATGCTTCCCTGTGAGAGCTGAGGACAGGGCAGAACCCTCCCGCATCCTGCCTGACTGTAGGAGTAGCTGCTAACCTCCTTATGTTAGTGGCTGGGAGAGGTTGCGGGAAAAGCATGTGTGAGCACTGGGCCTGAACTCCCGTGTACCTGAGTTGAATGCAGCGATTTCCAACGGGTTTCCTCAACCAGAGTGTAGCTAGGTTCCAAATCCCATGTACGAGCGGGTAGCAGACATCTGCCTCCCATGCATACACACTTCTGAGAGTTGAGCTTATGGCCTGAACCTCCACAGCCAGCCTGCTGGTACCCTTGGCTTCTAAAAGGCCTAGGCTCTCTGTTTGACGGAAGTGCAGGGAGAGGTAATTGGAATCACCCGGCACACAAGACTAGTGCCTCCAAGCTCAGTTCAGCGATTTCCTAGTAATTCCTGTGGTAGACTGGTGCCACATACTAAGTTCCATACGTGAGAGGGTAGCTGAACGCCTTGTCCAAAACCATCTTACTTCTGAGAGTTGAGCTCAGCCTCAGTCCCTCAGAGTTCCACACTGCCTGCAGAGTGAGTTTCGCAGGTCTTCAGCAGAGACGTTTGCCAGAGGCTTCTGAGACGCAGGGTAACAATGCAGACCTGGAGGGTATCCCCAGGTGCAGTCGACTGGTAATCTTGGAACCTCCTGACTCAGAATACTGCTACCTTCTCACTGCCATAGGAATGCAGCTAATTGACAGCTGGCTTCAAGACATGCTTCCCTGTGAGAGCTGAGGACAGGGCAGAACCCTCTCGCATGCTGCCTGACTGTAGGAGTAGCTGCTAACATCCTTATGTTAGTGGCTGGGAGAGGTTGCGGGAAAAGCATGTGTGAGCACTGGGCATGAACTCCCGTGTATCTGAGTAGAATACAGCGATTTCCTACGGCTTTCCTCAACCAGAGTGTAGCTAGGTTCCAAGTCCCATGTACGAGCGGGTAGCAGACATCTGCCTCCCATGCATACACACTTCTGAGAGTTGAGCTTATGGCCTGTACGTCCACAGCCATCCTGCTGGTACCCTTTGCTTCTAAAAGGCCTAGGCTCGCTGTTTGACGGAAGTGCTGGGAGAGGTAATTGGAATCACCCGGCACACAAGAGTAGTGCCTCCAAGCTCAGTTCAGCGATTTCCTAGTAATTCCTGTGGTAGACTGGTGCTACATACTAAGTTCCATACGTGAGAGGGTAGCTGAACGCCTTGTCCAAAACCATCTTACTTCTGAGAGTTGAGCTCAGCCTCAGTCCCTCACAGTTCGACACTGCCGGCAGAGTGAGTTTCACACGTCTTCACCAGAGACGATTGCCAGAGGTTTCTGAGTACAAGTTAACAATGCAGACCTGGAGGGTATCTCCAGGTGCAGTAGAGTGGTAATCTGGGAACCTCCTGACTCAGAATACTGCTACCTTCTCACTGCCATAGGAATGTAGGTAGTTGACAGCTGGCTTCAAGACATGCTTCCCTGTGAGAGCTGAGGACAGGGCAGAACCCTCTCGCATCCTGCCTGACTGTAGGAGTAGCTGCTACCATCCTTACGTTAGTGGCTGGGAGAGGTTGCGGGAAAAGGATGTGTGAGCACTGGGCCTGAACTCCCGTGTATCTGAGTTGAATACAGCGATTTCCAATGGCCTTCTTCAATCACAGTGTAGCTAGGTTCCAACTCCCATGTCCGAGTGGGTAGCAGACATCTGCCTCCCATGCATACACACTTCTGAGAGTTGAGCTTATGGCCTGTACCTCCACATCCAGCCTGCTGGTACCCTTGGCTTCTAAAAGGCCTAGGCTCGCTGTTTGACGGAAGTGCTGGGAGAGGTAATTGGAATCACCCGGCACACAAGACTAGTGCCTCCAAGCTCAGTTCAGCGATTTCCTAGTAATTCCTGTGGTAGACTGGTGCTACATACTAAGTTCCATACGTGAGAGGGTAGCTGAACGCCTTGTCCAAAACCATCTTACTTCTGAGAGTTGAGCTCATCCTCAGTCCCTCACAGTTCCACACTGCCTGCAGAGTGAGTTTCGCAGGTCTTCAGCAGAGACGTTTGCCAGAGGCTTCTGAGACGCAGGGTAACAATGCAGACCTGGAGGGTATCCCCAGGTGCAGTCGACTGGTAATCTTGGAACCTCCTGACTCAGAATACTGCTACCTTCTCACTGCCATAGGAATGCAGCTAGTTGACAGCTGGCTTCAAGACATGCTTCCCTGTGAGAGCTGAGGACAGGGCAGAACCCTCCCGCACGCTGCCTGACTGTAGGAGTAGCTGCTACCATCCTTATGTTAGTGGCTGGGAGAGGTTGCGGGAAAAGCATGTGTGAGCACTGGGCCTGAACCCCCGTGTATCTGAGTTGAATACAGCGATTTCCAATGGCCTTCTTCAATCACAGTGTAGCTAGGTTCCAACTCCCATGTCCGAGTGGGTAGCAGACATCTGCCTCCCATGCATATACACTTCTGAGAGTTGAGCTTATGGCCTGTACCTCCACATCCAGCCTGCTGGTACCCTTGGCTTCTAAAAGGCCTAGGCTCGCTGTTTGACGGAAGTGCTGGGAGAGGTAATTGGAATCACCCGGCACACAAGACTAGTGCCTCCAAGCTCAGTTCAGCGATTTCCTAGTACTTCCTGTGGTAGACTGGTGCTACATACTAAGTTCCATACGTGAGAGGGTAGCTGAACGCCTTGTCCAAAACCATCTTACTTCTGAGAGTTGAGCTCAGCCTCAGTCCCTCACAGTTCCACACTGCCTGCAGAGTGAGTTTCGCAGGTCTTCAGCAGAGACGTTTGCCAGAGGCTTCTGAGACACAGGGTAACAATGCAGACCTGGAGGGTATCACCAGGTGCAGTCGACTGGTAATCTTGGAACCTCCTGACTCAGAATACTGCTACCTTCTCACTGCCATAGGAATGCAGCTAGTTGACAGCTAGCTGGCTTCAAGACATGCCTCCCTGAGAGAGCTGAGGACAGGGCAGAACCCTCCCGCATGCTGCCTGACTGTAGGAGTAGCTGCTAACATCCTAATGTTAGTGGCTGGGAGAGGTTGCGGGAAAAGCATGTGTGAGCACTGGGCCTGAACTCCCGTGTATCTGAGTTGAATACAGCGATTTCCAACGGCTTTCCTCAACCAGAGTGTAGCTAGGTTCCAAATCCCATGTACGAGCGGGTAGCAGACATCTGCCTCCCATGCATACACACTTCTGAGAGTTGAGCTTATGGCCTGTACCTCCACATCCAGCCTACTGGTACCCTTGGCTTCTAAAAGGCCTAGGCTCGCTGTTTGACGGAAGTGCTGGGAGAGGTAATTGGAATCTCCCGGCACACAAGACGAGTGCCTCCAAGCTCAATTCACGATTTCCCAGTAATTCTTGTGGTAGACAGGTGCTACATACTAAGTTCCATATGTGAGAAGGTAGCTGAACGCCTTGTCCAAAAGCATCTTACTTCTGAGAGTTGAGCACACCCTCAGTCCCTCACACTTCCACACTGCCTGCAGAGTGAGTTTCACACGTCTTCACCAGAGACGATTGCCAGAGGCTTCTGAGCACAAGTTACAATGCAGACCTGGAGGGTATCTCCAGGTGCAGTAGAGTGGTAATCTTGGAACCTCCTGACTCAGAGTACTCGTACCTTCTCACTGCCATAGGAATGCAGCTAGTTGACAGCTGGCTTCAAGACATGCTTCCCTGTGAGAGCTGAGGACAGTGCAGAACCCTCCCGCATCCTGCCTGACTGTAGGAGTAGCTGCTAACATCCTTATGTTAGTGGCTGGGAGAGGTTGCGGGAAAAGCATGTGTGAGCACTGGGCCTGAACTCCCGTGTATCTGAGTTGAATACAGCGATTTCCAATGGCCTTCTTCAATCACAGTGTAGATAGGTTCCAACTCCCATGTCCGAGTGGGTAGCAGACATCTGCCTCCCATGCATATACACTTCTGAGAGTTGAGCTTATGGCCTATACCTCCACAGCCAGCCTGCTGGTACCCTTGGCTTCTAAAAGGCCTAGGCTCGCTGTTTGACGGAATTGCTGGGAGAGGTAATTGGAATCACCCGGCACACAAGACTAGTGCCTCCAAGCTCAGTTCAGCGATTTCCTAGTACTTCCTGTGGTAGACTGGTGCTACATACTAAGTTCCATACGTGAGAGGGTAGCTGAACGCCTTGTCCAAAACCATCTTACTTCTGAGAGTTGAGCTCAGCCTCAGTCCCTCACAGTTCCACACTGCCTGCAGAGTGAGTTTCGCAGGTCTTCAGCAGAGACGTTTGCCAGATGCTTCTGAGACGCAGGGTAACAATGCAGACCTGGAGGGTATCCCCAGGTGCAGTCGACTGGTAATCTTGGAAAATCCTGACTCAGAATACTGCTACCTTCTCACTGCCATAGGAATGCAGCTAGTGGATAGCTAGCTGGCTTCAAGACATGCTTCCCTGAGAGAGCTGAGGACAGGGCAGAACCCTCCCGCATGCTGCCTGACTGTAGGAGTACCTGCTAACATCCTAATGTTAGTGGCTGGGAGAGGTTGCGGGAAAAGCATGTGTGAGCACTGGGTCTGAACTCCCGTGTGTCTGAGTTGAATACAGCGATTTCCAACGGCTTTTCTCAAGCAGAGTGTAGCTAGGTTCCAGATCCCATGTACGAGCGGGTAGCAGACATCTGCCTCCCATGCATACACATTTCTGAGAGTTGAGCTTATGGCCTGTACCTCCACATCCAGCCTACTGGTACCCTTGGCTTCTAAAAGGCCTAGGCTCGCTGTTTGACGGAAGTGCTGGGAGAGGTAATTGGAATCTCCCGGCACACAAGACGAGTGCCTCCAAGCTCAATTCACGATTTCCCAGTAATTCTTGTGGTAGACAGGTGCTACATACTAAGTTCCATATGTGAGAAGGTAGCTGAACGCCTTGTCCAAAAGCATCTTACTTCTGAGAGTTGAGCACACCCTCAGTCCCTCACACTTCCACACTGCCTGCAGAGTGAGTTTCACACGTCTTCACCAGAGACGATTGCCAGAGGCTTCTGAGCACAAGTTACAATGCAGACCTGGAGGGTATCTCCAGGTGCAGTAGAGTGGTAATCTTGGAACCTCCTGACTCAGAGTACTCGTACCTTCTCACTGCCATAGGAATGCAGCTAGTTGACAGCTGGCTTCAAGACATGCTTCCCTGTGAGAGCTGAGGACAGTGCAGAACCCTCCCGCATCCTGCCTGACTGTAGGAGTAGCTGCTAACATCCTTATGTTAGTGGCTGGGAGAGGTTGCGGGAAAAGCATGTGTGAGCACTGGGCCTGAACTCCCGTGTATCTGAGTTGAATACAGCGATTTCCAATGGCCTTCTTCAATCACAGTGTAGATAGGTTCCAACTCCCATGTCCGAGTGGGTAGCAGACATCTGCCTCCCATGCATATACACTTCTGAGAGTTGAGCTTATGGCCTATACCTCCACAGCCAGCCTGCTGGTACCCTTGGCTTCTAAAAGGCCTAGGCTCGCTGTTTGACGGAATTGCTGGGAGAGGTAATTGGAATCACCCGGCACACAAGACTAGTGCCTCCAAGCTCAGTTCAGCGATTTCCTAGTACTTCCTGTGGTAGACTGGTGCTACATACTAAGTTCCATACGTGAGAGGGTAGCTGAACGCCTTGTCCAAAACCATCTTACTTCTGAGAGTTGAGCTCAGCCTCAGTCCCTCACAGTTCCACACTGCCTGCAGAGTGAGTTTCGCAGGTCTTCAGCAGAGACGTTTGCCAGATGCTTCTGAGACGCAGGGTAACAATGCAGACCTGGAGGGTATCCCCAGGTGCAGTCGACTGGTAATCTTGGAAAATCCTGACTCAGAATACTGCTACCTTCTCACTGCCATAGGAATGCAGCTAGTGGATAGCTAGCTGGCTTCAAGACATGCTTCCCTGAGAGAGCTGAGGACAGGGCAGAACCCTCCCGCATGCTGCCTGACTGTAGGAGTACCTGCTAACATCCTAATGTTAGTGGCTGGGAGAGGTTGCGGGAAAAGCATGTGTGAGCACTGGGTCTGAACTCCCGTGTGTCTGAGTTGAATACAGCGATTTCCAACGGCTTTTCTCAAGCAGAGTGTAGCTAGGTTCCAGATCCCATGTACGACCGGGTAGCAGACATCTGCCTCCCATGCATACACACTTCTGAGAGTTGAGCTTATGGCCTGTACCTCCACAGCCAGCCTGCTGGTACCCTTGGCTTCTAAAAGGCCTAGGCTCGCTGTTTGAGGGAAGTGCTGGGAGAGGTAATTGGAATCTCCCGGCACACAAGACGAGTGCCTCCAAGCTCAATTCACGATTTCCCAGTAATTCTTGTGGTAGACAGGTGCTACATACTAAGTTCCATATGTGAGAAGGTAGCTGAACGCCTTGTCAAAAACCATCTTACTTCTGAAAGTTGAGCTCACCCTCAGTCCCTCACAGTTCCAAACTGCCTGCAGAGTGAGTTTCGCAGGTCTTCAGCAGAGACGTTTGCCAGAGGCTTCTGAGACGCAGGGTAACAATGCAGACCTGGAGAGTATCCCCAGGTGCAGTCGACTGGTAATCTTGGAACCTCCTGACTCAGAATACTGCTACCTTCTCACTGCCATAGCAATGCAGCTAGTTGACAGCTGGCTTCAAGACATGCTTCCCTGTGAGAGCTGAGGACAGGGCAGAACCCTCCCGCATGCTGCCTGACTGTAGGAGTAGCTGCTAACATCCTAATGTTAGTGGCTGGGAGAGGTTGCGGGAAAAGCATGTGTGAGCACTGGGCCTGAACTCCCGTGTATCTGAGTTGAATACAGCGATTTCCAACGGCTTTCCTCAACCAGAGTGTAGCTAGGTTCCAAATCCCATGTACGAGCGGGTAGCAGACATCTGCCTCCCATGCACACACACTTCTGAGAGTTGAGCTTATGGCCTGTACCTCCACATCCAGCCTGCTGGTACCCTTGGCTTCTAAAAGGCCTAGGCTCGCTGTTTGACGGAAGTGCTGGGAGAGGTAATTGGAATCTCCCGGCACACAAGACGAGTGCCTCCAAGCTCAATTCACGATTTCCCAGTAATTCTTGTGGTAGACAGGTGCCACATACTAAGTTCCATATGTGAGATGGTAGCTGAACGCCTTGTCCAAAAGCATCTTACTTCTGAGAGTTGATCCCACCCTCAGTCCCTCACAGTTCCACACTGCCTGCAGAGTGAGTTTCACAGGTCTTCACCGGAGACGATTGCCAGAGGCTTCTGACTACAAGTTAACAATGCAGACCTGGAGGGTATCTCCAGGTGCAGTAGAGTGGTAATCTTGAACCTCCTGACTCAGAGTACTGCTACCTTCTCACTGCCATAGGAATGCAGCTAGTTGACAGCTGGCTTCAAGACATGCTTCCCTGTGAGAGCTGAGGACAGGGCAGAACCCTCCCGCATCCTGCCTGACTGTAGGAGTAGCTGATAACATCCTTATGTTAGTCGCTGGGAGAGGTTCCGGGAAAAGCATGTGTGAGCACTGGGCCTGAACTCCCGTGTATCTGAGTTGAATACAGCGATTTCCAATGGCCTTCTTCAATCACAGTGTAGCTAGGTTCCAACTCCCATGTCCGAGTGGGTAGCAGACACCTGCCTCCCATGCATACACACTTCTGAGAGTTGAGCTTATGGCCTGTACCTCCACATCCAGCCTGCTGGTACCCTTGGCTTCTAAAAGGCCTAGGCTCGCTGTTTGACGGAAGTGCTGGGAGAGGTAATTGGAATCACCCGGCACACAAGACTAGTGCCTCCAAGCTCAGTTCAGCGATTTCCTAGTAATTCCTGTGGTAGACTGGTGCTACATACTAAGTTCCATACGTGAGAGGGTAGCTGAACGCCTTGTCCAAAACCATCTTACTTCTGAGAGTTGAGCTCATCCTCAGTCCCTCACAGTTCCACACTGCCTGCAGAGTGAGTTTCGCAGGTCTTCAGCAGAGACGTTTGCCAGAGGCTTCTGAGACGCAGGGTAACAATGCAGACCTGGAGGGTATCCCCAGGTGCAGTCGACTGGTAATCTTGGAACCTCCTGACTCAGAATACTGCTACCTTCTCACTGCCATAGGAATGCAGCTAGTTGACAGCTGGCTTCAAGACATGCTTCCCTGTGAGAGCTGAGGACAGGGCAGAACCCTCCCGCACGCTGCCTGACTGTAGGAGTAGCTGCTACCATCCTTATGTTAGTGGCTGGGAGAGGTTGCGGGAAAAGCATGTGTGAGCACTGGGCCTGAACCCCCGTGTATCTGAGTTGAATACAGCGATTTCCAATGGCCTTCTTCAATCACAGTGTAGCTAGGTTCCAACTCCCATGTCCGAGTGGGTAGCAGACATCTGCCTCCCATGCATATACACTTCTGAGAGTTGAGCTTATGGCCTGTACCTCCACATCCAGCCTGCTGGTACCCTTGGCTTCTAAAAGGCCTAGGCTCGCTGTTTGACGGAAGTGCTGGGAGAGGTAATTGGAATCACCCGGCACACAAGACTAGTGCCTCCAAGCTCAGTTCAGCGATTTCCTAGTACTTCCTGTGGTAGACTGGTGCTACATACTAAGTTCCATACGTGAGAGGGTAGCTGAACGCCTTGTCCAAAACCATCTTACTTCTGAGAGTTGAGCTCAGCCTCAGTCCCTCACAGTTCCACACTGCCTGCAGAGTGAGTTTCGCAGGTCTTCAGCAGAGACGTTTGCCAGAGGCTTCTGAGACACAGGGTAACAATGCAGACCTGGAGGGTATCACCAGGTGCAGTCGACTGGTAATCTTGGAACCTCCTGACTCAGAATACTGCTACCTTCTCACTGCCATAGGAATGCAGCTAGTTGACAGCTAGCTGGCTTCAAGACATGCCTCCCTGAGAGAGCTGAGGACAGGGCAGAACCCTCCCGCATGCTGCCTGACTGTAGGAGTAGCTGCTAACATCCTAATGTTAGTGGCTGGGAGAGGTTGCGGGAAAAGCATGTGTGAGCACTGGGCCTGAACTCCCGTGTATCTGAGTTGAATACAGCGATTTCCAACGGCTTTCCTCAACCAGAGTGTAGCTAGGTTCCAAATCCCATGTACGAGCGGGTAGCAGACATCTGCCTCCCATGCATACACACTTCTGAGAGTTGAGCTTATGGCCTGTACCTCCACATCCAGCCTACTGGTACCCTTGGCTTCTAAAAGGCCTAGGCTCGCTGTTTGACGGAAGTGCTGGGAGAGGTAATTGGAATCTCCCGGCACACAAGACGAGTGCCTCCAAGCTCAATTCACGATTTCCCAGTAATTCTTGTGGTAGACAGGTGCTACATACTAAGTTCCATATGTGAGAAGGTAGCTGAACGCCTTGTCCAAAAGCATCTTACTTCTGAGAGTTGAGCACACCCTCAGTCCCTCACACTTCCACACTGCCTGCAGAGTGAGTTTCACACGTCTTCACCAGAGACGATTGCCAGAGGCTTCTGAGCACAAGTTACAATGCAGACCTGGAGGGTATCTCCAGGTGCAGTAGAGTGGTAATCTTGGAACCTCCTGACTCAGAGTACTCGTACCTTCTCACTGCCATAGGAATGCAGCTAGTTGACAGCTGGCTTCAAGACATGCTTCCCTGTGAGAGCTGAGGACAGTGCAGAACCCTCCCGCATCCTGCCTGACTGTAGGAGTAGCTGCTAACATCCTTATGTTAGTGGCTGGGAGAGGTTGCGGGAAAAGCATGTGTGAGCACTGGGCCTGAACTCCCGTGTATCTGAGTTGAATACAGCGATTTCCAATGGCCTTCTTCAATCACAGTGTAGATAGGTTCCAACTCCCATGTCCGAGTGGGTAGCAGACATCTGCCTCCCATGCATATACACTTCTGAGAGTTGAGCTTATGGCCTATACCTCCACAGCCAGCCTGCTGGTACCCTTGGCTTCTAAAAGGCCTAGGCTCGCTGTTTGACGGAATTGCTGGGAGAGGTAATTGGAATCACCCGGCACACAAGACTAGTGCCTCCAAGCTCAGTTCAGCGATTTCCTAGTACTTCCTGTGGTAGACTGGTGCTACATACTAAGTTCCATACGTGAGAGGGTAGCTGAACGCCTTGTCCAAAACCATCTTACTTCTGAGAGTTGAGCTCAGCCTCAGTCCCTCACAGTTCCACACTGCCTGCAGAGTGAGTTTCGCAGGTCTTCAGCAGAGACGTTTGCCAGATGCTTCTGAGACGCAGGGTAACAATGCAGACCTGGAGGGTATCCCCAGGTGCAGTCGACTGGTAATCTTGGAAAATCCTGACTCAGAATACTGCTACCTTCTCACTGCCATAGGAATGCAGCTAGTGGATAGCTAGCTGGCTTCAAGACATGCTTCCCTGAGAGAGCTGAGGACAGGGCAGAACCCTCCCGCATGCTGCCTGACTGTAGGAGTACCTGCTAACATCCTAATGTTAGTGGCTGGGAGAGGTTGCGGGAAAAGCATGTGTGAGCACTGGGTCTGAACTCCCGTGTGTCTGAGTTGAATACAGCGATTTCCAACGGCTTTTCTCAAGCAGAGTGTAGCTAGGTTCCAGATCCCATGTACGAGCGGGTAGCAGACATCTGCCTCCCATGCATACACACTTCTGAGAGTTGAGCTTATGGCCTGTACCTCCACATCCAGCCTACTGGTACCCTTGGCTTCTAAAAGGCCTAGGCTCGCTGTTTGACGGAAGTGCTGGGAGAGGTAATTGGAATCTCCCGGCACACAAGACGAGTGCCTCCAAGCTCAATTCACGATTTCCCAGTAATTCTTGTGGTAGACAGGTGCTACATACTAAGTTCCATATGTGAGAAGGTAGCTGAACGCCTTGTCCAAAAGCATCTTACTTCTGAGAGTTGAGCACACCCTCAGTCCCTCACACTTCCACACTGCCTGCAGAGTGAGTTTCACACGTCTTCACCAGAGACGATTGCCAGAGGCTTCTGAGCACAAGTTACAATGCAGACCTGGAGGGTATCTCCAGGTGCAGTAGAGTGGTAATCTTGGAACCTCCTGACTCAGAGTACTCGTACCTTCTCACTGCCATAGGAATGCAGCTAGTTGACAGCTGGCTTCAAGACATGCTTCCCTGTGAGAGCTGAGGACAGTGCAGAACCCTCCCGCATCCTGCCTGACTGTAGGAGTAGCTGCTAACATCCTTATGTTAGTGGCTGGGAGAGGTTGCGGGAAAAGCATGTGTGAGCACTGGGCCTGAACTCCCGTGTATCTGAGTTGAATACAGCGATTTCCAATGGCCTTCTTCAATCACAGTGTAGATAGGTTCCAACTCCCATGTCCGAGTGGGTAGCAGACATCTGCCTCCCATGCATATACACTTCTGAGAGTTGAGCTTATGGCCTATACCTCCACAGCCAGCCTGCTGGTACCCTTGGCTTCTAAAAGGCCTAGGCTCGCTGTTTGACGGAATTGCTGGGAGAGGTAATTGGAATCACCCGGCACACAAGACTAGTGCCTCCAAGCTCAGTTCAGCGATTTCCTAGTACTTCCTGTGGTAGACTGGTGCTACATACTAAGTTCCATACGTGAGAGGGTAGCTGAACGCCTTGTCCAAAACCATCTTACTTCTGAGAGTTGAGCTCAGCCTCAGTCCCTCACAGTTCCACACTGCCTGCAGAGTGAGTTTCGCAGGTCTTCAGCAGAGACGTTTGCCAGATGCTTCTGAGACGCAGGGTAACAATGCAGACCTGGAGGGTATCCCCAGGTGCAGTCGACTGGTAATCTTGGAAAATCCTGACTCAGAATACTGCTACCTTCTCACTGCCATAGGAATGCAGCTAGTGGATAGCTAGCTGGCTTCAAGACATGCTTCCCTGAGAGAGCTGAGGACAGGGCAGAACCCTCCCGCATGCTGCCTGACTGTAGGAGTACCTGCTAACATCCTAATGTTAGTGGCTGGGAGAGGTTGCGGGAAAAGCATGTGTGAGCACTGGGTCTGAACTCCCGTGTGTCTGAGTTGAATACAGCGATTTCCAACGGCTTTTCTCAAGCAGAGTGTAGCTAGGTTCCAGATCCCATGTACGACCGGGTAGCAGACATCTGCCTCCCATGCATACACACTTCTGAGAGTTGAGCTTATGGCCTGTACCTCCACAGCCAGCCTGCTGGTACCCTTGGCTTCTAAAAGGCCTAGGCTCGCTGTTTGAGGGAAGTGCTGGGAGAGGTAATTGGAATCTCCCGGCACACAAGACGAGTGCCTCCAAGCTCAATTCACGATTTCCCAGTAATTCTTGTGGTAGACAGGTGCTACATACTAAGTTCCATATGTGAGAAGGTAGCTGAACGCCTTGTCAAAAACCATCTTACTTCTGAAAGTTGAGCTCACCCTCAGTCCCTCACAGTTCCAAACTGCCTGCAGAGTGAGTTTCGCAGGTCTTCAGCAGAGACGTTTGCCAGAGGCTTCTGAGACGCAGGGTAACAATGCAGACCTGGAGAGTATCCCCAGGTGCAGTCGACTGGTAATCTTGGAACCTCCTGACTCAGAATACTGCTACCTTCTCACTGCCATAGCAATGCAGCTAGTTGACAGCTGGCTTCAAGACATGCTTCCCTGTGAGAGCTGAGGACAGGGCAGAACCCTCCCGCATGCTGCCTGACTGTAGGAGTAGCTGCTAACATCCTAATGTTAGTGGCTGGGAGAGGTTGCGGGAAAAGCATGTGTGAGCACTGGGCCTGAACTCCCGTGTATCTGAGTTGAATACAGCGATTTCCAACGGCTTTCCTCAACCAGAGTGTAGCTAGGTTCCAAATCCCATGTACGAGCGGGTAGCAGACATCTGCCTCCCATGCACACACACTTCTGAGAGTTGAGCTTATGGCCTGTACCTCCACATCCAGCCTGCTGGTACCCTTGGCTTCTAAAAGGCCTAGGCTCGCTGTTTGACGGAAGTGCTGGGAGAGGTAATTGGAATCTCCCGGCACACAAGACGAGTGCCTCCAAGCTCAATTCACGATTTCCCAGTAATTCTTGTGGTAGACAGGTGCCACATACTAAGTTCCATATGTGAGATGGTAGCTGAACGCCTTGTCCAAAAGCATCTTACTTCTGAGAGTTGATCCCACCCTCAGTCCCTCACAGTTCCACACTGCCTGCAGAGTGAGTTTCACAGGTCTTCACCGGAGACGATTGCCAGAGGCTTCTGACTACAAGTTAACAATGCAGACCTGGAGGGTATCTCCAGGTGCAGTAGAGTGGTAATCTTGAACCTCCTGACTCAGAGTACTGCTACCTTCTCACTGCCATAGGAATGCAGCTAGTTGACAGCTGGCTTCAAGACATGCTTCCCTGTGAGAGCTGAGGACAGGGCAGAACCCTCCCGCATCCTGCCTGACTGTAGGAGTAGCTGATAACATCCTTATGTTAGTCGCTGGGAGAGGTTCCGGGAAAAGCATGTGTGAGCACTGGGCCTGAACTCCCGTGTATCTGAGTTGAATACAGCGATTTCCAATGGCCTTCTTCAATCACAGTGTAGCTAGGTTCCAACTCCCATGTCCGAGTGGGTAGCAGACACCTGCCTCCCATGCATACACACTTCTGAGAGTTGAGCTTATGGCCTGTACCTCCACATCCAGCCTGCTGGTACCCTTGGCTTCTAAAAGGCCTAGGCTCGCTGTTTGACGGAAGTGCTGGGAGAGGTAATTGGAATCACCCGGCACACAAGACTAGTGCCTCCAAGCTCAGTTCAGCGATTTCCTAGTAATTCCTGTGGTAGACTGGTGCTACATACTAAGTTCCATACGTGAGAGGGTAGCTGAACGCCTTGTCCAAAACCATCTTACTTCTGAGAGTTGAGCTCAACCTCAGTCCCTCACAGTTCCACACTGCCTGCAGAGTGAGTTTCGCAGGTCTTCAGCAGAGACGTTTGCCAGAGGCTTCTGAGACGCAGGGTAACAATGCAGACCTGGAGGGTATCCCCAGGTGCAGTCGACTGGTAATCTTGGAACCTCCTGACTCAGAATACTGCTACCTTCTCACTGCCATAGGAATGCAGCTAGTTGACAGCTGGCTTCAAGACATGCTTCCCTGTGAGAGCTGAGGACAGGGCAGAACCCTCCCGCATGCTGCCTGACTGTAGGAGTAGCTGCTAACATCCTAATGTTAGTGGCTGGGAGAGGTTGCGGGAAAAGCATGTGTGAGCACTGGGCCTGAACTCCCGTGTATCTGAGTTGAATACAGCGATTTCCAACGGCTTTCCTCAACCAGAGTGTAGCTAGGTTCCAAATCCCATGTACGAGCGGGTAGCAGACATCTGCCTCCCATGCATACACACTTCTGAGAGTTGAGCTTATGGCCTGTACCTCCACATCCAGCCTGCTGGTACCGTTGGCTTCTAAAAGGCCTAGGCTCGCTGTTTGACGGAAGTGCTGGGAGAGGTAATTGGAATCTCCCGGCACACAAGACGAGTTCCTCCAAGCTCAATTCACGATTTCACAGTAATTCTTGTGGTAGACAGGTGCCATATACTAAGTTCCATATGTGAGATGGTAGCTGAAAGCCTTGTCCAAAAGCATCTTACTTCTGAGAGTTGAGCCCACCCTCCTTCCCTCACAGTTCCACACTGCCTGCAGAGTGAGTTTCACAGGTCTTCACCAGAGACGATTGCCAGAGGCTTCTGACAACAAGTTAACAATGCAGACCTGGAGGGTATCTCCAGGTGCAGTAGAGTGGTAATCTTGGAACCTCCTGACTCAGAGTACTGCTACCTTCTCACTGCCATAGGAATGCAGCTAGTTGACAGCTGGCTTCAAGACATGCTTCCCTGTGAGAGCTGAGGACAGGGCAGAAACCTCCCGCATCCTGCCTGACTGTAGGAGTAGCTGCTAACATCCTTATGTTAGTGGCTGGGAGAGGTTT
Source organism: Canis lupus baileyi (assembly GCF_048164855.1). Lineage (NCBI taxonomy): Eukaryota > Metazoa > Chordata > Mammalia > Carnivora > Canidae > Canis > Canis lupus. The sequence goes on along the minus strand of NC_132844.1, from coordinate 74,873,397 downwards.
CGGGAAAAGCATGTGTGAGCACTGGGCCTGAACTCCCGTGTATCTGAGTTGAATACAGCGATTTCCAATGGCCTTCTTCAATCACCGTGTAGCTAGGTTCCAACTCCCATGTCCGAGTGGGTAGCAGACATCTGCCTCCCATGCATACACACTTCTGAGAGTTGAGCTTATGGCCTGTACCTCCACATCCAGCCTGCTGGTACCTTGCCTTCTAAAAGGCCTAGGCTCGCTGTTTGACGGAAGTGCTGGGAGAGGTAATTGGAATCTCCCGGCACACAAGACGAGTGCCTCCAAGCTCAATTCACGATTTCCCAGTAATTCTTGTGGTAGACAGGTGCTACATACTAAGTTCCATATGTGAGATGGTAGCTGAACGCCTTGTCCAAAAGCATCTTACTTCTGAGAGTTGAGCACACCCTCAGTCCCTCACACTTCCACACTGCCTGCAGAGTGAGTTTCACAGGTCTTCACCAGAGACGATTGCCAGAGGCTTCTGAGTACAAGTTAACAATGCAGACCTGGAGGGTATCTCCAGGTGCAGTAGAGTGGTAATCTTGGAACCTCCTGACTCAGAGTACTGCTACCTTCTCACTGCCATAGGAATGCAGCTAGTTGACAGCTGGCTTCAAGACATGCTTCCCTGTGAGAGCTGAGGACAGGGCAGAACTCTCCCGCATCCTGCCTGACTGTAGGAGTAGCTGCTAACATCCTTATGTTAGTGGCTGGGAGAGGTAGCGGGAAAAGCATGTGTGAGCACTGGGCCTGAACTCCCGTGTATCTGAGTTGAATACAGCGATTTCCAATGGCCTTCTTCAATCACAGTGTAGCTAGGTTCCAACTCCCATGTCCGAGTGGGTAGCAGACATCTGCCTCCCATGCATACACACTTCTGAGAGTTGAGCTTATGGCCTGTACCTCCACATCCAGCCTGCTGGTACCCTTGGCTTCTAAAAGGCCTAGGCTCGCTGTTTGACGGAAGTGCTGGGAGAGGTAATTGGAATCACCCGGCACACAAGACTAGTGCCTCCAAGCTCAGTTCAGCGACTTCCTAGTAATTCCTGTGGTAGACTGGTGCTACATACTAAGTTCCATACGTGAGAGGGTAGCTGAACGCCTTGTCCAAAACCATCTTACTTCTGAGAGTTGAGCTCAGCCTCTGTCCCTCACAGTTCCGCACTGCCTGCAGAGTGAGTTTCGCAGGTCTTCAGCAGAGACGTTTGCCAGAGGCTTCTGAGACGCAGGGTAACAATGCAGACCTGGAGGGTATCCCCAGGTGCAGTCGACTGGTAATCTTGGAACCTCCTGACTCAGAATACTGCTACCTTCTCACTGCCATAGGAATGCAGCTAGTTGACAGCTGGCTTCAAGACATGCTTCCCTGTGAGAGCTGAGGACAGGGCAGAACCCTCCCGCATCCTGCCTGACTGTAGGAGTAGCTGCTAACATCCTTATGTTAGTGGCTGGGAGAGGTTGCGGGAAAAGCATGTGTGAGCACTGGGCCTGAACTCCCGTGTATCTGAGTTGAATACAGCGATTTCCAACTGCTTTCCCCAACCAGAGTGTAGCTAGGTTCCAAATCCCATGTACGAGGGGGTAGCAGATATCTGCCTCCCATGCATACACACTTCTGAGAGTTGAGCTTATGGCCTGTACCTCCACAGCCAGCCTGCTGGTACCCTTGGCTTCTAAAAGGCCTAGGCTCGCTGTTTGACGGAAGTGCTGGGAGAGGTAATTGGAATCACCCGGCACACAAGACTAGTGCCTCCAAGCTCAGTTCAGCGATTTCCTAGTAATTCCTGTGGTAGACTGGTGCTACATACTAAGTTCCATATGTGAGAGGGTAGCTGAACGCCTTGTCCAAAACCATCTTACTTCTGAGAGTTGAGCTCAGCCTCAGTCCCTCACAGTTCCACACTGCCTGCAGAGTGAGTTTCGCAGGTCTTCAGCAGAGACGTTTGCCAGAGGCTTCTGAGACGCAGGGTAACAATGCAGACATGGAGGGTATCTCCAGGTGCAGTCGACTGGTAATCTTGGAACCTCCTGACTCAGAATACTGCTACCTTCTCAGTGCCATAGGAATGCAGCTAGTTGACAGCTGGCTTCAAGACATGCTTCCCTGTGAGAGCTGAGGACAGGGCAGAACCCTCCCGCATGCTGCCTGACTGTAGGAGTAGCTGCTAACATCCTAATGTTAGTGGCTGGGAGAGGTTGCGGGAAAAGCATGTGTGAGCACTGGGCCTGAACTCCCGTGTATCTGAGTTGAATACAGCGATTTCCAACGGCTTTCCTCAACCAGAGTGTAGCTAGGTTCCAAATCCCATGTTCGAGCGGGTAGCAGACATCTGCTTCCCATGCATACACACTTCTGAGAGTTGAGCTTATGGCCTGTACCTCCATATCCAGCCTGCTGGTACCCTTGGCTTCTAAAAGGCCTAGGCTCGCTGTTTGTCGGAAGTGCTGGGAGAGGTAATTGGAATCACCCGGCACACAAGCGAGTGCCTCCAAGCTCAATTCACGATTTCCCAGAAATTCTTGTGGTAGACAGGTGCTACATACTAAGTTCCATATGTGAGATGGTAGCTGAACGCCTTGTCCAAAAGCATCTTACTTCTGAGAGTTGAGCCCACCCTCAGTCCCTCACTCTTCCACACTGCCTGCAGAGTGAGTTTCACACGTCTTCACCAGAGACGATTGCCAGAGGCTTCTGAGTACAAGTTAACAATGCAGACCTGGAGGGTATCTCCAGGTGCAGTAGAGTGGTAATCTTGGAACCTCCTGACTCAGAGTACTGCTACCTTCTCACTGCCATAGGAATGCAGCTAGTTGACAGCTGGCTTCAAGACATGCTTCCCTGTGAGAGCTGAGGACAGGGCAGAAACCTCCCGCATCCTGCCTGACTGTAGGAGTAGCTGCTAACATCCTTATGTTAGAGGCTGGGAGAGGTTGCGGGAAAAGCATGTGTGAGCACTGGGCCTGAACTCCCGTGTATCTGAGTTGAATACAGCGATTTCCAATGGCCTTCTTCAATCACAGTGTAGCTAGGTTCCAACTCCCATGTACGAGCGTGTAGCAGACATCTGCCTCCCATGCATACACACTTCTGAGAGTTGAGCTTATGGCCTGTACCTCCACATCCAGCCTGCTGGTACCCTTGGCTTCTAAAAGGCCTAGGCTCGCTGTTTGACGGAAGTGCTGGGAGAGGTAATTGGAATCACCCGGCACACAAGACTAGTGCCTCCAAGCTCAGTTCAGCGATTTCCTAGTAATTCCTGTGGTAGACTGGTGCTACATACTAAGTTCCATACGTGAGAGGGTAGCTGAACGCCTTGTCCAAAACCATCTTACTTCTGAGAGTTGAGCTCAGCCTCAGCCCCTCACAGTTCCACACTGCCTGCAGAGTGAGTTTCGCAGGTCTTCAGCAGAGACGTTTGCCAGAGGCTTCTGAGACGCAGGGTAACAATGCAGACCTGGAGGGTATCCCCAGGTGCAGTCGACTGGTAATCTTGGAACCTCCTGACTCAGAATACTGCTACCTTCTCACTGCCATAGGAATGCAGGTAGTTGACAGCTGGCTTCAAGACATGCTTCCCTGTGAGAGCTGAGGACAGGGCAGAACCCTCCCGCATGCTGCCTGACTGTAGGAGTAGCTGCTAACATCCTAATGTTAGTGGCTGGGAGAGGTTGCGGGAAAAGCATGTGTGAGCACTGGGTCTGAACTCCCGTGTATCTGAGTTGAATACAGCCATTTCCAACGACTTTCCTCAACCAGAGTGTAGCTAGGTTCCAAATCCCATGTACGAGCGGGTAGCAGACATCTGCCTCCCATGCATACACACTTCTGAGAGTTGAGCTTATGGCCTGTACCTCCACATCCAGCCTGCTGGTACCCTTGGCTTCTAAAAGGCCTAGGCTCGCTGTTTGACGGAAGTGCTGGGAGAGGTAATTGGAATCTCCCGGCACACAAGACGAGTGCCTCCAAGCTCAATTCACGATTTCCCAGTAATTCTTGTGGTAGACAGGTGCTACATACTAAGTTCCATATGTGAGAAGGTAGCTGAACGCCTTGTCCAAAAGCATCTTACTTCTGAGAGTTGAGCACACCCTCAGTCCCTCACACTTCCACACTGCCTGCAGAGTGAGTTTCACACGTCTTAACCAGAGACGATTGCCAGAGACTTAATAGTACAAGTTTCAATGCAGACCTGGAGGGTATCTCCAGGTGCAGTAGAGTGGTAATCTTGGAACCTCCTGACTCAGAGTACTGCTACCTTCTCACTGCCATAGGAGTGCAGCTAGTTGACAGCTGGCTTCAAGACATGCTTCCCTGTGAGAGCTGAGGACAGGGCAGAACCCTCCCGCATCCTGCCTGACTGTAGGAGTAGCTGCTAACATCCTTATGTTAGTGGCTGGGAGAGGTTGCGGGAAAAGCTTGTGTGAGCACTGGACCTGAACTCCCATGTATCTGAGTTGAATACAGCGATTTCCAATGGCCTTCTTCAATCACAGTGTAGCTAGGTTCCAACTCCCATGTCCGAGTGGGTAGCAGACATCTGCCTCCCATGCATATACACTTCTGAGAGTTGAGCTTATGGCCTGTACCTCCATCCAGCCTGCTGGTACCCTTGGCTTCTAAAAGGCCTAGGCTCGCTGTTTGACGGAAGTGCTGGGAGAGGTAATTGGAATCACCCGGCACACAAGACTAGTGCCTCCAAGCTCAGTTCAGCGATTTCCTAGTAATTCCTGTGGTAGACTGGTGCTACAAACTAAGTTCCATACGTGAGAGGGTAGCTGAACGCCTTGTCCAAAACCATCTTACTTCTGAGAGTTGAGCTCAGCCTCAGTCCCTCACAGTTCCACACTGCCTGCAGAGTGAGTTTCGCAAGTCTTCAGCAGAGACGTTTGCCAGAGGCTTCTGAGACGCAGGGTAACAATGCAGACCTGGAGGGTATCCCCAGGTGCAGTCGACTGGTAATCTTGGAATCTCCTGACTCAGAATACTGCTACCTTCTAACTGCCATAGGAATGCAGCTAGTTGACAGCTGGCTTCAAGTCATGCTTCCCTGTGAGAGCTGAGGACAGGGCAGAACCCTCCCGCATGCTGCCTGACTGTAGGAGTAGCTGCTAACATCCTTATGTTAGTGGCTGGGAGAGGTTGCGGGAAAAGCATGTGTGAGCACTGGGCCTGAACTCCCGTGTATCTGAGTTGAATACAGCGATTTCCAACGGCTTTCCTCAACCAGAGTGTAGCTAGGTTCCAACTCCCATGTACGAGCGTGTAGCAGACATCTGCCTCCCATGCATACACACTTCTGAGAGTTGAGCTTATGGCCTGTACCTCCACATCCAGCCTGCTGGTACCCTTGGCTTCTAAAAGGCCTAGGCTCGCTGTTTGACGGAAGTGCTGGGAGAGGTAATTGGAATCACCCGGCACACAAGCGAGTGCCTCCAAGCTCAATTCACGATTTCCCAGTAATTCTTGTGGTAGACAGGTGCTACATACTAAGTTCCATATGTGAGATGGTAGCTGAACGCCTTGTCCAAAAGCATCTTACTTCTGAGAGTTGAGCCCACCCTCAGTCCCTCACACTTCCACACTGCCTGCAGAGTGAGTTTCACACGTCTTCACCAGAGACGATTGCCAGAGGCTTCTGAGTACAAGTTAACAATGCAGACCTGGAGGGTATCTCCAGGTGCAGTAGAGTGGTAATCTTGGAACCTCCTGAGTCAGAGTACTGCTACCTTCTCACTGCCATAGGAATGCAGCTAGTTGACAGCTGGCTTCAAGACATGCTTCCCTGTGAGAGCTGAGGACAGGGCAGAAACCTCCCGCATGCTGCCTGACTGTAGGAGTAGCTGCTAACATCCTAATGTTAGTGGCTGGGAGAGGTTGCGGGAAAAGCATGTGTGAGCACTGGGCCTGAACTCCCGTGTATCTGAGTTGAATACAGCCATTTCCAAAGACTTTCCTCAACCAGAGTGTAGCTAGGTTCCAAATCCCATGTACGAGCGGGTAGCAGACATCTGCCTCCCATGCATACACACTTCTGAGAGTTGAACTTATGGCCTGTACCTCCACATCCAGCCTGCTGGTACCCTTGGCTTCTAAAAGGCCTAGGCTCGCTGTTTGACGGAAGTGCTGGGAGAGGTAATTGGAATCTCCCGGCACACAAGACGAGTGCCTCCAAGCTCAATTCACGATTTCCCAGTAATTCTTGTGGTAGACAGGTGCTACATACTAAGTTCCATATGTGAGAAAGTAGCTGAACGCCTTGTCCAAAAGCATCTTACTTCTGAGAGTTGAGCACACCCTCAGTCCCTCACACTTCCACACTGCCTGCAGAGTGAGTTTCACACGTCTTCACCAGAGACGATTGCCAGAGACTTAATAGTACAAGTTTCAATGCAGACCTGGAGGGTATCTCCAGGTGCAGTAGAGTGGTAATCTTGGAACCTCCTGACTCAGAGTACTGGTACCTTCTCACTGCCATATGAATGCAGCTAGTTGACAGCTGGCTTCAAGACATGCTTCCCTGTGAGAGCTGAGGACAGGGCAGAACCCTCCCGCATCCTGCCTGACTGTAGGAGTAGCTGCTAACATCCTTATGTTAGTGGCTGGGAGAGGTTGCGGGAAAAGCTTGTGTGAGCACTGGACCTGAACTCCCGTGTATCTGAGTTGAATACAGCGATTTCCAATGGCCTTCTTCAATCACAGTGTAGCTAGGTTCCAACTCCCATGTCTGAGTGGGTAGCAGACATCTGCCTCCCATGCATATACACTTCTGAGAGTTGAGCTTATGGCCTGTACCTCCACATCCAGCCTGCTGGTACCCTTGGCTTCTAAAAGGCCTAGGCTCGCTGTTTGACGGAAGTGCTGGGAGAGGTAATTGGAATCACCCGGCACACAAGACTAGTGCCTCCAAGCTCAGTTCAGCGATTTCCTAGTAATTCCTGTGGTAGACTGGTGCTACAAAATAAGTTCCATACGTGAGAGGGTAGCTGAACGCCTTGTCCAAAACCATCTTACTTCTGAGAGTTGAGCTCAGCCTCAGTCCCTCACAGTTCCACACTGCCTGCAGAGTGAGTTTCGCAGGTCTTCAGCAGAGACGTTTCCCATAGGCTTCTGAGACGCAGGGTAACAATGCAGACCTGGAGGGTATCCCCAGGTGCAGTAGAGTGGTAATCTTGGAATCTCCTGACTCAGAATACTGCTACCTTCTAACTGCCATAGGAATGCAGCTAGTTGACAGCAGGCTTCAAGACATGCTTCCCTGTGAGAGCTGAGGACAGGGCAGAACCCTCCCGCATGCTGCCTGACTGTAGGAGTAGCTGCTAACATCCTTATGTTAGTGGCTGGGAGAGGTTGCGGGAAAAGCATGTGTGAGCACTGGGCATGAACTCCCGTGTATCTGAGTTCAATACAGCGATTTCCAACGGCTTTCCTCAACCAGAGTGTAGCTAGGTTCCAAATCCCATGTACGAGCGGGTAGCAGACATCTGCCTCCCATGCATACACACTTCTGAGAGTTGAGCTTATGGCCTGTACCTCCACAGCCAGCCTGCTGGTACCCTTGGCTTCTAAAAGGCCTAGGCTCGCTGTTTGACGGAAGTGCTGGGAGAGGTAATTGGAATCACCCGGCACACAAGACTAGTGCCTCCAAGCTCAGTTCAGCGATTTCCTAGTAATTCCTGTGGTAGACTGGTGCTACATACTAAGTTCCATACGTGAGAGGGTAGCTGAACGCCTTGTCCAAAACCATCTTACTTCTGAGAGTTGAGCTCAGCCTCAGTCCCTCACAGTTCCACACTGCCTGCAGAGTGAGTTTCGCAGCTCTTCAGCAGAGACGTATGCCAGAGGCTTCTGAGACGCAGGGTAACAATGCAGACCTGGAGGGTATCCCCAGGTGCAGTCGACTGGTAATCTTGGAACCTCCTGACTCAGAATACTGCTACCTTCTCACTGCCATAGGAATGCAGCTAGTAGACAGCTAGCTGGCTTCAAGACATGCCTCCCTGAGAGAGCTGAGGACAGGGCAGAACCCTCCCGCTTGCTGCCTGACTGTAGGCGTAGCTGCTAACATCCTAATGTTAGTGGCTGGGAGAGGTTGCGGGAAAAGCGTGTGTGAGCACTGGGCCTGAACTCCCGTGTATCTGAGTTGAATACAGCAATTTCCAACGGCTTTCCTCAACCAGAGTGTAGCTAGGTTCCAAATCCCATGTACGAGTGGGTAGCAGACATCTGCCTCCCATGCATACACACTTCTGAGAGTTGAGCTTATGGCCTGTACCTCCACATCCAGCCTGCTGGTACCCTTGGCTTCTAAAAGGCCTAGGCTCGCTGTTTGACGGAAGTGCTGGGAGAGGTAATTGGAATCACCCGGCACACAAGCGAGTGCCTCCAAGCTCAATTCACGATTTCCCAGTAATTCTTGTGGTAGACAGGTGCTACATACTAAATTCCATATGTGAGATGGTAGCTGAACGCCTTGTCCAAAAGCATCTTACTTCTGAGAGTTGAGCCCACCCTCAGTCCCTCACACTTCCACACTGCCTGCAGAGTGAGTTTCACACGTCTTCACCAGAGACGATTGCCAGAGGCTTCTGAGTACAAGTTAACAATGCAGACCTGGAGGGTATCTTCAGGTGCAGTAGAGTGGTAATCTTGGAACCTCCTGAGTCAGAGTACTGCTACCTTCTCACTGCCATAGGAATGCAGCTAGTTGACAGCTGGCTTCAAGACATGCTTCCCTGTGAGAGTGAGGACAGGGTAGAAACCTCCCGCATCCTGCCTGACTGTAGGAGTAGCTGCTAACATGCTTATGTTAGTGGCTGGGAGAGGTTGCGGGAAAAGCATGTGTGAGCACTGGGCCTGAACTCCCGTGTATCTGAGTTGAATACAGCGATTTCCAATGGCCTTCTTCAATCACAGTGTAGCTAGGTTCCAAATCCCATGTACGAGTGTGTAGCAGACATCTGCCTCCCATGCATACACACTTCTGAGAGTTGAGCTTATGGCCTGTACCTCCACAGCCAGCCTGCTGGTACCCTTGGCTTCTAAAAGGCCTAGGCTCGCTGTTTGACGGAAGTGCTGGGAGAGGTAATTGGAATCACCCGGCACACAAGACTAGTGCCTCCAAGCTCAGTTCAGCGATTTCCTAGTAATACCTGTGGTAGACTGGTGCTACATACTAAGTTCCATACGTGAGAGGGTAGCTGAACGCCTTGTCCAAAACCATCTTACTTCTGAGAGTTGAGCTCAGCCTCAGTCCCTCACAGTTCCACACTGCCTGCAGAGTGAGTTTCGCAGGTCTTCAGCAGAGACGTTTGCCAGAGGCTTCTGAGACGCAGGGTAACAATGCAGACCTGGAGGGTATCCCCAAGTGCAGGCGACTGGTAATCTTGGAACCTCCTGACTCAGAATACTGCTACCTTCTCACTGCCATACGAATGCAGCTAGTTGACAGCTGGCTTCAAGACATGCTTCCCTGTGAGAGCTGAGGACAGGGCAGAACCCTCCCGCATGCTGCCTGACTGGAGGAGTAGCTGCTAACATCCTTATGTTAGTGGCTGGGAGAGGTTGCGGAAAAAGCATGTGTGAGCACTGGGCCTGAACTCCCGTGTATCTGAGTTGAATACAGCGATTTCCAACGGCTTTTCTCAACCAGAGTGTAGCTAGGTTCCAAATCCCATGTACGAGCGGGTAGCAGACATCTGCCTCCCATGCATACACACTTCTGAGGGTTGAGCTTATGGCTTGTACCTCCACAGCCAGCCTGCTGGTACCCTTGGCTTCTAAAAGGCCTAGGCTCACTGTTTAACGGAAGTGCTGGGAGAGGTAATTGGAATCACCCGGCACACAAGACTAGTGCCTCCAAGCTCAGTTCAGCGATTTCCTAGTAATTCCTGTGGTAGACTGGTGCTACATACTAAGTTCCATACGTGAGAGGGTAGCTGAACGCCTTGTCCAAAACCATCTTACTTCTGAGAGTTGAGCTCACCCTCAGTCCCTCACAGTTCCACACTGCCTGCAGAGTGAGTTTCGCAGGTCTTCAGCAGAGACGTTTGCCAGAGGCTTCTGAGACGCAGGGTAACAATGCAGACCTGGAGGGTATCCCCAGGTGCAGTCGACTGGTAATCTTGGAACCTCCTGACTCAGAATACTGCTACCTTCTCACTGCCATAGGAATGCAGCTAGTTGACAGCTGGCTTCAAGACATGCTTCCCTGTGAGAGCTGAGGACAGGGCAGAACCCTCCCGCAGGCTGCCTGACTGTAGGAGTAGGTGCTAACATCCTTATATTAGTGGCTGGGAGAGGTTGTGGGAAAAGCATGTGTGAGCACTGGGCCTGAACTCCCGTGTATCTGAGTTGAATACAGCGATTTCCAACGGCTTTCCTCAACCAGAGTGTAGCTAGGTTCCAAATCCCATGTACGAGCGGGTAGCAGACATCTGCCTCCCATGCATACACACTTCTGAGAGTTGAGCTTATGGCCTGTACCTCCACATCCAGCCTGCTGGTACCCTTGGCTTCTAAAAGGCCTAGGCTCGCTGTTTGACGGAAGTGCTGGGAGAGGTAATTGGAATCTCCCGGCACACAAGACGAGTGCCTCCAAGCTCAATTCACGATTTCCCAGTAATTCTTGTGGGAGACAGGTGCTACATACTAAGTTCCATATGTGAGAAGGTAGCTGAACGCCTTGTCCAAAAGCATCTTACTTCTGAGAGTTGAGCACACCCTCAGTCCCTCACACTTCCACACTGCCTGCAGAGTGAGTTTCACACGTCTTCACCAGAGACGATTGCCAGAGGCTTCTGAGTACAAGTTAACAATGCAGACCTGGAGGGTATCTCCAGGTGCAGTAGAGTGGTAATCTTGGAACCTCCTGACTCAGAGTACTGCTACCTTCTCACTGCCATAGGAATGCAGCTAGTTGACAGCTGGCTTCAAGACATGCTTCCCTGTGAGAGCTGAGGACAGGGCAGAACCCTCCCGCATCCTGCCTGACTGTAGGAGTAGCTGCTAACATCCTTATGTTAGTGGCTGGGAGAGGTTGCGGGAAAAGCATGTGTGAGCACTGGGCCTGAACTCCCGTGTATCTGAGTTGAATACAGCGATTTCCAATGGCCTTCTTCAATCACAGTGTAGCTAGGTTCCAAATCCCATGTACGAGTGTGTAGCAGACATCTGCCTACCATGCATACACACTTCTGAGAGTTGAGCTTATGGCCTGTACCTCCACAGCCAGCCTGCTGGTACCCTTGGCTTCTAAAATGCCTAGGCTCGCTGTTTGACTGAAGTGCTGGGAGAGGTAATTGGAATCACCCGGCACACAAGACTAGTGCCTCCAAGCTCAGTTCAGCGATTTCCTAGTAATTCCTGTGGTAGACAGGTGCTACATACTAAGTTCCATACGTGAGAGGGTAGCTGAACGCCTTGTCCAAAACCATCTTACTTCTGAGAGTTGAGCTCAGCCTCAGTCCCTCACAGTTCGACACTGCCTGCAGAGTGAGTTTCGCAGCTCTTCAGCAGAGACGTTTGCCAGAGGCTTCTGAGACGCAGGGTAACAATGCAGACCTGGAGGGTATCCCCAGGTGCAGTCGACTGGTAATCTTGGAACCTCCTGACTCAGAATACTGCTACCTTCTCACTGCCATAGGAATGCAGCTAGTTGACAGCTGGCTTCAAGACATGCTTCCCTGTGAGAGCTGAGGACAGGGCAGAACCCTCCCGCATGCTGCCTGTCTGTAGGAGTAGCTGCTAACATCCTTATGTTAGTGGCTGGGAGAGGTTGCGGGAAAAGCATGTGTGAGCACTGGGCCTGAACTCCCGTGTATCTGAGTTGAATACAGCGATTTCCAACGGCTTTCCTCAACCAGAGTGTAGCTAGGTTCCAAATCCCATGTACGAGCGGGTAGCAGACATCTGCCTCCCATGCATACACACTTCTGAGAGTTGAGCTTATGGCCTGTACCTCCACAGCCAGCCTGCTGGTACCCTTGGCTTCTAAAAGGCCTAGGCTCGCTGTTTGACGAAAGTGCTGGGAGAGGTAATTGGAATCACCCGGCACACAAGACTAGTGCCTCCAATCTCAGTTCAGCGATTTCCTAGTAATTCCTGTGGTAGACTGGTGCTACATACTAAGTTCCATACGTGAGAGGGTAGCTGAACGCCTTGTCCAAAACCATCTTACTTCTGAGAGTTGAGCTCAGCCTCAGTCCCTCACAGTTCGACACTGCCTGCAGAGTGAGTTTCGCAGGTCTTCAGTAGAGACGTTTGCCAGAGGCTTCTGAGACGCAGGGTAACAATGCAGACCTGGAGGGTATCCCCAGGTGCAGTCGACTGGTAATCTTGGAACCTCCTGACTCAGAATACTGCTACCTTCTCACTGCCATAGGAATGCAGCTAGTTGACAGCTAGCTGGCTTCAAGACATGCTTCCCTGAGAGAGCTGAGGACAGGGCAGATCCCTCCCGCATGCTGCCTGACTGTAGGAGTAGCTGCTAACATCCTAATGTTAGTGGCTTGGAGAGGTTGCGGGAAAAGCATGTGTGAGCACTGGGCCTGAACTCCCGTGTATCTGAGTTGAATACAGCGATTTCCAACGACTTTCCTCAACCAGAGTGTAGCTAGGTTCCAAATCCCATGTACAAGCGGGTAGCAGACATCTGCCTCCCATGCATACACACTTCTGAGAGTTGAGCTTATGGCCTGTACCTCCACATCCAGCCTGCTGGTACCCTTGGCTTCTAAAAGGCCTAGGCTCACTGTTTGACGGAAGTGCTGGGAGAGGTAATTGGAATCTCCCGGCACACAAGACGAGTGCCTCCAAGCTCAATTCACGATTTCCCAGTAATTCTTGTGGTAGACAGGTGCTACATACTAAGTTCCATATGTGAGAAGGTAGCTGAACGCCTTGTCCAAAAGCATCTTACTTCTGGAGTTGAGCCCACCCTCAGTCCCTCACAGTTCCACACTGCCTGCAGAGTGAGTTTCACACGTCTTCACCAGAGACGATTGCCAGAGGCTTCTGAGTACAAGTTAACAATGCAGACCTGGAGGGTATCTCCAGGTGCAGTAGAGTGGTAATCTTGGAACCTCCTGACTCAGAGTACTGCTACCTTCTCACTGCCATAGGAATGCAGCTAGTTGACAGCTGGCTTCAAGACATGCTTCCCTGTGAGAGCTGAGGACAGGGCAGAACCCTCCCGCATCCTGCCTGACTGTAGGAGTAGCTGCTAACATCTTATGTTAGTGGCTGGGAGAGGTTGCGGGAAAAGCATGTGTGAGCACTGGGCCTGAACTCCCGTGTATCTGAGTTGAATACAGCGATTTCCAATGGCCTTCTTCAATCACAGTGTAGCTAGGTTCCAACTCCCATGTCCTAGTGAGTAGCAGACATCTGCCTCCCATGCATACACACTTCTGAGAGTTGAGCTTATGGCCTGTACCTCCACATCCAGCCTGCTGGTACCCTTGGCTTCTAAAAGGCCTAGGCTCTCTGTTTGACGGAAGTGCTGGGAGAGGTAATTGGAATCTCCCGGCACACAAGACGAGTGCCTCCAAGCTCAATTCACGATTTCCCAGTAATTCTTGTGGTAGACAGGTGCTACATACTAAGTTCCATATGTGAGAAGGTAGCTGAACGCCTTGTCCAAAAGCATCTTACTTCTGAGAGTTGAGCCCACCCTCAGTCCCTCACAGTTCCACACTGCCTGCAGAGTGAGTTTCACACGTCTTCACCAGAGACGATTGCCAGAGGCTTCTGAGTACAAGTTAACAATGCAGACCTGGAGGGTATCTCCAGGTGCAGTAGAGTGGTAATCTTGGAACCTCCTGACTCAAGGTACTGCTACCTTCTCACTGCCATAGGAATGCAGCTAGTTGACAGGTGGCTTCAAGACATGCTTCCCTGTGAGAGCTGAGGACAGGGCAGAACCCTCCCGCATCCTGCCTGACTGTAGGAATAGCTGCTAACATCCTTATGTTAGTGGCTGGGAGAGGTTGCGGGAAAAGCATGTGTGAGCACTGGGCCTGAACTCCCGTGTATCTGAGTTGAATACAGCGATTTCCAATGGCCTTCTTCAATCACAGTGTAGCTAGGTTCCAACTCCCATGTCCGAGTGGGTAGCAGATATCTGCCTCCCATGCATGCACACTTCTGAGAGTTGAGCTTATGGCCTGTACCTCCACATCCAGCCTGCTGGTACCCTTGGCTTCTAAAAGGCCTAGGCTCGCTGTTTGACGGAAACGCTGGGAGAGGTAATTGGAATCACCCGGCACACAAGACTAGTGCCTCCAAGCTCAGTTCAGCGATTTCCTAGTAATTCCTGTGGTAGACTGGTGCTACATACTAAGTTCCATACGTGAGAGGGTAGCTGAACGCCTTGTCCAAAACCTTCTTACTGGGATCCCTGGGTGGCGCAGCGGTTAGGTGCCTGCCTTTGGCCCAGGGCGCGATCCTGGAGACCCGGGATCGAATCCCACTTCGGGCTCCCGGTGCTTGGAGCCTGCTTCTCCCACTGCCTGTGTCTCTGCCTCTCTCTCTATCTCCGTGTGACTATCATGAATAAATAAATTAAAAAAAAAAAAAAACAAAAACAAAACCATCTTACTTCTGAGAGTTGAGCTCAGCCTCAGTCCCTCACCGTTCCACACTGCCTGCAGAGTGTGTTTCGCAGGTCTTCAGCAGAGACGTTTGCGAGAGGCTTCTGAGACGCAGGGTAACAATGCAGACCTGGAGGGTATCCCCAGGTGCAGTCGACTGGTAATCTTGGAACCTCCTGACTCAGAGTACTGCTACCTTCTCACTGCCATAGGAATGCAGCTAGTTGACAGCTGGCTTCAAGACATGCTTCCCTGTGAGAGCTGAGGACAGGGCAGATCCCTCCCGCATCCTGCCTGACTGTAGGAGTAGCTGCTAACATCCTTATGTTAGTGGCTGGGAGAGGTTGCGGGAAAAGCATGTGTGAGCACTGGGCCTGAACTCCCGTGTACCTGAGTTGAATACAGCGATTTCCAACGGCTTTCCTCAACCAGAGTGTAGCTAGGTTCCAAATCCCATGTACGAGCGGGTAGCAGACATCTGCCTCCCATGCATACACACTTCTGAGAGTTGAGCTTATAGCCTGTACCTCCACAGCCAGCCTGCTGGTACCCTTGGCTTCTAAAAGGCCTAGGCTCGCTGTTTGACGGAAGTGCTGGGATAGATAATTGGAATCACCCGGCACACAAGACTAGTGCCTCCAAGCTCAGTTCAGCGATTTCCTAGTAATTCCTGTGGTAGACTGGTGCTACATACTAAGTTCCATACGTGAGAGGGTAGCTGAACGCCTTGTCCAAAACCATCTTACTTCTGAGAGTTGAGCTCAGCCTCAGTCCCTCACAGTTCGACACTTCCTGCAGAGTGAGTTTCGCAGGTCTTCAGCAGAGACGTTTGCCAGAGGCTTCTGAGACGCAGGGTAACAATGCAGACCTGGAGGGTATCCCCAGGTGCAGTCGACTGGTAATCTTGGAACCTCCTGACTCAGAATACTGCTACCTTCTCACTGCCATAGGAATGCAGCTAGTTGACTGCTGGCTTCAAGACATGCTTCCCTGTGAGAGCTGAGGACAGGGCAGAACCCTCCCGCATGCTGCCTGACTGTAGGAGTAGCTGCTAACATCCTTATGTTAGTGGCTGGGAGAGGTTGCGGGAAAAGCATGTGTGAGCACTGGGCCTGAACTCCCGTGTATCTGAGTTGAATACAGCGATTTCCAACGACTTTCCTCAACCAGAGTGTAGCTAGGTTCCAAATCCCATGTACGAGCGGGTAGCAGACATCTGCCTCCAATGCATATACACTTCTGAGAGTTGAGCTTATGGCCTGTACCTCCACAGCCAGCCTGCTGGTACAGCAGGCTTCTAAAAGGCCTAGGCTCGCTGTTTGACGGAAGTGCTGGGAGAGGTAATTGGAATCACCCGGCACACAAGACTAGTGCCTCCAAGCTCAGTTCAGCGATTTCCTAGTAATTCCTGCGGTAGACTGGTGCTACATACTAAGTTCCATACGTGAGAGGGTAGCTGATCGCCTTGTCCAAAACCATCTTACTTCTGAGAGTTGAGCTCAGCCTCAGTCCCGCACAGTTCCACACTGCCTGCAGAGTGAGTTTCGCAGGTCTTCAGCAGAGACGTTTGCCAGAGGCTTCTGAGACGCAGGGTAACAATGCAGACCTGGAGGGTATCCCCAGGTGCAGTCGACTGGTAATCTTGGAACCTCCTGACTCAGAATACTGCTACCTTCTCACTGCCATAGGAATGTAGCTAGTTGACAGCTGGCTTCAAGACATGCTTCCCTGTGAGAGCTGAGGACAGGGCAGAACCCTCCCGCATGCTGCCTGACTGTAGGAGTAGCTGCTAACATCCTTATGTTAGTGGCTGGGAGAGGTTGCGGGAAAAGCATGTGTGAGCACTGGGCCTGAACTCCCGTGTATCTGAGTTGAATACAGCGATTTCCAACGGCTTTCCTCAACCAGAGTGTAGCTAGGTTCCAAATCCCATGTACGAGCGGGTAGCAGACATCTGCCTCCCATGCATACACACTTCTGAGAGTTGAGCTTATGGCCTGTACCTCCACAGCTAGCCTGCTGGTACCCTTGGCTTCTAAAAGGCCTAGGCTCGCTGTTTGACGGAAGTGCTGGGAGAGGTAATTGGAATCTCCCGGCACACAAGTCGAGTGCCTCCAAGCTCAATTCACGATTTCCCAGTAATTCTTGTGGTACACAGGTGCTACATACTAAGTTCCATATGTGAGAAGGTAGCTGAACGCTTTGTCCAAAACCATCTTACTGGGATCCCTGGGTGGCGCAGCGGTTTGGCGCCTGCCTTTGGCCCAGGGCGCGATCCTGGAGACCCGGGATCGAATCCCACGTCGGGCTCCCGGTGCTTGGAGCCTGCTTCTCCCTCTGCCTGTGTCTCTGCCTCACTCTCTCTCTCCGTGTGACTATCATGAATAAATAAATTAAAAAAAAAAAAAACAAAAACAAAACCATCTTACTTCTGAGAGTTGAGCTCAGCCTCAGTCCCTCACAGTTCCACACTGCCTGCAGAGTGAGTTTCGCAGGTCTTCAGCAGAGACGTTTGCCAGAGGCTTCTGAGACACAGGGTAACAGTGCAGACCTGGAGGGTATCCCCAGGTGCAGTCGACTGGTAATCTTGGAACCTTCTGACTCAGAATACTGCTACCTTCTCACTGCCATAGGAATGCAGCTAGTTGACAGCTGGCGTCAAGACATGCTTCCCTGTGAGAGCTGAGGACAGGGCAGAACCCTCCCGCATGCTGCCTGACTGTAGGAGTAGCTGCTAACATCCTTATGTTAGTGGCTGGGAGAGGTTGCGGGAAAAGCATGTGTGAGCACTGGGCCTGAACTCCCGTGTATCTGAGTTGAATACAGCGATTTCCAACGGCTTTCCTCAACCAGAGTGTAGCTAGGTTCCAAATCCCATGTACGAGCGGGTAGCAGACATCTGCCTCCCATGCATACACACTTCTGAGAGTTGAGCTTATGGCCTGTACCTCCACATCCAGCCTGCTGGTACCCTTGGCTTCTAAAAGGCCTAGGCTCGCTGTTTGACGGAAGTGCTGGGAGAGGTAATTGGAATCACCCGGCACACAAGACGAGTGCCTCCAAGCTCAATTCACGATTTCCCAGTAATTCTTGTGGTAGACAGGTGCTACATACTAAGTTCCATATGTGAGAAGGTAGCTGAATGCCTTGTACAAAAGCATCTTACTTCTGAGAGTTGAGCACACCCTCAGTCCCTCACACTTCCACACTGCCTGCAGAGTGAGTTTCACACGTCTTCACCAGAGACGATTGCCAGAGGCTTCTGAGTACAAGTTAACAATGCAGACCTGGAGGGTATCTCCAGGTGCAGTAGAGTGGTAATCTTGGAACCTCCTGACTCAGAGTACTGCTACCTTCTCACTGCCAAAGGAATGCAGCTAGTTGACAGCTGGCTTCAAGACATGCTTCCCTGTGAGAGCTGAGGACAGGGCAGAACCCTCCCGCATCCTGCCTGACTGTAGGAGTAGCTGCTAACATCCTTATGTTAGTGGCTGGGAGAGGTTGCGGGAAAAGCATGTGTGAGCACTGGGCCTGAACTCCCGTGTATCTGAGTTGAATACAGCGATTTCCAATGGTCTTCTTCAATCACAGTGTAGCTAGGTTCCAACTCCCATATCCGAGTGGGTAGCAGACATCTGCCTCCCATGCATACACACTTCTGAGAGTTGAGCTTATGGCCTGTACCTCCACAGCCAGCCTGCTGGTACCCTTGGCTTCTAAAAGGCCTAGGCTCGCTGTTTGACGGAAGTGCTGGGAGAGGTAATTGGAATCACACGGCACACAAGACTAGTGCCTCCAAGCTCAGTTCAGCGATTTCCTAGTAATTCCTGTGGTAGACTGGTGCTACATACTAAGTTCCATACGTGAGAGGGTAGCTGAACGCCTTGTCCAAAACCATCTTACTTATGAGAGTTGAGCTCAGCCTCAGTCCCTCACAGTTCCACACTGCCTGCAGAGTGAGTTTCGCAGGTCTTCAGCAGAGACGTTTGCCAGAGGCTTCTGAGACGCAGGGTAACAATGCAGACCTGGAGGGTATCCCCAGGTGCAGTAGACTGGTAATCTTGGAACCTCCTGACTCAGAATACTGCTACCTTCTCACTGCCATAGGAATGCAGCTAGTTGACAGCTGGCTTCAAGACATGCTTCCCTGTGAGACCTGAGGACAGGGCAGAACCCTCCCGCATCCTGCCTGACTGTAGGAGTAGCTGCTAACATCCTTATGTTAGTGGCTGGGAGAGGTTGCGGGAAAAGCATGTGTGAGCACTGGGCCTGAACTCCCGTGTATCTGAGTTGAATACAGCGATTTCCAACGGCTTTCCTCAACCAGAGTGTAGCTAGGTTCCAAATCCCATGTCCGAGTGGGTAGCAGACATCTGCCTCCCATGCATACACACTTCTGAGAGTTGAGCTTATGCCCTGTACCTCCACATCCAGCCTGCTGGTACCCTTGGCTTCTAAAAGGCCTAGGCTCGCTGTTTGACGAAAGTGCTGGGAGAGGTAATTGGAATCTCCCGGCACACAAGATGAGTGCCTCCAAGCTCAATTCACGATTTCCCAGTAATTCTTGTGGAAGACAGTTGCTACATACTAAGTTCCATATGTGAGAAGGTAGCTGAACGCCTTGTCCAAAAGCATCTTACTTCTGAGGGTTGAGCTCACCCTCAGTCCCTCACAGTTCCACACTGCCTGCAGAGTGAGTTTCACTCGTCTTCACCAGAGAAGATTGCCAGAGGCTTCTGAGAACAAGTTAACAATGCAGACCTGGAGGGTATCTCCAGGTGCAGTAGAGTGGTAATCTTGGAAAGTCCTGACTCAGAGTACTGCTACCTTCTCACTGCCATAGGAATGCAGCTAGTTGACAGCTGGCTTCAAGACATGCTTCCCTGTGAGAGCTGAGGACAGGGCAGAACCCTCCTGCATCCTGCCTGACTGTAGAGTAGCTGCTAACATCCTTATGTTAGTGGCTGGGAGAGGTTGCGGGAAAAGCATGTGTGAGCACTGGGCCTGAACTCCCGTGTATCTGAGTTGAATACAGCGATTTCCAATGGCCTTCTTCAATCACAATATAGCTAGGTTAAAACTCCCATGTCCGAATGGGTAGCAGACATCTGCCTCCCATGCATACACACTTCTGAGAGTTGAGCTTATGGCCTGTACCTCCACATCCAGCCTGCTGGTACCCTTGGCTTCTGTAAGGCCTAGGCTCGCTGTTTCACGGAAGTGCTGGGAGAGGTAATTGGAATCACCCGGCACACAAGACTAGTGCCTCCAAGCTCAGTTCAGCGATTTCCTAGTAATTCTTGTTGTAGACTGGTGCTACATACTAAGTTCCATACGTGAGAGGTTAGCTGAACGCCTTGTCCAAAACCATCATACTTCTGAGAGTTGAGCTCAGCCTCAGTCCCTCACAGTTCCACACTGCCTGCAGAGTGAGTTTCGCAGGTCTTCAGCAGAGACGTTTGCCAGAGGCTTCTGAGACGCAGGGTAACAATGCAGACCTGGAGGGTATCCCCAGGTGCAGTAGACTGGTAATCTTGGAACCTCCTGACTCAGAATACTGCTACCTTCTCACTGCCATATAAATGCAGCTATTTGACAGCTGGCTTCAAGACATGCTTCCCTGTGAGAGCTGAGGACAGGCAGAACCCTCAAGCATGCTGCCTGACTGTAGGAGTAGCTGCTAACATCCTAATGTTAGTGGCTGGGAGAGGTTGCGGGAAAAGCATCTGTGAGCAGTGGGCCTGAACTCCCGTGTGCCTGAGTTGAATACAGCGATTTCCAACGGCTTTCCTCAACCAGAGTGTAGCTAGGTTCCAAATCCCATGTACGAGCGGTAGCAGACATCTGCCTCCCATGCATACACACTTCTGAGAGTTGAGCTTATGGCCTGTACCTCCACAGCCAGCCTGCTGGTACCCTTGGCTTCTAAAAGGCCTAGGCTCGCTGTTTGACGGAGGTGCTGAGAGAGGTAATTGGAATCTCCCGGCACACAAGACGAGTGCCTCCAAGCTCAATTCACAATTTCCCAGTAATTCTTGTGGTAGACAGGTTCTACATACTAGGTTCCATATGTGAGAAGGTAGCTGAACGCCTTGTCCAAAACCATCTTACTTCTGAGAGTTGAGCTCACCCTCAATCCCTCACAGTTCCACACTGCCTGCAGAGTGAGTTTCACAGGTCTTCACCAGAGACGATTGCCAGAGTCTTCTGAGTACAAGTTAACAATGCAGACCTGGAGGGTATCTCCAGGTGCAGTAGAGTGGTAATCTTGGAACCTCCTGACTCAGAGTACTGCTACCTTCTCACTGCCATAGGAATGCAGCTAGTTGACAGCTGGCTTCAAGACATGCTTCCCTGTGAGAGCTGAGGACAGGGCAGAACCCTCCCGCATCCTGCCTGACTGTAGGAGTAGCTGCTAACATCCTTATGTTAGTGGCTGGGAGAGGTTGCGGGAAAAGCATGTGTGAGCACTGGGCCGCAACTCCCGTGTATCTGAGTTGAATACAGCGATTTCCAATGGCCTTCTTCAATCACAGTGTAGCCAGGTTCCAACTCCCATGTCCGAGTGGGTAGCAGACATTTGCCTCCCATGCATACACACTTCTGAGAGTTGAGCTATGGCCTGTACCTCCACATCCAGCCTGCTGGTACCCTTGGCTTCTAAAAGGCCTAGGCTCGCTGTTTGACGGAAGTGCTGGGAGAGGTAATTGGAATCTCCCGGCACACAACACGAGTGCTCCAAGCTCAATTCACGATTTCCCAGTAATTCTTCTGGTAGACAGGTGCTACATACTAAGTTCCATATGTGAGAAGGTAGCTGAACGCCTTGTCCAAATGCATCTTACTTCTGAGAGTTGAGCTCACCCACAGTCCCTCACATTTCCACACTGCCTGCAGAGTGAGTTTCACACGTCTTCACCAGAGACGATTGCCAGAAGCTTCTGAGTACAAGTTAACAATGCAGACCTGGAGGGTATCTCCAGGTGCAGTAGAGTGGTAATCTTGGAACCTCCTGACTCAGAGTACTGCTACCTTCTCACTGCCATATGAATGCAGCTAGTTGACAGCTGGCTTCAAGACATGCTTCCCTGTGAGACCTGAGGACAGGGCAGAACCCTCCCGCATCCTGCCTGACTGTAGGAGTAGCTGCTAACATCCTTATGTTAGTGGCTGGGAGAGGTTGCGGGAAAAGCATGTGTGAGCACTGGGCCTGAACTCCCGTGTATCTCAGTTGAATACAGCGATTTCCAATGGCCTTCTTCAATGACAGTGTAGCTAGGTTCCAACTCCCATGTCCGAGTGGGTAGCAGGCATCTGCCTCCCATGCATATACACTTCTGAGAGTTGAGCTTATGGCCTGTACCTCCACATCCAGCCTGCTGGTACCCTTGGCTTCTAAAAGGCCTAGGCTCGCTGTTTGACGGAAGTGCTGGGAGAGGTAATTGGAATCTCCCGGCACACAAGACTAGTGCCTCCAAGCTCAGTTCAGCGATTTCCTAGTAATTCCTGTGGTAGACTGGTGCTACATACTAAGTTCCATACGTGAGAGGGTAGCTGAACGCCTTGTCCAAAACCATCTTACTTCTGAGAGTTGAGCTCAGCCTCAGTCCCTCACAGTTCCACACTGCCTGCAGAGTGAGTTTCGCAGGTCTTCAGCAGAGACGTTTCCAGAGGCTTCTGAGACGCAGGGTAACAATGCAGACCTGGAGGGTATCTCCAGGTGCAGTAGAGTGGTAATCTTGGAACCTCCTGACTCAGAGTACTGCTACCTTCTCACTGCCATAGGAATGCAGCTACTTGACAGCTGGCTTCAAGACATGCATCCCTGTGAGAGCTGAGGACAGGGCAGAACCCTCCCGCATCCTAGCTGACTGTAGGAGTAGCTGCTAACATCCTTATGTTAGTGGCTGGGAGAGGTTGCGGGAAAAGCATGAGTGAGAACTGGGCCTGAACTCCCGTGTATCTGAGTTGAATACAGCGATTTCCAATGGCCTTCTTCAATCACAGTGTAGCTAGGTTCCAACTCCCATGTCCGAGTGGGTAGTAGACATCTGCCTCCCATGCATATACACTTCTGAGAGTTGAGCTTATGGCCTGTACCTCCACATCCAGCCTGCTGGTACCCTTGGCTTCTAAAAGGCCTAGGCTCGCTGTTTGACGGATGTGCTGGGAGAGGTAATTGGAATCACCCGGCACACAAGACTAGTACCTCCAAGCTCAGTTCAGCGATTTCCTAGTAATTCCTGTGGTAGACTGGTGCTACATAGTAAGTTCCATACGTGAGAGGGTAGCTGAACGCCTTGTCCAAACCCATCTTACTTCTGAGAGTTGAGCTCAGCCTCAGTCCCTCACATTTCCACACTGCCTGCAGAGTGAGTTTCGCAGGTCTTCAGCAGAGACCTTTGCCAGAGGCTTCTGAGACGCAGGGTAACAATGCAGACCTGGAGGGTATCTCCAGGTGCAGTAGAGTGGTAATCTTGGAACCTCCTGACTCAGAGTACTGCTACCTTCTCACTGCCATAGGAATGCAGCTAGTTGACAGCTGGCTTCAAGACATGCTTCCCTGTGAGAGCTGAGGACAGGGCAGAACCCTCCCGCATGCTGCCTGACTGTAGGAGTAGCTTCTAACATCCTTATGTTAGTGGATGGGAGAGGTTGCGGGAAAAGCATGTGTGAGCACTGGGCCTGAACTCCCGTGTATCTGATTGGAATACAGCGATGTCCAATGGCTTTCCTCAACCAGAGTGTAGCTAGGTTCCAAATCCCATGTACGAGCGGGTAGCAGACATCTGCCTCCCATGCATACACACTTCTGAGAGTTGAGCTTATGTCCGGTACCTCCACATCCAGCCTGCTGGTACCCTTGGCTTCTAAAAGGCCTAGGCTCGCTGTTTGACGGAAGTGCTGGGAGAGGTAATTGGAATCTCCTGGCACACAAGACGAGTGCCTCCAAGCTCAATTCACGATTTCCCAGTAATTCTTCTGGTAGACAGGTGCTACATAATAAGTTCCATATGTGAGATGGTAGCTGAACGCCTTGTCCAAAAGCATCTTACTTCTGAGAGTTGAGCCCACACTCAGTCCCTCACAGTTCCACACTGCCTGCAGAGTGAGTTTCACACGTCTTCACCAGAGACGATTGCCAGAGGCTTCTGAGTACAAGTTAACAATGCAGACCTGGAGGGTATCTCCAGGTGCAGTAGAGTGGTAATCTTGGAACCTCCTGACTCAGAGTACTGCTACCTTCTCACTGCCATAGGAATGCAGCTAGTTGACAGCTGGCTTCAAGACATGCTTCCCTGTGAGACCTGAGGACAGGGCAGAACCCTCCCGCATCCTGCCTGACTGTAGGAGTAGCTGCTAACATCCTTATGTTAGTGGCTGGGATAGGTTGCGTGAAAAGCATGTGTGAGCACTGGGCTTGAACTCCCGTGTATCTGAGTTGAATACAGCGATTTCCAATGGCCTTCTTCAATCACAGTGTATCTAGGTTCCAACTCCCATGTCCGAGTGGGTAGCAGACATCTGCCTCCCATGCATATACACTTCTGAGAGTTGAGCTTATGGCCTGTACCTCCACATCCAGCCTGCTGGTACCCTTGGCTTCTAAAAGGCCTAGGCTCGCTGTTTGACGGAAGTGCTGGGAGAGGTAATTGGAATCACCCGGCACACAAGACTAGTGCCTCCAAGCTCAGTTCAGCGATTTCCTAGTAATCCCTGTGGTAGACTGGTGCTACATACTAAGTTCCATACGTGAGAGTGTAGCTGAACGCCTTGTCCAAAACCATCTTAATTCTGAGAGTTGAGCTCAGCCTCAGTCCCTCACAGTTCCACACTGCCTGCATAGTGAGTTTCGCAGGTCTTCAGCAGAGACGTTTGCCAGAGGCTTCTGAGACGCAGGGTAACAATGCAGACCTGGAGGGTATCTCCAGCTGCAGTAGAGTGCTAATCTTGGAACCTCCTGACTCAGAGTACTGCTACCTTATCATAGCCATAGGAATGCAGCTAGTTGACAGCTGGCTTCAAAACATGCTTCCCTGTGAGAGCTGAGGACAGGGCAGAACCCTCCCGCATGCTGCCTGACTCTAGGAATAGCTGCTAACATCCTAATGTTAGTGGCTGGGAGAGGTTGCGGGAAAAGCATGTGTGAGCACTGGGCCTGAACTCCCGTGTATCTGAGTTGAATACAGCGATGTCCAACGGCTTTCCTCAAGCAGAGTGTAGCTAGGTATCAAATCCCATGTACGAGCGGGTAGCAGACATCTGCCTCCCATGCATACACACTTCTGAGAGTTGAGCTTATGTCCTGTACCTCCACATCCAGCCTGCTGGTACCCTTGGCTTCTAAAAGGCCTAGGCTCGCTGTTTGACGGAAGTGCTCGGAGAGGTAATTGGAATGTCCCGGCACACAAGACGCGTGCCTCCAAGCTCAATTCACGATTTCCCAGTAATTCTTGTGGTAGACAGGTGCTACATACTAAGTTCCATATGTGAGAAGGTAGCTGAACGCCTTGTCCAAAAGCATCTTACTTCTGAGTGTTGAGCTCACCCTCAGTCCCTCACAGTTCCACACTGCCTGCAGAGTGTGTTTCACACGTCTTCACCAGAGACGATTGCCAGAGGCTTCTGTGTACAAGTTAACAATGCAGACTTGGAGGGTATCTCCTGGTGCAGTAGACAGGTAATCTTGGAACCTCCTGAATCAGAGTACTGCTGTCTTCTCACTGCCATAGGAATGCAGCTAGTTGACAGCTGGTTTCAAGACATGCTTCCCTGTGAGAGCTGAGGACAGGGCAGAACCCTCCCGCATCCTGCCTGACTGTAGGAGTAGCTGCTAACATCCTTATGTTAGTGGCTGGGAGAGGTTGCGGGAAAAGCATGTGTGAGCACTGGGCCTGAACTTCCCTGTATCTGAGTTGAATACAGCGATTTCCAAAGGCTTTCATCAACCAGAGTGTAGCCAGGTTCCATATCCCATGTCCGAGTGGGTAGCGGACATCTGCCTCCCATGCATACAGACTTCTGAGAGTTGAGCTTATGGCCTGTACCTCCACATCCAGCCTGCTGGTGCCCTTGGCTTCTAAAAGGCCTAGGCTCGCTGTTTGACGAAAGTGCTGGGAGAGGTAATTGGAATCACCCGGCACACAAGACTAGTGCCTCCAAGCTCAGTTCAGCGATTTCCTAGTAATTCCTGTGGTAGACTGGTGCTACATACTAAGTTCCATACGTGAGAGGGTAGCTGAACGCCTTGTCGAAAACCATCTTACTTCTGCGAGTTGAGCTCACCCACAGTCCCTCACAGTTCCACACTGCCTGCAGAGTGAGTTTCGCAGGTCTTCAGCAGAGACGTTTGCCAGAGGCTTCTGAGACGCAGGGTAACAATGCAGACCTGGAGGGTATCCCCAGGTGCAGTCGACTGGTAATCTTGGAACCTCCTGACTCAGAATACTGCTACCTTCTCACTGCCATAGGAATGCAGCTAGTTGACAGCTAACTGGCTTCAAGACATGCTTCTCTGAGAGAGCTGAGGACAGGGCAGAACCCTCCCGCATGCTGCCTGACTATAGGAGTAGCTGCTAACATCCTAATGTTAGTGGCTGGGAGAAGTTGCGGGAAAAGCATGTGTGAGCACTGGGCGTGAACTCCCGTGTATCTGAGTTGAATACAGCGATTTCCAACGGCTTTTCTCAACCAGAGTGTAGCTAGGTTCCAAATCCCATGTACGAGCGGGTAGCAGACATCTGCCTCCCATGCATACACACTTCTGAGAGTTGAGCTCATGGCCTGTACGTCCACAGCCAGCCTGCTGGTACCCTTGGCTTCTAAAAGGCCTAGGC
Organism: Canis lupus baileyi; assembly: GCF_048164855.1. Lineage (NCBI taxonomy): Eukaryota > Metazoa > Chordata > Mammalia > Carnivora > Canidae > Canis > Canis lupus. Next base: position 74,846,959 of record NC_132844.1, on the reverse strand, counting down.
TCGCTGTTTGACGGAAGTGCTGGGAGAGGTAATTGGAATCTCCCGGCACACAAGACGAGTGCCTCCAAGCTCAATTCACGATTTCCCAGTAATTCTTGTGGTAGACAGGTGCTACATACTAAGTTCCATATGTGAGATGGTAGCTGAACGCCTTGTCCAAAAGCATCTTACTTCTGAGAGTTGAGTCCACGCTCAGTCCTCACAGTTCCACACTGCCTGCAGAGTGAGTTTCACACGTCTTCACCAGAGACGATTGCCAGAGGCTTCTGAGTACAAGTTAACAATGCAGACCTGGAGGGTATCTCCAGGTGCAGTAGAGTGGTAATCTTGGAACCTCCTGACTCAGAGTACTGCTACCTTCTCACTGCCATAGGAATGCAGCTAGTTGTCAGCTGGCTTCAAGACATGCTTCCCTGTGAGAGCTGAGGACAGGGCAGAACCCTCCCGCATCCTGCCTGACTGTAGGAGTAGCTGCTAACATCCTAATGTTAGTGGCTGGGAGAGGTTGCGGGAAAAGCATGTGTGAGCACTGGGCCTGAACTCCCGTGTATCTGGGTTGAATACAGCGATTTCCAATGGCCTTCTTCAATCACAGTGTAGCTAGGTTCCAACTCCCAAGTCCGAGTGGTTAGCAGACATCTGCCTCCCATGCATATACACTTCTGAGAGTTGAGCTTATGGCCTGTACCTCCACATCCAGCCTGCTGGTACCCTTGGCTTCTAAAAGGCCTAGGCTCGCTGTTTGACGGAAGTGCTGGGAGAGGTAATTGGAATCACCCGGCACACAAGACTAGTGCCTCCAAGCTCAGTTCAGCGATTTCCTAGTAATTCCTGTGGTAGACTGGTGCTACATACTAAGTTCCATACGTGAGAGGGTAGCTGAACGCCTTGTCCAAAACTATCTTACTTCTGAGAGTTGAGCTCACCCTCAGTCCCTCACAGTTCCACACTGCCTGCAGAGTGAGTTTCGCAGGTCTTCAGCAGAGACGTTTGCCAGAGGCTTCTGAGACGCAGGGTAACAATGCAGACCTGGAGGGTATCCCCAGGTGCAGTCGACTGGTAATCTTGGAACCTCCTGACTCAGAATACTGCTACCTTCTCACTGCCATAGGAATGCAGCTAGTTGAGAGCTAGCTGGCTTCAAGACATGCTTCCCTGAGAGAGCTGAGGACAGGGCAGAACCCTCCCGCATGCTGCCTGACTGTAGGAGTAGCTGCTAACATCCTAATGTTAGTGGCTGGGAGAGGTTGCGGGAAAAGCATGTGTGAGCACTGGGCCTGAACTCCCGTGTATCTGAGTTGAATACAGCGATTTCCAACGGCTTTCTTCAACCAGAGTGTAGCTAGGTTCCAAATCCCATGTACGAGTGAGTAGCAGACATCTGCCTCCCATGCATACACACTTCTGAGAGTTGAGCTTATGGCCTGTATTTCCACATCCAGCCTGCTGGTACCCTTGGCTTCTAAAAGGCCTAGGCTCGCTGTTTGACGGAAGTGCTGGGAGAGGTAATTGGAATCACCCGGCACACAAGACTAGTGCCTCCAAGCTCAGTTCAGTGATTTTCTAGTAATTCCTGTGGTAGACTGGTGCTACATACTAAGTTCCATACGTTAGAGGGTAGCTGAACGCCTTGTCCAAAACCATCTTACTTCTGAGAGTTGAGCTCAGCCTCAGTCCCTCACAGTTCCACACTGCCTGCAGAGTGAGTTTCGCAGGTCTTCAGCAGAGACGTTTGCCAGAGGCTTCTGAGACGCAGGGTAAAAATGCAGACCTGGAGGGTATCCCCAGGTGCAGTCGACTGGTAATCTTGGAACCTCCTGACTCAGAATACTGCTACCTTCTCACTGCCATAGGAATGCAGCTGGTTGACAGCTAGCTGGCTTCAAGACATGCTTCCCTGAGAGAGCTGAGGACAGGGCAGAACCCTCCCGCATGCTGCCTGACTGTAGGAGTAGCTGCTAACATCCTAATGTTAGTGGCTGGGAGAGGTTGTGGGAAAAGCATGTGTGAGCACTGGGCCTGAACTCCCGTGTGTCTGAGTTGAATACAGCGATTTCCAACGGCTTTCCTCAACCAGAGTGTAGCTAGGTTCCAAATCCCATGTACGAGCGGGTAGCAGACATCTGCCTCCCATGCATACACACTTCTGAGAGTTGAGCTTATGGCCTGTACCTCCACATCCAGCCTGCTGGTACCCTTGGCTTCTAAAAGGCCTAGGCTCGCTGTTTGACGGAAGTGCTGGGAGAGGTAATTGGAATCACCCGGCACACAAGACTAGTGCCTCCAAGCTCAGTTCAGCGATTTCCTAGTAATTCCTGTGGTAGACAGGTGCTACATACTAAGTTCCATATGTGAGATGGTAGCTGAACGCCTTGTCCAAAAGCATCTTACTTCTGAGAGTTGAGCCCACCCTCAGTCCCTCACAGTTCCACACTGCCTGCAGAGTGAGTTCCACACGTCTTCACCAGAGACGATTGCCAGAGGCTTCTGAGTACAAGTTAACAATGCAGACCTGGAGGGTATCTCCAGGTGCAGTAGAGTGGTAATCTTGGAACCTCCTGACTCAGAGTACTGCTACCTTCTCACTGCCATAGGAATGCAGCTAGTTGACAGCTGGCTTCAAGACATGCTTCCCTGTGAGAGCTGAGGACAGGGCAGAACCCTCCCGCATCCTGCCTGACTGTAGGAGTAGCTGCTAACATCCTAATGTTAGTGGCTGGGAGAGGTTGCGGGAAAAGCATGTGTGAGCACTGGGCCTGAACTCCCGTGTGTCTGAGTTGAATACAGCGATTTCCAATGGCCTTCTTCAATCACAGTGTAGCTAGGTTCCAACTCCCATGTCCGAGTGGGTAGCAGACATCTGCCTCCCATGCATATACACTTCTGAGTGTTGAGCTTATGGCCTGTACCTCCACATCCAGCCTGCTGGTACCCTTGGCTTCTAAAAGGCCTAGGCTCGCTGTTTGACGGAAGTGCTGGGAGAGGTAATTGGAATCACCCGGCACACAAGACTAGTGCCTCCAAGCTCAGTTCAGCGATTTCCTAGTAATTCCTGTGGTAGACTGGTGCTACATACTAAGTTCCATACGTGAGAGGGTAGCTGAACGCCTTGTCCAAAACCATCTTACTTCTGAGAGTTGAGGTCACCCTCAGTCCCTCACAGTTCCACACTGCCTGCAGAGTGAGTTTCGCAGGTCTTCAGCAGAGACGTTTGCCAGAGGCTTCTGAGACGCAGGGTAACAATGCAGACCTGGAGGGTATCCCCAGGTGCAGTCGACTGGTAATCTTGGAACCTCCTGACTCAGAATACTGCTACCTTCTCACTGCCATAGGAATGCAGCTAGTTGACAGCTGGCTGGCTTCAAGACATGCCTCCCTAGGAGAGCTGAGGACAGGGCAGAACCCTCCCGCATGCTGCCTGACTGTAGGAGTAGCTGCTACCATCCTAATGTTAGTGGCAGGGAGAGGTTGCGGGAAAAGCATGTGTGAGCACTGGGCCTGAACTCCCGTGTATCAGAGTTGAATACAGCGATTTCCAACGGCTTTCCTCAACCAGAGTGTAGCTAGGTTCCAAATCCCATGTACGAGCAGGTAGCAGACATCTGCCTCCCATGCATACACACTTCTGAGAGTTGAGCTTATGGCCTGTACCTCCACATCCAGCCTGCTGGTACCCTTGGCTTCTAAAAGGCCTAGGCTCGCTGTTTGACGGAAGTGCTGGGAGAGGTAATTGGAATCACCCGGCACACAAGACTAGTGCCTCCAAGCTCAGTTCAGCGATTTCCTAGTCATTCCTGTGGTAGACTGGTGCTACATACTAAGTTCCATACGTGAGAGGGTAGCTGAACGCCTTGTCCAAAACCATCTTACTTCTGAGAGTTGAGCTCAGCCTCAGTCCCTCACAGTGCCACACTGCCTGCAGAGTGAGTTTCGCAGGTCTTCAGCAGAGACGATTGCCAGAGCCTTCTGAGTACAAGTTAACAATGCAGACCTGGAGGGTATCTCCAGGTGCAGTAGAGTGGTAATCTGGGAACCTCCTGACTCAGAGTACTGCTACCTTCTCACTGCCATAGTAATGCAGCTAGTTGACAGCTGGCTTCAAGACATGCTTCCCTGTGAGAGCTGAGGACAGGGCAGAACCCTCCCGCATCCTGCCTGACTGTAGGAGTAGCTGCTAACATCCTTATGTTAGTGGCTGGGAGAGGTTGCGGGAAAAGCATGTGTGAGCACTGGGCCTGAACTCCCGTGTATCTGAGTTGAATACAGCGATTTCCAATGGCCTTCTTCAATCACAGTGTAGCTAGGTTCCAAATCCCATGTACGAGGGGGTAGCAGACATCTGCCTCCCATGCATACGCACTTCTGAGAGTTGAGCTTATGGCCTGTACCTCCACATCCAGCCTGCTGGTACCCTTGGCTTCTAAAAGGCCTAGGCTCGCTGTTTGACGGAAGTGCTGGGAGAGGTAATTGGAATCACTTGGCACACAAGACTAGTGCCTCCAAGCTCAGTTCAGCAATTTCCTAGTAATTCCTGTGGTAGACTGGTGCTACATACTAAGTTCCATACGTGAGAGTGTAGCTGAACGCCTTGTCCAAAAGCATCTTACTTCTGAGAGTTGAGCTCAGCCTCAGTCCCTCACAGTTCCACACTGCCTGCAGAGTGAGTTTCGCAGGTCTTCAGCAGAGACGTTTGCCAGAGGCTTCTGAGACGCAGGGTAACAATGCAGACCTGGAGGGTATCCCCAGGTGCAGTCGACTGGTAATCTTGGATCCTCCTGACTCAGAGTACTGCTACCTTCTCACTGCCATAGGAATGCAGCTAGTTGACAGCTGGCTTCAAGACATGCTTCCCTGTGAGAGCTGAGGACAGGGCAGAACCGTCCCGCATGCTGCCTGACTGTAGGAGTAGCTGCTAACATCCTAATGTTAGTGGCTGGGAGAGGTTGCGGGAAAAGCATGTGTGAGCACTGGGCCTGAACTCCCGTGTATCTGAGTTGAATACAGCGATTTCCAATGGCCTTCTTCAATCACAGTGTAGCTAGGTTCCAACTCCCATGTCCGAGTGGGTAGCAGACATCTGCCTCCCATGCATACACACTTCTGAGAGTTGAGCTTATGGCCTGTACCTCCACATCCAGCCTGCTGGTACCCTTGGCTTCTAAAAGGCCTAGGCTCGCTGTTTGACGGAAGTGCTGGGAGAGGTAATTGGAATCACTCGGCACACAAGACTAGTGCCTCCAAGCTCAGTTCAGCGATTTCCTAGTAATTCCTGTGGTAGACTGGTGCTACATACTAAGTTCCATACGTGAGAGGGTAGCTGAACGCTTTGTCCAAAACCATCTTACTTCTGAGAGCTGAGCTCACCCTCAGTCCCTCACAGTTCCACACTGCCTACAGAGTGAGTTTCGCAGGTCTTCAGCAGAGACGTTTGCCAGAGGCTTCTGAGACGCAGGGTAACAATGCAGACCTGGAGGGTATCCCCAGGTGCAGTCGACTGGTAATCTTGGAACCTCCTGACTCAGAATACTGCTACCTTCTCACTGCCATAGGAATGCAGCTAGTTGACAGCTGGCTTCAAGACATGCTTCCCTGTGAGAGCTGAGGACAGCGCAGAACCCTCCCGCATGCTGCCTGACTGTAGGAGTAGCTGCTAACATCCTTATGTTAGTGGCTGGGAGAGGTTGCGGGAAAAGCATGTGTGAGCACTGGGCCTGAACTCCCGTGTATCTGAGTTGAATACAGCGATTTCCAACGGCTTTCCTCAACCAGAGTGTAGCTAGGTTCCAAATCCCATGTACGAGCGGGTAGCAGACATCTGCCTCCCATGCATACACACTTCTGAGAGTTGGGCTTATGGCCTGTACCTCCACATCCAGCCTGCTGGTACCCTTGGCTTCTAAAAGGCCTAGGCTCGCTGTTTGACGGAAGTGCTGGGAGAGTTAATTGGAATCTCCCGGCACACGAGACGAGTGCCTCCAAGCTCAATTCACGATTTCCCAGTAATTCTTGTGGTAGACAGGTGCTACATACTAAGTTCCATATGTGAGAAGGTAGCTGAACGCCTTGTCCAAAAGCATCTTACTTCTGAGAGTTGGGCACACCCTCAGTCCCTCACACTTCCACACTGCCTGCAGAGTGAGTTTCACACGTCTTCACCAGAGATGATTGCCAGAGGCTTCTGAGTACAAGTTAACAATGCAGACCTGGAGGGTATCTCCAGGTGCAGTAGAGTGGTAATCGTGGAACCTCCTGACTCAGAGTACTGCTACCTTCTCACTGCCATAGGAATGCAGCTAGTTGACAGCTGACTTCAAGACATGCTTCCCTGTGAGAGCTGAGGACAGGGAAGAACCCTCCCGCATCCTGCCTGACTGTAGGAGTAGCTGCTAACATCCTAATGTTAGTGGCTGGGAGAGGTTGCGGGAAAAGCATGTGTGAGCACTGGGCCTGAACTCCCGTGTATCTGAGTTGAATACAGCGATTTCCAGTGGCCTTCTTCAATCACAGTGTAGCTAGGTTCCAACTCCCATGTCCGAGTGGGTAGCAGACATCTGCCTCCCATGCATACACAGTTCTGAGAGTTGAGCTTATGGCCTGTACCTCCACATCCAGCCTGCTGGTACCCTTGGCTTCTAAAAGGCCTAGGCTCGCTGTTTGACGGAAGTGCTGGGAGAGGTAATTGGAATCACGCGGCACACAAGACTAGTGCCTCCAAGCTCAGTTCAGCGATTTCCTAGTAATTCCTGTGGTAGACTGGTGCTACATACTAAGTTCCATACGTGAGAGGGTAGCTGAACGCCTTGTCCAAAACCATCTTACTTCTGAGAGTTGAGCTCAGCCTCAGTCCCTCACAGTTCCACACTGCCTGCAGAGTGAGTTTCGCAGCTCTTCAGCAGAGACGTTTGCCAGAGGCTTCTGAGACGCAGGGTAACATTGCAGACCTGGAGGGTATCCCCAGGTGCAGTCAACTGGTAATCTTGGAACCTCCTGACTCAGAATACTGCTACCTTCTCACTGCCATAGGAATGCAGCTAGTTGACAGCTAGCTGGCTTCAAGACATGCTTCCCTGAGAGAGCTTAGGACAGGGCAGAACCCTCCGGCATGCTGCCTGACTGTAGGAGTAGCTGCTAACATCCTTATGTTAGTGGCTGGGAGAGGTTGCGGGAAAAGCATGTGTGAGCCCTGGGCCTGAACTCCCGTGTATCTGAGTTGAATACAGCGATTTCCAACGGCTTTCCTCAAACAGAGTGTAGGTAGGTTCCAAATCCCATGTACGAGCGGGTAGCAGACATCTGCCTCCCATGCATACACACTTCTGAGAGTTGAGCTTATGGCCTGTACATCCACAGCCAGCCTGCTGGTACCCTTGGCTTCTAAAAGGCCTAGGCTCGCTGTTTGACGGAAGTGCTGGGAGAGGTAATTGGAATCTCCCGGCACACAAGACGAGTGCCTCCAAGCTCAATTCACGATTTCCCAGTAATTCTTGTGGTAGACAGGTGCTACATACTAAGTTCCATATGTGAGATGGTAGCTGAACGCCTTGTCCAAAAGCATCTTACTTCTGAGAGTTGAGCCCACCCTCAGTCCCTCACAGTTCCACACTGCCTGCAGAGTGAGTTTCACACGTCTTCACCAGAGACGATTGCCAGAGGCTTCTGAGTACAAGTTAACAATGCAGACCTGGAGGGTATCTCCAGGTGCAGTAGAGTGGTAATCGTGGAACCTCCTGACTCAGAGTACTGCTACCTTCTCACTGCCATAGGAATGCAGCTAGTTGACAGCTGGCTTCAAGACATGCTTCCCTGTGAGAGCTGAGGACAGGGCAGAACCCTCCCGCATCCTGCCTGACTGTAGGAGTAGCTGCTAAAATCCTAATGTTAGTGGCTGGGAGAGGTTGCGGGAAAAGCATGTGTGAGCACTGGGCCTGAACTCCCGTGTATCTGAGTTGAATACAGCGATTTCCAATGGCCTTCTTCAATCACAGTGTAGCTAGGTTCCAACTCCCATATCCGAGTGGGTAGCAGACATCTGCCTCCCATGCATACACACTTCTTAGAGTTGAGCTTATGGCCTGTACCTCCACATCCAGCCTGCTGGTACCCTTGGCTTCTAAAAGGCCAAGGCTAGCTGTTTGACGGAAGTGCTGGGAGAGGTAATTGGAATCTCCCGGCACACAAGACTAGTGCCTCCAAGCTCAGTTCAGCGATTTCCTAGTAATTCCTGTGGTAGACTGGTGCTACATACTACGTTCCATACGTGAGAGGGTAGCTGAACGCCTTGTCCAAAACCATCTTACTTCTGAGAGTTGAGCTCAGCCTTTGTCCCTCACAGTTCCACACTGCCAGCCGAGTGAATTTCGCAGGTCTTCAGCAGAGACGTTTGCCAGAGGCTTCTGAAACGCAGGGTAACAATGCAGACCTGGAGGGTATCCCCAGGTGCAGTAGACTGGTAATCTTGGAACCTCCTGACTCAGAATACTGCTACCTTCTCACTGCCATAGGAATGCAGCTAGTTGACAGCTGGCTTCAAGACATGCTTCCCTGTGAGAGCTGAGGACAGGGCAGAACCCTCCCGCATCCTGCCAGACTGTAGCAGTAGCTGCTAACATCCTTATGTTAGTGGCTGGGAGAGGTTGCGGGAAAAGCATGTGTGAGCACTGGGCCTGAACTCCCGTGTATCTGAGTTGAATACAGCGATTTCCAACGGCTTTCCTCAACCAGAGTGTAGCTATGTTCCAAATCCCATGTACGAGCGGGTAGCAGACATCTGCCTCCCATGCATACACACTTCTGAGAGTTGAGCTTATGGCCTGTACCTCCACATCCAGCCTGCTGGTACCCTTGGCTTCTAAAAGGCCTAGGCTCGTTGTTTGACGGAAGTGCTGGGAGAGGTAACTGGAATCTCCCTGCACAAAAGACGAGTGCCTCCAAGCTCAATTCACGATTTCCCAGTAATTCTTGTGGTAGACAGGTGCTACATACTAAGTTCCATATGTGAGAAGGTAGCTGAACGCCTTGTCCAAAAGCATCTTACTTCTGAGAGTTGAGCTCACCCTCAGTCCCTCACAGTTCCACACTGCCTGCAGAGTGAGTTTCACTCGTCTTCACCAGAGACGATTGCCAGAGTCTTCTGAGTACAAGATAGCAATGCAGACCTGGAGGGTATCTCCAGCTGCAGTAGAGTGGTAATCTTGGAACCTCCTGACTCAGAGTACTGCTACCTTCTCACTGCCAGAGGAATGCAGCTAGTTGATAGCTGGCTTCAAGACATACTTTCCTGTGAGAGCTGAGGACAGGGCAGAACCCTACCGCTTCCTGACTGACTGTAGGAGTAGCTGCTAACATCCTTATGTTAGTGGCTGGGAGATGTTGCGGGAAAAGCATGTGTGAGCACTGGGCCTGAACTCCCGTGTATCTGAGTTGAATACAGCGATTTCCAATGGCCTTCTTCAATCACAGTGTAGCTAGGTTCCAACTCCCATGTCCGAGTGGGTAGTAGACATCTGCCTCCCATGCATATACACTTCTGAGAGTTGAGCTTATGGCCTGTACCTCCACATCCAGCCTGCTGTTACCCTTGGCTTCTAAAAGGCCTAGGCTCGCTGTTTGACGGATGTACTGGGAGAGGTAATTGGAATCACCCGGCACACAAGACTAGTGCCTCCAAGCTCAGTTCAGCGATTTCCTAGTAATTCCTGTGGTAGACTGGTGCTACATACTAAGTTCCATACGTGAGAGGGTAGCTGAACGCCTTGTCTAAAACCATCTTACTTCTGAGAGTTGAGCTCACCCTCAGTCCCTCACACTTCCACACTGTCTTCAGAGTGAGTTTCACAGGTCTTCAGCAGAGACGTTTGCCAGAGGCTTCTGAGACGCAGGGTAACAATGCAGTCCTGGAGAGTATCCCCAGGTGCAGTCGACTGGTAATCTTGGAACCTCCTGACTCAGAATACTGCAACCTTCTCACTGCCATAGGAATGCAGCAAGTTGACAGCTAGCTGGCTTCAAGACATGCTTCCCTGAGAGAGCTGAGGACATGGCAGAACCCTCCCGCATTCTGCCTGACTGTAGGAGTAGCTGCTAACATCCTTATGTTAGTGGCTGGGAGAGGTTGCGGGAAAAGCATGTGTGAGCACTGGCCCTGAACTCCCGTGTATCTGAGTTGAATACAGCGATTTCCAATGGCCTTCTTCAATCACAGTGTAGCTAGGTTCCAACTCCCATGTCCGAGTGGGTAGTAGACATCTGCCTCCCATGCATATACACTTCTGAGAGTTGAGCTTATGGCCTGTACCTCCACATCCAGCCTGCTGGTACCCTTGGCTTCTAAAAGGCCTAGGCTCGCTGTTTGACGGAAGTGCTGGGAGAGGTAATTGGAATCTCCCAGCACACAAGACGAGGGCCTCCAAGCTCAATTCACGATTACCCAGTAATTCTTGTGGTAGACAGGTGCTACATACTAAGTTCCGTATGTAAGAAGGTAGCTGAACGCCTTGTCCAAAAGCATTTTACTTCTGAGAGTTGAGCTCACCCTCAGTCCCATACAGTTCCACACTGCCTGCAGAGTGAGTTTCACACGTCTTCACCAGAGACGATTGCCAGAGGCTTCTGAGTACAAGTTAACAATGCAGACCTGGCGGGTATCTCCAGGTGCAGTAGAGTGGTAATCTTGGAATCTCCTGACTCAGAGTACTGCTACCTTCTCACTGCCATAGGAATGCAGCTAGTTGACAGCTGGCTTCAAGACATGCTTCCCTGTGAGAGCTGAGGACAGAGCAGAACCCTCCCGCATCCTGCCTGACTCCAGGAGTAGCTGCTAACATCCTTATGTTAGTGGCTGGGAGAGGTTGCGGGAAAAGCATGTGTGAGCACTGGGCCTGAACTCCCGTGTATCTGAGTTGAATACAGCGATTTCCAATGGCCTTCTTCAATCACAGTGTAGCTAGGATCCAACTCCCAAGTCCGAGTGGGTAGCAGACATCTGCCTCCCATGCATATACACTTCTGAGTGTTGAGCTCATGGCCTGTACCTCCACATCCAGCCTGCTGGTACCCTTGGCTTCTAAAAGGCCTAGGCTCGCTGTTTGACGGAAGTGCTGGGAGAGGTAATTGGAATCACCCGGCACACAAGACTAGTGCCTCCAAGCTCAGTTCAGCGATTTCCTAGTAATTCCTGTGGTAGACTGGTGCTACATACTAAGTTCCATACGTGAGAGGGTAGCTGAACGCCTTGTCCAAACCCATCTTACTTCTGAGAGTTGAGCTCAGCCTCAGTCCCTCACATTTCCACACTGCCTGCAGAGTGAGTTTCGCAGGTCTTCAGCAGAGACCTTTGCCAGAGGCTTCTGAGACGCAGGGTAACAATGCAGACCTGGAGGGTATCTCCAGGTGCAGTAGAGTGGTAATCTTGGAACCTCCTGACTCAGAGTACTGCTACCTTCTCACTGCCATAGGAATGCAGCTAGTTGACAGCTGGCTTCAAGACATGCTTCCCTGTGAGAGCTGAGGACAGGGCAGAACCCTCCCGCATGCTGCCTGACTGTAGGAGTAGCTGCTAACATCCTTATGTTAGTGGATGGGAGAGGTTGCGGGAAAAGCATGTGTGAGCACTGGGCCTGAACTCCCGTGTATCTGATTTGAATACAGCGATGTCCAACGGCTTTCCTCAACCAGAGTGTAGCTAGGTTCCAAATCCCATGTACGAGCGGGTAGCAGACATCTGCCTCCCATGCATACACACTTCTGAGAGTTGAGCTTATGGCCTGTACCTCCACAGCCAGCCTGCTGGTACGCTTGGCTTCTAAAAGGCCTAGGCTCGCTGTTTGACGGAAGTGCTGGGAGAGGTAATTGGAATCTCCCGGCACCCAAGACGAGTGCCTCCAAGCACAATTCACGATTTCCCAGTAATTCTTCTGGTAGACAAGTGCTACATACTAAGTTCCATATGTGAGATGGTAGCTGAACGCCTTGTCCAAAAGCATCTTACTTCTGAGAGTTGAGCCCACCCTCAGTCCCTCACAGTTCCACACTGCCTGCAGAGTGAGTTTCACACGTCTTCACCAGAGACGATTGCCAGAGGCTTCTGAGTACAAGTTAACAATGCAGACCTGGAGGGTATCTCCAGGTGCAGTAGAGTGGTAATCTTGGAACCTCCTGACTCAGAGTACTGCTACCTTCTCACTGCCATAGGAATGCACCTAGTTGTGAGCTGGCTTCAAGACATGCTTCCCTGTGAGAGCTGAGGACAGGGCAGAACCCTCCCGCATCCTGCCTGACTGTAGGAGTAGCTGCTAACATCCTAATGTTAGTGGCTGGGAGAGGTTGCGGGAAAAGCATGTGTGAGCACTGGGCCTGAACTCCCGTGTATTTGAGTTGAATACAACGATGTCCAACGGCTTCCTCAAGCAGAGTGTAGCTAGGTATCAAATCCCATGTACGAGCGGGTAGCAGACATCTGCCTCCCATGCATACACACTTCTGAGAGTTGAGCTTATGTCCTGTACCTCCACATCCAGCCTGCTGGTACCCTTGGCTTCTAAAAGGCCTAGGCTCGCTGTTTGACGGAAGTGCTCGGAGAGGTAATTGGAATCTCCCGGCACACAAGACGCGTGCCTCCAAGCTCAATTCACGATTTCCCAGTAATTCTTGTGGTAGACAGGTGCTACATACTAAGTTCCATACGTGAGAGGGTAGCTGAACGCCTTGTCCAAAAGCATCTTACTTCTGAGTGTTGAGCTCACCCTCAGTCCCTCACAGTTCCACACTGCCTGCAGAGTGAGTTTCACACGTCTTCACCAGAGACGATTGCCAGAGGCTTCTGAGTACAAGTTAACAATGCAGACCTGGAGGGTATCTCCTGGTGCAGTAGACAGGTAATCTTGGAACCTCCTGAATCAGAGTACTGCTGTCTTCTCACTGCCATAGGAATGCAGCTAGTTGACAGATGGCTTCAAGACATGCTTCCCTGTGAGAGCTGAGGACAGGGCAGAACCCTCCCGCATGCTGCCTGACTGTAGGAGTAGCTGCTAACATCCTTATGTTAGTGGCTGGGAGAGGTTGCGGGAAAAGCATGTGTGAGCACTGGGCCTGAACTTCCGTGTATCTGAGTTGAATACAGCGATTTCCAAAGGCTTTCATCAACCAGAGTGTAGCCAGGTTCCATATCCCATGTCCGAGTGGGTAGCGGACATCTGCCTCCCATGCATACAGACTTCTGAGAGTTGAGATTATGGCCTGTACCTCCACATCCAGCCTGCTGGTACCCTTGGCTTCTAAAAGGCCTAGGCTCGCTGTTTGACGGATGTGCTGGGAGAGGTAATTGGAATCACCCGGCACACAAGACTAGGGCATCCAAGCTCAGTTCAGCGATTTCCTAGTAATTCCTGTGGTAGACTGGTGCTACATACTAAGTTCCATACGTGAGAGTGTAGCTGAACGCCTTGTCCAAAACCATCTTACTTCTGAGAGTTGAGCTCAGCCTCAGTCCCTCAAAGTTCCACACTGCCTGCAGAGTGAGTTTCGCAGGTCTTCAGCAGAGACGTTTGCCAGAGGCTTCTGAGACGCAGGGTAACAATGCAGACCTGGAGGGTATCCCCAGGTGCAGTCGACTGGTAATCTTGGAACCTCCTGACTCAGAATACTGCTACCTTCTCACTGCCATAGGAATGCAGCTAGTTGACAGCTGGCTTCAAGACATGCTTCCCTGTGAGAGCTGAAGACAGGGCAGAACCCTCCCGCATGCTGCCTGACTGTAGGAGTAGCTGCTAACATCCTTATGTTAGTGGCTGGGAGAGGTTGCGGGAAAAGCATGTGTGAGCACTGGGCCTGAACTTCCGTGTATCTGAGTTGAATACAGCGATTTCCAACGGCTTTCCTCAACCAGAGTGTAGCTAGGTTCCAAATCCCATGTACGAGCGGGTAGCAGACATCTGCCTCCCATGCATACACACTTCTGAGAGTTGAGCTTATGGCCTGTACCTCCGCAGCCAGCCTGCTGGTACCCTTGGCTTCTAAAAGGCCTAGGCTCGCTGTTTGAGGGAAGTGCTGGGAGAGGTAATTGGAATCACCCGGCACACAAGACTAGTGCCTCCAAGCTCAGTTCAGCGATTTCCTAGTAATTCCTGTGGTAGACTGGTGCTATATACTATGTTCCATACGTGAGAGGGTAGCTGAACGCCTTGTCCAAAACCATCTTACTTCTGAGAGTTGAGCTCACCCTCAATCCCTCACAGTTCCACACTGCCTGCAGAGTGAGTTTCGCAGGTCTTCAGCAGAGACCTTTGCCAGAGGCTTCTGAGACGCAGGGTAACAATGCAGTCCTGGAGAGTATCCCCAGGTGCAGTCGACTGGTAATCTTGGAACCTCCTGACTCAGAATACTGCAACCTTCTCACTGCCATAGGAATGCAGCAAGTTGACAGCTAGCTGGCTTCAAGACATGCTTCCCTGAGAGAGCTGAGGACATGGCAGAACCCTCCCGCATTCTGCCTGACTGTAGGAGTAGCTGCTAACATCCTTATGTTAGTGGCTGGGAGAGGTTGCGGGAAAAGCATGTGTGAGCACTGGCCCTGAACTCCCGTGTATCTGAGTTGAATACAGCGATTTCCAATGGCCTTCTTCAATCACAGTGTAGCTAGGTTCCAACTCCCATGTCCGAGTGGGTAGTAGACATCTGCCTCCCATGCATATACACTTCTGAGAGTTGAGCTTATGGCCTGTACCTCCACATCCAGCCTGCTGGTACCCTTGGCTTCTAAAAGGCCTAGGCTCGCTGTTTGACGGAAGTGCTGGGAGAGGTAATTGGAATCTCCCAGCACACAAGACGAGGGCCTCCAAGCTCAATTCACGATTACCCAGTAATTCTTGTGGTAGACAGGTGCTACATACTAAGTTCCGTATGTAAGAAGGTAGCTGAACGCCTTGTCCAAAAGCATTTTACTTCTGAGAGTTGAGCTCACCCTCAGTCCCATACAGTTCCACACTGCCTGCAGAGTGAGTTTCACACGTCTTCACCAGAGACGATTGCCAGAGGCTTCTGAGTACAAGTTAACAATGCAGACCTGGCGGGTATCTCCAGGTGCAGTAGAGTGGTAATCTTGGAATCTCCTGACTCAGAGTACTGCTACCTTCTCACTGCCATAGGAATGCAGCTAGTTGACAGCTGGCTTCAAGACATGCTTCCCTGTGAGAGCTGAGGACAGAGCAGAACCCTCCCGCATCCTGCCTGACTCCAGGAGTAGCTGCTAACATCCTTATGTTAGTGGCTGGGAGAGGTTGCGGGAAAAGCATGTGTGAGCACTGGGCCTGAACTCCCGTGTATCTGAGTTGAATACAGCGATTTCCAATGGCCTTCTTCAATCACAGTGTAGCTAGGATCCAACTCCCAAGTCCGAGTGGGTAGCAGACATCTGCCTCCCATGCATATACACTTCTGAGTGTTGAGCTCATGGCCTGTACCTCCACATCCAGCCTGCTGGTACCCTTGGCTTCTAAAAGGCCTAGGCTCGCTGTTTGACGGAAGTGCTGGGAGAGGTAATTGGAATCACCCGGCACACAAGACTAGTGCCTCCAAGCTCAGTTCAGCGATTTCCTAGTAATTCCTGTGGTAGACTGGTGCTACATACTAAGTTCCATACGTGAGAGGGTAGCTGAACGCCTTGTCCAAACCCATCTTACTTCTGAGAGTTGAGCTCAGCCTCAGTCCCTCACATTTCCACACTGCCTGCAGAGTGAGTTTCGCAGGTCTTCAGCAGAGACCTTTGCCAGAGGCTTCTGAGACGCAGGGTAACAATGCAGACCTGGAGGGTATCTCCAGGTGCAGTAGAGTGGTAATCTTGGAACCTCCTGACTCAGAGTACTGCTACCTTCTCACTGCCATAGGAATGCAGCTAGTTGACAGCTGGCTTCAAGACATGCTTCCCTGTGAGAGCTGAGGACAGGGCAGAACCCTCCCGCATGCTGCCTGACTGTAGGAGTAGCTGCTAACATCCTTATGTTAGTGGATGGGAGAGGTTGCGGGAAAAGCATGTGTGAGCACTGGGCCTGAACTCCCGTGTATCTGATTTGAATACAGCGATGTCCAACGGCTTTCCTCAACCAGAGTGTAGCTAGGTTCCAAATCCCATGTACGAGCGGGTAGCAGACATCTGCCTCCCATGCATACACACTTCTGAGAGTTGAGCTTATGGCCTGTACCTCCACAGCCAGCCTGCTGGTACGCTTGGCTTCTAAAAGGCCTAGGCTCGCTGTTTGACGGAAGTGCTGGGAGAGGTAATTGGAATCTCCCGGCACCCAAGACGAGTGCCTCCAAGCACAATTCACGATTTCCCAGTAATTCTTCTGGTAGACAAGTGCTACATACTAAGTTCCATATGTGAGATGGTAGCTGAACGCCTTGTCCAAAAGCATCTTACTTCTGAGAGTTGAGCCCACCCTCAGTCCCTCACAGTTCCACACTGCCTGCAGAGTGAGTTTCACACGTCTTCACCAGAGACGATTGCCAGAGGCTTCTGAGTACAAGTTAACAATGCAGACCTGGAGGGTATCTCCAGGTGCAGTAGAGTGGTAATCTTGGAACCTCCTGACTCAGAGTACTGCTACCTTCTCACTGCCATAGGAATGCAGCTAGTTGTGAGCTGGCTTCAAGACATGCTTCCCTGTGAGAGCTGAGGACAGGGCAGAACCCTCCCGCATCCTGCCTGACTGTAGGAGTAGCTGCTAACATCCTAATGTTAGTGGCTGGGAGAGGTTGCGGGAAAAGCATGTGTGAGCACTGGGCCTGAACTCCCGTGTATTTGAGTTGAATACAACGATGTCCAACGGCTTCCTCAAGCAGAGTGTAGCTAGGTATCAAATCCCATGTACGAGCGGGTAGCAGACATCTGCCTCCCATGCATACACACTTCTGAGAGTTGAGCTTATGTCCTGTACCTCCACATCCAGCCTGCTGGTACCCTTGGCTTCTAAAAGGCCTAGGCTCGCTGTTTGACGGAAGTGCTCGGAGAGGTAATTGGAATCTCCCGGCACACAAGACGCGTGCCTCCAAGCTCAATTCACGATTTCCCAGTAATTCTTGTGGTAGACAGGTGCTACATACTAAGTTCCATACGTGAGAGGGTAGCTGAACGCCTTGTCCAAAAGCATCTTACTTCTGAGTGTTGAGCTCACCCTCAGTCCCTCACAGTTCCACACTGCCTGCAGAGTGAGTTTCACACGTCTTCACCAGAGACGATTGCCAGAGGCTTCTGAGTACAAGTTAACAATGCAGACCTGGAGGGTATCTCCTGGTGCAGTAGACAGGTAATCTTGGAACCTCCTGAATCAGAGTACTGCTGTCTTCTCACTGCCATAGGAATGCAGCTAGTTGACAGATGGCTTCAAGACATGCTTCCCTGTGAGAGCTGAGGACAGGGCAGAACCCTCCCGCATGCTGCCTGACTGTAAGAGTAGCTGCTAACATCCTTATGTTAGTGGCTGGGAGAGGTTGCGGGAAAAGCATGTGTGAGCACTGGGCCTGAACTTCCGTGTATCTGAGTTGAATACAGCGATTTCCAAAGGCTTTCATCAACCAGAGTGTAGCCAGGTTCCATATCCCATGTCCGAGTGGGTAGCGGACATCTGCCTCCCATGCATACAGACTTCTGAGAGTTGAGATTATGGCCTGTACCTCCACATCCAGCCTGCTGGTACCCTTGGCTTCTAAAAGGCCTAGGCTCGCTGTTTGACGGATGTGCTGGGAGAGGTAATTGGAATCACCCGGCACACAAGACTAGGGCATCCAAGCTCAGTTCAGCGATTTCCTAGTAATTCCTGTGGTAGACTGGTGCTACATACTAAGTTCCATACGTGAGAGTGTAGCTGAACGCCTTGTCCAAAACCATCTTACTTCTGAGAGTTGAGCTCAGCCTCAGTCCCTCAAAGTTCCACACTGCCTGCAGAGTGAGTTTCGCAGGTCTTCAGCAGAGACGTTTGCCAGAGGCTTCTGAGACGCAGGGTAACAATGCAGACCTGGAGGGTATCCCCAGGTGCAGTCGACTGGTAATCTTGGAACCTCCTGACTCAGAATACTGCTACCTTCTCACTGCCATAGGAATGCAGCTAGTTGACAGCTGGCTTCAAGACATGCTTCCCTGTGAGAGCTGAAGACAGGGCAGAACCCTCCCGCATGCTGCCTGACTGTAGGAGTAGCTGCTAACATCCTTATGTTAGTGGCTGGGAGAGGTTGCGGGAAAAGCATGTGTGAGCACTGGGCCTGAACTTCCGTGTATCTGAGTTGAATACAGCGATTTCCAACGGCTTTCCTCAACCAGAGTGTAGCTAGGTTCCAAATCCCATGTACGAGCGGGTAGCAGACATCTGCCTCCCATGCATACACACTTCTGAGAGTTGAGCTTATGGCCTGTACCTCCGCAGCCAGCCTGCTGGTACCCTTGGCTTCTAAAAGGCCTAGGCTCGCTGTTTGAGGGAAGTGCTGGGAGAGGTAATTGGAATCACCCGGCACACAAGACTAGTGCCTCCAAGCTCAGTTCAGCGATTTCCTAGTAATTCCTGTGGTAGACTGGTGCTATATACTATGTTCCATACGTGAGAGGGTAGCTGAACGCCTTGTCCAAAACCATCTTACTTCTGAGAGTTGAGCTCACCCTCAATCCCTCACAGTTCCACACTGCCTGCAGAGTGAGTTTCGCAGGTCTTCAGCAGAGACCTTTGCCAGAGGCTTCTGAGACGCAGGGTAACAATGCAGTCCTGGAGAGTATCCCCAGGTGCAGTCGACTGGTAATCTTGGAACCTCCTGACTCAGAATACTGCAACCTTCTCACTGCCATAGGAATGCAGCAAGTTGACAGCTAGCTGGCTTCAAGACATGCTTCCCTGAGAGAGCTGAGGACATGGCAGAACCCTCCCGCATTCTGCCTGACTGTAGGAGTAGCTGCTAACATCCTTATGTTAGTGGCTGGGAGAGGTTGCGGGAAAAGCATGTGTGAGCACTGGCCCTGAACTCCCGTGTATCTGAGTTGAATACAGCGATTTCCAATGGCCTTCTTCAATCACAGTGTAGCTAGGTTCCAACTCCCATGTCCGAGTGGGTAGTAGACATCTGCCTCCCATGCATATACACTTCTGAGAGTTGAGCTTATGGCCTGTACCTCCACATCCAGCCTGCTGGTACCCTTGGCTTCTAAAAGGCCTAGGCTCGCTGTTTGACGGAAGTGCTGGGAGAGGTAATTGGAATCTCCCAGCACACAAGACGAGGGCCTCCAAGCTCAATTCACGATTACCCAGTAATTCTTGTGGTAGACAGGTGCTACATACTAAGTTCCGTATGTAAGAAGGTAGCTGAACGCCTTGTCCAAAAGCATTTTACTTCTGAGAGTTGAGCTCACCCTCAGTCCCATACAGTTCCACACTGCCTGCAGAGTGAGTTTCACACGTCTTCACCAGAGACGATTGCCAGAGGCTTCTGAGTACAAGTTAACAATGCAGACCTGGCGGGTATCTCCAGGTGCAGTAGAGTGGTAATCTTGGAATCTCCTGACTCAGAGTACTGCTACCTTCTCACTGCCATAGGAATGCAGCTAGTTGACAGCTGGCTTCAAGACATGCTTCCCTGTGAGAGCTGAGGACAGAGCAGAACCCTCCCGCATCCTGCCTGACTCCAGGAGTAGCTGCTAACATCCTTATGTTAGTGGCTGGGAGAGGTTGCGGGAAAAGCATGTGTGAGCACTGGGCCTGAACTCCCGTGTATCTGAGTTGAATACAGCGATTTCCAATGGCCTTCTTCAATCACAGTGTAGCTAGGATCCAACTCCCAAGTCCGAGTGGGTAGCAGACATCTGCCTCCCATGCATATACACTTCTGAGTGTTGAGCTCATGGCCTGTACCTCCACATCCAGCCTGCTGGTACCCTTGGCTTCTAAAAGGCCTAGGCTCGCTGTTTGACGGAAGTGCTGGGAGAGGTAATTGGAATCACCCGGCACACAAGACTAGTGCCTCCAAGCTCAGTTCAGCGATTTCCTAGTAATTCCTGTGGTAGACTGGTGCTACATACTAAGTTCCATACGTGAGAGGGTAGCTGAACGCCTTGTCCAAACCCATCTTACTTCTGAGAGTTGAGCTCAGCCTCAGTCCCTCACATTTCCACACTGCCTGCAGAGTGAGTTTCGCAGGTCTTCAGCAGAGACCTTTGCCAGAGGCTTCTGAGACGCAGGGTAACAATGCAGACCTGGAGGGTATCTCCAGGTGCAGTAGAGTGGTAATCTTGGAACCTCCTGACTCAGAGTACTGCTACCTTCTCACTGCCATAGGAATGCAGCTAGTTGACAGCTGGCTTCAAGACATGCTTCCCTGTGAGAGCTGAGGACAGGGCAGAACCCTCCCGCATGCTGCCTGACTGTAGGAGTAGCTGCTAACATCCTTATGTTAGTGGATGGGAGAGGTTGCGGGAAAAGCATGTGTGAGCACTGGGCCTGAACTCCCGTGTATCTGATTTGAATACAGCGATGTCCAACGGCTTTCCTCAACCAGAGTGTAGCTAGGTTCCAAATCCCATGTACGAGCGGGTAGCAGACATCTGCCTCCCATGCATACACACTTCTGAGAGTTGAGCTTATGGCCTGTACCTCCACAGCCAGCCTGCTGGTACGCTTGGCTTCTAAAAGGCCTAGGCTCGCTGTTTGACGGAAGTGCTGGGAGAGGTAATTGGAATCTCCCGGCACCCAAGACGAGTGCCTCCAAGCACAATTCACGATTTCCCAGTAATTCTTCTGGTAGACAAGTGCTACATACTAAGTTCCATATGTGAGATGGTAGCTGAACGCCTTGTCCAAAAGCATCTTACTTCTGAGAGTTGAGCCCACCCTCAGTCCCTCACAGTTCCACACTGCCTGCAGAGTGAGTTTCACACGTCTTCACCAGAGACGATTGCCAGAGGCTTCTGAGTACAAGTTAACAATGCAGACCTGGAGGGTATCTCCAGGTGCAGTAGAGTGGTAATCTTGGAACCTCCTGACTCAGAGTACTGCTACCTTCTCACTGCCATAGGAATGCAGCTAGTTGTGAGCTGGCTTCAAGACATGCTTCCCTGTGAGAGCTGAGGACAGGGCAGAACCCTCCCGCATCCTGCCTGACTGTAGGAGTAGCTGCTAACATCCTAATGTTAGTGGCTGGGAGAGGTTGCGGGAAAAGCATGTGTGAGCACTGGGCCTGAACTCCCGTGTATTTGAGTTGAATACAACGATGTCCAACGGCTTCCTCAAGCAGAGTGTAGCTAGGTATCAAATCCCATGTACGAGCGGGTAGCAGACATCTGCCTCCCATGCATACACACTTCTGAGAGTTGAGCTTATGTCCTGTACCTCCACATCCAGCCTGCTGGTACCCTTGGCTTCTAAAAGGCCTAGGCTCGCTGTTTGACGGAAGTGCTCGGAGAGGTAATTGGAATCTCCCGGCACACAAGACGCGTGCCTCCAAGCTCAATTCACGATTTCCCAGTAATTCTTGTGGTAGACAGGTGCTACATACTAAGTTCCATACGTGAGAGGGTAGCTGAACGCCTTGTCCAAAAGCATCTTACTTCTGAGTGTTGAGCTCACCCTCAGTCCCTCACAGTTCCACACTGCCTGCAGAGTGAGTTTCACACGTCTTCACCAGAGACGATTGCCAGAGGCTTCTGAGTACAAGTTAACAATGCAGACCTGGAGGGTATCTCCTGGTGCAGTAGACAGGTAATCTTGGAACCTCCTGAATCAGAGTACTGCTGTCTTCTCACTGCCATAGGAATGCAGCTAGTTGACAGATGGCTTCAAGACATGCTTCCCTGTGAGAGCTGAGGACAGGGCAGAACCCTCCCGCATGCTGCCTGACTGTAAGAGTAGCTGCTAACATCCTTATGTTAGTGGCTGGGAGAGGTTGCGGGAAAAGCATGTGTGAGCACTGGGCCTGAACTTCCGTGTATCTGAGTTGAATACAGCGATTTCCAAAGGCTTTCATCAACCAGAGTGTAGCCAGGTTCCATATCCCATGTCCGAGTGGGTAGCGGACATCTGCCTCCCATGCATACAGACTTCTGAGAGTTGAGATTATGGCCTGTACCTCCACATCCAGCCTGCTGGTACCCTTGGCTTCTAAAAGGCCTAGGCTCGCTGTTTGACGGATGTGCTGGGAGAGGTAATTGGAATCACCCGGCACACAAGACTAGGGCATCCAAGCTCAGTTCAGCGATTTCCTAGTAATTCCTGTGGTAGACTGGTGCTACATACTAAGTTCCATACGTGAGAGTGTAGCTGAACGCCTTGTCCAAAACCATCTTACTTCTGAGAGTTGAGCTCAGCCTCAGTCCCTCAAAGTTCCACACTGCCTGCAGAGTGAGTTTCGCAGGTCTTCAGCAGAGACGTTTGCCAGAGGCTTCTGAGACGCAGGGTAACAATGCAGACCTGGAGGGTATCCCCAGGTGCAGTCGACTGGTAATCTTGGAACCTCCTGACTCAGAATACTGCTACCTTCTCACTGCCATAGGAATGCAGCTAGTTGACAGCTGGCTTCAAGACATGCTTCCCTGTGAGAGCTGAAGACAGGGCAGAACCCTCCCGCATGCTGCCTGACTGTAGGAGTAGCTGCTAACATCCTTATGTTAGTGGCTGGGAGAGGTTGCGGGAAAAGCATGTGTGAGCACTGGGCCTGAACTTCCGTGTATCTGAGTTGAATACAGCGATTTCCAACGGCTTTCCTCAACCAGAGTGTAGCTAGGTTCCAAATCCCATGTACGAGCGGGTAGCAGACATCTGCCTCCCATGCATACACACTTCTGAGAGTTGAGCTTATGGCCTGTACCTCCGCAGCCAGCCTGCTGGTACCCTTGGCTTCTAAAAGGCCTAGGCTCGCTGTTTGAGGGAAGTGCTGGGAGAGGTAATTGGAATCACCCGGCACACAAGACTAGTGCCTCCAAGCTCAGTTCAGCGATTTCCTAGTAATTCCTGTGGTAGACTGGTGCTATATACTATGTTCCATACGTGAGAGGGTAGCTGAACGCCTTGTCCAAAACCATCTTACTTCTGAGAGTTGAGCTCACCCTCAATCCCTCACAGTTCCACACTGCCTGCAGAGTGAGTTTCGCAGGTCTTCAGCAGAGACCTTTGCCAGAGGCTTCTGAGACGCAGGGTAGCAATGCAGACCTGGAGGGTATCCCCAAGTGCACTCGACTGGTAATCTTGGAACCTCCTGACTCAGAATACTGCTACCTTCTCACTGCCATAGGAATGCAGCTAGTTGACAGCTGGCTTCAAGACATGCTTCCCTGTTAGAGCTGAGGACAGGGCAGAACCCTCCCGCATGCTGCCTGACTGTAGGAGTAGCTGCTAACATCCTTATGTTAGTGGCTGGGAGAGGTTGCGGGAAAAGCATGTGTGAGCACTGGGCCTGAACTCCCGTGTACCTGAGTTGAATACAGCGATTTCCAACGGCTTTCCTCAACCAGAGTGTAGCTAGGTTCCAAATCCCATGTACGAGCGGGTAGCAGACATCTGCCTCCCATGCATACACACTTCTCAGAGTTGAGCTTATGGCCTGTACCTCCACAGCCAGCCTGCTGGTACCCTTGGCTTCTAAAAGGCCTAGGCTCGCTGTTTGACGGAAGTGCTGGGAGAGGTAATTGGAATCACCCGGCACACAAGACTAGTGCCTCCAAGCTCAGTTCAGCGATTTCCTAGTAATTCCTGTGGTAGACTGGTGCTACATACTAAGTTCCATACGTGAGAGGGTAGCTGAACGCCTTGTCCAAAACCATCTTACTTCTGAGAGTTGAGCTCAGCCTCAGTCCCTCACAGTTCCACACTGCCTGCAGAGAGAGTTTCGCAGGTCTTCAGCAGAGACGTTTGCCAGAGGCTTCTGAGACGCAGGGTAACAATGCAGACCTGGAGGGTATCCCCAGGTGCAGTCGACTGGTAATCTTGGAACCTCCTGACTCAGAATACTGCTACCTTCTCACTGCCATAGGAATGCAGCTAGTTGACAGCTGCCTTCAAGACATGCTTCCCTGTGAGAGCTGAGGACAGGGCAGAACCCTCCCGCATCCTGCCTGACTGTAGGAGTAGCTGCTAACATCCTTATGTTAGTGGGTGGGAGAGGTTGCGGGAAAAGCATGTGTGAGCACTGGGCCTGAACTCCCGTGTACCTGAGTTTTATACAGCGATTTCCAACGGCTTTCCTCAACCAGAGTGTAGCTAGTTTCCAAATCCCATGTACGAGCGGGTCGCAGACATCTGCCTCCCATGCATACACACTTCTGAGAGTTGAGCTTATGGCCTGTACCTCCACAGCCAGCCTGCTGGTACCCTTGGCTTCTAAAAGGCCTAGGCTCGCTGTTTGACGGAAGTGCTGGGAGAGGTAATTGGAATCTCCCGGCACACAAGACGAGTGCCTCCAAGCTCAATTCACGATTTCCCAGTAATTCTTGTGGTAGACAGGTGCTACATACTAAGTTCCATATGTGAGAAGGTAGCTGAACGCCTTGTCCAAAAGCATCTTACTTCTGAGAGTTGAGCACACCCTCAGTCCCTCACACTTCCACACTGCCTGCAGAGTGAGTTTCACACGTCTTCACCAGAGACGATTGCCAGAGGCTTCTGAGTACAAGTTAACAATGCAGACCTGGAGGGTATCTCCAGGTGCAGTAGAGTGGTAATCTTGGAACCTCCTGACTCAGAGTACTGCTACCTTCTCACTGCCATAGGAATGCAGCTAGTTGACAGCTGGCTTCAAGACATGCTTCCCTGTGAGAGCTGAGGACAGGGCAGAACCCTCCCGCACCCTGCCTGACTGTAGGAGTAGCTGCTAACATCCTTATGTTAGTGGCTGGGAGAGGTTGCGGGAAAAGCATGTGTGAGCACTGGGCCTGAACTCCCGTGTATCTGAGTTGAATACAGCGAATTCCAATGGCCTTCTTCAATCACAGTGTAGCTAGGTTCCAACTCCCATGTCCGAGTGGGTAGCAGACATCTGCCTCCCATGCATACACACTTCTGAGAGTTGAGCTTATGGCCTGTACCTCCACATCCAGCCTGCTGGTACCCTTGGCTTCTAAAATGCCTAGGCTCGCTGTTTGACGGAAGTGCTGGGAGAGGTAATTGGAATCACCCAGCACACAAGACTAGTGCCTCCAAGCTCAGTTCAGCGATTTCCTAGTAATTCCTGTGGTAGACTGGTGCTACATACTAAGTTCCATACGTGAGAGGGTAGCTGAACGCCTTGTCCAAAACCATCTTACTTCTGAGAGTTGAGCTCAGCCTCAGTCCCTCACAGTTCCACACTGCCTGCAGAGTGAGTTTCGCAGGTCTTCAGCAGAGAAGTTTGCCAGAGGCTTCTGAGACGCATTGTTACAATGCAGACCTGGAGGGTACCTCCAGCTGCAGTAGACTGCTAATCTTGGAACCTCCTGACTCAGAGTACTGCTACATTCTCACTGCCATAGGAATGCAGCTAGTTGACAGCTGGCTTCAAAACATGCTTCCCTGTGAGAGCTGAGGACAGGGCAGAACCCTCCCGCATGCTGCCTGACTCTAGGAGTAGCTGCTAACATCCTAATGTTAGTGGCTGGGAGAGGTTGCGGGAAAAGCATGTGTGAGCACTGGGCCTGAACTCCCGTGTATCTGAGTTGAATACAGCGATGTCCAACGGCTTTCCTCAAGCAGAGTGTAGCTAGGTATCAAATCCCATGTACGAGCGGGTAGCAGACATCTGCCTCCCATGCATACACACTTCTGAGAGTTGAGCTTATGTCCTGTACCTCCACATCCAGCCTGCTGGTACCCTTGGCTTCTAAAAGGCCTAGGCTCGCTGTTTGACGGAAGTGCTCAGAGAGGTAATTGGAATCTCCCGGCACACAAGACGCGTGCCTCCAAGCTCAATTCACGATTTCCCAGTAATTCTTGTGGTAGACAGGTGCTACATACTAAGTTCCATATGTGAGAAGGTAGCTGAACGCCTTGTCCAAAAGTCTCTTACTTCTGAGTGTTGAGCTCACTCTCAGTCCCTCACAGTTCCACACTGCCTGCAGAGTGAGTTTCACACGTCTTCACCAGAGACGATTGCCAGAGGCTTCTGAGTACAAGTTAACAATGCAGACCTGGAGGGTATCTCCTGGTGCAGTAGACAGGTAATCTTGGAACC
The DNA here is from genome assembly GCF_048164855.1 of Canis lupus baileyi. Lineage (NCBI taxonomy): Eukaryota > Metazoa > Chordata > Mammalia > Carnivora > Canidae > Canis > Canis lupus. The sequence goes on along the minus strand of NC_132844.1, from coordinate 74,820,799 downwards.
TCCTGAATCAGAGTACTGCTGTCTTCTCACTGCCATAGGAATGCAGCTAGTTGACAGCTGGCTTCAAGACATGCTTCCCTGTGAGAGCTGAGGACAGGGCAGAACCCTCCCGCATGCTGCCTGACTGTAGGAGTAGCTGCTAACATCCTTATGTTAGTGGCTGGGAGAGGTTGCGGGAAAAGCATGTGTGAGCACTGGGCCTGAACTTCCGTGTATCTGAGTTGAATACAGCGATTTCCAACGGCTTTCCTCAACCAGAGTGTAGCTAGGTTCCAAATCCCATGTACGAGCGGGTAGCAGACATCTGCCTCCCATGCATACACACTTCTGAGAGTTGAGCTTATGGCCTGTACCTCCACAGCCAGCCTGCTGGTACCCTTGGCTTCTAAAAGGCCTAGGCTCGCTGTTTGACGGAAGTGCTGGGAGAGGTAATTGGAATCACCCGGCACACAAGACTAGTGCCTCCAAGCTCAGTTCAGCGATTTCCTAGTAATTCCTGTGGTAGACTGGTGCTACATACTAAGTTCCATATGTGAGATAGTAGAAGAACGCCTTGTCCAAAAGCACCTTACTTCTGAGAGTTGAGCCCACCCTCAGTCCCTCGCAGTTCCACACTGCCTGCAGAGTGAGTTTCACACGTCTTCACAAGAGAAGATTGCCAGAGTCTTCTGAGTACAAGTTAACAATGCAGACCTGGAGGATATCTCCAGGTGCAGTAGAGTGGTAATCTTGGAACCTCCTGACTCAGAGTACTGCTACCTTCTCACTGCCATAAGAATGAAGCTAGTTGACAGCTGGCTTCAAGACATGCTTCCCTGTGAGAGCAGAGGACAGGGCAGAACCCTCCCGCATCCTGCCTGACTGTAGGAGTAGCTGCTAACATCCTAATGTTAGTGGCTGGGAGAGGTTGCGGGAAAAGCATGTGTGAGCACTGGGCCTGAACTCCCGTGTATCTGAGTTGAATACAGCGATTTCCAATGGCCTTCTTCAATCACAGTGTACCTAGGTTCCAACTCCCATGTCCGAGTGGGTAGCAGACATCTGCCTCCCATGCATACACACTTCTGAGAGTTGAGCTTATGGCCTGTACCTCCACATCCAGCCTGCTGGTACCCTTGGCTTCTAAAAGGCCTAGGCTCGCTGTTTGACGGAAGTGCTGGGAGAGGTAATTGGAATCATCCGGCACACAAGACTAGTGCCTCCAAGCTCAGTTCAGCGATTTCCTAGTAATTCCTGTGGTAGACTGGTGCTACATACTAAGATCCATACGTGAGAGGGTAGCTGAACGCCTTGTCCAAAAGCATCTTACTTCTGAGAGTTGAGCTCACCCTCAGTCCCTCACAGTTCCACACTGCCTGCAGAGTGAGTTTCGCAGGTCTTCAGCAGAGACGTTTGCCAGAGGCTTCTGAGACGCAGGGTAACAATGCAGACCTGGAGGGTATCCCCAGGTGCAGTCGACTGGTAATCTTGGAACCTCCTGACTCAGAATACTGCTACCTTCTCACTGCCATAGGAATGCAGCTTTTGACAGCTAGCTGGCTTCAAGACATGCCTCCCTGAGAGAGCTGAGGACAGGGCAGAACACTCCCGCATGCTGGCTGACTGTAGGAGTAGCTGCGAACATCCTAATGTTAGTGGCTGGGAGAGGTTGCGGGAAAAGCATGTGTGAGCACTGGGCCTGAAATCCCGTGTATCTGAGTTGAATACAGCGATTTCCAACGGCTTTCCTTAACCAGAGTGTAGCTAGGTTCCAAATCCCATGTACGAGAGGGTAGCAGACATCTGCCTCCCATGCATACACACTTCTGAGAGTTGAGCTTATGGCCTGTACCTCCACATCCAGCCTGCTGGTACCCTTGGCTTCTAAAAGGCCTAGGCTAGCTGTTTGACGGAAGTGCTGGGACAGGTAATTTGAATCTCCCGGCACACAAGACGCGTGCCTCCAAGCTCAATTCACGATTTCCCAGTAATTCTTGTGGTAGACAGGTGCTACATACTAAGTTCCATATGTGAGAAGGTAGCTGAACGCCTTGTCCAAAAGCATCTTACTTCTGAGAGTTGAGCCCAACCTCAGTCCCTCACAGTTCCACACTGCCTGCAGAATGAGTTTCACACGTCTTCACCAGAGACGATTGCCAGAGGCTTCTGAATACAAGTTAACAATGCAGACCTGGAGGGTATCTCCAGGTGCAGTAGAATGGTAATCTTGGAACCTCCTGACTCAGAGTACTGCTACCTTCTCACTGCCATAGGAATGCAGCTAGTTGACAGCTGGCTTCAAGACATGCTTCCCTGTGAGAGCTGAGGACAGGGCAGAACCCTCCCGCATCCTGCCTGACTGTAGGAGTAGCTGCTAACATGCTTATGTTAGTGGCTGGGAGAGGTTGCGGGAAAAGCATGTGTGAGCACTGGGCCTGAACTCCCGTGTATCTGAGTTGAATACAGCGATTTCCAACGGCTTTCCTCAACCAGAGTGTAGCTAGGTTGCAAATCCCATGTACGAGCGGGTAGCAGACATCTGCCTCCCATGCATACACACTTCTGAGAGTTGAGCTTATGGCCTGTACCTCCACATCCAGCCTGCTGGTACCCTTGGCTTCTAAAAGGCCTAGGCTCGCTGTTTGACGGAAGTGCTGGGAGAGGTAATTGGAATCTCCCGGCACACAAGACGAGTGCCTCCAAGCTCAATTCACGATTTCCCAGTAATTCTTGTGGTAGACAGGTGCTACATACTAAGTTCCATATGTGAGAAGGTAGCTGAACGCCTTGTCCAAAAGCATCTTACTTCTGAGAGTTGAGCACACCCTCAGTCCCTCACACTTCCACACTGCCTGCAGAGTGAGTTTCACACGTCTTCACCAGAGACGATTGCCAGAGGCTTCTCAGTACAAGTTAACAATGCAGACATGGAGGGTATCTCCAGGTGCAGTAGAGTGGTAATCTTGGAACCTCCTGACTCAGAGTACTGCTACATTCTCACTGCCATAGGAATGCAGCTAGTTGACAGCTGGCTTCAAGACATGCTTCCCTGTGAGAGCTGAGGACAGGGCAGAACCCTCCCGCATCCTGACTGAGTGTAGGAGTAGCTGCTAACATCCTTATGTTAGTGGCTGGGAGAGGTTGCGGGAAAAGCATGTGTGAGCACTGGGCCTGAACTCACGTGTATCTGAGTTGAATACAGCGATTTCCAATGGCCTTCTTCAATCACAGTGTAGCTAGTTTCCAACTCCCATGTCCGAGTGGGTAGCAGACATCTGCCTCCCATGCATATACACTTCTGAGAGTTGAGCTTATGGCCTGTACCTCCACATCCAGCCTGCTGGTACCCTTGGCTTCTAAAAGGCCTAGGCTCGCTGTTTGACGGAAGTGCTGGGAGAGGTAATTGGAATCACCCGGCACACAAGACTAGTGCCTCCAAGCTCAGTTCAGCGATTTCCTAGTAATTCCTGTGGTAGACTGGTGCTACATACTAAGTTCCATACGTGAGAGTGGAGCTGAACGCCTTGTCCAAAACCATCTTACTTCTGAGAGTTGAGCTCACCCTCAGTCCCTCACAGTTCAACACTGCCTGCAGAGTGAGTTTCGCAAGTCTTCAGCAGAGACGTTTGCCAGAGGCTTCTGAGACGCAGGGTAACAATGCAGACCTGGAGGGTATCCCCAGGTGCTCTCCACTGGTAATCTTGGAACCTCCTGACTCAGAATACTGCTACCTTCTCACTGCCATAGGAATGCAGCTATTTGACAGCTGGCTGGCTTCAAGACATGCCTCCCTGAGAGAGCTGAGGACAGGGCAGAACCCTCCCGCATGCTGCCTGACTGTAGGAGTAGCTGCTAACATCCTAATGTTAGTGGCAGGGATTGGTTGCGGGAAAAGCATGTGTGAGCACTGGGCCTGAACTCCCGTGTATCTGAGTTGAATACAGCGATTTCCAACGGGTTTCCTCAACCAGAGTGTAGCTAGGTTCCAAATCCCATGTACGAGCGTGTAGCAGACATCTGCCTCCCATGCATACACACTTCTGAGAGTTGAGCTTATGGCCTGTACCTCCACATCCACCCTGCTGGTACCCTTGGCTTCTAAAAGGCCTAGGCTCGCTGTTTGACGGAAGTGCTGGGAGAGGTAACTGGAATCTCCCGGCACACAAGACGAGTGCCTCCAAGCTCAATTCACGATTTCCCAGTAATTCTTGTGGTAGACAGGTGCTACATACTAAGTTCCATATGTGAGATGGTAGCTGAACGCCTTGTCCAAAAGCATCTTACTTCTGAGAGTTGAGCCCACCCTCAGTCCCTCACACTTCCACACTGCCTGCAGAGTGAGTTTCACACGTCTTCACCAGAGACGATTGCCAGAGACTTCTGAGTACAAGTTAGCAATGCAGAACTGGAGGGTATCTCCAGGTGCAGTAGAGTGGTAATCTTGGAACCTCCTGACTCAGAGTACTGCTACCTTCTCACTGCCATAGGAATGCAGCTAGTTGACAGCTGGCTTCAAGACATGCTTCCCTGTGAGAGCTGAGGACAGGGCAGAACCCTCCCGCATCCTGCCTGACTGTAGGAGTAGCTGCTAACATCCTAATGTTAGTGGCTGGGAGAGGTTGCGGGAAAAGCATGTGTGAGCACTGGGCCTGAACTCCCGTGTATCTGAGTTGAATACAGCGATTTCCAATGGCCTTCTTCAATCACAGTGTAGCTAGGTTCCAACTCCCATGTCCGAGTGGGTAGCAGACATCTGCCTCCCATGCATACACACTTCTGAGAGTTGAGCTTATGGCCTGTACCTCCACATCCAGCCTGCTGGTACCCTTGGCTTCTAAAAGGCCTAGGCTCGCTGTTTGACGGAAGTGCTGGGAGAGGTAATTGGAATCACCCGGCACACAAGACTAGTGCCTCCAAGCTCAGTTCAGCGATTTCCTAGTAATTCCTGTGGTAGACTGGTGCTACATACTAAGTTCCATACGTGAGAGTGTAGCTGAACGCCTTGTCCAAAACCATCTTACTTCTGAGAGTTGAGCTCACCCTCAGTCCCTCACAGATCGTCACTGCCTGCAGAGTGAGTTTCGCAGGTCTTCAGCAGAGACGTTTGCCAGAGGCTTCTGAGACGCAGGGTAACAATGCAGACCTGGAGGGTATCCCCAGGTGCAGTCGACTGGTAATCTTGGAACCTCCTGACTCAGAATACTGCTACGTTCTCACTGCCATAGGAATGCAGCTAGTTGACAGCTGGCTTCAAGACATGCTTCCCTGTGAGAGCTGAGGACAGGGCAGAACCCTCCCGCATGCTGCCTGACTGTAAGAGTAGCTGCTAACATCCTAATGTTAGTGGCTGGGAGAGGTTACGGGAAAAGCATGTGTGAGCACTGGGCCTGAACTCCCGTGTATCTGAGTTGAATACAGCGATTTCCAACGGCTTTCCTCAACCAGAGTGTAGCTAGGTTCCAAATCCCATGTACGAGCGGGTAGCAGACATCTGCCTCCCATGCATACACACTTCTGAGAGCTGAGCTTATGGCCTGTACCTCCACATCCAGCCTGCTGGTACCCTTGGCTTCTAAAAGGCCTAGGCTCGCTGTTTGACGGAAGTGCTGGGACAGGTAATTTGAATCTCCCGGCACACAAGACGCGTGCCTCCAAGCTCAATTCACGATTTCCCAGTAATTCTTGTGGTAGACAGGTGCTACATACTAAGTTCCATATGTGAGAAGGTAGCTGAACGCCTTGTCCAAAAGCATCTTACTTCTGAGAGTTGAGCCCAACCTCAGTCCCTCACAGTTCCACACTGCCTGCAGAATGAGTTTCACACATCTTCACCAGAGACGATTGCCAGAGGCTTCTGAATACAAGTTAACAATGCAGACCTGGAGGGTATCTCCAGGTGCAGTAGAATGGTAATCTTGGAACCTCCTGACTCAGAGGACTGCTACCTTCTCACTGCCATAGTAATGCAGCTAGTTGACAGCTGGCTTCAAGACATGCTTCCCTGTGAGAGCTGAGGACAGGGCAGAACCCTCCCGCATCCTGCCTGACTGTAGGAGTAGCTGCTAACATGCTTATGTTAGTGGCTGGGAGAGATTGCGGGAAAAGCATGTGTGAGCACTGGGCCTGAACTCCCGTGTATCTGAGTTGAATACAGCGATTTCCAACGGCTTTCCTCAACCAGAGTGTAGCTAGGTTGCAAATCCCATGTACGAGCGGGTAGCAGACATCTGCCTCCCATGCATACACACTTCTGAGAGTTGAGCTTATGGCCTGTACCTCCACACCCAGCCTGCTGGTACCCTTGGCTTCTAAAAGGCCTAGGCTCGCTGTTTGACGGAAGTGCTGGGAGAGGTAATTGGAATCTCCCGGCACACAAGACGAGTGCCTCCAAGCTCAATTCACGATTTCCCAGTAATTCTTGTGGTAGACAGGTGCTACATACTAAGTTCCATATGTGAGAAGGTAGCTGAACGCCTTGTCCAAAAGCATCTTACTTCTGAGAGTTGAGCACACCCTCAGTCCCTCACACTTCCACACTGCCTGCAGAGTGAGTTTCACACGTCTTCACCAGAGACGATTGCCAGAGGCTTCTCAGTACAAGTTAACAATGCAGACATGGAGGGTATCTCCAGGTGCAGTAGAGTGGTAATCTTGGAACCTCCTGACTCAGAGTACTGCTACATTCTCACTGCCATAGGAATGCAGCTAGTTGACAGCTGGCTTCAAGACATGCTTCCCTGTGAGAGCTGAGGACAGGGCAGAACCCTCCCGCATCCTGCCTGACTGTAGGAGTAGCTGCTAACATCCTAATGTTAGTGGCTGGGAGAGGTTGCGGGAAAAGCATGTGTGAGCACTGGGCCTGAACTCCCGTGTATCTGAGTTGAATACAGCGATTTCCAATGGCCTTCTTCAATCACAGTGTAGCTAGGTTCCAACTCCCATGTCCGAGTCGGTAGCAGACATCTGCCTCCCATGCATACACACTTCTGAGAGTTGAGCTTATGGCCTGAACCTCCACAGCCAGCCTGCTGGTACCCTTGGCTTCTAAAAGGCCTAGGCTCGCTGTTTGACGGAAGTGCTGGGAGAGGTAATTGGAATGACCCGGCACACAAGACTAGTGCCTCCAAGCTCAGTTCAGCGATTTCCTAGTAATTCCTGTGGTAGACTGGTGCCACATACTAAGTTCCATACGTGAGAGGGTAGCTGAACGCCTTGTCCAAAACCATCTTACTTCTGAGAGTTGAGCTCAGCCTCAGTCCCTCACAGTTCCACACTGCCTGCAGAGTGAGTTTCGCAGGTCTTCAGCAGAGACGTTTGCCAGAGGCTTCTGATACGCAGGGTAACAATGCAGACCTGGAGGGTATCCCCAGGTGCAGTCGACTGGTAATCTTGGAACATCCTGACTCCCAATACTGCTACCTTCTCACTGCCATAGGAATGCAGCTAGTTGACAGCTGCCTTCAAGACATGCTTCCCTGTGAGAGCTGAGGACAGGGCAGAACCCTCCCGCATCCTGCCTGACTGTAGGAGTAGCTGCTAACATCCTTATGTTAGTGGCTGGGAGAGGTTGCGGGAAAAGCATGTGTGAGCACTGGGCCTGAACTCCCGTGTATCTGAGTAGAATACAGCGATTTCCTACGGCTTTCCTCAACCAGAGTGTAGCTAGGTTCCAAATCCCATGTACGAGCGGGTAGCAGACATCTGCCTCCCATGCATACACACTTCTGAGAGTTGAGCTTATGGCCTGTACCTCCACATCCAGCCTGCTGGTACCCTTGGCTTCTAAAAGGCCTAGGCTCGCTGTTTGACGGAAGTGCTGGGAGAGGTAATTGGAATCACCCGGCACACAAGACTAGTGCCTCCAAGCTCAGTTCAGCGATTTCCTAGTAATTCCTGTGGTAGACAGGTGCTACATACTAAGTTCCATATGTGAGATGGTAGCTGAACGCCTTGTCCAAAAGCATCTTACTTCTGAGAGTTGAGCCCACCCTCAGTCCCTCACAGTTCCACACTGCCTGCAGAGTGAGTTCCACACGTCTTCACCAGAGACGATTGCCAGAGGCTTCTGAGTACAAGTTAACAATGCAGACCTGGAGGGTATCTCCAGGTGCAGTAGAGTGGTAATCTTGGAACCTCCTGACTCAGAGTACTGCTACCTTCTCACTGCCATAGGAATGCAGCTAGTTGACAGCTGGCTTCAAGACATGCTTCCCTGTGAGAGCTGAGGACAGGGCAGAACCCTCCCGCATCCTGCCTGACTGTAGGAGTAGCTGCTAACATCCTAATGTTAGTGGCTGGGAGAGGTTGCGGGAAAAGCATGTGTGAGCACTGGGCCTGAACTCCCGTGTGTCTGAGTTGAATACAGCGATTTCCAATGGCCTTCTTCAATCACAGTGTAGCTAGGTTCCAACTCCCATGTCCGAGTGGGTAGCAGACATCTGCCTCCCATGCATATACACTTCTGAGTGTTGAGCTTATGGCCTGTACCTCCACATCCAGCCTGCTGGTACCCTTGGCTTCTAAAAGGCCTAGGCTCGCTGTTTGACGGAAGTGCTGGGAGAGGTAATTGGAATCACCCGGCACACAAGACTAGTGCCTCCAAGCTCAGTTCAGCGATTTCCTAGTAATTCCTGTGGTAGACTGGTGCTACATACTAAGTTCCATACGTGAGAGGGTAGCTGAACGCCTTGTCCAAAACCATCTTACTTCTGAGAGTTGAGGTCACCCTCAGTCCCTCACAGTTCCACACTGCCTGCAGAGTGAGTTTCGCAGGTCTTCAGCAGAGACGTTTGCCAGAGGCTTCTGAGACGCAGGGTAACAATGCAGACCTGGAGGGTATCCCCAGGTGCAGTCGACTGGTAATCTTGGAACCTCCTGACTCAGAATACTGCTACCTTCTCACTGCCATAGGAATGCAGCTAGTTGACAGCTGGCTGGCTTCAAGACATGCCTCCCTGAGAGAGCTGAGGACAGGGCAGAACCCTCCCGCATGCTGCCTGACTGTAGGAGTAGCTGCTACCATCCTAATGTTAGTGGCAGGGAGAGGTTGCGGGAAAAGCATGTGTGAGCACTGGGCCTGAACTCCCGTGTATCAGAGTTGAATACAGCGATTTCCAACGGCTTTCCTCAACCAGAGTGTAGCTAGGTTCCAAATCCCATGTACGAGCAGGTAGCAGACATCTGCCTCCCATGCATACACACTTCTGAGAGTTGAGCTTATGGCCTGTACCTCCACATCCAGCCTGCTGGTACCCTTGGCTTCTAAAAGGCCTAGGCTCGCTGTTTGACGGAAGTGCTGGGAGAGGTAATTGGAATCACCCGGCACACAAGACTAGTGCCTCCAAGCTCAGTTCAGCTATTTCCTAGTCATTCCTGTGGTAGACTGGTGCTACATACTAAGTTCCATACGTGAGAGGGTAGCTGAACGCCTTGTCCAAAACCATCTTACTTCTGAGAGTTGAGCTCAGCCTCAGTCCCTCACAGTGCCACACTGCCTGCAGAGTGAGTTTCGCAGGTCTTCAGCAGAGACGATTGCCAGAGCCTTCTGAGTACAAGTTAACAATGCAGACCTGGAGGGTATCTCCAGGTGCAGTAGAGTGGTAATCTGGGAACCTCCTGACTCAGAGTACTGCTACCTTCTCACTGCCATAGTAATGCAGCTAGTTGACAGCTGGCTTCAAGACATGCTTCCCTGTGACAGCTGAGGACAGGGCAGAACCCTCCCGCATCCTGCCTGACTGTAGGAGTAGCTGCTAACATCCTTATGTTAGTGGCTGGGAGAGGTTGCGGGAAAAGCATGTGTGAGCACTGGGCCTGAACTCCCGTGTATCTGAGTTGAATACAGCGATTTCCAATGGCCTTCTTCAATCACAGTGTAGCTAGGTTCCAAATCCCATGTACGAGGGGGTAGCAGACATCTGCCTCCCATGCATACGCACTTCTGAGAGTTGAGCTTATGGCCTGTACCTCCACATCCAGCCTGCTGGTACCCTTGGCTTCTAAAAGGCCTAGGCTCGCTGTTTGACGGAAGTGCTGGGAGAGGTAATTGGAATCACTTGGCACACAAGACTAGTGCCTCCAAGCTCAGTTCAGCGATTTCCTAGTAATTCCTGTGGTAGACTGGTGCTACATACTAAGTTCCATACGTGAGAGGGTAGCTGAACGCCTTGTCCAAAAGCATCTTACTTCTGAGAGTTGAGCTCAGCCTCAGTCCCTCACAGTTCCACACTGCCTGCAGAGTGAGTTTCGCAGGTCTTCAGCAGAGACGTTTGCCAGAGGCTTCTGAGACGCAGGGTAACAATGCAGACCTGGAGGGTATCCCCAGGTGCAGTCGACTGGTAATCTTGGATCCTCCTGACTCAGAGTACTGCTACCTTCTCACTGCCATAGGAATGCAGCTAGTTGACAGCTGGCTTCAAGACATGCTTCCCTGTGAGAGCTGAGGACAGGGCAGAACCCTCCCGCATGCTGCCTGACTGTAGGAGTAGCTGCTAACATCCTAATGTTAGTGGCTGGGAGAGGTTGCGGGAAAAGCATGTGTGAGCACTGGGCCTGAACTCCCGTGTATCTGAGTTGAATACAGCGATTTCCAATGGCCTTCTTCAATCACAGTGTAGCTAGGTTCCAAATCCCATGTCCGAGTGGGTAGCAGACATCTGCCTCCCATGCATACACACTTCTGAGAGTTGAGCTTATGGCCTGTACCTCCACATCCAGCCTGCTGGTACCCTTGGCTTCTAAAAGGCCTAGGCTCGCTGTTTGACGGAAGTGCTGGGAGAGGTAATTGGAATCACTCGGCACACAAGACTAGTGCCTCCAAGCTCAGTTCAGCGATTTCCTAGTAATTCCTGTGGTAGACTGGTGCTACATACTAAGTTCCATACGTGAGAGGGTAGCTGAACGCTTTGTCCAAAACCATCTTACTTCTGAGAGCTGAGCTCACCCTCAGTCCCTCACAGTTCCACACTGCCTACAGAGTGAGTTTCGCAGGTCTTCAGCAGAGACGTTTGCCAGAGGCTTCTGAGACGCAGGGTAACAATGCAGACCTGGAGGGTATCCCCAGGTGCAGTCGACTGGTAATCTTGGAACCTCCTGACTCAGAATACTGCTACCTTCTCACTGCCATAGGAATGCAGCTAGTTGACAGCTGGCTTCAAGACATGCTTCCCTGTGAGAGCTGAGGACAGCGCAGAACCCTCCCGCATGCTGCCTGACTGTAGGAGTAGCTGCTAACATCCTTATGTTAGTGGCTGGGAGAGGTTGCGGGAAAAGCATGTGTGAGCACTGGGCCTGAACTCCCGTGTATCTGAGTTGAATACAGCGATTTCCAACGGCTTTCCTCAACCAGAGTGTAGCTAGGTTCCAAATCCCATGTACGAGCGGGTAGCAGACATCTGCCTCCCATGCATACACACTTCTGAGAGTTGGGCTTATGGCCTGTACCTCCACATCCAGCCTGCTGGTACCCTTGGCTTCTAAAAGGCCTAGGCTCGCTGTTTGACGGAAGTGCTGGGAGAGTTAATTGGAATCTCCCGGCACACGAGACGAGTGCCTCCAAGCTCAATTCACGATTTCCCAGTAATTCTTGTGGTAGACAGGTGCTACATACTAAGTTCCATATGTGAGAAGGTAGCTGAACGCCTTGTCCAAAAGCATCTTACTTCTGAGAGTTGGGCACACCCTCAGTCCCTCACACTTCCACACTGCCTGCAGAGTGAGTTTCACACGTCTTCACCAGAGATGATTGCCAGAGGCTTCTGAGTACAAGTTAACAATGCAGACCTGGAGGGTATCTCCAGGTGCAGTAGAGTGGTAATCGTGGAACCTCCTGACTCAGAGTACTGCTACCTTCTCACTGCCATAGGAATGCAGCTAGTTGACAGCTGACTTCAAGACATGCTTCCCTGTGAGAGCTGAGGACAGGGAAGAACCCTCCCGCATCCTGCCTGACTGTAGGAGTAGCTGCTAACATCCTAATGTTAGTGGCTGGGAGAGGTTGCGGGAAAAGCATGTGTGAGCACTGGGCCTGAACTCCCGTGTATCTGAGTTGAATACAGCGATTTCCAGTGGCCTTCTTCAATCACAGTGTAGCTAGGTTCCAACTCCCATGTCCGAGTGGGTAGCAGACATCTGCCTCCCATGCATACACAGTTCTGAGAGTTGAGCTTATGGCCTGTACCTCCACATCCAGCCTGCTGGTACCCTTGGCTTCTAAAAGGCCTAGGCTCGCTGTTTGACGGAAGTGCTGGGAGAGGTAATTGGAATCACGCGGCACACAAGACTAGTGCCTCCAAGCTCAGTTCAGCGATTTCCTAGTAATTCCTGTGGTAGACTGGTGCTACATACTAAGTTCCATACGTGAGAGGGTAGCTGAACGCCTTGTCCAAAACCATCTTACTTCTGAGAGTTGAGCTCAGCCTCAGTCCCTCACAGTTCCACACTGCCTGCAGAGTGAGTTTCGCAGCTCTTCAGCAGAGACGTTTGCCAGAGGCTTCTGAGACGCAGGGTAACATTGCAGACCTGGAGGGTATCCCCAGGTGCAGTCAACTGGTAATCTTGGAACCTCCTGACTCAGAATACTGCTACCTTCTCACTGCCATAGGAATGCAGCTAGTTGACAGCTAGCTGGCTTCAAGACATGCTTCCCTGAGAGAGCTTAGGACAGGGCAGAACCCTCCGGCATGCTGCCTGACTGTAGGAGTAGCTGCTAACATCCTTATGTTAGTGGCTGGGAGAGGTTGCGGGAAAAGCATGTGTGAGCCCTGGGCCTGAACTCCCGTGTATCTGAGTTGAATACAGCGATTTCCAACGGCTTTCCTCAAACAGAGTGTAGGTAGGTTCCAAATCCCATGTACGAGCGGGTAGCAGACATCTGCCTCCCATGCATACACACTTCTGAGAGTTGAGCTTATGGCCTGTACATCCACAGCCAGCCTGCTGGTACCCTTGGCTTCTAAAAGGCCTAGGCTCGTTGTTTGACGGAAGTGCTGGGAGAGGTAATTGGAATCTCCCGGCACACAAGACAAGTGCCTCCAAGCTCAATTCACGATTTCCCAGTAATTCTTGTGGTAGACAGGTGCTACATACTAAGTTCCATATGTGAGATGGTAGCTGAACGCCTTGTCCAAAAGCATCTTACTTCTGAGAGTTGAGCCCACCCTCAGTCCCTCACAGTTCCACACTGCCTGCAGAGTGAGTTTCACACGTCTTCACCAGAGACGATTGCCAGAGGCTTCTGAGTACAAGTTAACAATGCAGACCTGGAGGGTATCTCCAGGTGCAGTAGAGTGGTAATCGTGGAACCTCCTGACTCAGAGTACTGCTACCTTCTCACTGCCATAGGAATGCAGCTAGTTGACAGCTGGCTTCAAGACATGCTTCCCTGTGAGAGCTGAGGACAGGGCAGAACCCTCCCGCATCCTGCCTGACTGTAGGAGTAGCTGCTAAAATCCTAATGTTAGTGGCTGGGAGAGGTTGCGGGAAAAGCATGTGTGAGCACTGGGCCTGAACTCCCGTGTATCTGAGTTGAATACAGCGATTTCCAATGGCCTTCTTCAATCACAGTGTAGCTAGGTTCCAACTCCCATATCCGAGTGGGTAGCAGACATCTGCCTCCCATGCATACACACTTCTTAGAGTTGAGCTTATGGCCTGTACCTCCACATCCAGCCTGCTGGTACCCTTGGCTTCTAAAAGGCCAAGGCTAGCTGTTTGACGGAAGTGCTGGGAGAGGTAATTGGAATCTCCCGGCACACAAGACTAGTGCCTCCAAGCTCAGTTCAGCGATTTCCTAGTAATTCCTGTGGTAGACTGGTGCTACATACTACGTTCCATACGTGAGAGGGTAGCTGAACGCCTTGTCCAAAACCATCTTACTTCTGAGAGTTGAGCTCAGCCTTTGTCCCTCACAGTTCCACACTGCCAGCCGAGTGAATTTCGCAGGTCTTCAGCAGAGACGTTTGCCAGAGGCTTCTGAAACGCAGGGTAACAATGCAGACCTGGAGGGTATCCCCAGGTGCAGTAGACTGGTAATCTTGGAACCTCCTGACTCAGAATACTGCTACCTTCTCACTGCCATAGGAATGCAGCTAGTTGACAGCTGGCTTCAAGACATGCTTCCCTGTGAGAGCTGAGGACAGGGCAGAACCCTCCCGCATCCTGCCAGACTGTAGCAGTAGCTGCTAACATCCTTATGTTAGTGGCTGGGAGAGGTTGCGGGAAAAGCATGTGTGAGCACTGGGCCTGAACTCCCGTGTATCTGAGTTGAATACAGCGATTTCCAACGGCTTTCCTCAACCAGAGTGTAGCTATGTTCCAAATCCCATGTACGAGCGGGTAGCAGACATCTGCCTCCCATGCATACACACTTCTGAGAGTTGAGCTTATGGCCTGTACCTCCACATCCAGCCTGCTGGTACCCTTGGCTTCTAAAAGGCCTAGGCTCGTTGTTTGACGGAAGTGCTGGGAGATGTAACTGGAATCTCCCTGCACAAAAGACTAGTGCCTCCAAGCTCAATTCACGATTTCCCAGTAATTCTTGTGGTAGACAGGTGCTACATACTAAGTTCCATATGTGAGAAGGTAGCTGAACGCCTTGTCCAAAAGCATCTTACTTCTGAGAGTTGAGCTCACCCTCAGTCCCTCACAGTTCCACACTGCCTGCAGAGTGAGTTTCACTCGTCTTCACCAGAGACGATTGCCAGAGTCTTCTGAGTACAAGATAGCAATGCAGACCTGGAGGGTATCTCCAGCTGCAGTAGAGTGGTAATCTTGGAACCTCCTGACTCAGAGTACTGCTACCTTCTCACTGCCAGAGGAATGCAGCTAGTTGATAGCTGGCTTCAAGACATACTTTCCTGTGAGAGCTGAGGACAGGGCAGAACCCTACCGCTTCCTGACTGACTGTAGGAGTAGCTGCTAACATCCTTATGTTAGTGGCTGGGAGATGTTGCGGGAAAAGCATGTGTGAGCACTGGGCCTGAACTCCCGTGTATCTGAGTTGAATACAGCGATTTCCAATGGCCTTCTTCAATCACAGTGTAGCTAGGTTCCAACTCCCATGTCCGAGTGGGTAGTAGACATCTGCCTCCCATGCATATACACTTCTGAGAGTTGAGCTTATGGCCTGTACCTCCACATCCAGCCTGCTGTTACCCTTGGCTTCTAAAAGGCCTAGGCTCGCTGTTTGACGGATGTACTGGTAGAGGTAATTGGAATCACCCGGCACACAAGACTAGTGCCTCCAAGCTCAGTTCAGCGATTTCCTAGTAATTCCTGTGGTAGACTGGTGCTACATACTAAGTTCCATACGTGAGAGGGTAGCTGAACGCCTTGTCTAAAACCATCTTACTTCTGAGAGTTGAGCTCACCCTCAGTCCCTCACACTTCCACACTGTCTTCAGAGTGAGTTTCACAGGTCTTCAGCAGAGACGTTTGCCAGAGGCTTCTGAGACGCAGGGTAACAATGCAGTCCTGGAGAGTATCCCCAGGTGCAGTCGACTGGTAATCTTGGAACCTCCTGACTCAGAATACTGCAACCTTCTCACTGCCATAGGAATGCAGCAAGTTGACAGCTAGCTGGCTTCAAGACATGCTTCCCTGAGAGAGCTGAGGACATGGCAGAACCCTCCCGCATTCTGCCTGACTGTAGGAGTAGCTGCTAACATCCTTATGTTAGTGGCTGGGAGAGGTTGCGGGAAAAGCATGTGTGAGCACTGGCCCTGAACTCCCGTGTATCTGAGTTGAATACAGCGATTTCCAATGGCCTTCTTCAATCACAGTGTAGCTAGGTTCCAACTCCCATGTCCGAGTGGGTAGTAGACATCTGCCTCCCATGCATATACACTTCTGAGAGTTGAGCTTATGGCCTGTACCTCCACATCCAGCCTGCTGGTACCCTTGGCTTCTAAAAGGCCTAGGCTCGCTGTTTGACGGAAGTGCTGGGAGAGGTAATTGGAATCTCCCAGCACACAAGACGAGGGCCTCCAAGCTCAATTCACGATTACCCAGTAATTCTTGTGGTAGACAGGTGCTACATACTAAGTTCCGTATGTAAGAAGGTAGCTGAACGCCTTGTCCAAAAGCATTTTACTTCTGAGAGTTGAGCTCACCCTCAGTCCCATACAGTTCCACACTGCCTGCAGAGTGAGTTTCACACGTCTTCACCAGAGACGATTGCCAGAGGCTTCTGAGTACAAGTTAACAATGCAGACCTGGCGGGTATCTCCAGGTGCAGTAGAGTGGTAATCTTGGAATCTCCTGACTCAGAGTACTGCTACCTTCTCACTGCCATAGGAATGCAGCTAGTTGACAGCTGGCTTCAAGACATGCTTCCCTGTGAGAGCTGAGGACAGAGCAGAACCCTCCCGCATCCTGCCTGACTCCAGGAGTAGCTGCTAACATCCTTATGTTAGTGGCTGGGAGAGGTTGCGGGAAAAGCATGTGTGAGCACTGGGCCTGAACTCCCGTGTATCTGAGTTGAATACAGCGATTTCCAATGGCCTTCTTCAATCACAGTGTAGCTAGGATCCAACTCCCAAGTCCGAGTGGGTAGCAGACATCTGCCTCCCATGCATATACACTTCTGAGTGTTGAGCTCATGGCCTGTACCTCCACATCCAGCCTGCTGGTACCCTTGGCTTCTAAAAGGCCTAGGCTCGCTGTTTGACGGAAGTGCTGGGAGAGGTAATTGGAATCACCCGGCACACAAGACTAGTGCCTCCAAGCTCAGTTCAGCGATTTCCTAGTAATTCCTGTGGTAGACTGGTGCTACATACTAAGTTCCATACGTGAGAGGGTAGCTGAACGCCTTGTCCAAACCCATCTTACTTCTGAGAGTTGAGCTCAGCCTCAGTCCCTCACATTTCCACACTGCCTGCAGAGTGAGTTTCGCAGGTCTTCAGCAGAGACCTTTGCCAGAGGCTTCTGAGACGCAGGGTAACAATGCAGACCTGGAGGGTATCTCCAGGTGCAGTAGAGTGGTAATCTTGGAACCTCCTGACTCAGAGTACTGCTACCTTCTCACTGCCATAGGAATGCAGCTAGTTGACAGCTGGCTTCAAGACATGCTTCCCTGTGAGAGCTGAGGACAGGGCAGAACCCTCCCGCATGCTGCCTGACTGTAGGAGTAGCTGCTAACATCCTTATGTTAGTGGATGGGAGAGGTTGCGGGAAAAGCATGTGTGAGCACTGGGCCTGAACTCCCGTGTATCTGATTTGAATACAGCGATGTCCAACGGCTTTCCTCAACCAGAGTGTAGCTAGGTTCCAAATCCCATGTACGAGCGGGTAGCAGACATCTGCCTCCCATGCATACACACTTCTGAGAGTTGAGCTTATGGCCTGTACCTCCACAGCCAGCCTGCTGGTACGCTTGGCTTCTAAAAGGCCTAGGCTCGCTGTTTGACGGAAGTGCTGGGAGAGGTAATTGGAATCTCCCGGCACCCAAGACGAGTGCCTCCAAGCACAATTCACGATTTCCCAGTAATTCTTCTGGTAGACAAGTGCTACATACTAAGTTCCATATGTGAGATGGTAGCTGAACGCCTTGTCCAAAAGCATCTTACTTCTGAGAGTTGAGCCCACCCTCAGTCCCTCACAGTTCCACACTGCCTGCAGAGTGAGTTTCACACGTCTTCACCAGAGACGATTGCCAGAGGCTTCTGAGTACAAGTTAACAATGCAGACCTGGAGGGTATCTCCAGGTGCAGTAGAGTGGTAATCTTGGAACCTCCTGACTCAGAGTACTGCTACCTTCTCACTGCCATAGGAATGCAGCTAGTTGTGAGCTGGCTTCAAGACATGCTTCCCTGTGAGAGCTGAGGACAGGGCAGAACCCTCCCGCATCCTGCCTGACTGTAGGAGTAGCTGCTAACATCCTAATGTTAGTGGCTGGGAGAGGTTGCGGGAAAAGCATGTGTGAGCACTGGGCCTGAACTCCCGTGTATTTGAGTTGAATACAACGATGTCCAACGGCTTCCTCAAGCAGAGTGTAGCTAGGTATCAAATCCCATGTACGAGCGGGTAGCAGACATCTGCCTCCCATGCATACACACTTCTGAGAGTTGAGCTTATGTCCTGTACCTCCACATCCAGCCTGCTGGTACCCTTGGCTTCTAAAAGGCCTAGGCTCGCTGTTTGACGGAAGTGCTCGGAGAGGTAATTGGAATCTCCCGGCACACAAGACGCGTGCCTCCAAGCTCAATTCACGATTTCCCAGTAATTCTTGTGGTAGACAGGTGCTACATACTAAGTTCCATACGTGAGAGGGTAGCTGAACGCCTTGTCCAAAAGCATCTTACTTCTGAGTGTTGAGCTCACCCTCAGTCCCTCACAGTTCCACACTGCCTGCAGAGTGAGTTTCACACGTCTTCACCAGAGACGATTGCCAGAGGCTTCTGAGTACAAGTTAACAATGCAGACCTGGAGGGTATCTCCTGGTGCAGTAGACAGGTAATCTTGGAACCTCCTGAATCAGAGTACTGCTGTCTTCTCACTGCCATAGGAATGCAGCTAGTTGACAGATGGCTTCAAGACATGCTTCCCTGTGAGAGCTGAGGACAGGGCAGAACCCTCCCGCATGCTGCCTGACTGTAGGAGTAGCTGCTAACATCCTTATGTTAGTGGCTGGGAGAGGTTGCGGGAAAAGCATGTGTGAGCACTGGGCCTGAACTTCCGTGTATCTGAGTTGAATACAGCGATTTCCAAAGGCTTTCATCAACCAGAGTGTAGCCAGGTTCCATATCCCATGTCCGAGTGGGTAGCGGACATCTGCCTCCCATGCATACAGACTTCTGAGAGTTGAGATTATGGCCTGTACCTCCACATCCAGCCTGCTGGTACCCTTGGCTTCTAAAAGGCCTAGGCTCGCTGTTTGACGGATGTGCTGGGAGAGGTAATTGGAATCACCCGGCACACAAGACTAGGGCATCCAAGCTCAGTTCAGCGATTTCCTAGTAATTCCTGTGGTAGACTGGTGCTACATACTAAGTTCCATACGTGAGAGTGTAGCTGAACGCCTTGTCCAAAACCATCTTACTTCTGAGAGTTGAGCTCAGCCTCAGTCCCTCAAAGTTCCACACTGCCTGCAGAGTGAGTTTCGCAGGTCTTCAGCAGAGACGTTTGCCAGAGGCTTCTGAGACGCAGGGTAACAATGCAGACCTGGAGGGTATCCCCAGGTGCAGTCGACTGGTAATCTTGGAACCTCCTGACTCAGAATACTGCTACCTTCTCACTGCCATAGGAATGCAGCTAGTTGACAGCTGGCTTCAAGACATGCTTCCCTGTGAGAGCTGAAGACAGGGCAGAACCCTCCCGCATGCTGCCTGACTGTAGGAGTAGCTGCTAACATCCTTATGTTAGTGGCTGGGAGAGGTTGCGGGAAAAGCATGTGTGAGCACTGGGCCTGAACTTCCGTGTATCTGAGTTGAATACAGCGATTTCCAACGGCTTTCCTCAACCAGAGTGTAGCTAGGTTCCAAATCCCATGTACGAGCGGGTAGCAGACATCTGCCTCCCATGCATACACACTTCTGAGAGTTGAGCTTATGGCCTGTACCTCCGCAGCCAGCCTGCTGGTACCCTTGGCTTCTAAAAGGCCTAGGCTCGCTGTTTGAGGGAAGTGCTGGGAGAGGTAATTGGAATCACCCGGCACACAAGACTAGTGCCTCCAAGCTCAGTTCAGCGATTTCCTAGTAATTCCTGTGGTAGACTGGTGCTATATACTATGTTCCATACGTGAGAGGGTAGCTGAACGCCTTGTCCAAAACCATCTTACTTCTGAGAGTTGAGCTCACCCTCAATCCCTCACAGTTCCACACTGCCTGCAGAGTGAGTTTCGCAGGTCTTCAGCAGAGACCTTTGCCAGAGGCTTCTGAGACGCAGGGTAACAATGCAGTCCTGGAGAGTATCCCCAGGTGCAGTCGACTGGTAATCTTGGAACCTCCTGACTCAGAATACTGCAACCTTCTCACTGCCATAGGAATGCAGCAAGTTGACAGCTAGCTGGCTTCAAGACATGCTTCCCTGAGAGAGCTGAGGACATGGCAGAACCCTCCCGCATTCTGCCTGACTGTAGGAGTAGCTGCTAACATCCTTATGTTAGTGGCTGGGAGAGGTTGCGGGAAAAGCATGTGTGAGCACTGGCCCTGAACTCCCGTGTATCTGAGTTGAATACAGCGATTTCCAATGGCCTTCTTCAATCACAGTGTAGCTAGGTTCCAACTCCCATGTCCGAGTGGGTAGTAGACATCTGCCTCCCATGCATATACACTTCTGAGAGTTGAGCTTATGGCCTGTACCTCCACATCCAGCCTGCTGGTACCCTTGGCTTCTAAAAGGCCTAGGCTCGCTGTTTGACGGAAGTGCTGGGAGAGGTAATTGGAATCTCCCAGCACACAAGACGAGGGCCTCCAAGCTCAATTCACGATTACCCAGTAATTCTTGTGGTAGACAGGTGCTACATACTAAGTTCCGTATGTAAGAAGGTAGCTGAACGCCTTGTCCAAAAGCATTTTACTTCTGAGAGTTGAGCTCACCCTCAGTCCCATACAGTTCCACACTGCCTGCAGAGTGAGTTTCACACGTCTTCACCAGAGACGATTGCCAGAGGCTTCTGAGTACAAGTTAACAATGCAGACCTGGCGGGTATCTCCAGGTGCAGTAGAGTGGTAATCTTGGAATCTCCTGACTCAGAGTACTGCTACCTTCTCACTGCCATAGGAATGCAGCTAGTTGACAGCTGGCTTCAAGACATGCTTCCCTGTGAGAGCTGAGGACAGAGCAGAACCCTCCCGCATCCTGCCTGACTCCAGGAGTAGCTGCTAACATCCTTATGTTAGTGGCTGGGAGAGGTTGCGGGAAAAGCATGTGTGAGCACTGGGCCTGAACTCCCGTGTATCTGAGTTGAATACAGCGATTTCCAATGGCCTTCTTCAATCACAGTGTAGCTAGGATCCAACTCCCAAGTCCGAGTGGGTAGCAGACATCTGCCTCCCATGCATATACACTTCTGAGTGTTGAGCTCATGGCCTGTACCTCCACATCCAGCCTGCTGGTACCCTTGGCTTCTAAAAGGCCTAGGCTCGCTGTTTGACGGAAGTGCTGGGAGAGGTAATTGGAATCACCCGGCACACAAGACTAGTGCCTCCAAGCTCAGTTCAGCGATTTCCTAGTAATTCCTGTGGTAGACTGGTGCTACATACTAAGTTCCATACGTGAGAGGGTAGCTGAACGCCTTGTCCAAACCCATCTTACTTCTGAGAGTTGAGCTCAGCCTCAGTCCCTCACATTTCCACACTGCCTGCAGAGTGAGTTTCGCAGGTCTTCAGCAGAGACCTTTGCCAGAGGCTTCTGAGACGCAGGGTAACAATGCAGACCTGGAGGGTATCTCCAGGTGCAGTAGAGTGGTAATCTTGGAACCTCCTGACTCAGAGTACTGCTACCTTCTCACTGCCATAGGAATGCAGCTAGTTGACAGCTGGCTTCAAGACATGCTTCCCTGTGAGAGCTGAGGACAGGGCAGAACCCTCCCGCATGCTGCCTGACTGTAGGAGTAGCTGCTAACATCCTTATGTTAGTGGATGGGAGAGGTTGCGGGAAAAGCATGTGTGAGCACTGGGCCTGAACTCCCGTGTATCTGATTTGAATACAGCGATGTCCAACGGCTTTCCTCAACCAGAGTGTAGCTAGGTTCCAAATCCCATGTACGAGCGGGTAGCAGATATCTGCCTCCCATGCATACACACTTCTGAGAGTTGAGCTTATGGCCTGTACCTCCACAGCCAGCCTGCTGGTACGCTTGGCTTCTAAAAGGCCTAGGCTCGCTGTTTGACGGAAGTGCTGGGAGAGGTAATTGGAATCTCCCGGCACCCAAGACGAGTGCCTCCAAGCACAATTCACGATTTCCCAGTAATTCTTCTGGTAGACAAGTGCTACATACTAAGTTCCATATGTGAGATGGTAGCTGAACGCCTTGTCCAAAAGCATCTTACTTCTGAGAGTTGAGCCCACCCTCAGTCCCTCACAGTTCCACACTGCCTGCAGAGTGAGTTTCACACGTCTTCACCAGAGACGATTGCCAGAGGCTTCTGAGTACAAGTTAACAATGCAGACCTGGAGGGTATCTCCAGGTGCAGTAGAGTGGTAATCTTGGAACCTCCTGACTCAGAGTACTGCTACCTTCTCACTGCCATAGGAATGCAGCTAGTTGTGAGCTGGCTTCAAGACATGCTTCCCTGTGAGAGCTGAGGACAGGGCAGAACCCTCCCGCATCCTGCCTGACTGTAGGAGTAGCTGCTAACATCCTAATGTTAGTGGCTGGGAGAGGTTGCGGGAAAAGCATGTGTGAGCACTGGGCCTGAACTCCCGTGTATTTGAGTTGAATACAACGATGTCCAACGGCTTCCTCAAGCAGAGTGTAGCTAGGTATCAAATCCCATGTACGAGCGGGTAGCAGACATCTGCCTCCCATGCATACACACTTCTGAGAGTTGAGCTTATGTCCTGTACCTCCACATCCAGCCTGCTGGTACCCTTGGCTTCTAAAAGGCCTAGGCTCGCTGTTTGACGGAAGTGCTCGGAGAGGTAATTGGAATCTCCCGGCACACAAGACGCGTGCCTCCAAGCTCAATTCACGATTTCCCAGTAATTCTTGTGGTAGACAGGTGCTACATACTAAGTTCCATACGTGAGAGGGTAGCTGAACGCCTTGTCCAAAAGCATCTTACTTCTGAGTGTTGAGCTCACCCTCAGTCCCTCACAGTTCCACACTGCCTGCAGAGTGAGTTTCACACGTCTTCACCAGAGACGATTGCCAGAGGCTTCTGAGTACAAGTTAACAATGCAGACCTGGAGGGTATCTCCTGGTGCAGTAGACAGGTAATCTTGGAACCTCCTGAATCAGAGTACTGCTGTCTTCTCACTGCCATAGGAATGCAGCTAGTTGACAGATGGCTTCAAGACATGCTTCCCTGTGAGAGCTGAGGACAGGGCAGAACCCTCCCGCATGCTGCCTGACTGTAAGAGTAGCTGCTAACATCCTTATGTTAGTGGCTGGGAGAGGTTGCGGGAAAAGCATGTGTGAGCACTGGGCCTGAACTTCCGTGTATCTGAGTTGAATACAGCGATTTCCAAAGGCTTTCATCAACCAGAGTGTAGCCAGGTTCCATATCCCATGTCCGAGTGGGTAGCGGACATCTGCCTCCCATGCATACAGACTTCTGAGAGTTGAGATTATGGCCTGTACCTCCACATCCAGCCTGCTGGTACCCTTGGCTTCTAAAAGGCCTAGGCTCGCTGTTTGACGGATGTGCTGGGAGAGGTAATTGGAATCACCCGGCACACAAGACTAGGGCATCCAAGCTCAGTTCAGCGATTTCCTAGTAATTCCTGTGGTAGACTGGTGCTACATACTAAGTTCCATACGTGAGAGTGTAGCTGAACGCCTTGTCCAAAACCATCTTACTTCTGAGAGTTGAGCTCAGCCTCAGTCCCTCAAAGTTCCACACTGCCTGCAGAGTGAGTTTCGCAGGTCTTCAGCAGAGACGTTTGCCAGAGGCTTCTGAGACGCAGGGTAACAATGCAGACCTGGAGGGTATCCCCAGGTGCAGTCGACTGGTAATCTTGGAACCTCCTGACTCAGAATACTGCTACCTTCTCACTGCCATAGGAATGCAGCTAGTTGACAGCTGGCTTCAAGACATGCTTCCCTGTGAGAGCTGAAGACAGGGCAGAACCCTCCCGCATGCTGCCTGACTGTAGGAGTAGCTGCTAACATCCTTATGTTAGTGGCTGGGAGAGGTTGCGGGAAAAGCATGTGTGAGCACTGGGCCTGAACTTCCGTGTATCTGAGTTGAATACAGCGATTTCCAACGGCTTTCCTCAACCAGAGTGTAGCTAGGTTCCAAATCCCATGTACGAGCGGGTAGCAGACATCTGCCTCCCATGCATACACACTTCTGAGAGTTGAGCTTATGGCCTGTACCTCCGCAGCCAGCCTGCTGGTACCCTTGGCTTCTAAAAGGCCTAGGCTCGCTGTTTGAGGGAAGTGCTGGGAGAGGTAATTGGAATCACCCGGCACACAAGACTAGTGCCTCCAAGCTCAGTTCAGCGATTTCCTAGTAATTCCTGTGGTAGACTGGTGCTATATACTATGTTCCATACGTGAGAGGGTAGCTGAACGCCTTGTCCAAAACCATCTTACTTCTGAGAGTTGAGCTCACCCTCAATCCCTCACAGTTCCACACTGCCTGCAGAGTGAGTTTCGCAGGTCTTCAGCAGAGACCTTTGCCAGAGGCTTCTGAGACGCAGGGTAACAATGCAGTCCTGGAGAGTATCCCCAGGTGCAGTCGACTGGTAATCTTGGAACCTCCTGACTCAGAATACTGCAACCTTCTCACTGCCATAGGAATGCAGCAAGTTGACAGCTAGCTGGCTTCAAGACATGCTTCCCTGAGAGAGCTGAGGACATGGCAGAACCCTCCCGCATTCTGCCTGACTGTAGGAGTAGCTGCTAACATCCTTATGTTAGTGGCTGGGAGAGGTTGCGGGAAAAGCATGTGTGAGCACTGGGCCTGAACTCCCGTGTATCTGAGTTGAATACAGCGATTTCCAACGGCTTTCCTCAACCAGAGTGTAGCTAGGTTCCAAATCCCATGTACGAGCGGGTAGCAGACATCTGCCTCCCATGCATACACACTTCTGAGAGTTGAGCTTATGGCCTGTACCTCCACATCCAGCCTGCTGGTACCCTGGGCTTCTAAAAGGCCTAGGCTCGCTGTTTGACGGAAGTGCTGGGAGAGGTAATAGGAATCTCCCGGCACACAAGACGAGTGCCTCCAAGCTCAATTCACGATTTCCCAGTAATTCTTGTGGTAGACAGGTGCTACATACTAAGTTCCATATGTGAGAATGTAGCTGAACGCCTTGTCCAAAAGCATCTTACTTCTGAGAGTTGAGCCCACCCTCAGTCCCTCACAGTTCCACACTGCCTGCAGAGTGAGTTTCACACGTCTTCACCAGAGACGATTGCCAGAGGCTTCTGAGTACAAGTTAACAATGCAGACCTGGAGGGTATCTCCAGGTGCAGTAGAGTGGTAATCTTGGAACCTCCTGACTCAGAGTACTGCTACCTTCTCACTGCCATAGGAATGCAGCTAGTTGACAGCTGGCTTCAAGACATGCTTCCCTGTGAGAGCTGAGGACAGGGCAGAACCCTCCCTCATCCTGCCTGACTGTAGGAGTAGCTGCTAACATCTTATGTTACTGGCTGGGAGAGGTTGCGGGAAAAGCATGTGTGAGCACTGGGCCTGAACTCCCGTGTATCTGAGTTGAATACAGCGATTTCCAATGGCCTTCTTCAATCACAGTGTAGCTAGGTTCCAACTCCCATGTCCGAGTGGGTAGCAGACATCTGCCTCCCATTCATACACACTTCTGAGAGTTGAGCTTATGGCCTGTACCTCCACATCCAGCCTGCTGGTATCCTTGGCTTCTAAAAGGCCTAGGCTCGCTGTTTGACGGAAGTGCTGGGAGAGGTAATTTGAATCACCCGGCACACAAGACTAGTGCCTCCAAGCTCAGTTCAGCGACTTCCTAGTAATTCCTGTGGTAGACTGGTGCTACATACTAAGTTCCATACGTGAGAGGGTAGCTGAACGCCTTGTCCAAAACCATCTTACTTCTGAGAGTTGAGCTCAGCCTCAGTCCCTCACAGTTCCGCACTGCCTGCAAGTGAGTTTCGCAGGTCTTCAGCAGAGACGTTTGCCAGAGGCTTCTGAGACGCAGGGTAACAATGCAGACCTGGAGGGTATCCCCAGGTGCAGTCGACTGGTAATCTTGGAACCTCCTGACACAGAGTACTGCTACCTTCTCACTGCCATAGGAATGCAGCTAGTTGACAGCTGGCTTCAAGACATGCTTCCCTGTGAGAGCTGAGGACAGGGCAGAACCCTCCCGCATCCTGCCTGACTGTAGGAGTAGCTGCTAACATCCTTATGTTAGTGGCTGGGAGAGGTTGCGGGAAAAGCATGTGTGAGCACTGGGCCTGAACTCCCGTGTATCTGAGTTGAATACAGCGATTTCCAACGGCTTTCCTCAACCAGAGTGTAGCTAGGTTCCAAATCCCATGTACGAGCGGGTAGCAGACATCTGCCTCCCATGCATACACACTTCTGAGAGTTGAGCTTATGGCCTGTACCTCCACATCCAGCCTGCTGGTACCCTTGGCTTCTAAAAGGCCTAGGCTCCCTGTTTGACGGAAGTGCTGGGAGAGGTAATTGGAATCTCCCGGCACACAAGACGAGTGCCTCCAAGCTCAATTCACGATTTCCCAGTAATTCTTGTGGTAGACAGGTGCTACATACTAAGTTCCATATATGAGAAGGTAGCTGAACGCCTTGTCCAAAAGCATCTTACTTCTGAGAGTTGAGCACACCCTCAGTCCCTCACACTTCCACACTGCCTGCAGAGTGAGTTTCACACGTCTTCACCAGAGACGATTGCCAGAGGCTTCTGAGTACAAGTTAACAATGCAGACCTGGAGGGTATCTCCAGGTGCAGTAGAGTGGTAATCTTGGAACCTCCTGACTCAGAGTACTGCTATCTTCTCACTGCCATAGGAATGCAGCTAGTTGACAGGTCGCTTCAAGACATGCTTCCCTGTGAGAGCTGAGGACAGGGCAGAACCCTCCCGCATCCTGCCTGACTGTAGGAGTAGCTGCTAACATCCTTATGTTAGTGGCTGGGAGAGGTTGCGGGAAAAGCATGTGTGAGCACTGGGCCTGAACTCCCGTGTATCTGAGTTGAATACAGCGATTTCCAATGGCCTTCTTCAATCACAGTGTAGCTAGGTTCCAACTCCCATGTCCGAGTGGGTTGCAGACATCTGCCTCCCATGCATACACACTTCTGAGAGTTGAGCTTATGGCCTGTACCTCCACATCCAGCCTGCTGGTACCCTTGGCTTCTAAAAGGCCTAGGCTCGCTGTTTGACGGAAACGCTGGGAGAGGTAATTGGAATCACCCGGCACACAAGACTAGTGACTCCAAGCTCAGTTCAGCGATTTCCTAGTAATTCCTGTGGTAGACTGGTGCTACATACTAAGTTCCATACGTGAGAGGGTAGCTGAACGCCTTGTCCAAAACCTTCTTACTGGGATCCCTGGGTGGCGCAGCGGTTTGGCACCGGCCTTTGGCCCAGGGCGCGATCCTGGAGACCCGGGATCGAATCCCACTTCGGGCTCCCGGTGCTTGGAGCCTGCTTCTCCCTCTGCCTGTGTCTCTGCCTCTCTCTCTCTCTCCGTGTGACTATCATGAATAAATAAATTAAAAAAAAAAAAAACAAAACAAAACCATCTTACTTCTGAGAGTTGAGCTCAGCCTCAGTCCCTCACAGTTCCACACTGCCTGCAGAGTGTGTTTCGCAGGTCTTCAGCAGAGACGTTTGCCAGAGGCTTCTGAAGCGCAGGGTAACAATGCAGACCTGGAGGATATCCCCAGGTGCAGTCGACTGGTAATTTTGGAACCTCCTGACTCAGAATACTGCTACCTTCTCACTGCCATAGGAATGCAGCTAGTTGACAGCTGGCTTCAAGACATGCTTCCCTGTGAGAGCTGAGGACAGGGCAGATCCCTCCCGCATCCTGCCTGACTGTAGGAGTAGCTGCTAACATCCTTATGTTAGTGGCTGGGAGAGGTTGCGGGAAAAGCATGTGTGAGCACTGGGCCTGAACTCCCGTGTACCTGAGTTGAATACAGCGATTTCCAACGGCTTTCCTCAACCAGAGTGTAGCTAGGTTCCAAATCCCATGTACGAGCGGGTAGCAGACATCTGCCTCCCATGCATACACACTTCTGAGAGTTGAGCTTATAGCCTGTACCTCCACAGCCAGCCTGCTGGTACCCTTGGCTTCTAAAAGGCCTAGGCTCGCTGTTTGACGGAAGTGCTGGGATAGATAATTGGAATCACCCGGCACAGAAGACTAGTGCCTCCAAGCTCAGTTCAGCGATTTCCTAGTAATTCCTGTGGTAGACTGGTGCTACATACTAAGTTCCATACGTGAGAGGGTAGCTGATCGCCTTGTCCAAAACCATCTTACTTCTGAGAGTTGAGCTCAGCCTCAGTCCCTCACAGTTCCACACTGCCTGCAGAGTGAGTTTCGCAGGTCTTCAGCAGAGACGTTTGCCAGAGGCTTCTGAGACGCAGGGTAACAATGCAGACCTGGAGGGTATCCCCAGGTGCAGTCGACTGGTAATCTTGGAACCTCCTGACTCAGAATACTGCTACCTTCTCACTGCTATAGGAATGCAGCTAGTTGACAGCTGGCTTCAAGACATGCTTCCCTGTGAGAGCTGAGGACAGGGCAGAACCCTCCCGCATGCTGCCTGACTGTAGGAATAGCTGCTAACATCCTTATGTTAGTGGCTGGGAGAGGTTGCGGGAAAAGCATGTGTGAGCACTGGGCCTGAACTCCCGTGTATCTGAGTTGAATACAGCGATTTCCAACGGCTTTCCTCAACCAGAGTGTAGCTAGGTTCCAAATCCCATGTACGAGCGGGTAGCAGACATCTGCCTCCCATGCATACACACTTCTGAGAGTTGAGCTTATGGCCTGTACCTCCACAGCTAGCCTGCTGGTACCCTTGGCTTCTAAAAGGCCTAGGCTCGCTCTTTGACGGAAGTGCTGGGAGAGGTAATTAGAATCTCCCGGCACACAAGTCGAGTGCATCCAAGCTCAATTCACGATTTCCCAGTAATTCTTGTGGTACACAGGTGCTACATACTAAGTTCCATATGTGAGAAGGTAGCTGTACGCCTTGTCCAAAACCATCTTACTGGGATCCCTGGGTGGCGCAGCGGTTTGGCGCCTGCCTTTGGCCCAGGGCGCGATCCTGGAGACCCGGGATCGAATCCCACGTCGGGCTCCCGGTGCTTGGAGCCTGCTTCTCCCTCTGCCTGTGTCTCTCCCTCACTCTCTCTCTCCGTGTGACTATCATGAATAAATAAATTAAAAAAAAAAAAAAACAAAAACAAAACCATCTTACTTCTGAGAGTTGAGCTCAGCCTCAGTCCCTCACAGTTCCACACTGCCTGCAGAGTGAGTTTCGCAGGTCTTCAGCAGAGACGTTTGCCAGAGGCTTCTGAGACACAGGGTAACAATGCAGACCTGGAGGGTATCCCCAGGTGCAGTCGACTGGTAATCTTGGAACCTCCTGACTCAGAATACTGCTACCTTCTCACTGCCATAGGAATGCAGCTAGTTGACAGCTGGCGTCAAGACATGCTTCCCTGTGAGAGCTGAGGACAGGGCAGAACCCTCCCGCATGCTGCCTGACTGTAGGAGTAGCTGCTAACATCCTTATGTTAGTGGCTGGGAGAGGTTGCGGGAAAAGCATGTGTGAGCACTGGGCCTGAACTCCCGTGTATCTGAGTTGAATACAGCGATTTCCAACGGCTTTCCTCAACCAGAGTGTAGCTAGGTTCCAAATCCCATGTACGAGCGTGTAGCAGACATCTGCCTCGCATGCATACACACTTCTGAGAGTTGAGCTTATGGCCTGTACTTCCACATCCAGCCTGCTGGTACCCTTGGCTTCTAAAAGGCCTAGGCTCGCTGTTTGACGGAAGTGCTGGGAGAGGTAATTGGAATCTCCCGGCACACAAGACGAGTGCCTCCAAGCTCAATTCACGATTTCCCAGTAATTCTTGTGGTAGACAGGTGCTACATACTAAGTTCCATATGTGAGAAGGTAGCTGAACGCCTTGTCCAAAAGCATCTTACTTCTGAGAGTTGAGCACACCCTCAGTCCCTCACACTTCCACACTGCCTGCAGAGTGAGTTTCACACGTGTTCACCAGAGACGATTGCCAGAAGCATCTGAGTACAAGTTAACAATGCAGACCTGGAGGGTATCTCCAGGTGCAGTAGAGTGGTAATCTTGGAAACTCCTGACTCAGAGTACTGCTACCTTCTCACTGCCATAGGAATGCAGCTAGTTGACAGCTGCCTTCAAGACATGCTTCCCTGTGAGAGCTGAGGACAGGGCAGAACCCTCCCGCATCCTGCCTGACTGTAGGAGTTGCTGCTAACATCCTTATGTTAGTGGCTGGGAGAGGTTGCGGGAAAAGCATGTGTGAGCACTGGGCCTGAACTCCCGTGTATCTGAGTTGAATACAGCGATTTCCAATGGTCTTCTTCAATCACAGTGTAGCTAGGTTCCAACTCCCATATCCGAGTGGGTAGCAGACATCTGCCTCCCATGCATACACACTTCTGAGAGTTGAGCTTATGGCCTGTACCTCCACATCCAGCCGGCTGGTACCCTTGGCTTCTAAAAGGCCTAGGCTCGCTGTTTGACGGAAGTGCTGGGAGAGGTAATTGGAATCACCCGGCACACAAGACTAGTGCCTCCAAGCTCAGTTCAGCGATTTCCTAGTAATTCCTGTGGTAGACTGGTGCTACATACTAAGTTCCATACGTGAGAGGGTAGCTGAACGCCTTGTCCAAACCCATCTTACTTCTGAGAGTTGAGCTCAGCCTCAGTCCCTCACATTTCCACACTGCCTGCAGAGTGAGTTTCGCAGGTCTTCAGCAGAGACCTTTGCCAGAGGCTTCTGAGACGCAGGGTAACAATGCAGACCTGGAGGGTATCTCCAGGTGCAGTAGAGTGGTAATCTTGGAACCTCCTGACTCAGAGTACTGCTACCTTCTCACTGCCATAGGAATGCAGCTAGTTGACAGCTGGCTTCAAGACATGCTTCCCTGTGAGAGCTGAGGACAGGGCAGAACCCTCCCGCATGCTGCCTGACTGTAGGAGTAGCTGCTAACATCCTTATGTTAGTGGATGGGAGAGGTTGCGGGAAAAGCATGTGTGAGCACTGGGCCTGAACTCCCGTGTATCTGATTTGAATACAGCGATGTCCAACGGCTTTCCTCAACCAGAGTGTAGCTAGGTTCCAAATCCCATGTACGAGCGGGTAGCAGACATCTGCCTCCCATGCATACACACTTCTGAGAGTTGAGCTTATGGCCTGTACCTCCACAGCCAGCCTGCTGGTACGCTTGGCTTCTAAAAGGCCTAGGCTCGCTGTTTGACGGAAGTGCTGGGAGAGGTAATTGGAATCTCCCGGCACCCAAGACGAGTGCCTCCAAGCACAATTCACGATTTCCCAGTAATTCTTCTGGTAGACAAGTGCTACATACTAAGTTCCATATGTGAGATGGTAGCTGAACGCCTTGTCCAAAAGCATCTTACTTCTGAGAGTTGAGCCCACCCTCAGTCCCTCACAGTTCCACACTGCCTGCAGAGTGAGTTTCACACGTCTTCACCAGAGACGATTGCCAGAGGCTTCTGAGTACAAGTTAACAATGCAGACCTGGAGGGTATCTCCAGGTGCAGTAGAGTGGTAATCTTGGAACCTCCTGACTCAGAGTACTGCTACCTTCTCACTGCCATAGGAATGCAGCTAGTTGTGAGCTGGCTTCAAGACATGCTTCCCTGTGAGAGCTGAGGACAGGGCAGAACCCTCCCGCATCCTGCCTGACTGTAGGAGTAGCTGCTAACATCCTAATGTTAGTGGCTGGGAGAGGTTGCGGGAAAAGCATGTGTGAGCACTGGGCCTGAACTCCCGTGTATTTGAGTTGAATACAACGATGTCCAACGGCTTCCTCAAGCAGAGTGTAGCTAGGTATCAAATCCCATGTACGAGCGGGTAGCAGACATCTGCCTCCCATGCATACACACTTCTGAGAGTTGAGCTTATGTCCTGTACCTCCACATCCAGCCTGCTGGTACCCTTGGCTTCTAAAAGGCCTAGGCTCGCTGTTTGACGGAAGTGCTCGGAGAGGTAATTGGAATCTCCCGGCACACAAGACGCGTGCCTCCAAGCTCAATTCACGATTTCCCAGTAATTCTTGTGGTAGACAGGTGCTACATACTAAGTTCCATACGTGAGAGGGTAGCTGAACGCCTTGTCCAAAAGCATCTTACTTCTGAGTGTTGAGCTCACCCTCAGTCCCTCACAGTTCCACACTGCCTGCAGAGTGAGTTTCACACGTCTTCACCAGAGACGATTGCCAGAGGCTTCTGAGTACAAGTTAACAATGCAGACCTGGAGGGTATCTCCTGGTGCAGTAGACAGGTAATCTTGGAACCTCCTGAATCAGAGTACTGCTGTCTTCTCACTGCCATAGGAATGCAGCTAGTTGACAGATGGCTTCAAGACATGCTTCCCTGTGAGAGCTGAGGACAGGGCAGAACCCTCCCGCATGCTGCCTGACTGTAGGAGTAGCTGCTAACATCCTTATGTTAGTGGCTGGGAGAGGTTGCGGGAAAAGCATGTGTGAGCACTGGGCCTGAACTTCCGTGTATCTGAGTTGAATACAGCGATTTCCAAAGGCTTTCATCAACCAGAGTGTAGCCAGGTTCCATATCCCATGTCCGAGTGGGTAGCGGACATCTGCCTCCCATGCATACAGACTTCTGAGAGTTGAGATTATGGCCTGTACCTCCACATCCAGCCTGCTGGTACCCTTGGCTTCTAAAAGGCCTAGGCTCGCTGTTTGACGGATGTGCTGGGAGAGGTAATTGGAATCACCCGGCACACAAGACTAGGGCATCCAAGCTCAGTTCAGCGATTTCCTAGTAATTCCTGTGGTAGACTGGTGCTACATACTAAGTTCCATACGTGAGAGTGTAGCTGAACGCCTTGTCCAAAACCATCTTACTTCTGAGAGTTGAGCTCAGCCTCAGTCCCTCAAAGTTCCACACTGCCTGCAGAGTGAGTTTCGCAGGTCTTCAGCAGAGACGTTTGCCAGAGGCTTCTGAGACGCAGGGTAACAATGCAGACCTGGAGGGTATCCCCAGGTGCAGTCGACTGGTAATCTTGGAACCTCCTGACTCAGAATACTGCTACCTTCTCACTGCCATAGGAATGCAGCTAGTTGACAGCTGGCTTCAAGACATGCTTCCCTGTGAGAGCTGAAGACAGGGCAGAACCCTCCCGCATGCTGCCTGACTGTAGGAGTAGCTGCTAACATCCTTATGTTAGTGGCTGGGAGAGGTTGCGGGAAAAGCATGTGTGAGCACTGGGCCTGAACTTCCGTGTATCTGAGTTGAATACAGCGATTTCCAACGGCTTTCCTCAACCAGAGTGTAGCTAGGTTCCAAATCCCATGTACGAGCGGGTAGCAGACATCTGCCTCCCATGCATACACACTTCTGAGAGTTGAGCTTATGGCCTGTACCTCCGCAGCCAGCCTGCTGGTACCCTTGGCTTCTAAAAGGCCTAGGCTCGCTGTTTGAGGGAAGTGCTGGGAGAGGTAATTGGAATCACCCGGCACACAAGACTAGTGCCTCCAAGCTCAGTTCAGCGATTTCCTAGTAATTCCTGTGGTAGACTGGTGCTATATACTATGTTCCATACGTGAGAGGGTAGCTGAACGCCTTGTCCAAAACCATCTTACTTCTGAGAGTTGAGCTCACCCTCAATCCCTCACAGTTCCACACTGCCTGCAGAGTGAGTTTCGCAGGTCTTCAGCAGAGACCTTTGCCAGAGGCTTCTGAGACGCAGGGTAACAATGCAGTCCTGGAGAGTATCCCCAGGTGCAGTCGACTGGTAATCTTGGAACCTCCTGACTCAGAATACTGCAACCTTCTCACTGCCATAGGAATGCAGCAAGTTGACAGCTAGCTGGCTTCAAGACATGCTTCCCTGAGAGAGCTGAGGACATGGCAGAACCCTCCCGCATTCTGCCTGACTGTAGGAGTAGCTGCTAACATCCTTATGTTAGTGGCTGGGAGAGGTTGCGGGAAAAGCATGTGTGAGCACTGGCCCTGAACTCCCGTGTATCTGAGTTGAATACAGCGATTTCCAATGGCCTTCTTCAATCACAGTGTAGCTAGGTTCCAACTCCCATGTCCGAGTGGGTAGTAGACATCTGCCTCCCATGCATATACACTTCTGAGAGTTGAGCTTATGGCCTGTACCTCCACATCCAGCCTGCTGGTACCCTTGGCTTCTAAAAGGCCTAGGCTCGCTGTTTGACGGAAGTGCTGGGAGAGGTAATTGGAATCTCCCAGCACACAAGACGAGGGCCTCCAAGCTCAATTCACGATTACCCAGTAATTCTTGTGGTAGACAGGTGCTACATACTAAGTTCCGTATGTAAGAAGGTAGCTGAACGCCTTGTCCAAAAGCATTTTACTTCTGAGAGTTGAGCTCACCCTCAGTCCCATACAGTTCCACACTGCCTGCAGAGTGAGTTTCACACGTCTTCACCAGAGACGATTGCCAGAGGCTTCTGAGTACAAGTTAACAATGCAGACCTGGCGGGTATCTCCAGGTGCAGTAGAGTGGTAATCTTGGAATCTCCTGACTCAGAGTACTGCTACCTTCTCACTGCCATAGGAATGCAGCTAGTTGACAGCTGGCTTCAAGACATGCTTCCCTGTGAGAGCTGAGGACAGAGCAGAACCCTCCCGCATCCTGCCTGACTCCAGGAGTAGCTGCTAACATCCTTATGTTAGTGGCTGGGAGAGGTTGCGGGAAAAGCATGTGTGAGCACTGGGCCTGAACTCCCGTGTATCTGAGTTGAATACAGCGATTTCCAATGGCCTTCTTCAATCACAGTGTAGCTAGGATCCAACTCCCAAGTCCGAGTGGGTAGCAGACATCTGCCTCCCATGCATATACACTTCTGAGTGTTGAGCTCATGGCCTGTACCTCCACATCCAGCCTGCTGGTACCCTTGGCTTCTAAAAGGCCTAGGCTCGCTGTTTGACGGAAGTGCTGGGAGAGGTAATTGGAATCACCCGGCACACAAGACTAGTGCCTCCAAGCTCAGTTCAGCGATTTCCTAGTAATTCCTGTGGTAGACTGGTGCTACATACTAAGTTCCATACGTGAGAGGGTAGCTGAACGCCTTGTCCAAACCCATCTTACTTCTGAGAGTTGAGCTCAGCCTCAGTCCCTCACATTTCCACACTGCCTGCAGAGTGAGTTTCGCAGGTCTTCAGCAGAGACCTTTGCCAGAGGCTTCTGAGACGCAGGGTAACAATGCAGACCTGGAGGGTATCTCCAGGTGCAGTAGAGTGGTAATCTTGGAACCTCCTGACTCAGAGTACTGCTACCTTCTCACTGCCATAGGAATGCAGCTAGTTGACAGCTGGCTTCAAGACATGCTTCCCTGTGAGAGCTGAGGACAGGGCAGAACCCTCCCGCATGCTGCCTGACTGTAGGAGTAGCTGCTAACATCCTTATGTTAGTGGATGGGAGAGGTTGCGGGAAAAGCATGTGTGAGCACTGGGCCTGAACTCCCGTGTATCTGATTTGAATACAGCGATGTCCAACGGCTTTCCTCAACCAGAGTGTAGCTAGGTTCCAAATCCCATGTACGAGCGGGTAGCAGACATCTGCCTCCCATGCATACACACTTCTGAGAGTTGAGCTTATGGCCTGTACCTCCACAGCCAGCCTGCTGGTACGCTTGGCTTCTAAAAGGCCTAGGCTCGCTGTTTGACGGAAGTGCTGGGAGAGGTAATTGGAATCTCCCGGCACCCAAGACGAGTGCCTCCAAGCACAATTCACGATTTCCCAGTAATTCTTCTGGTAGACAAGTGCTACATACTAAGTTCCATATGTGAGATGGTAGCTGAACGCCTTGTCCAAAAGCATCTTACTTCTGAGAGTTGAGCCCACCCTCAGTCCCTCACAGTTCCACACTGCCTGCAGAGTGAGTTTCACACGTCTTCACCAGAGACGATTGCCAGAGGCTTCTGAGTACAAGTTAACAATGCAGACCTGGAGGGTATCTCCAGGTGCAGTAGAGTGGTAATCTTGGAACCTCCTGACTCAGAGTACTGCTACCTTCTCACTGCCATAGGAATGCAGCTAGTTGTGAGCTGGCTTCAAGACATGCTTCCCTGTGAGAGCTGAGGACAGGGCAGAACCCTCCCGCATCCTGCCTGACTGTAGGAGTAGCTGCTAACATCCTAATGTTAGTGGCTGGGAGAGGTTGCGGGAAAAGCATGTGTGAGCACTGGGCCTGAACTCCCGTGTATTTGAGTTGAATACAACGATGTCCAACGGCTTCCTCAAGCAGAGTGTAGCTAGGTATCAAATCCCATGTACGAGCGGGTAGCAGACATCTGCCTCCCATGCATACACACTTCTGAGAGTTGAGCTTATGTCCTGTACCTCCACATCCAGCCTGCTGGTACCCTTGGCTTCTAAAAGGCCTAGGCTCGCTGTTTGACGGAAGTGCTCGGAGAGGTAATTGGAATCTCCCGGCACACAAGACGCGTGCCTCCAAGCTCAATTCACGATTTCCCAGTAATTCTTGTGGTAGACAGGTGCTACATACTAAGTTCCATACGTGAGAGGGTAGCTGAACGCCTTGTCCAAAAGCATCTTACTTCTGAGTGTTGAGCTCACCCTCAGTCCCTCACAGTTCCACACTGCCTGCAGAGTGAGTTTCACACGTCTTCACCAGAGACGATTGCCAGAGGCTTCTGAGTACAAGTTAACAATGCAGACCTGGAGGGTATCTCCTGGTGCAGTAGACAGGTAATCTTGGAACCTCCTGAATCAGAGTACTGCTGTCTTCTCACTGCCATAGGAATGCAGCTAGTTGACAGATGGCTTCAAGACATGCTTCCCTGTGAGAGCTGAGGACAGGGCAGAACCCTCCCGCATGCTGCCTGACTGTAAGAGTAGCTGCTAACATCCTTATGTTAGTGGCTGGGAGAGGTTGCGGGAAAAGCATGTGTGAGCACTGGGCCTGAACTTCCGTGTATCTGAGTTGAATACAGCGATTTCCAAAGGCTTTCATCAACCAGAGTGTAGCCAGGTTCCATATCCCATGTCCGAGTGGGTAGCGGACATCTGCCTCCCATGCATACAGACTTCTGAGAGTTGAGATTATGGCCTGTACCTCCACATCCAGCCTGCTGGTACCCTTGGCTTCTAAAAGGCCTAGGCTCGCTGTTTGACGGATGTGCTGGGAGAGGTAATTGGAATCACCCGGCACACAAGACTAGGGCATCCAAGCTCAGTTCAGCGATTTCCTAGTAATTCCTGTGGTAGACTGGTGCTACATACTAAGTTCCATACGTGAGAGTGTAGCTGAACGCCTTGTCCAAAACCATCTTACTTCTGAGAGTTGAGCTCAGCCTCAGTCCCTCAAAGTTCCACACTGCCTGCAGAGTGAGTTTCGCAGGTCTTCAGCAGAGACGTTTGCCAGAGGCTTCTGAGACGCAGGGTAACAATGCAGACCTGGAGGGTATCCCCAGGTGCAGTCGACTGGTAATCTTGGAACCTCCTGACTCAGAATACTGCTACCTTCTCACTGCCATAGGAATGCAGCTAGTTGACAGCTGGCTTCAAGACATGCTTCCCTGTGAGAGCTGAAGACAGGGCAGAACCCTCCCGCATGCTGCCTGACTGTAGGAGTAGCTGCTAACATCCTTATGTTAGTGGCTGGGAGAGGTTGCGGGAAAAGCATGTGTGAGCACTGGGCCTGAACTTCCGTGTATCTGAGTTGAATACAGCGATTTCCAACGGCTTTCCTCAACCAGAGTGTAGCTAGGTTCCAAATCCCATGTACGAGCGGGTAGCAGACATCTGCCTCCCATGCATACACACTTCTGAGAGTTGAGCTTATGGCCTGTACCTCCGCAGCCAGCCTGCTGGTACCCTTGGCTTCTAAAAGGCCTAGGCTCGCTGTTTGAGGGAAGTGCTGGGAGAGGTAATTGGAATCACCCGGCACACAAGACTAGTGCCTCCAAGCTCAGTTCAGCGATTTCCTAGTAATTCCTGTGGTAGACTGGTGCTATATACTATGTTCCATACGTGAGAGGGTAGCTGAACGCCTTGTCCAAAACCATCTTACTTCTGAGAGTTGAGCTCACCCTCAATCCCTCACAGTTCCACACTGCCTGCAGAGTGAGTTTCGCAGGTCTTCAGCAGAGACCTTTGCCAGAGGCTTCTGAGACGCAGGGTAACAATGCAGTCCTGGAGAGTATCCCCAGGTGCAGTCGACTGGTAATCTTGGAACCTCCTGACTCAGAATACTGCAACCTTCTCACTGCCATAGGAATGCAGCAAGTTGACAGCTAGCTGGCTTCAAGACATGCTTCCCTGA
The DNA here is from genome assembly GCF_048164855.1 of Canis lupus baileyi. NCBI lineage: Eukaryota > Metazoa > Chordata > Mammalia > Carnivora > Canidae > Canis > Canis lupus. Next base: position 74,782,682 of record NC_132844.1, on the reverse strand, counting down.
GAGAGCTGAGGACATGGCAGAACCCTCCCGCATTCTGCCTGACTGTAGGAGTAGCTGCTAACATCCTTATGTTAGTGGCTGGGAGAGGTTGCGGGAAAAGCATGTGTGAGCACTGGCCCTGAACTCCCGTGTATCTGAGTTGAATACAGCGATTTCCAATGGCCTTCTTCAATCACAGTGTAGCTAGGTTCCAACTCCCATGTCCGAGTGGGTAGTAGACATCTGCCTCCCATGCATATACACTTCTGAGAGTTGAGCTTATGGCCTGTACCTCCACATCCAGCCTGCTGGTACCCTTGGCTTCTAAAAGGCCTAGGCTCGCTGTTTGACGGAAGTGCTGGGAGAGGTAATTGGAATCTCCCGGCACACAAGACGAGTGCCTCCAAGCTCAATTCACGATTTCCCAGTAATTCTTGTGGTAGACAGGTGCTACATACTAAGTTCCATATGTGAGATGGTAGCTGAACGCCTTGTCCAAAAGCATCTTACTTCTGAGAGTTGAGCACACCCTCAGTCCCTCACACTTCCACACTGCCTGAAGAGTGAGTTTCACACGTCTTCACCAGAGACGATTGCCAGAGACTTATGAGTACAAGTTTCAATGCAGACCTGGAGGGTATCTCCAGGTGCAGTAGAGTGGTAATCTTGGAACCTCCTGACTCAGAGTACTGCTACCTTCTCACTGCCATAGGAATGCAGCTAGTTGACAGCTGGCTTCAAGACATGCTTCCCTGTGAGAGCTGAGGACAGGGCAGAACCCTCCCGCATCCTGCCTGACTGTAGGAGTAGCTGCTAACATCCTTATGTTAGTGGCTGGGAGAGGTTGCGGGAAAAGCATGTGTGAGCACTGGGCCTGAACTCCCGTGTATCTGAGTTGAATACAGCGATTTCCAATGGCCTTCTTCAATCACAGTGTAGCTAGGTTCCAACTCCCATGTCTGAGTGGGTAGCAGACATCTGCCTCCCATGCATATACACTTCTGAGAGTTGAGCTTATGGCCTGTACCTCCACATCCAGCCTGCTGGTACCCTTGGCTTCTAAAAGGCCTAGGCTCGCTGTTTGACGTAATTGCTGGGAGAGGTAATTGGAATCACCCGGCACACAAGACTAGTGCCTCCAAGCTCAGTTCAGCGATTTTCTAGTAATACCTGTGGTAGACTGGTGCTACATACTAAGTTCCATACGTGAGAGGGTAGCTGAACGCCTTGTCCAAAACCATCTTACTTCTGAGAGTTGAGCTCAGCCTCAGTCCCTCACAGTTCGACACTGCCTGCAGAGTGAGTTTCGCAGGTCTTCAGCAGAGACGTTTGCCAGAGGCTTCTGAGACGCAGGGTAACAATGCAGACCTGGAGGGTATCCCCAGGTGCAGTCGACTGGTAATCTTGGAACCTCCTGACTCAGAATACTGCTACCTTCTCACTGCCATAGGAATGCAGCTAGTTGACAGCTGGCTTCAAGACATGCTTCCCTGTGAGAGCTGAGGACAGGGCAGAACCCTCCCGCATGATGCCTGACTGTAGGAGTAGGTGCTAACATCCTTATGTCAGTGGCTGGGAGAGGTTGTGGGAAAAGAATGTGTGAGCACTGGGCCTGAACTCCCGTGTACCTGAGTTGAATACAGCGATTTCCAACGGCTTTCCTCAACCAGAGTGTAGCTAGGTTCCAAATCCCATGTACGAGCGGGTAGCAGACATCTGCCTCCCATGCATACACACTTCTGAGAGTTGAGCTTATGGCCTGTATCTCCACATCCAGCCTGCTGGTACCCTTGGCTTCTAAAAGGCCTAGGCTCGCTGTTTGACGGAAGTGCTGGGAGAGGTAATTGGAATCTCCCGGCACACAAGACGAGTGCCTCCAAGCTCAATTCACGATTTCCCAGTAATTCTTGTGGTAGACAGGTGCTACATACTAAGTTCCATATGTGAGAAGGTAGCTGAACGCCTTGTCCAAAAGCATCTTACTTCTGAGAGTTGAGCACACCCTCAGTCCCTCACACTTCCACACTGCCTGCAGAGTGAGTTTCACACGTCTTCACCAGAGACGATTGCCAGAGGCTTCTGAGTACAAGTTAACAATGCAGACCTGGAGGGTATCTCCAGGTGCAGTAGAGTGGTAATCTTGGAACCTCCTGACTCAGAGTACTGCTACCTTCTCACTGCCATAGGAATGCAGCTAGTTGACAGCTGGCTTCAAGACATGCTTCCCTGTGAGAGCTGAGGACAGGGCAGAACCCTCCCGCATCCTGCCTGACTGTAGGAGTAGCTGCTAACATCCTTATGTTAGTGGCTGGGAGAGGTTGCGGGAAAAGCATGTGTGAGCACTGGGCCTGAACTCCCGTGTATCTGAGTTGAATACAGCGATTTCCAATGGCCTTCTTCAATCACAGTGTAGCTAGGTTCCAACACCCATGTCCGAGTGGGTAGCAGACATCTGCCTCCCATGCATACACACTTCTGAGAGTTGAGCTTATGGCCTGTACCTCCACAGCCAGCCTGCTGGTACCCTTGGCTTCTAAAAGGCCTAGGCTCGCTGTTTGACGGAAGTGCTGGGAGAGGTAATTGGAATCACCCGGCACACAAGACTAGTGCCTCCAAGCTCAGTTCAGCGATTTCCTAGTAATTCCTGTGGTAGACTGGTGCTACATACTAAGTTCCATACGTGAGAGGGTAGCTGAACGCCTTCCCCAAAACCATCTTACTTCTGAGAGTTGAGCTCAGCTTCAGTCCCTCACATTTCCACACTGCCTGCAGAGTGAGTTTCGCAGGTCTTCAGCAGAGACGTTTGCCAGAGGCTTCTGAGACGCAGGGTAACAATGCAGACCTGGAGGGTATCCCCAGGTGCAGTCGACTGGTAATCTTGGAACCTCCTGACTCAGAATACTGCTACCTTCTCACTGCCATAGGAATGCAGCTAGTTGACAGCTGGCTTCAAGACATGCTTCCCTGTGAGTGCTGAGGACAGGGCAAAACCCTCCCGCATGCTGCCTGACTGTAGGAGTAGGTGCTAACATCCTTATGTTAGTGGCTGGGAGAGGTTGCGGGAAAAGCATGTGTGAGCACTGGGCCTGAACTCCCGTGTAGCTGAGTTGAATACAGCCATTTCCAACGGCTTTCCTCAACCAGAGTGTAGCTAGGTTCCAAATCCCATGTACGAGCGGGTAGCAGACATCTGTCTCCCATGCATACACACTTCTGAGAGTTGAGCTTATGGCCTGTACCTCCACAGCCAACCTGCTGGTACCCTTGGCTTCTAAAAGGCCTAGGCTCGCTGTTTGACGGAAGTGCTGGGAGAGGTAATTGGAATCACCCGGCACACAAGACTAGTGCCTCCAAGCTCAGTTCAGCGATTTCCTAGTAATTCCTGTGGTAGACTGGTGCTACATACTAAGTTCCATACGTGAGAGGGTAGCTGAACGCCTTGTCCAAAACCATCTTACTTCTGAGAGTTGAGCTCAGCCTCAGTCCCTCACAGTTCCACGCGGCCTGCAGAGTGAGTTTCGCAGGTCTTCAGCAGAGACGTTTTCCAGAGGCTTCTGAGACGCAGGGTAACAATGCAGACCTGGAGGGTATCCCCAGGTGCAGTCGACTGGTAATCTTGGAACCTCCTGACTCAGAATACTGCTACCTTCTCACTGCCATAGGAATGCAGCTAGTTGACAGCTAGCTGGCTTCAAGACATGCTTCCCTGAGAGAGCTGAGGACAGGGCAGAACCCTCCCGCATGCTGCCTGACTGTAGGAGTAGCTGCTAACATCCTAATGTTAGTGGCTTGGAGAGGTTGCGGGAAAAGCATGTGTGAGCACTGGGCCTGAACTCCCGTGTATCTGAGTTGAATACAGCGATTTCCAACGGCTTTCCTCAACCAGAGTGTAGCTAGGTTCCAAATCCCATGTACGAGCGGGTAGCAGACATCTGCCTCCCATGCATACACACTTCTGAGAGTTGAGCTTATGGCCTGTACCTCCACATCCAGCCTGCTGGTACCCTGGGCTTCTAAAAGGCCTAGGCTCGCTGTTTGACGGAAGTGCTGGGAGAGGTAATAGGAATCTCCCGGCACACAAGACGAGTGCCTCCAAGCTCAATTCACGATTTCCCAGTAATTCTTGTGGTAGACAGGTGCTACATACTAAGTTCCATATGTGAGAATGTAGCTGAACGCCTTGTCCAAAAGCATCTTACTTCTGAGAGTTGAGCCCACCCTCAGTCCCTCACAGTTCCACACTGCCTGCAGAGTGAGTTTCACACGTCTTCACCAGAGACGATTGCCAGAGGCTTCTGAGTACAAGTTAACAATGCAGACCTGGAGGGTATCTCCAGGTGCAGTAGAGTGGTAATCTTGGAACCTCCTGACTCAGAGTACTGCTACCTTCTCACTGCCATAGGAATGCAGCTAGTTGACAGCTGGCTTCAAGACATGCTTCCCTGTGAGAGCTGAGGACAGGGCAGAACCCTCCCTCATCCTGCCTGACTGTAGGAGTAGCTGCTAACATCTTATGTTACTGGCTGGGAGAGGTTGCGGGAAAAGCATGTGTGAGCACTGGGCCTGAACTCCCGTGTATCTGAGTTGAATACAGCGATTTCCAATGGCCTTCTTCAATCACAGTGTAGCTAGGTTCCAACTCCCATGTCCGAGTGGGTAGCAGACATCTGCCTCCCATTCATACACACTTCTGAGAGTTGAGCTTATGGCCTGTACCTCCACATCCAGCCTGCTGGTATCCTTGGCTTCTAAAAGGCCTAGGCTCGCTGTTTGACGGAAGTGCTGGGAGAGGTAATTTGAATCACCCGGCACACAAGACTAGTGCCTCCAAGCTCAGTTCAGCGACTTCCTAGTAATTCCTGTGGTAGACTGGTGCTACATACTAAGTTCCATACGTGAGAGGGTAGCTGAACGCCTTGTCCAAAACCATCTTACTTCTGAGAGTTGAGCTCAGCCTCAGTCCCTCACAGTTCCGCACTGCCTGCAAGTGAGTTTCGCAGGTCTTCAGCAGAGACGTTTGCCAGAGGCTTCTGAGACGCAGGGTAACAATGCAGACCTGGAGGGTATCCCCAGGTGCAGTCGACTGGTAATCTTGGAACCTCCTGACACAGAGTACTGCTACCTTCTCACTGCCATAGGAATGCAGCTAGTTGACAGCTGGCTTCAAGACATGCTTCCCTGTGAGAGCTGAGGACAGGGCAGAACCCTCCCGCATCCTGCCTGACTGTAGGAGTAGCTGCTAACATCCTTATGTTAGTGGCTGGGAGAGGTTGCGGGAAAAGCATGTGTGAGCACTGGGCCTGAACTCCCGTGTATCTGAGTTGAATACAGCGATTTCCAACGGCTTTCCTCAACCAGAGTGTAGCTAGGTTCCAAATCCCATGTACGAGCGGGTAGCAGACATCTGCCTCCCATGCATACACACTTCTGAGAGTTGAGCTTATGGCCTGTACCTCCACATCCAGCCTGCTGGTACCCTTGGCTTCTAAAAGGCCTAGGCTCCCTGTTTGACGGAAGTGCTGGGAGAGGTAATTGGAATCTCCCGGCACACAAGACGAGTGCCTCCAAGCTCAATTCACGATTTCCCAGTAATTCTTGTGGTAGACAGGTGCTACATACTAAGTTCCATATATGAGAAGGTAGCTGAACGCCTTGTCCAAAAGCATCTTACTTCTGAGAGTTGAGCACACCCTCAGTCCCTCACACTTCCACACTGCCTGCAGAGTGAGTTTCACACGTCTTCACCAGAGACGATTGCCAGAGGCTTCTGAGTACAAGTTAACAATGCAGACCTGGAGGGTATCTCCAGGTGCAGTAGAGTGGTAATCTTGGAACCTCCTGACTCAGAGTACTGCTATCTTCTCACTGCCATAGGAATGCAGCTAGTTGACAGGTCGCTTCAAGACATGCTTCCCTGTGAGAGCTGAGGACAGGGCAGAACCCTCCCGCATCCTGCCTGACTGTAGGAGTAGCTGCTAACATCCTTATGTTAGTGGCTGGGAGAGGTTGCGGGAAAAGCATGTGTGAGCACTGGGCCTGAACTCCCGTGTATCTGAGTTGAATACAGCGATTTCCAATGGCCTTCTTCAATCACAGTGTAGCTAGGTTCCAACTCCCATGTCCGAGTGGGTTGCAGACATCTGCCTCCCATGCATACACACTTCTGAGAGTTGAGCTTATGGCCTGTACCTCCACATCCAGCCTGCTGGTACCCTTGGCTTCTAAAAGGCCTAGGCTCGCTGTTTGACGGAAACGCTGGGAGAGGTAATTGGAATCACCCGGCACACAAGACTAGTGACTCCAAGCTCAGTTCAGCGATTTCCTAGTAATTCCTGTGGTAGACTGGTGCTACATACTAAGTTCCATACGTGAGAGGGTAGCTGAACGCCTTGTCCAAAACCTTCTTACTGGGATCCCTGGGTGGCGCAGCGGTTTGGCACCGGCCTTTGGCCCAGGGCGCGATCCTGGAGACCCGGGATCGAATCCCACTTCGGGCTCCCGGTGCTTGGAGCCTGCTTCTCCCTCTGCCTGTGTCTCTGCCTCTCTCTCTCTCTCCGTGTGACTATCATGAATAAATAAATTAAAAAAAAAAAAAACAAAACAAAACCATCTTACTTCTGAGAGTTGAGCTCAGCCTCAGTCCCTCACAGTTCCACACTGCCTGCAGAGTGTGTTTCGCAGGTCTTCAGCAGAGACGTTTGCCAGAGGCTTCTGAAGCGCAGGGTAACAATGCAGACCTGGAGGATATCCCCAGGTGCAGTCGACTGGTAATTTTGGAACCTCCTGACTCAGAATACTGCTACCTTCTCACTGCCATAGGAATGCAGCTAGTTGACAGCTGGCTTCAAGACATGCTTCCCTGTGAGAGCTGAGGACAGGGCAGATCCCTCCCGCATCCTGCCTGACTGTAGGAGTAGCTGCTAACATCCTTATGTTAGTGGCTGGGAGAGGTTGCGGGAAAAGCATGTGTGAGCACTGGGCCTGAACTCCCGTGTACCTGAGTTGAATACAGCGATTTCCAACGGCTTTCCTCAACCAGAGTGTAGCTAGGTTCCAAATCCCATGTACGAGCGGGTAGCAGACATCTGCCTCCCATGCATACACACTTCTGAGAGTTGAGCTTATAGCCTGTACCTCCACAGCCAGCCTGCTGGTACCCTTGGCTTCTAAAAGGCCTAGGCTCGCTGTTTGACGGAAGTGCTGGGATAGATAATTGGAATCACCCGGCACAGAAGACTAGTGCCTCCAAGCTCAGTTCAGCGATTTCCTAGTAATTCCTGTGGTAGACTGGTGCTACATACTAAGTTCCATACGTGAGAGGGTAGCTGATCGCCTTGTCCAAAACCATCTTACTTCTGAGAGTTGAGCTCAGCCTCAGTCCCTCACAGTTCCACACTGCCTGCAGAGTGAGTTTCGCAGGTCTTCAGCAGAGACGTTTGCCAGAGGCTTCTGAGACGCAGGGTAACAATGCAGACCTGGAGGGTATCCCCAGGTGCAGTCGACTGGTAATCTTGGAACCTCCTGACTCAGAATACTGCTACCTTCTCACTGCTATAGGAATGCAGCTAGTTGACAGCTGGCTTCAAGACATGCTTCCCTGTGAGAGCTGAGGACAGGGCAGAACCCTCCCGCATGCTGCCTGACTGTAGGAATAGCTGCTAACATCCTTATGTTAGTGGCTGGGAGAGGTTGCGGGAAAAGCATGTGTGAGCACTGGGCCTGAACTCCCGTGTATCTGAGTTGAATACAGCGATTTCCAACGGCTTTCCTCAACCAGAGTGTAGCTAGGTTCCAAATCCCATGTACGAGCGGGTAGCAGACATCTGCCTCCCATGCATACACACTTCTGAGAGTTGAGCTTATGGCCTGTACCTCCACAGCTAGCCTGCTGGTACCCTTGGCTTCTAAAAGGCCTAGGCTCGCTCTTTGACGGAAGTGCTGGGAGAGGTAATTAGAATCTCCCGGCACACAAGTCGAGTGCATCCAAGCTCAATTCACGATTTCCCAGTAATTCTTGTGGTACACAGGTGCTACATACTAAGTTCCATATGTGAGAAGGTAGCTGAACGCCTTGTCCAAAACCATCTTACTGGGATCCCTGGGTGGCGCAGCGGTTTGGCGCCTGCCTTTGGCCCAGGGCGCGATCCTGGAGACCCGGGATCGAATCCCACGTCGGGCTCCCGGTGCTTGGAGCCTGCTTCTCCCTCTGCCTGTGTCTCTCCCTCACTCTCTCTCTCCGTGTGACTATCATGAATAAATAAATTAAAAAAAAAAAAAACAAAAACAAAACCATCTTACTTCTGAGAGTTGAGCTCAGCCTCAGTCCCTCACAGTTCCACACTGCCTGCAGAGTGAGTTTCGCAGGTCTTCAGCAGAGACGTTTGCCAGAGGCTTCTGAGACACAGGGTAACAATGCAGACCTGGAGGGTATCCCCAGGTGCAGTCGACTGGTAATCTTGGAACCTCCTGACTCAGAATACTGCTACCTTCTCACTGCCATAGGAATGCAGCTAGTTGACAGCTGGCGTCAAGACATGCTTCCCTGTGAGAGCTGAGGACAGGGCAGAACCCTCCCGCATGCTGCCTGACTGTAGGAGTAGCTGCTAACATCCTTATGTTAGTGGCTGGGAGAGGTTGCGGGAAAAGCATGTGTGAGCACTGGGCCTGAACTCCCGTGTATCTGAGTTGAATACAGCGATTTCCAACGGCTTTCCTCAACCAGAGTGTAGCTAGGTTCCAAATCCCATGTACGAGCGTGTAGCAGACATCTGCCTCGCATGCATACACACTTCTGAGAGTTGAGCTTATGGCCTGTACCTCCACATCCAGCCTGCTGGTACCCTTGGCTTCTAAAAGGCCTAGGCTCGCTGTTTGACGGAAGTGCTGGGAGAGGTAATTGGAATCTCCCGGCACACAAGACGAGTGCCTCCAAGCTCAATTCACGATTTCCCAGTAATTCTTGTGGTAGACAGGTGCTACATACTAAGTTCCATATGTGAGAAGGTAGCTGAACGCCTTGTCCAAAAGCATCTTACTTCTGAGAGTTGAGCACACCCTCAGTCCCTCACACTTCCACACTGCCTGCAGAGTGAGTTTCACACGTGTTCACCAGAGACGATTGCCAGAAGCATCTGAGTACAAGTTAATAATGCAGACCTGGAGGGTATCTCCAGGTGCAGTAGAGTGGTAATCTTGGAAACTCCTGACTCAGAGTACTGCTACCTTCTCACTGCCATAGGAATGCAGCTAGTTGACAGCTGCCTTCAAGACATGCTTCCCTGTGAGAGCTGAGGACAGGGCAGAACCCTCCCGCATCCTGCCTGACTGTAGGAGTTGCTGCTAACATCCTTATGTTAGTGGCTGGGAGAGGTTGCGGGAAAAGCATGTGTGAGCACTGGGCCTGAACTCCCGTGTATCTGAGTTGAATACAGCGATTTCCAATGGTCTTCTTCAATCACAGTGTAGCTAGGTTCCAACTCCCATATCCGAGTGGGTAGCAGACATCTGCCTCCCATGCATACACACTTCTGAGAGTTGAGCTTATGGCCTGTACCTCCACATCCAGCCGGCTGGTACCCTTGGCTTCTAAAAGGCCTAGGCTCGCTGTTTGACGGAAGTGCTGGGAGAGGTAATTGGAATCACCCGGCACACAAGACTAGTGCCTCCAAGCTCAGTTCAGCGATTTCCTAGTAATTCCTGTGGTAGACTGGTGCTACATACTAAGTTCCATACGTGAGAGGGTAGCTGAACGCCTTGTCCAAAACCATCTTACTTCTGAGAGTTGAGCTCAGCCTCAGTCCCTCACAGTTCCACACTGCCTGCAGAGTGAGTTTCGCAGGTCTTCAGCAGAGACGTTTGCCAGAGGCTTCTGAGACGCAGGGTAACAATGCAGACCTGGAGGGTATCCCCAGGTGCAGTAGACTGGTAATCTTGGAACCTCCTGACTCAGAATACTGCTACCTTCTCACTGCCATAGGAATGCAGCTAGTTGACAGCTGGCTTCAAGACATGCTTCCCTGTGAGAGCTGAGGACAGGGCAGAACCCTCCCGCATGCTGCCTGACTGTAGGAGTAGCTGCTAACATCCTTATGTTAGTGGCTGGGAGAGGTTGCGGGAAAAGCATGTGTGAGCACTGGGCCTGAACTCCCGTGTATCTGAGTTGCATACAGCGATTTCCAACGGCTTTCCTCAACCAGAGTGTAGCTAGGTTCCAAATCCCATGTACGAGCGGGTAGCAGACATCTGCCTCCCATGCATACACACTTCTGAGAGTTGAGCTTATGGCCTGTACCTCCACATAAAGCCTGCTGCTACCCTTGGCTTCTAAAAGGCCTAGGCTCGCTGTTTGACGGAAGTGCTGGGAGAGGTAATTGGAATCTCCTGGCACACAAGACGTGTGCCTCCAGCTCAATTCACGATTTCCCAGTAAGTCTTGTGGTAGACAGGTGCTACATACTAAGTTCCATATGTGAGAAGGTAGCAGAACGCCTTGTACAAAAGCATCTTACTTCTGAGAGTTGAGCACACCCTCAGTCCCTCACAGTTCCACACTGCCTGCAGATTGAGTTTCACACGTCTTCACCAGAGACGATTGCCAGAGGCTTCTGAGTACAAGTTAACAATGCAGACCTGGAGGGTATCTCCAGGTGCAGTAGAGTGGTAATCTTGGAACCTCCTGACTCAGAGTACTGGTACCTTCTCACTGCCATAGGAATGCAGCTAGTTGACAGCTGGCTTCAAGACATGCTTCCCTGTGAGAGCTGAGGACAGGGCAGAACCCTCCCGCATCCTGCCTGACTGTAGGAGTAGCTGCTAACATCCTTATGTTAGTGGCTGGGAGAGGTTGCGGGAAAAGCATGTGTGAGCACTGGGCCTGAACTCCCGTGTATCTGAGTTGAATACAGCGATTTCCAATGGCCTTCTTCAATCACAGTGTAGCTAGGTTCCAACTCCCATGTCCTAGTGGGTAGCAGACATCTGCCTCCCATGCATACACACTTCTGAGAGTTGAGCTTATGGCCTGTACCTCCACATCCAGCCTGCTGGTACCCTTGGCTTCTAAAAGGCCTAGGCTCGCTGTTTGACGGAAGTGCTGGGAGAGGTAATTGGAATCACCCGGCACACAAGACTAGTGCCTCCAAGCTCAGTTCAGCGATTTCCTAGTAATTCCTGTGGTAGACTGGTGCTACATACTAAGTTCCATACGTGAGAGGGTAGCTGAACGCCTTGTCCAAAATCATCTTACTGGGATCCCTGGGTGGCGCAGCGGTTTGGTGCCTGCCTTTGGCCCAGGGAGCGATCCTGGAGACCCGGGATCGAATCCCACGTCGGGCTCCCGGTGCTTGGAGCCTGCTTCTCCCTCTGCCTGTGTCTCTGCCTCTCTCTCTCTCTCCGTGTGACTATCATGAATAAATAAATTTAAAAAAAAAAAACAAAAACAAAACCATCTTACTTCTGAGACTTGAGCTCAGCCTCAGTCCCTCACAGTTCCACACTGCCTGCAGAGTGTGTTTCGCAGGTCTTCAGCAGAGACGTTTGCCAGAGGCTTCTGAGACGCAGGGTAACAATGCAGACCTGGAGGGTATCCCCAGGTGCAGTCGACTGGTAATCTTGGAACCTCCTGACTCAGAATACTGCTACCTTCTCACTGCCATAGGAATGCAGCTAGTTGACAGCTGGCTTCAAGACATGCTTCCTTGTGAGAGCTGAGGACAGGGCAGATCCCTCCCGCATCCTGCCTGACTGTAGGAGTAGCTGCTAACATCCTTATGTTAGTGGCTGGGAGAGGTTGCGGGAAAAGCATGTGTGAGCACTGGGCCTGAACTCCCGTGTATCTGAGTTGAATACAGCGATTTCCAACGGCTTTCCTCAACCAGAGTGTAGCTAGGTTCCAAATCCCATGTACGAGCGGGTAGCAGACATCTGCCTCCCATGCATACACACTTCTGAGAGTTGAGCTTATAGCCTGTACCTCCACAGCCAGCCTGCTGGTACCCTTGGCTTCTAAAAGGCCTAGGCTCGCTGTTTGACGGAAGTGCTGGGAGAGATAATTGGAATCACCCGGCACACAAGACTAGTGCCTCCAAGCTCAGTTCAGCGATTTCCAAGTAATTCCTGTGGTAGACTGGTGCTACATACTAAGTTCCATAAGTGAGAGGGTAGCTGAACGCCTTGTCCAAAACCATCTTACTTCTGAGAGTTGAGCTCAGCCTCAGTCCCTCACAGTTCGACACTTCCTGCAGAGTGAGTTTCGCAGGTCTTCAAAAGAGAAGTTTGCCAGAGATTCTGAGACGCAGGGTAACAATGCAGACCTGGAGGGTATCCCCATGTGCAGTCGACTGGTAATCTTGGAACCTCCTGACTCAGAATACTGCTACCTTCTCACTGCCAAAGAATGCAGCTAGTTGACTGCTGGCTTCAAGACATGCTTCCCTGTGAGAGCTGAGGACAGGGCAGAACCCTCTCGCATCCTGCCTGACTGTAGGAGTAGCTGCTAAAATCCTTATGTTAGTGGCTGGGAGAGGTTGCGGGAAAAGCATGTGTGAGCACTGGGCCTGAACTCCCGTGTACCTGAGTGGAATACAGCGATTTCCAACGGCTTTCCTCAACCACAGTGTAGCTAGGTTCCAAATCCCATGTACGAGCGGGTAGCAGACATCTGCCTCCCATGCATATACACTTCTGAGAGTTGAGCTTATGGCCTGTACCTCCACAGACAGCCTGCTGGTACCCTTGGTTTCTAAAAGGCCTAGGCTCGCTGTTTGACAGAAGTGCTGGGAGAGGTAATTGGAATCACCCGGCATACAAGACTAGTGCCTCCCAGCTCAGTTCAGCGATTTCCTAGTAATTCCTGTGGTAGACTGCTGCTACATACTAAGTTCCATACGTGAAAGGGTAGCTGAACGCCTTGTCGAAAACCATCTTACTTCTGAGAGTTGAGCCCACCCTCAGTCCCTCACACTTCCACACTGCCTGCAGAGTGAGTTTCACACGTCTTCACCAGAGACGATTGCCAGAGGCTTCTGAGTACAAGTTAACAATGCAGACCTGGAGGGTATCTCCAGGTACAGTAGAGTGGTAATTTTGGAACCTCCTGACTCAGAGTACTGCTACCTTCTCACTGCCATAGGAATGCAGCTAGTTGACAGCTGGCTTCAAGACATGCTTCCCTGTGAGAGCTGAGGACAGGGCAGAACCCTCCCGCATCCTGCCTGACTGTAGGAGTAGCTGCTAACATCCTTATGTTAGTGGCTGGGAGAGGTTGCGGGAAAAGCATGTGTGAGCACTGGGACTGAACTCCCGTGTATCTGAGTTGAATACAGCGATTTCCAATGGCCTTCTTCAATCACAGTGTAGCTAGGTTCCAACTCCCATGTCCGAGTGGGTAGCAGACATCTGCCTCCCATGCATACACACTTCTGAGAGTTGAGCTTATGGCCTGTACCTCCACATCCAGCCTGCTGGTACCCTTGGCTTCTAAAAGGCCTAGGCTCGCTGTTTGACGGAAGTGCTGGGAGAGGTAATTGGAATCTCCCGGCACACAAGACTAGTGCCTCCAAGCTCAGTTCAGCGATTTCCTAGTAATTCCTGTGGTAGACTGGTGCTACATACTAATTTCCATACGTGAGAGGGTAGCTGAACGCCTTGTCCAAAACCATCTTACTTCTGAGAGTTGAGCTCAGCCTCAGTCCCTCACAGTTCCAAACTGCCTGCAGAGTGAGTTTCGCAGGTCTTCAGCAGAGACGTTTGCCAGAGGCTTCTGAGACGCAGGGTAACAATGCAGACCTGGAGGGTATCCCCAGGTGCAGTCGACTGGTAATCTTGGAACCTCCTGACTCAGAATACTGCTACCTTCTCACTGCCATAGGAATGCAGCTAGTTGACAGCTGGCTTCAAGACATGCTTCCCTGTGAGAGCTGAGGACAGGGCAGAACCCTCCCGCATCCTGCCTGACTGTAGGAGTAGCTGCTAACATCCTAATATTAGTGGCTGGGAGAGGTTGCGGGAAAAGCATGTGTGAGCACTGGGCCTGAACTCCCGTGTATCTGAGTTGAATACAGCGATTTCCAACGGCTTTCCTCAACCAGAGTGTAGCTAGGTTCCAAATCCCATGTACGAGCGGGTAGCAGACATCTGCCTCCCATGCATACACACTTCTGAGTGTTGAGCTCATGGCCTGTACCTCCACATCCAGCCTGCTGGTACCCTTGGCTTCTAAAAGGCCTAGGCTCGCTGTTTGACGGAAGTGCTGGGAGAGGTAATTGGAATCACCCGGCACACAATTCTAGTGCCTCCAAGCTCAGTTCAGCGATTCCCTAGTAATTCCTGGGGTAGACTGGTGCTACATACTAAGTTCCATACGTGAGAGGGTAGCTGAACGCCTTGTCCAAAACCATCTTACTTCTGAGAGTTGAGCTCACCCTCATTCCCTCACAGTTCCACACTGCCTGCAGAGTGAGTTTCGCAGGTCTTCAGCAGAGACGTTTGCCAGAGGCTTCTGAGACGCAGGGTAACAATGCAGACCTGGAGAGTATCCCCAGGTGCAGTCGACTGGTAATCTTGGAACCTCCTGACTCAGAATACTGCTACCTTCTCACTGCCATAGGAATGCAGCTAGTTGACAGCTGGCTTCAAGACATGCTTCCCTGTGAGAGCTGAGGACAGGGCAGAACCCTCCCGCATGCTGCCTGACTGTAGGAGTAGCTGCTAACATCCTAATGTTAGTGGCTGGGAGAGGTTGCGGGAAAAGCATGTGTGAGCACTGGGCCTGTACTCCCGTGTATCTGAGTTGAATACAGCCATTTCCAACGACTTTCCTCAACCAGAGTGTAGCTAGGTTCCAAATCCCATGTAGGAGCGGGTAGCAGACATCTGCCTCCCATGCATACACACTTCTGAGAGTTGAGCTTAAGGCCTGTACCACCACATCCAGCCTGCTGGTACCCTTGGCTTCTATTTTTTTTTTAATTTTTTTTTTATTTATTTATGTATGATAGTCACAGAGAGAGAGAGAGAGGCAGAGACACAGGCAGAGGGAGAAGCAGGCTCCATGCACCGGGAGCCCGATGTGGGACTCGATCACGGGTCTCCAGGATCGCACCCTGGGCCAAAGGCAGGTGCTAAACCGCTGCGCCACCAAGGGATCCCCTACCCTTGGCTTCTAAAAGGCCTAGGCTCGCTGTTTGACGGAAGTGCTGGGAGAGGTAATTGGAATCTCCCGGCACACAAGACGAGTGCCTCCAAGCTCAATTCACGATTTCCCAGTAATTCTTGTGGTAGACAGGTGCTACATACTAAGTTCCATATGTGAGAAGGTAGCTGAACGCCTTGTCCAAAAGCATCTTACTTCTCAGAGTTGAGCACACCCTCAGTCCCTCACACTTCCACACTGCCTGCAGAGTGAGTTTCACACGTCTTCACCAGAGACGATTGCCAGAGGCTTCTGAGTACAAGTTAACAATGCAGACCTGGAGGGTATCTCCAGGTGCAGTAGAGAGGTAATCTTGGAACCTCCTGACTCAGAGTACTGCTACCTTCTCACTGCCATAGGAATGCAGCTAGTTGACAGCTGGCTTCAAGACATGCTTCCCTGTGAGAGCTGAGGACAGGGCAGAACCCTCCCGCATCCTGCCTGACTGTAGGAGTAGCTGCTAACATCCTTATGTTAGTGGCTGGGAGAGGTTGCGGGAAAAGCATGTGTGAGCACTGGGCCTGAACTCCCGTGTATCTGAGTTGAATACAGCGATTTCCAATGGCCTTCTTCAATCACAGTGTAGCTAGGTTCCAACTCCCATGTCCGAGTGGGTAGCAGACATCTGCCTCCCATGTATACACACTTCTGAGAGTTGAGCTTATGGCCTGTACCTCCACATCCAGCCTGCTGGTACCCTTGGCTTCTAAAAGGCCTAGGCTCGCTGTTTGACGGAAGTGCTGGCAGAGGTAATTGGAATCACCCGGCACACAAGACTAGTGCCTCCAAGCTCAGTTCAGCGATTTCCTAGTAATTCCTGTGGTAGACTGGTGCTACATACTAAGTTCCATACGTGAGAGGGTAGCTGAACGCCTTGTCCAAAACCATCTTACTTCTGAGAGTTGAGCTCAGCCTCAGTCCCTCACAGTTCCACACTGCCTGCAGAGTGAGTTTCGCAGGTCTTCAGCAGAGACGTTTGCCAGAGGCTTCTGAGACGCAGGGTAACAATGCAGACCTGGAGGGTATCCCCAGGTGCAGTCGACTGGTAATCTTGGAACCTCCTGACTCAGAATACTGCTACCTTCTCACTGCCATAGGAATGCAGCTAGTTGGCAGCTAGCTGGCTTCAAGACATGCTTCCCTGTGAGAGCTGAGGACAGGGCAGAACCCTCCCGCATGCTGCCTGACTGTAGGATTAGCTGCCAACATCCTAATGTTAGTGGGTGGGAGAGGTTGCGGGAAAAGCATGTGTGAGCACTGGGCCTGAACTCCCGTGTATCTGAGTTGAATACAGCGATTTCCAACGGCTTTCCTCAACCAGAGTGTAGCTACGTTCCAAATCCCATGTACGAGCGGGTAGCAGACATCTGCCTCCCATGCATACACACTTCTGAGAGTTGAGCTCATGGCCTGTACCTCCACATCCAGCCTGCTGGTACCCTTGGCTTCTAAAAGGCCTAGGCTCGCTGTTTGACGGAAGTGCTGGGAGAGGTAATTGGAATCTCCCGGCACACAAGACGAGTGCCTCCAAGCTCAATTCACGATTTCCCAGTAATTCTTGTGGTAGACAGGTGCTACATACTAAGTTCCATATGTGAGATGGTAGCTGAACGCCTTGTCCAAAAGCATCTTACTTCTGAGAGTTGAGCACACCCTCAGTCCCTCACACTTCCACACTGCCTGCAGAGTGAGTTTCACACGTCTTCACCAGAGACGATTGCCAGAGGCTTCTGAGTACAAGTTAACAATGCAGACCTGGAGGGTATCTCCAGGTGCAGTAGAGTGGTAATCTTGGAACCTCCTGACTCAGAGTACTGCAACCTTCTCACTGCCATAGGAATGCAGCTAGTTGACAGCTGGCTTCAAGACATGCTTCTCTGTGAGAGCTGAGGACAGGGCAGAACCCTCCCGCATGCTGCCTGACTGTAGGAGTAGCTGCTAACATCCTAATGTTAGTGGCTGGGAGAGGTTGCGGGAAAAGCATGTGTGAGCACTGGGCCTGAACTCCCGTGTATCTGAGTTGAATACAGCGATTTCCAACGACTTTCCTCAACCAGAGTGTTCTAGGCTCCAAATCCCATGTACGAGCGGGTAGCAGACATCTGCCTCCCATGCATACACACTTCTGAGAGTTGAGCTTAAGGCCTGTACCTCCACATCCAGCCTGCTGGTACCCTTGGCTTCTAAAAGGCCTAGGCTCGCTGTTTGACGGAAGTGCTGGGAGAGGTAATTGGAATCTCCCGTCACACAAGACGAGTGCCTCCAAGCTCAATTCACGATTTCCCAGTAATTCTTGTGGTAGACAGGTGCTACATACTAAGTTCCATATGTGAGATGGTAGCTGAACGCCTTGTCCAAAAGCATCTTACTTCTGAGAGTTGAGCACACCCTGAGTCCCTCACACTTCCACACTGCCTGCAGAGTGAGTTTCACACGTCTTCACCAGAGACGATTGCCAGAGGCTTCTGAGTACAAGTTAACAATGCAGACCTGAAGGGTATCTCCAGGTGCAGTAGAGTGGTAATCTTGGAACCTCCTGACTCAGAGTACTGCAACCTTCTCACTGCCATAGGAATGCAGCTAGTTGACAGCTGGCTTCAAGACATGCTTCCCTGTGAGAGCTGAGGACAGGGCAGAACCCTCCCGCATCCTGCCTGACTGAAGGAGTAGCTGCTAACATCCTTATATTAGTGGCTGGGAGAGGTTGAGGGAAAAGCATGTGTGAGCACTGGGCCTGAACTCCCGTGTATCTGAGTTGAATACAGCGATTTCCAACGACTTTCCTCAACCAGAGTGTAGCTAGGTTCCAAATCCCATGTACGAGCGGGTAGCAGACATCTGCCTCCCATGCATACACACTTCTGAGAGTTGAACTTAAGGCCTGTACCTCCACATCCAGCCTGCTGGTACCCTTGGCTTCTAAAAGGCCTAGGCTCGCTGTTTGACGGAAGTGCTGGAAGAGGTAATTGGAATCTCCCGGCACACAAGACGAGTGCCTCCAAGCTCAATTCACGATTTCCCAGTAATTCTTGTGGTAGACAGGTGCTACATACTAAGTTCCATATGTGAGAAGGTAGCTGAACGCCTTGTCCAAAAGCATCTTACTTCTGAGAGTTGAGCACACCCTCAGTCCCTCACACTTCCACACTGCCTGCAGAGTGAGTTTCACACGTCTTCACCAGAGACGATTGCCAGAGGCTTCTGAGTACAAGTTAACAATGCAGACCTGGAGGGTATCTCCAGGTGCAGTAGAGTGGTAATCTTGGAACCTCCTGACTCAGAGTACTGCTACCTTCTCACTGCCATAGGAATGCAGCTAGTTGACAGCTGGCTTCAAGACATGCTTCCCTGTGAGAGCTGAGGACAGGGCAGAACCCTCCCGCATCCTGCCTGACTGTAGGAGTAGCTGCTAACATCCTTATGTTAGTGGCTGGGAGAGGTTGCGGGAAAAGCATGTGTGAGCACGGGGCCTGAACTCCCGTGTATCTGAGTTGAATACAGCGATTTCCAATGGCCTTCTTCAATCACAGTGTAGCTAGGTTCCAACTCCCATGTCCGAGTGGGTAGCAGACATCTGCCTCCCATGCATACACACTTCTGAGAGTTGAGCTTATGGCCAGTACCTCCACATCCAGCCTGCTGGTACCCTTGGCTTCTAAAAGGCCTAGGCTCGCTGTTTGACGGAAGTGCTGGGAGAGGTAATTGGAATCACCCGGCACACAAGACTAGTGCCTCCAAGCACAGTTCAGCGATTTCCTAGTAATTCCTGTGGTAGACTGGTGCTACATACTAAGTTCCATACGTGAGAGGGTAGCTGAACGCCTTGTCCAAAACCATCTTACTTCTGAGAGTTGAGCTCACCCTCAGTCCCTCACAGTTCCACACTGCCTGCAGAGTGAGTATCGGAGGTCTTCAGCAGAGACGTTTGCCAGAGGCTTCTGAGACGCAGGGTAACAATGCAGACCTGCAGGGTATCCCCAGGTGCAGTCGACTGGTAATCTTGGAACCTCCTGACTCAGAATACTGCTACCTTCTCACTGCCATAGGAATGCAGCTAGTTGACAGCTAGCTGGCTTCAAGACATGCTTCGCTGAGAGAGCTGAGGACAGGGCAGAACCCTCCCGCATGCTGCCTGACTGTAGGAGTAGCTGCTAACATCCTAATGTTAGTGGCTGGGAGAGGTTGCGGGAAAAGCATGTGTGAGCACTGGGCCTGAACTCCCGTGTATCTGAGTTGAATACAGCGTTTTCCAACGGCTTTCCTCAACCAGAGTGTAGCTAGGTTCCAAATCCCATGTACGAGCGGGTAGCAGACATCTGCCTCCCATGCATACACACTTCTGAGAGTTGAGCTTAAGGCCTGTACCTCCACATCCAGCCTGCTGGTACCCTTGGCTTCTAAAAGGCCTAGGCTCGCTGTTTGACGGAAGTGCTGGGAGAGGTAATTGGAATCTCCCGGCACACAAGACGAGTGCCTCCAAGCTCAATTCACGATTTCCCAGTAATTCTTGTGGTAGACAGGTGCTACATACTAAGTTCCATATGTGAGAAGGTAGCTGAACGCCTTGTCCAAAAGCATCTTACTTCTGAGAGTTGAGCACACCCTCAGTCCCTCACACTTCCACACTGCCTGCAGAGTGAGTTTCACACGTCTTCACCAGAGACGATTGCCAGAGGCTTCTGAGTACAAGTTAACAATGCAGACCTGGAGGGTATCTCCAGGTGCAGTAGACTGGTAATCTTGGAACCTCCTGACTCAGAGTACTGCTACCTTCTCACTGCCATAGGAATGCAGCTAGTTGACAGCTGGCTTCAAGACATGCTTCCCTGTGAGAGCTGAGGACAGGGCAGACCCCTCCCGCATCCTGTCTGACTGTAGGAGTAGCTGCTAACATCCTTATGTTAGTGGCTGGGAGAGGTTGCGGGAAAAGCATGTGTGAGCACGGGGCCTGAACTCCCGTGTATCTGAGTTGAATACAGCGATTTCCAATGGCCTTCTTCAATCACAGTGTAGCTAGGTTCCAACTCCCATGTCCGAGTGGGTAGCAGACATCTGCCTCCCATGCATACACACTTCTGAGAGTTGAGCTTAAGGCCTGTACCTCCACATCCAGCCTGCTGGTACCCTTGGCTTCTAAAAGGCCTAGGCTCGCTGTTTGACGGAAGTGCTGGGAGAGGTAATTGGAATCACCCGGCACACAAGACTAGTGCCTCCAAGCTCAATTCAGCGATTTCCTAGTAATTCCTGTGGTAGACTGGTGCTACATACTAAGTTCCATACGTGAGAGGGTAGCTGAACGCCTTGTCCAAAACCATCTTACTTCTGAGAGTTGAGCTCAGCCTCAGTCCCTCACAGTTCCACACTGCCTGCAGAGTGAGTTTCGCAGGTCTTCAGCAGAGACGTTTGCCAGAGGCTTCTGAGACGCAGGGTAACAATGCAGACCTGGAGGGTATCCCCAGGTGCAGTAGACTGGTAATCT
The DNA here is from genome assembly GCF_048164855.1 of Canis lupus baileyi. Taxonomy (NCBI): domain Eukaryota; kingdom Metazoa; phylum Chordata; class Mammalia; order Carnivora; family Canidae; genus Canis; species Canis lupus. The sequence goes on along the minus strand of NC_132844.1, from coordinate 74,762,034 downwards.
TGGAACCTCCTGACTCAGAATACTGCTACCTTCTCACTGCCATAGGAATGCAGCTAGTTGACAGCTAGCTGGCTTCAAGACATGCTTCCCTGAGAGAGCTGAGGACAGGACAGAACCCTCCCGCATGCTGCCTGACTGTAGGAGTAGCTGCTAACATCCTAATGTTAGTGGCTGGAGAGGTTAGGGGAAAAGCATGTGTGAGCACTGGGCCTGAACTCCCGTGTCTCTGAGTTGAATACAGCGATTTCCAACGGCTTTCCTCAACCAGAGTGTAGCTAGGTTCCAAATCCCATGTACGAGCGGGTAGCAGACATCTGCCTCCCATGCATACACACTTCTGAGAGTTGAACTTAAGGCCTGTACCTCCACATCCAGCCTGCTGGTACCCTTGGCTTCTAAAAGGCCTAGGCTCGCTGTTTGACGGAAGTGCTGGGAGAGGTAATTGGAATCTCCCGGCACACAAGACGAGTGCCTCCAAGCTCAATTCACGATTTCCCAGTAATTCTTGTGGTAGACAGGTGCTACATACTAAGTTCCATATGTGAGAAGGTAGCTGAACGCCTTGTCCAAAAGCATCTTACTTCTGAGAGTTGAGCACACCCTCAGTCCCTCACACTTCCACACTGCCTGCAGAGTGAGTTTCACACGTCTTCACCAGAGACGATTGCCAGAGGCTTCTGAGTACAAGTTAACAATGCAGACCTGGAGGGTATCTCCAGGTGCAGTAGACTGGTAATCTTGGAACCTCCTGACTCAGAGTACTGCTACCTTCTCACTGCCATAGGAATGCAGCTAGTTGACAGCTGGCTTCAAGACATGCTTCCCTGTGAGAGCTGAGGACAGGGCAGACCCCTCCCGCATCCTGCCTGACTGTAGGAGTAGCTGCTAACATCCTTATGTTAGTGGCTGGGAGAGGTTGCGGGAAAAGCATGTGTGAGCACGGGGCCTGAACTCCCGTGTATCTAAGTTGAATACAGCGATTTCCAATGGCCTTCTTCAATCACAGTGTAGCTAGGTTCCAACTCCCATGTCCCAGTGGGTAGCAGACATCTGCCTCCCATGCATACACACTTCTGAGAGTTGAGCTGATGGCCTGTACCTCCACATCCAGCCTGCTGGTACCCTTGGCTTCTAAAAGGCCTAGGCTCGCTGTTTGACGGAAGTGCTGGGAGAGGTAATTGGAATCACCCGGCACACAAGACTAGTGCCTCCAAGCTCAGTTCAGCGATTTCCTAGTAATTCCTGTGGTAGACTGGTGCTACATACTAAGTTCCATACGTGAGAGGGTAGCTGAACGCCTTGTCCAAAACCATCTTACTTCTGAGAGTTGAGCTCAGCCTCAGTCCCTCACAGTTCCACACTGCCTGCAGAGTGAGTTTCGCAGGTCTTCAGCAGAGACGTTTGCCAAAGGCTTCTGAGACGCAGGGTAACAATGCAGACCTGGAGGGTATCCCCAGGTGCAGTCGACTGGTAATCTTGTAACCTCCTGACTCAGAATACTACTACTTTCTCACTGCCATAGGAATGCAGCTAGTTGACAGCTGGCTTCAAGACATGCTTCCCTGTGAGAGCTGAGGACAGGGCAGAACCCTCCCGCATCCTGCCTGACTGTAGAGTAGCTGCTAACATCCTGATGTTAGTGGCTGGGAGAGGTTGCGGGAAAAGCATGTGTGAGCACTGGGCCTGAACTCCCGTGTATCTGAGTTGAATACAGCGATTTCCAACGACTTTCCTCAACCAGAGTGTAGCTAGGTTCCAAATCCCATGTACGAGCGGGTAGCAGACATCTGCCTCCCATGCATACACACTTCTGAGAGTTGAGCTTAAGGCCTGTACCTCCACATCCAGCCTGCTGGTACCCTTGGCTTCTAAAAGGCCTAGGCTCGCTGTTTGACGGAAGTGCTGGGAGAGGTAATTGGAATCTCCCGGCACACAAGACGAGTGCCTCCAAGCTCAATTCACGATTTCCCAGTAATTCTTGTGGTAGACAGGTGCTACATACTAAGTTCCATATGTGAGAAGGTAGCAGAACGCCTTGTCCAAAAGCATCTTACTTCTGAGAGTTGAGCACACCCTCAGTCCCTCACACTTCCACACTGCCTGCAGAGTGAGTTTCACACGTCTTCACCAGAGACGATTGCCAGAGGCTTCTGAGTACAAGTTAACAATGCAGACCTGGAGGGTATCTCCAGGTGCAGTAGAGTGGTAATCTTGGAACCTCCTGACTCAGAGTACTGCTACCTTCTCACTGCCATAGAAATGCAGCTAGTTGACAGCTGGCTTCAAGACATGCTTCCCTGTGAGAGCTGAGGACAGGGCAGAACCCTCCCGCATCCTGCCTGACTGTAGGAGTAGCTGCTAACATCCTTATGTTAGTGGCTGGGAGAGGTTGCGGGAAAAGCATGTGTGAGCACTGGGCCTGAACTCCCGTGTATCTGAGTTGAATACAGCGATTTCCAATGGCCTTCTTCAATCACAGTGTAGCTAGGTTCCAACTCCCATGTCCGAGTGGGTAGCAGACGTCTGCCTCCCATGCATACACACTTCTGAGAGTTGAGCTTATGGCCTGTACCTCCACATCCAGCCTGCTGGTACCCTTGGCTTCTAAAAGGCCTAGGCTCGCTGTTTGACGGAAGTGCTGGGAGAGGTAATTGGAATCACCCGGCACACAAGACTAGTGCCTCCAAGCTCAGTTCAGCGATTTCCTAGTAATTCCTGTGGTAGACTGGTGCTACATACTAAGTTCCATACGTGAGAGGGTAGCTGAACGCCTTGTCCAAAACCATCTTAATTCTGAGAGTTGAGCTCAGCCTCAGTCCCTCACAGTTCCACACTGCCTGCAGAGTGAGTTTCGCAGGTCTTCAGCAGAGACGTTTGCCAGAGGCTTCTGAGACGCAGGGTAACAATGCAGACCTGGAGGGTATCCCCAGGTGCAGTAGACTGGTAATCTTGGAACCTCCTGACTCAGAATACTGCTACCTTCTCACTGCCATAGGAATGCAGCTAGTTGACAGCTGGCTTCAAGACATGCTTCCCTGTGAGAGCTGAGGACAGGGCAGAACCCTCCTGCATGCTGCCTGACTGTAGGAGTAGCTGCTAACATCCTAATGTTAGTGGCTGGGAGAGGTTGCGGGAAAAGCATGTGTGAGCACTGGGCCTGAACTCCCGTGTATCTGAGTTGAATACAGCGATTTCCAACGACTTTCCTCAACCAGAGTGTAGCTAGTTTCCAAATCCCATGTACGAGCGGGTAGCAGACATCTGCCTCCCATGCATACACACTTCTGAGAGTTGAGCTTAAGGCCTGTACCTCCACATCCAGCCTGCTGGTACCCTTGGCTTCTAAAAGGCCTAGGCTCGCTGTTTGACGGAAGTGCTGGGAGAGGTAATTGGAATCACCCGGCACACAAGACTAGTGCCTCCAAGCTCAGTTCAGCGATTTCCTAGTAATTCCTGTGGTAGACTGGTGCTACATACTAAGTTCCATACGTGAGAGGGTAGCTGAACGCCTTGTCCAAAACCATCTTACTTCTGAGAGTTGAGCTCAGCCTCAGTCCCTCACAGTTCCACACTGCCTGCAGAGTGAGTTTCGCAGGTCTTCAGCAGAGACGTTTGCCAGAGGCTTCTGAGACGCAGGGTAACAATGCAGACCTGGAGGGTATCCCCAGGTGCAGTAGACTGGTAATCTTGGAACCTCCTGACTCAGAATACTGCTACCTTCTCACTGCCATAGGAATGCAGCTAGTTGACAGCTAGCTGGCTTCAAGACATGCTTCCCTGAGAGAGCTGAGGACAGGACAGAACCCTCCCGCATGCTGCCTGACTGTAGGAGTAGCTGCTAACATCCTAATGTTAGTGGCTGGAGAGGTTGCGGGAAAAGCATGTGTGAGCACTGGGCCTGAACTCCCGTGTCTCTGAGTTGAATACAGCGATTTCCAACGACTTTCCTCAACCAGAGTGTAGCTAGGTTCCAAATCCCATGTACGAGCGGGTAGCAGACATCTGCCTCCCATGCATACACACTTCTGAGAGTTGAACTTAAGGCCTGTACCTCCACATCCAGCCTGCTGGTACCCTTGGCTTCTAAAAGGCCTAGGCTCGCTGTTTGACGGAAGTGCTGGGAGAGGTAATTGGAATCTCCCGGCACACAAGACGAGTGCCTCCAAGCTCAATTCACGATTTCCCAGTAATTCTTGTGGTAGACAGGTGCTACATACTAAGTTCCATATGTGAGAAGGTAGCTGAACGCCTTGTCCAAAAGCATCTTACTTCTGAGAGTTGAGCACACCCTCAGTCCCTCACACTTCCACACTGCCTGCAGAGTGAGTTTCACACGTCTTCACCAGAGACGATTGCCAGAGGCTTCTGAGTACAAGTTAACAATGCAGACCTGGAGGGTATCTCCAGGTGCAGTAGACTGGTAATCTTGGAACCTCCTGACTCAGAGTACTGCTACCTTCTCACTGCCATAGGAATGCAGCTAGTTGACAGCTGGCTTCAAGACATGCTTCCCTGTGAGAGCTGAGGACAGGGCAGACCCCTCCCGCATCCTGCCTGACTGTAGGAGTAGCTGCTAACATCCTTATGTTAGTGGCTGGGAGAGGTTGCGGGAAAAGCATGTGTGAGCACGGGGCCTGAACTCCCGTGTATCTGAGTTGAATACAGCGATTTCCAATGGCCTTCTTCAATCACAGTGTAGCTAGGTTCCAACTCCCATGTCCGAGTGGGTAGCAGACATCTGCCTCCCATGCATACACACTTCTGAGAGTTGAGCTTATGGCCTGTACCTCGACATCCAGCCTGCTGGTACCCTTGGCTTCTAAAAGGCCTAGGCTCGCTGTTTGACGGAAGTGCTGGGAGAGGTAATTGGAATCACCCGGCACACAAGACTAGTGCCTCCAAGCTCAGTTCAGCGATTTCCTAGTAATTCCTGTGGTAGACTGGTGCTACATACTAAGTTCCATACGTGAGAGGGTAGCTGAACGCCTTGTCCAAAACCATCTTACTTCTGAGAGTTGAGCTCAGCCTCAGTCCCTCACAGTTCCACACTGCCTGCAGAGTGAGTTTCGCAGGTCTTCAGCAGAGACGTTTGCCAGAGGCTTCTGAGACGCAGGGTAACAATGCAGACCTGGAGGGTATCCCCAGGTGCAGTCGACTGGTAATCTTGTAACCTCCTGACTCAGAATACTACTACCTTCTCACTGCCATAGGAATGCAGCTAGTTGACAGCTGGCTTCAAGACATGCTTCCCTGTGAGAGCTGAGGACAGGGCAGACCCCTCCCGCATCCTGCCTGACTGTAGGAGTAGCTGCTAACATCCTTATGTTAGTGGCTGGGAGAGGTTGCGGGAAAAGCATGTGTGAGCACTGGGCCTGAACTCCCGTGTATCTGAGTTGAATACAGCGATTTCCAACGACTGTCCTCAACCAGAGTGTAGCTAGGTTCCAAATCCCATGTACGAGTGGGTAGCAGACATCTGCCTCCCATGCATACACACTTCTGAGAGTTGAGCTTAAGGCCTGTACCTCCACATCCAGCCTGCTGGTAGCCTTGGCTTCTAAAAGGCCTAGGCTCGCTGTTTGACGGAAGTGCTGGGAGAGGTAATTGGAATCTCCCGGCACACAAGACGAGTGCCTCCAAGCTCAATTCACGATTTCCCAGTAATTCTTGTGGTAGACAGGTGCTACATACTAAGTTCCATATGTGAGAAGGTAGCTGAACGCCTTGTCCAAAAGCATCTTACTTCTGAGAGTTGAGCACACCCTCAGTCCCTCACACTTCCACACTGCCTGCAGAGTGAGTTTCACACTTCTTCACCAGAGACGATTGCCAGAGGCTTCTGAGTACAAGTTAACAATGCAGACCTGGAGGGTATCTCCAGGTGTAGTAGAGTGGTAATCTTGGAACCTCCTGACTCAGAGTACTGCTACCTTCTCACTGCCATATGAATGCAGCTAGTTGACAGCTGGCTTCAAGACATGCTTCCCTCTGTGAGCTGAGGACAGGGCAGAACCCTCCCGCATCCTGCCTGACTGCAGGAGTAGCTGCTAACATCCTTATGTTAGTGGCTGGGAGAGGTTGCGGGAAAAGCATGTGTGAGCACTGGGCCTGAAATCCCGTGTATCTGAGTTGAATACAGCGATTTCCAATGGCCTTCTTCAATCACAGTGTAGCTAGGTTCCAACTCCCATGTCCGAGCGGGTAGCAGACATCTGCCTCCCATGCATACACACTTCTGAGAGTTGAGCTTATGGCCTGTCCTCCACATCCAGCCTGCTGGTACCCTTGGCTTCTAAAAGGCCTAGGCTCGCTGTTTGACGGAAGTGCTGGGAGAGGTAATTGGAATCACCCAGCACACAAGACTAGTGCCTCCAAGCTCAGTTCAGCGATTTCCTAGTAATTCCTGTGGTAGACTGGTGCTACATACTAAGTTCCATACGTGAGAGGGTAGCTGAACGCCTTGTCCAAAACCATCTTACTTCTGAGAGTTGACTCAGCCTCAGTCCCTCACAGTTCCACACTGCCTGCAGAGTGAGTTTCGCAGGTCTTCAGCAGAGACGTTTGCCAGAGTCTTCTGAGACGCAGGGTAACAATGCAGACCTGGAGGGTATCCCCAGGTGCAGTAGACTGGTAATCTTGGAACCTCCTGACTCAGAGTACTGCTACCTTCTCACTGCCATATGAACGCAGCTTGTTGACAGCTGGCTTCAAGACATGCTTCCCTGTGAGAGCTGAGGACAGGGCAGAACCCTCCCGCATCCTGCCTGACTGTAGGAGTAGCTGCTAACATCCTAATGTTAGTGGCTGGGAGAGGTTGCGGGAAAAGCATGTGTGAGCACTGGGCCTGAACTCCCGTGTATCTGAGTTGAATACAGCGATTTCCAACGACTTTCCTCAACCAGAGTGTAGCTAGGTTCCAAATCCCATGTACGAGCGGGTAGCAGACACCTGCCTCCCATGCATACACACTTCTGAGAGTTGAGCTTAAGGCCTGTACCTCCACATCCGGCCTGCTGGTACCCTTGGCTTCTAAAAGGCCTAGGCTCGCTGTTTGACGGAAGTGCTGGGAGAGGTAATTGGAATCTCCCGGCACACAAGACGAGTGCCTCCAAGCTCAATTCACGATTTCCCAGTAATTCTTGTGGTAGACAGGTGCTACATACTAAGTACCATATGTGAGAAGGTAGCTGAACGCCTTGTCCAAAAGCATCTTAGTTCTGAGAGTTGAGCACACCCTCAGTCCCTCACACTTCCACACTGCCTGCAGAGTGAGTTTCACACGTCTTCACCAGAGACGATTGCCAGAGGCTTCTGAGTACAAGTTAACAATGCAGACCTTGAGGGTATCCCCAGGTGCAGTAGAGTGGTAATCTTGGAACCTCCTGACTCAGAGTACTGCTACCTTCTCACTGCCATAGAAATGCAGCTAGTTGACAGCTGGCTTCAAGACATGCTTCCCTGTGAGAGCTGAGGACAGGGCAGAACCCTCCCGCATCCTGCCTGACTGTAGGAGTAGCTGCTAACATCCTTATGTTAGTGGCTGGGAGAGGTTGCGGAAAAGCATGTGTGAGCACTGGGCCTGAACTCCCGTGTATCTGAGTTGAATACAGCGATTTCCAATGGCCTTCTTCAATCACAGTGTAGCTAGGTTCCAACTCCCATGTCCGAGTGGGTAGCAGTCATCTGCCTCCCATGCATACACACATCTGAGAGTTGAGCTTATGGCCTGTACCTCCACATCCAGCCTGCTTGTACCCTTGGCTTCTAAAAGGCCTAGGCTCGCTGTTTGACGGAAGTGCTGGGAGAGGTAATTGGAATCACCCGGCACACAAGACTAGTGCCTCCAAGCTCAGTTCAGCGATTTCCTAGTAATTCCTGTGGTAGACTGGTGCTACATACTAAGTTCCATACGTGAGAGGGTAGCTGAACGCCTTGTCCAAAACCATCTTACTTCTGAGAGTTGAGCTCAGCCTCAGTCCCTCACAGTTCCACACTGCCTGCAGAGTGAGTTTCACACGTCTTCACCAGAGACGTTAGCCAGAGGCTTCTGAGACGCAGGGTAACAATGCAGACCTGGAGGGTATCCCCAGGTGCAGTCGACTGGTAATCTTGGAACCTCCTGACTCAGAATACTGCTACCTTCTCACTGCCATAGGAATGCAGCTAGTTGACAGCTGGCTTCAAGACATGCTTCCCTGTGAGAGCTGAGGACAGGGCAGAACCCTCCCGCATGCTGCCTGACTGTAGGAGTAGCTGCTAACATCCTAATGTTAGTGGCTGGGAGAGGTTGCGGGAAAAGCATGTGTGAGCACTGGGCCTGAACTCCCGTGTATCTGAGTTGAATACAGCGATTTCCAATGGCTTTCCTCAACCAGAGTGTAGCTAGGTTCCAAATCCCATGTACGAGCGGGTCGCAGACATCTGCCTCCCATGCATACATACTTCTGAGAGTTGAGCTTAAGGCCTGCACCTCCACATCCAGCCTGCTGGTAGCCTTGGCTTCTAAAAGGCCTAGGCTCGCTGTTTGACTGAAGTGCTGGGAGAGGTAATTGGAATCTCCCGGCACACAAGACGAGTGCCTCCAAGCTCAATTCACGATTTCCCAGTAATTCTTGTGGTAGACAGGTGCTACATACTAAGTTCCATATGTGAGAAGGTAGCTGAACGCCTTGTCCAAAAGCATCTTACTTCTGAGAGTTGAGCCCACCCTCAGTCCCTCACATTTCCACACTGCCTGCAGAGTGAGTTTCACATGTCTTCACCAGAGACGATTGCCAGAGGCTTCTGAGTACAAGTTAACAATGCAGACCTGGAGGGTATCTCCAGGTACAGTAGAGTGGTAATCTTGGAACCTCCTGACTCAGAGTACTGCTACATTCTCACTGCTATAGGAATGCAGCTAGTTGACAGCTGGCTTCAAGACATGCTTCCCTGTGAGAGCTGAGGACAGGGCAGAACCCTCCCGCATCCTGCCTGACTGTAGGAGTAGCTGCTAACATCCTTATGTTAGTGGCTGGGAGAGGTTGCGGGAAAAGCATGTGTGAGCACTGGGCCTGAACTCCCGTGTATCTGAGTTGAATACAGCGATTTCCAATGGCCTTCTTCAATCACAGTGTAGCTAGGTTCCAACTCCCATGTCCGAGTGGGTAGCAGACATCTGCCTCCCATTCATACACACTTCTGAGAGTTGAGCTTATGGCCTGTACCTCCACATCCAGCAAGCTGGTACCCTTGGCTTCTAAAAGGCCCAGGCTCCCTGTTTGACGGAAGTGCTGGGAGAGGTAATTGGAATCACCCGGCACACAAGACTAGTGCCTCCAAGCTCAGTTCAGCGATTTCCTAGTAATTCCTGTGGTAGACTGGTGCTACATACTAAGTTCCATACGTGAGAGGGTAGCTGAACGCCTTGTCCAAAACCATCTTACTTCTGAGAGTTGAGCTCAGCCTCAGTCCCTCACAGTTCCACACTGCCTGCAGAGTGATTTTCGCAGGTCTTCAGCAGAGACGTTTGTCAGAGGCTTCTGAGACGCAGGGTAACAATGCAGACCTGAAGGTTATCCCCAGGTGCAGTAGACTGGTAATCTTGGAACCTCCTGACTCAGAATACTGCTACATTCTCACTGCCATAGGAATGCAGCTAGTTGACAGCTGGCTTCAAGACATGCTTCCCTGTGAGAGCTGAGGACAGGGCAGAACCCTCCCGCATGCTGCCTGACTGTAGGAGTAGCTGCTAACATCCTAATGTTAGTGGCTGGGAGAGGTTGCGGGAAAAGCATGTGTGAGCACTGGGCCTGAACTCCCGTGTATCTGAGTTGAATACAGCGATTTCCAACGACTTTCCTCCACCAGAGTGTAGCTAGGTTCCAAATCCCATGTACGAGTGGGTAGCAGACATCTGCCTCCCATGCATACACACTTCTGAGAGTTGAGCTTAAGGCCTGTACCTCCACATCCAGCCTGCTGGTAGCCTTGGCTTCTAAAAGGCCTAGGCTCGCTGTTTGACGGAAGTGCTGGGAGAGGTAATTGGAATCTCCCGGCACACAAGACGAGTGCCTCCAAGCTCAATTCACGATTTCCCAGTAATTCTTGTGGTAGACAGGTGCTACATACTAAGTTCCATATGTGAGAAGGTAGCTGAACGCCTTGTCCAAAAGCATCTTACTTCTGAGAGTTGAGCACACCCTCAGTCCCTCACACTTCCACACTGCCTGCAGAGTGAGTTTCACACGTCTTCACCAGAGACGATTGCCAGAGGCTTCTGAGTACAAGTTAACAATGCAGACCTGGAGGGTATCTCCAGGTGCAGTAGACTGGTAATCTTGGAACCTCCTGACTCAGAGTACTGCTACCTTCTCACTGCCATAGGAATGCAGCTAGTTGACAGCTGGCTTCAAGACATGCTTCCCTGTGAGAGCTGAGGACAGGGCAGAACCCTCCCGCATCCTGCCTGACTGTAGGACTAGCTGCTGACATCCTTATGTTAGTGCCTGGGAGAGGTTGCGGGAAAAGCATGTGTGAGCACTGGGCCTGAACTCCCGTGTATCTGAGTTGAATACAGCGATTTCCAATGGCCTTCTTCAATCACAGTGTAGCTAGGTTCCAACTCCCATGTCCGAGTGGGTAGCAGACATCTGCCTCCCATGCATACACACTTCTGAGAGTTGAGCTTATGGCCTGTACCTCCACATCCAGCCTGCTGGTACCCTTGGCTTCTAAAAGGCCTAGGCTCGCTGTTTGACGGAAGTGCTGGGAGAGGTAATTGGAATCACCCGGCACAAAAGACTAGTGCCTCCAAGCTCAGTTCAGCGATTTCCTAGTAATTCCTGTGGTAGACTGGTGCTACATACTAAGTTCCATACGTGAGAGGGTAGCTGAACGCCTTGTCCAAAACCATCTTACTTCTGAGAGTTGAGCTCAGCCTCAGTCCCTCACAGTTCCACACTGCCTGCAGAGTGAGTTTCACACGTCTTCACCAGAGACGTTACCCAGAGGCTTCTGAGACGCAGGGTAACAATGCAGACCTGGAGGGTATCCCCAGGTGCAGTCGACTGGTAATCTTGGACCCTCCTGACTCAGAATACTGCTACCTTCTCACTGCCATAGGAATGCAGCTAGTTGACAGCTGGCTTCAAGACATGCTTCCCTGTGAGAGCTGAGGACAGGGCAGAACCCTCCCGCATGCTGCCTGACTGTAGGAGTAGCTGCTAACATCCTAATGTTAGTGGCTGGGAGAGGTTGCGGGAAAAGCATGTGTGAGGACTGGGCCTGAACTCCCGTGTATCTGAGTTGAATACAGCGATTTCCAATGGCTTTCCTCAACCAGAGTGTAGCTAGTTTCCAAATCCCATGTACGAGCGGGTAGCAGACATCTGCCTCCCATGCATACACACTTCTGAGAGTTGAGCTTAAGGCCTGCACCTCCACATCCAGCCTGCTGGTACCCTTGGCTTCTAAAAGGCCTAGGCTCGCTCTTTGACGGAAGTGCTGGGAGAGGTAATTGGAATCTCCCGGCACACAAGACGAGTGCCTCCAAGCTCAATTCACGATTTCCCAGTAATTCTTGTGGTAGACAGGTGCTACATACTAAGTTCCATATGTGAGAAGGTAGCTGAACGCCTTGTCCAAAAGCATCTTACTTCTGAGAGTTGAGCCCACCCTCAGTCCCTCACATTTCCACACTGCCTGCAGAGTGAGTTTCACATGTCTTCACCAGAGACGATTGCCAGAGGCTTCTGAGTACAAGTTAACAATGCAGACCTGGAGGGTATCTCCAGGTACAGTAGAGTGGTAATCTTGGAACCTCCTGACTCAGAGTACTGCTACCTTCTCACTGCCATAGGAATGCAGCTAGTTGACAGCTGGCTTCAAGACATGCTTCCCTGTGAGAGCTGAGGACAGGGCAGAACCCTCCCGCATCCTGCCTGACTGTAGGAGTAGCTGCTAACATCCTTATGTTAGTGGCTGGGAGAGGTTGCGGGAAAAGCATGTGTGAGCACTGGGCCTGAACTCCCGTGTATCTGAGTTGAATACAGCGATTTCCAATGGCCTTCTTCAATCACAGTGTAGCTAGGTTCCAACTCCCATGTCCGAGTGGGTAGCAGACATCTGCTTCCCATTCATACACACTTCTGAGAGTTGAGCTTATGGCCTGTACCTCCACATCCAGCCTGCTGGTACCCTTGGCTTCTAAAAGGCCTAGGCTCGCTGTTTGACGGAAGTGCTGGGAGAGGTAATTGGAATCACCCGGCACACAAGACTAGTGCCTCCAAGCTCAGTTCAGCGATTTCCTAGTAATTCCTGTGGTAGACTGGTGCTACATACTAAGTTCCATACGTGAGAGGGTAGCTGAACGCCTTGTCCAAAACCATCTTACTTCTGAGAGTTGAGCTCAGCCTCAGTCCCTCACAGTTCCACACTGCCTGCAGAGGGAGTTTCGCAGGTCTTCAGCAGAGACGTTTGCCAGAGGCTTCTGAGACGCAGGGTAACAATGCAGACCTGGAGGTTATCCCCAGGTGCAGTAGACTGGTAATCTTGGAACCTCCTGACTCAGAATACTGCTACCTTCTCACTGCCATAGGAATGCAGCTAATTGACAGCTGGCTTCAAGACATGCTTCCCTGTGAGAGCTGAGGACAGGGCAGAACCCTCCCGCATGCTGCCTGACTGTAGGAGTAGCTGCTAACATCCTAATGTTAGTGGCTGGGAGAGGTTGCGGGAAAAGCATGTGTGAGCACTGGGCCTGAACTCCCGTGTATCTGAGTTGAATACAGCGATTTCCAACGACTTTCCTCAACCAGAGTGTAGCTAGGTTCCAAATCCCATGTACGAGTGGGTAGCAGACATCTGCCTCCCATGCATACACACTTCTGAGAGTTGAGCTTAAGGCCTGTACCTCCACATCCAGCCTGCTGGTAGCCTTGGCTTCTAAAAGGCCTAGGCTCGCTGTTTGACGGAAGTGCTGGGAGAGGTAATTGGAATCTCCCGGCACACAAGACGAGTGCCTCCAAGCTCAATTCACGATTTCCCAGTAATTCTTGTGGTAGACAGGTGCTACATACTAAGTTCCATATGTGAGAAGGTAGCTGAACGCCTTGTCCAAAACCATCTTACTTCTGAGAGTTGAGCCCACCCTCAGTCCCTCACACTTCCACACTGCCTGCAGAGTGAGTTTCACACGTCTTCACCAGAGACGATTGCCAGAGGCTTCTGAGTACAAGTTAACAATGCAGACCTGGAGGGTATCTCCAGGTGCAGTAGAGTGGTAATCTTGGAACCTCCTGACTCAGAGTACTGCTACCTTCTCACTGCCATAGGAATGCAGCTAGTTGACACCTGGCTTCAAGACATGCTTCCCTGTGAGAGCTGAGGACAGGGCAGAACCTTCCCGCATCCTGCCTGACTGTAGGAGTAGCTGCTAACATCCTTATGTTAGTGGCTGGGAGAGGTTGCGGGAAAAGCATCTGTAGCACTGGGCCAGAACTCCCGTGTATCTGAGTTGAATACAGCGATTTCCAATGGCCTTCTTCAATCACAGTGTAGCTAGGTTCCAACTCCCATGTCCGAGTGGGTAGCAGACATCTGCCTCCCATGCATACACACTTCTGAGAGTTGAGCTTATGGCCTGTACCTCCACATCCAGCCTGCTGATACCCTTGTCTTCTAAAAGGCCTAGGCTCGCTGTTTGACGGAAGTGCTGGGAGAGGTAATTGGAATCACCCGGCACACAATACTAGTGCCTCCAAGCTCAGTTCAGCGATTTCCTAGTAATTCCTGTGGTAGACTGGTGCTACATACTAAGTTCCATACGTGAGAGGGTAGCTGAACGCCTTGTCCAAAACCATCTTACTTCTGAGAGTTGAGCTCAGCCTCAGTCCCTCACAGTTCCACACTGCCTGCAGAGTGAGTTTCACAGGTCTTCAGCAGAGATGTTTGCCAGAGGCTTCTGAGACGCAGGGTAACAATGCAGACCTGGAGGGTATCCCCAGGTGCAGTAGACTGGTAATCTTGGAACCTCCTGACTCAGCATACTGCTACCCTCTCACTGCCATAGGAATGCAGCTAGTTGACAGCTGGCTTCAAGACATGCTTCGCTGTGAGAGCTGAGGACAGGGCAGAACCCTCCCGCATGCTGCCTGACTGTAGGAGTAGCTGATAACATCCTAATGTTAGTGGCTGGGAGAGGTTGCGGGAAAAGCATGTGTGAGCACTGGGCCTGAACTCCCGTGTATCTGAGTTGAATACAGCGATTTTCAACGACTTTCCTCAACCAGAGTGTAGCTAAGTTCCAAATCCCATGTACGAGCGGGTAGCAGACATCTGCCTCCAATGCATACACACTTCTGAGAGTTGAGCTTAAGGCCTGTACCTCCACATCCGGCCTGCTGGTACCCTTGGCATCTAAAAGGCCTAGGCTCGCTGTTTGACGGAAGTGCTGGGAGAGGTAATTGGAATCTCCCGGCACACAAGACGAGTGCCTCCAAGCTCAATTCACGATTTCCCAGTAATTCTTGTGGTAGACAGGTGCTACATACTAAGTACCATATGTGAGAAGGTAGCTGAACGCCTTGTCCAAAAGCATCTTAGTTCTGAGAGTTGAGCACCCCCTCAGTCCCTCACACTTCCACACTGCCTGCAGAGTGAGTTTCACACGTCTTCACCAGAGACGATTGCCAGAGGCTTCTGAGTACAAGTTAACAATGCAGACCTGCAGGGTATCTCCAGGTGCAGTAGAGTGGTAATCTTGGAACCTCCTGACTCAGAGTACTGCTACCTTCTCACTGCCATAGGAATGCAGCTGGTTGACAGCTGGCTTCAAGACATGCTTCCCTGTGAGAGCTGAGGACAGGGCAGAACCCTCCCGCATCCTGCCTGACTGTAGGAGTAGCTGCTAACATCCTTATGTTAGTGGCTGGGAGAGGTTGCTGGAAAAGCATGTGTAGCACTGGGCCTGAACTCCCGTGTATCTGAGTTGAATACAGCGATTTCCAATGGCATTCTTCAATCACAGTGTAGCTAGGTTCCAACTCCCATGTCCGAGTGGGTAGCAGACATCTGCCTCCCATGCATACACACTTCTGAGAGTTGAGCTTATGGCCTGTACCTCCACATCCAGCCTGCTGGTACCCTTAGCTTCTAAAAGGCCTAGGCCTGCTGTTTGACGGAAGTGCTGGTAGAGGTAATTGGAATCACCCGGCACACAAGACTAGTGCCTCCAAGCTCAGTTCAGCGATTTCCTAGTAATTCCTGTGGTAGACTGGTGCTACATACTAAGTTCCATACGTGAGAGGTTAGCTGAACGCCTTGTCCAAAACCATCTTACTTCTGAGAGTTGAGCTCAGCCTCAGTCCCTCACAGTTCCACACTGCCTGCAGAGTGAGTTTCGCAGGTCTTCAGCAGAGACGTTTGCCAGAGGCTTCTGAGACGCAGGGTAACAATGCAGACCTGGAGGGTATTCCCAGGTGCAGTAGACTGGTAATCTTGGAACCTCCTGACTCAGAATACTGCTACCTTCTCACTGCCATAGGAATGCAGCTAGTTGACAGCTGGCTTCAAGACATGCTTCCCTGTGAGAGCTGAGGACAGGGCAGAACCCTCCCGCATCCTGCCTGACTGTAGGAGTAGCTGCTAACATCCTAATGTTTGTGGCTGGGAGAGGTTGCGGGAAAAGCATGTGTGAGAACTGGGCCTGAACTCCCGTGTATCTGAGTTGAATACAGCGATTTCCAACGACTATCCACAACCAGAGTGTAGCTAGGTTCCAAATCCCATGTACGAGCGGGTAGCAGACATCTGCCTCCCATGCATACACACTTCTGAGAGTTGAGCTTATGGCCTGTACCTCCACATCCAGCCTGCTGGTACCCTTGGCTTCTAAAAGGCCTAGGCTCGCTGTTTGACGGAAGAGCTGGGAGAGGTAATTGGAATCTCCCGGCACACAAGACGAGTGCCTCCAAGCTCAATTCACGATTTCCCAGTAATTCTTGTGGTAGAGAGGTGCTACATACTAAGTTCCATATGTGAGAAGGTAGCTGAACGCCTTGTCCAAAAGCATCTTACTTCTGAGAGTTGAGCACACCCTCAGTCCCTCACACTTCCACACTGCCTGCAGAGTGAGTTTCACACGTCTTCACCAGAGACGATTGCCAGAGGCTTCTGAGTACAAGTTAACAATGCAGACCTGGAGGGTATCTCCAGGTGCAGTAGAGTGGTAATCTTGGAACCTCCTGACTCAGAGTACTGCTACCTTCTCACTGCCATAGAAATGCAGCTAGTTGACAGCTGGCTTCAAGACATGCTTCCCTGTGAGAGCTGAGGACAGGGCAGAACCCTCCCGCATCCTGCCTGACTGCAGGAGTAGCTGCTAACATCCTTATGTTAGTGGCTGGCAGAGGTTGCGGGAAAAGCATGTGTGAGCACTGGGCCTGAACTCCCGTGTATCTGAGTTGAATACAGCGATTTCCAATGGCCTTCTTCAATCACAGTGTAGCTAGGTTCCAACTCCCATGTCCGAGTGGGTAGCAGACATCTGCCTCCCATGCATACACACTTCTGAGAGTTGAGCTTATGGCCTGTACCTCCACATCCAGCCTGCTGGTACCCTTGGCTTCTAAAAGGCCTAGGCTCGCTGTTTGACGGAAGTGCTGGCAGAGGTAATTGGAATCACCCGGCACACAAGACTAGTGCCTCCAAGCTCAGTTCAGCGATTTCCTAGTAATTCCTGTGGTAGACTGGTGCTACATACTAAGTTCCATACGTGAGAGGTTAGCTGAACGCCTTGTCCAAAACCATCTTACTTCTGAGAGTTGAGCTCAGCCTCAGTCCCTCACAGTTCCACACTGCCTGCAGAGTGAGTTTCGCAGGTCTTCAGCAGAGACGTTTGCCAGAGGCTTTTGAGACGCAGGGTAACAATGCAGACCTGGAGGGTATCCCCAGGTGCAGTCGACTGGTAATCTTGGAACCTCCTGACTCAGAATACTGCTACCTTCTCACTGCCATAGGAATGCAGCTAGTTGACAGCTGGCTTCAAGACATGCTTCCCTGTGAGAGCTGAGGACAGGGCAGAACCCTCCCGCATCCTGCCTGACTGTAGGAGTAGCTGCTAACATCCTAATGTTTGTGGCTGGGAGAGGTTGCGGGAAAAGCATGTGTGAGCACTGGGCCTGAACTCCCGTGTATCTGAGTTGAATACAGCGATTTCCAACGACTATCCACAACCAGAGTGTAGCTAGGTTCCAAATCCCATGTACGAGCGGGTAGCAGACATCTGCCTCCCATGCATACACACTTCTGAGAGTTGAGCTTATGGCCTGTACCTCCACATCCAGCCTGCTGGTACCCTTGGCTTCTAAAAGGCCTAGGCTCGCTGTTTGACGGAAGAGCTGGGAGAGGTAATTGGAATCTCCCGGCACACAAGACGAGTGCCTCCAAGCTCAATTCACGATTTCCCAGTAATTCTTGTGGTAGAGAGGTGCTACATACTAAGTTCCATATGTGAGAAGGTAGCTGAACGCCTTGTCCAAAAGCATCTTACTTCTGAGAGTTGAGCACACCCTCAGTCCCTCACACTTCCACACTGCCTGCAGAGTGAGTTTCACACGTCTTCACCAGAGACGATTGCCAGAGGCTTCTGAGTACAAGTTAACAATGCAGACCTGGAGGGTATCTCCAGGTGCAGTAGAGTGGTAATCTTGGAACCTCCTGACTCAGAGTACTGCTACCTTCTCACTGCCATAGAAATGCAGCTAGTTGACAGCTGGCTTCAAGACATGCTTCCCTGTGAGAGCTGAGGACAGGGCAGAACCCTCCCGCATCCTGCCTGACTGCAGGAGTAGCTGCTAACATCCTTATGTTAGTGGCTGGCAGAGGTTGCGGGAAAAGCATGTGTGAGCACTGGGCCTGAACTCCCGTGTATCTGAGTTGAATACAGCGATTTCCAATGGCCTTCTTCAATCACAGTGTAGCTAGGTTCCAACTCCCATGTCCGAGTGGGTAGCAGACATCTGCCTCCCATGCATACACACTTCTGAGAGTTGAGCTTATGGCCTGTACCTCCACATCCAGCCTGCTGGTACCCTTGGCTTCTAAAAGGCCTAGGCTCGCTGTTTGACGGAAGTGCTGGCAGAGGTAATTGGAATCACCCGGCACACAAGACTAGTGCCTCCAAGCTCAGTTCAGCGATTTCCTAGTAATTCCTGTGGTAGACTGGTGCTACATACTAAGTTCCATACGTGAGAGGTTAGCTGAACGCCTTGTCCAAAACCATCTTACTTCTGAGAGTTGAGCTCAGCCTCAGTCCCTCACAGTTCCACACTGCCTGCAGAGGGAGTTTCGCAGGTCTTCAGCAGAGACGTTTGCCAGAGGCTTCTGAGACGCAGGGTAACAATGCAGACCTGGAGGTTATCCCCAGGTGCAGTAGACTGGTAATCTTGGAACCTCCTGACTCAGAATACTGCTACCTTCTCACTGCCATAGGAATGCAGCTAATTGACAGCTGGCTTCAAGACATGCTTCCCTGTGAGAGCTGAGGACAGGGCAGAACCCTCCCGCATGCTGCCTGACTGTAGGAGTAGCTGCTAACATCCTAATGTTAGTGGCTGGGAGAGGTTGCGGGAAAAGCATGTGTGAGCACTGGGCCTGAACTCCCGTGTATCTGAGTTGAATACAGCGATTTCCAACGACTTTCCTCAACCAGAGTGTAGCTAGGTTCCAAATCCCATGTACGAGTGGGTAGCAGACATCTGCCTCCCATGCATACACACTTCTGAGAGTTGAGCTTAAGGCCTGTACCTCCACATCCAGCCTGCTGGTAGCCTTGGCTTCTAAAAGGCCTAGGCTCGCTGTTTGACGGAAGTGCTGGGAGAGGTAATTGGAATCTCCCGGCACACAAGACGAGTGCCTCCAAGCTCAATTCACGATTTCCCAGTAATTCTTGTGGTAGACAGGTGCTACATACTAAGTTCCATATGTGAGAAGGTAGCTGAACGCCTTGTCCAAAACCATCTTACTTCTGAGAGTTGAGCCCACCCTCAGTCCCTCACACTTCCACACTGCCTGCAGAGTGAGTTTCACACGTCTTCACCAGAGACGATTGCCAGAGGCTTCTGAGTACAAGTTAACAATGCAGACCTGGAGGGTATCTCCAGGTGCAGTAGAGTGGTAATCTTGGAACCTCCTGACTCAGAGTACTGCTACCTTCTCACTGCCATAGGAATGCAGCTAGTTGACACCTGGCTTCAAGACATGCTTCCCTGTGAGAGCTGAGGACAGGGCAGAACCTTCCCGCATCCTGCCTGACTGTAGGAGTAGCTGCTAACATCCTTATGTTAGTGGCTGGGAGAGGTTGCGGGAAAAGCATCTGTAGCACTGGGCCAGAACTCCCGTGTATCTGAGTTGAATACAGCGATTTCCAATGGCCTTCTTCAATCACAGTGTAGCTAGGTTCCAACTCCCATGTCCGAGTGGGTAGCAGACATCTGCCTCCCATGCATACACACTTCTGAGAGTTGAGCTTATGGCCTGTACCTCCACATCCAGCCTGCTGATACCCTTGTCTTCTAAAAGGCCTAGGCTCGCTGTTTGACGGAAGTGCTGGGAGAGGTAATTGGAATCACCCGGCACACAATACTAGTGCCTCCAAGCTCAGTTCAGCGATTTCCTAGTAATTCCTGTGGTAGACTGGTGCTACATACTAAGTTCCATACGTGAGAGGGTAGCTGAACGCCTTGTCCAAAACCATCTTACTTCTGAGAGTTGAGCTCAGCCTCAGTCCCTCACAGTTCCACACTGCCTGCAGAGTGAGTTTCACAGGTCTTCAGCAGAGATGTTTGCCAGAGGCTTCTGAGACGCAGGGTAACAATGCAGACCTGGAGGGTATCCCCAGGTGCAGTAGACTGGTAATCTTGGAACCTCCTGACTCAGCATACTGCTACCCTCTCACTGCCATAGGAATGCAGCTAGTTGACAGCTGGCTTCAAGACATGCTTCGCTGTGAGAGCTGAGGACAGGGCAGAACCCTCCCGCATGCTGCCTGACTGTAGGAGTAGCTGATAACATCCTAATGTTAGTGGCTGGGAGAGGTTGCGGGAAAAGCATGTGTGAGCACTGGGCCTGAACTCCCGTGTATCTGAGTTGAATACAGCGATTTTCAACGACTTTCCTCAACCAGAGTGTAGCTAAGTTCCAAATCCCATGTACGAGCGGGTAGCAGACATCTGCCTCCAATGCATACACACTTCTGAGAGTTGAGCTTAAGGCCTGTACCTCCACATCCGGCCTGCTGGTACCCTTGGCATCTAAAAGGCCTAGGCTCGCTGTTTGACGGAAGTGCTGGGAGAGGTAATTGGAATCTCCCGGCACACAAGACGAGTGCCTCCAAGCTCAATTCACGATTTCCCAGTAATTCTTGTGGTAGACAGGTGCTACATACTAAGTACCATATGTGAGAAGGTAGCTGAACGCCTTGTCCAAAAGCATCTTAGTTCTGAGAGTTGAGCACCCCCTCAGTCCCTCACACTTCCACACTGCCTGCAGAGTGAGTTTCACACGTCTTCACCAGAGACGATTGCCAGAGGCTTCTGAGTACAAGTTAACAATGCAGACCTGCAGGGTATCTCCAGGTGCAGTAGAGTGGTAATCTTGGAACCTCCTGACTCAGAGTACTGCTACCTTCTCACTGCCATAGGAATGCAGCTGGTTGACAGCTGGCTTCAAGACATGCTTCCCTGTGAGAGCTGAGGACAGGGCAGAACCCTCCCGCATCCTGCCTGACTGTAGGAGTAGCTGCTAACATCCTTATGTTAGTGGCTGGGAGAGGTTGCTGGAAAAGCATGTGTAGCACTGGGCCTGAACTCCCGTGTATCTGAGTTGAATACAGCGATTTCCAATGGCATTCTTCAATCACAGTGTAGCTAGGTTCCAACTCCCATGTCCGAGTGGGTAGCAGACATCTGCCTCCCATGCATACACACTTCTGAGAGTTGAGCTTATGGCCTGTACCTCCACATCCAGCCTGCTGGTACCCTTAGCTTCTAAAAGGCCTAGGCCTGCTGTTTGACGGAAGTGCTGGTAGAGGTAATTGGAATCACCCGGCACACAAGACTAGTGCCTCCAAGCTCAGTTCAGCGATTTCCTAGTAATTCCTGTGGTAGACTGGTGCTACATACTAAGTTCCATACGTGAGAGGTTAGCTGAACGCCTTGTCCAAAACCATCTTACTTCTGAGAGTTGAGCTCAGCCTCAGTCCCTCACAGTTCCACACTGCCTGCAGAGTGAGTTTCGCAGGTCTTCAGCAGAGACGTTTGCCAGAGGCTTCTGAGACGCAGGGTAACAATGCAGACCTGGAGGGTATTCCCAGGTGCAGTAGACTGGTAATCTTGGAACCTCCTGACTCAGAATACTGCTACCTTCTCACTGCCATAGGAATGCAGCTAGTTGACAGCTGGCTTCAAGACATGCTTCCCTGTGAGAGCTGAGGACAGGGCAGAACCCTCCCGCATCCTGCCTGACTGTAGGAGTAGCTGCTAACATCCTAATGTTTGTGGCTGGGAGAGGTTGCGGGAAAAGCATGTGTGAGAACTGGGCCTGAACTCCCGTGTATCTGAGTTGAATACAGCGATTTCCAACGACTATCCACAACCAGAGTGTAGCTAGGTTCCAAATCCCATGTACGAGCGGGTAGCAGACATCTGCCTCCCATGCATACACACTTCTGAGAGTTGAGCTTATGGCCTGTACCTCCACATCCAGCCTGCTGGTACCCTTGGCTTCTAAAAGGCCTAGGCTCGCTGTTTGACGGAAGAGCTGGGAGAGGTAATTGGAATCTCCCGGCACACAAGACGAGTGCCTCCAAGCTCAATTCACGATTTCCCAGTAATTCTTGTGGTAGAGAGGTGCTACATACTAAGTTCCATATGTGAGAAGGTAGCTGAACGCCTTGTCCAAAAGCATCTTACTTCTGAGAGTTGAGCACACCCTCAGTCCCTCACACTTCCACACTGCCTGCAGAGTGAGTTTCACACGTCTTCACCAGAGACGATTGCCAGAGGCTTCTGAGTACAAGTTAACAATGCAGACCTGGAGGGTATCTCCAGGTGCAGTAGAGTGGTAATCTTGGAACCTCCTGACTCAGAGTACTGCTACCTTCTCACTGCCATAGAAATGCAGCTAGTTGACAGCTGGCTTCAAGACATGCTTCCCTGTGAGAGCTGAGGACAGGGCAGAACCCTCCCGCATCCTGCCTGACTGCAGGAGTAGCTGCTAACATCCTTATGTTAGTGGCTGGCAGAGGTTGCGGGAAAAGCATGTGTGAGCACTGGGCCTGAACTCCCGTGTATCTGAGTTGAATACAGCGATTTCCAATGGCCTTCTTCAATCACAGTGTAGCTAGGTTCCAACTCCCATGTCCGAGTGGGTAGCAGACATCTGCCTCCCATGCATACACACTTCTGAGAGTTGAGCTTATGGCCTGTACCTCCACATCCAGCCTGCTGGTACCCTTGGCTTCTAAAAGGCCTAGGCTCGCTGTTTGACGGAAGTGCTGGCAGAGGTAATTGGAATCACCCGGCACACAAGACTAGTGCCTCCAAGCTCAGTTCAGCGATTTCCTAGTAATTCCTGTGGTAGACTGGTGCTACATACTAAGTTCCATACGTGAGAGGTTAGCTGAACGCCTTGTCCAAAACCATCTTACTTCTGAGAGTTGAGCTCAGCCTCAGTCCCTCACAGTTCCACACTGCCTGCAGAGTGAGTTTCGCAGGTCTTCAGCAGAGACGTTTGCCAGAGGCTTTTGAGACGCAGGGTAACAATGCAGACCTGGAGGGTATCCCCAGGTGCAGTCGACTGGTAATCTTGGAACCTCCTGACTCAGAATACTGCTACCTTCTCACTGCCATAGGAATGCAGCTAGTTGACAGCTGGCTTCAAGACATGCTTCCCTGTGAGAGCTGAGGACAGGGCAGAACCCTCCCGCATCCTGCCTGACTGTAGGAGTAGCTGCTAACATCCTAATGTTTGTGGCTGGGAGAGGTTGCGGGAAAAGCATGTGTGAGCACTGGGCCTGAACTCCCGTGTATCTGAGTTGAATACAGCGATTTCCAACGACTATCCACAACCAGAGTGTAGCTAGGTTCCAAATCCCATGTACGAGCGGGTAGCAGACATCTGCCTCCCATGCATACACACTTCTGAGAGTTGAGCTTATGGCCTGTACCTCCACATCCAGCCTGCTGGTACCCTTGGCTTCTAAAAGGCCTAGGCTCGCTGTTTGACGGAAGAGCTGGGAGAGGTAATTGGAATCTCCCGGCACACAAGACGAGTGCCTCCAAGCTCAATTCACGATTTCCCAGTAATTCTTGTGGTAGAGAGGTGCTACATACTAAGTTCCATATGTGAGAAGGTAGCTGAACGCCTTGTCCAAAAGCATCTTACTTCTGAGAGTTGAGCACACCCTCAGTCCCTCACACTTCCACACTGCCTGCAGAGTGAGTTTCACACGTCTTCACCAGAGACGATTGCCAGAGGCTTCTGAGTACAAGTTAACAATGCAGACCTGGAGGGTATCTCCAGGTGCAGTAGAGTGGTAATCTTGGAACCTCCTGACTCAGAGTACTGCTACCTTCTCACTGCCATAGAAATGCAGCTAGTTGACAGCTGGCTTCAAGACATGCTTCCCTGTGAGAGCTGAGGACAGGGCAGAACCCTCCCGCATCCTGCCTGACTGCAGGAGTAGCTGCTAACATCCTTATGTTAGTGGCTGGCAGAGGTTGCGGGAAAAGCATGTGTGAGCACTGGGCCTGAACTCCCGTGTATCTGAGTTGAATACAGCGATTTCCAATGGCCTTCTTCAATCACAGTGTAGCTAGGTTCCAACTCCCATGTCCGAGTGGGTAGCAGACATCTGCCTCCCATGCATACACACTTCTGAGAGTTGAGCTTATGGCCTGTACCTCCACATCCAGCCTGCTGGTACCCTTGGCTTCTAAAAGGCCTAGGCTCGCTGTTTGACGGAAGTGCTGGCAGAGGTAATTGGAATCACCCGGCACACAAGACTAGTGCCTCCAAGCTCAGTTCAGCGATTTCCTAGTAATTCCTGTGGTAGACTGGTGCTACATACTAAGTTCCATACGTGAGAGGGTAGCTGAACGCCTTGTCCAAAACCATCTTACTTCTGAGAGTTGAGCTCAGCCTCAGTCCCTCACAGTTCCACACTGCCTGCAGAGGGAGTTTCGCAGGTCTTCAGCAGAGACGTTTGCCAGAGGCTTCTGAGACGCAGGGTAACAATGCAGACCTGGAGGTTATCCCCAGGTGCAGTAGACTGGTAATCTTGGAACCTCCTGACTCAGAATACTGCTACCTTCTCACTGCCATAGGAATGCAGCTAGTTGACAGCTGGCTTCAAGACATGCTTCCCTGTGAGAGCTGAGGACAGGGCAGAACCCTCCCGCATGCTGCCTGACTGTAGGAGTAGCTGCTAACATCCTAATGTTAGTGGCTGGGAGAGGTTGCGGGAAAAGCATGTGTGAGCACTGGGCCTGAACTCCCGTGTATCTGAGTTGAATACAGCGATTTCCAACGACTTTCCTCAACCAGAGTGTAGCTAGGTTCCAAATCCCATGTACGAGTGGGTAGCAGACATCTGCCTCCCATGCATACACACTTCTGAGAGTTGAGCTTAAGGCCTGTACCTCCACATCCAGCCTGCTGGTAGCCTTGGATTCTAAAAGGCCTAGGCTCGCTGTTTGACGGAAGTGCTGGGAGAGGTAATTGGAATCTCCCGGCACACAAGACGAGTGCCTCCAAGCTCAATTCACGATTTCCCAGTAATTCTTGTGGTAGACAGGTGCTACATACTAAGTTCCATATGTGAGAAGGTAGCTGAACGCCTTGTCCAAAAGCATCTTACTTCTGAGAGTTGAGAACACCCTCAGTCCCTCACACTTCCACACTGCCTGCAGAGTGAGTTTCACACGTCTTCACCAGAGACGATTGCCAGAGGCTTCTGAGTACAAGTTAACAATGCAGACCTGGAGGGTATCTCCAGGTGCAGTAGAGTGGTAATCTTGGAACCTCCTGACTCAGAGTACTGCTACCTTCTCACTGCCATAGGAATGCAGCTGGTTGACAGCTGGCTTCAAGACATGCTTCCCTGTGAGAGCTGAGGACAGGGCAGAACCCTCCCGCATCCTGCCTGACTGTAGGAGTAGCTGCTAACATCCTTATGTTAGTGGCTGGGAGAGGTTGCGGGAAAAGCATGTGTGAGCACTGGGCCTGAACTCCCGTGTATCTGAGTTGAATACAGCGATTTCCAATGGCCTTCTTCAATCACAGTGTAGCTAGGTTCCAACTCCCATGTCCGAGTGGGTAGCAGACATCTGCCTCCCATGCATACACACTTCTGAGAGTTGAGCTTATGGCCTGTACCTCCACATCCAGCCTGCTGGTACCCTTGGCTTCTAAAAGGCCTAGGCTCGCTGTTTGACGGAAGTGCTGGGAGAGGTAATTGGAATCACCCGGCACACAAGACTAGTGCCTCCAAGCTCAGTTCAGCGATTTCCTAGTAATTCCTGTGGTAGACTGGTGCTACATACTAAGTTCCATACGTGAGAGGGTAGCTGAACGCCTTGTCCAAAACCATCTTACTTCTGAGGGTTGAGCTCAGCCTCAGTCCCTCACAGTTCCACACTGCCTGCAGAGTGAGTTTCGTAGGTCTTCAGCAGAGACGTTTGCCAGAGGCTTTTGAGACGCAGGGTAACAATGCAGACCTGGAGGGTATCCCCAGGTGCAGTCGACTGGTAATCTTGGAACCTCCTGACTCAGAATACTGCTACCTTCTCACTGCCATAGGAATGCAGCTAGTTGACAGCTGGCTTCAAGACATGCTTCCCTGTGAGAGCTGAGGACAGGGCAAAACCCTCCCGCATGCTGCCTGACTGTAGGTGTAGCTGCTAACATCCTAATGTTAGTGGCTGGGAGAGGTTGCGGGAAAAGCATGTGTGAGCACTGGGCCTGAACTCCCGTGTATCTGAGTTGAATACAGCGATTTCCAACGCCTTTCCTCAACCAGAGTGCAGCTATGTTCCAAATCCCATGTATGAGCGGATAGCAGACATCTGCCTCCCATGCATACACACTTCTGAGAGTTGAGCTTAAGGCCTTACCTCCACATCCAGCCTGCTGGTACCCTTGGCTTCTAAAAGGCCTAGGCTCGCTGTTTGACCGAAGTGCTGGGAGAGGAAATTGGAATCTCCCGGCACACAAGACGAGTGCCTCCAAGCTCAATTCACGAATTCCCAGTAATTCTTGTGGTAGACAGTTGCTACATACTAAGTTCCATATGTGAGAAGGTAGCTGAACCCCTTGTCCAAAAGCATCTTACTTTTGAGAGTTGAGCCCACCCTCAGTCCCTCACACTTCCACACTGCCTGCAGAGTGAGTTTCACACGTCTTCACCAGAGACGATTGCCAGAGGCTTCTGAGTACAAGTTAACAATGCAGACCTGGAGGGTATCTCCAGGTGCAGTAGAGTGGTAATCTTGGAACCTCCTGACTCAGAGTACTGCTACCTTCTCACTGCCATAGGAATGCAGCTAGTTGACACCTGGCTTCAAGACATGCTTCCCTGTGAGAGCTGAGGACAGGGCAGAACCTTCCCGCATCCTGCCTGACTGTAGGAGTAGCTGCTAACATCCTTATGTTAGTGGCTGGGAGAGGTTGCGGGAAAAGCATCTGTAGCACTGGGCCAGAACTCCCGTGTATCTGAGTTGAATACAGCGATTTCCAATGGCCTTCTTCAATCACAGTGTGGCTAGGTTCCAACTCCCATGTCCGAGTGGGTAGCAGACATCTGCCTCCCATGCATACACACTTCTGAGAGTTGAGCTTATGGCCTGTACCTCCACATCCAGCCTGCTGATACCCTTGTCTTCTAAAAGGCCTAGGCTCGCTGTTTGACGGAAGTGCTGGGAGAGGTAATTGGAATCACCCGGCACACAATACTAGTGCCTCCAAGCTCAGTTCAGCGATTTCCTAGTAATTCCTGTGGTAGACTGGTGCTACATACTAAGTTCCATACGTGAGAGGGTAGCTGAACGCCTTGTCCAAAACCATCTTACTTCTGAGAGTTGAGCTCAGCCTCAGTCCCTCACAGTTCCACACTGCCTGCAGAGTGAGTTTCACAGGTCTTCAGCAGAGATGTTTGCCAGAGGCTTCTGAGACGCAGGGTAACAATGCAGACCTGGAGGGTATCCCCAGGTGCAGTCGACTGGTAATCTTGGAACCTCCTGACTCAGCATACTGCTACCCTCTCACTGCCATAGGAATGCAGCTAGTTGACAGCTGGCTTCAAGACATGCTTCCCTGTGAGAGCTGAGGACAGGGCAGAACCCTCCCGCATGCTGCCTGACTGTAGGAGTAGCTGCTAACATCCTAATGTTAGTGGCTGGGAGAGGTTGCGGGAAAAGCATGTGTGAGCACTGGGCCTGAACTCCCGTGTATCTGAGTTGAATACAGCGATTTTCAACGACTTTCCTCAACCAGAGTGTAGCTAAGTTCCAAATCCCATGTACGAGCGGGTAGCAGACATCTGCCTCCAATGCATACACACTTCTGAGAGTTGAGCTTAAGGCCTGTACCTCCACATCCGGCCTGCTGGTACCCTTGGCTTCTAAAAGGCCTAGGCTCGCTGTTTGACGGAAGTGCTGGGAGAGGTAATTGGAATCTCCCGGCACACAAGACGAGTGCCTCCAAGCTCAATTCACGATTTCCCAGTAATTCTTGTGGTAGACAGGTGCTACATACTAAGTACCATATGTGAGATGGTAGCTGAACGCCTTGTCCAAAAGCATCTTAGTTCTGAGAGTTGAGCACCCCCTCAGTCCCTCACACTTCCACACTGCCTGCAGAGTGAGTTTCACACGTCTTCACCAGAGACGATTGCCAGAGGCTTCTGAGTACAAGTTAACAATGCAGACCTGCAGGGTATCTCCAGGTGCAGTAGAGTGGTAATCTTGGAACCTCCTGACTCAGAGTACTGCTACCTTCTCACTGCCATAGGAATGCAGCTGGTTGACAGCTGGCTTCAAGACATGCTTCCCTGTGAGAGCTGAGGACAGGGCAGAACCCTCCCGCATCCTGCCTGACTGTAGGAGTAGCTGCTAACATCCTTATGTTAGTGGCTGGGAGAGGTTGCTGGAAAAGCATGTGTAGCACTGGGCCTGAACTCCCGTGTATCTGAGTTGAATACAGCGATTTCCAATGGCATTCTTCAATCACAGTGTAGCTAGGTTCCAACTCCCATGTCCGAGTGGGTAGCAGACATCTGCCTCCCATGCATACACACTTCTGAGAGTTGAGCTTATGGCCTGTACCTCCACATCCAGCCTGCTGGTACCCTTAGCTTCTAAAAGGCCTAGGCCTGCTGTTTGACGGAAGTGCTGGTAGAGGTAATTGGAATCACCCGGCACACAAGACTAGTGCCTCCAAGCTCAGTTCAGCGATTTCCTAGTAATTCCTGTGGTAGACTGGTGCTACATACTAAGTTCCATACGTGAGAGGTTAGCTGAACGCCTTGTCCAAAACCATCTTACTTCTGAGAGTTGAGCTCAGCCTCAGTCCCTCACAGTTCCACACTGCCTGCAGAGTGAGTTTCGCAGGTCTTCAGCAGAGACGTTTGCCAGAGGCTTCTGAGACGCAGGGTAACAATGCAGACCTGGAGGGTATTCCCAGGTGCAGTAGACTGGTAATCTTGGAACCTCCTGACTCAGAATACTGCTACCTTCTCACTGCCATAGGAATGCAGCTAGTTGACAGCTGGCTTCAAGACATGCTTCCCTGTGAGAGCTGAGGACAGGGCAGAACCCTCCCGCATCCTGCCTGACTGTAGGAGTAGCTGCTAACATCCTAATGTTTGTGGCTGGGAGAGGTTGCGGGAAAAGCATGTGTGAGCACTGGGCCTGAACTCCCGTGTATCTGAGTTGAATACAGCGATTTCCAACGACTATCCACAACCAGAGTGTAGCTAGGTTCCAAATCCCATGTACGAGCGGGTAGCAGACATCTGCCTCCCATGCATACACACTTCTGAGAGTTGAGCTTATGGCCTGTACCTCCACATCCAGCCTGCTGGTACCCTTGGCTTCTAAAAGGCCTAGGCTCGCTGTTTGACGGAAGAGCTGGGAGAGGTAATTGGAATCTCCCGGCACACAAGACGAGTGCCTCCAAGCTCAATTCACGATTTCCCAGTAATTCTTGTGGTAGAGAGGTGCTACATACTAAGTTCCATATGTGAGAAGGTAGCTGAACGCCTTGTCCAAAAGCATCTTACTTCTGAGAGTTGAGCACACCCTCAGTCCCTCACACTTCCACACTGCCTGCAGAGTGAGTTTCACACATCTTCACCAGAGACGATTGCCAGAGGCTTCTGAGTACAAGTTAACAATGCAGACCTGGAGGGTATCTCCAGGTGCAGTAGAGTGGTAATCTTGGAACCTCCTGACTCAGAGTACTGCTACCTTCTCACTGCCATAGAAATGCAGCTAGTTGACAGCTGGCTTCAAGACATGCTTCCCTGTGAGAGCTGAGGACAGGGCAGAACCCTCCCGCATCCTGCCTGACTGCAGGAGTAGCTGCTAACATCCTTATGTTAGTGGCTGGGAGAGGTTGCGGGAAAAGCATTTGTGAGCACTGGGCCTGAACTCCCGTGTATCTGAGTTGAATACAGCGATTTCCAATGGCCTTCTTCAATCACAGTGTAGCTAGGTTCCAACTCCCATGTCCGAGTGGGTAGCAGACATCTGCCTCCCATGCATACACACTTCTGAGAGTTGAGCTTATGGCCTGTACCTCCACATCCAGCCTGCTGGTACCCTTGGCTTCTAAAAGGCCTAGGCTCGCTGTTTGACGGAAGTGCTGGCAGAGGTAATTGGAATCACCCGGCACACAAGACTAGTGCCTCCAAGCTCAGTTCAGCGATTTCCTAGTAATTCCTGTGGTAGACTGGTGCTACATACTAAGTTCCATACGTGAGAGGGTAGCTGAACGCCTTGTCCAAAACCATCTTACTTCTGAGAGTTGAGCTCAGCCTCAGTCCCTCACAGTTCCACACTGCCTGCAGAGTGAGTTTCGCAGGTCTTCAGCAGAGACGTTTGCCAGAGGCTTTTGAGACGCAGGGTAGCAATGCAGACCTGGAGGGTATCCCCAGGTGCAGTCGACTGGTAATCTTGGAACCTCCTGACTCAGAATACTGCTACCTTCTCACTGCCATAGGAATGCAGCTAGTTGACAGCTGGCTTCAAGACATGCTTCCCTGTGAGAGCTGAGGACAGGGCAGAACCCTCCCGCATGCTGCCTGACTGTAGGAGTAGCTGCTAACATCCTAATGTTAGTGGCTGGGAGAGGTTGCGGGAAAAGCATGTGTGAGCACTGGGCCTGAACTCCCGTGTATCTGAGTTGAATACAGCGATTTCCAACGACTTTCCTCAACCAGAGTGTAGCTAGGTTCCAAATCCCATGTACGAGCGGGTAGCAGACATCTGCCTCCCATGCATACACACTTCTGAGAGTTGAGCTTATGGCCTGTACCTCCACATCCAGCCTGCTGGTACCCTTGGCTTCTAAAAGGCCTAGGCTCGCTGTTTGACGGAAGTGCTGGTAGAGGTAATTGGAATCTCCCGGCACACAAGACGAGTGCCTCCAAGCTCAATTCACGATTTCCCAGTAATTCTTGTGGTAGACAGGTGCTACATACTAAGTTCCATATGTGAGAAGGTAGCTGAACGCCTTGTCCAAAAGCATCTTACTTCTGAGAGTTGAGCACACCCTCAGTCCCTCACACTTCCACCCTGCCTGCAGAGTGAGTTTCACACGTCTTCACCAGAGACGATTGCCAGAGGCTTCTGAGTACAAGTTAACAATGCAGACCTGGAGGGTATCTCCAGGTGCAGTAGAGTGGTAATCTTGGAACCTCCTGACTCAGAGTACTGCTACCTTCTCACTGCCATAGGAATGCAGCTAGTTGACAGCTGGCTTCAAGACATGCTTCCCTGAGAGAGCTGAGGACAGGGCAGAACCCTCCCGCATGCTGCCTGACTGTAGGAGTAGCTGCTAACATCCTTATGTTAGTGGCTGGGAGAGGTTGCGGGAAAAGCATGTGTGAGCACTGGGCCTGAACTCCCGTGTATCTGAGTTGAATACAGCGATTTCCAATGGCCTTCTTCAATCACAGTGTAGCTAGGTTCCAACTACCATGTCCGAGCGGGTAGCAGACATCAGCCTCCCATGCATACACACTTCTGAGAGTTGAGCTTATGGCCTGTCCTCCACATCCAGCCTGCTGGTACCCTTGGCTTCTAAAAGGCCTAGGCTCGCTGTTTGACGGAAGTGCTGGGAGAGGTAATTGGAATCACCCGGCACACAAGACTAGTGCCTCCAAGCTCAGTTCAGCGATTTCCTAGTAATTCCTGTGGTAGACTGTTGCTACATACTAAGTTCCATACGTGAGAGGGTAGCTGAACGCCTTGTCCAAAACCATCTTACTTCTGAGAGTTGAGCTCAGCCTCAGTCCCTCACAGTTCCACACTGCCTGCAGAGTGAGTTTCGCAGGTCTTCAGCAGAGACGTTTGCCAGAGGCTTCTGAGACGCAGGGTAACAATGCAGACCTGGAGGGTATCCCCAGGTGCAGTAGACTGGTAATCTTGGAACCTCCTGACTCAGAATACTGCTACCTTCTCACTGCCATAGGAATGCAGCTAGTTGACAGCTGGCTTCAAGACATGCTTCCCTGTGAGAGCTGAGGACAGGGCAGAACCCTCCCGCATCCTGCCTGACTGTAGGAGTAGCTGCTAACATCCTAATGTTAGTGGCTGGGAGAGGTTGCGGGAAAAGCATGTGTGAGCACTGGGCCTGAACTCCCGTGTATCTGAGTTGAATACAGCGATTTCCAACGACTTTCCTCAACCAGAGTGTAGCTAGGTTCCAAATCCCATGTACGAGCGGGTAGCAGACATCTGCCTCCAATGCATACACACTTCTGAGAGTTGAGCTTAAGGCCTGTACCTCCACATCCGGCCTGCTGGTAGCCTTGGCTTCTAAAAGGCCTAGGCTCGCTGTTTGACGGAAGTGCTGGGAGAGGTAATTGGAATCTCCCGGCACACAAGACGAGTGCCTCCAAGCTAAATTCACGATTTCCCAGTAATTCTTGTGGTAGAAGGTGCTACATACTAAGTACCATATGTGAGAAGGTAGCTGAACGCCTTGTCCAAAAGCATCTTAGTTCTGAGAGTTGAGCACCCCCTCAGTCCCTCACACTTCCACACTGCCTGCAGAGTGAGTTTCACACGTCTTCACCAGAGACGATTGCCAGAGGCTTCTGAGTACAAGTTAACAATGCAGACCTGGAGGGTATCTCCAGGTGCAGTAGAGTGGTAATCTTGGAACCTCCTGACTCAGAGTACTGCTACCTTCTCACTGCCATAGGAATGCAGCTGGTTGACAGCTGGCTTCAAGACATGCTTCCCTGTGAGAGCTGAGGACAGGGCAGAACCCTCCCGCATCCTGCCTGACTGTAGGAGTAGCTGCTAACATCCTTATGTTAGTGGCTGGGAGAGGTTGCTGGAAAAGCATGTGTAGCACTGGGCCTGAACTCCCGTGTATCTGAGTTGAATACAGCGATTTCCAATGGCATTCTTCAATCACAGTGTAGCTAGGTTCCAACTCCCATGTCCGAGTGGGTAGCAGACATCTGCCTCCCATGCATACACACTTCTGAGAGTTGAGCTTATGGCCTGTACCTCCACATCCAGCCTGCTGGTACCCTTAGCTTCTAAAAGGCCTAGGCTCGCTGTTTGACGGAAGTGCTGGGAGAGGTAATTGGAATCACCCGGCACACAACACTAGTGCCTCCAAGCTCAGTTCAGCGATTTCCTAGTAATTCCTGTGGTAGACTGGTGCTACATACTAAGTTCCATACGTGAGAGGTTAGCTGAACGCCTTGTCCAAAACCATCTTACTTCTGAGAGTTGAGCTCAGCCTCAGTCCCTCACAGTTCCACACTGCCTGCAGAGGGAGTTTCGCAGGTCTTCAGCAGAGACGTTTGCCAGAGGCTTCTGAGACGCAGGGTAACAATGCAGACCTGGAGGTTATCCCCAGGTGCAGTAGACTGGTAATCTTGGAACCTCCTGACTCAGAATACTGCTACCTTCTCACTGCCATAGGAATGCAGCTAGTTGACAGCTGGCTTCAAGACATGCTTCCCTGTGAGAGCTGAGGACAGGGCAGAACCCTCCCGCATGCTGCCTGACTGTAGGAGTAGCTGCTAACATCCTAATGTTAGTGGCTGGGAGAGGTTGCGGGAAAAGCATGTGTGAGCACTGGGCCTGAACTCCCGTGTATCTGAGTTGAATACAGCGATTTCCAACGACTTTCCTCAACCAGAGTGTAGCTAGGTTCCAAATCCCATGTACGAGTGGGTAGCAGACATCTGCCTCCCATGCATACACACTTCTGAGAGTTGAGCTTAAGGCCTGTACCTCCACATCCAGCCTGCTGGTAGCCTTGGATTCTAAAAGGCCTAGGCTCGCTGTTTGACGGAAGTGCTGGGAGAGGTAATTGGAATCTCCCGGCACACAAGACGAGTGCCTCCAAGCTCAATTCACGATTTCCCAGTAATTCTTGTGGTAGACAGGTGCTACATACTAAGTTCCATATGTGAGAAGGTAGCTGAACGCCTTGTCCAAAAGCATCTTACTTCTGAGAGTTGAGAACACCCTCAGTCCCTCACACTTCCACACTGCCTGCAGAGTGAGTTTCACACGTCTTCACCAGAGACGATTGCCAGAGGCTTCTGAGTACAAGTTAACAATGCAGACCTGGAGGGTATCTCCAGGTGCAGTAGAGTGGTAATCTTGGAACCTCCTGACTCAGAGTACTGCTACCTTCTCACTGCCATAGGAATGCAGCTGGTTGACAGCTGGCTTCAAGACATGCTTCCCTGTGAGAGCTGAGGACAGGGCAGAACCCTCCCGCATCCTGCCTGACTGTAGGAGTAGCTGCTAACATCCTTATGTTAGTGGCTGGGAGAGGTTGCGGGAAAAGCATGTGTGAGCACTGGGCCTGAACTCCCGTGTATCTGAGTTGAATACAGCGATTTCCAATGGCCTTCTTCAATCACAGTGTAGCTAGGTTCCAACTCCCATGTCCGAGTGGGTAGCAGACATCTGCCTCCCATGCATACACACTTCTGAGAGTTGAGCTTATGGCCTGTACCTCCACATCCAGCCTGCTGGTACCCTTGGCTTCTAAAAGGCCTAGGCTCGCTGTTTGACGGAAGTGCTGGGAGAGGTAATTGGAATCACCCGGCACACAAGACTAGTGCCTCCAAGCTCAGTTCAGCGATTTCCTAGTAATTCCTGTGGTAGACTGGTGCTACATACTAAGTTCCATACGTGAGAGGGTAGCTGAACGCCTTGTCCAAAACCATCTTACTTCTGAGGGTTGAGCTCAGCCTCAGTCCCTCACAGTTCCACACTGCCTGCAGAGTGAGTTTCGTAGGTCTTCAGCAGAGACGTTTGCCAGAGGCTTTTGAGACGCAGGGTAACAATGCAGACCTGGAGGGTATCCCCAGGTGCAGTCGACTGGTAATCTTGGAACCTCCTGACTCAGAATACTGCTACCTTCTCACTGCCATAGGAATGCAGCTAGTTGACAGCTGGCTTCAAGACATGCTTCCCTGTGAGAGCTGAGGACAGGGCAAAACCCTCTCGCATGCTGCCTGACTGTAGGTGTAGCTGCTAACATCCTAATGTTAGTGGCTGGGAGAGGTTGCGGGAAAAGCATGTGTGAGCACTGGGCCTGAACTCCCGTGTATCTGAGTTGAATACAGCGATTTCCAACGCCTTTCCTCAACCAGAGTGCAGCTATGTTCCAAATCCCATGTATGAGCGGATAGCAGACATCTGCCTCCCATGCATACACACTTCTGAGAGTTGAGCTTAAGGCCTTACCTCCACATCCAGCCTGCTGGTACCCTTGGCTTCTAAAAGGCCTAGGCTCGCTGTTTGACCGAAGTGCTGGGAGAGGAAATTGGAATCTCCCGGCACACAAGACGAGTGCCTCCAAGCTCAATTCACGAATTCCCAGTAATTCTTGTGGTAGACAGTTGCTACATACTAAGTTCCATATGTGAGAAGGTAGCTGAACGCCTTGTCCAAAAGCATCTTACTTTTGAGAGTTGAGCCCACCCTCAGTCCCTCACACTTCCACACTGCCTGCAGAGTGAGTTTCACACGTCTTCACCAGAGACGATTGCCAGAGGCTTCTGAGTACAAGTTAACAATGCAGACCTGGAGGGTATCTCCAGGTGCAGTAGAGTGGTAATCTTGGAACCTCCTGACTCAGAGTACTGCTACCTTCTCACTGCCATAGGAATGCAGCTAGTTGACACCTGGCTTCAAGACATGCTTCCCTGTGAGAGCTGAGGACAGGGCAGAACCTTCCCGCATCCTGCCTGACTGTAGGAGTAGCTGCTAACATCCTTATGTTAGTGGCTGGGAGAGGTTGCGGGAAAAGCATCTGTAGCACTGGGCCAGAACTCCCGTGTATCTGAGTTGAATACAGCGATTTCCAATGGCCTTCTTCAATCACAGTGTGGCTAGGTTCCAACTCCCATGTCCGAGTGGGTAGCAGACATCTGCCTCCCATGCATACACACTTCTGAGAGTTGAGCTTATGGCCTGTACCTCCACATCCAGCCTGCTGATACCCTTGTCTTCTAAAAGGCCTAGGCTCGCTGTTTGACGGAAGTGCTGGCAGAGGTAATTGGAATCACCCGGCACACAATACTAGTGCCTCCAAGCTCAGTTCAGCGATTTCCTAGTAATTCCTGTGGTAGACTGGTGCTACATACTAAGTTCCATACGTGAGAGGGTAGCTGAACGCCTTGTCCAAAACCATCTTACTTCTGAGAGTTGAGCTCAGCCTCAGTCCCTCACAGTTCCACACTGCCTGCAGAGTGAGTTTCACAGGTCTTCAGCAGAGATGTTTGCCAGAGGCTTCTGAGACGCAGGGTAACAATGCAGACCTGGAGGGTATCCCCAGGTGCAGTCGACTGGTAATCTTGGAACCTCCTGACTCAGCATACTGCTACCCTCTCACTGCCATAGGAATGCAGCTAGTTGACAGCTGGCTTCAAGACATGCTTCCCTGTGAGAGCTGAGGACAGGGCAGAACCCTCCCGCATGCTGCCTGACTGTAGGAGTAGCTGCTAACATCCTAATGTTAGTGGCTGGGAGAGGTTGCGGGAAAAGCATGTGTGAGCACTGGGCCTGAACTCCCGTGTATCTGAGTTGAATACAGCGATTTTCAACGACTTTCCTCAACCAGAGTGTAGCTAAGTTCCAAATCCCATGTACGAGCGGGTAGCAGACATCTGCCTCCAATGCATACACACTTCTGAGAGTTGAGCTTAAGGCCTGTACCTCCACATCCGGCCTGCTGGTACCCTTGGCTTCTAAAAGGCCTAGGCTCGCTGTTTGACGGAAGTGCTGGGAGAGGTAATTGGAATCTCCCGGCACACAAGACGAGTGCCTCCAAGCTCAATTCACGATTTCCCAGTAATTCTTGTGGTAGACAGGTGCTACATACTAAGTACCATATGTGAGATGGTAGCTGAACGCCTTGTCCAAAAGCATCTTAGTTCTGAGAGTTGAGCACCCCCTCAGTCCCTCACACTTCCACACTGCCTGCAGAGTGAGTTTCACACGTCTTCACCAGAGACGATTGCCAGAGGCTTCTGAGTACAAGTTAACAATGCAGACCTGCAGGGTATCTCCAGGTGCAGTAGAGTGGTAATCTTGGAACCTCCTGACTCAGAGTACTGCTACCTTCTCACTGCCATAGGAATGCAGCTGGTTGACAGCTGGCTTCAAGACATGCTTCCCTGTGAGAGCTGAGGACAGGGCAGAACCCTCCCGCATCCTGCCTGACTGTAGGAGTAGCTGCTAACATCCTTATGTTAGTGGCTGGGAGAGGTTGCTGGAAAAGCATGTGTAGCACTGGGCCTGAACTCCCGTGTATCTGAGTTGAATACAGCGATTTCCAATGGCATTCTTCAATCACAGTGTAGCTAGGTTCCAACTCCCATGTCCGAGTGGGTAGCAGACATCTGCCTCCCATGCATACACACTTCTGAGAGTTGAGCTTATGGCCTGTACCTCCACATCCAGCCTGCTGGTACCCTTAGCTTCTAAAAGGCCTAGGCCTGCTGTTTGACGGAAGTGCTGGTAGAGGTAATTGGAATCACCCGGCACACAAGACTAGTGCCTCCAAGCTCAGTTCAGCGATTTCCTAGTAATTCCTGTGGTAGACTGGTGCTACATACTAAGTTCCATACGTGAGAGGTTAGCTGAACGCCTTGTCCAAAACCATCTTACTTCTGAGAGTTGAGCTCAGCCTCAGTCCCTCACAGTTCCACACTGCCTGCAGAGTGAGTTTCGCAGGTCTTCAGCAGAGACGTTTGCCAGAGGCTTCTGAGACGCAGGGTAACAATGCAGACCTGGAGGGTATTCCCAGGTGCAGTAGACTGGTAATCTTGGAACCTCCTGACTCAGAATACTGCTACCTTCTCACTGCCATAGGAATGCAGCTAGTTGACAGCTGGCTTCAAGACATGCTTCCCTGTGAGAGCTGAGGACAGGGCAGAACCCTCCCGCATCCTGCCTGACTGTAGGAGTAGCTGCTAACATCCTAATGTTTGTGGCTGGGAGAGGTTGCGGGAAAAGCATGTGTGAGCACTGGGCCTGAACTCCCGTGTATCTGAGTTGAATACAGCGATTTCCAACGACTATCCACAACCAGAGTGTAGCTAGGTTCCAAATCCCATGTACGAGCGGGTAGCAGACATCTGCCTCCCATGCATACACACTTCTGAGAGTTGAGCTTATGGCCTGTACCTCCACATCCAGCCTGCTGGTACCCTTG
This sequence comes from Canis lupus baileyi, assembly GCF_048164855.1. NCBI lineage: Eukaryota > Metazoa > Chordata > Mammalia > Carnivora > Canidae > Canis > Canis lupus. The sequence continues at coordinate 74,724,069 of NC_132844.1, read as the reverse complement.
GCTTCTAAAAGGCCTAGGCTCGCTGTTTGACGGAAGAGCTGGGAGAGGTAATTGGAATCTCCCGGCACACAAGACGAGTGCCTCCAAGCTCAATTCACGATTTCCCAGTAATTCTTGTGGTAGAGAGGTGCTACATACTAAGTTCCATATGTGAGAAGGTAGCTGAACGCCTTGTCCAAAAGCATCTTACTTCTGAGAGTTGAGCACACCCTCAGTCCCTCACACTTCCACACTGCCTGCAGAGTGAGTTTCACACGTCTTCACCAGAGACGATTGCCAGAGGCTTCTGAGTACAAGTTAACAATGCAGACCTGGAGGGTATCTCCAGGTGCAGTAGAGTGGTAATCTTGGAACCTCCTGACTCAGAGTACTGCTACCTTCTCACTGCCATAGAAATGCAGCTAGTTGACAGCTGGCTTCAAGACATGCTTCCCTGTGAGAGCTGAGGACAGGGCAGAACCCTCCCGCATCCTGCCTGACTGCAGGAGTAGCTGCTAACATCCTTATGTTAGTGGCTGGGAGAGGTTGCGGGAAAAGCATGTGTGAGCACTGGGCCTGAACTCCCGTGTATCTGAGTTGAATACAGCGATTTCCAATGGCCTTCTTCAATCACAGTGTAGCTAGGTTCCAACTCCCATGTCCGAGTGGGTAGCAGACATCTGCCTCCCATGCATACACACTTCTGAGAGTTGAGCTTATGGCCTGTACCTCCACATCCAGCCTGCTGGTACCCTTGGCTTCTAAAAGGCCTAGGCTCGCTGTTTGACGGAAGTGCTGGCAGAGGTAATTGGAATCACCCGGCACACAAGACTAGTGCCTCCAAGCTCAGTTCAGCGATTTCCTAGTAATTCCTGTGGTAGACTGGTGCTACATACTAAGTTCCATACGTGAGAGGGTAGCTGAACGCCTTGTCCAAAACCATCTTACTTCTGAGAGTTGAGCTCAGCCTCAGTCCCTCACAGATCCACACTGCCTGCAGAGTGAGTTTCGCAGGTCTTCAGCAGAGACGTTTGCCAGAGGCTTTTGAGACGCAGGGTAACAATGCAGACCTGGAGGGTATCCCCAGGTGCAGTCGACTGGTAATCTTGGAACCTCCTGACTCAGAATACTGCTACCTTCTCACTGCCATAGGAATGCAGCTAGTTGACAGCTGGCTTCAAGACATGCTTCCCTGTGAGAGCTGAGGACAGGGCAGAACCCTCCCGCATGCTGCCTGACTGTAGGAGTAGCTGCTAACATCCTAATGTTAGTGGCTGGGAGAGGTTGCGGGAAAAGCATGTGTGAGCACTGGGCCTGAACTCCCGTGTATCTGAGTTGAATACAGCGATTTCCAACGACTTTCCTCAACCAGAGTGTAGCTAGGTTCCAAATCCCATGTACGAGCGGGTAGCAGACATCTGCCTCCCATGCATACACACTTCTGAGAGTTGAGCTTATGGCCTGTACCTCCACATCCAGCCTGCTGGTACCCTTGGCTTCTAAAAGGCCTAGGCTCGCTGTTTGACGGAAGTGCTGGTAGAGGTAATTGGAATCTCCCGGCACACAAGACGAGTGCCTCCAAGCTCAATTCACGATTTCCCAGTAATTCTTGTGGTAGACAGGTGCTACATACTAAGTTCCATATGTGAGAAGGTAGCTGAACGCCTTGTCCAAAAGCATCTTACTTCTGAGAGTTGAGCACACCCTCAGTCCCTCACACTTCCACCCTGCCTGCAGAGTGAGTTTCACACGTCTTCACCAGAGACGATTGCCAGAGGCTTCTGAGTACAAGTTAACAATGCAGACCTGGAGGGTATCTCCAGGTGCAGTAGAGTGGTAATCTTGGAACCTCCTGACTCAGAGTACTGCTACCTTCTCACTGCCATAGGAATGCAGCTAGTTGACAGCTGGCTTCAAGACATGCTTCCCTGAGAGAGCTGAGGACAGGGCAGAACCCTCCCGCATGCTGCCTGACTGTAGGAGTAGCTGCTAACATCCTTATGTTAGTGGCTGGGAGAGGTTGCGGGAAAAGCATGTGTGAGCACTGGGCCTGAACTCCCGTGTATCTGAGTTGAATACAGCGATTTCCAATGGCCTTCTTCAATCACAGTGTAGCTAGGTTCCAACTACCATGTCCGAGCGGGTAGCAGACATCAGCCTCCCATGCATACACACTTCTGAGAGTTGAGCTTATGGCCTGTCCTCCACATCCAGCCTGCTGGTACCCTTGGCTTCTAAAAGGCCTAGGCTCGCTGTTTGACGGAAGTGCTGGGAGAGGTAATTGGAATCACCCGGCACACAAGACTAGTGCCTCCAAGCTCAGTTCAGCGATTTCCTAGTAATTCCTGTGGTAGACTGGTGCTACATACTAAGTTCCATACGTGAGAGGGTAGCTGAACGCCTTGTCCAAAACCATCTTACTTCTGAGAGTTGAGCTCAGCCTCAGTCCCTCACAGTTCCACACTGCCTGCAGAGTGAGTTTCGCAGGTCTTCAGCAGAGACGTTTGCCAGAGGCTTCTGAGACGCAGGGTAACAATGCAGACCTGGAGGGTATCCCCAGGTGCAGTAGACTGGTAATCTTGGAACCTCCTGACTCAGAATACTGCTACCTTCTCACTGCCATAGGAATGCAGCTAGTTGACAGCTGGCTTCAAGACATGCTTCCCTGTGAGAGCTGAGGACAGGGCAGAACCCTCCCGCATCCTGCCTGACTGTAGGAGTAGCTGCTAACATCCTAATGTTAGTGGCTGGGAGAGGTTGCGGGAAAAGCTTGTGTGAGCACTGGGCCTGAACTCCCGTGTATCTGAGTTGAATACAGCGATTTCCAACGACTTTCCTCAACCAGAGTGTAGCTAGGTTCCAAATCCCATGTACGAGCGGGTAGCAGACATCTGCCTCCAATGCATACACACTTCTGAGAGTTGAGCTTAAGGCCTGTACCTCCACATCCGGCCTGCTGGTAGCCTTGGCTTCTAAAAGGCCTAGGCTCGCTGTTTGACGGAAGTGCTGGGAGAGGTAATTGGAATCTCCCGGCACACAAGACGAGTGCCTCCAAGCTAAATTCACGATTTCCCAGTAATTCTTGTGGTAGACAGGTGCTACATACTAAGTACCATATGTGAGAAGGTAGCTGAACGCCTTGTCCAAAAGCATCTTAGTTCTGAGAGTTGAGCACCCCCTCAGTCCCTCACACTTCCACACTGCCTGCAGAGTGAGTTTCACACGTCTTCACCAGAGACGATTGCCAGAGGCTTCTGAGTACAAGTTAACAATGCAGACCTGGAGGGTATCTCCAGGTGCAGTAGAGTGGTAATCTTGGAACCTCCTGACTCAGAGTACTGCTACCTTCTCACTGCCATAGGAATGCAGCTGGTTGACAGCTGGCTTCAAGACATGCTTCCCTGTGAGAGCTGAGGACAGGGCAGAACCCTCCCGCATCCTGCCTGACTGTAGGAGTAGCTGCTAACATCCTTATGTTAGTGGCTGGGAGAGGTTGCTGGAAAAGCATGTGTAGCACTGGGCCTGAACTCCCGTGTATCTGAGTTGAATACAGCGATTTCCAATGGCATTCTTCAATCACAGTGTAGCTAGGTTCCAACTCCCATGTCCGAGTGGGTAGCAGACATCTGCCTCCCATGCATACACACTTCTGAGAGTTGAGCTTATGGCCTGTACCTCCACATCCAGCCTGCTGGTACCCTTAGCTTCTAAAAGGCCTAGGCTCGCTGTTTGACGGAAGTGCTGGGAGAGGTAATTGGAATCACCCGGCACACAACACTAGTGCCTCCAAGCTCAGTTCAGCGATTTCCTAGTAATTCCTGTGGTAGACTGGTGCTACATACTAAGTTCCATACGTGAGAGGTTAGCTGAACGCCTTGTCCAAAACCATCTTACTTCTGAGAGTTGAGCTCAGCCTCAGTCCCTCACAGTTCCACACTGCCTGCAGAGGGAGTTTCGCAGGTCTTCAGCAGAGACGTTTGCCAGAGGCTTCTGAGACGCAGGGTAACAATGCAGACCTGGAGGTTATCCCCAGGTGCAGTAGACTGGTAATCTTGGAACCTCCTGACTCAGAATACTGCTACCTTCTCACTGCCATAGGAATGCAGCTAGTTGACAGCTGGCTTCAAGACATGCTTCCCTGTGAGAGCTGAGGACAGGGCAGAACCCTCCCGCATGCTGCCTGACTGTAGGAGTAGCTGCTAACATCCTAATGTTAGTGGCTGGGAGAGGTTGCGGGAAAAGCATGTGTGAGCACTGGGCCTGAACTCCCGTGTATCTGAGTTGAATACAGCGATTTCCAACGACTTTCCTCAACCAGAGTGTAGCTAGGTTCCAAATCCCATGTACGAGTGGGTAGCAGACATCTGCCTCCCATGCATACACACTTCTGAGAGTTGAGCTTAAGGCCTGTACCTCCACATCCAGCCTGCTGGTAGCCTTGGATTCTAAAAGGCCTAGGCTCGCTGTTTGACGGAAGTGCTGGGAGAGGTAATTGGAATCTCCCGGCACACAAGACGAGTGCCTCCAAGCTCAATTCACGATTTCCCAGTAATTCTTGTGGTAGACAGGTGCTACATACTAAGTTCCATATGTGAGAAGGTAGCTGAACGCCTTGTCCAAAAGCATCTTACTTCTGAGAGTTGAGAACACCCTCAGTCCCTCACACTTCCACACTGCCTGCAGAGTGAGTTTCACACGTCTTCACCAGAGACGATTGCCAGAGGCTTCTGAGTACAAGTTAACAATGCAGACCTGGAGGGTATCTCCAGGTGCAGTAGAGTGGTAATCTTGGAACCTCCTGACTCAGAGTACTGCTACCTTCTCACTGCCATAGGAATGCAGCTGGTTGACAGCTGGCTTCAAGACATGCTTCCCTGTGAGAGCTGAGGACAGGGCAGAACCCTCCCGCATCCTGCCTGACTGTAGGAGTAGCTGCTAACATCCTTATGTTAGTGGCTGGGAGAGGTTGCGGGAAAAGCATGTGTGAGCACTGGGCCTGAACTCCCGTGTATCTGAGTTGAATACAGCGATTTCCAATGGCCTTCTTCAATCACAGTGTAGCTAGGTTCCAACTCCCATGTCCGAGTGGGTAGCAGACATCTGCCTCCCATGCATACACACTTCTGAGAGTTGAGCTTATGGCCTGTACCTCCACATCCAGCCTGCTGGTACCCTTGGCTTCTAAAAGGCCTAGGCTCGCTGTTTGACGGAAGTGCTGGGAGAGGTAATTGGAATCACCCGGCACACAAGACTAGTGCCTCCAAGCTCAGTTCAGCGATTTCCTAGTAATTCCTGTGGTAGACTGGTGCTACATACTAAGTTCCATACGTGAGAGGGTAGCTGAACGCCTTGTCCAAAACCATCTTACTTCTGAGGGTTGAGCTCAGCCTCAGTCCCTCACAGTTCCACACTGCCTGCAGAGTGAGTTTCGTAGGTCTTCAGCAGAGACGTTTGCCAGAGGCTTTTGAGACGCAGGGTAACAATGCAGACCTGGAGGGTATCCCCAGGTGCAGTCGACTGGTAATCTTGGAACCTCCTGACTCAGAATACTGCTACCTTCTCACTGCCATAGGAATGCAGCTAGTTGACAGCTGGCTTCAAGACATGCTTCCCTGTGAGAGCTGAGGACAGGGCAAAACCCTCTCGCATGCTGCCTGACTGTAGGTGTAGCTGCTAACATCCTAATGTTAGTGGCTGGGAGAGGTTGCGGGAAAAGCATGTGTGAGCACTGGGCCTGAACTCCCGTGTATCTGAGTTGAATACAGCGATTTCCAACGCCTTTCCTCAACCAGAGTGCAGCTATGTTCCAAATCCCATGTATGAGCGGATAGCAGACATCTGCCTCCCATGCATACACACTTCTGAGAGTTGAGCTTAAGGCCTTACCTCCACATCCAGCCTGCTGGTACCCTTGGCTTCTAAAAGGCCTAGGCTCGCTGTTTGACCGAAGTGCTGGGAGAGGAAATTGGAATCTCCCGGCACACAAGACGAGTGCCTCCAAGCTCAATTCACGAATTCCCAGTAATTCTTGTGGTAGACAGTTGCTACATACTAAGTTCCATATGTGAGAAGGTAGCTGAACGCCTTGTCCAAAAGCATCTTACTTTTGAGAGTTGAGCCCACCCTCAGTCCCTCACACTTCCACACTGCCTGCAGAGTGAGTTTCACACGTCTTCACCAGAGACGATTGCCAGAGGCTTCTGAGTACAAGTTAACAATGCAGACCTGGAGGGTATCTCCAGGTGCAGTAGAGTGGTAATCTTGGAACCTCCTGACTCAGAGTACTGCTACCTTCTCACTGCCATAGGAATGCAGCTAGTTGACACCTGGCTTCAAGACATGCTTCCCTGTGAGAGCTGAGGACAGGGCAGAACCTTCCCGCATCCTGCCTGACTGTAGGAGTAGCTGCTAACATCCTTATGTTAGTGGCTGGGAGAGGTTGCGGGAAAAGCATCTGTAGCACTGGGCCAGAACTCCCGTGTATCTGAGTTGAATACAGCGATTTCCAATGGCCTTCTTCAATCACAGTGTGGCTAGGTTCCAACTCCCATGTCCGAGTGGGTAGCAGACATCTGCCTCCCATGCATACACACTTCTGAGAGTTGAGCTTATGGCCTGTACCTCCACATCCAGCCTGCTGATACCCTTGTCTTCTAAAAGGCCTAGGCTCGCTGTTTGACGGAAGTGCTGGCAGAGGTAATTGGAATCACCCGGCACACAATACTAGTGCCTCCAAGCTCAGTTCAGCGATTTCCTAGTAATTCCTGTGGTAGACTGGTGCTACATACTAAGTTCCATACGTGAGAGGGTAGCTGAACGCCTTGTCCAAAACCATCTTACTTCTGAGAGTTGAGCTCAGCCTCAGTCCCTCACAGTTCCACACTGCCTGCAGAGTGAGTTTCACAGGTCTTCAGCAGAGATGTTTGCCAGAGGCTTCTGAGACGCAGGGTAACAATGCAGACCTGGAGGGTATCCCCAGGTGCAGTAGACTGGTAATCTTGGAACCTCCTGACTCAGCATACTGCTACCCTCTCACTGCCATAGGAATGCAGCTAGTTGACAGCTGGCTTCAAGACATGCTTCCCTGTGAGAGCTGAGGACAGGGCAGAACCCTCCCGCATGCTGCCTGACTGTAGGAGTAGCTGCTAACATCCTAATGTTAGTGGCTGGGAGAGGTTGCGGGAAAAGCATGTGTGAGCACTGGGCCTGAACTCCCGTGTATCTGAGTTGAATACAGCGATTTTCAACGACTTTCCTCAACCAGAGTGTAGCTAAGTTCCAAATCCCATGTACGAGCGGGTAGCAGACATCTGCCTCCAATGCATACACACTTCTGAGAGTTGAGCTTAAGGCCTGTACCTCCACATCCGGCCTGCTGGTACCCTTGGCTTCTAAAAGGCCTAGGCTCGCTGTTTGACGGAAGTGCTGGGAGAGGTAATTGGAATCTCCCGGCACACAAGACGAGTGCCTCCAAGCTCAATTCACGATTTCCCAGTAATTCTTGTGGTAGACAGGTGCTACATACTAAGTACCATATGTGAGATGGTAGCTGAACGCCTTGTCCAAAAGCATCTTAGTTCTGAGAGTTGAGCACCCCCTCAGTCCCTCACACTTCCACACTGCCTGCAGAGTGAGTTTCACACGTCTTCACCAGAGACGATTGCCAGAGGCTTCTGAGTACAAGTTAACAATGCAGACCTGCAGGGTATCTCCAGGTGCAGTAGAGTGGTAATCTTGGAACCTCCTGACTCAGAGTACTGCTACCTTCTCACTGCCATAGGAATGCAGCTGGTTGACAGCTGGCTTCAAGACATGCTTCCCTGTGAGAGCTGAGGACAGGGCAGAACCCTCCCGCATCCTGCCTGACTGTAGGAGTAGCTGCTAACATCCTTATGTTAGTGGCTGGGAGAGGTTGCTGGAAAAGCATGTGTAGCACTGGGCCTGAACTCCCGTGTATCTGAGTTGAATACAGCGATTTCCAATGGCATTCTTCAATCACAGTGTAGCTAGGTTCCAACTCCCATGTCCGAGTGGGTAGCAGACATCTGCCTCCCATGCATACACACTTCTGAGAGTTGAGCTTATGGCCTGTACCTCCACATCCAGCCTGCTGGTACCCTTAGCTTCTAAAAGGCCTAGGCCTGCTGTTTGACGGAAGTGCTGGTAGAGGTAATTGGAATCACCCGGCACACAAGACTAGTGCCTCCAAGCTCAGTTCAGCGATTTCCTAGTAATTCCTGTGGTAGACTGGTGCTACATACTAAGTTCCATACGTGAGAGGTTAGCTGAACGCCTTGTCCAAAACCATCTTACTTCTGAGAGTTGAGCTCAGCCTCAGTCCCTCACAGTTCCACACTGCCTGCAGAGTGAGTTTCGCAGGTCTTCAGCAGAGACGTTTGCCAGAGGCTTCTGAGACGCAGGGTAACAATGCAGACCTGGAGGGTATTCCCAGGTGCAGTAGACTGGTAATCTTGGAACCTCCTGACTCAGAATACTGCTACCTTCTCACTGCCATAGGAATGCAGCTAGTTGACAGCTGGCTTCAAGACATGCTTCCCTGTGAGAGCTGAGGACAGGGCAGAACCCTCCCGCATCCTGCCTGACTGTAGGAGTAGCTGCTAACATCCTAATGTTTGTGGCTGGGAGAGGTTGCGGGAAAAGCATGTGTGAGCACTGGGCCTGAACTCCCGTGTATCTGAGTTGAATACAGCGATTTCCAACGACTATCCACAACCAGAGTGTAGCTAGGTTCCAAATCCCATGTACGAGCGGGTAGCAGACATCTGCCTCCCATGCATACACACTTCTGAGAGTTGAGCTTATGGCCTGTACCTCCACATCCAGCCTGCTGGTACCCTTGGCTTCTAAAAGGCCTAGGCTCGCTGTTTGACGGAAGAGCTGGGAGAGGTAATTGGAATCTCCCGGCACACAAGACGAGTGCCTCCAAGCTCAATTCACGATTTCCCAGTAATTCTTGTGGTAGAGAGGTGCTACATACTAAGTTCCATATGTGAGAAGGTAGCTGAACGCCTTGTCCAAAAGCATCTTACTTCTGAGAGTTGAGCACACCCTCAGTCCCTCACACTTCCACACTGCCTGCAGAGTGAGTTTCACACGTCTTCACCAGAGACGATTGCCAGAGGCTTCTGAGTACAAGTTAACAATGCAGACCTGGAGGGTATCTCCAGGTGCAGTAGAGTGGTAATCTTGGAACCTCCTGACTCAGAGTACTGCTACCTTCTCACTGCCATAGAAATGCAGCTAGTTGACAGCTGGCTTCAAGACATGCTTCCCTGTGAGAGCTGAGGACAGGGCAGAACCCTCCCGCATCCTGCCTGACTGCAGGAGTAGCTGCTAACATCCTTATGTTAGTGGCTGGGAGAGGTTGCGGGAAAAGCATGTGTGAGCACTGGGCCTGAACTCCCGTGTATCTGAGTTGAATACAGCGATTTCCAATGGCCTTCTTCAATCACAGTGTAGCTAGGTTCCAACTCCCATGTCCGAGTGGGTAGCAGACATCTGCCTCCCATGCATACACACTTCTGAGAGTTGAGCTTATGGCCTGTACCTCCACATCCAGCCTGCTGGTACCCTTGGCTTCTAAAAGGCCTAGGCTCGCTGTTTGACGGAAGTGCTGGCAGAGGTAATTGGAATCACCCGGCACACAAGACTAGTGCCTCCAAGCTCAGTTCAGCGATTTCCTAGTAATTCCTGTGGTAGACTGGTGCTACATACTAAGTTCCATACGTGAGAGGGTAGCTGAACGCCTTGTCCAAAACCATCTTACTTCTGAGAGTTGAGCTCAGCCTCAGTCCCTCACAGATCCACACTGCCTGCAGAGTGAGTTTCGCAGGTCTTCAGCAGAGACGTTTGCCAGAGGCTTTTGAGACGCAGGGTAACAATGCAGACCTGGAGGGTATCCCCAGGTGCAGTCGACTGGTAATCTTGGAACCTCCTGACTCAGAATACTGCTACCTTCTCACTGCCATAGGAATGCAGCTAGTTGACAGCTGGCTTCAAGACATGCTTCCCTGTGAGAGCTGAGGACAGGGCAGAACCCTCCCGCATGCTGCCTGACTGTAGGAGTAGCTGCTAACATCCTAATGTTAGTGGCTGGGAGAGGTTGCGGGAAAAGCATGTGTGAGCACTGGGCCTGAACTCCCGTGTATCTGAGTTGAATACAGCGATTTCCAACGACTTTCCTCAACCAGAGTGTAGCTAGGTTCCAAATCCCATGTACGAGCGGGTAGCAGACATCTGCCTCCCATGCATACACACTTCTGAGAGTTGAGCTTATGGCCTGTACCTCCACATCCAGCCTGCTGGTACCCTTGGCTTCTAAAAGGCCTAGGCTCGCTGTTTGACGGAAGTGCTGGTAGAGGTAATTGGAATCTCCCGGCACACAAGACGAGTGCCTCCAAGCTCAATTCACGATTTCCCAGTAATTCTTGTGGTAGACAGGTGCTACATACTAAGTTCCATATGTGAGAAGGTAGCTGAACGCCTTGTCCAAAAGCATCTTACTTCTGAGAGTTGAGCACACCCTCAGTCCCTCACACTTCCACACTGCCTGCAGAGTGAGTTTCACACGTCTTCACCAGAGACGATTGCCAGAGGCTTCTGAGTACAAGTTAACAATGCAGACCTGGAGGGTATCTCCAGGTGCAGTAGAGTGGTAATCTTGGAACCTCCTGACTCAGAGTACTGCTACCTTCTCACTGCCATAGGAATGCAGCTAGTTGACAGCTGGCTTCAAGACATGCTTCCCTGAGAGAGCTGAGGACAGGGCAGAACCCTCCCGCATGCTGCCTGACTGTAGGAGTAGCTGCTAACATCCTTATGTTAGTGGCTGGGAGAGGTTGCGGGAAAAGCATGTGTGAGCACTGGGCCTGAACTCCCGTGTATCTGAGTTGAATACAGCGATTTCCAATGGCCTTCTTCAATCACAGTGTAGCTAGGTTCGAACTACCATGTCCGAGCGGGTAGCAGACATCAGCCTCCCATGCATACACACTTCTGAGAGTTGAGCTTATGGCCTGTCCTCCACATCCAGCCTGCTGGTACCCTTGGCTTCTAAAAGGCCTAGGCTCGCTGTTTGACGGAAGTGCTGGGAGAGGTAATTGGAATCACCCGGCACACAAGACTAGTGCCTCCAAGCTCAGTTCAGCGATTTCCTAGTAATTCCTGTGGTAGACTGGTGCTACATACTAAGTTCCATACGTGAGAGGGTAGCTGAACGCCTTGTCCAAAACAATCTTACTTCTGAGAGTTGAGCTCAGCCTCAGTCCCTCACAGTTCCACACTGCCTGCAGAGTGAGTTTCGCAGGTCTTCAGCAGAGACGTTTGCCAGAGGCTTCTGAGACGCAGGGTAACAATGCAGACCTGGAGGGTATCCCCAGGTGCAGTAGACTGGTAATCTTGGAACCTCCTGACTCAGAATACTGCTACCTTCTCACTGCCATAGGAATGCAGCTAGTTGACAGCTGGCTTCAAGACATGCTTCCCTGTGAGAGCTGAGGACAGGGCAGAACCCTCCCGCATCCTGCCTGACTGTAGGAGTAGCTGCTAACATCCTAATGTTAGTGGCTGGGAGAGGTTGCGGGAAAAGCTTGTGTGAGCACTGGGCCTGAACTCCCGTGTATCTGAGTTGAATACAGCGATTTCCAACGACTTTCCTCAACCAGAGTGTAGCTAGGTTCCAAATCCCATGTACGAGCGGGTAGCAGACATCTGCCTCCAATGCATACACACTTCTGAGAGTTGAGCTTAAGGCCTGTACCTCCACATCCGGCCTGCTGGTAGCCTTGGCTTCTAAAAGGCCTAGGCTCGCTGTTTGACGGAAGTGCTGGGAGAGGTAATTGGAATCTCCCGGCACATAAGACGAGTGCCTCCAAGCTAAATTCACGATTTCCCAGTAATTCTTGTGGTAGACAGGTGCTACATACTAAGTACCATATGTGAGAAGGTAGCTGAACGCCTTGTCCAAAAGCATCTTAGTTCTGAGAGTTGAGCACCCCCTCAGTCCCTCACACTTCCACACTGCCTGCAGAGTGAGTTTCACACGTCTTCACCAGAGACGATTGCCAGAGGCTTCTGAGTACAAGTTAACAATGCAGACCTGGAGGGTATCTCCAGGTGCAGTAGAGTGGTAATCTTGGAACCTCCTGACTCAGAGTACTGCTACCTTCTCACTGCCATAGGAATGCAGCTGGTTGACAGCTGGCTTCAAGACATGCTTCCCTGTGAGAGCTGAGGACAGGGCAGAACCCTCCCGCATCCTGCCTGACTGTAGGAGTAGCTGCTAACATCCTTATGTTAGTGGCTGGGAGAGGTTGCTGGAAAAGCATGTGTAGCACTGGGCCTGAACTCCCGTGTATCTGAGTTGAATACAGCGATTTCCAATGGCATTCTTCAATCACAGTGTAGCTAGGTTCCAACTCCCATGTCCGAGTGGGTAGCAGACATCTGCCTCCCATGCATACACACTTCTGAGAGTTGAGCTTATGGCCTGTACCTCCACATCCAGCCTGCTGGTACCCTTAGCTTCTAAAAGGCCTAGGCTCGCTGTTTGACGGAAGTGCTGGGAGAGGTAATTGGAATCACCCGGCACACAACACTAGTGCCTCCAAGCTCAGTTCAGCGATTTCCTAGTAATTCCTGTGGTAGACTGGTGCTACATACTAAGTTCCATACGTGAGAGGTTAGCTGAACGCCTTGTCCAAAACCATCTTACTTCTGAGAGTTGAGCTCAGCCTCAGTCCCTCACAGTTCCACACTGCCTGCAGTGTGAGTTTCGCAGGTCTTCAGCAGAGACGTTTGCCAGAGGCTTCTGAGACGCAGGGTAACAATGCAGACCTGGAGGGTATCCCCAGGTGCAGTAGACTGGTAATCTTGGAACCTCCTGACTCAGAATACTGCTACCTTCTCACTGCCATAGGAATGCAGCTAGTTGACAGCTGGCTTCAAGACATGCTTCCCTGTGAGAGCTGAGGACAGGGCAGAACCCTCCCGCATCCTGCCTGACTGTAGGAGTAGCTGCTAACATCCTAATGTTAGTGGCTGGGAGAGGTTGCGGGTAAAGCATGTGTGAGCACTGGGCCTGAACTCCCGTGTATCTGAGTTGAATACAGCGATTTCCAACGACTTTCCTCAACCAGAGTGTAGCTAGGTTCCAAATCCCATGTACGAGCGGGTAGCAGACATCTGCCTCCCATGCATACACACTTCTGAGAGTTGAGCTTAAGGCCTGTACCTCCACATCCAGCCTGCTGGTACCCTTGGCTTCTAAAAGGCCTAGGCTCGCTGCTTGACGGAAGTGCTGGGAGAGGTAATTGGAATCTCCCGGCACACAAGACGAGTGCCTCCAAGCTCAATTCACGGTTTCCCAGTAATTCTTGTGGTAGACAGGTGCTACATACTAAGTTCCATATGTGAGAAGGTAGCTGAACGCCTTGTCCAAAAGCATCTTACTTCTGAGAGTTGAGCACACCCTCAGCCCCTCACACTTCCACACTGCCTGCAGAGTGAGTTTCACACGTCTTCACCAGGGACGATTGCCAGAGGCTTCTGAGTACAAGTTAACAATGCAGACCTGGAGGGTATCTCCAGGTGCAGTAGAGTGGTAATCTTGGAACCTCCTGACTCAGAGTACTGCTACCTTCTCACTGCCATAGGAATGCAGCTAGTTGACAGCTGGCTTCAAGACATGCTTCCCTGTGAGAGCTGAGGACAGGGCAGGACCCTCCCGCATCCTGCCTGACTGTAGGAGTAGCTGCTAACATCCTTATGTTAGTGGCTGGGAGAGGTTGCGGGAAAAGCATGTGTGAGCGCTGGGCCTGAACTCCCGTGTATCTGAGTTGAATACAGCGATTTCCAATGGCCTTCTTCAATCACAGTGTAGCTAGGTTCCAACTCCCATGTCCGAGTGGGTAGCAGACATCTGCCTCCCATGCATACACACTTCTGAGATTTGAGCTTATGGCCTGTACCTCCACATCCAGCCTGCTGGTACCCTTGGCTTCTAAAAGGCCTAGGCTCGCTGTTTGACGGAAGTGCTGGGAGAGGTAATTTGAATCACCCGGCACACAAGACTAGTGCCTCCAAGCTCAGTTCAGCGATTTCCTAGAAATTCCTGTGGTAGACTGGTGCTACATACTAAGTTCCATACGTGAGAGGGTAGCTGAACGCCTTGTCCAAAACCATCTTACTTCTGAGAGTTGAGCTCAGCCTCAGTCCCTCACAGTTCCACACTGCCTGCAGAGTGAGTTTCACAGGTCTTCAGCAGAGATGTTTGCCAGAGGCTTCTGAGACGCAGGGTAACAATGCAGACCTGGAGGGTATCCCCAGGTGCAGTAGACTGGTAATCTTGGAACCTCCTGACTCAGCATACTGCTACCCTCTCACTGCCATAGGAATGCAGCTAGTTGACAGCTGGCTTCAAGACATGCTTCCCTGTGAGAGCTGAGGACAGGGCAGAACCCTCCCGCATGCTGCCTGACTGTAGGAGTAGCTGCTAACATCCTAATGTTAGTGGCTGGGAGAGGTTGCGGGAAAAGCATGTGTGAGCACTGGGCCTGAACTCCCGTGTATCTGAGTTGAATACAGCGATTTTCAACGACTTTCCTCAACCAGAGTGTAGCTAAGTTCCAAATCCCATGTACGAGCGGGTAGCAGACATCTGCCTCCAATGCATACACACTTCTGAGAGTTGAGCTTAAGGCCTGTACCTCCACATCCGGCCTGCTGGTACCCTTGGCTTCTAAAAGGCCTAGGCTCGCTGTTTGACGGAAGTGCTGGGAGAGGTAATTGGAATCTCCCGGCACACAAGACGAGTGCCTCCAAGCTCAATTCACGATTTCCCAGTAATTCTTGTGGTAGACAGGTGCTACATACTAAGTACCATATGTGAGAAGGTAGCTGAACGCCTTGTCCAAAAGCATCTTAGTTCTGAGAGTTGAGCACCCCCTCAGTCCCTCACACTTCCACACTGCCTGCAGAGTGAGTTTCACACGTCTTCACCAGAGACGATTGCCAGAGGCTTCTGAGTACAAGTTAACAATGCAGACCTGCAGGGTATCTCCAGGTGCAGTAGAGTGGTAATCTTGGAACCTCCTGACTCAGAGTACTGCTACCTTCTCACTGCCATAGGAATGCAGCTGGTTGACAGCTGGCTTCAAGACATGCTTCCCTGTGAGAGCTGAGGACAGGGCAGAACCCTCCCGCATCCTGCCTGACTGTAGGAGTAGCTGCTAACATCCTTATGTTAGTGGCTGGGAGAGGTTGCTGGAAAAGCATGTGTAGCACTGGGCCTGAACTCCCGTGTATCTGAGTTGAATACAGCGATTTCCAATGGCATTCTTCAATCACAGTGTAGCTAGGTTCCAACTCCCATGTCCGAGTGGGTAGCAGACATCTGCCTCCCATGCATACACACTTCTGAGAGTTGAGCTTATGGCCTGTACCTCCACATCCAGCCTGCTGGTACCCTTAGCTTCTAAAAGGCCTAGGCCTGCTGTTTGACGGAAATGCTGGTAGAGGTAATTGGAATCACCCGGCACACAAGACTAGTGCCTCCAAGCTCAGTTCAGCGATTTCCTAGTAATTCCTCTGGTAGACTGGTGCTACATACTAAGTTCCATACGTGAGAGGTTAGCTGAACGCCTTGTCCAAAACCATCTTACTTCTGAGAGTTGAGCTCAGCCTCAGTCCCTCACAGTTCCACACTGCCTGCAGAGTGAGTTTCGCAGGTCTTCAGCAGAGACGTTTGCCAGAGGCTTCTGAGACGCAGGGTAACAATGCAGACCTGGAGGGTATTCCCAGGTGCAGTAGACTGGTAATCTTGGAACCTCCTGACTCAGAATACTGCTACCTTCTCACTGCCATAGGAATGCAGCTAGTTGACAGCTGGCTTCAAGACATGCTTCCCTGTGAGAGCTGAGGACAGGGCAGAACCCTCCCGCATCCTGCCTGACTGTAGGAGTAGCTGCTAACATCCTAATGTTTGTGGCTGGGAGAGGTTGCGGGAAAAGCATGTGTGAGCACTGGGCCTGAACTCCCGTGTATCTGAGTTGAATACAGCGATTTCCAACGACTATCCACAACCAGAGTGTAGCTAGGTTCCAAATCCCATGTACGAGCGGGTAGCAGACATCTGCCTCCCATGCATACACACTTCTGAGAGTTGAGCTTATGGCCTGTACCTCCACATCCAGCCTGCTGGTACCCTTGGCTTCTAAAAGGCCTAGGCTCGCTGTTTGACGGAAGAGCTGGGAGAGGTAATTGGAATCTCCCGGCACACAAGACGAGTGCCTCCAAGCTCAATTCACGATTTCCCAGTAATTCTTGTGGTAGAGAGGTGCTACATACTAAGTTCCATATGTGAGAAGGTAGCTGAACGCCTTGTCCAAAAGCATCTTACTTCTGAGAGTTGAGCACACCCTCAGTCCCTCACACTTCCACACTGCCTGCAGAGTGAGTTTCACACGTCTTCACCAGAGACGATTGCCAGAGGCTTCTGAGTACAAGTTAACAATGCAGACCTGGAGGGTATCTCCAGGTGCAGTAGAGTGGTAATCTTGGAACCTCCTGACTCAGAGTACTGCTACCTTCTCACTGCCATAGAAATGCAGCTAGTTGACAGCTGGCTTCAAGACATGCTTCCCTGTGAGAGCTGAGGACAGGGCAGAACCCTCCCGCATCCTGCCTGACTGCAGGAGTAGCTGCTAACATCCTTATGTTAGTGGCTGGGAGAGTTTGCGGGAAAAGCATGTGTGAGCACTGGGCCTGAACTCCCGTGTATCTGAGTTGAATACAGCGATTTCCAATGGCCTTCTTCAATCACAGTGTAGCTAGGTTCCAACTCCCATGTCCGAGTGGGTAGCAGACATCTGCCTCCCATGCATACACACTTCTGAGAGTTGAGCTTATGGCCTGTACCTCCACATCCAGCCTGCTGGTACCCTTGGCTTCTAAAAGGCCTAGGCTCGCTGTTTGACGGAAGTGCTGGCAGAGGTAATTGGAATCACCCGGCACACAAGACTAGTGCCTCCAAGCTCAGTTCAGCGATTTCCTAGTAATTCCTGTGGTAGACTGGTGCTACATACTAAGTTCCATACGTGAGAGGGTAGCTGAACGCCTTGTCCAAAACCATCTTACTTCTGAGAGTTGAGCTCAGCCTCAGTCCCTCACAGTTCCACACTGCCTGCAGAGTGAGTTTCGCAGGTCTTCAGCAGAGACGTTTGCCAGAGGCTTCTGAGACGCAGGGTAACAATGCAGACCTGGAGGGTATCCCCAGGTGCAGTAGACTGGTAATCTTGGAACCTCCTGACTCAGAATACTGCTACCTTCTCACTGCCATAGGAATGCAGCTAGTTGACAGCTGGCTTCAAGACATGCTTCCCTGTGAGAGCTGAGGACAGGGCAGAACCCTCCCGCATCCTGCCTGACTGTAGGAGTAGCTGCTAACATCCTAATGTTAGTGGCTGGGAGAGGTTGCGGGAAAAGCATGTGTGAGCACTGGGCCTGAACTCCCGTGTATCTGAGTTGAATACAGCGATTTCCAACGACTTTCTTCAACCAGAGTGTAGCTAGGTTCCAAATCCCATGTACGAGCGGGTAGCAGACATCTGCCTCCAATGCATACACACTTCTGAGAGTTGAGCTTAAGGCCTGTACCTCCACATCCGGCCTGCTGGTAGCCTTGGCTTCTAAAAGGCCTAGGCTCGCTGTTTGACGGAAGTGCTGGGAGAGGTAATTGGAATATCCCGGCACACAAGACGAGTGCCTCCAAGCTCAATTCACGATTTCCCAGTAATTCTTGTGGTAGACAGGTGCTACATACTAAGTACCATATGTGAGAAGGTAGCTGAACGCCTTGTCCAAAAGCATCTTAGTTCTGAGAGTTGAGCACCCCCTCAGTCCCTCACACTTCCACACTGCCTGCAGAGTGAGTTTCACACGTCTTCACCAGAGACGATTGCCAGAGGCTTCTGAGTACAAGTTAACAATGCAGACCTGGAGGGTATCTCCAGGTGCAGTAGAGTGGTAATCTTGGAACCTCCTGACTCAGAGTACTGCTACCTTCTCACTGCCATAGGAATGCAGCTGGTTGACAGCTGGCTTCAAGACATGCTTCCCTGTGAGAGCTGAGGACAGGGCAGAACCCTCCCGCATCCTGCCTGACTGTAGGAGTAGCTGCTAACATCCTATGTTAGTGGCTGGGAGAGGTTGCGGGAAAAGCATGTGTAGCACTGGGCCTGAACTCCCGTGTATCTGAGTTGAATACAGCGATTTCCAATGGCATTCTTCAATCACAGTGTAGCTAGGTTCCAACTCCCATGTCCGAGTGGGTAGCAGACATCTGCCTCCCATGCATACACACTTCTGAGAGTTGAGCTTATGGCCTGTACCTCCACATCCAGCCTGCTGGTACCCTTAGCTTCTAAAAGGCCTAGGCTCGCTGTTTGACGGAAGTGCTGGGAGAGGTAATTGGAATCACCCGGCACACAACACTAGTGCCTCCAAGCTCAGTTCAGCGATTTCCTAGTAATTCCTGTGGTAGACTGGTGCTACATACTAAGTTCCATACGTGAGAGGTTAGCTGAACGCCTTGTCCAAAACCATCTTACTTCTGAGAGTTGAGCTCAGCCTCAGTCCCTCACAGTTCCACACTGCCTGCAGAGTGAGTTTCGCAGGTCTTCAGCAGAGACGTTTGCCAGAGGCTTCTGAGACGCAGGGTAACAATGCAGACCTGGAGGGTATCCCCAGGTGCAGTAGACTGGTAATCTTGGAACCTCCTGACTCAGAATACTGCTACCTTCTCACTGTCATAGGAATGCAGCTAGTTGACAGCTGGCTTCAAGACATGCTTCCCTGTGAGAGCTGAGGACAGGGCAGAACCCTCCCGCATCCTGCCTGACTGTACGAGTAGCTGCTAACATCCTAATGTTAGTGGCTGGGAGAGGTTGCGGGAAAAGCATGTGTGAGCACTGGGCCTGAACTCCCGTGTATCTGAGTTGAATACAGCGATTTCCAACGACTTTCCTCAACCAGAGTGTAGCTAGGTTCCAAATCCCATGTACGAGCGGGTAGCAGACATCTGCCTCCCATGCATACACACTTCTGAGAGTTGAGCTTAAGGCCTGTACCTCCACATCCAGCCTGCTGGTACCCTTGGCTTCTAAAAGGCCTAGGCTCGCTGCTTGACGGAAGTGCTGGGAGAGGTAATTGGAATCTCCCGGCACACAAGACGAGTGCCTCCAAGCTCAATTCACGGTTTCCCAGTAATTCTTGTGGTAGACAGGTGCTACATACTAAGTTCCATATGTGAGAAGGTAGCTGAACGCCTTGTCCAAAAGCATCTTACTTCTGAGAGTTGAGCACACCCTCAGCCCCTCACACTTCCACACTGCCTGCAGAGTGAGTTTCACACGTCTTCACCAGGGACGATTGCCAGAGGCTTCTGAGTACAAGTTAACAATGCAGACCTGGAGGGTATCTCCAGGTGCACTAGAGTGGTAATCTTGGAACCTCCTGACTCAGAGTACTGCTACCTTCTCACTGCCATAGAAATGCAGCTAGTTGACAGCTGGCTTCAAGACATGCTTCCCTGTGAGAGCTGAGGACAGGGCAGAACCCTCCCGCATCCTGCCTGACTGTAGGAGTAGCTGCTAACATCCTTATGTTAGTGGCTGGGAGAGGTTGCGGGAAAAGCATGTGTGAGCACTGGGCCTGAACTCCCGTGTATCTGAGTTGAATACAGCGATTTCCAATGGCCTTCTTCAATCACAGTGTAGCTAGGTTCCAACTCCCATGTCCGAGTGGGTAGCAGACATCTGCCTCCCATGCATATACACTTCTGAGAGTTGAGCTTATGGCCTTACCTCCACATCCAGCCTGCTGGTACCCTTGGCTTCTAAAAGGCCTAGGCTCGCTGTTTGACGGAAGTGCTGGGAGAGGTAATTGGAATCACCCGGCACACAAGACTAGTGCCTCCAAGCTCAGTTCAGCGATTTCCTAGTAATTCCTGTGGTAGACTGGTGCTACATACTAAGTTCCATACGTGAGAGGGTTGCTGAACGCCTTGTCCAAAACCATCTTACTTCTGAGAGTTGAGCTCAGCCTCAGTCCCTCACAGTTCCACACTCCCTGCAGAGTGAGTTTCGCAGGTCTTCAGCAGAGACGTTTGCCAGAGGCTTCTGAGACACAGGATAACAATGCAGACCTGGAGGGTATCCCCAGGTGCAGTAGACTGGTAATCTTGGAACCTCCTGACTCAGAATACTGCTACCTTCTCACTGCCATAGGAATGCAGCTAGTTGACAGCTGGCTTCAAGACATGCTTCCCTGTGAGAGCTGAGGACAGGGCAGAACCCTCCCGCATGCTGCCTGACTGTAGGAGTAGCTGCTAACATCCTAATGTTAGTGGCTGGGAGAGGTTGCGGGAAAAGCATGTGTGAGCACTGGGCCTGAACTCCCGTGTATCTGAGTTGAATAGAGCGATTTCCAAAGACTTTCCTCAACCAGCGTGTAGCTAGGTTCCAAATCCCATGTACGAGTGGGTAGCAGACATCTGCCTCCCATGCATACACACTTCTGAGAGTTGAGCTTAAGGCCTGTACCTCCACATCCAGCCTGCTGGTACCCTTGGCTTCTAAAAGGCCTAAGCTCGCTGTTTGAC
Organism: Canis lupus baileyi; assembly: GCF_048164855.1. Classification (NCBI taxonomy): domain Eukaryota; kingdom Metazoa; phylum Chordata; class Mammalia; order Carnivora; family Canidae; genus Canis; species Canis lupus. The sequence goes on along the minus strand of NC_132844.1, from coordinate 74,703,413 downwards.
GGAAGTGCTGGGAGAGGTAATTGGAATCTCCCGGCACACAAGACGAGTGCCTCCAAGCTCAATTCACGATTTCCCAGTAATTCTTGTGGTAGACAGGTGCTACATACAAAGTTCCATATGTGAGAAGGTAGCTGAACGCCTTGTCCAAAAGCATCTTACTTCTGAGAGTTGAGCCCACCCTCAGTCCCTCACACTTCCACTCTGCCTGCAGAGTGAGTTTCATACGTCTTCACCAGAGACGATTGCCAGAGGCTTCTGAGTACAAGTTAACAATGCAGACCTGGAGGGTATCTCCAGGTACAGTAGAGTGGTAATCTTGGAACCTCCTGACTCAGAGTACTGCTACCTTCTCACTGCCATAGGAATGCAGCTAGTTGACAGCTGGCTTCAAGACATGCTTCCCTGTGAGAGCTGAGGACAGGGCAGAACCCTCCCGCATCCTGTCTGACTGTAGGAATAGCTGCTAACATCCTTATGTTAGTGGCTGGGAGAGGTTGCGGGAAAAGCATGTGTGAGCACTGGGCCTGAACTCCCGTGTATCTGAGTTGAATACAGCGATTTCCAATGGCCTTCTTCAATCACAGTGTACCTAGGTTCCAACTCCCATGTCCGAGTGGGTAGCAGACATCTGCCTCCCATGCATACACACTTCTGAGAGTTGAGCTTATGGCCTGTACCTCCACATCCAGCCTGCTGGTACCCTTGGCTTCTAAAAGGCCTAGGCTCGCTGTTTGACGGAAGTGCTGGGAGAGGTAATTGGAATCACCCGGCACACAAGACTAGTGCCTCCAAGCTCAGTTCAGCGATTTCCTAGTAATTCCTGTGGTAGACTGGTGCTACATACTAAGTTCCATACGTGAGAGGGTAGCTGAACGCCTTGTCCAAAACCATCTTACTTCTGAGAGTTGAGCTCAGCCTCAGTCCCTCACAGTTCCACACTGCCTGCAGAGTGAGTTTCGCAGGTCTTCAGCAGAGACGTTTGCCAGAGGCTTCTGAGACGCAGGGTAACAATGCAGACCTGGAGGGTATCCCCAGGTGCAGTCGACTGGTAATCTTGGAACCTCCTGACTCAGAATACTGCTACCTTCTCACTGCCATAGGAATGCAGCTAGTTGACAGCTGGCTTCAAGACATGCTTCCCTGTGAGAGCTGAGGACAGGGCAGAACCCTCCCGCATGCTGCCTGACTGTAGGAGTAGTTGCTAACATCCTAATGTTAGTGGGTGGGAGAGGTTGCGGGAAAAGCATGTGTGAGCACTGGGCCTGAACTCCCGTGTATCTGAGTTGAATACAGCGATTTCCAACGGCTTTCCTCAACCAGAGTGTAGCTAGGTTCCAAATCCCATGTACGAGCGGGTAGCAGACATCTGCCTCCCATGCATACACACTTCTGAGAGTTGAGCTTAAGGCCTGTACCTCCACATCCAACCTGCTGGTACCCTTGGCTTCTAAAAGGCCTAGGCTCGCTGTTTGACGGAAGTGCTGGGAGAGGTAATTGGAATCTCCCGGCACACAAGACGAGTGTCTCCAAGCTCAATTCACGATTTCCCAGTAATTCTTGTGGTAGACAGGTGCTACATACTAAGTTCCATATGTGAGAAGGTAGCTGAACGCCTTGTCCAAAAGCATCTTACTTCTGAGAGTTGAGCCCACCCTCAGTCCCTCACACTTCCACACTGCCTGCAGAGTTATTTTCACACGTCTTCACCAGAGACAATTGCCAGAGGCTTCTGAGTACAAGTTAACAATGCAGACCTGGAGGGTATCTCCAGGTACAGTAGAGTGGTAATCTTGGAACCTCCTGACTCAGAGTACTGCTACCTTCTCACTGCCATAGGAATGCAGCTAGTTGACAGCTGGCTTCAAGACATGCTTCCCTGTGAGAGCTGAGGACAGGGCAGAACCCTCCCGCATCCTGCCTGACTGTAGGAGTAGCTGCTAACATCCTTATGTTAGTGGCTGGGAGAGGTTGCGGGAAAAGCATGTGTGAGCACTGGGCCTGAACTCCCGTGTATCTGAGTTGAATACAGCGATTTCCAATGGCCTTCTTCAATCACAGTGTAGCTAGGTTCCAACTCCCATGTCCGAGTGGGTAGCAGACATCTGCCTCCCATGCATATACACTTCTGAGAGTTGAGCTTATGGCCTGTACCTCCACATCCAGCCTGCTGGTACCCTTGGCTTCTAAAAGGCCTAGGCTCGCTGTTTGCCGGAAGTGCTGGGAGAGGTAATTGGAATCTCCCGGCACACAAGACGAGTGCCTCCAAGTTCAATTCACGATTTCCCAGTAATTCTTGTGGTAGACAAGTGCTACATACTAAGTTCCATATGTGAGAAGGTATCTGAACGCCTTGTCCAAAAGCATCTTACTTCTGAGAGTTGAGCCCACCCTCAGTCCCTCACACTTCCACACTGCCTGCAGAGTGAGTTTCACACGTCTTCACCAGAGACGATTGCCAGAGACTTCTGAGTACAAGTTAACAATGCAGACCTGGAGGGTATCTCCAGGTACAGTAGAGTGGTAATCTTGGAACCTCCTGACTCAGAGTACTGCTACCTTCTCACTGCCATAGGAATGCAGCTCGTTGACAGCTGGCTTCAAGACATGCTTCCCTGTGAGAGCTGAGGACAGGGCAGAACCCTCCCGCATCCTGCCTGACTGTAGGAGTAGCTGCTAACATCCTTATATTAGTGGCTGGGAGAGGTTGCGGGAAAAGCATGTGTGAGCACTGGGCCTGAACTCCCGTGTATCTGAGTTGAATACAGCGATTTCCAATGGCCTTCTTCAATCACAGTGTAGCTAGGTTCCAACTCCCATGTCCGAGTGGGTAGCAGACATCTGCCTCCCATGCATACACACTTCTGAGAGTTGAGCTTATGGCCTGTACCTCCACATCCAGCCTGCTGGTACCCTTGGCTTCTAAAAGGCCTAGGCTCGCTGTTTGACGGAAGTGCTGGGAGAGGTAATTGGAATCACCCGGCACACAAGACTAGTGCCTCCAAGCTCAGTTCAGCGATTTCCTAGTAATTCCTGTGGTAGACTGGTGCTACATACTAAGTTCCATACGTGAGAGGGTAGCTGAACGCCTTGTCCAAAACCATCTTACTTCTGAGAATTGAGCTCAGCCTCAGTCCCTCACAGTTCCACACTGCCTGCAGAGTGAGTTTCGCAGGTCTTCAGCAGAGACGTTTGCCAGAGGCTTCTGAGACGCAGGGTAACAATGCAGACCTGGAGGGTATCCCCAGGTGCAGTCGACTGGTAATCTTGGAACCTCCTGACTCAGAATACTGCTACCTTCTCACTGCCATAGGAATGCAGCTAGTTGACAGCTGGCTTCAAGACATGCTTCCCTGTGAGAGCTGAGGACAGGGCAGAACCCTCCCGCATGCTGCCTGACTGTAGGAGTAGTTGCTAACATCCTAATGTTAGTGGGTGGGAGAGGTTGCGGGAAAAGCATGTGTGAGCACTGGGCCTGAACTCCCGTGTATCTGAGTTGAATACAGCGATTTCCAACGGCTTTCCTCAACCAGAGTGTAGCTAGGTTCCAAATCCCATGTACGAGCGGGTAGCAGACATCTGCCTCCCATGCATACACACTTCTGAGAGTTGAGCTTAAGGCCTGTACCTCCACATCCACCCTGCTGGTACCCTTGGCTTCTAAAAGGCCTAGGCTCGCTGTTTGACGGAAGTGCTGGGAGAGGTAATTGGAATCTCCCGGCACACAAGACGAGTGTCTCCAAGCTCAATTCACGATTTCCCAGTAATTCTTGTGGTAGACAGGTGCTACATACTAAGTTCCATATGTGAGAAGGTAGCTGAACGCCTTGTCCAAAAGCATCTTAGTTCTGAGAGTTGAGCACCCCCTCAGTCCCTCACACTTCCACACTGCCTGCAGAGTGAGTTTCACACGTCTTCACCAGAGACGATTGCCAGAGGCTTCTGAGTACAAGTTAACAATGCAGACCTGGAGGGTATCTCCAGGTGCAGTAGAGTGGTAATCTTGGAACCTCCTGACTCAGAGTACTGCTACCTTCTCACTGCCATAGGAATGCAGCTGGTTGACAGCTGGCTTCAAGACATGCTTCCCTGTGAGAGCTGAGGACAGGGCAGAACCCTCCCGCATCCTGCCTGACTGTAGGAGTAGCTGCTAACATCCTATGTTAGTGGCTGGGAGAGGTTGCGGGAAAAGCATGTGTAGCACTGGGCCTGAACTCCCGTGTATCTGAGTTGAATACAGCGATTTCCAATGGCATTCTTCAATCACAGTGTAGCTAGGTTCCAACTCCCATGTCCGAGTGGGTAGCAGACATCTGCCTCCCATGCATACACACTTCTGAGAGTTGAGCTTATGGCCTGTACCTCCACATCCAGCCTGCTGGTACCCTTAGCTTCTAAAAGGCCTAGGCTCGCTGTTTGACGGAAGTGCTGGGAGAGGTAATTGGAATCACCCGGCACACAACACTAGTGCCTCCAAGCTCAGTTCAGCGATTTCCTAGTAATTCCTGTGGTAGACTGGTGCTACATACTAAGTTCCATACGTGAGAGGTTAGCTGAACGCCTTGTCCAAAACCATCTTACTTCTGAGAGTTGAGCTCAGCCTCAGTCCCTCACAGTTCCACACTGCCTGCAGAGTGAGTTTCGCAGGTCTTCAGCAGAGACGTTTGCCAGAGGCTTCTGAGACGCAGGGTAACAATGCAGACCTGGAGGGTATCCCCAGGTGCAGTAGACTGGTAATCTTGGAACCTCCTGACTCAGAATACTGCTACCTTCTCACTGTCATAGGAATGCAGCTAGTTGACAGCTGGCTTCAAGACATGCTTCCCTGTGAGAGCTGAGGACAGGGCAGAACCCTCCCGCATCCTGCCTGACTGTACGAGTAGCTGCTAACATCCTAATGTTAGTGGCTGGGAGAGGTTGCGGGAAAAGCATGTGTGAGCACTGGGCCTGAACTCCCGTGTATCTGAGTTGAATACAGCGATTTCCAACGACTTTCCTCAACCAGAGTGTAGCTAGGTTCCAAATCCCATGTACGAGCGGGTAGCAGACATCTGCCTCCCATGCATACACACTTCTGAGAGTTGAGCTTAAGGCCTGTACCTCCACATCCAGCCTGCTGGTACCCTTGGCTTCTAAAAGGCCTAGGCTCGCTGCTTGACGGAAGTGCTGGGAGAGGTAATTGGAATCTCCCGGCACACAAGACGAGTGCCTCCAAGCTCAATTCACGGTTTCCCAGTAATTCTTGTGGTAGACAGGTGCTACATACTAAGTTCCATATGTGAGAAGGTAGCTGAACGCCTTGTCCAAAAGCATCTTACTTCTGAGAGTTGAGCACACCCTCAGCCCCTCACACTTCCACACTGCCTGCAGAGTGAGTTTCACACGTCTTCACCAGGGACGATTGCCAGAGGCTTCTGAGTACAAGTTAACAATGCAGACCTGGAGGGTATCTCCAGGTGCACTAGAGTGGTAATCTTGGAACCTCCTGACTCAGAGTACTGCTACCTTCTCACTGCCATAGAAATGCAGCTAGTTGACAGCTGGCTTCAAGACATGCTTCCCTGTGAGAGCTGAGGACAGGGCAGAACCCTCCCGCATCCTGCCTGACTGTAGGAGTAGCTGCTAACATCCTTATGTTAGTGGCTGGGAGAGGTTGCGGGAAAAGCATGTGTGAGCACTGGGCCTGAACTCCCGTGTATCTGAGTTGAATACAGCGATTTCCAATGGCCTTCTTCAATCACAGTGTAGCTAGGTTCCAACTCCCATGTCCGAGTGGGTAGCAGACATCTGCCTCCCATGCATATACACTTCTGAGAGTTGAGCTTATGGCCTTACCTCCACATCCAGCCTGCTGGTACCCTTGGCTTCTAAAAGGCCTAGGCTCGCTGTTTGACGGAAGTGCTGGGAGAGGTAATTGGAATCACCCGGCACACAAGACTAGTGCCTCCAAGCTCAGTTCAGCGATTTCCTAGTAATTCCTGTGGTAGACTGGTGCTACATACTAAGTTCCATACGTGAGAGGGTTGCTGAACGCCTTGTCCAAAACCATCTTACTTCTGAGAGTTGAGCTCAGCCTCAGTCCCTCACAGTTCCACACTCCCTGCAGAGTGAGTTTCGCAGGTCTTCAGCAGAGACGTTTGCCAGAGGCTTCTGAGACACAGGATAACAATGCAGACCTGGAGGGTATCCCCAGGTGCAGTAGACTGGTAATCTTGGAACCTCCTGACTCAGAATACTGCTACCTTCTCACTGCCATAGGAATGCAGCTAGTTGACAGCTGGCTTCAAGACATGCTTCCCTGTGAGAGCTGAGGACAGGGCAGAACCCTCCCGCATGCTGCCTGACTGTAGGAGTAGCTGCTAACATCCTAATGTTAGTGGCTGGGAGAGGTTGCGGGAAAAGCATGTGTGAGCACTGGGCCTGAACTCCCGTGTATCTGAGTTGAATAGAGCGATTTCCAAAGACTTTCCTCAACCAGCGTGTAGCTAGGTTCCAAATCCCATGTACGAGTGGGTAGCAGACATCTGCCTCCCATGCATACACACTTCTGAGAGTTGAGCTTAAGGCCTGTACCTCCACATCCAGCCTGCTGGTACCCTTGGCTTCTAAAAGGCCTAAGCTCGCTGTTTGACGGAAGTGCTGGGAGAGGTAATTGGAATCTCCCGGCACACAAGACGAGTGCCTCCAAGCTCAATTCACGATTTCCCAGTAATTCTTGTGGTAGACAGGTGCTACATACAAAGTTCCATATGTGAGAAGGTAGCTGAACGCCTTGTCCAAAAGCATCTTACTTCTGAGAGTTGAGCCCACCCTCAGTCCCTCACACTTCCACTCTGCCTGCAGAGTGAGTTTCATACGTCTTCACCAGAGACGATTGCCAGAGGCTTCTGAGTACAAGTTAACAATGCAGACCTGGAGGGTATCTCCAGGTACAGTAGAGTGGTAATCTTGGAACCTCCTGACTCAGAGTACTGCTACCTTCTCACTGCCATAGGAATGCAGCTAGTTGACAGCTGGCTTCAAGACATGCTTCCCTGTGAGAGCTGAGGACAGGGCAGAACCCTCCCGCATCCTGTCTGACTGTAGGAATAGCTGCTAACATCCTTATGTTAGTGGCTGGGAGAGGTTGCGGGAAAAGCATGTGTGAGCACTGGGCCTGAACTCCCGTGTATCTGAGTTGAATACAGCGATTTCCAATGGCCTTCTTCAATCACAGTGTACCTAGGTTCCAACTCCCATGTCCGAGTGGGTAGCAGACATCTGCCTCCCATGCATACACACTTCTGAGAGTTGAGCTTATGGCCTGTACCTCCACATCCAGCCTGCTGGTACCCTTGGCTTCTAAAAGGCCTAGGCTCGCTGTTTGACGGAAGTGCTGGGAGAGGTAATTGGAATCACCCGGCACACAAGACTAGTGCCTCCAAGCTCAGTTCAGCGATTTCCTAGTAATTCCTGTGGTAGACTGGTGCTACATACTAAGTTCCATACGTGAGAGGGTAGCTGAACGCCTTGTCCAAAACCATCTTACTTCTGAGAGTTGAGCTCAGCCTCAGTCCCTCACAGTTCCACACTGCCTGCAGAGTGAGTTTCGCAGGTCTTCAGCAGAGACGTTTGCCAGAGGCTTCTGAGACGCAGGGTAACAATGCAGACCTGGAGGGTATCCCCAGGTGCAGTCGACTGGTAATCTTGGAACCTCCTGACTCAGAATACTGCTACCTTCTCACTGCCATAGGAATGCAGCTAGTTGACAGCTGGCTTCAAGACATGCTTCCCTGTGAGAGCTGAGGACAGGGCAGAACCCTCCCGCATGCTGCCTGACTGTAGGAGTAGTTGCTAACATCCTAATGTTAGTGGGTGGGAGAGGTTGCGGGAAAAGCATGTGTGAGCACTGGGCCTGAACTCCCGTGTATCTGAGTTGAATACAGCGATTTCCAACGGCTTTCCTCAACCAGAGTGTAGCTAGGTTCCAAATCCCATGTACGAGCGGGTAGCAGACATCTGCCTCCCATGCATACACACTTCTGAGAGTTGAGCTTAAGGCCTGTACCTCCACATCCAACCTGCTGGTACCCTTGGCTTCTAAAAGGCCTAGGCTCGCTGTTTGACGGAAGTGCTGGGAGAGGTAATTGGAATCTCCCGGCACACAAGACGAGTGTCTCCAAGCTCAATTCACGATTTCCCAGTAATTCTTGTGGTAGACAGGTGCTACATACTAAGTTCCATATGTGAGAAGGTAGCTGAACGCCTTGTCCAAAAGCATCTTACTTCTGAGAGTTGAGCCCACCCTCAGTCCCTCACACTTCCACACTGCCTGCAGAGTTATTTTCACACGTCTTCACCAGAGACAATTGCCAGAGGCTTCTGAGTACAAGTTAACAATGCAGACCTGGAGGGTATCTCCAGGTACAGTAGAGTGGTAATCTTGGAACCTCCTGACTCAGAGTACTGCTACCTTCTCACTGCCATAGGAATGCAGCTAGTTGACAGCTGGCTTCAAGACATGCTTCCCTGTGAGAGCTGAGGACAGGGCAGAACCCTCCCGCATCCTGCCTGACTGTAGGAGTAGCTGCTAACATCCTTATGTTAGTGGCTGGGAGAGGTTGCGGGAAAAGCATGTGTGAGCACTGGGCCTGAACTCCCGTGTATCTGAGTTGAATACAGCGATTTCCAATGGCCTTCTTCAATCACAGTGTAGCTAGGTTCCAACTCCCATGTCCGAGTGGGTAGCAGACATCTGCCTCCCATGCATATACACTTCTGAGAGTTGAGCTTATGGCCTGTACCTCCACATCCAGCCTGCTGGTACCCTTGGCTTCTAAAAGGCCTAGGCTCGCTGTTTGCCGGAAGTGCTGGGAGAGGTAATTGGAATCTCCCGGCACACAAGACGAGTGCCTCCAAGTTCAATTCACGATTTCCCAGTAATTCTTGTGGTAGACAAGTGCTACATACTAAGTTCCATATGTGAGAAGGTATCTGAACGCCTTGTCCAAAAGCATCTTACTTCTGAGAGTTGAGCCCACCCTCAGTCCCTCACACTTCCACACTGCCTGCAGAGTGAGTTTCACACGTCTTCACCAGAGACGATTGCCAGAGACTTCTGAGTACAAGTTAACAATGCAGACCTGGAGGGTATCTCCAGGTACAGTAGAGTGGTAATCTTGGAACCTCCTGACTCAGAGTACTGCTACCTTCTCACTGCCATAGGAATGCAGCTCGTTGACAGCTGGCTTCAAGACATGCTTCCCTGTGAGAGCTGAGGACAGGGCAGAACCCTCCCGCATCCTGCCTGACTGTAGGAGTAGCTGCTAACATCCTTATATTAGTGGCTGGGAGAGGTTGCGGGAAAAGCATGTGTGAGCACTGGGCCTGAACTCCCGTGTATCTGAGTTGAATACAGCGATTTCCAATGGCCTTCTTCAATCACAGTGTAGCTAGGTTCCAACTCCCATGTCCGAGTGGGTAGCAGACATCTGCCTCCCATGCATACACACTTCTGAGAGTTGAGCTTATGGCCTGTACCTCCACATCCAGCCTGCTGGTACCCTTGGCTTCTAAAAGGCCTAGGCTCGCTGTTTGACGGAAGTGCTGGGAGAGGTAATTGGAATCACCCGGCACACAAGACTAGTGCCTCCAAGCTCAGTTCAGCGATTTCCTAGTAATTCCTGTGGTAGACTGGTGCTACATACTAAGTTCCATACGTGAGAGGGTAGCTGAACGCCTTGTCCAAAACCATCTTACTTCTGAGAATTGAGCTCAGCCTCAGTCCCTCACAGTTCCACACTGCCTGCAGAGTGAGTTTCGCAGGTCTTCAGCAGAGACGTTTGCCAGAGGCTTCTGAGACGCAGGGTAACAATGCAGACCTGGAGGGTATCCCCAGGTGCAGTCGACTGGTAATCTTGGAACCTCCTGACTCAGAATACTGCTACCTTCTCACTGCCATAGGAATGCAGCTAGTTGACAGCTGGCTTCAAGACATGCTTACCTGTGAGAGCTGAGGACAGGGCAGAACCCTCCCGCATGCTGCCTGACTGTAGGAGTAGTTGCTAACATCCTAATGTTAGTGGGTGGGAGAGGTTGCGGGAAAAGCATGTGTGAGCACTGGGCCTGAACTCCCGTGTATCTGAGTTGAATACAGCGATTTCCAACGGCTTTCCTCAACCAGAGTGTAGCTAGGTTCCAAATCCCATGTACGAGCGGGTAGCAGACATCTGCCTCCCATGCATACACACTTCTGAGAGTTGAGCTTAAGGCCTGTACCTCCACATCCAACCTGCTGGTACCCTTGGCTTCTAAAAGGCCTAGGCTCGCTGTTTGACGGAAGTGCTGGGAGAGGTAATTGGAATCTCCCGGCACACAAGACGAGTGTCTCCAAGCTCAATTCACGATTTCCCAGTAATTCTTGTGGTAGACAGGTGCTACATACTAAGTTCCATATGTGAGAAGGTAGCTGAACGCCTTGTCCAAAAGCATCTTACTTCTGAGAGTTGAGCCCACCCTCAGTCCCTCACACTTCCACACTGCCTGCAGAGTTATTTTCACACGTCTTCACCAGAGACGATTGCCAGAGGCTTCTGAGTACAAGTTAACAATGCAGACCTGGAGGGTATCTCCAGGTACAGTAGAGTGGTAATCTTGGAACCTCCTGACTCAGAGTACTGCTACCTTCTCACTGCCATAGGAATGCAGCTAGTTGACAGCTGGCTTCAAGACATGCTTCCCTGTGAGAGCTGAGGACAGGGCAGAACCCTCCCGCATCCTGCCTGACTGTAGGAGTAGCTGCTAACATCCTTATGTTAGTGGCTGGGAGAGGTTGCGGGAAAAGCATGTGTGAGCACTGGGCCTGAACTCCCGTGTATCTGAGTTGAATACAGCGATTTCCAATGGCCTTCTTCAATCACAGTGTAGCTAGGTTCCAACTCCCATGTCCGAGTGGGTAGCAGACATCTGCCTCCCATGCATATACACTTCTGAGAGTTGAGCTTATGGCCTGTACCTCCACATCCAGCCTGCTGGTACCCTTGGCTTCTAAAAGGCCTAGGCTCGCTGTTTGCCGGAAGTGCTGGGAGAGGTAATTGGAATCTCCCGGCACACAAGACGAGTGCCTCCAAGCTCAATTCACGATTTCCCAGTAATTCTTGTGGTAGACAAGTGCTACATACTAAGTTCCATATGTGAGAAGGTATCTGAACTCCTTGTCCAAAAGCATCTTACTTCTGAGAGTTGAGCCCACCCTCAGTCCCTCACACTTCCACACTGCCTGCAGAGTGAGTTTCACACGTCTTCACCAGAGACGATTGCCAGAGACTTCTGAGTACAAGTTAACAATGCAGACCTGGAGGGTATCTCCAGGTACAGTAGAGTGGTAATCTTGGAACCTCCTGACTCAGAGTACTGCTACCTTCTCACTGCCATAGGAATGCAGCTCGTTGACAGCTGGCTTCAAGACATGCTTCCCTGTGAGAGCTGAGGACAGGGCAGAACCCTCCCGCATCCTGCCTGACTGTAGGAGTAGCTGCTAACATCCTTATATTAGTGGCTGGGAGAGGTTGCGGGAAAAGCATGTGTGAGCACTGGGTCTGAACTCCCGTGTATCTGAGTTGAATACAGCGATTTCCAATGGCCTTCTTCAATCACAGTGTAGCTAGGTTCCAACTCCCATGTCCGAGTGGGTAGCAGACATCTGCCTCCCACGCATACACACTTCTGAGAGTTGAGCTTAAGGCCTTACCTCCACATCCAGCCTGCTGGTAGCCTTGGCTTCTAAAAGGCCTAGGCTCGCTGTTTGACGGAAGTGCTGGGAGAGGTAATTGGAATCTCCCGGCACACAAGACGAGTGCCTCCAAGCTCAATTCACGATTTCCCAGTAATTCTTGTTGTAGACAGGTGCTACATACTAAGTTCCATATGTGAGAAGGTAGCTGAACGCCTTGTCCAAAAGCATCTTACTTCTGAGAGTTGATCACACCCTCAGTCCCTCACACTTCCACACTGCCTGCAGAGTGAGTTTCACATGTCTTCACCAGAGACGATTGCCAGAGGCTTCTGAGTACAAGTTAACAATGCAGACCTGGAGGGTATCTCCAGGTACAGTAGAGTGGTAATCTTGGAACCTCCTGACTCAGAGTACTGCTACCTTCTCACTGCCATAGAAATGCAGCTAGTTGACAGCTGGCTTCAAGACATGCTTCCCTGTGAGAGCTGAGGACAGGGCAGAACCCTCCCGCATCCTGTCTGACTGTAGGAATAGCTGCTAACATCCTTATGTTAGTGGCTGAGAGAGGTTGCGGGAAAAGCATGTGTGAGCACTGGGCCTGAACTCCCGTGTATCTGAGTTGAATACAGCGATTTCCAATGGCCTTCTTCAATCACAGTGTAGCTAGGTTCCAACTCCCATGTCCGAGTGGGTAGCAGACATCTGCCTCCCATGCATACACACTTCTGAGAGTTGAGCTTATGGCCTGTACCTCCACATCCAGCCTGCTGGTACCCTTGGCTTCTAAAAGGCCTAGGCTCGCTGTTTGACGGAAGTGCTGGGAGAGGTAATTGGAATCACCCGGCACACAAGACTAGTGCCTCCAAGCTCAGTTCAGCGATTTCCTAGTAATTCCTGTGGTAGACTGGTGCTACATACTAAGTTCCATACGTGAGAGGGTAGCTGAACGCCTTGTCCAAAACCATCTTACTTCTGAGAGTTGAGCTCAGCCTCAGTCCCTCACAGTTCCACACTGCCTGCAGAGTGTGTTTCGCAGGTCTTCAGCAGAGACGTTTGCCAGAGGCTTCTGAGACGCAGGGTAACAATGCAGACCTGGAGGGTATCCCCAGGTGCAGTCGACTGGTAATCTTGGAACCTCCTGACTCAGAATACTGCTACCTTCTCACTGCCATAGGAATGCAGCTAGTTGACAGCTGGCTTCAAGACATGCTTCCCTGTGAGAGCTGAGGACAGGGCAGAACCCTCCCGCATGCTGCCTGACTGTAGGAGTAGTTGCTAACATCCTAATGTTAGTGGGTGGGAGAGGTTGCGGGAAAAGCATGTGTGAGCACTGGGCCTGAACTCCCGTGTATCTGAGTTGAATACAGCGATTTCCAACGGCTTTCCTCAACCAGAGTGTAGCTAGGTTCCAAATCCCATGTACGAGCGGGTAGCAGACATCTGCCTCCCATGCATACACACTTCTGAGAGTTGAGCTTAAGGCCTGTACCTACACATCCAACCTGCTGGTACCCTTGGCTTCTAAAAGGCCTAGGCTCGCTGTTTGACGGAAGTGCTGGGAGAGGTAATTGGAATCTCCCGGCACACAAGACGAGTGTCTCCAAGCTCAATTCACGATTTCCCAGTAATTCTTGTGGTAGACAGGTGCTACATACTAAGTTCCATATGTGAGAAGGTAGCTGAACGCCTTGTCCAAAAGCATCTTACTTCTGAGAGTTGAGCCCACCCTCAGTCCCTCACACTTCCACACTGCCTGCAGAGTTATTTTCACACGTCTTCACCAGAGACGATTGCCAGAGGCTTCTGAGTACAAGTTAACAATGCAGACCTGGAGGGTATCTCCAGGTACAATAGAGTGGTAATCTTGGAACCTCCTGACTCAGAGTACTGCTACCTTCTCACTGCCATAGGAATGCAGCTAGTTGACAGCTGGCTTCAAGACATGCTTCCCTGTGAGAGCTGAGGACAGGGCAGAACCCTCCCGCATCCTGCCTGACTGTAGGAGTAGCTGCTAACATCCTTATGTTAGTGGCTGGGAGAGGTTGCGGGAAAAGCATGTGTGAGCACTGGGCCTGAACTCCCGTGTATCTGAGTTGAATACAGCGATTTCCAATGGCCTTCTTCAATCACAGTGTAGCTAGGTTCCAACTCCCATGTCCGAGTGGGTAGCAGACATCTGCCTCCCATGCATATACACTTCTGAGAGTTGAGCTTATGGCCTGTACCTCCACATCCAGCCTGCTGGTACCCTTGGCTTCTAAAAGGCCTAGGCTCGCTGTTTGCCGGAAGTGCTGGGAGAGGTAATTGGAATCTCCCGGCACACAAGACGAGTGCCTCCAAGTTCAATTCACGATTTCCCAGTAATTCTTGTGGTAGACAAGTGCTACATACTAAGTTCCATATGTGAGAAGGTATCTGAACTCCTTGTCCAAAAGCATCTTACTTCTGAGAGTTGAGCCCACCCTCAGTCCCTCACACTTCCACACTGCCTGCAGAGTGAGTTTCACACGTCTTCACCAGAGACGATTGCCAGAGACTTCTGAGTACAAGTTAACAATGCAGACCTGGAGGGTATCTCCAGGTACAGTAGAGTGGTAATCTTGGAACCTCCTGACTCAGAGTACTGCTACCTTCTCACTGCCATAGGAATGCAGCTCGTTGACAGCTGGCTTCAAGACATGCTTCCCTGTGAGAGCTGAGGACAGGGCAGAACCCTCCCGCATCCTGCCTGACTGTAGGAGTAGCTGCTAACATCCTTATATTAGTGGCTGGGAGAGGTTGCGGGAAAAGCATGTGTGAGCACTGGGCCTGAACTCCCGTGTATCTGAGTTGAATACAGCGATTTCCAATGGCCTTCTTCAATCACAGTGTAGCTAGGTTCCAACTCCCATGTCCGAGTGGGTAGCAGACATCTGCCTCCCATGCATACACACTTCTGAGAGTTGAGCTTATGGCCTGTACCTCCACATCCAGCCTGCTGGTACCCTTGGCTTCTAAAAGGCCTAGGCTCGCTGTTTGACGGAAGTGCTGGGAGAGGTAATTGGAATCACCCGGCACACAAGACTAGTGCCTCCAAGCTCAGTTCAGCGATTTCCTAGTAATTCCTGTGGTAGACTGGTGCTACATACTAAGTTCCATACGTGAGAGGGTAGCTGAACGCCTTGTCCAAAACCATCTTACTTCTGAGAGGTGAGCTCAGCCTCAGTCCCTCACAGTTCCACACTGCCTGCAGAGTGAGTTTCGCAGGTCTTCAGCAGAGACGTTTGCCAGAGGCTTCTGAGACGCAGGGTAACAATGCAGACCTGGAGGGTATCCCCAGGTGCAGTCGACTGGTAATCTTGGAACCTCCTGACTCAGAATACTGCTACCTTCTCACTGCCATAGGAATGCAGCTAGTTGACAGCTGGCTTCAAGACATGCTTCCCTGTGAGAGCTGAGGACAGGGCAGAACCCTCCCGCATGCTGCCTGACTGTAGGAGTAGTTGCTAACATCCTAATGTTAGTGGGTGGGAGAGGTTGCGGGAAAAGCATGTGTGAGCACTGGGCCTGAACTCCCGTGTATCTGAGTTGAATACAGCGATTTCCAACGGCTTTCCTCAACCAGAGTGTAGCTAGGTTCCAAATCCCATGTACGAGCGGGTAGCAGACATCTGCCTCCCATGCATACACACTTCTGAGAGTTGAGCTTAAGGCCTGTACCTCCACATCCAACCTGCTGGTACCCTTGGCTTCTAAAAGGCCTAGGCTCGCTGTTTGACGGAAGTGCTGGGAGAGGTAATTGGAATCTCCCGGCACACAAGACGAGTGCCTCCAAGCTCAATTCACGATTTCCCAGTAATTCTTGTGGTAGACAAGTGCTACATACTAAGTTCCATATGTGAGAAGGTATCTGAACGCCTTGTCCAAAAGCATCTTACTTCTGAGAGTTGAGCCCACCCTCAGTCCCTCACACTTCCACACTGCCTGCAGAGTGAGTTTCACACGTCTTCACCAGAGACGATTGCCAGAGACTTCTGAGTACAAGTTAACAATGCAGACCTGGAGGGTATCTCCAGGTACAGTAGAGTGGTAATCTTGGAACCTCCTGACTCAGAGTACTGCTACCTTCTCACTGCCATAGGAATGCAGCTCGTTGACAGCTGGCTTCAAGACATGCTTCCCTGTGAGAGCTGAGGACAGGGCAGAACCCTCCCGCATCCTGCCTGACTGTAGGAGTAGCTGCTAACATCCTTATATTAGTGGCTGGGAGAGGTTGCGGGAAAAGCATGTGTGAGCACTGGGCCTGAACTCCCGTGTATCTGAGTTGAATACAGCGATTTCCAATGGCCTTCTTCAATCACAGTGTAGCTAGGTTCCAACTCCCATGTCCGAGTGGGTAGCAGACATCTGCCTCCCATGCATACACACTTCTGAGAGTTGAGCTTAAGGCCTTACCTCCACATCCAGCCTGCTGGTAGCCTTGGCTTCTAAAAGGCCTAGGCTCGCTGTTTGACGGAAGTGCTGGGAGAGGTAATTTGAATCACCCGGCACACAAGACGAGTGCCTCCAAGCTCAATTCACGATTTCCCAGTAATTCTTGTTGTAGACAGGTGCTACATACTAAGTTCCATGTGTGAGAATGTAGCTGAACGCCTTGTCCAAAAGCATCTTACTTCTGAGAGTTGATCACACCCTCAGTCCCTCACACTTCCACACTGCCTGAAGAGTGAGTTTCACACGTCTTCACCAGAGACGATTGCCAGAGGCTTCTGAGTACAAGTTAACAATGCAGACCTGGAGGGTATCTCCAGGTGCAGTAGAGTGGTAATCTTGGAACCTCCTGACTCAGAGTACTGCTATCTTCTCACTGCCATAGGAATGCAGCTAGTTGACAGCTGGCTTCAAGACATGCTTCCCTGTGAGAGCTGAGGACAGGGCAGAACCCTCCCGCATCCTGCCTGACTGTAGGAGTAGCTGCTAACATCCTAATGTTAGTGGCTGGGAGAGGTTGCGGGAAAAGCATGTGTGAGCACTGGGCCTGAACTCCCGTGTATCTGAGTTGAATACAGCGATTTCCAACGACTTTCCTCAACCAGAGTGTAACTAGGTTCCAAATCCCATGTACGAGCGGGTAGCAGACATCTGCCTCCCATGCATACACACTTCTGAGAGTTGAGCTTATGGCCTGTACCTCCACATCCAGCCTGCTGGTACCCTTGGCTTCTAAAAGGCCTAGGCTCGCTGTTTGACGGAAGTGCTGGGAGAGGTAATTGGAATCTCCCGGCACACAAGACGAGTGCCTCCAAGCTCAATTCACGATTTCCCAGTAATTCTTGTGGTAGACAGGTGCTCCATACTAAGTTCCATATGTGAGAAGGTAGCTGAACGCCTTGTCCAAAAGCATCTTACTTCTGAGAGTTGAGCACACCCTCAGTCCCTCACACTTCCACACTGCCTGCAGAGTGAGTTTCACACGTCTTCACCAGAGACGATTGCCAGAGGCTTCTGAGTACAAGTTAACAATGCAGACCTGGAGGGTATCTCCAGGTGCAGTAGAGTGGTAATCTTGGAACCTCCTGACTCAGAGTACTGCTACCTTCTCACTGCCATAGGAATGCAGCTAGTTGACAGCTGTCTTCAAGACATGCTTCCCTGTGAGAGCTGAGGACAGGGCAGAACCCTCCCGCATCCTGCCTGACTGTAGGAGTAGCTGCTAACATCCTTATGTTAGTGGCTGGGAGAGGTTGCGGGAAAAGCATGTGTGAGCACTGGGCCTGAACTCCCGCGTATCTGAGTTGAATACAGCGATTTCCAACGACTTTCCTCATCCAGATAGTAGCTAGGTTCCAAATCCCATGTACGAGCGGGTAGCAGACATCTGCCTCCCATGCATACACACTTCTGAGAGTTGAGCTTATAACCTGTACCTCCACATCCAGCCTGCTGGTACCCTTGGCTTCTAAAAGGCCTAGGCTCGCTGTTTGACGGAAGTGCTGGGAGAGGTAATTGGAATCTCCCGGCACACAAGACGAGTGCCTCCAAGCTCAATTCACGATTTCCCAGTAATTCTTGTGGTGGACAGGTGCTCCATACTAAGTTCCATATGTGAGAAGGTAGCTGAACGCCTTGTCCAAAAGCATCTTACTTCTGAGAGTTGAGCACACCCTCAGTCCCTCACACTTTCACACTGCCTGAAGAGTGAGTTTCACACGTCTTCACCAGAGACGATTGCCAGAGGCTTCTGAGTACAAGTTAACAATGCAGACCTGGAGGGTATCTCCAGGTGCAGTAGAGTGGTAATCTTGGAACCTCCTGACTCAGAGTACTGCTACCTTCTCACTGCCATAGGAATGCAGCTAGTTGACAGCTGGCTTCAAGACATGCTTCCCTGTGAGAGCTGAGGACAGGGAAGAACCCTCCCGCATCCTGCCTGACTGTAGGAGTAGCTGCTAACATCGTTATGTTAGTGGCTGGGAGAGGTTGCGGGAAAAGCATGTGTGAGCACTGGGCCTGAACTCCCGTGTATCTGAGTTGAATACAGCGATTTCCAATGGCCTTCTTCAATCACAGTGTAGCTAGGTTCCAACTCCCATGTCCAAGTGGGTAGCAGACATCTGCCTCCCATGCATACACACTTCTGAGAGTTGAGCTTATGGCCTGTACCTCCACATCCAGCCTGCTGGTACCCTTGGCTTCTAAAAGGCCTAGGCTCGCTGTTTGACGGAAGTGCTGGGAGAGGTAATTGGAATCACCCGGCACACAAGACTAGTGCCCCCAAGCTCAGTTCAGCGATTTCCTAGTAATACCTGTGGTAGACTGGTGCTACATACTAAGTTCCATACGTGAGAGGGTAGCTGAACGCCTTGTCCAAAACCATCTTACTTCTGAGAGTTGAGCTCAGCCTCAGTCCCTCACAGTTCCACACTGCCTGCAGAGTGAGTTTCGCAGGTCTTCAGCAGAGACGTTTGCCAGAGGCTTCTGAGACGCAGGGTAACAATGCAGACCTGGAGGGTATCCCCAGGTGCAGTCGACTGGTAATCTTGGAACCTCCTGACTCAGAATACTGCTACCTTCTCACTGCCATAGGAATGCAGCTAGTTGACAGCTAGCTGGCTTCAAGACATGCTTCCCTGAGAGAGCTGAGGACAGGGCAGAACCCTCCCGCATGCTGCCTGACTGTAGGAGTAGCTGCTAACATCCTAATGTTAGTGGCTGGGAGAGGTTGCGGGAAAAGCATGTGTGAGCACTGGGCCTGAACTCCCGTGTTTCTGAGTTGAATACAGCCATTTCCAACGGCTTTCCTCAACCAGAGTGTAGCTAGGTTCCAAATCCCATGTACGAGCGGGTAACAGACATCGGCCTCCCATGCATACACACTTCTGAGAGTTGAGCTTATGGCCTGTACCTCCACATCCAGCCTGCTGGTACCCTTGGCTTCTAAAAGGCCTAGGCTCGCTGTTTGACGGAAGTGCTGGGAGAGGTAATTGGAATCTCCCGGCACACAAGACGAGTGCCTCCAAGCTCAATTCACGATTTCCCAGTAATTCTTGTGGTAGACAGGTGCTACATACTAAGTTCCATATGTGAGATGGTAGCTGAACGCCTTGTCCAAAAGCATCTTACTTCTGAGATTTGAGCCCACCTTCAGTCCCTCACACTTCCACACTGCCTGGAGAGTGAGTTTCACACGTCTTCACCAGAGACGATTGCCAGAGGCTTCTGAGTACAAGTTAACAATGCAGACCTGGAGGGTATCTCCAGGTGCAGTAGAGTGGTAATCTTGGAACCTCCTGACTCAGAGTACTGCTACGTTCTCACTGCCATAGGAATGCAGCTAGTTGACAGCTGGCTTCAAGACATGCTTCCCTGTGAGAGCTGAGGACAGGGAAGAACCCTCCCGCATCCTGCCTGAGTGTAGGAGTAGCTGCTAACATCCTTATGTTAGTGGCTGGGAGAGGTTGCGGGAAAAGCATGTGTGAGCAATGGCCTGAACTCCCGTGTATCTGAGTTGAATACAGCGATTTCCAATGGCCTTCTTCAATCACAGTGTAGCTAGGTTCCAACTCCCATGTCCGAGTGGGTAGCAGACATCTGCCTCCCATGCATACACACTTCTGAGAGTTGAGCTTATGGCCTGTACCTCCACATCCAGCCTGCTGGTAACCTTGGCTTCTAAAAGGCCTAGACTCGCTGTTTGACGGAAGTGCTGGGAGAGGTAATTGGAATCACCCGGCACACAAGACTAGTGCCTCCAAGCTCAGTTCAGCGATTTCCTACTAATTCCTGTGGTAGACTGGTGCTACATACTAAGTTCCATACGTGAGAGGGTAGCTGAACGCCTTGTCCAAAACCATCTTACTTCTGAGAGTTGAGCTCAGCCTCAGTCCCTCACAGTTCCACACTGCCTACAGAGTGAGTTTCGCAGGTCTTCAGCAGAGACGTTTGCCAGAGGCTTCTGAGACGCAGGGTAACAATGCAGACCTGGAGGGTATCCCCAGGTGCAGTCGACTGGTAATCTTGGAACCTCCTGACTCAGAATACTGCTACCTTCTCACTGCCATAGGAATGCAGCTAGTTGACAGCTAGCTGGCTTCAAGACATGCTTCCCTGAGAGAGCTGAGGACAGGGCAGAACCCTCCCGCATGCTGCCTGACTGTAGGAGTACCTGCTAACATCCTTATGTTAGTGGCTGGGAGAGGTTGTGGGAAAAGCATGTGTGAGCACTGGGCTTGAACTCCCGTGTACCTGAGTTGAATACAGCGATTTCCAACGGCTTTCCTCAACCAGAGTGTAGCTAGGTTCCAAATCCCATGTACGAGCGGGTAGCAGACATCTGCCTCCCATGCATACACACTTCTGAGAGTTGAGCTTATGGCCTGTACCTCCACATCCAGCCTGCTGGTACCCTTGGCTTCAAAAAGGCCTAGGCTCGCTGTTTGACGGAAGTGCTGGGAGAGGTAATTGGAATCACCCAGCACACAAGACTAGTGCCCCCAAGCACAGTTCAGTGATTTCCTAGTAATACCTGTGGTAGACTGGTGCTACATACTAAGTTCCATACGTGAGAGCGTTGCTGAACGCCTTGTCCAAAACCATCTTACTTCTGAGAGTTGAGCTCAGCCTCAGTCCCTCACAGTTCCACACTGCCTGCAGAGTGAGTTTCGCAGGTCTTCAGCAGAGACGTTTGCCAGAGGCTTCTGAGACGCTGGGTAACAATGCAGACCTGGAGGGTATCCCCAGGTGCAGTCGACTGGTAATCTTGGAACCTCCTGACTCAGAATACTGCTACCTTCTCACTGCCATAGGAATGCAGCAAGTTTACAGCTAGCTGGCTTCAAGACATGCTTCCCTGTGAGAGCTGAGGACAGGGCAGAACCCTCCCGCATCCTGCCTGACTGTAGGAGTAGCTGCTAACATCCTAATGTTAGTGGCTGGGAGAGGTTGCGGGAAAAGCATGTGTGAGCACTGGGCCTGAACTCCCGTGTATCTGAGTTGAATACAGCGATTTCCAACGGCTTTCATCAATCAGGGTGTAGCTAGGTCCAAATCCCATGTACGAGCGGGTAGCAGACATCTGCCTCCCATGCATACACACTTCTGAGAGTCGAGCTTATGGCCGGTACCTCCACATCCAGCCTGCTGTTTCGAAAAGGCTTGGCTTCTAAAAGGCCTAGGCTCGCTGTTTGACGGAAGTGCTGGGAGAGGTAATTGGAATCTCCCGGCACACAAGACGAGTGCCTCCAAGCTCAATTCACGATTTCCCAGTAATTCTTGTGGTAGACAGGTGCTACATACTAAGTTCCATATGTGAGAAGGTAGCTGAACGCCTTGTCCAAAAGCATCTTACTTCTGAGAGTTGAGCTCAGCCTCAGTCCCTCACAGTTCCACACTGCCTGCAGAGTGAGTTTCACACGTCTTCACCAGAGACGATTGCCAGAGGCTTCTGAGTACAAGTTAACAATGCAGACTTGGAGGGAATCTCAAGGTGCAGTAGAGTGGTAATCTTGGAACCTCCTGACTCAGAGTACTGCTACCTTCTCACTGCCATAGGAATGCAGCTGGTTGACAGCTGGCTTCAAGACATGCTTCCCTGTGAGAGCTGAGGACAGGGCAGAACCCTCCCGCATCCTGCCTGACTGTAGGAGTAGCTGCTAACATCCTTATGTTAGTGGCTGGGAGAGGTAGCGGGAAAAGCATGTGTGAGCACTGGGCCTGAACTCCGTGTATCTGAGTTGAATACAGCGATTTCCAACGGCTTTCATCAATCAGAGTGTAGCCAGGTTCCGACTCCCATGTACGAGTGGGTAGCAGACATCTGCCTCCCATGCATAGACACTTCTGAGAGTTGAGCTTATGGCCTGTACCTCCACAGCCAGCCTGCTGGTACCCTTGGCTTCTAAAATGCCTAGGCTCGCTGTTTGACGGAAGTGTTGGAGAGGTAATTGGAATCACCCGGCACACAAGACTAGTGCCTCCAAGCTCAGTCCAGAGATTTCCTAGTAATTCCTGTGGTAGAATGGTGCTACATACTAAGTTCCATACGTGAGAGGGTAGCTGAACGCCTTGTCCAAAAGCATCTTACTTCTGAGGTTGAGCTCAGCCTTAGTCCCTCACAGTTCCACACTGCCTGCAGAGTGAGTTTCGCAGGTCTTCAGCATAGACGTTTGCCAGAGGCTTCTGAGACGCAGGGTAACAATGCAGACCTGGAGGGTATCCCCAGGTGCTGTAGACTGGTAATCTTGGAACTTCCTGACTCAGAGTACTGCTACCTTCTCACTGCCATAGGAATGCAGCTAGTTGACAACTGGCTTCAAGACATGCTTCCCTGTGAGAGCTGAGGACAGGGCAGAACCCTCCCGCATCCTGCCTGACTGTAGGAGTAGCTGCTAACATCCTAATGTTAGTGGCTGGGAGAGGTTGCGGGAAAAGCATGTGTGAGCACTGGGCCTGAACTCCCGTGTATCTGAGTTGAATACAGCGATTTCCAACGGCTTTCATCAATCAGAGTGTAGCTGGGGTCCAATTCCCATGTACGAGCGGGTAGCAGACATCTGCCTCTCATGCATACACACTTCTGAGAGTTGAGCTTATGGCCTGTACCTCCACATCCAGCCTGCTGGTTCGAAAAGGCTTGGCTTCTAAAAGGCCTAGGCTCGCTGTTTGACGGAAGTGCTGGGAGAGTTAATTGGAATCTCCCGGCACACAAGACGAGTGCCTCCAAGCTCAATTCACGATTTCCCAGTAATTCTTGTGGTAGACAGGTGCTACATACTAAGTTCCATATGTGAGAAGGTAGCTGAACGCCTTGTCCAAAAGCATCTTACTTCTGAGAGTTGAGCTCAGCCTCAGTCCCTCACAGTTCCACACTGCCTGCAGAGTGAGTTTCACACGTCTTCACCAGAGACGATTGCCAGAGGCTTCTGAGTACAAGTTAACAATGCAGTCCTGGAGGGTATCTCCAGGTGCAGTAGAGTGGTAATCTTGGAACCTCCTGACTCAGAGTACTGCTACCTTCTCACTGCCATAGGAATGCAGATAGTTGACAGCTGTCTTCAAGACATGCTTCCCTGTGAGAGCTGAGGACAGGGCAGAACCCTCCCGCATCCTGCCTGACTGTAGGTGTAGCTGCTAACATCCTTATGTTAGTGGCTGGGAGAGGTTGCGGGAAAAGCATGTGTGAGCACTGGGCCTGAACTCCCGTGTATCTGAGTTGAATACAGCGATTTCCAACGGCTTTCATCAATCAGAGTGTAGCCAGGTTCCAACTCCCATGTCCGAGTGGGTAGCAGACATCTGCCTCCCATGCATAGACAGTTCTGAGAGTTGAGCTTATGGCCTATACCTCCACAGCCAGCCTGCTGGTACCCTTGGCTTCTAAAAGGCCTAGGCTCGCTGTTTGACGGAAGTGCTGGGAGAGGTAATTGGAATCACCCGGCACACAAGACAAGTGCCTCCAAGCTCAGTCCAGCGATTTCCTAGTAATTCCTGTGGTAGACTGGTGCTACATACTAAGTTCCATACGTGAGAGGGTAGCTGAACGCCTTGTCCAAAAGCATTTTACTTCTGAGAGTTGAGCTCAGCCTCAGTCCCTCACAGTTCCACACTGCCTGCAGAGTGAGTTTCGCAGGTCTTCAGCAGAGACGTTTGCCAGAGGCTTCTGAGACGCAGGGTAACAATGCAGACCTGGAGGGTATCCCCAGGTGCAGTCGACTGGTAATCTTGGAACCTCCTGACTCAGAGTACTGCTACCTTCTCACTGCCATAGGAATGCAGCTAGTTGACAGCTAGCTTCAAGACATACTTCATTGTGAGAGCCGAGGACAGGGCAGAACCCTCCCGCATCCTTCCTGACTGTAGGAGTAGCTGCTAACATCCTAATGTTAGTGGCTGGGAGAGGTTGCGGGAAAAGCATGTGTGAGCACTGGGCCTGAACTCCCGTGTATCTGAGTTGAATACAGCGATTTCCAACGGCTTTCCTCAATCAGAGTGTAGCTGGGTTCCAAATCCCATGTACGAGCGGGTAGCAGACATCTGCCTCCCATGCATACACACTTCTGAGAGTTGAGCTTATGGCCTGTACCTCCACATCCAGCCTGCTGGTCGAAAAGGCTTGGCTTCTAAAAGGCCTAGGCTCGCTGTTTGACGGAAGTGCTGGGACAGTTAATTGGAATCTCCCGGCACACAAGACGAGTGCTTCCAAGCTCAATTCACGATTTCCCAGTAATTCTTGTGGTAGACAGGTGCTACATACTAAGTTCCATATGTGAGAAGGTAGCTGAACGCGTTGTCCAAAAGCTTCTTACTTCTGAGAGTTGAGCTCATTCTCAGTCCCTCACAGTTCCACACTGCCTGCAGAGTGATTTTCACACGTCTTCACCAGAGACGATTGCCAGAGGCTTCTGAGTACAAGTTAACAATGCACACCTGGAGGGTATCTCCAGGTGCAGTAGAGTGGTAATCTTGGAACCTCCTTCCTCAGAGTACTGCTACCTTCTCACTGCCTTAGGAATGTAGCTAGTTGACAGCTGGCTTCAAGACATGCTTTCCTGTGAGAGCTGAGGACAGGGCAGAACCCTCCCGCATCCTGCCTGACTGTAGGAGTAGCTGCTAACATCCTTATTTTAGTGGCTGGGAGAGGTTGCGGGAAAAGCATGTGTGAGCACTGGGCCTGAACTCCCGTGTATGTGAGTTGAATACAGCGATTTCCAACGGCTTTCCTCAACCAGAGTGTAGCTAGGTTCCAAATCCGATGTACGAGCGGGTAGCAGACATCTGCCTCCCATGCATACACACTTCTGAGAGTTGAGCTTATGGCCTGTACCTCCACAGCCAGCCTGCTGGTACCCTTGGCTTCTAAAAGGCCTAGGCTCGCTGTTTGACGGAAGTGCTGGGAGAGGTAATTGGAATCTCCCGGCACACAAGACGAGTGCCTCCAAGCTCAATTCACGATTTCCCAGTAATTCTTGTGGTAGACAGGTGCTACATACTAAGTTCCATATGTGATAAGGTAGCTGAACGCCTTGTCCAAAAGCATCTTACTTCTGAGAGTTGAGCACACCCTCAGTCCCTCACACTTCCACACTGCCTGCAGAGTGAGATTCACACGTCTTCACCAGAGACGATTGCCAGAGGCTTCTGAGTACAAGTTAACAATGCATACCTGGAGGCTATCTCCAGGTGCAGTAGAGTGGTAATCTTGGAACCTCCTGACTCAGAGTACTGCTACCTTCTCACTGCCATAGGAATGCAGCTAGTTGACAGCTGGCTTCAAGACATGCTTCCCTGTGAGAGCTGAGGACAGGGCAGAACCCTCCCGCATCCTGCCTGACTGTAGGAGTAGCTGCTAACATCCTAATGTTAGTGGCTGGGAGAGGTTGCGGGAAAAGCATGTGTGAGCACTGGGCATGAACTCCCCTGTATCTGAGTTGAATACAGCGATTTCCAATGTCCTTCTTCAATCACAGTGTAGCTATGTTCCAACTCCCATGTCCGATTGGGTAGCAGACATCTGCCTCCCATGCATACACACTTCTGAGAGTTGAGGTATCGCCTGTACCTCCACATCCAGCCTGCTGGTACCCTTGGCTTCTAAAAGGCCTAGGCTCGCTGTTTGACGGAAGTGCTGGGAGAGGTAATTGGAATCACCCGGCACACAAGACTAGTGCCTCCAATCTCAGTTCAGCGATTTCCTAGTAATTCCTGTGGTAGACTGGTGCTACATACTAAGTTCCATACGTGAGAGGGTAGCTGAACGCCTTGTCCAAAACCATCTTACTTCTGAGAGTTGAGCTCAGCCTCAGTCCCTCACAGTTCCACACTGCCTGCAGAGTGAGTTTCGCAGGTCTTCAGCAGAGACGTTTGCCAGAGGCTTCTGAGACGCAGGGTAACAATGCAGACATGGAGGGTATCCCCAGGTGCAGTAGACTGGTAATCTTGGAACCTCCTGACTCAGAATACTGCTACCTTCTCACTGCCATAGGAATGCAGCTAGTTGACAGCTGGCTTCAAGACATGCTTCCCTGTGAGAGCTGAGGACAGGGCAGAACCCTCGCGCATGCTGCCTGACTGTAGGAGCAGTTGCTAACATCCTAATGTTAGTGGCTGGGAGAGGTTGCGGGAAAAGCATGTGTGAGCACTGGGCCTGAACTCCCGCGTATCTGAGTTGAATACAGCCATTTCCAACGACTTTCCTCAACCAGAGTGTAGCTAGGTACCAAATCCCATGTACGAGCGGGTAGCAGACATCTGCCTCCCATGCATACACACTTCTGAGAGTTGAGCTTATGGCCTGTACCTCCACATCCAGCCTGCTGGTACCCTTGGCTTCTAAAAGGCCTAGGCTCGCTGTTTGACGGAAGTGCTGGGAGAGGTAATTGGAATCTCCCGGCACACAAGACGAGTGCCTCCAAGCTCAATTCACAATTTCCCAGTAATTCTTGTGGTAGACAGGTGCTACATACTAAGTTCCATATATGAGAAGGTAGCTGAACGCCTTGTCCAAAAGCATCTTACTTCTGAGAGTTGAGCACACCCTCAGTCCCTCACACTTCCACACTGCCTGCAGATTGAGTTTCACACGTCTTCACCAGAGACGATTGCCAGAGGCTTCTGAGTACCAGTTAACAATGCAGACCTGGAGGGTATCTCCAGGTGCAGTAGAGTGGTAATCTTGGAACCTCCTGAATCAGAGTACTGCTACCTTCTCACTGCCATAGGAATGCAGCTAGTTGACAGCTGTCTTCAAGACATGCTTCCCTGTGAGAGCTTAGGACAGGGCAGAACCCTCCCGCATCCTGCCTGACTGTAGGAGTAGCTGCTAACATCCTTATGTTAGTGGCTGGGAGAGGTTGCGGGAAAAGCATGTGTGAGCACTGGGCCTGAACTCCCGTGTATCTGAGTTGAATACAGCGATTTCCAATGGCCTTCTTCAATCACAGTGTAGCTAGGTTCCAACTCCCATGTCCGAGTGGGTAGCAGACATCTGCCTCCCATTCATACACACTTCTGAGAGTTGAGCTTATGGCCTGTACCTCCACATCCAGCCTGCTGGTACCCTTGGCTTCTAAAAGGCCTAGGCTCGCTGTTTGACGGAAGTGCTGGGAGAGGTAATTGGAATCACCTGGCACACAAGACTAGTGCCTCCAATCTCAGTTCAGCGATTTCCTAGTAATTCCTGTGGTAGACTGGTGCTACATACTAAGTTCCATACGTGAGAGGGTAGCTGAACGCCTTGTCCAAAACCATCTTACTTCTGAGAGTTGAGCTCAGCCTCAGTCCCTCACAGTTCCACACTGCCTGCAGAGTGAGTTTCGCAGGTCTTCAGCAGAGACGTTTGCCAGAGGCTTCTGAGACGCAGGGTAACAATGCAGACCTGGTGGGTATCCCCAGGTGCAGTCGACTGGTAATCTTGGAACCTCCTGACTCAGAATACTGCTACCTTCTCACTGCCATAGGAATGCAGCTAGTGGACAGCTAGCTAGCTTCAAGACATGCTTCCCTGAGAGAGCTGAGGACGGGGCAGAACCCTCCCGCATCCTGCCTGACTGTAGGAGTAGCTGCTAACATCCTAATGTTAGTGGCTGGGAGACGTTGCGGGAAAAGCATGTGTGAGCACTGGGTCTGAACTCCCGTGTGTCTGAGTTGAATACAGCGATTTCCAACGGCTTTCCTCAAGCAGAGTGTAGCTAGGTTCCAAATCCCATGTACGAGCGGGTAGCAGACCTCTGCCTCCCATGCATACACACTTCTGAGAGTTGAGCTTATGGCCTGTACCTCCACAGCCAGCCTGCTGGTACCCTTGGCTTCTAAAAGGCCTAGGCTCGCTGTTTGACGGAAGTGCTGGGAGAGGTAATTGGAATCTCCCGGCACACAAGACGAGTGCCTCCAAGCTCAATTCACGATTTCCCAGTAATTCTTGTGGTAGACAGGTGCTACATACTAAGTTCCATATGTGAGAAGGTAGCTGAACGCCTTGTCCAAAAGCATCTTACTTCTGAGAGTTGAGCACACCCTCAGTCCCTCACACTTCCACACTGCCTGCAGAGTGAGTTTCACACGTCTTCACCAGAGACGATTGCCAGAGGCTTCTGAGTACAAGTTAACAATGCAGACCTGGAGGGTATCTCCAGGTGCAGTAGAGTGGTAATCTTGGAACCTCCTGACTCAGAGTACTGCTACCTTCTCACTGCCATAGGAATGCAGCTAGTTGACAGCTGGCTTCAAGACATGCTTCCCTGTGAGAGCTGAGGACAGGGCAGAACCCTCCCGCATCCTGCCTGACTGTAGGAGTAGCTGCTAACATCCTTATGTTAGTGGCTGGGAGAGGTTGCGGGAAAAGCATGTGTGAGCGCTGGGCCTGAACTCCCGTGTATCTGAGTTGAATACAGCGATTTCCAATGGCCTTCTTCAATCACAGTGTAGCAAGGGTTCCAACTCCCATGTCCAAGTGGGTAGCAGACATCTGCCTCCCATGCATACACACTTCTGAGAGTTGAGCTTATGGCCTGTACCTCCACATCCAGCCTGCTGGTACCCTTGGCTTCTAAAAGGCCTAGGCTCGCTGTTTGACGGAAGTGCTGGGAGAGGTAATTGGAATCACCCGGCACACAAGACTAGTGCCTCCAAGCTCAGTTCAGCGATTTCCTAGTAATTCCTGTGGTAGACTGGTGCTACATACTAAGTTCCATACGTGAGAGGGTAGCTGAACGCCTTGTCCAAAACCATCTTACTTCTGAGAGTTGAGCTCAGCCTCAGTCCCTCACAGTTCCACACTGCCTGCAGAGTGAGTTTCGCAGGTCTTCAGCAGAGACGTTTGCCAGAGGCTTCTGAGACGCAGGGTAACAATGCAGACCTGGAGGGTATCCCCAGGTGCAGTCGACTGGTAATCTTGGAACCTCCTGACTCAGAATACTGCTACTTTCTCACTGCCATAGGAATGCAGCTAGTTGACAGCTGGCTTCAAGACATGCTTCCCTGTGAGAGCTGAGGACAGGGCAGAACCCTCCCGCATGCTGCCTGACTGTAGAAGTAGCTGCTAACATCCTTATGTTAGTGGCTGGGAGAGGTTGCGGGAAAAGCATGTGTGAGCACTGGGCCTGAACTCCCGTGTATCTGAGTTGAATACAGCGATTTCCAACGGCTTTCCTCAACCAGAGTGTAGCTAGGTTCCAAATCCCATGTACGAGCGGGTAGCAGACATCTGCCTCCCATGCATACACACTTCTGAGAGTTGAGCTTTTGGCCTGTACCTCCACATCCAGCCTCCTGGTACCCTGGGCTTCTAAAAGGCCTAGGCTCGCTGTTTGACGGAAGTGCTGGGAGAGGTAATTGTAATCTCCCGGGACACAAGACGAGTGCCTCCAAGCTCAATTCACGATTTCCCTGTAATTCTTGTGGTAGACAGGTGCTACATACTAAGTTCCATATGTGAGAAGGTAGCTGAACCCCTTGTCCAAAAGCATCTTACTTCTGAGAGTTGAGCACACCCTCAGTCCCTCACACTTCCACACTGCCTGCAGAGTGAGTTTCACACGTCTTCACCAGAGAGGATTGCCAGAGGCTTCTGAGTACAAGTTAACAATGCAGAGCTGGAGGGTATCTCCAGGTGCAGTAGAGTGGTAATCTTGGAACCTCCTGACTCAGAGTACTGCTACATTCTCACTGCCATACGAATGCAGCTAGTTGACAGCTGGCTTCAAGACATGCTTCCCTGTGAGAGCTGAGGACAGGGCAGAACCCTCCCGCATCCTGCCTGACTGTAGGAGTAGCTGCTAACATCCTTATGTTAGTGGCTGGGAGAGGTTGCGGGAAAAGCATGTGTGAGCACTGGGCCTGAACTCCCGTGTATCTGAGTTGAATACAGCGATTTCCAATGGCCTTCTTCAATCACAGTGTAGCTAGGTTCCAACTCCCATGTCCGAGTGGGTAGCAGACATCTGCCTCCCATGCATACACACTTCTGAGAGTTGAGCTTATGGCCTGTACCTCCACAGCCAGCCTGCTGGTACCCCTGGCTTCTAAAAGGCCTAGGCTCGCTGTTTGACGGAAGTGCTGGGAGAGGTAATTGGAATCACCCGGCACACAAGACTAGTGCCTCCAAGCTCAGTTCAGCGATTTCCTAGTAATTCCTGTGGTAGACTGGTGCTACATACTAAGTTCCATACGTGAGAGGGTTGCTGAACGCCTTGTCCAAAACCATCTTACTTCTGAGAGTTGAGCTCAGCCTCAGTCCCTCACAGTTCCACACTCCCTGCAGAGTGAGTTTCGCAGGTCTTCAGCAGAGACGTTTGCCAGAGGCTTCTGAGACACAGGATAACAATGCAGACCTGGAGGGTATCCCCAGGTGCAGTAGACTGGTAATCTTGGAACCTCCTGACTCAGAATACTGCTACCTTCTCACTGCCATAGGAATGCAGCTAGTTGACAGCTGGCTTCAAGACATGCTTCCCTGTGAGAGCTGAGGACAGGGCAGAACCCTCCCGCATGCTGCCTGACTGTAGGAGTAGCTGCTAACATCCTAATGTTAGTGGCTGGGAGAGGTTGCGGGAAAAGCATGTGTGAGCACTGGGCCTGAACTCCCGTGTATCTGAGTTGAATAGAGCGATTTCCAAAGACTTTCCTCAACCAGCGTGTAGCTAGGTTCCAAATCCCATGTACGAGTGGGTAGCAGACATCTGCCTCCCATGCATACACACTTCTGAGAGTTGAGCTTAAGGCCTGTACCTCCACATCCAGCCTGCTGGTACCCTTGGCTTCTAAAAGGCCTAAGCTCGCTGTTTGACGGAAGTGCTGGGAGAGGTAATTGGAATCTCCCGGCACACAAGACGAGTGCCTCCAAGCTCAATTCACGATTTCCCAGTAATTCTTGTGGTAGACAGGTGCTACATACAAAGTTCCATATGTGAGAAGGTAGCTGAACGCCTTGTCCAAAAGCATCTTACTTCTGAGAGTTGAGCCCACCCTCAGTCCCTCACACTTCCACTCTGCCTGCAGAGTGAGTTTCATACGTCTTCACCAGAGACGATTGCCAGAGGCTTCTGAGTACAAGTTAACAATGCAGACCTGGAGGGTATCTCCAGGTACAGTAGAGTGGTAATCTTGGAACCTCCTGACTCAGAGTACTGCTACCTTCTCACTGCCATAGGAATGCAGCTAGTTGACAGCTGGCTTCAAGACATGCTTCCCTGTGAGAGCTGAGGACAGGGCAGAACCCTCCCGCATCCTGTCTGACTGTAGGAATAGCTGCTAACATCCTTATGTTAGTGGCTGGGAGAGGTTGCGGGAAAAGCATGTGTGAGCACTGGGCCTGAACTCCCGTGTATCTGAGTTGAATACAGCGATTTCCAATGGCCTTCTTCAATCACAGTGTACCTAGGTTCCAACTCCCATGTCCGAGTGGGTAGCAGACATCTGCCTCCCATGCATACACACTTCTGAGAGTTGAGCTTATGGCCTGTACCTCCACATCCAGCCTGCTGGTACCCTTGGCTTCTAAAAGGCCTAGGCTCGCTGTTTGACGGAAGTGCTGGGAGAGGTAATTGGAATCACCCGGCACACAAGACTAGTGCCTCCAAGCTCAGTTCAGCGATTTCCTAGTAATTCCTGTGGTAGACTGGTGCTACATACTAAGTTCCATACGTGAGAGGGTAGCTGAACGCCTTGTCCAAAACCATCTTACTTCTGAGAGTTGAGCTCAGCCTCAGTCCCTCACAGTTCCACACTGCCTGCAGAGTGAGTTTCGCAGGTCTTCAGCAGAGACGTTTGCCAGAGGCTTCTGAGACGCAGGGTAACAATGCAGACCTGGAGGGTATCCCCAGGTGCAGTCGACTGGTAATCTTGGAACCTCCTGACTCAGAATACTGCTACCTTCTCACTGCCATAGGAATGCAGCTAGTTGACAGCTGGCTTCAAGACATGCTTCCCTGTGAGAGCTGAGGACAGGGCAGAACCCTCCCGCATGCTGCCTGACTGTAGGAGTAGTTGCTAACATCCTAATGTTAGTGGGTGGGAGAGGTTGCGGGAAAAGCATGTGTGAGCACTGGGCCTGAACTCCCGTGTATCTGAGTTGAATACAGCGATTTCCAACGGCTTTCCTCAACCAGAGTGTAGCTAGGTTCCAAATCCCATGTACGAGCGGGTAGCAGACATCTGCCTCCCATGCATACACACTTCTGAGAGTTGAGCTTAAGGCCTGTACCTCCACATCCAACCTGCTGGTACCCTTGGCTTCTAAAAGGCCTAGGCTCGCTGTTTGACGGAAGTGCTGGGAGAGGTAATTGGAATCTCCCGGCACACAAGACGAGTGTCTCCAAGCTCAATTCACGATTTCCCAGTAATTCTTGTGGTAGACAGGTGCTACATACTAAGTTCCATATGTGAGAAGGTAGCTGAACGCCTTGTCCAAAAGCATCTTACTTCTGAGAGTTGAGCCCACCCTCAGTCCCTCACACTTCCACACTGCCTGCAGAGTTATTTTCACACGTCTTCACCAGAGACAATTGCCAGAGGCTTCTGAGTACAAGTTAACAATGCAGACCTGGAGGGTATCTCCAGGTACAGTAGAGTGGTAATCTTGGAACCTCCTGACTCAGAGTACTGCTACCTTCTCACTGCCATAGGAATGCAGCTAGTTGACAGCTGGCTTCAAGACATGCTTCCCTGTGAGAGCTGAGGACAGGGCAGAACCCTCCCGCATCCTGCCTGACTGTAGGAGTAGCTGCTAACATCCTTATGTTAGTGGCTGGGAGAGGTTGCGGGAAAAGCATGTGTGAGCACTGGGCCTGAACTCCCGTGTATCTGAGTTGAATACAGCGATTTCCAATGGCCTTCTTCAATCACAGTGTAGCTAGGTTCCAACTCCCATGTCCGAGTGGGTAGCAGACATCTGCCTCCCATGCATATACACTTCTGAGAGTTGAGCTTATGGCCTGTACCTCCACATCCAGCCTGCTGGTACCCTTGGCTTCTAAAAGGCCTAGGCTCGCTGTTTGCCGGAAGTGCTGGGAGAGGTAATTGGAATCTCCCGGCACACAAGACGAGTGCCTCCAAGTTCAATTCACGATTTCCCAGTAATTCTTGTGGTAGACAAGTGCTACATACTAAGTTCCATATGTGAGAAGGTATCTGAACGCCTTGTCCAAAAGCATCTTACTTCTGAGAGTTGAGCCCACCCTCAGTCCCTCACACTTCCACACTGCCTGCAGAGTGAGTTTCACACGTCTTCACCAGAGACGATTGCCAGAGACTTCTGAGTACAAGTTAACAATGCAGACCTGGAGGGTATCTCCAGGTACAGTAGAGTGGTAATCTTGGAACCTCCTGACTCAGAGTACTGCTACCTTCTCACTGCCATAGGAATGCAGCTCGTTGACAGCTGGCTTCAAGACATGCTTCCCTGTGAGAGCTGAGGACAGGGCAGAACCCTCCCGCATCCTGCCTGACTGTAGGAGTAGCTGCTAACATCCTTATATTAGTGGCTGGGAGAGGTTGCGGGAAAAGCATGTGTGAGCACTGGGCCTGAACTCCCGTGTATCTGAGTTGAATACAGCGATTTCCAATGGCCTTCTTCAATCACAGTGTAGCTAGGTTCCAACTCCCGTGTCCGAGTGGGTAGCAGACATCTGCCTCCCATGCATACACACTTCTGAGAGTTGAGCTTATGGCCTGTACCTCCACATCCAGCCTGCTGGTACCCTTGGCTTCTAAAAGGCCTAGGCTCGCTGTTTGACGGAAGTGCTGGGAGAGGTAATTGGAATCACCCGGCACACAAGACTAGTGCCTCCAAGCTCAGTTCAGCGATTTCCTAGTAATTCCTGTGGTAGACTGGTGCTACATACTAAGTTCCATACGTGAGAGGGTAGCTGAACGCCTTGTCCAAAACCATCTTACTTCTGAGAATTGAGCTCAGCCTCAGTCCCTCACAGTTCCACACTGCCTGCAGAGTGAGTTTCGCAGGTCTTCAGCAGAGACGTTTGCCAGAGGCTTCTGAGACGCAGGGTAACAATGCAGACCTGGAGGGTATCCCCAGGTGCAGTCGACTGGTAATCTTGGAACCTCCTGACTCAGAATACTGCTACCTTCTCACTGCCATAGGAATGCAGCTAGTTGACAGCTGGCTTCAAGACATGCTTCCCTGTGAGAGCTGAGGACAGGGCAGAACCCTCCCGCATGCTGCCTGACTGTAGGAGTAGTTGCTAACATCCTAATGTTAGTGGGTGGGAGAGGTTGCGGGAAAAGCATGTGTGAGCACTGGGCCTGAACTCCCGTGTATCTGAGTTGAATACAGCGATTTCCAACGGCTTTCCTCAACCAGAGTGTAGCTAGGTTCCAAATCCCATGTACGAGCGGGTAGCAGACATCTGCCTCCCATGCATACACACTTCTGAGAGTTGAGCTTAAGGCCTGTACCTCCACATCCAACCTGCTGGTACCCTTGGCTTCTAAAAGGCCTAGGCTCGCTGTTTGACGGAAGTGCTGGGAGAGGTAATTGGAATCTCCCGGCACACAAGACGAGTGTCTCCAAGCTCAATTCACGATTTCCCAGTAATTCTTGTGGTAGACAGGTGCTACATACTAAGTTCCATATGTGAGAAGGTAGCTGAACGCCTTGTCCAAAAGCATCTTACTTCTGAGAGTTGAGCCCACCCTCAGTCCCTCACACTTCCACACTGCCTGCAGAGTTATTTTCACACGTCTTCACCAGAGACGATTGCCAGAGGCTTCTGAGTACAAGTTAACAATGCAGACCTGGAGGGTATCTCCAGGTACAGTAGAGTGGTAATCTTGGAACCTCCTGACTCAGAGTACTGCTACCTTCTCACTGCCATAGGAATGCAGCTAGTTGACAGCTGGCTTCAAGACATGCTTCCCTGTGAGAGCTGAGGACAGGGCAGAACCCTCCCGCATCCTGCCTGACTGTAGGAGTAGCTGCTAACATCCTTATGTTAGTGGCTGGGAGAGGTTGCGGGAAAAGCATGTGTGAGCACTGGGCCTGAACTCCCGTGTATCTGAGTTGAATACAGCGATTTCCAATGGCCTTCTTCAATCACAGTGTAGCTAGGTTCCAACTCCCATGTCCGAGTGGGTAGCAGACATCTGCCTCCCATGCATATACACTTCTGAGAGTTGAGCTTATGGCCTGTACCTCCACATCCAGCCTGCTGGTACCCTTGGCTTCTAAAAGGCCTAGGCTCGCTGTTTGCCGGAAGTGCTGGGAGAGGTAATTGGAATCTCCCGGCACACAAGACGAGTGCCTCCAAGCTCAATTCACGATTTCCCAGTAATTCTTGTGGTAGACAAGTGCTACATACTAAGTTCCATATGTGAGAAGGTATCTGAACTCCTTGTCCAAAAGCATCTTACTTCTGAGAGTTGAGCCCACCCTCAGTCCCTCACACTTCCACACTGCCTGCAGAGTGAGTTTCACACGTCTTCACCAGAGACGATTGCCAGAGACTTCTGAGTACAAGTTAACAATGCAGACCTGGAGGGTATCTCCAGGTACAGTAGAGTGGTAATCTTGGAACCTCCTGACTCAGAGTACTGCTACCTTCTCACTGCCATAGGAATGCAGCTCGTTGACAGCTGGCTTCAAGACATGCTTCCCTGTGAGAGCTGAGGACAGGGCAGAACCCTCCCGCATCCTGCCTGACTGTAGGAGTAGCTGCTAACATCCTTATATTAGTGGCTGGGAGAGGTTGCGGGAAAAGCATGTGTGAGCACTGGGTCTGAACTCCCGTGTATCTGAGTTGAATACAGCGATTTCCAATGGCCTTCTTCAATCACAGTGTAGCTAGGTTCCAACTCCCATGTCCGAGTGGGTAGCAGACATCTGCCTCCCACGCATACACACTTCTGAGAGTTGAGCTTAAGGCCTTACCTCCACATCCAGCCTGCTGGTAGCCTTGGCTTCTAAAAGGCCTAGGCTCGCTGTTTGACGGAAGTGCTGGGAGAGGTAATTGGAATCTCCCGGCACACAAGACGAGTGCCTCCAAGCTCAATTCACGATTTCCCAGTAATTCTTGTTGTAGACAGTTGCTACATACTAAGTTCCATATGTGAGAAGGTAGCTGAACGCCTTGTCCAAAAGCATCTTACTTCTGAGAGTTGATCACACCCTCAGTCCCTCACACTTCCACACTGCCTGCAGAGTGAGTTTCACATGTCTTCACCAGAGACGATTGCCAGAGGCTTCTGAGTACAAGTTAACAATGCAGACCTGGAGGGTATCTCCAGGTACAGTAGAGTGGTAATCTTGGAACCTCCTGACTCAGAGTACTGCTACCTTCTCACTGCCATAGAAATGCAGCTAGTTGACAGCTGGCTTCAAGACATGCTTCCCTGTGAGAGCTGAGGACAGGGCAGAACCCTCCCGCATCCTGTCTGACTGTAGGAATAGCTGCTAACATCCTTATGTTAGTGGCTGAGAGAGGTTGCGGGAAAAGCATGTGTGAGCACTGGGCCTGAACTCCCGTGTATCTGAGTTGAATACAGCGATTTCCAATGGCCTTCTTCAATCACAGTGTAGCTAGGTTCCAACTCCCATGTCCGAGTGGGTAGCAGACATCTGCCTCCCATGCATACACACTTCTGAGAGTTGAGCTTATGGCCTGTACCTCCACATCCAGCCTGCTGGTACCCTTGGCTTCTAAAAGGCCTAGGCTCGCTGTTTGACGGAAGTGCTGGGAGAGGTAATTGGAATCACCCGGCACACAAGACTAGTGCCTCCAAGCTCAGTTCAGCGATTTCCTAGTAATTCCTGTGGTAGACTGGTGCTACATACTAAGTTCCATACGTGAGAGGGTAGCTGAACGCCTTGTCCAAAACCATCTTACTTCTGAGAGTTGAGCTCAGCCTCAGTCCCTCACAGTTCCACACTGCCTGCAGAGTGTGTTTCGCAGGTCTTCAGCAGAGACGTTTGCCAGAGGCTTCTGAGACGCAGGGTAACAATGCAGACCTGGAGGGTATCCCCAGGTGCAGTCGACTGGTAATCTTGGAACCTCCTGACTCAGAATACTGCTACCTTCTCACTGCCATAGGAATGCAGCTAGTTGACAGCTGGCTTCAAGACATGCTTCCCTGTGAGAGCTGAGGACAGGGCAGAACCCTCCCGCATGCTGCCTGACTGTAGGAGTAGTTGCTAACATCCTAATGTTAGTGGGTGGGAGAGGTTGCGGGAAAAGCATGTGTGAGCACTGGGCCTGAACTCCCGTGTATCTGAGTTGAATACAGCGATTTCCAACGGCTTTCCTCAACCAGAGTGTAGCTAGGTTCCAAATCCCATGTACGAGCGGGTAGCAGACATCTGCCTCCCATGCATACACACTTCTGAGAGTTGAGCTTAAGGCCTGTACCTACACATCCAACCTGCTGGTACCCTTGGCTTCTAAAAGGCCTAGGCTCGCTGTTTGACGGAAGTGCTGGGAGAGGTAATTGGAATCTCCCGGCACACAAGACGAGTGTCTCCAAGCTCAATTCACGATTTCCCAGTAATTCTTGTGGTAGACAGGTGCTACATACTAAGTTCCATATGTGAGAAGGTAGCTGAACGCCTTGTCCAAAAGCATCTTACTTCTGAGAGTTGAGCCCACCCTCAGTCCCTCACACTTCCACACTGCCTGCAGAGTTATTTTCACACGTCTTCACCAGAGACGATTGCCAGAGGCTTCTGAGTACAAGTTAACAATGCAGACCTGGAGGGTATCTCCAGGTACAATAGAGTGGTAATCTTGGAACCTCCTGACTCAGAGTACTGCTACCTTCTCACTGCCATAGGAATGCAGCTAGTTGACAGCTGGCTTCAAGACATGCTTCCCTGTGAGAGCTGAGGACAGGGCAGAACCCTCCCGCATCCTGCCTGACTGTAGGAGTAGCTGCTAACATCCTTATGTTAGTGGCTGGGAGAGGTTGCGGGAAAAGCATGTGTGAGCACTGGGCCTGAACTCCCGTGTATCTGAGTTGAATACAGCGATTTCCAATGGCCTTCTTCAATCACAGTGTAGCTAGGTTCCAACTCCCATGTCCGAGTGGGTAGCAGACATCTGCCTCCCATGCATATACACTTCTGAGAGTTGAGCTTATGGCCTGTACCTCCACATCCAGCCTGCTGGTACCCTTGGCTTCTAAAAGGCCTAGGCTCGCTGTTTGCCGGAAGTGCTGGGAGAGGTAATTGGAATCTCCCGGCACACAAGACGAGTGCCTCCAAGTTCAATTCACGATTTCCCAGTAATTCTTGTGGTAGACAAGTGCTACATACTAAGTTCCATATGTGAGAAGGTATCTGAACTCCTTGTCCAAAAGCATCTTACTTCTGAGAGTTGAGCCCACCCTCAGTCCCTCACACTTCCACACTGCCTGCAGAGTGAGTTTCACACGTCTTCACCAGAGACGATTGCCAGAGACTTCTGAGTACAAGTTAACAATGCAGACCTGGAGGGTATCTCCAGGTACAGTAGAGTGGTAATCTTGGAACCTCCTGACTCAGAGTACTGCTACCTTCTCACTGCCATAGGAATGCAGCTCGTTGACAGCTGGCTTCAAGACATGCTTCCCTGTGAGAGCTGAGGACAGGGCAGAACCCTCCCGCATCCTGCCTGACTGTAGGAGTAGCTGCTAACATCCTTATATTAGTGGCTGGGAGAGGTTGCGGGAAAAGCATGTGTGAGCACTGGGCCTGAACTCCCGTGTATCTGAGTTGAATACAGCGATTTCCAATGGCCTTCTTCAATCACAGTGTAGCTAGGTTCCAACTCCCATGTCCGAGTGGGTAGCAGACATCTGCCTCCCATGCATACACACTTCTGAGAGTTGAGCTTATGGCCTGTACCTCCACATCCAGCCTGCTGGTACCCTTGGCTTCTAAAAGGCCTAGGCTCGCTGTTTGACGGAAGTGCTGGGAGAGGTAATTGGAATCACCCGGCACACAAGACTAGTGCCTCCAAGCTCAGTTCAGCGATTTCCTAGTAATTCCTGTGGTAGACTGGTGCTACATACTAAGTTCCATACGTGAGAGGGTAGCTGAACGCCTTGTCCAAAACCATCTTACTTCTGAGAGTTGAGCTCAGCCTCAGTCCCTCACAGTTCCACACTGCCTGCAGAGTGTGTTTCGCAGGTCTTCAGCAGAGACGTTTGCCAGAGGCTTCTGAGACGCAGGGTAACAATGCAGACCTGGAGGGTATCCCCAGGTGCAGTCGACTGGTAATCTTGGAACCTCCTGACTCAGAATACTGCTACCTTCTCACTGCCATAGGAATGCAGCTAGTTGACAGCTGGCTTCAAGACATGCTTCCCTGTGAGAGCTGAGGACAGGGCAGAACCCTCCCGCATGCTGCCTGACTGTAGGAGTAGTTGCTAACATCCTAATGTTAGTGGGTGGGAGAGGTTGCGGGAAAAGCATGTGTGAGCACTGGGCCTGAACTCCCGTGTATCTGAGTTGAATACAGCGATTTCCAACGGCTTTCCTCAACCAGAGTGTAGCTAGGTTCCAAATCCCATGTACGAGCGGGTAGCAGACATCTGCCTCCCATGCATACACACTTCTGAGAGTTGAGCTTAAGGCCTGTACCTACACATCCAACCTGCTGGTACCCTTGGCTTCTAAAAGGCCTAGGCTCGCTGTTTGACGGAAGTGCTGGGAGAGGTAATTGGAATCTCCCGGCACACAAGACGAGTGTCTCCAAGCTCAATTCACGATTTCCCAGTAATTCTTGTGGTAGACAGGTGCTACATACTAAGTTCCATATGTGAGAAGGTAGCTGAACGCCTTGTCCAAAAGCATCTTACTTCTGAGAGTTGAGCCCACCCTCAGTCCCTCACACTTCCACACTGCCTGCAGAGTTATTTTCACACGTCTTCACCAGAGACGATTGCCAGAGGCTTCTGAGTACAAGTTAACAATGCAGACCTGGAGGGTATCTCCAGGTACAATAGAGTGGTAATCTTGGAACCTCCTGACTCAGAGTACTGCTACCTTCTCACTGCCATAGGAATGCAGCTAGTTGACAGCTGGCTTCAAGACATGCTTCCCTGTGAGAGCTGAGGACAGGGCAGAACCCTCCCGCATCCTGCCTGACTGTAGGAGTAGCTGCTAACATCCTTATGTTAGTGGCTGGGAGAGGTTGCGGGAAAAGCATGTGTGAGCACTGGGCCTGAACTCCCGTGTATCTGAGTTGAATACAGCGATTTCCAATGGCCTTCTTCAATCACAGTGTAGCTAGGTTCCAACTCCCATGTCCGAGTGGGTAGCAGACATCTGCCTCCCATGCATATACACTTCTGAGAGTTGAGCTTATGGCCTGTACCTCCACATCCAGCCTGCTGGTACCCTTGGCTTCTAAAAGGCCTAGGCTCGCTGTTTGCCGGAAGTGCTGGGAGAGGTAATTGGAATCTCCCGGCACACAAGACGAGTGCCTCCAAGTTCAATTCACGATTTCCCAGTAATTCTTGTGGTAGACAAGTGCTACATACTAAGTTCCATATGTGAGAAGGTATCTGAACTCCTTGTCCAAAAGCATCTTACTTCTGAGAGTTGAGCCCACCCTCAGTCCCTCACACTTCCACACTGCCTGCAGAGTGAGTTTCACACGTCTTCACCAGAGACGATTGCCAGAGACTTCTGAGTACAAGTTAACAATGCAGACCTGGAGGGTATCTCCAGGTACAGTAGAGTGGTAATCTTGGAACCTCCTGACTCAGAGTACTGCTACCTTCTCACTGCCATAGGAATGCAGCTCGTTGACAGCTGGCTTCAAGACATGCTTCCCTGTGAGAGCTGAGGACAGGGCAGAACCCTCCCGCATCCTGCCTGACTGTAGGAGTAGCTGCTAACATCCTTATATTAGTGGCTGGGAGAGGTTGCGGGAAAAGCATGTGTGAGCACTGGGCCTGAACTCCCGTGTATCTGAGTTGAATACAGCGATTTCCAATGGCCTTCTTCAATCACAGTGTAGCTAGGTTCCAACTCCCATGTCCGAGTGGGTAGCAGACATCTGCCTCCCATGCATACACACTTCTGAGAGTTGAGCTTATGGCCTGTACCTCCACATCCAGCCTGCTGGTACCCTTGGCTTCTAAAAGGCCTAGGCTCGCTGTTTGACGGAAGTGCTGGGAGAGGTAATTGGAATCACCCGGCACACAAGACTAGTGCCTCCAAGCTCAGTTCAGCGATTTCCTAGTAATTCCTGTGGTAGACTGGTGCTACATACTAAGTTCCATACGTGAGAGGGTAGCTGAACGCCTTGTCCAAAACCATCTTACTTCTGAGAGGTGAGCTCAGCCTCAGTCCCTCACAGTTCCACACTGCCTGCAGAGTGAGTTTCGCAGGTCTTCAGCAGAGACGTTTGCCAGAGGCTTCTGAGACGCAGGGTAACAATGCAGACCTGGAGGGTATCCCCAGGTGCAGTCGACTGGTAATCTTGGAACCTCCTGACTCAGAATACTGCTACCTTCTCACTGCCATAGGAATGCAGCTAGTTGACAGCTGGCTTCAAGACATGCTTCCCTGTGAGAGCTGAGGACAGGGCAGAACCCTCCCGCATGCTGCCTGACTGTAGGAGTAGTTGCTAACATCCTAATGTTAGTGGGTGGGAGAGGTTGCGGGAAAAGCATGTGTGAGCACTGGGCCTGAACTCCCGTGTATCTGAGTTGAATACAGCGATTTCCAACGGCTTTCCTCAACCAGAGTGTAGCTAGGTTCCAAATCCCATGTACGAGCGGGTAGCAGACATCTGCCTCCCATGCATACACACTTCTGAGAGTTGAGCTTAAGGCCTGTACCTCCACATCCAACCTGCTGGTACCCTTGGCTTCTAAAAGGCCTAGGCTCGCTGTTTGACGGAAGTGCTGGGAGAGGTAATTGGAATCTCCCGGCACACAAGACGAGTGCCTCCAAGCTCAATTCACGATTTCCCAGTAATTCTTGTGGTAGACAAGTGCTACATACTAAGTTCCATATGTGAGAAGGTATCTGAACGCCTTGTCCAAAAGCATCTTACTTCTGAGAGTTGAGCCCACCCTCAGTCCCTCACACTTCCACACTGCCTGCAGAGTGAGTTTCACACGTCTTCACCAGAGACGATTGCCAGAGACTTCTGAGTACAAGTTAACAATGCAGACCTGGAGGGTATCTCCAGGTACAGTAGAGTGGTAATCTTGGAACCTCCTGACTCAGAGTACTGCTACCTTCTCACTGCCATAGGAATGCAGCTCGTTGACAGCTGGCTTCAAGACATGCTTCCCTGTGAGAGCTGAGGACAGGGCAGAACCCTCCCGCATCCTGCCTGACTGTAGGAGTAGCTGCTAACATCCTTATATTAGTGGCTGGGAGAGGTTGCGGGAAAAGCATGAGTGAGCACTGGGCCTGAACTCCCGTGTATCTGAGTTGAATACAGCGATTTCCAATGGCCTTCTTCAATCACAGTGTAGCTAGGTTCCAACTCCCATGTCCGAGTGGGTAGCAGACATCTGCCTCCCATGCATACACACTTCTGAGAGTTGAGCTTAAGGCCTTACCTCCACATCCAGCCTGCTGGTAGCCTTGGCTTCTAAAAGGCCTAGGCTCGCTGTTTGACGGAAGTGCTGGGAGAGGTAATTTGAATCACCCGGCACACAAGACGAGTGCCTCCAAGCTCAATTCACGATTTCCCAGTAATTCTTGTTGTAGACAGGTGCTACATACTAAGTTCCATGTGTGAGAATGTAGCTGAACGCCTTGTCCAAAAGCATCTTACTTCTGAGAGTTGATCACACCCTCAGTCCCTCACACTTCCACACTGCCTGAAGAGTGAGTTTCACACGTCTTCACCAGAGACGATTGCCAGAGGCTTCTGAGTACAAGTTAACAATGCAGACCTGGAGGGTATCTCCAGGTGCAGTAGAGTGGTAATCTTGGAACCTCCTGACTCAGAGTACTGCTATCTTCTCACTGCCATAGGAATGCAGCTAGTTGACAGCTGGCTTCAAGACATGCTTCCCTGTGAGAGCTGAGGACAGGGCAGAACCCTCCCGCATCCTGCCTGACTGTAGGAGTAGCTGCTAACATCCTAATGTTAGTGGCTGGGAGAGGTTGCGGGAAAAGCATGTGTGAGCACTGGGCCTGAACTCCCGTGTATCTGAGTTGAATACAGCGATTTCCAACGACTTTCCTCAACCAGAGTGTAACTAGGTTCCAAATCCCATGTACGAGCGGGTAGCAGACATCTGCCTCCCATGCATACACACTTCTGAGAGTTGAGCTTATGGCCTGTACCTCCACATCCAGCCTGCTGGTACCCTTGGCTTCTAAAAGGCCTAGGCTCGCTGTTTGACGGAAGTGCTGGGAGAGGTAATTGGAATCTCCCGGCACACAAGACGAGTGCCTCCAAGCTCAATTCACGATTTCCCAGTAATTCTTGTGGTAGACAGGTGCTCCATACTAAGTTCCATATGTGAGAAGGTAGCTGAACGCCTTGTCCAAAAGCATCTTACTTCTGAGAGTTGAGCACACCCTCAGTCCCTCACACTTCCACACTGCCTGCAGAGTGAGTTTCACACGTCTTCACCAGAGACGATTGCCAGAGGCTTCTGAGTACAAGTTAACAATGCAGACCTGGAGGGTATCTCCAGGTGCAGTAGAGTGGTAATCTTGGAACCTCCTGACTCAGAGTACTGCTACCTTCTCACTGCCATAGGAATGCAGCTAGTTGACAGCTGTCTTCAAGACATGCTTCCCTGTGAGAGCTGAGGACAGGGCAGAACCCTCCCGCATCCTGCCTGACTGTAGGAGTAGCTGCTAACATCCTTATGTTAGTGGCTGGGAGAGGTTGCGGGAAAAGCATGTGTGAGCACTGGGCCTGAACTCCCGCGTATCTGAGTTGAATACAGCGATTTCCAACGACTTTCCTCATCCAGATAGTAGCTAGGTTCCAAATCCCATGTACGAGCGGGTAGCAGACATCTGCCTCCCATGCATACACACTTCTGAGAGTTGAGCTTATAACCTGTACCTCCACATCCAGCCTGCTGGTACCCTTGGCTTCTAAAAGGCCTAGGCTCGCTGTTTGACGGAAGTGCTGGGAGAGGTAATTGGAATCTCCCGGCACACAAGACGAGTGCCTCCAAGCTCAATTCACGATTTCCCAGTAATTCTTGTGGTGGACAGGTGCTCCATACTAAGTTCCATATGTGAGAAGGTAGCTGAACGCCTTGTCCAAAAGCATCTTACTTCTGAGAGTTGAGCACACCCTCAGTCCCTCACACTTTCACACTGCCTGAAGAGTGAGTTTCACACGTCTTCACCAGAGACGATTGCCAGAGGCTTCTGAGTACAAGTTAACAATGCAGACCTGGAGGGTATCTCCAGGTGCAGTAGAGTGGTAATCTTGGAACCTCCTGACTCAGAGTACTGCTACCTTCTCACTGCCATAGGAATGCAGCTAGTTGACAGCTGGCTTCAAGACATGCTTCCCTGTGAGAGCTGAGGACAGGGAAGAACCCTCCCGCATCCTGCCTGACTGTAGGAGTAGCTGCTAACATCGTTATGTTAGTGGCTGGGAGAGGTTGCGGGAAAAGCATGTGTGAGCACTGGGCCTGAACTCCCGTGTATCTGAGTTGAATACAGCGATTTCCAATGGCCTTCTTCAATCACAGTGTAGCTAGGTTCCAACTCCCATGTCCAAGTGGGTAGCAGACATCTGCCTCCCATGCATACACACTTCTGAGAGTTGAGCTTATGGCCTGTACCTCCACATCCAGCCTGCTGGTACCCTTGGCTTCTAAAAGGCCTAGGCTCGCTGTTTGACGGAAGTGCTGGGAGAGGTAATTGGAATCACCCG
Source organism: Canis lupus baileyi (assembly GCF_048164855.1). NCBI lineage: Eukaryota > Metazoa > Chordata > Mammalia > Carnivora > Canidae > Canis > Canis lupus. The sequence continues at coordinate 74,658,419 of NC_132844.1, read as the reverse complement.
GCACACAAGACTAGTGCCCCCAAGCTCAGTTCAGCGATTTCCTAGTAATACCTGTGGTAGACTGGTGCTACATACTAAGTTCCATACGTGAGAGGGTAGCTGAACGCCTTGTCCAAAACCATCTTACTTCTGAGAGTTGAGCTCAGCCTCAGTCCCTCACAGTTCCACACTGCCTGCAGAGTGAGTTTCGCAGGTCTTCAGCAGAGACGTTTGCCAGAGGCTTCTGAGACGCAGGGTAACAATGCAGACCTGGAGGGTATCCCCAGGTGCAGTCGACTGGTAATCTTGGAACCTCCTGACTCAGAATACTGCTACCTTCTCACTGCCATAGGAATGCAGCTAGTTGACAGCTAGCTGGCTTCAAGACATGCTTCCCTGAGAGAGCTGAGGACAGGGCAGAACCCTCCCGCATGCTGCCTGACTGTAGGAGTAGCTGCTAACATCCTAATGTTAGTGGCTGGGAGAGGTTGCGGGAAAAGCATGTGTGAGCACTGGGCCTGAACTCCCGTGTTTCTGAGTTGAATACAGCCATTTCCAACGGCTTTCCTCAACCAGAGTGTAGCTAGGTTCCAAATCCCATGTACGAGCGGGTAACAGACATCGGCCTCCCATGCATACACACTTCTGAGAGTTGAGCTTATGGCCTGTACCTCCACATCCAGCCTGCTGGTACCCTTGGCTTCTAAAAGGCCTAGGCTCGCTGTTTGACGGAAGTGCTGGGAGAGGTAATTGGAATCTCCCGGCACACAAGACGAGTGCCTCCAAGCTCAATTCACGATTTCCCAGTAATTCTTGTGGTAGACAGGTGCTACATACTAAGTTCCATATGTGAGATGGTAGCTGAACGCCTTGTCCAAAAGCATCTTACTTCTGAGATTTGAGCCCACCTTCAGTCCCTCACACTTCCACACTGCCTGGAGAGTGAGTTTCACACGTCTTCACCAGAGACGATTGCCAGAGGCTTCTGAGTACAAGTTAACAATGCAGACCTGGAGGGTATCTCCAGGTGCAGTAGAGTGGTAATCTTGGAACCTCCTGACTCAGAGTACTGCTACGTTCTCACTGCCATAGGAATGCAGCTAGTTGACAGCTGGCTTCAAGACATGCTTCCCTGTGAGAGCTGAGGACAGGGAAGAACCCTCCCGCATCCTGCCTGAGTGTAGGAGTAGCTGCTAACATCCTTATGTTAGTGGCTGGGAGAGGTTGCGGGAAAAGCATGTGTGAGCAATGGCCTGAACTCCCGTGTATCTGAGTTGAATACAGCGATTTCCAATGGCCTTCTTCAATCACAGTGTAGCTAGGTTCCAACTCCCATGTCCGAGTGGGTAGCAGACATCTGCCTCCCATGCATACACACTTCTGAGAGTTGAGCTTATGGCCTGTACCTCCACATCCAGCCTGCTGGTAACCTTGGCTTCTAAAAGGCCTAGACTCGCTGTTTGACGGAAGTGCTGGGAGAGGTAATTGGAATCACCCGGCACACAAGACTAGTGCCTCCAAGCTCAGTTCAGCGATTTCCTACTAATTCCTGTGGTAGACTGGTGCTACATACTAAGTTCCATACGTGAGAGGGTAGCTGAACGCCTTGTCCAAAACCATCTTACTTCTGAGAGTTGAGCTCAGCCTCAGTCCCTCACAGTTCCACACTGCCTACAGAGTGAGTTTCGCAGGTCTTCAGCAGAGACGTTTGCCAGAGGCTTCTGAGACGCAGGGTAACAATGCAGACCTGGAGGGTATCCCCAGGTGCAGTCGACTGGTAATCTTGGAACCTCCTGACTCAGAATACTGCTACCTTCTCACTGCCATAGGAATGCAGCTAGTTGACAGCTAGCTGGCTTCAAGACATGCTTCCCTGAGAGAGCTGAGGACAGGGCAGAACCCTCCCGCATGCTGCCTGACTGTAGGAGTACCTGCTAACATCCTTATGTTAGTGGCTGGGAGAGGTTGTGGGAAAAGCATGTGTGAGCACTGGGCTTGAACTCCCGTGTACCTGAGTTGAATACAGCGATTTCCAACGGCTTTCCTCAACCAGAGTGTAGCTAGGTTCCAAATCCCATGTACGAGCGGGTAGCAGACATCTGCCTCCCATGCATACACACTTCTGAGAGTTGAGCTTATGGCCTGTACCTCCACATCCAGCCTGCTGGTACCCTTGGCTTCAAAAAGGCCTAGGCTCGCTGTTTGACGGAAGTGCTGGGAGAGGTAATTGGAATCACCCAGCACACAAGACTAGTGCCCCCAAGCACAGTTCAGTGATTTCCTAGTAATACCTGTGGTAGACTGGTGCTACATACTAAGTTCCATACGTGAGAGCGTTGCTGAACGCCTTGTCCAAAACCATCTTACTTCTGAGAGTTGAGCTCAGCCTCAGTCCCTCACAGTTCCACACTGCCTGCAGAGTGAGTTTCGCAGGTCTTCAGCAGAGACGTTTGCCAGAGGCTTCTGAGACGCTGGGTAACAATGCAGACCTGGAGGGTATCCCCAGGTGCAGTCGACTGGTAATCTTGGAACCTCCTGACTCAGAATACTGCTACCTTCTCACTGCCATAGGAATGCAGCAAGTTTACAGCTAGCTGGCTTCAAGACATGCTTCCCTGTGAGAGCTGAGGACAGGGCAGAACCCTCCCGCATCCTGCCTGACTGTAGGAGTAGCTGCTAACATCCTAATGTTAGTGGCTGGGAGAGGTTGCGGGAAAAGCATGTGTGAGCACTGGGCCTGAACTCCCGTGTATCTGAGTTGAATACAGCGATTTCCAACGGCTTTCATCAATCAGGGTGTAGCTAGGTCCAAATCCCATGTACGAGCGGGTAGCAGACATCTGCCTCCCATGCATACACACTTCTGAGAGTCGAGCTTATGGCCGGTACCTCCACATCCAGCCTGCTGTTTCGAAAAGGCTTGGCTTCTAAAAGGCCTAGGCTCGCTGTTTGACGGAAGTGCTGGGAGAGGTAATTGGAATCTCCCGGCACACAAGACGAGTGCCTCCAAGCTCAATTCACGATTTCCCAGTAATTCTTGTGGTAGACAGGTGCTACATACTAAGTTCCATATGTGAGAAGGTAGCTGAACGCCTTGTCCAAAAGCATCTTACTTCTGAGAGTTGAGCTCAGCCTCAGTCCCTCACAGTTCCACACTGCCTGCAGAGTGAGTTTCACACGTCTTCACCAGAGACGATTGCCAGAGGCTTCTGAGTACAAGTTAACAATGCAGACTTGGAGGGAATCTCAAGGTGCAGTAGAGTGGTAATCTTGGAACCTCCTGACTCAGAGTACTGCTACCTTCTCACTGCCATAGGAATGCAGCTGGTTGACAGCTGGCTTCAAGACATGCTTCCCTGTGAGAGCTGAGGACAGGGCAGAACCCTCCCGCATCCTGCCTGACTGTAGGAGTAGCTGCTAACATCCTTATGTTAGTGGCTGGGAGAGGTAGCGGGAAAAGCATGTGTGAGCACTGGGCCTGAACTCCGTGTATCTGAGTTGAATACAGCGATTTCCAACGGCTTTCATCAATCAGAGTGTAGCCAGGTTCCGACTCCCATGTACGAGTGGGTAGCAGACATCTGCCTCCCATGCATAGACACTTCTGAGAGTTGAGCTTATGGCCTGTACCTCCACAGCCAGCCTGCTGGTACCCTTGGCTTCTAAAATGCCTAGGCTCGCTGTTTGACGGAAGTGTTGGAGAGGTAATTGGAATCACCCGGCACACAAGACTAGTGCCTCCAAGCTCAGTCCAGAGATTTCCTAGTAATTCCTGTGGTAGAATGGTGCTACATACTAAGTTCCATACGTGAGAGGGTAGCTGAACGCCTTGTCCAAAAGCATCTTACTTCTGAGGTTGAGCTCAGCCTTAGTCCCTCACAGTTCCACACTGCCTGCAGAGTGAGTTTCGCAGGTCTTCAGCATAGACGTTTGCCAGAGGCTTCTGAGACGCAGGGTAACAATGCAGACCTGGAGGGTATCCCCAGGTGCTGTAGACTGGTAATCTTGGAACTTCCTGACTCAGAGTACTGCTACCTTCTCACTGCCATAGGAATGCAGCTAGTTGACAACTGGCTTCAAGACATGCTTCCCTGTGAGAGCTGAGGACAGGGCAGAACCCTCCCGCATCCTGCCTGACTGTAGGAGTAGCTGCTAACATCCTAATGTTAGTGGCTGGGAGAGGTTGCGGGAAAAGCATGTGTGAGCACTGGGCCTGAACTCCCGTGTATCTGAGTTGAATACAGCGATTTCCAACGGCTTTCATCAATCAGAGTGTAGCTGGGGTCCAATTCCCATGTACGAGCGGGTAGCAGACATCTGCCTCTCATGCATACACACTTCTGAGAGTTGAGCTTATGGCCTGTACCTCCACATCCAGCCTGCTGGTTCGAAAAGGCTTGGCTTCTAAAAGGCCTAGGCTCGCTGTTTGACGGAAGTGCTGGGAGAGTTAATTGGAATCTCCCGGCACACAAGACGAGTGCCTCCAAGCTCAATTCACGATTTCCCAGTAATTCTTGTGGTAGACAGGTGCTACATACTAAGTTCCATATGTGAGAAGGTAGCTGAACGCCTTGTCCAAAAGCATCTTACTTCTGAGAGTTGAGCTCAGCCTCAGTCCCTCACAGTTCCACACTGCCTGCAGAGTGAGTTTCACACGTCTTCACCAGAGACGATTGCCAGAGGCTTCTGAGTACAAGTTAACAATGCAGTCCTGGAGGGTATCTCCAGGTGCAGTAGAGTGGTAATCTTGGAACCTCCTGACTCAGAGTACTGCTACCTTCTCACTGCCATAGGAATGCAGATAGTTGACAGCTGTCTTCAAGACATGCTTCCCTGTGAGAGCTGAGGACAGGGCAGAACCCTCCCGCATCCTGCCTGACTGTAGGTGTAGCTGCTAACATCCTTATGTTAGTGGCTGGGAGAGGTTGCGGGAAAAGCATGTGTGAGCACTGGGCCTGAACTCCCGTGTATCTGAGTTGAATACAGCGATTTCCAACGGCTTTCATCAATCAGAGTGTAGCCAGGTTCCAACTCCCATGTCCGAGTGGGTAGCAGACATCTGCCTCCCATGCATAGACAGTTCTGAGAGTTGAGCTTATGGCCTATACCTCCACAGCCAGCCTGCTGGTACCCTTGGCTTCTAAAAGGCCTAGGCTCGCTGTTTGACGGAAGTGCTGGGAGAGGTAATTGGAATCACCCGGCACACAAGACAAGTGCCTCCAAGCTCAGTCCAGCGATTTCCTAGTAATTCCTGTGGTAGACTGGTGCTACATACTAAGTTCCATACGTGAGAGGGTAGCTGAACGCCTTGTCCAAAAGCATTTTACTTCTGAGAGTTGAGCTCAGCCTCAGTCCCTCACAGTTCCACACTGCCTGCAGAGTGAGTTTCGCAGGTCTTCAGCAGAGACGTTTGCCAGAGGCTTCTGAGACGCAGGGTAACAATGCAGACCTGGAGGGTATCCCCAGGTGCAGTCGACTGGTAATCTTGGAACCTCCTGACTCAGAGTACTGCTACCTTCTCACTGCCATAGGAATGCAGCTAGTTGACAGCTAGCTTCAAGACATACTTCATTGTGAGAGCCGAGGACAGGGCAGAACCCTCCCGCATCCTTCCTGACTGTAGGAGTAGCTGCTAACATCCTAATGTTAGTGGCTGGGAGAGGTTGCGGGAAAAGCATGTGTGAGCACTGGGCCTGAACTCCCGTGTATCTGAGTTGAATACAGCGATTTCCAACGGCTTTCCTCAATCAGAGTGTAGCTGGGTTCCAAATCCCATGTACGAGCGGGTAGCAGACATCTGCCTCCCATGCATACACACTTCTGAGAGTTGAGCTTATGGCCTGTACCTCCACATCCAGCCTGCTGGTCGAAAAGGCTTGGCTTCTAAAAGGCCTAGGCTCGCTGTTTGACGGAAGTGCTGGGACAGTTAATTGGAATCTCCCGGCACACAAGACGAGTGCTTCCAAGCTCAATTCACGATTTCCCAGTAATTCTTGTGGTAGACAGGTGCTACATACTAAGTTCCATATGTGAGAAGGTAGCTGAACGCGTTGTCCAAAAGCTTCTTACTTCTGAGAGTTGAGCTCATTCTAGTCCCTCACAGTTCCACACTGCCTGCAGAGTGATTTTCACACGTCTTCACCAGAGACGATTGCCAGAGGCTTCTGAGTACAAGTTAACAATGCACACCTGGAGGGTATCTCCAGGTGCAGTAGAGTGGTAATCTTGGAACCTCCTTCCTCAGAGTACTGCTACCTTCTCACTGCCTTAGGAATGTAGCTAGTTGACAGCTGGCTTCAAGACATGCTTTCCTGTGAGAGCTGAGGACAGGGCAGAACCCTCCCGCATCCTGCCTGACTGTAGGAGTAGCTGCTAACATCCTTATTTTAGTGGCTGGGAGAGGTTGCGGGAAAAGCATGTGTGAGCACTGGGCCTGAACTCCCGTGTATGTGAGTTGAATACAGCGATTTCCAACGGCTTTCCTCAACCAGAGTGTAGCTAGGTTCCAAATCCGATGTACGAGCGGGTAGCAGACATCTGCCTCCCATGCATACACACTTCTGAGAGTTGAGCTTATGGCCTGTACCTCCACAGCCAGCCTGCTGGTACCCTTGGCTTCTAAAAGGCCTAGGCTCGCTGTTTGACGGAAGTGCTGGGAGAGGTAATTGGAATCTCCCGGCACACAAGACGAGTGCCTCCAAGCTCAATTCACGATTTCCCAGTAATTCTTGTGGTAGACAGGTGCTACATACTAAGTTCCATATGTGATAAGGTAGCTGAACGCCTTGTCCAAAAGCATCTTACTTCTGAGAGTTGAGCACACCCTCAGTCCCTCACACTTCCACACTGCCTGCAGAGTGAGATTCACACGTCTTCACCAGAGACGATTGCCAGAGGCTTCTGAGTACAAGTTAACAATGCATACCTGGAGGCTATCTCCAGGTGCAGTAGAGTGGTAATCTTGGAACCTCCTGACTCAGAGTACTGCTACCTTCTCACTGCCATAGGAATGCAGCTAGTTGACAGCTGGCTTCAAGACATGCTTCCCTGTGAGAGCTGAGGACAGGGCAGAACCCTCCCGCATCCTGCCTGACTGTAGGAGTAGCTGCTAACATCCTAATGTTAGTGGCTGGGAGAGGTTGCGGGAAAAGCATGTGTGAGCACTGGGCATGAACTCCCCTGTATCTGAGTTGAATACAGCGATTTCCAATGTCCTTCTTCAATCACAGTGTAGCTATGTTCCAACTCCCATGTCCGATTGGGTAGCAGACATCTGCCTCCCATGCATACACACTTCTGAGAGTTGAGGTATGGCCTGTACCTCCACATCCAGCCTGCTGGTACCCTTGGCTTCTAAAAGGCCTAGGCTCGCTGTTTGACGGAAGTGCTGGGAGAGGTAATTGGAATCACCCGGCACACAAGACTAGTGCCTCCAATCTCAGTTCAGCGATTTCCTAGTAATTCCTGTGGTAGACTGGTGCTACATACTAAGTTCCATACGTGAGAGGGTAGCTGAACGCCTTGTCCAAAACCATCTTACTTCTGATAGTTGAGCTCAGCCTCAGTCCCTCACAGTTCCACACTGCCTGCAGAGTGAGTTTCGCAGGTCTTCAGCAGAGACGTTTGCCAGAGGCTTCTGAGACGCAGGGTAACAATGCAGACCTGGAGGGTATCCCCAGGTGCAGTAGACTGGTAATCTTGGAACCTCCTGACTCAGAATACTGCTACCTTCTCACTGCCATAGGAATGCAGCTAGTTGACAGCTGGCTTCAAGACATGCTTCCCTGTGAGAGCTGAGGACAGGGCAGAACCCTCGCGCATGCTGCCTGACTGTAGGAGCAGTTGCTAACATCCTAATGTTAGTGGGTGGGAGAGGTTGCGGGAAAAGCATGTGTGAGCACTGGGCCTGAACTCCCGTGTATCTGAGTTGAATACAGCGATTTCCAATGGCCTTCTTCAATCACAGTGTAGCTAGGTTCCAACTCCCATGTCCGAGTGGGTAGCAGACATCTGCCTCCCATTCATACACACTTCTGAGAGTTGAGCTTATGGCCTGTACCTCCACATCCAGCCTGCTGGTACCCTTGGCTTCTAAAAGGCCTAGGCTCGCTGTTTGACGGAAGTGCTGGGAGAGGTAATTGGAATCACCTGGCACACAAGACTAGTGCCTCCAATCTCAGTTCAGCGATTTCCTAGTAATTCCTGTGGTAGACTGGTGCTACATACTAAGTTCCATACGTGAGAGGGTAGCTGAACGCCTTGTCCAAAACCATCTTACTTCTGAGAGTTGAGCTCAGCCTCAGTCCCTCACAGTTCCACACTGCCTGCAGAGTGAGTTTCGCAGGTCTTCAGCAGAGACGTTTGCCAGAGGCTTCTGAGACGCAGGGTAACAATGCAGACCTGGTGGGTATCCCCAGGTGCAGTCGACTGGTAATCTTGGAACCTCCTGACTCAGAATACTGCTACCTTCTCACTGCCATAGGAATGCAGCTAGTGGACAGCTAGCTAGCTTCAAGACATGCTTCCCTGAGAGAGCTGAGGACGGGGCAGAACCCTCCCGCATCCTGCCTGACTGTAGGAGTAGCTGCTAACATCCTAATGTTAGTGGCTGGGAGACGTTGCGGGAAAAGCATGTGTGAGCACTGGGTCTGAACTCCCGTGTGTCTGAGTTGAATACAGCGATTTCCAACGGCTTTCCTCAAGCAGAGTGTAGCTAGGTTCCAAATCCCATGTACGAGCGGGTAGCAGACCTCTGCCTCCCATGCATACACACTTCTGAGAGTTGAGCTTATGGCCTGTACCTCCACAGCCAGCCTGCTGGTACCCTTGGCTTCTAAAAGGCCTAGGCTCGCTGTTTGACGGAAGTGCTGGGAGAGGTAATTGGAATCTCCCGGCACACAAGACGAGTGCCTCCAAGCTCAATTCACGATTTCCCAGTAATTCTTGTGGTAGACAGGTGCTACATACTAAGTTCCATATGTGAGAAGGTAGCTGAACGCCTTGTCCAAAAGCATCTTACTTCTGAGAGTTGAGCACACCCTCAGTCCCTCACACTTCCACACTGCCTGCAGAGTGAGTTTCACACGTCTTCACCAGAGACGATTGCCAGAGGCTTCTGAGTACAAGTTAACAATGCAGACCTGGAGGGTATCTCCAGGTGCAGTAGAGTGGTAATCTTGGAACCTCCTGACTCAGAGTACTGCTACCTTCTCACTGCCATAGGAATGCAGCTAGTTGACAGCTGGCTTCAAGACATGCTTCCCTGTGAGAGCTGAGGACAGGGCAGAACCCTCCCGCATCCTGCCTGACTGTAGGAGTAGCTGCTAACATCCTTATGTTAGTGGCTGGGAGAGGTTGCGGGAAAAGCATGTGTGAGCGCTGGGCCTGAACTCCCGTGTATCTGAGTTGAATACAGCGATTTCCAATGGCCTTCTTCAATCACAGTGTAGCAAGGGTTCCAACTCCCATGTCCAAGTGGGTAGCAGACATCTGCCTCCCATGCATACACACTTCTGAGAGTTGAGCTTATGGCCTGTACCTCCACATCCAGCCTGCTGGTACCCTTGGCTTCTAAAAGGCCTAGGCTCGCTGTTTGACGGAAGTGCTGGGAGAGGTAATTGGAATCACCCGGCACACAAGACTAGTGCCTCCAAGCTCAGTTCAGCGATTTCCTAGTAATTCCTGTGGTAGACTGGTGCTACATACTAAGTTCCATACGTGAGAGGGTAGCTGAACGCCTTGTCCAAAACCATCTTACTTCTGAGAGTTGAGCTCAGCCTCAGTCCCTCACAGTTCCACACTGCCTGCAGAGTGAGTTTCGCAGGTCTTCAGCAGAGACGTTTGCCAGAGGCTTCTGAGACGCAGGGTAACAATGCAGACCTGGAGGGTATCCCCAGGTGCAGTCGACTGGTAATCTTGGAACCTCCTGACTCAGAATACTGCTACTTTCTCACTGCCATAGGAATGCAGCTAGTTGACAGCTGGCTTCAAGACATGCTTCCCTGTGAGAGCTGAGGACAGGGCAGAACCCTCCCGCATGCTGCCTGACTGTAGAAGTAGCTGCTAACATCCTTATGTTAGTGGCTGGGAGAGGTTGCGGGAAAAGCATGTGTGAGCACTGGGCCTGAACTCCCGTGTATCTGAGTTGAATACAGCGATTTCCAACGGCTTTCCTCAACCAGAGTGTAGCTAGGTTCCAAATCCGATGTACGAGCGGGTAGCAGACATCTGCCTCCCATGCATACACACTTCTGAGAGTTGAGCTTTTGGCCTGTACCTCCACATCCAGCCTCCTGGTACCCTGGGCTTCTAAAAGGCCTAGGCTCGCTGTTTGACGGAAGTGCTGGGAGAGGTAATTGTAATCTCCCGGGACACAAGACGAGTGCCTCCAAGCTCAATTCACGATTTCCCTGTAATTCTTGTGGTAGACAGGTGCTACATACTAAGTTCCATATGTGAGAAGGTAGCTGAACCCCTTGTCCAAAAGCATCTTACTTCTGAGAGTTGAGCACACCCTCAGTCCCTCACACTTCCACACTGCCTGCAGAGTGAGTTTCACACGTCTTCACCAGAGAGGATTGCCAGAGGCTTCTGAGTACAAGTTAACAATGCAGAGCTGGAGGGTATCTCCAGGTGCAGTAGAGTGGTAATCTTGGAACCTCCTGACTCAGAGTACTGCTACATTCTCACTGCCATACGAATGCAGCTAGTTGACAGCTGGCTTCAAGACATGCTTCCCTGTGAGAGCTGAGGACAGGGCAGAACCCTCCCGCATCCTGCCTGACTGTAGGAGTAGCTGCTAACATCCTTATGTTAGTGGCTGGGAGAGGTTGCGGGAAAAGCATGTGTGAGCACTGGGCCTGAACTCCCGTGTATCTGAGTTGAATACAGCGATTTCCAATGGCCTTCTTCAATCACAGTGTAGCTAGGTTCCAACTCCCATGTCCGAGTGGGTAGCAGACATCTGCCTCCCATGCATACACACTTCTGAGAGTTGAGCTTATGGCCTGTACCTCCACAGCCAGCCTGCTGGTACCCCTGGCTTCTAAAAGGCCTAGGCTCGCTGTTTGACGGAAGTGCTGGGAGAGGTAATTGGAATCACCCGGCACACAAGACTAGTGCCTCCAAGCTCAGTTCAGCGATTTCCTAGTAATTCCTGTGGTAGACTGGTGCTACATACTAAGTTCCATACGTGAGAGGGTAGCTGAACGCCTTGTCCAAAACCATCTTACTTCTGAGAGTTGAGCTCAGCCTCAGTCCCTCACAGTTCCACACTGCCTGCAGAGTGAGTTTCGCAGGTCTACAGCAGAGACGATTGCCAGAGGCTTCTGAGACGCAGGGTAACAATGCAGACCTGGAGGGTATCCCCAGGTGCAGTCGACTGGTAATCTTGGAACCTCCTGACTCAGAATACTGCTACCTTCTCACTGCCATAGGAATGCAGCTAGTTGACAGCTGGCTTCAAGACATGCTTCCCTGTGAGAGCTGAGGACAGGGCAGAACCCTCCCGCATGCTGCCTGACTGTAGGAGTAGCTGCTAACATCCTTATGTTAGTGGCTGGGAGAGGTTGCGGGAAAAGCATGTGTGAGCACTGGGCCTGAACTCCCGTGTATCTGAGTTGAATACAGCGATTTCCAACGGCTTTCCTCAACCAGAGTGTAGCTAGGTTCCAAATCCCATGTACGAGCGGGTAGCAGACATCTGCCTCCCATGCATACACACTTCTGAGAGTTGAGCTTATGGCCTGTACCTCCACAGCCAGCCTGCTGGTACCCTTGGCTTCTAAAAGGCCTAGGCTCGCTGTTTGACGGAAGTGCTGGGAGAGGTAATTGGAATCACCCGGCACACAAGACGAGTGCCTCCAAGCTCAGTTCAGCGATTTCCTAGTAATTCCTGTGGTAGACTGGTGCTACATACTAAGTTCCATACGTGAGAGGGTAGCTGAATGCCTTGTCCAAAACCATCTTACTTCTGAGAGTTGAGCTCACCCTCAGTCCCTCACAGTTCCACACTGCCTGCAGAGTGAGTTTCGCAGGTCTTCAGCAGAGACGTTTGCCAGAGGCTTCTGAGACGCAGGGTAACAATGCAGACCTGGAGGGTATCCCCAGGTGCAGTCGACTGGTAATCTTGGAACCTCCTGACTCAGAATACTGCTACCTTCTCACTGCCATAGAAATGCGGCTAGTTGACAGCTGGCTTCAAGACATGCTTCCCTGTGAGAGCTGAGGACAGGGCAGAACCCTCCCGCATGCTGCCTGACTGTAGGAGTAGCTGCTAAAATCCTTATGTTAGTGGCTGGGAGAGGTTGCGGGAAAAGCATGTGTGAGCACTGGGCCTGAACTCCCGTGTATCTGAGTTGAATACAGCGATTTCCAATGGCCTTCTTCAATCACAGTGTAGCTAGGTTCCAACTCCCATGTCCGAGTGGGTAGCAGACATCTGCCTCCCATGCATACACACTTCTGAGAGTTGAGCTTATGGCCTGTACCTCCACATCCAGCCTGCTGGTACCCTTGGCTTCTAAAAGGCCTAGGCTCGCTGTTTGACGGAAGTGCTGGGAGAGGTAATTGGAATCACCCGGCACACAAGACTAGTGCCTCCAAGCTCAGTTCAGCGATTTCCTAGTAATTCCTGTGGTAGACTGGTGCTACATACTAAGTTCCATACGTGAGAGGGTAGCTGAACGCCTTGTCCAAAACCATCTTACTTCTGAGAGTTGAGCTCAGCCTCAGTCCCTCACAGTTCCACACTGCCTGCAGAGTGAGTTTCGCAGGTCTTCAGCAGAGACGTTTGCCAGAGGCTTCTGAGACGCAGGGTAACAATGCAGACCTGGAGGGTATCCCCAGGTGCAGTCGACTGGTAATCTTGGAACCTCCTGACTCAGAATACTGCTACCTTCTCACTGCCATAGGAATGCAGCTAGTTGACAGCTGGCTTCAAGACATGCTTCCCTGTGAGAGCTGAGGACAGGGAAGAACCCTCCCGCATGCTGCCTGACTGTAGGAGTAGCTGCTAACATCCTTATGTTAGTGGCTGGGAGAGGTTGCGGGAAAAGCATGTGTGAGCACTGGGCCTGAACTCCCGTGTATCTGAGTTGAATACAGCGATTTCCAACGGCTTTCCTCAACCAGAGTGTAGCTAGGTTCCAAATCCCATGTACGAGCGGGTAGCAGACATCTGCCTCCCATGCATACACACTTCTGAGAGTTGAGCTTATGGCCTGTACCTCCACATCCAGCCTGCTGGTACCCTTGGCTTCTAAAAGGCCTAGGCTCGCTGTTTGACGGAAGTGCTGGGAGAGGTAATTGGAATCTCCCGGCACACAAGACGAGAGCCTCCAAGCTCAATTCACGATTTCCCAGTAATTCTTGTGGTAGACAGGTGCTACATACTAAGTTCCATATGTGAGAAGGTAGCTGAACGCCTTGTCCAAAAGAATCTTACTTCTGAGAGTTGAGCACACCCTCAGTCCCTCACACTTCCACACTGCCTGCAGAGTGAGTTTCACACGTCTTCACCAGAGAGGATTGCCAGAGGCTTCTGAGTACAAGTTAACAATGCAGACCTGGAGGGTGTCTCCAGGTGCAGTAGAGTGGTAATCTTGGAACCTCCTGACTCAGAGTACTGCTACCTTCTCACTGCCATAGGAATGCAGCTAGTTGACAGCTGGCTTCAAGACATGCTTCCCTGTGAGAGCTGAGGACAGGGCAGAACCCTCCCGCATCCTGCCTGACTGTAGGAGTAGCTGCTAACATCCTAATGTTAGTGGCTGGGAGAGGTTGCGGGAAAAGCATGTGTGAGCACTGGGCCTGAACTCCCGTGTATCTGAGTTGAATACAGCGATTTCCAATGGCCTTCTTCAATCACAGTGTAGCTAGGTTCCAACTCTCATGTCCGAGTGGGTAGCAGACATCTGCCTCCCATGCATACACACTTCTGAGAGTTGAGCTTATGGCCTGTACCTCCACATCCAGCCTGCTGGTACCCTTGGCTTCTAAAAGGCCTAGGCTCGCTGTTTGACGGAAGTGCTGGGAGAGGTAATTGGAATCACCCGGCACACAAGACTAGTGCCTCCAAGCTCAGTTCAGCGATTTCCTAGTAATTCCTGTGGTAGACTGGTGCTACATACTAAGTTCCATACGTGAGAGGGTAGCTGAACGCCTTGTCCAAAACCATCTTACTTCTGAGAGTTGAGCTCAGCCTCAGTCCCTCACAGTTCCACACTGCCTGCAGAGTGATTTTCGCAGGTCTTCAGCAGAGACGTTTGCCAGAGGCTTCTGAGACGCAGGGTAACAATGCAGACCTGGAGGGTATCCCCAGGTGCAGTCGACTGGTAATCTTGGAACCTCCTGACTCAGAATACTGCTACCTTCTCACTGCCATAGGAATGCAGCTAGTTGACAGCTGGCTTCAAGACATGCTTCCCTGAGAGAGCTGAGGACAGGGCAGAACCCTCCCGCATGCTGCCTGACTGTAGGAGAGCTGCTAACATCCTAATGTTAGTGGCTGGGAGAGGTTGCGGGAAAAGCATGTGTGAGCACTGGGCCTGAACTCCCGTGTATCTGAGTTGAATACAGCGATTTCCAACGGCTTTCTTCAACCAGAGTGTAGCTAGGTTCCAAATCCCATGTACGAGCGGGTAGCAGACATCTGCCTCCCATGCATACACACTTCTGAGAGTTGAGCTTATGGCCTGTACCTCCACAGCCAGCCTGCTGGTACCCTTGGCTTCTAAAAGGCCTAGGCTCGCTGTTTGACGGAAGTGCTGGGAGAGGTAATTGGAATCTCCCGGCACACAAGACGAGTGCCTGCAAGCTCAATTCACGATTTCCCAGTAATTCTTGTGGTAGACAGGTGCTACATACTAAGTTCCATATGTGAGATGGTAGCTGAACGCCTTGTCCAAAAGCATCTTACTTCTGAGAGTTGAGCCCACCCTCAGTCCCTCACAGTTCCACACTGCCTGCAGAGTGAGTTTCACACGTCTTCACCAGAGACGATTGCCAGAGGCTTCTGAGTACAAGTTAACAATGCAGACCTGGAGGATATCTCCAGGTGCAGTAGAGTGGTAATCTTGTAACCTCCTGACTCAGAGTACTGCTACCTTCTCACTGCCATAGGAATGCAGCTAGTTGACAGCTGGCTTCAAGACATGCTTCCCTGTGAGAGCTGAGGACAGGGCAGAACCCTCCCGCATCCTGCCTGACTGTAGGAGTAGTTGCTAACATCCTAATGTTAGTGGCTGGGAGAGGTTGCGGGAAAAGCATGTGTGAGCACTGGGCCTGAACTCCCGTGTATCTGAGTTGAATACAGCCATTTCCAACGACTTTCCTGAACCAGAGTGTAGCTAGGTTCCAAATCCCATGTACGAGCGGGTAGCAGACATCTGCTTCCCATGCATACACACTTCTGAGAGTTGAGCTTATGGCCTGTACCTCCACATCCAGCCTGCTGGTACCCTTGGCTTCTAAAAGGCCTAGGCTCGCTGTTTGACGGAAGTGCTGGGAGAGGTAATTGGAATCTCCCGGCACACAAGACGAGTGCCTCCAAGCTCAATTCACGATTTCCCAGTAATTCTTGTGGTAGACAGGTGCTACATACTAAGGTCCATATGTGAGAAGGTAGCTGAACGCCTTGTCCAAAAGCATCTTACTTCTGAGAGTTGAGCACACCCTCAGTCCCTCACACTTCCACACTGCCTGCAGAGTGAGTTTCACACGTCTTCACCAGAGACGATTGCCAGAGGCTTCTGAGTACAAGTTAACAATGCAGAACTGGAGGGTATCTCCAGGTGCAGTGGTGTGGTAATCTTGGAACCTCCTGACTCACAGTACTGCTACCTTCTCACTGCCATAGGAATGCAGCTAGTTGACAGCTGGCTTCAAGACATGCTTCCCTGTGAGAGCTGAGGACAGGGCAGAACCCTCCCGCATCCTGCCTGACTGTAGGAGTAGCTGCTAACATCCTTATGTTAGTGGCTGGGAGAGGTTGCGGGAAAAGCATGTGTGAGCACTGGGCCTGAACTCCCGTGTATCTGAGTTGAATACAGCGATTTCCAATGGCCTTCTTCAATCACAGTGTAGCTAGGTTCCAACTCCCATGTCCGAGTGGGTAGCAGACATCTGCCTCCCATGCATACACACTTCTGAGAGTTGAGCTTATGGCCTGTACCTCCACAGCCAGCCTGCTGGTACCCTTGGCTTCTAAAAGGCCTAGGCTCGCTGTTTGACGGAAGTGCTGGGAGAGGTAATTGGAATCACCCGGCACACAAGACTAGTGCCTCCAAGCTCAGTTCAGCGATTTCCTAGTAATTCCTGTGGTAGACTGGTGCTACATACTAAGTTCCATACGTGAGAGGGTAGCTGAACGCCTTGTCCAAAACCATCTTACTTCTGAGAGTTGAGCTCAGCCTCAGTCCCTCACAGTTCCACACTGCCTGCAGAGTGAGTTTCGCAGGTCTTCAGCAGAGACGTTTGCCAGAGGCTTCTGAGAAGCAGGGTAACAATGCAGACCTGGAGGGTATCCCCAGGTGCAGTCGACTGGTAATCTTGGAACCTCCTGACTCAGAATACTGCTACCTTCTCAATGCCATAGGAATGCAGCTAGTTGACAGCTAGCTGGCTTCAAGACATGCCTCCCTGAGAGAGCTGAGGACAGGGCAGAACCCTCCCGCATGCTGCCTGACTGTAGGAGTAGCTGCTAACATCCTAATGTTAGTGGCTGGGAGAGGTTGCGGGAAAAGCATGTGTGAGCACTGGGCCTGAACTCCCGTGTATCTGAGTTGAATACAGCGATTTCCAACGGCTTTCCTCAACCAGAGTGTAGCTAGGTTCCAAATCCCATGTACGAGCAGGTAGCAGACATCTGCCTCCCATGCATACACACTTCTGAGAGTTGAGCTTATGGCCTGTACCTCCACAGCCAGCCTGCTGGTACCCTTGGCTTCTAAAAGGCCTAGGCTCGCTGTTTGACGGAAGTGCTGGGAGAGGTAATTGGAATCACCCGGCACACAAGACTAGTGCCTCCAAGCTCAGTTCAGCGATTTCCTAGTAATTCCTGTGGTAGACTGGTGCTACATACTAAGTTCCATACGTGAGAGGGTAGCTGAACGCCTTGTCCAAAACCATCTTACTTCTGAGAGTTGAGCTCAGCCTCAGTCCCTCACAGTTCCACACTGCCTGCAGAGTGAGTTTCGCAGGTCTTCAGCAGAGACGTTTGCCAGAGGCTTCTGAGACGCAGGGTAACAATGCAGACCTGGAGGGTATCCCCAGGTGCAGTCGACTGGTAATCTTGGAACCTCCTAACTCAGAATACTGCTACCTTCTCACTGCCATAGGAATGCAGCTAGTTGACAGCTAGCTGGCTTCAAGACATGCTTCCCTGAGAGAGCTGAGGACAGGGCAGAACCCTCCCGCATGCTGCCTGACTGTAGGAGTAGCTGCTAACATCCTAATGTTAGTGGCTGGGAGAGGTTGCGGGAAAAGCATGTGTGAGCACTGGGCCTGAACTCCCGTGTATCTGAGTTGAATACAGCGATTTCCAACGGCTTTCCTCAACCAGAGTGTAGCTAGGTTCCAAATCCCATGTACGAGCGGGTAACAGACATCGGCCTCCCATGCATACACACTTCTGAGAGTTGAGCTTATGGCCTGTACCTCCACATCCAGCCTGCTGGTACCCTTGGCTTCTAAAAGGCCTAGGCTCGCTGTTTGACGGAAGTGCTGGGAGAGGTAATTGGAATCTCCCGGCACACAAGACGAGTGCCTCCAAGCTCAATTCACGATTTCCCAGTAATTCTTGTGGTAGACAGGTGCTACATACTAAGTTCCATATGTGAGATGGTAGCTGAACGCCTTGTCCAAAAGCATCTTACTTCTGAGATTTGAGCCCACCTTCAGTCCCTCACACTTCCACACTGCCTGGAGAGTGAGTTTCACACGTCTTCACCAGAGACGATTGCCAGAGGCTTCTGAGTACAAGTTAACAATGCAGACCTGGAGGGTATCTCCAGGTGCAGTAGAGTGGTAATCTTGGAACCTCCTGACTCAGAGTACTGCTACGTTCTCACTGCCATAGGAATGCAGCTAGTTGACAGCTGGCTTCAAGACATGCTTCCCTGTGAGAGCTGAGGACAGGGCAGAACCCTCCCGCATCCTGCCTGACTGTAGGAGTAGCTGCTAACATCCTAATGTTAGTGGCTGGGAGAGGTTGCGGGAAAAGCATGTGTGAGCAATGGGCCTGAACTCCCGTGTATCTGAGTTGAATACAGCGATTTCCAACGACTTTCATCAACCAGAGTGTAACTAGGTTCCAAATCCCATGTACGAGCGGGTAGCAGACATCTGCCTCCCATGCATACACACTTCTGAGAGTTGAGCTTATGGCCTGTACCTCCACATCCAGCCTGCTGGTACCCTTGGCTTCTAAAAGGCCTAGGCTCGCTGTTTGACGGAAGTGCTGGGAGAGGTAATTGGAATCTCCCGGAACACAAGACGAATGCCTCCAAGCTCAATTCACGATTTCCCAGTAATTCTTGTGGTAGACAGGTGCTACATACTAAGTTACATATGTGAGAAGGTAGCTGAACGCCTTGTCCAAAAGCATCTTACTTCTGAGAGTTGAGCACACCCTCAGTCCCTCACACTTCCACACTGCCTGCAGAGTGAGTTTCACACGTCTTCACCAGAGACGATTGCCAGAGGCTTCTGAGTACAAGTTAACAATGCAGACCTGGAGGGTATCTCCAGGTGCAGTAGAGTGGTAATCTTGGAACCTCCTGACTCAGAGTACTGCTACCTTCTCACTGCCATAGGAATGCAGCTAGTTGACAGCTGTCTTCAAGACATGCTTCCCTGTGAGAGCTGAGGACAGGGCAGAACCCTCCCGCATCCTGCCTGACTGTAGGATTAGCTGCTAACATCCTTATGTTAGTGGCTGGGAGAGGTTGCGGGAAAAGCATGTGTGAGCACTGGGCCTGAACTCCCGTGTATCTGAGTTGAATACAGCGATTTCCAATGGCCTTCTTCAATCACAGTGTAGCTAGGTTCCAACTCCCATGTCCGAGTGGGTAGCAGACATCTGCCTCCCATGCATACACACTTCTGAGAGTTGAGCTTATGGCCTGTACCTCCACATCCAGCCTGCTGGTACCCTTGGCTTCTAAAAGGCCTAGGCTCGCTGTTTGACGGAAGTGCTGGGAGAGGTAATTGGAATCACCCGGCACACAAGACTAGTGCCTCCAAGCTCAGTTCAGCGATTTCCTAGTAATTCCTGTGGTAGACTGGTGCTACATACTAAGTTCCATACGTGAGAGGGTAGCTGAACGCCTTGTCCAAAACCATCTTACTTCTGAGAGTTGAGCTCAGCCTCAGTCCCTCACAGTTCCACACTGCCTGCAGAGTGAGTTTCGCAGGTCTTCAGCAGAGACGTTTGCCAGAGGCTTCTGAGACGCAGGGTAACAATGCAGACCTGGAGGGTATCCCCAGGTGCAGTCGACTGGTAATCTTGGAACCTCCTGACTCAGAATACTGCTACTTTCTCACTGCCATAGGAATGCAGCTAGTTGACAGCTGGCTTCAAGACATGCTTCCCTGTGAGAGCTGAGGACAGGGCAGAACCCTCCCGCATGCTGCCTGACTGTAGGAGTAGCTGCTAACATCCTTATGTTAGTGGCTGGGAGAGGTTGCGGGAAAAGCATGTGTGAGGACTGGGCTTGAACTCCCGTGTATCTGAGTTGAATACAGCGATTTCCAACGGCTTTCGTCAACCAGAGTGTAGCTAGGTTCCAAATCCCATGTACGAGCGGGTAGCAGACATCTGCCTCCCATGCATACACACTTCTGAGAGTTGAGCTTTTGGCCTGTACCTCCACATCCAGCCTCCTGGTACCCTGGGCTTCTAAAAGGCCTAGGCTCGCTGTTTGACGGAAGTGCTGGGAGAGGTAATTGTAATCTCCCGGGACACAAGAAGAGTGCCTCCAAGCTCAATTCACGATTTCCCAGTAATTCTTGTGGTAGACAGGTGCTACATACTAAGTTCCATATGTGAGAAGGTAGCTGAACGCCTTGTCCAAAAGCATCTTACTTCTGAGAGTTGAGCACACCCTCAGTCCCTCACACTTCCACACTGCCTGCAGAGTGAGTTTCACACGTCTTCACCAGAGAGGATTGCCAGAGGCTTCTGAGTACAAGTTAACAATGCAGAGCTGGAGATATCTCCAGGTGCAGTAGAGTGGTAATCTTGGAACCTCCTGACTCAGAGTACTGCTACATTCTCACTGCCATAGGAATGCAGCTAGTTGACAGCTGGCTTCAAGACATGCTTCCCTGTGAGAGCTGAGGACAGGGCAGAACCCTCCCGCATCCTGCCTGACTGTAGGAGTAGCTGCTAACATCCTTATGTTAGTGGCTGGGAGAGGTTGCGGGAAAAGCATGTGTGAGCACTGGGCCTGAACTCCCGTGTATCTGAGTTGAATACAGCGATTTGCAATGGCCTTCTTCAATCACAGTGTAGCTAGGTTCCAACTCCCATGTCCGAGTGGGTAGCAGACATCTGCCTCCCATGCGTACACACTTCTGAGAGTTGAGCTTATGGCCTGTACCTCCACATCCAGCCTGCTGGTACCCCTGGCTTCTAAAAGGCCTAGGCTCGCTGTTTGACGGAAGTGCTGGGAGAGGTAATTGGAATCACCCGGCACACAAGACTAGTGCCTCCAAGCTCAGTCCAGCGATTTCCTAGTAATTCCTGTGGTAGACTGGTGCTACATACTAAGTTCCATACGTGAGAGGGTAGCTGAACGCCTTGTCCAAAAGCATCTTACTTCTGAGGTTGAGCTCAGCCTCAGTCCCTCACAGTTCCACACTGCCTGCAGAGTGAGTTTCGCAGGTCTTCAGCATAGACGTTTGCCAGAGGCTTCTGAGACGCAGGGTAACAATGCAGACCTGGAGGGTATCCCCAGGTGCTGTAGACTGGTAATCTTGGAACCTCCTGACTCAGAGTACTGCTACCTTCTCACTGCCATAGGAATGCAGCTAGTTGACAACTGGCTTCAAGACATGCTTCCCTGTGAAAGCTGAGGACAGGGAAGAACCCTCCCGCATCCTGCCTGACTGTAGGAGTAGCTGCTAACATCCTAATGTTAGTGGCTGGGAGAGGTTGCGGGAAAAGCATGTGTGAGTACTGGGCCTGAACTCCCGTGTATCTGAGTTGAATACAGCGATTTCCAACGGCTTTCATCAATCAGAGTGTAGCTAGTTTCCAAATCCCATTTACGAGCAGGTAGCAGACATCTGCCTCCCATGCATACACACTTCTGAGAGTTGAGCTTATGGCCTGTACCTCCACATCCAGCCTGCTGGTTCGAAAAGGCTTGGCCTCTAAAAGGCCTAGGCTCGCTGTTTGTCGGAAGTGCTGGGAGAGGTAATTGGAATCTCCCGGCACACAAGACGAGTGACTCCAAGCTCAATTCACGATTTCCCAGTAATTCTTGTGGTAGACAGGTGCTACATACTAAGTTCCATATGTGAGAAGGTAGCTGAACGCCTTGTCCAAAAGCATCTTACTTCTGAGAGTTGAGCTCAGCCTCAGTCCCTCACAGTTCCACACTGCCTGCAGAGTGAGTTTCGCAGGTCTTCAGCAGAGACGTTTTCCAGAGGCTTCTGAGACGCAGGGTAACAATGCAGACCTGGAGGGTATCCCCAGGTGCAGTAGACTGGTAATCTTGGAACCTCCTGACTCAGAGTACTGCTACCTTCTCACTGCCATAGGAATGCAGCTAGTTGACAGCTGGCTTCAAGACATGCTTCCCTGTGAGAGCTGAGGACAGGGCAGAACCCTCCCGCATGCTGCCTGACTGTAGGAGTAGCTGCTAACATCCTTATGTTAGTGGCTGGGAGAGGTTGCGGGAAAAGCATGTGTGAGGACTGGGCTTGAACTCCCGTGTATCTGAGTTGAATACAGCGATTTCCAACGGCTTTCGTCAACCAGAGTGTAGCTAGGTTCCAAATCCCATGTACGAGCGGGTAGCAGACATCTGCCTCCCATGCATACACACTTCTGAGAGTTGAGCTTTTGGCCTGTACCTCCACATCCAGCCTCCTGGTACCCTGGGCTTCTAAAAGGCCTAGGCTCGCTGTTTGACGGAAGTGCTGGGAGAGGTAATTGTAATCTCCCGGGACACAAGAAGAGTGCCTCCAGCTCAATTCACGATTTCCCAGTAATTCTTGTGGTAGACAGGTGCTACATACTAAGTTCCATATGTGAGAAGGTAGCTGAACGCCTTGTCCAAAAGCATCTTACTTCTGAGAGTTGAGCACACCCTCAGTCCCTCACACTTCCACACTGCCTGCAGAGTGAGTTTCACACGTCTTCACCAGAGAGGATTGCCAGAGGCTTCTGAGTACAAGTTAACAATGCAGAGCTGGAGATATCTCCAGGTGCAGTAGAGTGGTAATCTTGGAACCTCCTGACTCAGAGTACTGCTACATTCTCACTGCCATAGGAATGCAGCTAGTTGACAGCTGGCTTCAAGACATGCTTCCCTGTGAGAGCTGAGGACAGGGCAGAACCCTCCCGCATCCTGCCTGACTGTAGGAGTAGCTGCTAACATCCTTATGTTAGTGGCTGGGAGAGGTTGCGGGAAAAGCATGTGTGAGCACTGGGCCTGAACTCCCGTGTATCTGAGTTGAATACAGCGATTTGCAATGGCCTTCTTCAATCACAGTGTAGCTAGGTTCCAACTCCCATGTCCGAGTGGGTAGCAGACATCTGCCTCCCATGCGTACACACTTCTGAGAGTTGAGCTTATGGCCTGTACCTCCACATCCAGCCTGCTGGTACCCCTGGCTTCTAAAAGGCCTAGGCTCGCTGTTTGACGGAAGTGCTGGGAGAGGTAATTGGAATCACCCGGCACACAAGACTAGTGCCTCCAAGCTCAGTCCAGCGATTTCCTAGTAATTCCTGTGGTAGACTGGTGCTACATACTAAGTTCCATACGTGAGAGGGTAGCTGAACGCCTTGTCCAAAAGCATCTTACTTCTGAGGTTGAGCTCAGCCTCAGTCCCTCACAGTTCCACACTGCCTGCAGAGTGAGTTTCGCAGGTCTTCAGCATAGACGTTTGCCAGAGGCTTCTGAGACGCAGGGTAACAATGCAGACCTGGAGGGTATCCCCAGGTGCTGTAGACTGGTAATCTTGGAACCTCCTGACTCAGAGTACTGCTACCTTCTCACTGCCATAGGAATGCAGCTAGTTGACAACTGGCTTCAAGACATGCTTCCCTGTGAGAGCTGAGGACAGGGAAGAACCCTCCCGCATCCTGCCTGACTGTAGGAGTAGCTGCTAACATCCTAATGTTAGTGGCTGGGAGAGGTTGCGGGAAAAGCATGTGTGAGTACTGGGCCTGAACTCCCGTGTATCTGAGTTGAATACAGCGATTTCCAACGGCTTTCATCAATCAGAGTGTAGCTAGTTTCCAAATCCCATTTACGAGCAGGTAGCAGACATCTGCCTCCCATGCATACACACTTCTGAGAGTTGAGCTTATGGCCTGTACCTCCACATCCAGCCTGCTGGTTCGAAAAGGCTTGGCCTCTAAAAGGCCTAGGCTCGCTGTTTGTCGGAAGTGCTGGGAGAGGTAATTGGAATCTCCCGGCACACAAGACGAGTGACTCCAAGCTCAATTCACGATTTCCCAGTAATTCTTGTGGTAGACAGGTGCTACATACTAAGTTCCATATGTGAGAAGGTAGCTGAACGCCTTGTCCAAAAGCATCTTACTTCTGAGAGTTGAGCTCAGCCTCAGTCCCTCACAGTTCCACACTGCCTGCAGAGTGAGTTTCGCAGGTCTTCAGCAGAGACGTTTTCCAGAGGCTTCTGAGACGCAGGGTAACAATGCAGACCTGGAGGGTATCCCCAGGTGCAGTAGACTGGTAATCTTGGAACCTCCTGACTCAGAGTACTGCTACCTTCTCACTGCCATAGGAATGCAGCTAGTTGACAGCTGGCTTCAAGACATGCTTCCCTGTGAGAGCTGAGGACAGGGCAGAACCCTCCCGCATCCTGCCTGACTGTAGGAGTAGCTGCTAACATCCTAATGTTAGTGGCTGGGAGAGGTTGCGAGAAAAGCATGTGTGAGCACTGGGCCTGAACTCCCGTGTATCTGAGTTGAATAGAGCGATTTCCAACGGCTTTCCTCAACCAGAGTGTAGCTAGATTCCAAATCCCATGTCCGAGCGGGTAGCAGACATCTGCCTCCCATGCATACACACTTCTGAGAGTTGAGCTTTTGGCCTGTACCTCCACATCCAGCCTCCTGGTACCCTGGGCTTCTAAAAGGCCTAGGCTCGCTGTTTGACGGAAGTGCTGGGAGAGGTAATTGTAATCTCCCGGGACACAAGAAGAGTGCCTCCAAGCTCAATTCACGATTTCCCAGTAATTCTTGTGGTAGACAGGTGCTACATACTAAGTTCCATATGTGAGAAGGTAGCTGAACGCCTTGTCCAAAAGCATCTTACTTCTGAGAGTTGAGCTCAGCCTCAGTCCCTCACACTTCCACACTGCCTGCAGAGTGAGTTTCACACGTCTTCACCAGAGAGGATTGCCAGAGGCTTCTGAGTACAAGTTAACAATGCAGAGCTGGAGATATCTCCAGGTGCAGTAGAGTGGTAATCTTGGAACCTCCTGACTCAGAGTACTGCTACATTCTCACTGCCATAGGAATGCAGCTAGTTGACAGCTGGCTTCAAGACATGCTTCCCTGTGAGAGCTGAGGACAGGGCAGAACCCTCCCGCATCCTGCCTGACTGTAGGAGTAGCTGCTAACATCCTAATGTTAGTGGCTGGGAGAGGTTGCGGGAAAAGCATGTGTGAGCACTGGGCCTGAACTCCCGTGTATCTGAGTTGAATACAGCGATTTGCAATGGCCTTCTTCAATCACAGTGTAGCTAGGTTCCAACTCCCATGTCCGAGTGGGTAGCAGACATCTGCCTCCCATGCGTACACACTTCTGAGAGTTGAGCTTATGGCCTGTACCTCCACATCCAGCCTGCTGGTACCCCTGGCTTCTAAAAGGCCTAGGCTCGCTGTTTGACGGAAGTGCTGGGAGAGGTAATTGGAATCACCCGGCACACAAGACTAGTGCCTCCAAGCTCAGTCCAGCGATTTCCTAGTAATTCCTGTGGTAGACTGGTGCTACATACTAAGTTCCATACGTGAGAGGGTAGCTGAACGCCTTGTCCAAAAGCATCTTACTTCTGAGGTTGAGCTCAGCCTCAGTCCCTCACAGTTCCACACTGCCTGCAGAGTGAGTTTCGCAGGTCTTCAGCATAGACGTTTGCCAGAGGCTTCTGAGACGCAGGGTAACAATGCAGACCTGGAGGGTATCCCCAGGTGCTGTAGACTGGTAATCTTGGAACCTCCTGACTCAGAGTACTGCTACCTTCTCACTGCCATAGGAATGCAGCTAGTTGACAACTGGCTTCAAGACATGCTTCCCTGTGAGAGCTGAGGACAGGGAAGAACCCTCCCGCATCCTGCCTGACTGTAGGAGTAGCTGCTAACATCCTAATGTTAGTGGCTGGGAGAGGTTGCGGGAAAAGCATGTGTGAGTACTGGGCCTGAACTCCCGTGTATCTGAGTTGAATACAGCGATTTCCAACGGCTTTCATCAATCAGAGTGTAGCTAGTTTCCAAATCCCATTTACGAGCAGGTAGCAGACATCTGCCTCCCATGCATACACACTTCTGAGAGTTGAGCTTATGGCCTGTACCTCCACATCCAGCCTGCTGGTTCGAAAAGGCTTGGCCTCTAAAAGGCCTAGGCTCGCTGTTTGTCGGAAGTGCTGGGAGAGGTAATTGGAATCTCCCGGCACACAAGACGAGTGACTCCAAGCTCAATTCACGATTTCCCAGTAATTCTTGTGGTAGACAGGTGCTACATACTAAGTTCCATATGTGAGAAGGTAGCTGAACGCCTTGTCCAAAAGCATCTTACTTCTGAGAGTTGAGCTCAGCCTCAGTCCCTCACAGTTCCACACTGCCTGCAGAGTGAGTTTCGCAGGTCTTCAGCAGAGACGTTTTCCAGAGGCTTCTGAGACGCAGGGTAACAATGCAGACCTGGAGGGTATCCCCAGGTGCAGTAGACTGGTAATCTTGGAACCTCCTGACTCAGAGTACTGCTACCTTCTCACTGCCATAGGAATGCAGCTAGTTGACAGCTGGCTTCAAGACATGCTTCCCTGTGAGAGCTGAGGACAGGGCAGAACCCTCCCGCATCCTGCCTGACTGTAGGAGTAGCTGCTAACATCCTAATGTTAGTGGCTGGGAGAGGTTGCGAGAAAAGCATGTGTGAGCACTGGGCCTGAACTCCCGTGTATCTGAGTTGAATAGAGCGATTTCCAACGGCTTTCCTCAACCAGAGTGTAGCTAGATTCCAAATCCCATGTCCGAGCGGGTAGCAGACATCTGCCTCCCATGCATACACACTTCTGAGAGTTGAGCTTATGGCCTGTACCTCCACATCCAGCCTGCTGGTACCCTTGGCTTCTAAAAGGCCTAGGCTCGCTGTTTGACGGAAGTGCTGGGAGAGGTAATTGGAATCTCCCGGCACACAAGACGAGTGCCTCCAAGCTCCATTCACGATTTCCCAGTAATTCTTGTGGTAGACAGGTGCTACATACTAAGTTCCATATGTGAGAAGGTAGCTGAACGCCTTGTCCAAAAGCATCTTACTTCTCAGAGTTGAGCACACCCTCAGTCCCTCACAGTTCCACACTGCCTGCAGAGTGAGTTTCACACGTCTTCACCAGAGACGATTGCCAGAGGCTTCTGAGTACAAGTTAACAATGCAGACCTGGAGGGTATCTCCAGGTGCAGTAGAGTGGTAATCTTCGAACCTCCTGACTCAGAGTACTGCTACCTTCTCACTGCCATAGTAATGCAGCTAGTTGACAGCTGGCTTCAAGACATGCTTCCCTGTGAGAGCTGAGGACAGGGCAGAACCCTCCCGCATCCTGCCTGACTGTAGGAGTAGCTGCTAACAATCTTATGTTAGTGGCTGGGAGAGGTTGCGGGAAAAGCATGTGTGAGCACTGGGCCTGAACTCCCGTGTATCTGAGTTGAATACAGCGATTTCCAACGGCTTTCCTCAATCAGAGTGTAGCCAGGTTCCAACTCCCATGTCCGAGTGGGTAGCAGACATCTGCCTCCCATGCATACACACTTCTGAGAGTTGAGCTTATGGCCTGTACCTCCACAGCCAGCCTGCTGGTACCCTTGGCTTCTAAAAGGCCTAGGCTCGCTGTTTGAGGGAAGTGCTGGGAGAGGTAATTGGAATCACCCGGCACACAAGACTAGTGCCTCCAAGCTCAGTCCAGCGATTTCCTAGTAATTCCTGTGGTAGACTGGTGCTACATACTAAGTTCCATACGTGAGAGAGTAGCTGAACGCCTTGTCCAAAAGCATCTTACTTCTGAGAGTTGAGCTCAGCCTCAGTCCCTCACAGTTCCACACTGCCTGCAGAGTGAGTTTCGCAGGTCTTCAGCAGATACGTTGGCCAGAGGCTTCTGAGATGAGGGTAACAATGCAGACCTGGATTGTATCCCCAGGTGCAGTAGACTGGTAATCTTGGAACCTCCTGACTCAGAGTACTGCTACCTTTTCACTGCCATAGGAATGCAGCTAGTTGACAGCTGGCTTCAAGACATGCTTCCCTGTGAGAGCTGAGGACAGGGCAGAACCCTCCCGCATCCTGCCTGACTGTAGGAGTAGCTGCTAACATCCTAATGTTAGTGGCTGGGAGAGGTTGCGGGAAAAGCATGTGTGAGCACTGGGCCTGAACTCCCGTGTATCTGAGTTGAATACAGCGATTTCCAACGGCTTTCCTCAACCAGAGTGTAGCTAGGTTCCAAATCCCATGTACGAGCGGGTAGCAGACATCTGCCTCCCATGCATACACACTTCTGAGAGTTGAGCTTATGGCCTGTACCTCCACAGCCAGCCTGCTGGTACCCTTGGCTTCTAAAAGGCCTAGGCTCGCTGTTTGACGGAAGTGCTGGGAGAGGTAATTGGAATCTCCCGGCACACAAGACGAGTGCCTCCAAGCTCAATTCACGATTTCCCAGTAATTCTTGTGGTAGACAGGTGCTACATACTAAGTTCCATATGTGAGAAGGTAGCTGAACGCCTTGTCCAAAAGCATCTTACTTCTGAGAGTTGAGCTCAGCCTCAGTCCCTCACAGTTCCACACTGCCAGCAGAGTGTGTTTCACACGTCTTCACCAGAGACGATTGCCAGAGGCTTCTGAGTACAAGTTAACAATGCAGACCTGGAGGGTATCTCCAGGTACAGTAGAGTGGTAATCTTGGAACCTCCTGACTCAGAGTACTGCTACCTTCTCACTGCCATAGGAATGCAGCTAGTTGACAGCTGGCTTCAAGACATGCTTCCCTGTGAGAGCTGAGGACAGGGCAGAACCCTCCCGCATCCTCCCTGACTAGAGGAGTAGCTGCTAACATCCTAATGTTAGTGGCTGGGAGAGGTTGCGGGAAAAGCATGTGTGAGCACTGGGCCTGAACTCCCGAGTATCTGAGTTGAATACAGTGATTTCCAACGGCTTTCATCAATCAGAGTGTAGCTAGGTTCCAAATCCCATGTACGAGCGGGTAGCAGACATCTGCCTCCCATGCATACACACTTCTGAGAGTTGAGCTTATGGCCTGTACCTCCACATCCAGCCTGCTGTTTCGAAAAGGCTTGGCTTCTAAAAGGCCTAGGCTCGCTGTTTGACGGAAGTGCTGGGAGAGGTAATTGGAATCTCCCGGCACACAAGACGAGTGCCTCCAAGCTCATTTCACGATTTCCCAGTAATTCTTGTGGTAGACAGGTGCTACATACTAAGTTCCATATGTGAGAAGGTAGCTGAACGCCTTGTCCAAAAGCATCTTACTTCTGAGAGTTGAGCTCAGGCTCAGTCCCTCACAGTTCCACACTGCCTGCAGAGTGAGTTTCACACGTCTTCACCAGAGACGATTGCCAGAGGCTTCTGAGTACAAGTTAACAATGCAGACCTGGAGGGTATCTCCAGGTGCAGTAGAGTGGTAATCTTCGAACCTCCTGACTCAGAGTACTGCTACCTTCTCACTGCCATAGGAATGCAGCTAGTTGACAGCTGGCTTCAAGACATGCTTCCCTGTGAGAGCTGAGGACAGGGCAGAACACTCCCGCATCCTGCCTGACTGTAGGAGTAGCTGCTAACAATCTTATGTTAGTGGCTGGGAGAGGTTGCGGGAAAAGCATGTGTGAGCACTGGGCCTGAACTCCCGTGTATCTGAGTTGAATAAAGCGATTTCCAACGGCTTTCCTCAATCAGAGTGTAGCCAGGTTCCAACTCCCATGTCCGAGTGGGTTGCAGACATCTGCCTCCCATGCATACACACTTCTGAGAGTTGAGCTTATGGCCTGTACCTCCACAGCCAGCCTGCTGGTACCCTTGGCTTCTAAAAGGCCTAGGCTCGCTGTTTGACGGAAGTGCTGGGAGAGGTAATTGTAATCACCCGGCACACAAGACTAGTGCCTCCAAGCTCAGTCCAGCGATTTCCTAGTAATTCCTGTGGTAGACTGGTGCTACATACTAAGTTCCATAAGTGAGAGGGTAGCTGAACGCCTTGTCCAAAAGCATCTTACTTCTGAGAGTTGAGCTCAGCCTCAGTCCCTCACAGTTCCACACTGCCTGCAGAGTGAGTTTCGCAGGTCTTCAGCAGAGACGTTGGCCAGAGGCTTCTGAGATGAGGGTAACAATGCAGACTTGGAGTGTATCCCCAGGTGCAGTAGACTGGTAATCTTGGAACCTCCTGACTCAGAGTACTGCTACCTTTTCACTGCCATAGGAACGCAGCTAGTTGACAGCTGGCTTCAAGACATGCTTCCCTGTGAGAGCTGAGGACAGGGCAGAACCCTCCCGCATCCTGCCTGACTGTCGGAGTAGCTGCTAACATCCTAATGTTAGTGGCTGGGAGAGGTTGTGGGAAAAGCATGTGTGAGCACTGGGCCTGAACTCCCGTGTATCTGAGTTGAATACACCGATTTCCAACGGCTTTCCTCAACCAGAGTGTAGCTAGGTTCCAAATCCCATGTACGAGCGGGTAGCAGACATCTGCCTCCCATGCATACACACTTCTGAGAGTTGAGCTTATGGCCTGTACCTCCACAGCCAGCCTGCTGGTACCCTTGGCTTCTAAAAGGCCTAGGCTCGCTGTTTGACGGAAGTGCTGGGAGAGGTAATTGGAATCTCCCGGCACACAAGACGAGTGCCTCCAAGCTCAATTCACGATTTCCCTGTAATTCTTGTGGTAGACAGGTGCTACATACTAAGTTCCATATGTGAGAAGGTAGCTGAACGCCTTGTCCAAAAGCATCTTACTTCTGAGAGTTGAGCTCAGCCTCAGTCCCTCACAGTTCCACACTGCCAGCAGAGTGTGTTTCACACGTCTTCACCAGAGACGATTGCCAGAGGCTTCTGAGTACAAGTTAACAATGCAGACCTGGAGGGTATCTCCAGGTGCAGTAGAGTGGTAATCTTGGAACCTCCTGACTCAGAGTACTGCTACCTTCTCACTGCCATAGGAATGCAGCTAGTTGACAGCTGGCTTCAAGACATGCTTCCCTGTGAGAGCTGAGGACAGGGAAGAACCCTCCCGCATCCTGCCTGACTGTAGGAGTAGCTGCTAACATCCTAATGTTAGTGGCTGGGAGAGGTTGCGGGAAAAGCATGTGTGAGCACTGGGCCTGAACTCCCGTGTATCTGAGTTGAATACAGTGATTTCCAACGGCTTTCATCAATCAGAGTGTAGCTAGGTTCCAAATCCCATGTACGAGCGGGTAGCAGACATCTGCCTCCCATGCATACACACTTCTGAGAGTTGAGCTTATGGCCTGTACCTCCACATCCAGCCTGCTGGTTCGAAAAGGCTTGGCTTCTAAAAGGCCTAGGCTCGCTGTTTGACGGAAGTGCTGGGAGAGGTAATTGGAATCTCCCGGCACACAAGACGAGTGCCTCCAAGCTCAATTCACGATTTCCCAGTAATTCTTGTGTTAGACAGGTGCTACATACTAAGTTCCATATGTGAGAAGGTAGCTGAACGCCTTGTCCAAAAGCATCTTACTTCTGAGAGTTGAGCTCAGGCTCAGTCCGTCACAGTTCCACACTGCCTGCAGAGTGAGTTTCACACGTCTTCACCAGAGACGATTGCCAGAGGCTTCTGATTACAAGTTAACAATGCAGACCTGGAGGGTATCTCCAGGTGCAGTAGAGTGGTAATCTTGGAACCTCCTGACTCAGAGTACTGCTACCTTCTCACTGCCATAGGAATGCAGCTAGTTGACAGCTGGCTTCAAGACATGCTTCCCTGTTAGAGCTGAGGACAGGGAAGAACCCTCCCGCATCCTGCCTGACTGTAGGAGTAGCTGCTAACATCCTTATGTTAGTGGCTGGGAGAGGTTGCGGGAAAAGCATGTGTGAGCACTGGGCCTGAACTCCCGTGTATCTGAGTTGAATACAGCGATTTCCAATGGTCTTCTTCAATCACAGTGTAGCTAGGTTCCAACTCCCATGTCCGAGTGGGTAGCAGACATCTGCCTCCCATGCATACACACTTCTGAGAGTTGAGCTTCTGGCCTGTACCTCCAGAGCCAGCCTGCTGATACCCTTGGCTTCTAAAAGGCCTAGGCTTGCTGTTTGACGGAAGTGTTGGGAGAGGTAATTGGAATCACCCGGCACACAAGACTAGTGCCTCCAAGCTCAGTCCAGGGATTTCCTAGTAATTCCTGTGGTAGACTGGTGCTACATACTAAGTTCCATACGTGAGAGGGTAGCTGAACGCCTTGTCCAAAAGCATCTTACTTCTGAGAGTTGAGCTCAGCATCAGTCCCTCACAGTTCCACACTGCCTGCAGAGTGAGTTTCACACGTCTTCACCAGAGACGTTTGGCAGAGGCTTCTGAGACGCAGGGTAACAATGCAGACCTGGAGGGTATCCCCAGGTGCTATAGACTGGTAATCTTGGAACCTCCTGACTCAGAGTACTGCTACCTTCTCACTGCCATAGGAATGCAGCTAGTTGACAGCTGGCTTCAAGACATGCTTCCCTGTGAGAGCTGAGGACAGGGCAGAACCCTCCCGCATCCTGCCTGACTGTAGGAGTAGCTGCTAACATCCTAATGTTAGTGGCTGGGAGAGGTTGCGGGAAAAGCATGTGTGAGCACTGGGCCTGAACTCCCGTGTATCTGAGTTGAATAAAGTGATTTCCAACGGCTTTCATCAATCAGAGTGTAGCTAGGTTCCAAATCCCATGTACGAGCGGGTAGCAGACATCTGCCTCCCATGCATACACACTTCTGAGAGTTGAGCTTATGGCCTGTACCTCCACATCCAGCCTGCTGTTTCGAAAAGGCTTGGCTTCTAAAAGGCCTAGGCTCGCTGTTTGACGGAAGTGCTGGGAGAGGTAATTGGAATCTCCCGGCACACAAGACGAGTGCCTCCAAGCTCAATTCACGATTTCCCAGTAATTCTTGTGGTAGACAGGTGCTACATACTAAGTTCCATATGTGAGAAGGTAGCTGAACGCCTTGTCCAAAAGCATCTTACTTCTGAGAGTTGAGCACACCCTCAGTCCCTCACACTTCCACACTGCCTGCAGAGTGAGTTTCACACGTCTTCACCAGAGACGATTGCCAGAGGCTTCTGAGTACAAGTTAACAATGCAGACCTGCAGGGTATCTCCAGGTGCAGTAGAGTAGTAATCTTGGAACCTCCTGACTCAGAGTACTGCTACCTTCTCACTGCCATAGGAATGCAGCTAGTTGACAGCTGGCTTCAAGACATGCTTCCCTGTGAGAGCTGAGGACAGGGCAGAACCCTCCCGCATCCTGCCTGACTGTAGGAGTAGCTGCTAACATCCTTATGTTAGTGGCTGGGAGAGGTTGCGGGAAAAGCATGTGTGAGCGCTGGGCCTGAACTCCCGTGTATCTGAGTTGAATACAGCGATTTCCAATGGCCTTCTTCAATCACAGTGTAGCAAGGGTTCCAACTCCCATGTCCAAGTGGGTAGCAGACATCTGCCTCCCATGCATACACACTTCTGAGAGTTGAGCTTATGGCCTGTACCTCCACAACCAGCCTGCTGGTACCCTTGGCTTCTAAAAGGCCTAGGCTCGCTGTTTGACGGAAGTGCTGGGAGAGGTATTTGGAATCACCCGGCACACAAGACTAGTGCCTCCAAGCTCAGTTCAGCGATTTCCTAGTAATTCCTGTGGTAGACTGGTGCTACATACTAAGTTCCATACGTGAGAGGGTAGCTGAACGCCTTGTCCAAAACCATCTTACTTCTGAGAGTTGAGCTCAGCCTCAGTCCCTCACAGTTCCACACTGCCTGCAGAGTGAGTTTCGCAGGTCTTCACCAGAGACATTTGCCAGAGGCTTCTGAGACGCAGGGTAACAATGCAGACCTGGAGGGTATCCCCAGGTGCAGTCGACTGGTAATCTTGGAACCTCCTGACTCAGAATACTGCTACCTTCTCACTGCCATAGGAATGCAGCTAGTTGACAGCTGGCTTCAAGACATGCTTCCCTGTGAGAGCTGAGGACAGGGCAGAACCCTCCCGCATGCTGCCTGACTGTAGGAGTAGCTGCTAACATCCTTATGTTAGTGGCTGGGAGAGGTTGCGGGAAAAGCATGTGTGAGCACTGGGCCTGAACTCCCGTGTATCTGAGTTGAATACAGCGATTTCCAACGGCTTTCTTCAATCACAGTGTAGTTAGGTTCCAACTCCCATGTCCGAGTGGGTAGCAGACATCTGCCTCCCATGCATACACACTTCTGAGAGTTGAGCTTATGGCCTGTACCTCCACATCCAGCCTGCTGGTACCCTTGGCTTCTAAAAGGCCTAGGCTCGCTGTTTGACGGAAGTGCTGGGAGAGGTAATTGGAATCACCCGGCACACAAGACTAGTGCCTCCAAGCTCAGTTCAGCGATTTCCTAGTAATTCCTGTGGTAGACTGGTGCTACATACTAAGTTCCATACGTGAGAGGGTAGCTGAACGCCTTGTCCAAAACCATCTTACTTCTGAGAGTTGAGCTCAGCCTCAGTCCCTCACAGTTCCACACTGCCTGCAGAGTGAGTTTCGCAGGTCTTCAGCAGAGACGTTTGCCAGAGGCTTCTGAGACGCAGGGTAACAATGCAGACCTGGAGAGTATCCCCAGGTGCAGTCGACTGGTAATCTTGGAACCTCCTGACTCAGAATACTGCTACCTTCTCACAGCCATAGGAATGCAGCTAGTTGACAGCTGGCTTCAAGACATGCTTCCCTGTGAGAGCTGAGGACAGGGAAGAACCCTCCCGCATGTTGCCTGACTGTAGGAGTAGTTGCTAACATCCTAATGTTAGTGGCTGGGAGAGGTTGCGGGAAAAGCATGTGTGAGCACTGGGCCTGAACTCCCGCGTATCTGAGTTGAATACAGCCATTTCCAACGACTTTCCTCAACCAGAGTGTAGCTAGGTTCCAAATCCCATGTACGAGCGGGTAGCAGACATCTGCCTCCCATGCATACACACTTCTGAGAGTTGAGCTTATGGCCTGTACCTCCACATCCAGCCTGATGGTACCCTTGGCTTCTAAAAGGCCTAGGCTCGCTGTTTGACGGAAGTGCTGGGAGAGGTAATTGGAATCTCCCGGCACACAAGACGAGTGCCTCCAAGCTCAATTCACGATTTCCCAGTAATTCTTGTGGTAGACAGGTGCTACATACTAAGGTCCATATGTGAGAAGGTAGCTGAACGCCTTGTCCAAAAGCATCTTACTTCTTTTTTTTTTTTTTTTTTTAAATTTTTATTTATTTATGATAGGCACACAGTGAGAGAGAGAGAGGCAGAGACACAGGCAGAGGGAGAAGCAGGCTCCATGCACCTGGAGCCCGACGTGGGATTCGATCCCGGGTCTCCAGGATCGCGCCCTGGGCCAAAGGCAGACGCCAAACGGCTGCGCCACCCAGGGATCCCACATCTTACTTCTGAGAGTTGAGCACACCCTCAGTCCCTCACACTTCCACACTGCCTGCAGAGTGAGTTTCACACGTCTTCACCAGAGACGATTGCCAGAGGCTTCTGAGTACAAGTTAACAATGCAGAACTGGAGGGTATCTACAGGTGCAGTCGTGTGGTAATCTTGGAACCTCCTGACTCAGAGTACTGCTACCTTCTCACTGCCATAGGAATGCAGCTAGTTGACAGCTGGCTTCAAGACATGCTTCCCTGTGAGAGCTGAGGACAGGGCAGAACCCTCCCGCATCCTGCCTGACTGTAGGAGTAGCTGCTAACATCCTTATGTTAGTGGCTGGGAGACGTTGCGGGAAAAGCATGTGTGAGCACTGGGCCTGAACTCCCGTGTATCTGAGTTGAATACAGCGATTTCCAATGGCCTTCTTCAATCACAGTGTAGCTAGGTTCCAACTCCCATGTCCGAGTGGGTAGCAGACATCTGCCTCCCATGCATACACACTTCTGAGAGTTGAGCTTATGGCCTGTACCTCCACAGCCAGCCTGCTGGTACCCTTGGCTTCTAAAAGGCCTAGGCTCGCTGTTTGACGGAAGTGCTGGGAGAGGTAATTGGAATCACCCGGCACACAAGACTAGTGCCTCCAAGCTCAGTTCAGCGATTTCCTAGTAATTCCTGTGGTAGACTGGTGCTACATACTAAGTTCCATACGTGAGAGGGTAGCTGAACGCCTTGTCCAAAACCATCTTACTTCTGAGAGTTGAGCTCAGCCTCAGTCCCTCACAGTTCCACACTGCCTGCAGAGTGAGTTTCGCAGGTCTTCAGCAGAGACGTTTGCCAGAGGCTTCTGAGAAGCAGGGTAACAATGCAGACCTGGAGGGTATCCCCAGGTGCAGTCGACTGGTAATCTTGGAACCTCCTGACTCAGAATACTGCTACCTTCTCACTGCCATAGGAATGCAGCTAGTTGACAGCTAGCTGGCTTCAAGACATGCCTCCCTGAGAGAGCTGAGGACAGGGCAGAACCCTCCCGCATGCTGCCTGACTGTAGGAGTAGCTGCTAACATCCTAATGTTAGTGGCTGGGAGAGGTTGCGGGAAAAGCATGTGTGAGCACTGGGCCTGAACTCCCGTGTATCTGAGTTGAATACAGCGATTTCCAACGGCTTTCCTCAACCAGAGTGTAGCTAGGTTCCAAATCCCATGTACGAGCAGGTAGCAGACATCTGCCTCCGATGCATACACACTTCTGAGAGTTGAGCTTATGGCCTGTACCTCCACAGCCAGCCTGCTGGTACCCTTGGCTTCAAAAAGGCCTAGGCTCGCTGTTTGACGGAAGTGCTGGGAGAGGTAATTGGAATCTCCCGGCACACAAGACGAGTGCCTCCAAGCTCAATTCACGATTTCCCAGTAATTCTTGTGGTAGACAGGTGCTACATACTAAGTTCCATATGTGAGAAGGTAGCTGAACGCCTTGTCCAAAAGCATCTTACTTCTGAGAGTTGAGCACACCCTCAGTCCCTCACACTTCCACACTGCCTGCAGAGTGAGTTTCACACGTCTTCACCAGAGACGATTGCCAGAGACTTATGAGTACAAGTTTCAATGCAGACCTGGAGGGTATCTCCAGGTGCAGTAGAGTGGTAATCTTGGAACCTCCTGACTCAGAGTACTGCTACCTTCTCACTGCCATAGGAATGCAGCTAGTTGACAGCTGGCTTCAAGACATGCTTCCCTGTGAGAGCTGAGACAGGGCAGAACCCTCCGCATCCTGCCTGACTGTAGGAGTAGCTGCTAACATCCTTATGTTAGTGGCTGGGAGAGGTTGCGGGAAAAGCATGTGTGAGCACTGGGCCTGAACTCCCGTGTATCTGAGTTGAATACAGCGATTTCCAATGGCCTTCTTCAATCACAGTGTAGCTAGGTTCCAACACCCATGTCTGAGTGGGTAGCAGACATCTGCCTCCCATGCATATACACTTCTGAGAGTTGAGCTTATGGCCTGTACCTCCACATCCAGCCTGCTGGTACCCTTGGCTTCTAAAAGGCCTAGGCTCGCTGTTTGACGGAAGTGCTGGGAGAGGTAATTGGAATCACCCGGCACACAAGACTAGTGCCTCCAAGCTCAGTTCAGCGATTTCCTAGTAATTCCTGTGGTAGACTGGTGCTACATACTAAGTACCATACGTGAGAGGGTAGCTGAACGCCTTGTCCAAAACCATCTTACTTCGGAGAGTTGAGCTCAGCCTCAGTCCCTCACAGTTCCACACTGCCTGCAGAGTGAGTTTCACACGTCTTCACCAGAGACGATTGCCAGAGGCTTCTGAGTACAAGTTAACAATGCAGACCTGGAGGGTATCTCCAGGTGCAGTAGAGTGGTAATCTTGGAACCTCCTGACTCAGAGTACTGCTACCTTCTCACTGCCATAGGAATGCAGCTAGTTGACAGCTGGCTTCAAGACATACTTCCCTGTGAGAGCTGAGGACAGGGCAGAACCCTCCCGCATGCTGCCTGACTGTAGGAGTAGCTGCTAACATCCTTATGTTAGTGGCTGGGAGAGGTTGCGGAAAAAGCATGTGTGAGCACTGGGCCTGAACTCCCGTGTATCTGAGTTGAATACAGCGATTTCCAACGGCTTTCCTCAGCCAGAGTGTAGCTAGGTTCCAAATCCCATGTACGAGCGGGTAGCAGACATCTGCCTCCCATGCATACACACTTCTGAGGGTTGAGCTTATGGCCTGTACCTCCACAGCCAGCCTGCTGGTACCCTTGGCTTCTAAAAGGCCTAGGCTCGCTGTTTGACGGAAGTGCTGGGAGAGGTAATTGGAATCACCCGGCACACAAGACTAGTGCCTCCAAGCTCAGTTCAGCGATTTCCTAGTAATTCCTGTGGTAGACTGGTGCTACATACTAAGTTCCATACGTGAGAGGGTAGCTGAACGCCTTGTCCAAAACCATCTTACTTCTGAGAGTTGAGTTCAGCCTCAGTCCCTCACAGTTCGACACTGCCTGCAGAGTGAGTTTCGCAGGTCTTCAGCAGAGACGTTTGCCAGAGGCTTCTGAGACGCAGGGTAACAATGCAGACCTGGAGGGTATCCCCAGGTGCAGTCGACTGGTAATCTTGGAACCTCCTGACTCAGAATACTGCTACCTTCTCACTGCCATAGGAATGCAGCTAGTTGACACCTGGCTTCAAGACATGCTTCCCTGTGAGAGCTGAGGACAGGGCAGAACCCTCCCGCATGCTGCCTGACTGTAGGAGTAGCTGCTAACATCCTAATGTTAGTGGCTGGGAGAGGTTGCGGGAAAAGCATGTGTGAGCACTGGGCCTGAACTCCCGTGTACCTGAGTTGAATACAGCGATTTCCAACGACTTTCCTCAACCAGAGTGTAGCTAGGTTCCAAATCCCATGTACGAGCGGGTAGCAGACATCTGCCTCCCATGCATACACACTTCTGAGAGTTGAGCTTATGGCCTGTACCTCCACATCCAGCCTGCTGGTACCCTTGGCTTCTAAAAGGCCTAGGCTCGCTGTTTGACGGAAGTGCTGGGAGGGGTAATTGGAACCTCCCGGCACACAAGACGAGTGCCTCCAAGCTCAATTCACGATTTCCCAGTAATTCTTGTGGTAGACAGGTGCTACATACTAAGTTCCATATGTGAGAAGGTAGCTGAACGCCTTGTCCAAAAGCATCTTACTTCTGAGAGTTGAGCACACCCTCAGTCCCTCACAGTTCCACACTGCCTGCAGAGTG
Source organism: Canis lupus baileyi (assembly GCF_048164855.1). Taxonomy (NCBI): domain Eukaryota; kingdom Metazoa; phylum Chordata; class Mammalia; order Carnivora; family Canidae; genus Canis; species Canis lupus. Next base: position 74,619,641 of record NC_132844.1, on the reverse strand, counting down.
AGTTTCACACGTCTTCACCAGAGACGATTGCCAGAGGCTTCTGAGTACAAGTTAACAATGCAGACCTGGAGGGTATCTCCAGGTGCAGTAGAGTGGTAATCTTGGAACCTCCTGACTCAGAGTACTGCTACCTTCTCACTGCCATAGGAATGCAGCTAGTTGACAGCTGGCTTCAAGACATGCTTCCCTGTGAGAGCTGAGGACAGGGCAGAACCCTCCGGCATGCTGCCTGACTGTAGGAGTAGCTGCTAACATCCTAATGTTAGTGGCTGGGAGAGGTTGCGGGAAAAGCATGTGTGAGCACTGGGCCAGAATTCCCGTGTATCTGAGTTGAATACAGCGATTTCCAACGGCTTTCCTCAACCAGAGTGTAGCTAGGTTCCAAATCCCATGTACGAGCGGGTAGCAGACATCTCCCTCCCATGCATATACACTTCTGAGAGTTGAGCTTATGGCCTGTACCTCCGCATCCAGCCTGCTGGTACCCTTGGCTTCTAAAAGGCCTAGGCTCGCTGTTTGACGGAAGTGCTGGGAGAGGTAATTGGAATCACCCGGCACACAAGACTAGTGCCCCCAAGCTCAGTTCAGCGATTTCCTAGTAATACCTGTGGTAGACTGGTGCTACATACTAAGTTCCATACGTGAGAGGGTTGCTGAACGCCTTGTCCAAAACCATCTTACTTCTGAGAGTTGAGCTCAGCCTCAGTCCCTCACAGTTCCACACTGCCTGCAGAGTGAGTTTCGCAGGTCTTCAGCAGAGACGTTTGCCAGAGGCTTCTGAGACGCAGGGTAACAATGCAGACCTGGAGGGTATCCCCAGGTGCAGTCGACTGGTAATCTTGGAACCTCCTGACTCAGAATACTGCTACCTTCTCACTGCCATAGGATTGCAGCAAGTTGACAGCTAGCTGGCTTCAAGACATGCTTCCCTGTGAGAGCTGAGGACAGGGCAGAACCCTCCCGCATCCTGCCTGACTGTAGGAGTAGCTGCTAACATCCTAATGTTAGTGGCTGGGAGAGGTTGCGGGAAAAGCATGTGTGAGCACTGGGCCTGAACTCCCGTGTATCTGAGTTGAATACAGCGATTTCCAACGGCTTTCATCAATCAGGGTGTAGCTAGGTCCAAATCCCATGTACGAGCGGGTAGCAGACATCTGCCTCCCATGCATACACACTTCTGAGAGTCGAGCTTATGGCCGGTACCTCCACATCCAGCCTGCTGTTTCGAAAAGGCTTGGCTTCTAAAAGGCCTAGGCTCGCTGTTTGACGGAAGTGCTGGGAGAGGTAATTGGAATCTCCCGGCACACAAGACGAGTGCCTCCAAGCTCAATTCACGATTTCCCAGTAATTCTTGTGGTAGACAGGTGCTACATACTAAGTTCCATATGTGAGAAGGTAGCTGAACGCCTTGTCCAAAAGCATCTTACTTCTGAGAGTTGAGCTCAGCCTCAGTCCCTCACAGTTCCACACTGCCTGCAGAGTGAGTTTCACACGTCTTCACCAGAGACGATTGCCAGAGGCTTCTGAGTACAAGTTAACAATGCAGACCTGGAGGGTATCTCCAGGTGCAGTAGCGTGGTAATCTTGGAACCTCCTGACTCAGAGTACTGCTACCTTTTCACTGCCATAGGAATGCAGCTAGTTGACAGCTGGCTTCAAGACATGCTTCCCTGTGAGAGCTGAGGACAGGGGAGAAACCTCCCGCATCCTGCATGACTGTAGGAGTAGCTGCTAACATCCTTATGTTAGTGGCTGGGAGAGGTTGCGGGAAAAGCATGTGTGAGCACTGGGCCTGAACTCCCGTGTATCTGAGTTGAATACAACGATTTGCAACGGCTTTCATCAATCAGAGTGTAGCCAGGTTCCAACTCCTATGTCCGAGTGGGTAGCAGATATCTGCCTCCCATGCATACACACTTCTGAGATTTGAGCTTATGGCCTGTACCTCCACAGCCAGCCTGCTGGTACCCTTGGCTTCTAAAAGGCCTAGGCTCGCTGTTTGACGGAATTGCTGGGGGAGGTAATTGGAATCACCCGGCACACAACACTAGTGCCTCCAAGCTCATTCCAGTGATTTCCTAGTAATTCCTGTGGTAGACTGGTGCTACATACTAAGTTCCATACGTGAGAGAGTAGCTGAACGCCTTGTCCAAAAGCATCTTACTTCTGAGAGTTGAGCTCAGCCTCAGTCCCTCACAGTTCCACACTGCCTGCAGAGTGTGTTTCGCAGGTCTTCAGAAGAGACGTTTGCCAGAGGCTTCTCATTCGCAGGGTAACAATGCAGACCTGGAGGGTATCCCCAGGTGCAGTAGACTGGTAATCTTGGAACCTCCTGACTCAGAGTACTGCTACCTTCTCACTGCCATAGGAATGCAGCTAGTTGACAGCTGGCTTCAAGACATGCTTCCCTGTGAGAGCTGAGGACAGGGCAGAACCCTCCCGCATCCTGTCTGACAGTAGGTGTAGCTCCTACCATCCTAATGTTAGTGGCTGGGAGAGGTGGCGGGAAAAGCAGGTGTGAGCACTGGGCCTGAACTCCCGTGTATCTGAGTTGAATACAGCGATTTCCAACGGCTTTCATCAATCAGGGTGTAGCTAGGTCCAAATCCCATGTACGAGCGGGTAGCAGACATCTGCCTCCCATGCATACACACTTCTGAGAGTCGAGCTTATGGCCGGTACCTCCACATCCAGCCTGCTGTTTCGAAAAGGCTTGGCTTCTAAAAGGCCTAGGCTCGCTGTTTGACGGAAGTGCTGGGAGAGGTAATTGGAATCTCCCGGCACACAAGACGAGTGCCTCCAAGCTCAATTCACGATTTCCCAGTAATTCTTGTGGTAGACAGGTGCTACATACTAAGTTCCATATGTGAGAAGGTAGCTGAACGCCTTGTCCAAAAGCATCTTACTTCTGAGAGTTGAGCTCAGCCTCAGTCCCTCACAGTTCCACACTGCCTGCAGAGTGAGTTTCACACGTCTTCACCAGAGACGATTGCCAGAGGCTTCTGAGTACAAGTTAACAATGCAGACCTGGAGGGTATCTCCAGGTGCAGTAGAGTGGTAATCTTGGAACCTCCTGACTCAGAGTACTGCTACCTTTTCACTGCCATAGGAATGCAGCTAGTTGACAGCTGGCTTCAAGACATGCTTCCCTGTGAGAGCTGAGGACAGGGGAGAAACCTCCCGCATCCTGCCTGACTGTAGGAGTAGCTGCTAACATCCTTATGTTAGTGGCTGGGAGAGGTTGCGGGAAAAGCATGTGTGAGCACTGGGCCTGAACTCCCGTGTATCTGAGTTGAATACAGCGATTACCAACGGCTTTCATCAATCAGAGTGTAGCCAGGTTCCAACTCCTATGTTCGAGTGGGTAGCAGATATCTGCCTCCCATGCATACACACTTCTGAGAGTTGAGCTTATGGCCTGTACCTCCACAGCCAGCCTGCTGGTACCCTTGGCTTCTAAAAGGCCTAGGCTCGCTGTTTGACGGAATTGCTGGGGGAGGTAATTGGAATCACCCGGCACACAACACTAGTGCCTCCAAGCTCATTCCAGTGATTTCCTAGTAATTCCTGTGGTAGACTGGTGCTACATACTAAGTTCCATACGTGAGAGAGTAGCTGAACGCCTTGTCCAAAAGCATCTTACTTCTGAGAGTTGAGCTCAGCCTCAGTCCCTCACAGTTCCACACTGCCTGCAGAGTGTGTTTCGCAGGTCTTCAGAAGAGACGTTTGCCAGAGGCTTCTCATTCGCAGGGTAACAATGCAGACCTGGAGGGTATCCCCAGGTGCAGTAGACTGGTAATCTTGGAACCTCCTGACTCAGAGTACTGCTACCTTCTCACTGCCATAGGAATGCAGCTAGTTGACAGCTGGCTTCAAGACATGCTTCCCTGTGAGAGCTGAGGACAGGGCAGAACCCTCCCGCATCCTGCCTGACAGTAGGTGTAGCTCCTAACATCCTAATGTTAGTGGCTGGGAGAGGTGGCGGGAAAAGCAGGTGTGAGCACTGGGCCTGAACTCCCGTGTATCTGAGTTGAATACAGCGATTTCCAACGGCTTTCCTCAATCAGAGTGTAGCTGGGTTCCAAATCCCATGTCCGAGTGGGTAGCAGACATCTGCCTCCCATGCATACACACTTCTGAGAGTTGAGCTTATGGCCTGTACCTCCACATCCAGCCTGCTGGTTCGAAAAGGTTTGGCTTCTAAAAGGCCTAGGCTCGCTGTTTGACGGAAGTGCTGGGAGAGGTAATTGGAATCTCCCGGCACACAAGACGAGTGCCTCCAAGCTCAATTCACGATTTCCCAGTAATTCTTGTGGTAGACAGGTGCTACATACTAAGTTCCATATGTGAGAATGTAGCTGAACGCGTTGTCCAAGAGCATCTTACTTCTGAGAGTTGAGCTCTGCCTCAGTCCCTCACAGTTCCACACTGCCTGCAGAGTGAGTTTCACACGTCTTCACCAGAGACGATTGCCAGAGGCTTCTGAGTACAAGTTAACAATGCAGACCTGGAGGGTATCTCCAGGTGCAGTAGAGTGGTAATCTTGGAACCTGCTGACTCAGAGTACTGCTACCTTCTCACTGCCATAGGAATGCAGCTAGTTGACAGCTGGCTTCAAGACATGCTTCCCTGTGAGAGCTGAGGACAGGGCAGAACCCTCCCGCATCCTGCCTGACTGTAGGAGTAGCTGCTAACATCCTTATGTTAGTGGCTGGGAGAGGTTGCGGGAAAAGCATGTGTGAGCACTGGGCCTGAACTCCCGTGTATCTGAGTTGAGTAGAGCGATTTCCAACGGCTTTCATCAATCAGAGTATAGCCAGGTTCCAACTCCCATGTCCGAGTGGGTAGCAGACATCTGCCTCCCATGCATACACACTTCTGAGAGTTGAGCTTATGGCCTGTACCTCCACATCCAGCCTGCTGGTTCGAAAAGGCTTGGCTTCTAAAAGGCCTAGGCTCGCTGTTTGACGGAAGTGCTGGGAGAGGTAATTGGAATCACCCGGCACACAAGACTAGTGCCTCCAAGCTCAGTCCAGCGATTTCCTAGTAATTCCTGTGGTAGACTGGTGCTACATACTAAGTTCCATACGTGAGAGGGTAGCTGAACGCCTTGTCCAAAAGCATCTTACTTCTGAGAGTTGAGCTCAGCCTCAGTCCCTCACAGTTCCACACTGCATGCAGAGTGAGTTTCGCAGGTCTTCAGCAGAGACGTTTGCCAGAGGCTTCTGAGACGCAGGGTAACAATGCAGACCTGGAGGGTATCCCCAAGTGCAGTAGACTGGTAATCTTGAAACCTCCTGACTCAGTGTTGCTACCTTCTCACTGCCATAGGAATGCAGCTAGTTGACACCTGGCTTCAAGACTTGCTTCCCTGTGAGAGCTGAGGACAGGGCAGAACCCTCCCGCATCCTGCCTGACTGTAGGAGTAGCTGCTAACATCCTAATGTTAGTGGCTGGGAGAGGTTGCGGGAAAAGCATGTGTGAACACTGGGCCTGAACTCCCGTGGATCTGAGTTGAATACAGCGAATTCCAACGGCTTTCCTCAATCAGAGTGTAGCTAGGTTCCAAATCCCATGTACGAGCGGGTAGCAGACATCTGCCTCCCATGCATACACAATTCTGAGAGTTTTGCTTATGGCCTGTACCTCCACATCCAACCTGCTGGTACCCTTGGCTTATAAAACGCCTAGGCTCGCTGTTTGACGGAAGTGCTGGGAGAGGTAATTGGAATCTCCCGGCACTCAAGACGAGTGCCTCCAAGCTCAATTCACGATTTCCCAGTAATTCTTGTGGTAGACAGGTGCTACATACTAAGTTCCATATGTGAGAAGGTAGCTGAACGCCTTGTCCAAAAGCATCTTACTTCTGAGAGTTGAGCTCAGCCTCAGTCCCTCACAGTTCCACACTGCCTGTAGAGTGAGTTTCACACGTCTTCACCAGAGACGATTGCCAGAGGTTTCTGAGTACAAGTTAACAATGCAGACCTGGAGGGTATCTCCAGGTGCAGTAGAGTGGTAATCAAGGAACCTCCTGACTCAGAGTACTGCTACCTTTTCACTGCCATAGGAATGCAGCTAGTTGACAGCTGGCTTCAAGAGATGCTTCCCTGTGAGAGCTGAGGACAGGGCAGAACCCTCCCGCATCCTGCCTGACTGTAGGAGTAGCTGCTAACATCCTTATGTTAGTGGCTGGGAGAGGTTGTGGGAAAAGCATGTGTGAGCACTGGGCCTGAACTCCCGTGTATCTGAGTTGAATACAGCGATTTCCAACGGCTTTCATCAATCAGAGTGTAGCCAGGTTCCAACTCCCATGTCCGAGTGGGTAGCAGACATCTGCCTCCCATGCATACACACTTCTGATAGTTGAGCTTATGGCCTGTACTTCAACAGCCAGCCTGCTGGTACCCTTGGCTTCTAAAAGGCCTAGGCTCGCTGTTTGACGGAAGTGCTGGGAGAGGTAATTGGAATCACCCGGCACACAAGACAAGTGCCTCCAAGCTCAGTCCAGCCACTTCCTAGTAATTCCTGTGGTAGACTGGTGCTACATACTAAGTTCCATACGTGAGAGTGTAGCTGAACGCCTTGTCCAAAAGCATCTTACTTCTGAGAGTTGAGCTCAGCCTCAGTCCCTCACAGTTCCACACTGCCTGCAGAGTGATTTTCGCAGGTCTTCAGCAGAGACGTTTGCCAGAGGCTTCTGAGATGCAGGGTAACAATGCAGACCTGGAGGGAATCCCCAGGTGCAGTAGACTGGTAATCTTCGAACCTCCTGACTCAGAGTACTGCTACCTTCTCACTGCCATAGGAATGCAGGTAGTTGACAGCTGGCTTCAAGACATGCTTCCCTGTGAGAGCTGAGGACAGGGCAGAACCCTCCCGCATCCTGCCTGACTGTAGGAGTAGCTGCTAACATCCTAATGTTAGTGGCTGGGAGAGGTTGCGGGAAAAGCATGTGTGAGCACTGGGCCTGAACTCCCGTGTATCTGAGTTGAATACAGCGATTTCCAACGGATTTCATCTATCAGAGTGTAGCTAGGTTCCAAATCCCATGTACGAGCGGGTAGCAGACATCTGCCTCCCATGCATACACACTTCTGAGAGTTGAGCTTATGGCCTGTACTTCCACATCCAGCCTGCTGGTTCGAAAAGGCTTAGCTTCTAAAAGGCCTAGGCTCGCTGTTTGACGGAAGTGCTGGGAGAGGTAATTGGAATCTCCCGGCACACAAGACGAGTGCCTCCAAGCTCAATTCACGATTTCCCAGTAATTCTTGTCGTAGACAGGTGCTACATACTAAGTTCCATATGTGAGAAGGTAGCTGAACGCCTTGTCCAAAAGCATCTTACTTCTGAGAGTTGAGCTCAGCCTCAGTCCCTCACAGTTCCACACTGCCTGCAGAGTGAGTTTCACACGTCTTCTCCAGAGACGATTGCCAGAGGCTTCTGAGTACAAGTTAACAATGCAGACCTGGAGGGTATCTCCAGGTGCAGTAGAGTGGTAATCTTGGAACCTCCTGACTCAGAGTACTGCTACCTTCTCACTGCCATAGGAATGCAGCTAGTTGACAGCTGGCTTCAAGACATGCTTCCCTGTGAGAGCTGAGGACAGGGCAGAACCCTCCCGCATCCTGCCTGACTGTAGGAGTAGCTGCTAACATCCTTATGTTAGTGGCTGGGAGAGGTTGTGGGAAAAGCATGTGTGAGCACTGGGCCTGAACTCCCGTGTATCTGAGTTGAATACAGCAATTTCCAACGGCTTTCATCGATCAGAGTGTAGCTAGGTTCCAACTCCCATGTCCGAGTGGGTAGCAGACATCTGCCTCCCATGCATACACACTTCTGAGAGTTGAGATTATGGCCTGTACCTCAACAGCTAGCCTGCTGGTACCCTTGGCTTCTAAAAGGCCTAGGCTCGCTGTTTGACCGAAGTGTTGGGAGAGGTAATTGGAATCACCCGGCACACAAGACTAGTGCCTCCAAGCTCATCTAGCGATTTCCTAGTAATTCCTGTGGTAGACTGGTGCTACATACTAAGTTCCATACGTGAGAGGGTAGCTGAACGCCTTGGCCAAATGCATCTTACTTCTGAGAGTTGAGCTCAGCCTCAGTCCCTCACAGTTCCACACTGCCTGCAGAGTGAGTTTCGCAGGTCTTCAGCAGAGACGTTTGCCAGAGGCTTCTGAGACGCAGGGTAACAATGCAGAACTGGAGGGTATCCCCAGGTGCAGTAGACTGGTAATCTTGGAACCTCCTGACTCAGAGTACTGCTACCTTTTCACTGCCATAGGAATGCAGCTAGTTGACAGCTGGCTTCAAGACATGCTTCCCTGTGAGAGCTGAGGACAGGGCAGAACCCTCCCGCATCCTGCCTGACTGTAGGAGTAGCTGCTAACATCCTAATGTTAGTGGCTGGGAGAGGTTGCGGGAAAAGCATGTGTGAGCACTGGGCCTGAACTCCCATGTATCTGAGTTGAATACAGCGATTTCCAACGGCTTTCATCAATCAGAGTGTAGCTGGGGTCCAATTCCCATGTACGAGCGGGTAGCAGACATCTGCCTCTCATGCATACACACTTCTGAGTGTTGAGCTTATGGCCTGTACCTCCACATCCAGCCTGCTGGTTCGAAAAGGCTTGGCTTCTAAAAGGCCTAGGCTCGCTGTTTGATGGAAGTGCTGGGAGAGGTAATTGGAATCTCCCGGCACACAAGACGAGTGCCTCCAAGCTCAATTCACGATTTCCCAGTAATTCTTGTGGTAGACAGGTGCTACATACTAAGTTCCATATGTGAGAAGGTAGCTGAACGCCTTGTCCAAAAGCATCTTACTTCTGAGAGTTGAGCTCAGCCTCAGTCCCTCACAGTTCCACACTGCCTGCAGAGTGAGTTTCACACGTCTTCACCAGAGACGATTGCCAGAGGCTTCTGAGTACAAGTTAACAATGCAGACCTGGAGGGTATCTCCAGGTGCAGTAGAGTGGTAATCTTGGAACCTGCTGACTCAGAGTACTGCTACCTTCTCACTGCCATAGGAATGCAGCTAGTTGACAGCTGGCTTCAAGACATGCTTCCCTGTGAGAGCTGAGGACAGGGCAGAACCCTCCCGCATCCTGCCTGACTGTAGGAGTAGCTGCTAACATCCTTATGTTAGTGGCTGGGAGAGGTTGCGGGAAAAGCATGTGTGAGCACTGGGCCTGAACTCCCGTGTATCTGAGTTGAGTAGAGCGATTTCCAACGGCTTTCATCAATCAGAGTATAGCCAGGTTCCAACTCCCATGTCCGAGTGGGTAGCAGACATCTGCCTCCCATGCATACACACTTCTGAGAGTTGAGCTTATGGCCTGTACCTCCACATCCAGCCTGCTGGTTCGAAAAGGCTTGGCTTCTAAAAGGCCTAGGCTCGCTGTTTGACGGAAGTGCTGGGAGAGGTAATTGGAATCACCCGGCACACAAGACTAGTGCCTCCAAGCTCAGTCCAGCGATTTCCTAGTAATTCCTGTGGTAGACTGGTGCTACATACTAAGTTCCATACGTGAGAGGGTAGCTGAACGCCTTGTCCAAAAGCATCTTACTTCTGAGAGTTGAGCTCAGCCTCAGTCCCTCACAGTTCCACACTGCCTGCAGAGTGAGTTTCGCAGGTCTTCAGCAGAGACGTTGGCCAGAGGCTTCTGAGATGAGGGTAACAATGCAGACCTGGAGTGTATCCCCAGGTGCTGTAGACTGGTAATCTTGGAACCTCCTGACTCAGAGTACTGCTACCTTTTCACTGCCATAGGAATGCAGCTAGTTGACAGCTGGCTTCAAGACATGCTTCCCTGTGAGAGCTGAGGACAGGGCAGAACCCTCCCGCATCCTGCCTGACTGTAGGAGTAGCTGCTAACATCCTAATGTTAGTGGCTGGGAGAGGTTGTGGGAAAAGCATGTGTGAGCACTGGGCCTGAACTCCCGTGTATCTGAGTTGAATACAGCGATTTCCAACGGCTTTCCTCAACCAGAGTGTAGCTAGGTTCCAAATCCCATGTACGAGCGGGTAGCAGACATCTGCCTCCCATGCATACACACTTCTGAGAGTTGAGCTTATGGCCTGTACCTCCACAGCCAGCCTGCTGGTACCCTTGGCTTCTAAAAGGCCTAGGCTCGCTGTTTGACGGAAGTGCTGGGAGAGGTAATTGGAATCTCCCGGCACACAAGACGAGTGCCTCCAAGCTCAATTCACGATTTCCCAGTAATTCTTGTGGTAGACAGGTGCTACATACTAAGTTCCATATGTGAGAAGGTAGCTGAACGCCTTGTCCAAAAGCATCTTACTTCTGAGAGTTGAGCTCAGCCTCAGTCCCTCACAGTTCCACACTGCCAGCAGAGTGTGTTTCACACGTCTTCACCAGAGACGATTGCCAGAGGCTTCTGAGTACAAGTTAACAATGCAGACCTGGAGGGTATCTCCAGGTGCAGTAGAGTGGTAATCTTGGAACCTCCTGACTCAGAGTACTGCTACCTTCTCACTGCCATAGGAATGAAGCTAGTTGACAGCTGGCTTCAAGACATGCTTCCCTGTGAGAGCTGAGGACAGGGCAGAACCCTCCCGCATCCTGCCTGACTGTAGGAGTAGCTGCTAACATCCTAATGTTAGTGGCTGGGAGAGGTTGCGGGAAAAGCATGTGTGAGCACTGGGCCTGAACTCCCGTGTATCTGAGTTGAATACAGTGATTTCCAACGGCTTTCATCAATCAGAGTGTAGCTAGGTTCCAAATCCCATGTACGAGCGGGTAGCAGACATCTGCCTCCCATGCATACACACTTCTGAGAGTTGAGCTTATGGCCTGTACCTCCACATCCAGCCTGCTGTTTCGAAAAGGCTTGGCTTCAAAAAGGCCTAGGCTCGCTGTTTGACGGAAGTGCTGGGAGAGGTAATTGGAATCTCCCGGCACACAAGACGAGTGCCTCCAAGCTCAATTCACGATTTCCCAGTAATTCTTGTGTTAGACAGGTGCTACATACTAAGTTCCATATGTGAGAAGGTAGCTGAACGCCTTGTCCAAAAGCATCTTACTTCTGAGAGTTGAGCTCAGGCTCAGTCCCTCACAGTTCCACACTGCCTGCAGAGTGAGTTTCACACGTCTTCACCAGAGACGATTGCCAGAGGCTTCTGATTACAAGTTAACAATGCAGACCTGGAGGGTATCTCCAGGTGCAGTAGAGTGGTAATCTTGGAACCTCCTGACTCAGAGTACTGCTACCTTCTCACTGCCATAGGAATGCAGCTAGTTGACAGCTGGCTTCAAGACATGCTTCCCTGTGAGAGCTGAGGACAGGGAAGAACCCTCCCGCATCCTGCCTGACTGTAGGAGTAGCTGCTAACATCCTTATGTTAGTGGCTGGGAGAGGTTGCGGTTAAAGCATGTGTGAGCACTGGACCTGAACTCCCGTGTATCTGAGTTGAATACAGCGATTTCCACCGGCTTTCATCAATCAGAGTGTAGCCACGTTCCAACTCACATGTCCGAGTGGGTAGCAAACATCTGCCTCCCATGCATACACACTTCTGAGAGTTGAGCTTATGGCCTGTACCTCCAGAGCCAGCCTGCTGATACCCTTGGCTTCTAAAAGGCCTAGGCTTGCTGTTTGACGGAAGTGTTGGGAGAGGTAATTGGAATCACCCGGCACACAAGACTAGTGCCTCCAAGCTCAGTCCAGCGATTTCCTAGTAATTCCTGTGGTAGACTGGTGCTACATACTAAGTTCCATACGTGAGAGGGTAGCTGAACGCCTTGTCCAAAAGCATCTTACTTCTGAGAGTTGAGCTCAGCCTCAGTCCCTCACAGTTCCACACTGCCTGCAGAGTGAGTTTCGCAGGTTTTCAGCAGAGACGTTTGGCAGAGGCTTCTGAGACGCAGGGTAACAATGCAGACCTGGAGGGTATCCCCAGGTGCAGTAGACTGGTAATCTTGGAACCTCCTGACTCAGAGTACTGCTACCTTCTCACTGCCATAGGAATGAAGCTAGTTGACAACTGGCTTCAAGACATGCTTCCATGTGAGAGCTGAGGACAGGGCAGAACCCTCCCGCATCCTGCCTGACTGTAGGAGTAGCTGCTAACATCCTAATGTTAGTGGCTGGGAGAGGTTGCGGGAAAAGCATGTGTGAGCACTGGGCCTGAACTCCCGTGTATCTGAGTTGAATACAGCGATTTCCAACGGCTTTCCTCAACCAGAATGTAGCTAGGTTCCAAATCCCATGTCCGAGTGGGTAGCAGACATCTGCCTCCCATGCATACACACTTCTGAGAGTTGAGCTTATGGCCTGTACCTCCACATCCAGCCAGCTGGTACCCTTGGCTTCTAAAAGGCCTAGGCTCGCTGTTTGACGGAAGTGCTGGGAGAGGTAATTGGAATCTCCCGGCACACAAGACGAGTGCCTCCAAGCTCAATTCACGATTTCCCAGTAATTCTTGTGTTAGACAGGTGCTACATACTAAGTTCCATATGTGAGAAGGTAGCTGAACGCCTTGTCCAAAAGCATCTTACTTCTGAGAGTTGAGCTCAGCCTCAGTCCCTCACAGTTCCACACTGCCTGCAGAGTGAGTTTCACACGTCTTCACCAGAGACGATTGCCAGAGGCTTCTGAGTACAAGTTAACTTGCAGACCTGGAGGGTATCTCCAGGTGCAGTAGAGTGGTAATCTTGGAACCTCCTGACTCAGAGTACTGCTACCTTCTCACTGCCATAGGAATGAAGCTAGTTGACAACTGGCTTCAAGACATGCTTCCATGTGAGAGCTGAGGACAGGGCAGAACCCTCCCGCATCCTGCCTGACTGTAGGAGTAGCTGCTAACATCCTAATGTTAGTGGCTGGGAGAGGTTGCGGGAAAAGCATGTGTGAGCACTTGGCCTGAACTCCCGTGTATCTGAGTTGAATACAGCGATTTCCAACGGCTTTCCTCAACCAGAGTGTAGCTAGGTTCCAAATCCCATGTCCGAGCGGGTAGCAGACATCTGCCTCCCATGCATACACACTTCTGAGAGTTGAGCTTATGGCCTGTACCTCCACATCCAGCCAGCTGGTACCCTTGGCTTCTAAAAGGCCTAGGCTCGCTGTTTGACGGAAGTGCTGGGAGAGGTAATTGGAATCTCCCGGCACACAAGACGAGTGCCTCCAAGCTCAATTCACGATTTCCCAGTAATTCTTGTGGTAGACAGGTGCTACATACTAAGTTCCATATGTGAGAAGGTAGCTGAACGCCTTGTCCAAAAGCATCTTACTTCTGAGAGTTGAGCTCAGCCTCAGTCCCTCACAGTTCCACACTGCCTGCAGAGTGAGTTTCACACGTCTTCACCAGAGACGATTGCCAGAGGCTTCTGAGTACAAGTTAACAAAGCAGACCTGGAGGGTATCTCCAGGTGCAGTAGAGTGGTAATCTTGGAACCTCCTGACTCAGAGTACTGCTACCTTCTCACTGCCATAGGAATGCAGCTAGTTGACAGCTGGCTTCAAGACATGCTTCCCTGTGAGAGCTGAGGACAGGGCAGAACCCTCCCGCATCCTGCCTGACTGTAGGAGTAGCTGCTAACATCCTTATGTTAGTGGCTGGGAGAGGTTGTGGGAAAAGCATGTGTGAGCACTGGGCCTGAACTCCCGTGTATCTGAGTTGAATACAGCGATTTCCAACGGCTTTCATCAATCAGAGTGTAGCCAGGTTCCAACTCCCATGTCCGAGTGGGTAGCAAACATGTACCTCCCATGCATGCACACTTCTGAGAGTTGAGCTTATGGCCTGTACCTCCACATCCAGCCTGCTGGTTCGAAAAGGCTTGGCTTCTTTTTTTTTTTTTTAAATTTTTTTTTTTTTTATGATAGTCACAGAGAGAGAGAGAGAGGCAGAGACATAGGCAGAGGGAGAAGCAGGCTCCATGCACCGGGAGCCCGACGTGGGATTCGATCCCGGGTCTCCAGGATCGCGCCCTGGGCCAAAGGCAGGCGCTAAACCGCTGCGCCACCCAGGGATCCCGAAAAGGCTTGGCTTCTAAAAGGCCTAGGCTCGCTGATTGACGGAAGTGCTGGGAGAGGTAATTGGAATCTCCCGGCACACAAGACGAGTGCCTCCAAGCTCAATTCACGATTTCCCAGTAATTCTTGTCGTAGACAGGTGCTACATACTAAGTTCCATATGTGAGAAGGTAGCTGAACGCCTTGTCCAAAAGCATCTTACTTCTGAGAGTTGAGCTCAGGCTCAGTCCCTCACAGTTCCACACTGCCTGCAGAGTGAGTTTCACACGTCTTCACCAGAGACGATTGCCAGAGGCTTCTGAGTACAAGTTAACAATGCAGACCTGGAGGGTATCTCCAGGTGCAGTAGAGTGGTAATCTTGGAACCTCCTGACTCAGAGTACTGCTACCTTCTCACTGCCATAGGAATGCAGCTAGTTGACAGCTGGCTTCAAGACATGCTTCCCTGAGAGAGCTGAGGACAGGGCAGAACCCTCCCGCATGCTGCCTGACAGTAGGATTAGCTGCTAACATCCTAATGTTAGTGGCTGGGAGAGGTTGCGGGAAAAGCATGTGTGAGCACTGGGCCTGAACTCCCGTGTATCTGAGTTGAATACAGCGATTTCCAACGGCTTTCCTCAACCAGAGTGTAGCTAGGTTCCAAATCCCATTTACGAGCGGGTAGCAGACATCTGCCTCCCATGCATACACACTTCTGAGAGTTGAGCTTCTGGCCTGTACCTCCACATCCAGCCTGCTGGTACCCTTGGCTTCTAAAAGGCCTAGGCTCGCTGTTTGACGGAAGTGCTGGGAGAGGTAATTGGAATCTCCCGGCACACAAGACGAGTGCCTCCAAGCTCAATTCACGATTTCCCAGTAATTCTTGTGGTAGACAGGTGCTACATACTAAGTTCCATATGTGAGATGGTAGCTGAACGCCTTGTCCAAAAGAATCTTACTTCTGAGAGTTTAGCTCACCCTCAGTCCCTCTCAGTTCCACACTGCCTGCAGAGTGAGTTTCACACGTCTTCACCAGAGACGATTGCCAGAGGCTTCCGAGTACAAGTTAACAATGCATACCTGGAGGGTACCTCCAGGTGCAGTAGAGTGGTAATCTTGGAACCTTCTGAGTCAGAGTACTGCTACCTTCTCACTGCCATAGGAATGCAGCTAGTTGACAGCTGGCTTCAAGACATGCTTCCCTGTGAGAGCTGAGGACAGGGCAGAACCCTCCCACATCCTGCCTGACTGTAGACGTAGCTGCTAACATCCTAATGTTAGTGGCTGGGAGAGGTTGCGGGAAAAGCATGTGTGAGCACTGGGCCTGAACTCCCGTGTATCTGAGGTGAATAGAGCGATTTCCAATGGCCTTCTTCAATCACAGTGTAGCTAGGTTCCAACTCCCATGTCCGAGTGGGTAGCAGACATCTGCCTCCCATGCATATACACTTCTGAGAGTTGAGCTTATGGCCTGTACCTCCACATCCAGCCTGCTGGTACCCTTGACTTCTAAAAGGCCTAGGCTCGCTGTATGACGGAAGTGCTGGGAGAGGTAATTGGAATCACCCGGCACACAAGACTAGTGCCTCCAGGCTCAGTTCAGCGATTTCCTAGTAATTCCTGTGGTAGACTGGTGCTACATACTAAGTTCCATACGTGAGAGGGTAGCTGAACCCCTTGTCCAAAACCATCTTACTTCTGAGAGTTGAGCTCAGCCTCAGTCCCTCACAGTTCCACACTGCCTGCAGAGTGAGTTTCACAGGTCTTCAGCAGAGACGTTTGCCAGAGGCTTCTGAGACGCAGGGTAACAATGCAGACCTGGAGGGTATCCCCAGGTGCAGTCGACTGGTAATCTTGGAACCTCCTGACTCAGAATACTGCTACCTTCTCACTGCCATAGGAATGCAGCTAGTTGACAGCTAGCTGGCTTCAAGACATGCTTCCCTGAGAGAGCTGAGGACAGGGCAGAACCCTCCCGCCTGCTGCCTGACTGTAGGAGTAGCTGCTAACATCCTAATGTTAGTGGCTGGGAGAGGTTGCGGGAAAAGCATGTGTGAGCACTGGGCCAGAACTCCCGTGTATCTGAGTTGAATACAGCGATTTCCAACGGCTTTCCTCAACCAGAGTGTAGCTAGGTTCCAAATCCCATGTACGAACGGGTAGCAGACATCTGCCTCCCATGCATACACACTTCTGAGATTTGAGCTTATGGCCTGTACCTCCACATCCAGCCTGCTGGTACCATTGGCTTCTAAAAGGCCTAGGCTCGCTGTTGGACGGAAGTGCTGGGAGAGGTAATTGGAATCTCCCGGCACACAAGACGAGTGCCTCCAAGCAATTCACGATTTCCCAGTAATTCTTGTGGTAGTCAGGTGCTACATACTAAGTTCCATATGTGAGATGGTAGCTGAACGCCTTGTCCAAAAGCATCTTACTTCTGAGAGTTGAGCCCACCCTCAGTCCCTCACAGTTCCACACTGCCTGCAGAGTGAGTTTCACACATCTTCACCAGAGACGACTGCCAGAGGCTTCCGAGTACAAGTTAACAATGCAGACCTGGAGGGTATCTCCAGGTGCAGTAGAGTGGTAATCTTGGAACCTCCTGACTCAGAGTACTGCTACCTTCTCACTGCCATAGGAATGCAGCTAGTTGACAGCTGGCTTCAAGACATGCTTCCCTGTGAGAGCTGAGGACAGGGCAGAACCCTCCCGCATCCTGCCTGACTGTAGGAGTAGCTGCTAACATCCTAATGTTAGTGGCTGGGAGAGGTTGCGGGAAAAGCATGTGTGAGCACTGGGCCTGAACTCCCGTGTATCTGAGTTGAATACAGCGATTTCCAATGGCCTTCTTCAATCACAGTGTAGCTAGGTTCCAACTCCCATGTCCGAGTGGATAGCAGACATCTGCTTCCCATGCATATACACTTCTGAGAGTTGAGCTTATGGCCTGTACCTCCACATCCAGCCTGCTGGTACCCTTGGCTTCTAAAAGGCTTAGGCTCGCTGTTTGACGGAAGTGCTGGGAGAGGTAATTGGAATCACCCGGCACACAAGACTAGTGCCTCCAAGCTCAGTTCAGCGATTTCCTAGTAATACCTGAGTTGACTGGTGCTACATACTAAGCTCCATACGTGAGAGGGTAGCTGAACGCCTTGTCCAAAACCATCTTACTTCTGAGAGTTGAGCTCAGCCTCAGTCCCTCACAGTTCCACACTGCCTGCAGAGTGAGTTTTGCAGGTCTTCAGCAGAGACGTTTGCCAGAGGCTTCTGAGACGCACGGTAACAATGCAGACCTGGAGGGTATCCCCAGGTGCAGTCGACTTTTAATCTTGGAACCTCCTGACTCAGAATACTGCTACCTTCTCACTGCCATAGGAATGCAGCTAGTTGACAGCTAGCTGGCTTCAAGACATGCTTCCCTGAGAGAGCTGAGGACAGGGCAGAACCCTCCCGCATGCTGCCTGACTGTAGGAGTAGCTGCTAACATCCTAATGTTAGTGGCTGGGAGAGGTTGCGGGAAAAGCATGTGTGAGCACTGGGCCAGAACTCCCGTGTATCTGAGTTGAATACAGCGATTTCCAACGGCTTTCCTCAACCAGAGTGTAGCTAGGTTCCAAATCCCATGTACGAACGGGTAGCAGACATCTGCCTCCGATGCATACACACTTCTGAGATTTGAGCTTATGGCCTGTACCTCCACATCCAGCCTGCTGGTACCATTGGCTTCTAAAAGGCCTAGGCTCGCTGTTTGACGGAAGTGCTGGGAGAGGTAATTGGAATCTCCCGGCACACAAGACGAGTGCCTCCAAGCAATTCACGATTTCCCAGTAATTCTTGTGGTAGTCAGGTGCTACATACTAAGTTCCATATGTGAGATGGTAGCTGAACGCCTTGTCCAAAAGCATCTTACTTCTGAGAGTTGAGCCCACCCTCAGTCCCTCACAGTTCCACACTGCCTGCAGAGTGAGTTTCACACATCTTCACCAGAGACGATTGCCAGAGGCTTCTGAGTACAAGTTAACAATGCAGACCTGGAGGGTATCTCCAGGTGCAGTAGAGTGGTAATCTTGGAACCTCCTGACTCAGAGTACTGCTACCTTCTCACTGCCATAGGAATGCAGCTAGTTGACAGCTGGCTTCAAGACATGCTTCCCTGTGAGAGCTGAGGACAGGGCAGAACCCTCCCGCATCCTGCCTGACTGTAGGAGTAGCTGCTAACATCCTAATGTTAGTGGCTGGGAGAGGTTGCGGGAAAAGCATGTGTGAGCACTGGGCCTGAACTCCGTGTATCTGAGTTGAATACAGCGATTTCCAATGGCCTTCTTCAATCACAGTGTAGCTAGGTTCCAACTCCCATGTCCGAGTGGGTAGCAGACACCTGCCTCCCATGCATACACACTTCTGAGAGTTGAGCTTATGGCCTGTACCTCCAGAGCCAGCCTGCTGATACCCTTGGCTTCTAAAAGGCCTAGGCTTGCTGTTTGACGGAAGTGTTGGGAGAGGTAATTGGAATCACCCGGCACACAAGACTAGTGCCGCCAAGCTCAGTCCAGCGATTTCCTAGTAATTCCTGTGGTAGACTGGTGCTACATACTAAGTTCCATACGTGAGAGGGTAGCTGAACGCCTTGTCCAAAAGCATCTTACTTCTGAGAGTTGAGCTCAGCCTCAGTCCCTCACAGTTCCACACTGCCTGCAGAGTGAGTTTCGCAGGTTTTCAGCAGAGACGTTTGGCAGAGGCTTCTGAGACGCAGGGTAACAATGCAGACCTGGAGGGTATCCCCAGGTGCAGTAGACTGGTAATCTTGGAACCTCCTGACTCAGAGTACTGCTACCTTCTCACTGCCATAGGAATGAAGCTAGTTGACAACTGGCTTCAAGACATGCTTCCATGTGAGAGCTGAGGACAGGGCAGAACCCTCCCGCATCCTGCCTGACTGTAGGAGTAGCTGCTAACATCCTAATGTTAGTGGCTGGGAGAGGTTGCGGGAAAAGCATGTGTGAGCACTGGGCCTGAACTCCCGTGTATCTGAGTTGAATACAGCGATTTCCAACGGCTTTCCTCA
The DNA here is from genome assembly GCF_048164855.1 of Canis lupus baileyi. NCBI lineage: Eukaryota > Metazoa > Chordata > Mammalia > Carnivora > Canidae > Canis > Canis lupus. The sequence continues at coordinate 74,600,599 of NC_132844.1, read as the reverse complement.
ACCAGAATGTAGCTAGGTTCCAAATCCCATGTCCGAGCGGGTAGCAGACATCTGCCTCCCATGCATACACACTTCTGAGAGTTGAGCTTATGGCCTGTACCTCCACATCCAGCCAGCTGGTACCCTTGGCTTCTAAAAGGCCTAGGCTCGCTGTTTGACGGAAGTGCTGGGAGAGGTAATTGGAATCTCCCGGCACACAAGACGAGTGCCTCCAAGCTCAATTCACGATTTCCCAGTAATTCTTGTGTTAGACAGGTGCTACATACTAAGTTCCATATGTGAGAAGGTAGCTGAACGCCTTGTCCAAAAGCATCTTACTTCTGAGAGTTGAGCTCAGCCTCAGTCCCTCACAGTTCCACACTGCCTGCAGAGTGAGTTTCACACGTCTTCACCAGAGACGATTGCCAGAGGCTTCTGAGTACAAGTTAACTTGCAGACCTGGAGGGTATCTCCAGGTGCAGTAGAGTGGTAATCTTGGAACCTCCTGACTCAGAGTACTGCTACCTTCTCACTGCCATAGGAATGAAGCAAGTTGACAACTGGCTTCAAGACATGCTTCCATGTGAGAGCTGAGGACAGGGCAGAACCCTCCCGCATCCTGCCTGACTGTAGGAGTAGCTGCTAACATCCTAATGTTAGTGGCTGGGAGAGGTTGCGGGAAAAGCATGTGTGAGCACTGGGCCTGAACTCCCGTGTATCTGAGTTGAATACAGCGATTTCCAACGGCTTTCCTCAACCAGAGTGTAGCTAGGTTCCAAATCCCATGTCCGAGCGGGTAGCAGACATCTGCCTCCCATGCATACACACTTCTGAGAGTTGAGCTTATGGCCTGTACCTCCACATCCAGCCAGCTGGTACCCTTGGCTTCTAAAAGGCCTAGGCTCGCTGTTTGACGGAAGTGCTGGGAGAGGTAATTGGAATCTCCCGGCACACAAGACGAGTGCCTCCAAGCTCAATTCACGATTTCCCAGTAATTCTTGTGGTAGACAGGTGCTACATACTAAGTTCCATATGTGAGAAGGTAGCTGAACGCCTTGTCCAAAAGCATCTTACTTCTGAGAGTTGAGCTCAGCCTCAGTCCCTCACAGTTCCACACTGCCTGCAGAGTGAGTTTCACACGTCTTCACCAGAGACGATTGCCAGAGGCTTCTGAGTACAAGTTAACAAAGCAGACCTGGAGGGTATCTCCAGGTGCAGTAGAGTGGTAATCTTGGAACCTCCTGACTCAGAGTACTGCTACCTTCTCACTGCCATAGGAATGCAGCTAGTTGACAGCTGGCTTCAAGACATGCTTCCCTGTGAGAGCTGAGGACAGGGCAGAACCCTCCCGCATCCTGCCTGACTGTAGGAGTAGCTGCTAACATCCTTATGTTAGTGGCTGGGAGAGGTTGTGGGAAAAGCATGTGTGAGCACTGGGCCTGAACTCCCGTGTATCTGAGTTGAATACAGCGATTTCCAACGGCTTTCATCAATCAGAGTGTAGCCAGGTTCCAACTCCCATGTCCGAGTGGGTAGCAAACATGTACCTCCCATACATGCACACTTCTGAGAGTTGAGCTTATGGCCTGTACCTCCACATCCAGCCTGCTGGTTCGAAAAGGCTTGGCTTCTTTTTTTTTTTTTTAAATTTTTTTTTTTTTATGATAGTCACAGAGAGAGAGAGAGAGGCAGAGACATAGGCAGAGGGAGAAGCAGGCTCCATGCACCGGGAGCCCGACGTGGGATTCGATCCCGGGTCTCCAGGATCGCGCCCTGGGCCAAAGGCAGGCGCTAAACCGCTGCGCCACCCAGGGATCCCGAAAAGGCTTGGCTTCTAAAAGGCCTAGGCTCGCTGATTGACGGAAGTGCTGGGAGAGGTAATTGGAATCTCCCGGCACACAAGACGAGTGCCTCCAAGCTCAATTCACGATTTCCCAGTAATTCTTGTCGTAGACAGGTGCTACATACTAAGTTCCATATGTGAGAAGGTAGCTGAACGCCTTGTCCAAAAGCATCTTACTTCTGAGAGTTGAGCTCAGGCTCAGTCCCTCACAGTTCCACACTGCCTGCAGAGTGAGTTTCACACGTCTTCACCAGAGACGATTGCCAGAGGCTTCTGAGTACAAGTTAACAATGCAGACCTGGAGGGTATCTCCAGGTGCAGTAGAGTGGTAATCTTGGAACCTCCTGACTCAGAGTACTGCTACCTTCTCACTGCCATAGGAATGCAGCTAGTTGACAGCTGGCTTCAAGACATGCTTCCCTGTGAGAGCTGAGGACAGGGCAGAACCCTCCCGCATCCTGCCTGACTGTAGGAGTAGCTGCTAACATCCTTATGTTAGTGGCTGGGAGAGGTTGTGGGAAAAGCATGTGTGAGCACTGGGCCTGAACTCCCGTGTATCTGAGTTGAATACAGCAATTTCCAACGGCTTTCATCGATCAGAGTGTAGCTAGGTTCCAACTCCCATGTCCGAGTGGGTAGCAGACATCTGCCTCCCATGCATACACACTTCTGAGAGTTGAGATTATGGCCTGTACCTCAACAGCTAGCCTGCTGGTACCCTTGGCTTCTAAAAGGCCTAGGCTCGCTGTTTGACCGAAGTGTTGGGAGAGGTAATTGGAATCACCCGGCACACAAGACTAGTGCCTCCAAGCTCATCTAGCGATTTCCTAGTAATTCCTGTGGTAGACTGGTGCTACATACTAAGTTCCATACGTGAGAGGGTAGCTGAACGCCTTGGCCAAATGCATCTTACTTCTGAGAGTTGAGCTCAGCCTCAGTCCCTCACAGTTCCACACTGCCTGCAGAGTGAGTTTCGCAGGTCTTCAGCAGAGACGTTTGCCAGAGTCTTCTGAGACGCAGGGTAACAATGCAGAACTGGAGGGTATCCCCAGGTGCAGTAGACTGGTAATCTTGGAACCTCCTGACTCAGAGTACTGCTACCTTTTCACTGCCATAGGAATGCAGCTAGTTGACAGCTGGCTTCAAGACATGCTTCCCTGTGAGAGCTGAGGACAGGGCAGAACCCTCCCGCATCCTGCCTGACTGTAGGAGTAGCTGCTAACATCCTAATGTTAGTGGCTGGGAGAGGTTGCGGCAAAAGCATGTGTGAGCACTGGGCCTGAACTCCCATGTATCTGAGTTGAATACAGCGATTTCCAACGGCTTTCATCAATCAGAGTGTAGCTGGGGTCCAATTCCCATGTACGAGCGGGTAGCAGACATCTGCCTCTCATGCATACACACTTCTGAGTGTTGAGCTTATGGCCTGTACCTCCACATCCAGCCTGCTGGTTCGAAAAGGCTTGGCTTCTAAAAGGCCTAGGCTCGCTGTTTGATGGAAGTGCTGGGAGAGGTAATTGGAATCTCCCGGCACACAAGACGAGTGCCTCCAAGCTCAATTCACGATTTCCCAGTAATTCTTGTGGTAGACAGGTGCTACATACTAAGTTCCATATGTGAGAAGGTAGCTGAACGCCTTGTCCAAAAGCATCTTACTTCTGAGAGTTGAGCTCAGCCTCAGTCCCTCACAGTTCCACACTGCCTGCAGAGTGAGTTTCACACGTCTTCACCAGAGACGATTGCCAGAGGCTTCTGAGTACAAGTTAACAATGCAGACCTGGAGGGTATCTCCAGGTGCAGTAGAGTGGTAATCTTGGAACCTGCTGACTCAGAGTACTGCTACCTTCTCACTGCCATAGGAATGCAGCTAGTTGACAGCTGGCTTCAAGACATGCTTCCCTGTGAGAGCTGAGGACAGGGCAGAACCCTCCCGCATCCTGCCTGACTGTAGGAGTAGCTGCTAACATCCTTATGTTAGTGGCTGGGAGAGGTTGCGGGAAAAGCATGTGTGAGCACTGGGCCTGAACTCCCGTGTATCTGAGTTGAGTAGAGCGATTTCCAACGGCTTTCATCAATCAGAGTATAGCCAGGTTCCAACTCCCATGTCCGAGTGGGTAGCAGACATCTGCCTCCCATGCATACACACTTCTGAGAGTTGAGCTTATGGCCTGTACCTCCACATCCAGCCTGCTGGTTCGAAAAGGCTTGGCTTCTAAAAGGCCTAGGCTCGCTGTTTGACGGAAGTGCTGGGAGAGGTAATTGGAATCACCCGGCACACAAGACTAGTGCCTCCAAGCTCAGTCCAGCGATTTCCTAGTAATTCCTGTGGTAGACTGGTGCTACATACTAAGTTCCATACGTGAGAGGGTAGCTGAACGCCTTGTCCAAAAGCATCTTACTTCTGAGAGTTGAGCTCAGCCTCAGTCCCTCACAGTTCCACACTGCCTGCAGAGTGAGTTTCGCAGGTCTTCAGTAGAGACGTTGGCCAGAGGCTTCTGAGATGAGGGTAACAATGCAGACCTGGAGTGTATCCCCAGGTGCTGTAGACTGGTAATCTTGGAACCTCCTGACTCAGAGTACTGCTACCTTTTCACTGCCATAGGAATGCAGCTAGTTGACAGCTGGCTTCAAGACATGCTTCCCTGTGAGAGCTGAGGACAGGGCAGAACCCTCCCGCATCCTGCCTGACTGTAGGAGTAGCTGCTAACATCCTAATGTTAGTGGCTGGGAGAGGTTGTGGGAAAAGCATGTGTGAGCACTGGGCCTGAACTCCCGTGTATCTGAGTTGAATACAGCGATTTCCAACGGCTTTCCTCAACCAGAGTGTAGCTAGGTTCCAAATCCCATGTACGAGCGGGTAGCAGACATCTGCCTCCCATGCATAAACACTTCTGAGAGTTGAGTTATGGCCTGTACCTCCACAGCCAGCCTGCTGGTACCCTTGGCTTCTAAAAGGCCTAGGCTCGCTGTTTGACGGAAGTGCTGGGAGAGGTAATTGGAATCTCCCGGCACACAAGACGAGTGCCTCCAAGCTCAATTCACGATTTCCCAGTAATTCTTGTGGTAGACAGGTGCTACATACTAAGTTCCATATGTGAGAAGGTAGCTGAACGCCTTGTCCAAAAGCATCTTACTTCTGAGAGTTGAGCTCAGCCTCAGTCCCTCACAGTTCCACACTGCCAGCAGAGTGTGTTTCATACGTCTTCACCAGAGACGATTGCCAGAGGCTTCTGAGTACAAGTTAACAATGCAGACCTGGAGGGTATCTCCAGGTGCAGTAGAGTGGTAATCTTGGAACCTCCTGACTCAGAGTACTGCTACCTTCTCACTGCCATAGGAATGCAGCTAGTTGACAGCTGGCTTCAAGACATGCTTCCCTGTGAGAGCTGAGGACAGGGCAGAACCCTCCCGCATCCTGCCTGACTGTAGGAGTAGCTGCTAACATCCTAATGTTAGTGGCTGGGAGAGGTTGCGGGAAAAGCATGTGTGAGCACTGGGCCTGAACTCCCGTGTATCTGAGTTGAATACAGTGATTTCCAACGGCTTTCATCAATCAGAGTGTAGCTAGGTTCCAAATCCCATGTACGAGCGGGTAGCAGACATCTGCCTCCCATGCATACACACTTCTGAGAGTTGAGCTTATGGCCTGTACCTCCACATCCAGCCTGCTGTTTCGAAAAGGCTTGGCTTCAAAAAGGCCTAGGCTCGCTGTTTGACGGAAGTGCTGGGAGAGGTAATTGGAATCTCCCGGCACACAAGACGAGTGCCTCCAAGCTCAATTCACGATTTCCCAGTAATTCTTGTGTTAGACAGGTGCTACATACTAAGTTCCATATGTGAGAAGGTAGCTGAACGCCTTGTCCAAAAGCATCTTACTTCTGAGAGTTGAGCTCAGGCTCAGTCCCTCACAGTTCCACACTGCCTGCAGAGTGAGTTTCACACGTCTTCACCAGAGACGATTGCCAGAGGCTTCTGATTACAAGTTAACAATGCAGACCTGGAGGGTATCTCCAGGTGCAGTAGAGTGGTAATCTTGGAACCTCCTGACTCAGAGTACTGCTACCTTCTCACTGCCATAGGAATGCAGCTAGTTGACAGCTGGCTTCAAGACATGCTTCCCTGTGAGAGCTGAGGACAGGGAAGAACCCTCCCGCATCCTGCCTGACTGTAGGAGTAGCTGCTAACATCCTTATGTTAGTGGCTGGGAGAGGTTGCGGTTAAAGCATGTGTGAGCACTGGACCTGAACTCCCGTGTATCTGAGTTGAATACAGCGATTTCCACCGGCTTTCATCAATCAGAGTGTAGCCACGTTCCAACTCCCATGTCCGAGTGGGTAGCAAACATCTGCCTCCCATGCATACACACTTCTGAGAGTTGAGCTTATGGCCTGTACCTCCAGAGCCAGCCTGCTGATACCCTTGGCTTCTAAAAGGCCTAGGCTTGCTGTTTGACGGAAGTGTTGGGAGAGGTAATTGGAATCACCCGGCACACAAGACTAGTGCCTCCAAGCTCAGTCCAGCGATTTCCTAGTAATTCCTGTGGTAGACTGGTGCTACATACTAAGTTCCATACGTGAGAGGGTAGCTGAACGCCTTGTCCAAAAGCATCTTACTTCTGAGAGTTGAGCTCAGCCTCAGTCCCTCACAGTTCCACACTGCCTGCAGAGTGAGTTTCGCAGGTTTTCAGCAGAGACGTTTGGCAGAGGCTTCTGAGACGCAGGGTAACAATGCAGACCTGGAGGGTATCCCCAGGTGCAGTAGACTGGTAATCTTGGAACCTCCTGACTCAGAGTACTGCTACCTTCTCACTGCCATAGGAATGAAGCTAGTTGACAACTGGCTTCAAGACATGCTTCCATGTGAGAGCTGAGGACAGGGCAGAACCCTCCCGCATCCTGCCTGACTGTAGGAGTAGCTGCTAACATCCTAATGTTAGTGGCTGGGAGAGGTTGCGGGAAAAGCATGTGTGAGCACTGGGCCTGAACTCCCGTGTATCTGAGTTGAATACAGCGATTTCCAACGGCTTTCCTCAACCAGAATGTAGCTAGGTTCCAAATCCCATGTCCGAGCGGGTAGCAGACATCTGCCTCCCATGCATACACACTTCTGAGAGTTGAGCTTATGGCCTGTACCTCCACATCCAGCCAGCTGGTACCCTTGGCTTCTAAAAGGCCTAGGCTCGCTGTTTGACGGAAGTGCTGGGAGAGGTAATTGGAATCTCCCGGCACACAAGACGAGTGCCTCCAAGCTCAATTCACGATTTCCCAGTAATTCTTGTGTTAGACAGGTGCTACATACTAAGTTCCATATGTGAGAAGGTAGCTGAACGCCTTGTCCAAAAGCATCTTACTTCTGAGAGTTGAGCTCAGCCTCAGTCCCTCACAGTTCCACACTGCCTGCAGAGTGAGTTTCACACGTCTTCACCAGAGACGATTGCCAGAGGCTTCTGAGTACAAGTTAACTTGCAGACCTGGAGGGTATCTCCAGGTGCAGTAGAGTGGTAATCTTGGAACCTCCTGACTCAGAGTACTGCTACCTTCTCACTGCCATAGGAATGAAGCAAGTTGACAACTGGCTTCAAGACATGCTTCCATGTGAGAGCTGAGGACAGGGCAGAACCCTCCCGCATCCTGCCTGACTGTAGGAGTAGCTGCTAACATCCTAATGTTAGTGGCTGGGAGAGGTTGCGGGAAAAGCATGTGTGAGCACTGGGCCTGAACTCCCGTGTATCTGAGTTGAATACAGCGATTTCCAACGGCTTTCCTCAACCAGAGTGTAGCTAGGTTCCAAATCCCATGTCCGAGCGGGTAGCAGACATCTGCCTCCCATGCATACACACTTCTGAGAGTTGAGCTTATGGCCTGTACCTCCACATCCAGCCAGCTGGTACCCTTGGCTTCTAAAAGGCCTAGGCTCGCTGTTTGACGGAAGTGCTGGGAGAGGTAATTGGAATCTCCCGGCACACAAGACGAGTGCCTCCAAGCTCAATTCACGATTTCCCAGTAATTCTTGTGGTAGACAGGTGCTACATACTAAGTTCCATATGTGAGAAGGTAGCTGAACGCCTTGTCCAAAAGCATCTTACTTCTGAGAGTTGAGCTCAGCCTCAGTCCCTCACAGTTCCACACTGCCTGCAGAGTGAGTTTCACACGTCTTCACCAGAGACGATTGCCAGAGGCTTCTGAGTACAAGTTAACAAAGCAGACCTGGAGGGTATCTCCAGGTGCAGTAGAGTGGTAATCTTGGAACCTCCTGACTCAGAGTACTGCTACCTTCTCACTGCCATAGGAATGCAGCTAGTTGACAGCTGGCTTCAAGACATGCTTCCCTGTGAGAGCTGAGGACAGGGCAGAACCCTCCCGCATCCTGCCTGACTGTAGGAGTAGCTGCTAACATCCTTATGTTAGTGGCTGGGAGAGGTTGTGGGAAAAGCATGTGTGAGCACTGGGCCTGAACTCCCGTGTATCTGAGTTGAATACAGCGATTTCCAACGGCTTTCATCAATCAGAGTGTAGCCAGGTTCCAACTCCCATGTCCGAGTGGGTAGCAAACATGTACCTCCCATGCATGCACACTTCTGAGAGTTGAGCTTATGGCCTGTACCTCCACATCCAGCCTGCTGGTTCGAAAAGGCTTGGCTTCTTTTTTTTTTTTTTTAAATTTTTTTTTTTTATGATAGTCACAGAGAGAGAGAGAGAGGCAGAGACATAGGCAGAGGGAGAAGCAGGCTCCATGCACCGGGAGCCCGACGTGGGATTCGATCCCGGGTCTCCAGGATCGCGCCCTGGGCCAAAGGCAGGCGCTAAACCGCTGCGCCACCCAGGGATCCCGAAAAGGCTTGGCTTCTAAAAGGCCTAGGCTCGCTGATTGACAGAAGTGCTGGGAGAGGTAATTGGAATCTCCCGGCACACAAGACGAGTGCCTCCAAGCTCAATTCACGATTTCCCAGTAATTCTTGTCGTAGACAGGTGCTACATACTAAGTTCCATATGTGAGAAGGTAGCTGAACGCCTTGTCCAAAAGCATCTTACTTCTGAGAGTTGAGCTCAGGCTCAGTCCCTCACAGTTCCACACTGCCTGCAGAGTGAGTTTCACACGTCTTCACCAGAGACGATTGCCAGAGGCTTCTGAGTACAAGTTAACAATGCAGACCTGGAGGGTATCTCCAGGTGCAGTAGAGTGGTAATCTTGGAACCTCCTGACTCAGAGTACTGCTACCTTCTCACTGCCATAGGAATGCAGCTAGTTGACAGCTGGCTTCAAGACATGCTTCCCTGTGAGAGCTGAGGACAGGGCAGAACCCTCCCGCATCCTGCCTGACTGTAGGTGTAGCTGCTAACATCCTTATATTAGTGGCTGGGAGAGGTTGTGGGAAAAGCATGTGTGAGCACTGGGCCTGAAATCCCGTGTATCTGAGTTGAATAGAGCGATTTCCAATGGCTTTCATCAATCAGAGTATAGCCAGGTTCCAACTCCCATGTCCGAGTGGGTAGCAGACATCTGCCTCCCATGCATACACACTTCTGAGTGTTGAGCTTATGGCCTGTACCTCCACAGCCAGCCTGCTGGTACCCTTGGCTTCTAAAAGGCCTAGGCTCGCTGTTTGACGGAAGTGCTGGGAGAGGTAATTGGAATCACCCGGCACACAAGACTAGTGCCTCCAAGCTCAGTCCAGCGATTTCCTAGTAATTCCTGTGGTAGACTGGTGCTACATACTAAGTTCCATACGTGAGAGGGTAGCTGAACGCCTTGTCCAAAAGCATCTTACTTCTGAGAGTTGAGCTCAGCCTCAGTCCCTCACAGTTCCACACTGCCTGCAGAGTGAGTTTCGCAGGTCTTCAGCAGAGACGTTTGCCAGAGGCTTCTGAGACGCAGGGTAACAATGCAGACCTGGAGGGTATCCCCAAGTGCAGTAGACTGGTAATCTTGGAACCTCCTGACTCAGAGTACTGCTACCTTCTCACTGCCATAGGAATGCAGCTAGTTGACAGCTGGCTTCAAGACATGCTTCCCTGTGAGAGCTGAGGACAGGGCAGAACCCTCCCGCATCCTTCCTGACTGTAGGAGTAGCTGCTAACATCCTAATATTAGTGGCTGGGAGAGGTTGCGGGAAAAGCATGTGTGAGCACTGGGCCTGAACTCCCGTGTATCTGAGTTTAATACAGCGATTTCCAACGGCTTTCCTCAATCAGAGTGTAGCTAGGTTCCAAATCCCATGTACGAGCGGGTAGCAGACATCTGCCTCCCATGCATACACACTTCTGAGAGTTGAGCTTATGGCCTGTACCTCCACATCCAGCCTGCTGGTTCGAAAAGGCTTGGCTTCTAAAAGGCCTAGGCTCGCTGTTTGACGGAAGTGCTGGGAGAGGTAATTGGAATCTCCCGGCACACAAGACGAGTGCCTCCAAGCTCAATTCACGATTTCCCAGTAATTCTTGTGGTAGACAGGTGCTACATACTAAGTTCCATATGTGAGAAGGTAGCTGAACGCCTTGTCCAAAAGCATCTTACTTCTGAGAGTTGAGCTCAGCCTCAGTCCCTCACAGTTCCACACTGCCTGCAGAGTGAGTTTCACACGTCTTCACCAGAGACGATTGCAGAGGCTTCTGAGTACAAGTTAACAATGCAGACCTGGAGGGTATCTCCAGGTGCAGTAGACTGGTAATCTTGGAACCTCCTGACTCAGAGTACTGCTACCTTCTCACTGCCATAGGAATGCAGCTAGTTGACAGCTGGCTTCAAGACATGCTTCCCTGTGAGAGCTGAGGACAGGGCAGAACCCTCCCGCATCCTGCCTGAATGTAGGAGTAGCTGCTAACATCCTTATGTTAGTGGCTGGGAGAGGTTGCGGGAAAAGCACGTGTGAGCACTGGGCCTGAAGTCCCGTGTATCTGAGTTGAATACAGCGATTTCCAATGGCCTTCTTCAATCACAGTGTATCTAGGTTCCAACTCCCATGTCCGAGTGGGTAGCAGATATCTGCCTCCCATGCATACACACTTCTGAGAGTTGAGCTTATGGCCTGTACCTCCACAGCCAGCCTGCTGGTACCCTTGGCTTCTAAAAGGCCTAGGCTCGCTGTGTGACGGAAGTGTTGGGAGAGGTAATTGGAATCACCCGGCACACAAGACGAGTGCCTCCAAGCTCAGTCCAGCGATTTCCTAGTAATTCCTGTGGTAGACTGGTGCTAGATACTAAGTTCCATACGTGAGAGGGTAGCTGAACGCCTTGTCCAAAAGCATCTTACTTTTGAGAGTTAAGCTCAGCCTCAGTCCCTCACAGTTCCACACTGCCTGCAGAGTGAGTTTCGCACGTCTTCACCAGAGACGTTTGCCAGAGGCTTCTGAGACGCAGGGTAACAATGCAGACCTGGAGGGTATCCCCAGGTGCAGTAGACTGGTAATCTTGGAACCTCCTGACTCAGAATACTGCTACCTTCTCACTGCCATAGGAATGCAGCTAGTTGACAGCTGGCTTCAAGACATGCTTCCCTGTGAGAGCTGAGGATAGGGCAGAACCCTAGCGCATCCTGCCTGACTGTAGGAGTAGCTGCTAACATCCTAATGTTAGTGGCTGGGAGAGGTTGCGGGAAAAGCATGTGTGAGCACTGGGCCTGAACTCCCGTGTATCTGAGTTGAATACAGCGATTTCCAACGGCTTTCCTCAATCAGAGTGTAGCTAGGTTCCAAATCCCATGTACGAGCGGGTAGCAGACATCTGCCTCCCATGCATACACAATTCTGAGAGTTGAGCTTATGGCCTGTACCTCCACATCCAGCCTGCTGGTACCCTTGGCTTCTAAAAGGCCTAGGCTCGCTGTTTGACGGAAGTGCTGGGAGAGGTAATTGGAATCTCCCGGCACACAAGACGAGTGCCTCCAAGCTCAATTCACGATTTCCCAGTAACTCTTGTGGTAGACAGGTGCTACATACTAAGTTCCATATGTGAGAAGGTAGCTGAACGCCTTGTCTAAAAGGATCTTACTTCTGAGAGTTGAGCTCAGCCTCAGTCCCTCACAGTTCCACACTGCCTGCAGAGTGAGTTTCACACGTCTTCACCAGAGACAATTGCCAGAGGCTTCTGAGTACAAGTTAACAATGCAGACTTGGTGGGAATCTCCAGGTGCAGTAGAGTGGTAATCTTGGAACCTCCTGACTCAGAGTACTGCTACCTTCTCACTGCCATAGGAATGCAGCTGGTTGACAGCTGGCTTCAAGACATGCTTCTCTGTGAGAGCTGAGGACAGGGCAGAACCCTCCCGCATCCTGCCTGACTGTAGGAGTAGCTGCTAACATCCTTATGTTAGTGGCTGGGAGAGGTAGCGGGAAAAGCATGTGTGAGCACTGGGCCTGAACTCCGTGTATCTGAGTTGAATACAGCTATTTCCAACGGCTTTCATCAATCAGAGTGTAGCTGGGGTCCAATTCCCATGTACGAGCGGGTAGCAGCCATCTGCCTCTCATGCATACACACTTCTGAGAGTTGAGCTTATGGCCTGTACCTCCACATCCAGCCTGCTGGTTCGAAAAGGCTTGGCTTCTAAAAGGCCTAGGCTCGCTGTTTGACGGAAGTGCTGGGAGAGTTAATTGGAATCTCCCGGCACACAAGACGAGTGCCTCCAAGCTCAATTCACGATTTCCCAGTAATTCTTGTGGTAGACAGGTGCTACATACTAAGTTCCATATGTGAGAAGGTAGCTGAACGCCTTGTCCAAAAGCATCTTACTTCTGAGAGTTGAGCTCAGCCTCAGTCCCTCACAGTTCCACACTGCCTGCAGAGTGAGTTTCACACGTCTTCACCAGAGACGATTGCCAGAGGCTTCTGAGTACAAGTTAACAATGCAGTCCTGGAGGGTATCTCCAGGTGCAGTAGAGTGGTAATCTTGGAACCTCCTGACTCAGAGTACTGCTACCTTCTCACTGCCATAGGAATGCAGCTAGTTGACAGCTGGCTTCAAGACATGCTTCCCTGTGAGAGCTGAGGACAGGGCAGAACCCTCCCGCATCCTGCCTGACTGTAGGTGTAGCTGCTAACATCCTTATGTTAGTGGCTGGGAGAGGTTGCGGGAAAAGCATGTGTGAGCACTGGGCCTGAACTCCCGTGTATCTGAGTTGAATACAGCGATTTCCAACGGCTTTCCTCAATCAGAGTGTAGCTAGGTTCCAAATCCCATGTACGAGCGGGTAGCAGACATCTGCCTCCCATGCATACACAATTCTGAGAGTTGAGCTTATGGCCTGTACCTCCACATCCAGCCTGCTGGTACCCTTGGCTTCTAAAAGGCCTAGGCTCGCTGTTTGACGGAAGTGCTGGGAGAGGTAATTGGAATCTCCCGGCACACAAGACGAGTGCCTCCAAGCTCAATTCACGATTTCCCAGTAACTCTTGTGGTAGACAGGTGCTACATAGTAAGTTCCATATGTGAGAAGGTAGCTGAACGCTTTGTCTAAAAGGATCTTACTTCTGAGAGTTGAGCTCAGCCTCAGTCCCTCACAGTTCCACACTGCCTGCAGAGTGAGTTTCACACGTCTTCACCAGAGACGATTGCCAGAGGCTTCTGAGTACAAGTTAACAATGCAGACTTGGAGGGAATCTCCAGGTGCAGTAGAGTGGTAATCTTGGAACCTCCTGACTCAGAGTACTGCTACCTTCTCACTGCCATAGGATTGCAGCTGGTTGACAGCTGGCTTCAAGACATGCTTCTCTGTGAGAGCTGAGGACAGGGCAGAACCCTCCCGCATCCTGCCTGACTGTAGGAGTAGCTGCTAACATCCTTATGTTAGTGGCTGGGAGAGGTAGCGGGAAAAGCATGTGTGAGCACTGGGCCTGAACTCCGTGTATCTGAGTTGAATACAGCGATTTCCAACGGCTTTCATCAATCAGAGTGTAGCCAGGTTCCAACTCCCATGTACGAGTGGGTAGCAGACATCTGCCTCCCATGCATAGACACTTCTGAGAGTTGAGCTTATGGCCTGTACCTCCACAGCCAGCCTGCTGGTACCCTTGGCTTCTAAAATGCCTAGGCTCGCTGTTTGACGGAAGTGTTGGAGAGGTAATTGGAATCACCCGGCACACAAGACTAGTGCCTCCAAGCTCAGTCCAGAGATTTCCTAGTAATTCCTGTGGTAGACTGGTGCTACATACTAAGTTCCATACGTGAGAGGGTAGCTGAACGCCTTGTCCAAAAGCATCTTACTTCTGAGAGTTGAGCTCAGCCTCAGTCCCTCACAGTTCCACACTGCCTGCAGAGTGAGTTTCGCAGGTCTTCAGCAGAGACGTTTGCCAGAGGCTTCTGAGACGCAGGGTAACAATGCAGACCTGGAGGGTATCCCCAGGTGCAGTAGACTGGTAATCTTGGAACCTCCTGACTCAGAATACTGCTACCTTCTCACTGCCATAGGAATGCAGCTAGGTGACAGCTGGCTTCAAGACATGCTTCCCTGTGAGAGCTGAGGATAGGGCAGAACCCTAGCGCATCCTGCCTGACTGTAGGAGTAGCTGCTAACATCCTAATGTTAGTGGCTGGGAGAGGTTGCGGGAAAAGCATGTGTGAGCACTGGGCCTGAACTCCCGTGTATCTGAGTTGAATACAGCGATTTCCAACGGCTTTCCTCAATCAGAGTGTAGCTAGGTTCCAAATCCCATGTACGAGCGGGTAGCAGACATCTGCCTCCCATGCATACACAATTCTGAGAGTTGAGCTTATGGCCTGTACCTCCACATCCAGCCTGCTGGTACCCTTGGCTTCTAAAAGGCCTAGGCTCGCTGTTTGACGGAAGTGCTGGGAGAGGTAATTGGAATCACCCGGCACACAAAACTAGTGCCCCCAAGCTCAGTTCAGCGATTTCCTAGTAATACCTGTGGTAGACTGGTGCTACATACTAAGTTCCATACGTGAGAGGGTAGCTGAACGCCTTGTCCAAAACCATCTTACTTCTGAGAGTTGAGCTCAGCCTCAGTCCCTCACAGTTCCACAGTGCCTGCAGAGTGAGTTTCGCAGGTCTTCAGCAGAGACGTTTGCCAGAGGCTTCTGAGACGCAGGGTAACAATGCAGACCTGGAGGGTATCCCCAGGTGCAGTCGACGGTAATCTTGGAACCTCCTGACTCAGAATACTGCTACCTTCTCACTGCCATAGGAATGCAGCTAGTTGACAGCTAGCTGGCTTCAAGACATGCTTCCCTGAGAGAGCTGAGGACAGGGCAGAACCCTCCCGCATGCTGCCTGACTGTAGGAGTAGCTGCTAACATCCTAATGTTAGTGGCTGGGAGAGGTTGCAGGAAAAGCATGTGTGAGCACTGGGCCTGAACTCCCGTGTATCTGAGTTGAATACAGCGATTTCCAACGGCTTTCCTCAACCAGAGTGTAGCTAGGTTCCAAATCCCATGTACGAGCGGGTAGCAGACATCTGCCTCCCATGCATACACACTTCTGAGAGTTGAGCTTATGGCCTGTACCTCCACATCCAGCCTGCTGGTACCCTTGGCTTCTAAAAGGCCTAGGCTCGCTGTTTGTCGGAAGTGCTGGGAGAGGTAATTGGAATCTCCCGGCACACAAGACGAGTGCCTCAAAGCTCAATTCACGATTTCCCAGAAATTCTTGTGGTAGACAGGTGCTACATACTAAGTTCCATATGTGAGATGGTAGCTGAACGCCTTGTCCAAAAGCATCTTACTTCTGAGAGTTGAGCCCACCCTCAGTCCCTCACAGTTCCACACTGCCTGCAGAGTGAGTTTCACACGTCTTCACCAGAGACGATTGCCAGAGTCTTCTGAGTACAAGTTAACAATGCAGACCTGGAGGGTATCTCCAGGTGCAGTAGAGTGGTAATCTTGGAACCTCCTGACTCAGAGTACTGCTACCTTCTCACTGCCATAGGAATGCAACTAGTTGACAGCTGGCTTCAAGACATGCTTCCCTGTGAGAGCTGAGGACAGGGCAGAACCCTCCCGCATGCTGCCTGACTGTAGGAGTAGCTGCTAACATCCTAATGTTAGTGGCTGGGAGAGGTTGCGGGAAAAGCATGTGTGAGCACTGGGCCAGAACTCCCGTGTATCTGAGTTGAATACAGCGATTTCCAACGGCTTTCCTCAAGCAGAGTGTAGCTAGGTTCCAAATCCCATGTACGAGCGGGTAGCAGACATCTGCCTCCCATGCATACACACTTCTGAGAGTTGAGCTTATGGCCTGTACCTCCACATCCAGCCTGCTGGTACCCTTGGCTTCTAAAAGGCCTAGGCTCGCTGTTTGACGGAAGTGCTGGGAGAGGTAATTGGAATCTCCCGGCACACAAGACGAGTGCCTCCAAGCTCAATTCACGATTTCCCAGTAATTCTTGTGGTAGACAGGTGCTACATACTAAGTTCCATATGTGAGATGGTAGCTGAACGCCTTGTCCAAAAGCATCTTACTTCTGAGAGTTGAGCCCACACTCAGTCCCTCACAGTTCCACACTGCCTGCAGAGTAAGTTTCACACGTCTTCACCAGAGAAGATTGCCAGAGGCTTCCGAGTATAAGTTAACAATGCAGACCTGGAGGGTATCTCCAGGTGCAGTAGAGTGGTAATCTTGGAACCTCCTGACTCAGAGTACTACTTCCTTCTCACTGCTATAGGAATGCAGCTAGTTGACAGCTGGCTTCAAGACATGCTTCCCTGTGAGAGCTGAGGACAGGGCAGAACCCTCCCGCATCCTGCCTGACTGTAGGAGTAGCTGCTAACATCCTAATGTTAGTGGCTGGGAGAGGTTGCGGGAAAAGCATGTGTGAGCACTGGGCCTGAACTCCCGTGTATCTGAGTTGAATACAGCGATTTCCAATGGCCTTCTTCAATCACAGTGTAGCTAGGTTCCAACTCCCATGTCCGAGTGGGTAGCAGACATCTGCCTCCCATGCATATACACTTCTGAGAGTTGAGCTTATGGCCTGTACCTCCACATCCAGCCTGCTGGTACCCTTGGCTTCTAAAAGGCCTAGGCTCGCTGTTTGACGGAAGTGCTGGGAGAGGTAATTGGAATCACCCGGCACACAAGACTAGTGCCTCCAAGCTCAGTTCAGCGATTTCCTAGTAATACCTGTGGTAAACTGGTGCTACATACTAAGTTCCATACGTGAGAGGGTAGCTGAACGCCTTGTCCAAAACCATCTTACTTCTGAGAGTTGAGCTCAGCCTCAGTCCCTCACAGTTCCACACTGCCTGCAGAGTGAGTTTTGCAGGTCTTCAGCAGAGACGTTTGCCAGAGGTTTCTGAGATGCAGGGTAACAATGCAGACCTGGAGGATATCTCCAGGTGCAGTAGACTTTTAATCTTGGAACCTCCTGACTCAGAATACTGCTACCTTCTCACTGCCATAGGAATGCAGCTAGTTGACAGCTAGCTGGCTTCAAGACATGCTTCCCTGAGAGAGCTGAGGACAGGGCAGAACCCTCCCGCATGCTGCCTGACAGTAGGATTAGCTGCTAACATCCTAATGTTAGTGGCTGGGAGAGGTTGCGGGAAAAGCATGTGTGAGCACTGGGCCTGAACTCCCGTGTATCTGAGTTGAATACAGCGATTTCCAACGGCTTTCCTCAACCAGAGTGTAGCTAGGTTCCAAATCCCATTTACGAGCGGGTAGCAGACATCTGCCTCCCATGCATACACACTTCTGAGAGTTGAGCTTCTGGCCTGTACCTCCACATCCAGCCTGCTGGTACCCTTGGCTTCTAAAAGGCCTAGGCTCGCTGTTTGACGGAAGTGCTGGGAGAGGTAATTGGAATCTCCCGGCACACAAGACGAGTGCCTCCAAGCTCAATTCACGATTTCCCAGTAATTCTTGTGGTAGACAGGTGCTACATACTAAGTTCCATATGTGAGATGGTAGCTGAACGCCTTGTCCAAAAGAATCTTACTTCTGAGAGTTTAGCTCACCCTCAGTCCCTCTCAGTTCCACACTGCCTGCAGAGTGAGTTTCACACGTCTTCACCAGAGACGATTGCCAGAGGCTTCCGAGTACAAGTTAACAATGCATACCTGGAGGGTACCTCCAGGTGCAGTAGAGTGGTAATCTTGGAACCTTCTGAGTCAGAGTACTGCTACCTTCTCACTGCCATAGGAATGCAGCTAGTTGACAGCTGGCTTCAAGACATGCTTCCCTGTGAGAGCTGAGGACAGGGCAGAACCCTCCCGCATCCTGCCTGACTGTAGACGTAGCTGCTAACATCCTAATGTTAGTGGCTGGGAGAGGTTGCGGGAAAAGCATGTGTGAGCACTGGGCCTGAACTCCCGTGTATCTGAGGTGAATAGAGCGATTTCCAATGGCCTTCTTCAATCACAGTGTAGCTAGGTTCCAACTCCCATGTCCGAGTGGGTAGCAGACATCTGCCTCCCATGCATATACACTTCTGAGAGTTGAGCTTATGGCCTGTACCTCCACATCCAGCCTGCTGGTACCCTTGGCTTCTAAAAGGCCTAGGCTCGCTGTATGACGGAAGTGCTGGGAGAGGTAATTGGAATCACCCGGCACACAAGACTAGTGCCTCCAGGCTCAGTTCAGCGATTTCCTAGTAATTCCTGTGGTAGACTGGTGCTACATACTAAGTTCCATACGTGAGAGGGTAGCTGAACCCCTTGTCCAAAACCATCTTACTTCTGAGAGTTGAGCTCAGCCTCAGTCCCTCACAGTTCCACACTGCCTGCAGAGTGAGTTTCACAGGTCTTCAGCAGAGACGTTTGCCAGAGGCTTCTGAGACGCAGGGTAACAATGCAGACCTGGAGGGTATCCCCAGGTGCAGTCGACTGGTAATCTTGGAACCTCCTGACTCAGAATACTGCTACCTTCTCACTGCCATAGGAATGCAGCTAGTTGACAGCTAGCTGGCTTCAAGACATGCTTCCCTGAGAGAGCTGAGGACAGGGCAGAACCCTCCCGCCTGCTGCCTGACTGTAGGAGTAGCTGCTAACATCCTAATGTTAGTGGCTGGGAGAGGTTGCGGGAAAAGCATGTGTGAGCACTGGGCCAGAACTCCCGTGTATCTGAGTTGAATACAGCGATTTCCAACGGCTTTCCTCAACCAGAGTGTAGCTAGGTTCCAAATCCCATGTACGAACGGGTAGCAGACATCTGCCTCCCATGCATACACACTTCTGAGATTTGAGCTTATGGCCTGTACCTCCACATCCAGCCTGCTGGTACCATTGGCTTCTAAAAGGCCTAGGCTCGCTGTTGGACGGAAGTGCTGGGAGAGGTAATTGGAATCTCCCGGCACACAAGACGAGTGCCTCCAAGCAATTCACGATTTCCCAGTAATTCTTGTGGTAGTCAGGTGCTACATACTAAGTTCCATATGTGAGATGGTAGCTGAACGCCTTGTCCAAAAGCATCTTACTTCTGAGAGTTGAGCCCACCCTCAGTCCCTCACAGTTCCACACTGCCTGCAGAGTGAGTTTCACACGTCTTCACCAGAGACGACTGCCAGAGCCTTCCGAGTACAAGTTAACAATGCAGACCTGGAGGGTATCTCCAGGTGCAGTAGAGTGGTAATCTTGGAACCTCCTGACTCAGAGTACTGCTACCTTCTCACTGCCATAGGAATGCAGCTAGTTGACAGCTGGCTTCAAGACATGCTTCCCTGTGAGAGCTGAGGACAGGGCAGAACCCTCCCGCATCCTGCCTGACTGTAGGAGTAGCTGCTAA
Organism: Canis lupus baileyi; assembly: GCF_048164855.1. NCBI lineage: Eukaryota > Metazoa > Chordata > Mammalia > Carnivora > Canidae > Canis > Canis lupus. Next base: position 74,581,105 of record NC_132844.1, on the reverse strand, counting down.
CATCCTAATGTTAGTGGCTGGGAGAGGTTGCGGGAAAAGCATGTGTGAGCACTGGGCCTGAACTCCCGTGTATCTGAGTTGAATACAGCGATTTCCAATGGCCTTCTTCAATCACAGTGTAGCTAGGTTCCAACTCCCATGTCCGAGTGGGTAGCAGACATCTGCTTCCCATGCATATACACTTCTGAGAGTTGAGCTTATGGCCTGTACCTCCACATCCAGCCTGCTGGTACCCTTGGCTTCTAAAAGGCTTAGGCTCGCTGTTTGACGGAAGTGCTGGGAGAGGTAATTGGAATCACCCGGCACACAAGACTAGTGCCTCCAAGCTCAGTTCAGCGATTTCCTAGTAATACCTGAGTTGACTGGTGCTACATACTAAGCTCCATACGTGAGAGGGTAGCTGAACGCCTTGTCCAAAACCATCTTACTTCTGAGAGTTGAGCTCAGCCTCAGTCCCTCACAGTTCCACACTGCCTGCAGAGTGAGTTTTGCAGGTCTTCAGCAGAGACGTTTGCCAGAGGCTTCTGAGACGCACGGTAACAATGCAGACCTGGAGGGTATCCCCAGGTGCAGTCGACTTTTAATCTTGGAACCTCCTGACTCAGAATACTGCTACCTTCTCACTGCCATAGGAATGCAGCTAGTTGACAGCTAGCTGGCTTCAAGACATGCTTCCCTGAGAGAGCTGAGGACAGGGCAGAACCCTCCCGCATGCTGCCTGACTGTAGGAGTAGCTGCTAACATCCTAATGTTAGTGGCTGGGAGAGGTTGCGGGAAAAGCATGTGTGAGCACTGGGCCAGAACTCCCGTGTATCTGAGTTGAATACAGCGATTTCCAACGACTTTCCTCAACCAGAGTGTAGCTAGGTTCCAAATCCCATGTACGAACGGGTAGCAGACATCTGCCTCCGATGCATACACACTTCTGAGATTTGAGCTTATGGCCTGCACCTCCACATCCAGCCTGCTGGTACCATTGGCTTCTAAAAGGCCTAGGCTCGCTGTTTGACGGAAGTGCTGGGAGAGGTAATTGGAATCTCCCGGCACACAAGACGAGTGCCTCCAAGCAATTCACGATTTCCCAGTAATTCTTGTGGTAGTCAGGTGCTACATACTAAGTTCCATATGTGAGATGGTAGCTGAACGCCTTGTCCAAAAGCATCTTACTTCTGAGAGTTGAGCCCACCCTCAGTCCCTCACAGTTCCACACTGCCTGCAGAGTGAGTTTCACACATCTTCACCAGAGACGATTGCCAGAGGCTTCTGAGTACAAGTTAACAATGCAGACCTGGAGGGTATCTCCAGGTGCAGTAGAGTGGTAATCTTGGAACCTCCTGACTCAGAGTACTGCTACCTTCTCACTGCCATAGGAATGCAGCTAGTTGACAGCTGGCTTCAAGACATGCTTCCCTGTGAGAGCTGAGGACAGGGCAGAACCCTCCCGCATCCTGCCTGACTGTAGGAGTAGCTGCTAACATCCTAATGTTAGTGGCTGGGAGAGGTTGCGGGAAAAGCATGTGTGAGCACTGGGCCTGAACTCCCGTGTATCTGAGTTGAATACAGCGATTTCCAATGGCCTTCTTCAATCACAGTGTAGCTAGGTTCCAACTCCCATGTCCGAGTGGGTAGCAGACACCTGCCTCCCATGCATACACAATTCTGAGAGTTGAGCTTATGGCCTGTACCTCCACATCCAGCCTGCTGTTACCCTTGTCTTCTAAAAGGCCTAGGCTCGCTGTTTGACGGAAGTGCTGGGAGAGGTAATTGGAATCACCCGGCACACAAGACTAGTGCCTCCAAGCTCAGTTCAGCGATTTCCTAGTAATTCCTGTGGTAGACTGGTGCTACATACTAAGTTCCATACGTGAGAGGGTAGCTGAACGCCTTTTCCAAAACCATCTTACTTCTGAGAGTTGAGCTCAGCCTCAGTCCCTCACAGTTCCACACTGCTGCAGAGTGAGTTTCGCAGGTCTTCAGCAGAGACGTTTGCCAGAGGCTTCTGAGACGCAGGGTAACAATGCAGACCTGGAGGGTATCCCCAGGTGCAGTAGACTGGTAATCTTGGAACCTCCTGACTCAGAATACTGCTACCTTCTCACTGCCATAGGAATGCAGCTAGTTGACAGATAGCTGGCTTCAAGACATGCTTCCCTGAGAGAGCTGAGGACAGGGCAGAACCCTCCCGCATGCTGCCTGACTGTAGGAGTAGCTGCTAACATCCTTATGTTAGAGGCTGGGAGAGGTTGCGGGAAAAGCATGTGTGAGCACTGGGCCTGAACTCCCGTGTATCTGAGTTGAATACAGCGAATTCCAACGGCTTTCCTCAACCAGAGTGTAGCTAGGTTCCAAATCCCATTTACGAGCGGGTAGCAGACATCAGCCTCCCATGCATACACACTTCTGAGAGTTGAGGTTATGGCCTGTACCTCCACATCCAGCCTGCTGGTACCCGTGGCTTCTAAAAGGCCTAGGCTCGCTGTTTGACGGAAGTGCTGGGAGAGGTAATTGGAATCACCCGGCACACAAGACTAGTGCCTCCAAGCTCAGTTCAGCGATTTCCTAGTAATTCCTGTGGTAGACTGGTGGTACATACTAAGTTCCATACGTGAGAGGGTAGCTGAACGCCTTGACCAAAACCATCTTACTTCTGAGAGTTGAGCTCAGCCTCAGTCCCTCACAGTTCCACACTGCCTGCAGAGTGAGTTTCGCAGGTCTTCAGCAGAGACGTTTGCCAGAGGCTTCTGAGACGCAGGGTAACAATGCAGACATGGAGGGTATCCCCAGGTGCAGTAGACTGGTAATCTTGGAACCTCCTGACTCAGAATACTGCTACCTTCTCACTGCCATAGGAATGCAGCTAGTTGACAGCTGGCTTCAAGACATGCTTCCCTGTGAGAGCTGAGGACAGGGCAGAACCCTCCCGCATGCTGCCTGACTGTAGGAGTAGCTGCTAACATCCTAATGTTAGTGGCTGGGAGAGGTTGCGGGAAAAGCATGTGTGAGCACTGGGCCTGAACTCCCGTGTATCTGAGTTGAATACAGCGATTTCCAATGGCCTTCTTCAATCACAGTGTAGCTAGGTTCCAACTCCCATGTCCGAGTGGGTAGCAGACATCTGCCTCCCATGCATACACACTTCTGAGAGCTGAGCTTATGGCCTGTACCTCCACATCCAGCCTGCTGGTACCCTTGGCTTCTAAAAGGCCTAGGCTCGCTGTTTGACGGAAGTGCTGGGAGAGGTAATTGGAATCACCCGGCACACAAGACTAGTGCCTCCAAGCTCAGTTCAGCGATTTCCTAGTAATTCCTGTGGTAGACTGGTGCTACATACTAAGTTCCATACGTGAGAGGGTAGCTGAACGCCTTGTCCAAAACCATCTTACTTCTGAGAGTTGAGCTCAGCCTCAGTCCCTCACAGTTCCACACTGCCTGCAGAGTGAGTTTCGCAGGTCTTCAGCAGAGACGTTTGCCAGAGGCTTCTGAGACGCAGGGTAACAATGCAGACCTGGAGGGTATCCCCAGGTGCAGTCGACTGGTAATCTTGGAACCTCCTGACTCAGAATACTGCTACTTTCTCACTGCCATAGGAATGCAGCTAGTTGACAGCTGGCTTCAAGACATGCTTCCCTGTGAGAGCTGAGGACAGGGCAGAACCCTCCCGCATGCTGCCTGACTGTAGGAGTAGCTGCTAACATCCTTATGTTAGTGGCTGGGAGAGGTTGCGGGAAAAGCATGTGTGAGCACTGGGCCTGAACTCCCGTGTATCTGAGTTGAATACAGCGATTTCCAACGGCTTTCCTCAACCAGAGTGTAGCTAGGTTCCAAATCCCATGTACGAGCGGGTAGGAGACATCTGCCTCCCATGCATACACACTTCTGAGAGTTGAGCTTTTGGCCTGTACCTCCACATCCAGCCTCCTGGTACCCTGGGCTTCTAAAAGGCCTAGGCTCGCTGTTTGACGGAAGTGCTGGGAGAGGTAATTGGAATCTCCCGGCACACAAGACGAGTGCCTCCAAGGTCAATTCACGATTTCCCAGTAATTCTTGTGGTAGACAGGTGCTACATACTAAGTTCCATATGTGAGAAGGTAGCTGAACGCCTTGTCCAAAAGCATCTTACTTCTGAGAGTTGAGCACACCCTAAGTCCCTCACACTTCCACACTGCCTGCAGAGTGAGTTTCACACGTCTTCACCAGAGAGGATTGCCAGAGGCTTCTGAGTACAAGTTAACAATGCAGACCTGGAGGGTATCTCCAGGTGCAGTAGAGTGGTAATCTTGGAACCTCCTGACTCAGAGTACTGCTACCTTCTCACTGCCATAGAAATGCAGCTAGTTGACAGCTGGCTTCAAGACATGCTTCCCTGTGAGAGCTGAGGACAGGGCAGAACCCTCCCACATCCTGCCTGACTGTAGGAGTAGCTGCTAACATCCTTATGTTAGTGGCTGGGAGAGGTTGCGGGAAAAGCATGTGTGAGCACTGGGCCTGAACTCCCGTGTATCTGAGTTGAATACAGCGATTTCCAATGGCCTTCTTCAATCACAGTGTAGCTAGGTTCCAACTTCCATGTCCGAGTGGGTAGCAGACATCTGCCTCCCATGCATACACACTTCTGAGAGTTGAGCTTATGGCCTGTACCTCCACATCCAGCCTGCTGGTACCCCTGGCTTCTAAAAGGTCTAGGCTCGCTGTTTGACGGAAGTGCTGGGAGAGGTAATTGGAATCACCCGGCACACAAGACTAGTGCCTCCAAGCTCAGTTCAGCGATTTCCTAGTAATTCCTGTGGTAGACTGGTGCTACATACTAAGTTCCATACGTGAGAGGGTAGCTGAACGCCTTGTCCAAAACCATCTTACTTCTGAGAGTTGAGCTCAGCCTCAGTCCCTCACAGTTCCACACTGCCTGCAGAGTGAGTTTCGCAGGTCTTCAGCAGAGACGTTTGCCAGAGGCTTCTGAGACGCAGGGTAACAATGCAGACCTGGAGGGTATCCCCAGGTGCAGTCGACTGGTAATCTTGGAACCTCCTGACTCAGAGTACTGCTACCTTCTCACTGCCATAGGAATGCAGCTAGTTGACAGCTGGCTTCAAGACATGCTTCCCTGTGAGAGCTGAGGACAGGGCAGAACCCTCCCGCATCCTGCCTGACTGTAGGAGTAGCAGCTTACATCCTTATGTTAGTGGCTGGGAGAGGTTGCGGGAAAAGCATGTGTGAGCACTGGGCCTGAACTCCCGTGTATCTGAGTTGAATACAGCGATTTCCAATGGCCTTCTTCAATTACAGTGTAGCTAGGTTCCAACTCCCATGTCCGAGTGGGTAGCAGACATCTGCCTCCCATGCATACACACTTCTGAGAGTTGAGCTTATGGCCTGTACCTCCACATCCATCTTGCTGGTACCCTTGGCTTCTAAAAGGCCTAGGCTCGCTGTTTGACGGAAGTGCTGGGAGAGGTAATTGGAATCACCCGGCACACAAGACTAGTGCCTCGAAGCTCAGTTCAGCGATTTCCTAGTAATTCCTGTGGTAGACTGGTGCTACATACTAAGTTCCATACGTGAGAGGGTAGCTGAACGCCTTGTCCAAAACCATCTTACTTCTGAGAGTTGAGCTCACCCTCAGTCCCTCACAGTTCCACACTGCCTGCAGAATGAGTATCGGAGGTCTTCAGCAGAGACGTTTGCCAGAGGATTCTGACGCAGGGTAACAATGCAGACCTGCAGGGTATCCCCAGGTGCAGTCGACTGGCAATCTTGGAACCTCCTGACTCAGAATACTGCTACCTTCTCACTGCCATAGGAATGCAGCTAGTTGACAGCTAGCTGGCTTCAAGACATGCTTCGCTGAGAGAGCTGAGGACAGGGCAGAACCCTCCCGCATCCTGCCTGACTGTAAGAGTAGCTGCTAACATCCTAATGTTAGTGGCTGGGAGAGGTTGCGGGAAAAGCATGTGTGAGCACTGGGCCTGAACTCCCGTGTATCTGAGTTGAATACAGCGTTTTCCAACGGCTTTCCTCAACCAGACTGTAGCTAGGTTCCAAATCCCATGTACGAGCGGGTAGCAGACATCTGCCTCCCATGCATACACACTTCTGAGAGTTGAGCTTAAGGCCTGTACCTCCACATCCAGCCTGCTGGTACCCTTGGCTTCTAAAAGGTCTAGGCTCGCTGTTTGACGGAAGTGCTGGGAGAGGTAATTCGAATCTCCCGGCACACAAGACGAGTGCCTCCAAGCTCAATTCACGAATTCCCAGTAATTCTTGTGGTAGATAGGTGCTACATACTAAGTTCCATATGTGAGAAGGTAGCTGAACGCCTTGTCCAAAAGCATCTTACTTCTGAGAGTTGAGCACACCCTCACTCCCTCACACTTCCACACTGCCTGCAGAGTAAGTTTCACACGTCTTCACCAGAGACGATTGCCAGAGTCTTCTGAGTACAGGTTAACAATGCAGACCTGGAGGGTATCTCCAGGTGCAGTAGAGTGGTAATCTTGGAACCTCCTGACTCAGAGTACTGCTACCTTCTCACTGCCATAGGAATGCAGCTAGTTGACAGCTGGCTTCAAGACATGCTTCCCTGTGAGAGCTGAGGACAGGGCAGAACCCTCCCGAATGCTGCCTGACTGTAGGAGTAGCTGCTAACATCCTTATGTTAGTTGCTGGGAGAGGTTGCGGGAAAAGCATGTGTGAGCACTGGGCCTGAACTCCCGTGTATCTGAGTTGAATACAGCGATTTCCAATGGCCTTCTTCAATCACAGTGTAGCTAGGTTCCGACTCCCATGTCCGAGTGGGTAGCAGACACCTGCCTCCCATGCATACACACTTCTGAGAGTTGAGCTTATGGCCTGTACCTCGACTTCCAGCCTGCTGGTCCCCTTGGCTTCTAAAAGGCCTAGGCTCGCTGTTTGACGGAAGTGCTGGGAGAGGTAATTGGAATCACCCGGCACACAAGACTAGTGCCTCCAAGCTCAGTTCAGCGATTTCCTAGTAATTCCTGTGGTAGACTGGTGCTACATACTAAGTTCCATACGTGAGAGTGTAGCTGAACGTCTTGTCCAAAATCATCTTACTTCTGAGAGTTGAGCTCAGCCTCAGTCCCTCACAGTTCCACACTGCCTGCAGAGTGAGTTTCGCAGGTCTTCAGCAGAGACGTTTGCCAGAGGCTTCTGAGACGCAGGGTAACAATGCAGACCTGGAGGGTATCCCCAAGTGCAGTAGACTGGTAATCTTGGAACCTCCTGACTCAGAAAACTGCTACCTTCTCACTGCCATAGGAATGCAGCTAGTTGACAGCTGGCTTCAAGACATGCTTCCCTGTGAGAGCTGAGGACAGGGCAGAACCCTCCCGCATCCTGCCTGACTGTAGGAGTAGCTGCTAAAATCCTAATGTTAGTGGCTGGGAGAGGTTGCGGGAAAAGCATGTGTGAGCACTGGGCCTGAACTCCCGTGTATCTGAGTTGAATACAGCGATTTCCAACGACTTTCCTCAACCAGAGTGTAGCTAGGTTCCAAATCCCATGTACGAGCGGGTAGCAGACATCTGCCTCCCATGCATACACACTTCTGAGAGTTGAGCTTATGGCCTGTACCTCCACATCCAGCCTGCTGGTACCCTTGGCTTCTAAAAGGCCTAGGCTCGCTGTTTGACGGAAGTGCTGGGAGAGGTAATTGGAATCTCCCGGCACACAAGACTAGTGCCTCCAAGCTCAGTTCAGCGATTTCCTAGTAATTCCTGTGGTAGACTGGTGCTACATACTAAGTTCCATACGTGAGAGGGTAGCTGAACGCCTTGTCCAAAACCATCTTACTTCTGAGAGTTGAGCTCAGCCTCAGTCCCTCACAGTTCCACACTGCCTGCAGAGTGAGTTTCGCAGGTCTTCAGCAGAGACGTTTGCCAGAGGCTTCTGAGACGCAGGGTAATAATGCAGACCTGGAGGGTATACCCAAGTGCAGTAGACTGGTAATCTTGGAACCTTCTTACTCAGAAAACTGCTACCTTCTCACTGCCATAGGAATGCAGCTAGTTGACAGCTGGCTTCAAGACATGCTTCCCTGTGAGAGCTGAGGACAGGGCAGAACCCTCCCGCATGCTGCCTGACTGTAGGAGTAGCTGCTAACATCCTAATGTTAGTGGCTGGGAGAGGTTGCGGGAAAAGCATGTGTGAGCACTGGGCCTGAACTCCCGTGTATCTGAGTTGAATACAGCGATTTCCAACGACTTTCCTCAACCAGAGTGTAGCTAGGTTCCAAATCCCATGTACGAGCGGGTAGCAGACATCTGCCTCCCATGCATACACACTTCTGAGAGTTGAGCTTATGGCCTGTACCTCCACATCCAGCCTGCTGGTACCCTTGGCTTCTAAAAGGCCTAGGCTCGCTGTTTGACGGAAGTGCTGGGAGAGGTAATTGGAACCTCCCGGCACACAAGACGAGTGCCTCCAAGCTCAATTCACGATTTCCCAGTAATTCTTGTGGTAGACAGGTGCTACATACTAAGTTCCATATGTGAGAAGGTAGCTGAACGCCTTGTCCAAAAGCATCTTACTTCTGAGAGTTGAGCACACCCTCAGTCCCTCACACTTCCACACTGCCTGCAGAGTGAGTTTCACACGTCTTCACCAGAGACGATTGCCAGAAGCTTCTGAGTACAAGTTAACAATGCAGACCTGGAGGGTATCTCCAGGTGCAGTAGAGTGGTAATCTTGGAACCTCCTGACTCAGAGTACTGCTACCTTCTCACTGCCATAGGAATGCAGCTAGTTGACAGCTGGCTTCAAGACATGCTTCCCTGTGAGAGCTGAGGACAGGGCAGAACCCTCCGGCATGCTGCCTGACTGTAGGAGTAGCTGCTAACATCCTAATGTTAGTGGCTGGGAGAGGTTGCGGGAAAAGCATGTGTGAGCACTGGGCCAGAATTCCCGTGTATCTGAGTTGAATACAGCGATTTCCAACGGCTTTCCTCAACCAGAGTGTAGCTAGGTTCCAAATCCCATGTACGAGCGGGTAGCAGACATCTGCCTCCCATGCATATACACTTCTGAGAGTTGAGCTTATGGCCTGTACCTCCACATCCAGCCTGCTGGTACCCTTGGCTTCTATTTTTTTTTTATAATGATATTTTTTTTATTGGTGTTCAATTTACTAACATACAGAATAACACCCAATGCCCATCACCCATTCACTCCCACCCCCCGCCCTCCTCCCCTTCTACCACCCCTAGTTCGTTTCCCAGAGTTAGCAGTCTTTACGTTCTGTCTCCCTTTCTGATATTTCCCACTCATTTCTTCTCCCTTCCCTTATTTTCCCTTTCACTATTATTTATATTCCCCAAATGAATGAGAACATATAATGTTTGTCCTTCTCCGACTGACTTACTTCACTCAGCATAATACCCTCCAGTTCCATCCACGTTGAAGCAAATGGTGGGTATTTGTCATTTCTAATAGCTGAGTAATATTCCATTGTATACATAAACCACATCTTCTTTATCCATTCATCTTTCGTTGGACACCGAGGCTCCTTCCACAGTTTGGCTATAGTGGCCATTGCTGCTAGAAACATCGGGGTGCAGGTGTCCCGGCGTTTCATTGCATTTGTATCTTTGGGGTAAATCCCCAACAGGGCAATTGCTGGGTCGTAGGGCAGGTATATTTTTAACTGTTTGAGGAACCTCCACACAGTTTTCCAGAGTGGCTGCACCAGTTCACATTCCCACCAACAGTGTAAGAGGGTTCCCTTTTCTCCGCATCCTCTCCAACATTTGTTGTTTCCTGCCTTGTTAATTTTCCCCATTCTCACTGGTGTGAGGTGGTATCTCATTGTAGTTTTGATTTGTATTTCCCTGATGGCAAGTGATGCAGAGCATTTTCTCATATGCATGTTGGCCATGTCTATGTCTTCCTCTGTGAGATTTCTGTTCATGTCTTTTGCCCATTTCATGATTGGATTGTTTGTTTCTTTGGTGTTGAGTTTAATAAGTTCTTTATAGATCTTGGAAACTAGCCCTTTATCTGATATGTCATTTGCAAATATCTTCTCCCATTCTGTAGGTTGTCTTTGAGTTTTGTTGACTGTATCCTTTGCTGTGCAAAAGCTTCTTATCTTGATGAAGTCCCAATAGTTCATTTTTGCTTTTGTTTCTTTTGCCTTTGTGGATGTATCTTGCAAGAAGTTACTATGGCCGAGTTCAAAAAGGGTGTTGCCTGTGTTCTTCTCTAGGATTTTGATGGAATCTTGTCTCACATTTAGATCTTTCATCCATTTTGAGTTTATCTTTGTGTATGGTGAAAGAGAGTGGTCTAGTTTCATTCTTCTGCATGTGGATGTCCAATTTTCCCAGCACCATTTATTGAAGAGACTGTCTTTCTTCCAATGGATAGTCTTTCCTCCTTTATCGAATATTAGTTGCCCATAAAGTTCAGGGTCCACTTCTGGATTCTCTATTCTGTTCCACTGATCTATGTGTCTGTTTTTGTGCCAGTACCACACTGTCTTGATGACCACAGCTTTGTAGTACAACCTGAAATCTGGCATTGTGATGCCCCCAGATATGGTTTTCTTTTTTAAAATTCCCCTGGCTATTCGGGGTCTTTTCTGATTCCACACAAATCTTAAAATAATTTGTTCTAACTCTCTGAAGAAAGTCCATGGTATTTTGATAGGGATTGCATTAAACGTGTATATTGCCCTGGGTAACATTGACATTTTCACAATATTAATTCTGCCAATCCATGAGCATGGAATATTTTTCCATCTCTTTGTGTCTTCCTCAATTTCTTTCAGAAGTGTTCTATAGTTTTGAGGGTATAGATCCTTTACATCTTTGGTGAGGTTTATTCCTAGGTATCTTATGCTTTTGGGTGCAATTGTAAATGGGATTGACTCCTTAATTTCTCTTTCTTCAGTCTCATTGTTAGTGTATAGAAATGCCACTGACTTCTGGGCATTGATTTTGTATCCTGCCACGCTACCGAATTGCTGTATGAGTTCTAGCAATCTTGGGGTGGAGACTTTTGGGTTTTCTATGTAGAGTATCATGTCATCGGCGAAGAGAGAGAGTTTGACTTCTTCTTTGCCAATTTGAATGCCTTTAATGTCTTTTTGTTGTCTGATTGCTGAGGCTAGGACTTCCAGTACTATGTTGAATAGCAGTGGTGAGAGTGGACATCCCTGTCTTGTTCCTGATCTTAGGGGAAAGGCTCCCAGTGCTTCCCCATTGAGAATGAGATTTGCTGTGGGCTTTTCATAGATGGCTTTTAAGATGTCGAGGAATGTTCCCTCTATCCCTACACTCTGAAGAGTTTTAATCAGGAATGGATGCTGTATTTTGTCAAATGCTTTCTCTGCATCCAATGAGAGGATCATATGGTTCTTGGTTTTTCTCTTGCTGATATGATGAATCACATTGATTGTTTTACGGGTGTTGAACCAGCCTTGTGTCCCAGGGATAAATCCTACTTGGTCATGGTGAATAATTTTCTTAATGTACTGTTGGATCCTATTGGCCAGTATCTTGTTGAGAATTTTTGCATCCATGTTCATCAGGGATATTGGTCTGTAATTCTCCTTTTTGGCGGGGTCTTTGTCTGGCTTTGGAATTAAGGTGATGCTGGCTTCATAGAACGAATTTGGAAGTACTCCATCTCTTTCTATCTTTCCAAACAGCTTTAGGAGAATAGGTATGATTTCTTCTTTAAACGTTTGATAAAATTCTCCTGGGAAGCCATCTGGCCCTGGACTCTTGTGTCTTGGGAGGTTTTTGATGACTGCTTCAATTTCCTCCCTGGTTATTGGCCTGTTCAGGTTTTCTATTTCTTCCTGTTCCAGTTTTGGTAGTTTGTGGCTTTCCAGGAATGCGTCCATTTCTTCTAGATTGCCTAATTTATTGGCGTATAGCTGTTCATAATATGTTTTTAAAATCGTTTGTATTTCCTTGGTGTTGGTAGTGATCTCTCCTTTCTCATTCATGATTTTATTAATTTGAGTCTTCTCTCTCTTCTTTTTAATAAGGCTGGCTAATGGTTTATCTATCTTATTAATTCTTTCAAAGAACCAACTCCTGGTTCTGTTGATCTGTTCCACAGTTCTTCTGGTCTCGATTTCGTTGAGTTCTGCTCGAATCTTTATTAACTCCCTTCTTCTCTTGGGTGTAGGATCTATTTGCTGTTTTTTCTCTAGCTCCTTTATGTGTAAGGTTAGCTTTTGTATTTGAGTTCTTTCCAGTTTTTGAATGGATGCTTGTATTGCGATGTATTTCCCCCTTAGGACTGCTTTTGCTGCATCCCAAAGATTTTGAACGGTTGTATCTTCATTCTCATTAGTTTCCATGAATCTTTTTAATTCTTCCTTAATTTCCTGGTTGACCCTTTTATCTTTTAGCAGGATGGTCCTTAACCTCCATGTGTTTGAGGTCCTTCCAAACTTCTTGTTGTGATTTAGTTCTAATTTCAAGGCATTATGGTCCGAGAATATGCAGGGGACGATCCCAATCTTTTGGTATCGGTTCAGACCCGATTTGTGACCCAATATGTGGTCTATTCTGGAGAAAGTTCCATGTGCGCTTGAGAAGAATGTGTATTCAGTTGAGTTTGGATGTAAAGTTCTGTAGATATCTGTGAAATCCATCTGGTCCAGTGTATCATTTAAAGCTCTCGTTTCTTTGGAGATGTTTTGCTTAGAAGACCTATCGAGTATAGAAAGAGCTAGATTGAAGTCACCAAGTATAAGTGTATTATTATCTAAGTATTTCTTCACTTTGGTTAATAATTGGTTTATATATTTGGCAGCTTCCACATTCGGAGCATATATATTGAGGATTGTTAAGTCCTCTTGTTGAATAGATCCTTTAAGTATGATATAGTGTCCCTCTTCATCTCTCACTACAGTCTTTGGGGTAAATTTTAGTTTATCTGATATAAGGATGGCTACCCCTGCTTTCTTTTGAGGACCATTCGAATGGTAAATGGTTCTCCAACCTTTTATTTTCAGGCTGTAGGTGTCCTTCTGTCTAAAATGAGTCTCTTGTAGACAGCAAATAGATGGGTCCTGCTTTTTTATCCAGTCTGAAACCCTGCGCCTTTTGATGGGGTCATTAAGCCCGTTCACATTCAGAGTTACTATTGAGAGATATGAGTTTAGTGTCATCATGATATCTATTCAGTCTTTGTTTTTGTGGACTGTTCCACTGAACTTCTTCTTAAAGGGGAATTTTAAGAGGCCCCCTTAAAATTTCTTGCAGAGCTGGTTTGGAGGTCACATATTCTTTTAGTTGCTGCCTGTCTTGGAAGCTCTTTATCTCTCCTTCCATTTTGAATGAGAGCCTTGCTGGATAAAGTATTCTTGGTTGCATGTTCTTCTCATTTAGGACCCTGAATATATCCTGCCAGCCCTTTCTGGCCTGCCAGGTCTCTGTGGAGAGGTCTGCTGTTACCCTAATACTCCTCCCCATAAAAGTCAAGGATTTCTTGTCTCTTGCTGCTTTAAGGATCTTCTCCTTATCTTTGGAATTTGCAAGATTCACAATTAAATGTCGAGGTGTTGAACGGTTTTTATTGATTTTAGGGGGGGATCTCTCTATTTCCTGGATCTGAATGCCTGTTTCCCTTCCCAGATTAGGAAAGTTTTCAGCTAGAATTTGTTCAAATACATATTCTGGCCCTCTGTCCCTTTCGGCGCCCTCGGGAACCCCAATTAAACGTAGGTTTTTCTTTCTCAGGCTGTCGTTTATTTCCCTTAATCTATCTTCATGGTCTTTTAATTGTTTGTCTCTTTTTTCCTCAGTTTCCCTCTTTGCTATCAACTTGTCTTCTAGGTCACTCACTCGTTCTTCCACCTCGTTAACCCTCGTCGTTAGGACTTCTAGTTTGGATTGCATCTCATTCAATTGATTTTTAATTTCTGCCTGATTAGCTCTAAATTCTGCAGTCATGAAGTCTCTTGAGTCCTTTATACTTTTTTCTAGAGCCACCAGTAGCTGTATAATAGTGCTTCTGAATTGGCTTTCTGACATTGAATTGTAATCCAGATTTTGTAACTCTGTGGGAGAGAGGACTGTTTCTGATTCTTTCTTTTGAGGTGAGGTTTTCCTTCTAGTCATTTTGCTCAGTGCAGAGTGGCCAAAAGCAAGTTGTATTGGGAAAAAGAGAAAAAGAGAGGAGAGAAAGAAGGAAAGAAAAGAGAAAGAGAAAAAAAAAGGGAAGAAAAAGAAAAAAAACGAAAAAAAAAAAAAGAAGAAAAAGAGAAAGAAAAAGAAAGGAGAAAAAAAGGGGGTGGGGGAAGGAAACAAATCAAAAAGCAAAACAAAACAAAAACAAAAACAAAAACAAAAACAAACAAACAAAAAAAGAACCACCGGGGAGTATCTTCTGATTCTGTGTTCTTTAAGTCCCTTGGCTTCTCCTGGAACTTGTCCGTCTAGCTGGTCTTCTGGGGGAGGGGCCTGTTGTGCTGATTTTCAGGTGTTAGCAGTTGGGGGAGCTGCTGTGCCCCTCCTGGTGCAGGGCTCAGCGGGGGTTGTTTACCCCGTGAGGCCGCAGGAGGAACAGCCCCAGTGGCGGGGCAGCTCTGGAAACCTGGATTCAGCTCCGGCAGGAACTCCGTCTGCAGGGCCTGGAGGCTCCGGGGCGGGGCCGCTGATGTGCTCAGCTGGGGCAGGAGCGTCCTCGCTGTCCTGGGCCCTCCCGGCCTCTGCCTGTCCCGGGGGAGGCCGGATCCTGGGCTGTGTCCCGGCGCCCTGTGCTCCGGAGCCTGCGCTGTTGGATTCGCGCTCCCGGGCCGCGCAACCCCCTCCGCGGAGCCGCCGCCCGAGCCCCTCCGAGCTGCTCCTGGAACCGCGCAGCCCCCTCCGCACGGAGCCTCTTCCTCTGCCCGAGCCCCTCCGAGCTGCTCCCGGGGCCGCGCAGCCCCCTCCGCGGAGCCACCGCCCGAGCCCCTTCAGCTGCTCCGGGTCCCGCCGGGTCCCGCCGTGCGCGCTGCAGCCCTTAGGGAGCTCGGCGCACTCTCCTGGGCGCGCAGTTGCTGTTACTGTCCCCGGGAGCCCGAGGGCATCCCCGCCCTCCTGGGTCCTGCTCCAACTCCCTGCGAGCCCCTTTCCCCCGGGAAGGTCGGTGCAGCTCCTGCTCCTCCGGGACGGGGCTCTCCTGTCCTGGGGACACTCGCCCCGGCCTCAGCCCGGCTCCTTGCGGGGCCCCTCCCCCTTGGAGGCCTTTGTTCCTTTATTTATTTTTCCCCGTCTTCCTACCTTGATAGAAGCGCGAACTCTTCTCACTGTTGCATTCCAGCTGGTCTCTCTTTAAATCTCAGGCCGAATTCATAGATTTTCAGGATAATTTGAAGGTTTTCTAGGTAGTTTGGTGGAGACAGGTGACTTGGGGACCCTACTCTTCCGCCATCTTGCTCCTCCTAACCTACCCTTGGCTTCTAAAAGGCCTAGGCTCGCTGTTTGACGGAAGTGCTGGGAGAGGTAATTGGAATCACCCAGCACACAAGACTAGTGCCCCCAAGCTCAGTTCAGCGATTTCCTAGTAATACCTGTGGTAGACTGGTGCTACATACTAAGTTCCATACGTGAGAGGGTTGCTGAACGCCTTCTCCAAAACCATCTTACTTCTGAGAGTTGAGCTCAGCCTCAGTCCCTCACAGTTCCACACTGCCTGCAGAGTGAGTTTCGCAGGTCTTCAGCAGAGACGTTTGCCAGAGGCTTCTGAGACGCAGGGTAACAATGCAGACATGGAGGGTATCCCCAGGTGCAGTCGACTGGTAATCTTGGAACCTCCTGACTCAGAATACTGCTACCTTCTCACTGCCATAGGAATGCAGCAAGTTGACAGCTAGCTGGCTTCAAGACATGCTTCCCTGAGAGAGCTGAGGACAGGGCAGAACCCTCCCGCATGCTGCCTGACTGTAGGAGTAGCTGCTAACATCCTAATGTTAGTGGCTGGGAGAGATTGCGGGAAAAGCATGTGTGAGCACTGGGCCTGAACTCCCGTGTATCTGAGTAGAATACAGCGATTTCCAACGACTTTCCTCCACCAGAGTGTAGCTAGGTTCCAAATCGCATGTACGAGCGGGTAGCAGACATCTGCCTCCCATGCATACACACTTCTGAGAGTTGAGCTTATGGCCTGTACCTCCACATCCAGCCTGCTGGTACCCTTGGCTTCTAAAAGGCCTAGGCTCGCTGTTTGACGGAAGTGCTGGGAGAGGTAATTGGAATCACCCGGCACACAAGACTAGTGCCTCCAAGCTCAGTTCAGCGATTTCCTAGTAATTCCTGTGGTAGACTGGTGCTACATACTAAGTTCCATACGTGAGAGGGTAGCGGAACGCCTTGTCCAAAACCATCTTACTTCTGAGAGTTGAGCTCAGCCTCAGTCCCTCACAGTTCCACACTGCCTGCAGAGTGAGTTTCGCAGGTCTTCAGCAGAGACGTTTGTCAGAGGCTTCTGAGACGCAGGGTAACAATGCAGACCTGGAGGTTATCCCCAGGTGCAGTAGACTGGTAATCTTGGAACCTCCTGACTCAGAATACTGCTACCTTCTCACTGCCATAGGAATGCAGCTAGTTGACAGCTGGCTTCAAGACATGCTTCCCTGTGAGAGCTGAGGACAGGGCAGAACCCTCCCGCATGCTGCCTGACTGTAGGAGTAGCTGCTAACATCCTAATGTTAG
Source organism: Canis lupus baileyi (assembly GCF_048164855.1). Lineage (NCBI taxonomy): Eukaryota > Metazoa > Chordata > Mammalia > Carnivora > Canidae > Canis > Canis lupus. The sequence continues at coordinate 74,564,435 of NC_132844.1, read as the reverse complement.
TGGCTGGGAGAGGATGCTGGAAAAGCATGTGTGAGCACTGGGTGTGAACTCCCGTGTATCTGAGTTGAATACAGCGATTTCCAACTGCTTTCCTCAACCAGAGTGTAGCTAGGTTCCAAATCCCATGTACGAGCGGGTAGCCGACTTCTGCGTCCCATGCATACACACTTCTGAGAGTTGAGCTTATGGCCTGTACCTCCACATCCAGCCTGCTGGTACCCTTGGCTTCTAAAAGGCCTAGGCTCGCTGTTTGACGGAAGTGCTGGGAGAGGTAATTGGAATCACCCGGCACACAAGACTAGTGCCTCCAAGCTCAGTTCAGCGATTTCCTAGTAATTCCTGTGGTAGACTGGTGCTACATACTAAGTTCCATACGTGAGAGGGTAGCTGAACGCCTTGTCCAAAACCATCTTACTTCTGAGAGTTGAGCTCAGCCTCAGTCCCTCACAGTTCCACACTGCCTGCAGAGGGAGTTTCGCAGGTCTTCAGCAGAGACGTTTGCCAGAGGCTTCTGAGACGCAGGGTAACAATGCAGACCTGGAGGGTATCCCCAGGTGCAGTCGACTGGTAATCTTGGAACCTCCTGACTCAGAATACTGCTACCTTCTCACTGCCATAGGAATGCAGCTAGTTGACAGCTAGCTGGCTTCAAGACATGCTTCCCTGAGAGACCTGGGGACAGGGCAGAACCCTCCCGCATGCTGCCTGACTGTAGGAGTAGCTACTAACATCCTAATGTTAGTGGCTGGGAGAGGTTGCGGGAAAAGCATGTGTGAGCACTGGGCCTGAACTCCCGTGTATCTGAGTAGAATACAGCGATTTCCAACGACTTTCCTCCACCAGAGTGTAGCTAGGTTCCAAATCGCATGTACGAGCGGGTAGCAGACATCTGCCTCCCATGCATACACACTTCTGAGAGTTGAGCTTAAGACCTGTACCTCCACATCCAGCCTGCTGGTACCCTTGGCTTCTAAAAGGCCTAGGCTCGCTGTTTGACGGAAGTGCTGGGAGAGGTAATTGGAATCTCCCGGCACACAAGACGAGTGCCTCCAAGCTCAATTCACGATTTCCCAGTAATTCTTGTGGTAGACAGGTGCTACATACTAAGTTCCATATGTGAGAAGGTAGCTGAACGCCTTGTCCAAAAGCATCTTACTTCTGAGAGTTGAGCTCAGCCTCAGTCCCTCACAGTTCCACACTGCCTGCAGAGTGAGTTTGGCAGGTCTTCAGCAGAGACGTTTGTCAGAGGCTTCTGAGACGCAGGGTAACAATGCAGACCTGGAGGTTATCCCCAGGTGCAGTCGACTGGTAATCTTGGAACCTCCTGACTCAGAATACTGCTACCTTCTCACTGCCATAGGAATGCAGCTAGTTGACAGCTGGCTTCAAGACATGCTTCCCTGTGAGAGCTGAGGACAGGGCAGAACCCTCCCGCATGCTGCCTGACTGTAGGAGTAGCTGCTAACATCCTAATGTTAGTGGCTGGGAGAGGATGCTGGAAAAGCATGTGTGAGCACTGGGCGTGAACTCCCGTGTATCTGAGTTGAATACAGCGATTTCCAACTGCTTTCCTCAACCAGAGTGTAGCTAGGTTCCAAATCCCATGTACGAGCGGGTAGCAGACATCTGCGTCCCATGCATACACACTTCTGAGAGTTGAGCTTATGGCCTGTACCTCCACATCCAGCCTGCTGGTACCCTTGGCTTCTAAAAGGCCTAGGCTCGCTGTTTGACGGAAGTGCTGTGAGAGGTAATTGGAATCTCCCGGCACACAAGACGAGTGCCTCCAAGCTCAATTCACGATTTCCCAGTAATTCTTGTGGTAGACAGGTGCTACATACTAAGTTCCATATGTGAGATGGTAGCTGAACGCCTTGTCCAAAAGCATCTTACTTCTGAGAGTTGAGCCCACCCTCAGTCCCTCACAGTTCCACACTGCCTGCAGAGTGAGTTTCACACGTCTTCACCAGAGACGATTGCCAGAGGCTTCTGAGTACAAGTTAACAATGCAGACCTGGAGGGTATCTCCAGGTGCAGTAGAGTGGTAATCTTGGAACCTCCTGACTCAGAGTACTGCTACCTTCTCACTGCCATAGGAATGCAGCTCGTTGACAGCTGGCTTCAAGACATGCTTCCCTGTGAGAGCTGAGGACAGGGCAGAACCCTCCCGCATCCTGCCTGACTGTAGGAGTAGCTGCTAACATCCTTATGTTAGTGGCTGGGAGAGGTTGCGGGAAAAGCATGTGTGAGCACTGGGCCTGAACTCCCGTGTATCTGAGTTGAATACAGCGATTTCCAATGGCCTTCTTCAATCACAGTGTAGCTAGGTTCCAACTCCCATGTCCGAGTGGGTAGCAGACATCTGCCTCCCATGCATATACACTTCTGAGAGTTGAGCTTATGGCCTGTACCTCCACATCCAGCCTGCTGGTACCCTTGGCTTCTAAAAGGCCTAGGCTCGCTGTTTGACGGAAGTGCTGGGAGAGGTAATTGGAATCACCCGGCACACAAGACTAGTGCCTCCAAGCTCAGTTCAGCGATTTGCTAGTAATTCCTGTGGTAGACTGGTGCTACATACTAAGTTCCATACGTGAGAGGGTAGCTGAACGCCTTGTCCAAAACCATCTTACTTCTGAGAGTTGAGCTCAGCCTCAGTCCCTCACAGTTCCACAATGCCTGCAGAGGGAGTTTCGCAGGTCTTCAGCAGAGACGTTTGCCAGAGGCTTCTGAGACGCAGGGTAACAATGCAGACCTGGAGGGTATCCCCAGGTGCAGTCGACTGGTAATCTTGGAACCTCCTGACTCAGAATACTGCTACCTTCTCACTGCCATAGGAATGCAGCTAGTTGACAGCTAGCTGGCTTCAAGACATGCTTCCCTGAGAGACCTGAGGACAGGGCAGAACCCTCCCGCATGCTGCCTGACTGTAGGAGTAGCTGCTAACATCCTAATGTTAGTGGCTGGGAGAGGTTGCGGGAAAAGCATGTGTGAGCACTGGGCGTGAACTCCCGTGTATCTGAGTTGAATACAGCGATTTCCAACGACTTTCCTCCACCAGAGTGTAGCTAGGTTCCAAATCCCATGTACGAGCGGGTAGCAGACATCTGCCTCCCATGCATACACACTTCTGAGAGTTGAGCTTAAGACCTGTACCTCCACATCCAGCCTGCTGGTACCCTTGGCTTCTAAAAGGCCTAGGCTCGCTGTTTGACGGAAGTGCTGTGAGAGGTAATTGGAATCTCCCGGCACACAAGACGAGTGCCTCCAAGCTCAATTCACGATTTCCCAGTAATTCTTGTGGTAGACAGGTGCTACATACTAAGTTCCATATGTGAGATGGTAGCTGAACGCCTTGTCCAAAAGCATCTTACTTCTGAGAGTTGAGCCCACCCTCAGTCCCTCACAGTTCCACACTTCCTGCAGAGTGAGTTTCACACGTCTTCACCAGAGACGATTGCCAGAGGCTTCTGAGTACAAGTTAACAATGCAGACCTGGAGGGTATCTCCAGGTGCAGTAGAGTGGTAATCTTGGAACCTCCTGACTCAGAGTACTGCTACCTTCTCACTGCCATAGGAATGCAGCTCGTTGACAGCTGGCTTCAAGACATGCTTCCCTGTGAGAGCTGAGGACAGGGCAGAACCCTCCCGCATCCTGCCTGACTGTAGGAGTAGCTGCTAACATCCTTATGTTAGTGGCTGGGAGAGGTTGCGGGAAAAGCATGTGTGAGCACTGGGCCTGAACTCCCGTGTATCTGAGTTGAATACAGCGATTTCCAATGGCCTTCGAAATCACAGTGTAGCTAGATTCCAACTCCCATGTCCGAGTGGGTAGCAGACATCTGCCTCCCATGCATATACACTTCTGAGAGTTGAGCTTATGGCCTGTACCTCCACATCCAGCCTGCTGGTACCCTTGGCTTCTAAAAGGCCTAGGCTCGCTGTTTGACGGAAGTGCTGGGAGAGGTAATTGGAATCACCCGGCACACAAGACTAGTGCCTCCAAGCTCAGTTCAGCGATTTGCTAGTAATTCCTGTGGTAGACTGGTGCTACATACTAAGTTCCATACGTGAGAGGGTAGCTGAACGCCTTGTCCAAACCCATCTTACTTCTGAGAGTTGAGCTCAGCCTCAGTCCCTCACAGTTCCACAATGCCTGCAGAGGGAGTTTCGCAAGTCTTCAGCAGAGACGTTTGCCAGAGGCTTCTGAGACGCAGGGTAACAATGCAGACCTGGAGGGTATCCCCAGGTGCAGTCGACTGGTAATCTTGGAACCTCCTGACTCAGAATACTGCTACCTTCTCACTGCCATAGGAATGCAGCTAGTTGACAGCTAGCTGGCTTCAAGACATGCTTCCCTGAGAGACCTGAGGACAGGGCAGAACCCTCCCGCATGCTGCCTGACTTTAGGAGTAGCTACTAACATCCTAATGTTAGTGGCTGGGAGAGGTTGCGGGAAAAGCATGTGTGAGCACTGGGCGTGAACTCCCGTGTATCTGAGTTGAATACAGCGATTTCCAACGACTTTCCTCCACCAGAGTGTAGCTAGGTTCCAAATCCCATGTACGAGCGGGTAGCAGACATCTGCCTCCCATGCATACACACTTCTGAGAGTTGAGCTTAAGACCTGTACCTCCACATCCAGCCTGCTGGTACCCTTGGCTTCTAAAAGGCCTAGGCTCGCTGTTTGACGGAAGTGCTGGGAGAGGTAATTGGAATCTCCCGGCACACAAGACGAGTGCCTCCAAGCTCAATTCACGATTTCCCAGTAATTCTTGTGGTAGACAGGTACTACATACTAAGTTCCATATGTGAGAAGGTAGCTGAACGCCTTGTCCAAAAGCATCTTACTTTTGAGATTTGAGCACACCCTCAGTCCCTCACACTTCCACACTGCCTGCAGAGTGAGTTTCACACGTCTTCACCAGAGACGATTGCCAGAGGCTTCTGAGTACAAGTTAACAATGCAGACCTGGAGGGTATCTCCAGGTGCAGTAGAGTGGTAATCTTGGAACCTCCTGACTCAGAGTACTGCTACCTTCTCACTGCCATAGGAATGCAGCTAGTTGACAGCTGGCTTCAAGACATGCTTCCCTGTGAGAGCTGAGGACAGGGCAGAACCCTCCCGCATGCTGCCTGACTGTAGGAGTAGCTGCTAACATCCTAATGTTAGTGGCTGGGAGAGGTTGGGGGAAAAGCATGTGTGAGCACTGGGCCTGAACTCCCGTGTATCTGAGTTGAATACAGCGATTTCCAATGGCCTTCTTCAATCACAGTGTAGCTAGGTTCCAACTCCCATGTCCCAGTGGGTAGCAGACATCTGCCTCCCATGCATACACACTTCTGAGAGTTGAGCTTATGGCCTGTACCTCCAAATCCAGCATGCTGGTACCCTTGGCTTCTAAAAGGCCTAGGCTCGCTGTTTGACGGAAGTGCTGGGAGAGGTAATTGGAATCACCCGGCACACAAGACTAGTGCCTCCAAGCTCAGTTCAGCGATTTCCTAGTAATTCCTGTGGTAGACTGGTGCTACATACTAAGTTCCATACGTGAGAGGGTAGCTGAACGCCTTGTCCAAAACCATCTTACTTCTGAGAGTTGAGCTCAGCCTCAGTCCCTCACAGTTCCACACTGCCTGCAGAGTGAGTTTCGCAGGTCTTCAGCAGAGACGTTTGTCAGAGGCTTCTGAGACGCAGGGTAACAATGCAGACCTGGAGGTTATCCCCAGGTGCAGTAGACTGGTAATCTTGGAACCTCCTGACTCAGAATACTGCTACCTTCTCACTGCCATAGGAATGCAGCTAGTTGACAGCTGGCTTCAAGACATGCTTCCCTGTGAGAGCTGAGGACAGGGCAGAACCCTCCCGCATGCTGCCTGACTGTAGGAGTAGCTGCTAACATCCTAATGTTAGTGGCTGGGAGAGGATGCTGGAAAAGCATGTGTGAGCACTGGGCGTGAACTCCCGTGTATCTGAGTTGAATATAGCGATTTCCAACTGCTTTCCTCAACCAGAGTGTAGCTAGGTTCCAAATCCCATGTACGAGCGGGTAGCAGACATCTGCCTCCCATGCATACACACTTCTGAGAGTTGAGCTTATGGCCTGTACCTCCACATCCAGCCTGCTGGTACCCTTGGCTTCTAAAAGGCCTAGGCTCGCTGTTTGACGGAAGTGCTGGGAGAGGTAATTGGAATCTCCCGGCACACAAGACGAGTGCCTCCAAGCTCAATTCACGATTTCCCAGTAATTCTTGTGGTAGACAGGTGCTACATACTAAGTTCCATATGTGAGATGGTAGCTGAACGCCTTGTCCAAAAGCATCTTACTTCTGAGAGTTGAGCCCACCCTCAGTCCCTCACAGTTCCACACTGCCTGCAGAGTGAGTTTCACACGTCTTCACCAGAGACGATTGCCAGAGGCTTCTGAGTACAAGTTAACAATGCAGACCTGGAGGGTATCTCCAGGTGCAGTAGAGTGGTAATCTTGGAACCTCCTGACTCAGAGTACTGCTACCTTCTCACTGCCATAGGAATGCAGCTCGTTGACAGCTGGCTTCAAGACATGCTTCCCTGTGAGAGCTGAGGACAGGGCAGAACCCTCCCGCATCCTGCCTGACTGTAGGAGTAGCTGCTAACATCCTTATGTTAGTGGCTGGGAGAGGTTGCGGGAAAAGCATGTGTGAGCACTGGGCCTGAACTCCCGTGTATCTGAGTTGAATACAGCGATTTCCAATGGCCTTCTTCAATCACAGTGTAGCTAGATTCCAACTCCCATGTCCGAGTGGGTAGCAGACATCTGCCTCCCATGCATATACACTTCTGAGAGTTGAGCTTATGGACTGTACCTCCACATCCAGCCTGCTGGTACCCTTGGCTTCTAAAAGGCCTAGGCTCGCTGTTTGACGGAAGTGCTGGGAGAGGTAATTGGAATCACCCGGCACACAAGACTAGTGCCTCCAAGCTCAGTTCAGCGATTTCCTAGTAATTCCTGTGGTAGACTGGTGCTACATACTAAGTTCCATACGTGAGAGGGTAGCTGAACGCCTTGTCCAAAACCATCTTACTTCTGAGAGTTGAGCTCAGCCTCAGTCCCTCACAGTTCCACACTGCCTGCAGAGTGAGTTTCGCAGGTCTTCAGCAGAGACGTTTGCCAGAGGCTTCTGAGACGCAGGGTAACAATGCAGACCTGGAGGGTATCCCCAGGTGCAGACGACTGGTAATCTTGGAACCTCCTGACTCAGAATACTGCTACCTTCTCACTGCCATAGGAATGCAGCTAGTTGACAGCTGGCTTCAAGACATGCTTCCCTGTGAGAGCTGAGGACAGGGCAGAACCCTCCCGCATGCTGCCTGACTGTAGGAGTAGCTGCTAACATCCTAATGTTAGTGGCTGGGAGAGGTTGCGGGAAAAGCATGTGTGAGCACTGGGCCTGAACTCCCGTGTATCTGAGTTGAATACAGCGATTTCCAAAGGATTTCCTCAACCAGAGTGTAGCTAGTTTCCAAATCCCATGTACGAGCGGGTAGCAGACATCTGCCTCCCATGCATACACACTTCTGAGAGTTGAGCTTAAGGCCTGCACCTCCACATCCAGCCTGCTGGTACCCTTGGCTTCTAAAAGGCCTAGGCTCGCTGTTTGACGGAAGTGCTGGGAGAGGTAATTGGAATCTCCCGGCACACAAGACGAGTGCCTCCAAGCTCAATTCACGATTTCCCAGTAATTCTTGTGGTAGACAGGTGCTACATACTAAGTTCCATATGTGAGAAGGTAGCTGAACGCCTTGTCCAAAAGCATCTTACTTCTGAGAGTTGAGCCCACCCTCAGTCCCTCACATTTCCACACTGCCTGCAGAGTGAGTTTCACATGTCTTCACCAGAGACGATTGCCAGAGGCTTCTGAGTACAAGTTAACAATGCAGACCTGGAGGGTATCTCCAGGTACAGTAGAGTGGTAATCTTGGAACCTCCTGACTCAGAGTACTGCTACCTTCTCACTGCCATAGGAATGCAGCTAGTTGACAGCTGGCTTCAAGACATGCTTCCCTGTGAGAGCTGAGGACAGGGCAGAACCCTCCCGCATCCTGCCTGACTGTAGGAGTAGCTGCTAACATCCTTATGTTAGTGGCTGGGAGAGGTTGCGGGAAAAGCATGTGTGAGCACTGGGCCTGAACTCCCATGTATCTGAGTTGAATACAGCGATTTCCAATGGCCTTCTTCAATCACAGTGTAGCTAGGTTCCAACTCCCATGTCCGAGTGGGTAGCAGACATCTGCCTCCCATGCATACACACTTCTGAGAGTTGAGCTTATGGCCTGTACCTCCACATCCAGCCTGCTGGTACCCTTGGCGTCTAAAAGGCCTAGGCTCGCTGTTTGACGGAAGTGCTGGGAGAGGTAATTGGAATCACACGGCACACAAGACTAGTGCCTCCAAGCTCAGTTCAGCGATTTCCTAGTAATTCCTGTGGTAGACTGGTGCTACATACTAAGTTCCATACGTGAGAGGGTAGCTGAACGCCTTGTCCAAAACCATCTTACTTCTGAGAGTTGAGCTCAGCCTCAGTCCCTCACAGTTCCACACTGCCTGCAGAGGGAGTTTCGCAGGTCTTCAGCAGAGACGTTTGCCAGAGGCTTCTGAGACGCAGGGTAACAATGCAGACCTGGAGGTTATCCCCAGGTGCAGTAGACTGGTAATCTTGGAACCTCCTGACTCAGAATACTGCTACCTTCTCACTGCCATAGGAATGCAGCTAGTTGACAGCTAGCTGGCTTCAAGACATGCTTCCCTGAGAGAGCTGAGGACAGGGCAGAACCCTCCCGCATGCTGCCTGACTGTAGGAATAGCTGCTAACATCCTAATGTTAGTGGCTGGGAGAGGTTGCGGGAAAAGCATGTGTGAGCACTGGCCTGAACTCCCGTGTATCTGAGTTGAATACAGCGATTTCCAATGGCCTTCTTCAATCACAGTGTAGCTAGGTTCCAACTCCCATGTCCAAGTGGGTAGCAGACATCTCCCTCCCATGCATACACACTTCTGAGAGTTGAGCTTATGGCCTGTACCTCCACATCCAGCCTGCTGGTACCCTTGGCTTCTAAAAGGCCTAGGCTCGCTGTTTGACGGAAGTGCTGGGAGAGGTAATTGGAATCACCCGGCACACAAGACTAGTGCCTCCAAGCTCAGTTCAGCGATTTCCTAGTAATTCCTGTGGTAGACTGGTGCTACATACTAAGTTCCATACGTGAGAGGGTAGCTGAACGCCTTGTCCAAAACCATCTTACTTCTGAGAGTTGAGCTCAGCCTCAGTCCCTCACAGTTCCACACTGCCTGCAGAGTGAGTTTCGCAGGTCTTCTGCAGAGACGTTTGCCAGAGGCTTCTGAGACGCAGGGTAACAATGCAGACCTGGAGGGTATCCCCAGGTGCAGTAGACTGGTAATCTTGGAACCTCCTGACTCAGAATACTGCTACCTTCTCACTGCCATAGGAATGCAGCTAGTTGACAGCTGGCTTCAAGACATGCTTCCCTGTGAGAGCTGAGGATAGGGCAGAACCCTCCCGCATGCTGCCTGACTGTAGGAATAGCTGCTAACATCCTAATGTTAGTGGCTGGGAGAGGTTTCGGGAAAAGCATGTGTGAGCACTGGGCCTGAACTCCCGTGTATCTGAGTTGAATACAGCGATTTCCAACGGCTTTCCTCAACCAGAGTGTAGCTAGGTTCCAAATCCCATGTACGAGCGGGTAGCAGACATCGGCCTCCATGCATACACACTTCTGAGAGTTGAGCTTAAGGCCTTACCTCCACATCCAGCCTGCTGGTAGCCTTGGCTTCTAAAAGGCCTAGGCTCGCTGTTTGACGGAAGTGCTGGGAGAGGTAATTGGAATCTCCCGGCACACAAGACGAGTGCCTCCAAGCTCAATTCACGATTTCCCAGTAATTCTTGTGGTAGACAGGTGCTACATACTAAGTTCCATATGTGAGAAGGTAGCTGAACGCCTTGTCCAAAAGCATCTTACTTCTGAGAGTTGATCACACCCTCAGTCCCTCACACTTCCACACTGCCTGCAGAGTGAGTTTCACATGTCTTCACCAGAGACGATTGCCAGAGGCTTCTGAGTACAAGTTAACAATGCAGACCTGGAGGGTATCTCCAGGTGCAGTAGAGTGGTAATCTTGGAACCTCCTGACTCAGAGTACTGCTACCTTCTCACTGCCATAGGAATGCAGCTAGTTGACAGCTGGCTTCAAGACATGCTTCCCTGTGAGAGCTGAGGACAGGGCAGAACCCTCCCGCATCCTGCCTGACTGTAGGAATAGCTGCTAACATCCTTATGTTAGTGGCTGGGAGAGGTTGCGGGAAAAGCATGTGTGAGCACTGGGCCTGAACTCCCGTGTATCTGAGTTGAATACAGCGATTTCCAACGGCTTTCCTCAACCAGAGTGTAGCTAGGTTCCAAATCCCATGTACGAGCGGGTAGCAGACATCGGCCTCCATGCATACACACTTCTGAGAGTTGAGCTTAAGGCCTTACCTCCACATCCAGCCTGCTGGTAGCCTTGGCTTCTAAAAGGCCTAGGCTCGCTGTTTGACGGAAGTGCTGGGAGAGGTAATTGGAATCTCCCGGCACACAAGACGAGTGCCTCCAAGCTCAATTCACGATTTCCCAGTAATTCTTGTGGTAGACAGGTGCTACATACTAAGTTCCATATGTGAGAAGGTAGCTGAACGCCTTGTCCAAAAGCATCTTACTTCTGAGAGTTGATCACACCCTCAGTCCCTCACACTTCCACACTGCCTGCAGAGTGAGTTTCACATGTCTTCACCAGAGACGATTGCCAGAGGCTTCTGAGTACAAGTTAACAATGCAGACCTGGAGGGTATCTCCAGGTGCAGTAGAGTGGTAATCTTGGAACCTCCTGACTCAGAGTACTGCTACCTTCTCACTGCCATAGGAATGCAGCTAGTTGACAGCTGGCTTCAAGACATGCTTCCCTGTGAGAGCTGAGGACAGGGCAGAACCCTCCCGCATCCTGCCTGACTGTAGGAATAGCTGCTAACATCCTTATGTTAGTGGCTGGGAGAGGTTGCGGGAAAAGCATGTGTGAGCACTGGGCCTGAACTCCCGTGTATCTGAGTTGAATACAGCGATTTCCAATGGCGTTCTTCAATCACAGTGTAGCTATGTTCCAACTCCCATGTCCGAGTGGGTAGCAGACATCTGCCTCCCATGCATACACACTTCTGAGAGTTGAGCTTATGGCCTGTACCTCCACATCCAGCCTGCTGGTACCCTTGGCTTCTAAAAGGCCTAGGCTCGCTGTTTGACGGAAGTGCTGGGAGAGGTAATTGGAATCACCCGGCACACAAGACTAGTGCCTCCAAGCTCAGTTCAGCGATTTCCTAGTAATTCCTGTGGTAGACTGGTGCTACATACTAAGTTCCATACGTGAGAGGGTAGCTGAACGCCTTGTCCAAAACCATCTTACTTCTGAGAGTTGAGCTCAGCCTCAGTCCCTCACAGTTCCACACTGCCTGCAGAGTGAGTTTCGCAGGTCTTCAGCAGAGACGTTTGCCAGAGGCTTCTGAGATGCAGGGTAACAATGCAGACCTGGAGGGTATTCCCAGGTGCAGTAGACTGGTAATCTTGGAACCTCCTGACTCAGAATACTGCTACCTTCTCACTGCCATAGGAATGCAGCTAGTTGACAGCTGGCTTCAAGACATGCTTCCCTGTGAGAGCTGAGGACAGGGCAGAACCCTCCCGCATGCTGCCTGACTGTAGGAGTAGCTGCTAACATCCTAATGTTAGTGGCTGGGAGAGGTTGCGGGAAAAGCATGTGTGAGCACTGGGCCTGAACTCCTGTGTATCTGAGTTGAATACAGCGATTTCCAATGGCCTTCTTCAATCACAGTGTAGCTAGGTTCCAACTCCCATGTCCGAGTGGGTAGCAGACATCTGCCTCCCATGCATATACACTTCTGAGAGTTGAGCTTATGGCCTGTACCTCCACATCCAGCCTGCTGGTACCCTTGGCTTCTAAAAGGCCTAGGCTCGCTGTTTGACGGAAGTGCTGGGAGAGGTAATTGGAATCTCCCGGCACACAAGACGAGTGCCTCCAAGCTCAATTCACGATTTCCCAGTAATTCTTGTGGTAGACAAGTGCTACATACTAAGTTCCATATGTGAGAAGGTATCTGAACGCCTTGTCCAAAAGCATCTTACTTCTGAGAGTTGAGCCCACCCTCAGTCCCTCACACTTCCACACTGCCTGCAGAGTGAGTTTCACACGTCTTCACCAGAGACGATTGCCAGAGACTTCTGAGTACAAGTTAACAATGCAGACCTGGAGGGTATCTCCAGGTGCAGTAGAGTGGTAATCTTGGAACCTCCTGACTCAGAGTACTGCTACCTTCTCACTGCCATAGGAATGCAGCTAGTTGACAGCTGGCTTCAAGACATGCTTCCCTGTGAGAGCTGAGGACAGGGCAGAACCCTCCCGCATCCTGCCTGACTGTAGGAGTAGCTGCTAACATCCTTATGTTAGTGGCTGGGAGAGGTTGCGGGAAAAGCATGTGTGAGCACTGGGCCTGAACTCCCGTGTATCTGAGTTGAATACAGCGATTTCCAATGGCCTTCTTCAATCACAGTGTAGCTAGGTTCCAACTCCCATGTCCGAGTGGGTAGCAGACATCTGCCTCCCATGCATACACACTTCTGAGAGTTGAGCTTAAGGCCTTACCTCCACATCCAGCCTGCTGGTAGCCTTGGCTTCTAAAAGGCCTAGGCTCGCTGTTTGACGGAAGTGCTGTGAGAGGTAATTGGAATCTCCCGGCACACAAGACGAGTGCCTCCAAGCTCAATTCACGATTTCCCAGTAATTCTTGTGGTAGACAGGTGCTACATACTAAGTTCCATATGTGAGAAGGTAGCTGAACGCCTTGTCCAAAAGCATCTTACTTCTGAGAGTTGAGCCCACCCTCAGTCCCTCACAGTTCCACACTGCCTGCAGAGTGAGTTTCACACGTCTTCACCAGAGACGATTGCCAGAGGCTTCTGAGTACAAGTTAACAATGCAGACCTGGAGGGTATCTCCAGGTGCAGTAGAGTGGTAATCTTGGAACCTCCTGACTCAGAGTACTGCTACCTTCTCACTGCCATAGGAATGCAGCTAGTTGACAGCTGGCTTCAAGACATGCTTCCCTGTGAGAGCTGAGGACAGGGCAGAACCCTCCCGCATCCTGCCTGACTGTAGGAGTAGCTGCTAACATCCTTATGTTAGTGGCTGGGAGAGGTTGCGGGAAAAGCATGTGTGAGCACTGGGCCTGAACTCCCGTGTATCTGAGTTGAATACAGCGATTTCCAATGGCCTTCTTCAATCACAGTGTAGCTAGGTTCCAACTCCCATGTCCGAGTGGGTAGCAGACATCTGCCTCCCATGAATACACACTTCTGAGAGTTGAGCTTATGGCCTGTACCTCCACATCCAGCCTGCTGGTACCCTTGGCTTCTAAAAGGCCTAGGCTCGCTGTTTGACGGAAGTGCTGGGAGAGGTAATTGGAATCACCCGGCACACAAGACTAGTGCCTCCAAGCTCAGTTCAGCGATTTCCTAGTAATTCCTGTGGTAGACTGGTGCTACATACTAAGTTCCATACGTGAGAGGGTAGCTGAACGCCTTGTCCAAAACCATCTTACTTCTGAGAGTTGAGCTCAGCCTCAGTCCCTCACAGTTCCACACTGCCTGCAGAGTGAGTTTCGCAGGTCTTCAGCAGAGACGTTTGCCAGAGGCTTCTGAGACGCAGGGTAACAATGCAGACCTGGAGGGTATCCCCAGGTGCAGTAGACTGGTAATCTTGGAACCTCCTGACTCAGAATACTGCTACCTTCTCACTGCCATAGGAATGCAGCTAGTTGACAGCTGGCTTCAAGACATGCTTCCCTGTGAGAGCTGAGGACAGGGCAGAACCCTCCCGCATGCTGCCTGACTGTAGGAGTAGCTGCTAACATCCTAATGTTAGTGGCTGGGAGAGGTTGCGGGAAAAGCATGTGTGAGCACTGGGCCTGAACTCCCGTGTATCTGAGTTGAATACAGCGATTTCCAACGGCTTTCCTCAACCAGAGTGTAGCTAGGTTCCAAATCCCATGTACGAGCGTGTAGCAGACATCTGCCTCCCATTCATACACACTTCTGAGAGTTGAGCTTAAGGCCTGTACCTCCACATCCAGCCTGCTGGTACCCTTGGCTTCTAAAAGGCCTAGGCTCGCTGTTTGACGGAAGTGCTGGGAGAGGTAATTGGAATCTCCCGGCACACAAGACGAGTGCCTCCAAGCTCAATTCACGATTTCCCAGTAATTCTTGTGGTAGACAAGTGCTACATACTAAGTTCCATATGTGAGAAGGTATCTGAACGCCTTGGCCAAAAGCATCTTACTTCTGAGAGTTGAGCCCACCCTCAGTCCCTCACACTTCCACACTGCCTGCAGAGTGAGTTTCACACGTCTTCACCAGAGACGATTGCCAGAGACTTCTGAGTACAAGTTAACAATGCAGACCTGGAGGGTATCTCCAGGTACAGTAGAGTGGTAATCTTGGAACCTCCTGACTCAGAGTACTGCTACCTTCTCACTGCCATAGGAATGCAGCTAGTTGACAGCTGGCTTCAAGACATGCTTCCCTGTGAGAGCTGAGGACAGGGCAGAACCCTCCCGCATCCTGCCTGACTGTAGGAGTAGCTTCTAACATCCTTATGTTAGTGGCTGGGAGAGGTTGCGGGAAAAGCATGTGTGAGCACTGGGCCTGAACTCCCGTGTATCTGAGTTGAATACAGCGATTTCCAATGGCCTTCTTCAATCACAGTGTAGCTAGGTTCCAACTCCCATGTCCGAGTGGGTAGCAGACATCTGCCTCCCATGCATACACACTTCTGAGAGTTGAGCTTAAGGCCTTACCTCCACATCCAGCCTGCTGGTAGCCTTGGCTTCTAAAAGGCCTAGGCTCGCTGTTTGACGGAAGTGCTGGGAGAGGTAATTGGAATCTCCCGGCACACAAGACGAGTGCCTCCAAGCTCAATTCACGATTTCCCAGTAATTCTTGTGGTAGACAGGTGCTACATACTAAGTTCCATATGTGAGAAGGTAGCTGAACGCCTTGTCCAAAAGCATCTTACTTCTGAGAGTTGAGCACACCCTCAGTCCCTCACACTTCCACACTGCCTGCAGAGTGAGTTTCACACGTCTTCACCAGAGACGATTGCCAGAGGCTTCTGAGTACAAGTTAACAATGCAGACCTGGAGGGTATCTCCAGGTGCAGTAGAGTGGTAATCTTGGAACCTCCTGACTCAGAGTACTGCTACCTTCTCACTGCCATAGGAATGCAGCTAGTTGACAGCTGGCTTCAAGACATGCTTCCCTGTGAGAGCTGAGGACAGGGCAGAACCCTCCCGCATCCTGCCTGACTGTAGGAGTAGCTGCTAACATCCTTATGTTAGTGGCTGGGAGAGGTTGCGGGAAAAGCATGTGTGAGCACTGGGCCTGAACTCCCGTGTATCTGAGTTGAATACAGCGATTTCCAATGGCCTTCTTCAATCACAGTGTAGCTAGGTTCCAACTCCCATGTCCGAGTGGGTAGCAGACATCTGCCTCCCATGAATACACACTTCTGAGAGTTGAGCTTATGGCCTGTACCTCCACATCCAGCCTGCTGGTACCCTTGGCTTCTAAAAGGCCTAGGCTCGCTGTTTGACGGAAGTGCTGGGAGAGGTAATTGGAATCACCCGGCACACAAGACTAGTGCCTCCAAGCTCAGTTCAGCGATTTCCTAGTAATTCCTGTGGTAGACTGGTGCTACATACTAAGTTCCATACGTGAGAGGGTAGCTGAACGCCTTGTCCAAAACCATCTTACTTCTGAGAGTTGAGCTCAGCCTCAGTCCCTCACAGTTCCACACTGCCTGCAGAGTGAGTTTCGCAGGTCTTCAGCAGAGACGTTTGCCAGAGGCTTCTGAGACGCAGGGTAACAATGCAGACCTGGAGGGTATCCCCAGGTGCAGTCGACTGGTAATCTTGGAACCTCCTGACTCAGAATACTGCTACCTTCTCACTGCCATAGGAATGCAGCTAGTTGACAGCTGGCTTCAAGACATGCTTCCCTGTGAGAGCTGAGGACAGGGCAGAACCCTCCCGCATGCTGCCTGACTGTAGGAGTAGCTGCTAACATCCTAATGTTAGTGGCTGGGAGAGGTTGCGGGAAAAGCATGTGTGAGCACTGGGCCTGAACTCCCGTGTATCTGAGTTGAATACAGCGATTTCCAACGGCTTTCCTCAACCAGAGTGTAGCTAGGTTCCAAATCCCATGTACGAGCGTGTAGCAGACATCTGCCTCCCATGCATACACACTTCTGAGAGTTGAGCTTAAGGCCTGTACCTCCACATCCAGCCTGCTGGTACCCTTGGCTTCTAAAAGGCCTAGGCTCGCTGTTTGACGGAAGTGCTGGGAGAGGTAATTGGAATCTCCCGGCACACAAGACGAGTGCCTCCAAGCTCAATTCACGATTTCCCAGTAATTCTTGTGGTAGACAGGTGCTACATACTAAGTTCCATATGTGAGAAGGTAGCTGAACGCCTTGTCCAAAAGCATCTTACTTCTGAGAGTTGAGCCCACCCTCAGTCCCTCACACTTCCACACTGCCTGCAGAGTGAGTTTCACACGTCTTCACCAGAGACGATTGCCAGAGGCTTCTGAGTACAAGTTAACAATGCAGACCTGGAGGGTATCTCCAGGTACAGTAGAGTGGTAATCCTGGAACCTCCTGACTCAGAGTACTGCTACCTTCTCTCTGCCTTAGGAATGCAGCTAGTTGACAGCTGGCTTCAAGACATGCTTCCCTGTGAGAGCTGAGGACAGGGCAGAACCCTCCCGCATCCTGCCTGACTGTAGGAGTAGCTGCTAACATCCTTATGTTAGTGGCTGGGAGAGGTTGCGGGAAAAGCATGTGTGAGCACTGGGCCTGAACTCCCGTGTATCTGAGTTGAATACAGCGATTTCCAATGGCCTTCTTCAATCACAGTGTAGCTAGGTTCCAACTCCCATGTCCGAGTGGGTAGCAGACATCTGCCTCCCATGCATACACACTTCTGAGAGTTGAGCTTAAGGCCTTACCTCCACATCCAGCCTGCTGGTAGCCTTGGCTTCTAAAAGGCCTAGGCTCGCTGTTTGATGGAAGTGCTGGGAGAGGTAATTGGAATCTCCCGGCACACAAGACGAGTGCCTCCAAGCTCAATTCACGATTTCCCAGTCATTCTTGTGGTAGACAGGTGCTACATACTAAGTTCCATATGTGAGAAGGTAGCTGAACGCCTTGTCCAAAAGCATCTTACTTCTGAGAGTTGATCACACCCTCAGTCCCTCACACTTCCACACTGCCTGCAGAGTGAGTTTCACATGTCTTCACCCGAGACGATTGCCAGAGGCTTCTGAGTACAAGTTAACAATGCAGACCTGGAGGGTATCTCCATGTGCAGTAGAGTGGTAATCTTGGAACCTCCTGACTCAGACTACTGCTACCTTCTCACTGCCATAGGAATGCAGCTAGTTGACAGCTGGCTTCAAGACATGCTTCCCTGTGAGAGCTGAGGACAGGGCAGAACCCTCCCGCATCCTGCCTGACTGTAGGAATAGCTGCTAACATCCTTATGTTAGTGGCTGGGAGAGGTTGCGGGAAAAGCATGTGTGAGCACTGGGCCTGAACTCCCGTGTATCTGAGTTGAATACAGCGATTTCCAATGGCCTTCTTCAATCACAGTGTAGCTATGTTCCAACTCCCATGTCCGAGTGGGTAGCAGATATCTGCCTCCCATGCATACACACTTCTGAGAGTTGAGCTTAAGGCCTGTACCTCCACATCCAGCCTGCTGGTACCCTTGGCTTCTAAAAGGCCTAGGCTCGCTGTTTTACGGAAGTGCTGGGAGAGGTAATTGGAATCTCCCGGCACACAAGACGAGTGCCTCCAAGCTCAATTCACGATTTCCCAGTAATTCTTGTGGTAGACAGGTGCTACATACAAAGTTCCATATGTGAGAAAGTAGCTGAATGCCTTGTCCAAAAGCATCTTACTTCTGAGAGTTGAGCCCACCCTCAGTCCCTCACACTTCCACTCTGCCTGCAGAGTGAGTTTCATACGTCTTCACCAGAGACGATTGCCAGAGCCTTCTGAGTACAAGTTAACAATGCAGACCTGGAGGGTATCTCCAGGTACAGTAGAGTGGTAATCTTGGAACCTCCTGACTCAGAGTACTGCTACCTTCTCACTGCCATAGGAATGCAGCTAGTTGACAGCTGGCTTCAAGACATGCTTCCCTGTGAGAGCTGAGGACAGGGCAGAACCCTCCCGCATCCTGCCTGACTGTAGGAGTAGCTGCTAACATCCTTATGTTAGTGGCTGGGAGAGGTTGCGGGAAAAGCATGTGTGAGCACTGGGCCTGAACTCCCGTGTATCTGAGTTGAATACAGCGATTTCCAATGGCCTTCTTCAATCACAGTGTAGCTAGGTTCCAACTCCCATGTCCGAGTGGGTAGCAGACATCTGCCTCCCTTGCATACACACTTCTGAGAGTTGAGCTTATGGCCTGTACCTCCACATCCAGCCTGCTGGTACCCTTGGCTTCTAAAAGGCCTAGGCTCGCTGTTTGACGGAAGTGCTGGGAGAGGTAATTGGAATCTCCCGGCACACAAGACTAGTGCCTCCAAGCTCAGTTCAGCGATTTCCTAGTAATTCCTGTGGTAGACTGGTGCTACATACTAAGTTCCATACGTGAGAGGGTAGCTGAACGCCTTGTCCAAAACCATCTTACTTCTGAGAGTTGAGCTCAGCCTCAGTCCCTCACAGTTCCACACTGCCTGCAGAGTGAGTTTCGCAGGTCTTCAGCAGAGACGTTTGCCAGAGGCTTCTGAGACGCAGGGTAACAATGCAGACCTGGAGGGTATCCCCAGGTGCAGTCGAGTGGTAATCTTGGAACCTCCTGACTCAGAATACTGCTACCTTCTCACTGCCATAGGAATGCAGCTAGTTGACAGCTGGCTTCAAGACATGCTTCCCTGTGAGAGCTGAAGACAGGGCAGAACCCACCCGCATGCTGCCTGACTGTAGGAGTAGCTGATAACATCCTAATGTTAGTGGCTGGGAGAGGTTGCGGGAAAAGCATGTGTGAGCACTGGGCCTGAACTCCCGTGTATCTGAGTTGAATACAGCGATTTCCAACGACTTTCCTCCACCAGAGTGTAGCTAGGTTCCAAATCCCATGTACGAGCGGGTAGCAGACATCTACCTCCCATGCATACACACTTCTGAGAGTTGAGCTCATGGCCTGTACCTCCACATCCAGCCTGCTGGTACCCTTGGCTTCTAAAAGGCCTAGGCTCGCTGTTTGACGGAAGTGCTGGGAGAGGTAATTGGAATCTCCCGGCACACAAGACGAGTGCCTCCAAGCTCAATTCACGATTTCCCAGTAATTCTTGTGGTAGACAGGTGCTACATACTAAGTTCCATATGTGAGATGGTAGCTGAACGCCTTGTCTAAAAGCATCTTACTTCTGAGAGTTGAGCACACCCTCAGTCCCTCACACTTCCACACTGCCTGCAGAGTGAGTTTCACACGTCTTCACCAGAGACGATTGCCAGAGGCTTCTGAGTACAAGTTAACAATGCAGACCTGGAGGGTATCTCCAGGTGCAGTAGAGTGGTAATCTTGGAACCTCCTGACTCAGAGTACTGCTACCTTCTCACTGCCATAGGAATGCAGCTAGTTGACAGCTGGCTTCAAGACATGCTTCCCTGTGAGAGCTGAGGACAGGGCAGAACCCTCCCGCATCCTGCCTGACTGTAGGAGTAGCTGCTAACATTCTTATGTTAGTGGCTGGGAGAGGTTGCGGGAAAAGCATGTGTGAGCACTGGGCCTGAACTCCCGTGTATCTGAGTTGAATACAGCGATTTCCAATGGCCTTTTCAATCATAGTGTAGCTAGGTTCCAACTCCCATGTCCGAGTGGGTAGCAGACATCTGCCTCCCATGCATACACACTTCTGAGAGTTGAGCTTATGGCCTGTACCTCCACATCCAGCCTGCTGGTACCCTTGGCTTCTAAAAGGCCTAGGCTCGCTGTTTGACGGAAGTGCTGGGAGAGGTAATTGGAATCACCCGGCACACAAGACTAGTGCCTCCAAGCTCAGTTCAGCGATTTCCTAGTAATTCCTGTGGTAGACTGGTGCTACATACTAAGTTCCATACGTGAGAGGGTAGCTGAACGCCTTGTCCAAAACCATCTTACTTCTGAGAGCTGAGCTCAGCCTCAGTCCCTCACAGTTCCACACTGCCTGCAGAGTGAGTTTCGCAGGTCTTCAGCAGAGACGTTTGCCAGAGGCTTCTGAGACGCAGGGTAACAATGCAGACCTGGAGGGTATCCCCAGGTGCAGTCGACTGGTAATCTTGGAACCTCCTGACTCAGAATACTGCTACCTTCTCACTGCCATAGGAATGCAGCTAGTTGACAGCTGGCTTCAAGACATGCTTCCCTGTGAGAGCTGAGGACAGGGCAGAACCCTCCCGCATCCTGCCTGACTGTAGGAGTAGCTGCTAACATCCTAATATTAGTGGCTAGGAGAGTTTGCGGGAAAAGCATGTGTGAGCACTGGGCCTGAACTCCCGTGTATCTGAGTTGAATACAGCGATTTCCAACGGCTTTCCTCAACCAGAGTGTAGCTAGGTTCCAAATCCCATGTACGAGCGGGTAGCAGACATCTGCCTCCCATGCATACACACTTCTGAGTGTTGAGCTTATGGCTTGTACCTCCACATCCAGCCTGCTGGTACCCTTGGCTTCTAAAAGGCCTAGGCTCGCTGTTTGACGGAAGTGCTGGGAGAGGTAATTGGAATCACCCGGCACACAAGACTAGTGCCTCCAAGCTCAGTTCAGCGATTCCCTAGTAATTCCTGGGGTAGACTGGTGCTACATACTAAGTTCCATACGTGAGAGGGTAGCTGAACGCCTTGTCCAAAACCATCTTACTTCTGAGAGTTGAGCTCAGCCTCATTCCCTCACAGTTCCACACTGCCTGCAGAGTGAGTTTCGCAGGACTTCAGCAGAGACGTTTGCCAGAGGCTTCTGAGACGCAGGGTAACAATGCAGACCTGGAGAGTATCCCCAGGTGCAGTCGACTGGTAATCTTGGAACCTCCTGACTCAGAATACTGCTACCTTCTCACTGCCATAGGAATGCAGCTAGTTGACAGCTGGCTTCAAGACAGGCTTCCCTGTGAGAGCTGAGGACAGGGCAGAACCCTCCCGCATGCTGCCTGACTGTAGGAGTAGCTGCTAACATCCTAATGTTAGTGGCTGGGAGAGGTTGCGGGAAAAGCATGTGTGAGCACTGGGCCTGAACTCCCGTGTATCTGAGTTGAATACAGCCATTTCCAACGACTTTCCTCAACCAGAGTGTAGCTAGGTTCCAAATCCCATGTAGGAGCGGGTAGCAGACATCTGCCTCCCATGCATACACACTTCTGAGAGTTGAGCTTAAGGCCTGTACCTCCACATCCGGCCTGCTGGTACCCTTGGCTTCCAAAAGGCCTAGGCTCGCTGTTTGACGGAAGTGCTGGGAGAGGTAATTGAAATCTCCCGGCACACAAGACGAGTGCCTCAAAGCTCAATTCACGATTTCCCAGTAATTCTTGTGGTAGACAGGTGCTACATACTAAGTTCCATATGTGAGAAGGTAGCTGAACGCCTTGTCCAAAAGCATCTTACTTCTGAGAGTTGAGCACACCCTCAGTCCCTCACACTTCCACACTGCCTGCAGAGTGAGTTTCACACGTCTTCACCAGAGACGATTGCCAGAGGCTTCTGAGTACAAGTTAACAATGCAGACCTGGAGGGTATCTCCAGGTGCAGTAGAGTGGTAATCTTGGAACCTCCTGACTCAGAATACTGCTACCTTCTCACTGCCATAGGAATGCAGCTAGTTGGCAGCTAGCTGGCTTCAAGACATGCTTCCCTGTGAGAGCTGAGGACAGGGCAGAACCCTCCCGCATCCTGCCTGACTGTAGGAGTAGCTGCTAACATCCTTATGTTAGTGGCTGGGAGAGGTTGCGGGAAAAGCATGTGTGAGCACTGGGCCTGAACTCCCGTGTATCTGAGTTGAATACAGCGATTTCCAATGGCCTTCTTCAATCACAGTGTAGCTAGGTTCCAACTCCCATGTCCGAGTGGGTAGCAGATATCTGCCTCCCATGCATACACACTTCTGAGAGTTGAGCTTATGGCCTGTACCTCCACATCCAGCCTGCTGGTACCCTTGGCTTCTAAAAGGCCTAGGCTCGCTGTTTGACGGAAGTGCTGGGAGAGGTAATTGGAATCACACGGCACACAAGACTAGTGCCTCCAAGCTCAGTTCAGCGATTTCCTAGTAATTCCTGTGGTAGACTGGTGCTACATACTAATTTCCATACGTGAGAGGGTAGCTGAACGCCTTGTCCAAAACCATCTTACTTCTGAGAGTTGAGCTCAGCCTCAGTCCCTCACAGTTCCACACTGCCTGCAGAGTGAGTTTCGCAGGTCTTCAGCAGAGACGTTTGCCAGAGGCTTCTGAGACGCAGGGTAACAATGCAGACCTGGAGGGTATCCCCAGGTGCAGTAGACTGGTAATCTTGGAACCTCCTGACTCAGAATACTGCTACCTTCTCACTGCCATAGGAATGCAGCTAGTTGACAGCTGGCTTCAAGACATGCTTCCCTGTGAGAGCTGAGGACAGGGCAGAACCCTCCCGCATGCTGCCTGACTGTAGGAGTAGCTGCTAACATCCTAATGTTAGTGGCTGGGAGAGGTTGGGGGAAAAGCATGTGTGAGCACTGGGCCTGAACTCCCGTGTATCTGAGTTGAATACAGCGATTTCCAACGACTTTCCTCAACCAGAGTGTAGCTAGGTTCCAAATCCCATGTACGAGCGGGTAGCAGACATCTGCCTCCCATGCATACACACTTCTGAGAGTTGAGCTTAAGGCCTGTACCTCCACATCCAGCCTGCT
Source organism: Canis lupus baileyi (assembly GCF_048164855.1). NCBI lineage: Eukaryota > Metazoa > Chordata > Mammalia > Carnivora > Canidae > Canis > Canis lupus. The sequence goes on along the minus strand of NC_132844.1, from coordinate 74,541,366 downwards.
GGTAGCCTTGGCTTCTAAAAGGCCTAGGCTCGCTGTTTGACGGAAGTGCTGGGAGAGGTAATTGGAATCTCCCGGCACACAAGACGAGTGCCTCCAAGCTCAATTCACGATTTCCCAGTAATTCTTGTGGTAGACAGGTGCTACATACTAAGTTCCAGATGTGAGAAGGTAGCTGAACGCCTTGTCCAAAAGCATCTTACTTCTGAGAGTTGAGCACACCCTCAGTCCCTCACACTTCCACACTGCCTGCAGAGTGAGTTTCACACGTCTTCACCAGAGACGATTGCCAGAAGCTTCTGAGTACAAGTTAACAATGCAGACCTGGAGGGTATCTCCAGGTGCAGTAGAGTGGTAATCTTGGAACCTCCTGACTCAGAGTACTGCTACCTTCTCACTGCCATAGAAATGCAGCTGGTTGACAGCTGGCTTCAAGACATGCTTCCCTGTGAGAGCTGAGGACAGGGCAGAACCCTCCCGCATCCTGCCTGACTGTAGGAGTAGCTGCTAACATCCTTATGTTAGTGGCTGGGAGAGGTTGCTGGAAAAGCATGTGTAGCACTGGGCCTGAACTCCCGTGTATCTGAGTTGAATACAGCGATTTCCAATGGCATTCTTCAATCACAGTGTAGCTAGGTTCCAACTCCCATGTCCGAGTGGGTAGCAGACATCTGCCTCCCATGCATACACACTTCTGAGAGTTGAGCTTATGGTCTGTACCTCCACATCCAGCCTGCTGGTACCCTTAGCTTCTAAAAGGCCTAGGCTCGCTGTTTGACGGAAGTGCTGGGAGAGGTAATTGGAATCACCCGGCACACAAGACTAGTGCCTCCAAGCTCAGTTCAGCGATTTCCTAGTAATTCCTGTGGTAGACTGGTGCTACATACTAAGTTCCATACGTGAGAGGTTAGCTGAACGCCTTGTCCAAAACCATCTTACTTCTGAGAGTTGAGCTCAGCCTCAGTCCCTCACAGTTCCACACTGCCTGCAGAGTGAGTTTCGCAGGTCTTCAGCAGAGACGTTTGCCAGAGGCTTCTGAGACGCAGGGTAACAATGCAGACCTGGAGGGTATCCCCAGGTGCAGTAGACTGGTAATCTTGGAACCTCCTGACTCAGAATACTGCTACCTTCTCACTGCCATAGGAATGCAGCTAGTTGACAGCTGGCTTCAAGACATGCTTCCCTGTGAGAGCTGAGGACAGGGCAGAACCCTCCCGCATCCTGCCTGACTGCAGGAGTAGCTGCTAACATCCTAATGTTAGTGGCTGGGAGAGGTTGCGGGAAAAGCATGTGTGAGCACTGGGCCTGAACTCCCGTGTATCTGAGTTGAATACAGCGATTTCCAACGACTTTCCTCAACCAGAGTGTAGCTAGGTTCCAAATCCCATGTACGAGCGGGTAGCAGACATCTGCCTCCCATGCATACACACTTCTGAGAGTTGAGCTTATGGCCTGTACCTCCACATCCAGCCTGCTGGTACCCTTGGCTTCTAAAAGGCCTAGGCTCGCTGTTTGACGGAAGAGCTGGGAGAGGTAATTGGAATCTCCCGGCACACAAGACGAGTGCCTCCAATCTCAATTCACGATTTCCCAGTAATTCTTGTGGTAGACAGGTGCTACATACTAAGTTCCATATGTGAGAAGGTAGCTGAACGCCTTGTCCAAAAGCATCTTACTTTTGAGAGTTGAGCCCACCCTCAGTCCCTCACACTTCCACACTGCCTGCAGAGTGAGTTTCACACGTCTTCACCAGAGACGATTGCCAGAGGCTTCTGAGTACAAGTTAACAATGCAGACCTGGAGGGTATCTCCAGGTGCAGTAGAGTGGTAATCTTGGAACCTCCTGACTCAGAGTACTGCTACCTTCTCACTGCCATAGGAATGCAGCTAGTTGACAGCTGGCTTCAAGACATGCTTCCCTGTGAGAGCTGAGGACAGGGCAGAACCTTCCCGCATCCTGCCTGACTGTAGGAGTAGCTGCTAACATCCTTATGTTAGTGGCTGGGAGAGGTTGCGGGAAAAGCATCTGTAGCACTGGGCCAGAACTCCCGTGTATCTGAGTTGAATACAGCGATTTCCAATGGCCTTCTTCAATCACAGTGTAGCTAGGTTCCAACTCCCATGTCCGAGTGGGTAGCAGACATCTGCCTCCCATGCATACACACTTCTGAGAGTTGAGCTTATGGCCTGTACCTCCACATCCAGCCTGCTGATACCCTTGGCTTCTAAAAGGCCTAGGCTCGCTGTTTGACGGAAGTGCTGGGAGAGGTAATTGGAATCACCCGGCACACAAGACTAGTGCCTCCAAGCTCAGTTCAGCGATTTCCTAGTAATTCCTGTGGTAGACTGGTGCTACATACTAAGTTCCATACGTGAGAGGGTAGCTGAACGCCTTGTCCAAAACCATCTTACTTCTGAGAGTTGAGCTCAGCCTCAGTCCCTCACAGTTCCACACTGCCTGAAGAGTGAGTTTCACAGGTCTTCAGCAGAGATGTTTGCCAGAGGCTTCTGAGACGCAGGGTAACAATGCAGACCTGGAGGGTATCCCCAGGTGCAGTAGACTGGTAATCTTGGAACCTCCTGACTCAGCATACTGCTACCCTCTCACTGCCATAGGAATGCAGCTAGTTGACAGCTGGCTTCAAGACATGCTTCCCTGTGAGAGCTGAGTACAGGGCAGAACCCTCCCGTATGCTGCCTGACTGTAGGAGTAGCTGCTAACATCCTAATGTTAGTGGCTGGGAGAGGTTGCGGGAAAAGCATGTGTGAGCACTGGGCCTGAACTCCCGTGTATCTGAGTTGAATAGAGCGATTTCCAATGGCATTCTTCAATCACAGTGTAGCTAGGTTCCAAATCCCATGTACGAGCGGGTAGCAGACATCTGCCTCCAATGCATACACACTTCTGAGAGTTGAGCTTAAGGCCTGTACCTCCACATCCGGCCTGCTGGTACCCTTGGCTTCTAAAAGGCCTAGGCTCGCTGTTTGACGGAAGTGCTGGGAGAGGTAATTGGAATCTCCCGGCACACAAGACGAGTGCCTCCAAGCTCAATTCACGATTTCCCAGTAATTCTTGTGGTAGACAGGTGCTACATACTAAGTACCATATGTGAGAAGGTAGCTGAACGCCTTGTTCAAAAGCATCTTAGTTCTGAGAGTTGAGCACCCCCTCAGTCCCTCACAGTTCCACACTGCCTGCAGAGTGAGTTTCACACGTCTTCACCAGAGACGATTGCCAGAGGCTTCTGAGTACAAGTTAACAATGCAGACCTGGAGGGTATCTCCAGGTGCAGTAGAGTGGTAATCTTGGAACCTCCTGACTCAGAGTACTGCTACCTTCTCACTGCCATAGGAATGCAGCTGGTTGACAGCTGGCTTCAAGACATGCTTCCCTGTGAGAGCTGAGGACAGGGCAGAACCCTCCCGCATCCTGCCTGACTGTAGGAGTAGCTGCTAACATCCTTATGTTAGTGGCTGGGAGAGGTTGCTGGAAAAGCATGTGTAGCACTGGGCCTGAACTCCCGTGTATCTGAGTTGAATACAGCGATTTCCAATGGCATTCTTCAATCACAGTGTAGCTAGGTTCCAACTCCCATGTCCGAGTGGGTAGCAGACATCTGCCTCCCATGCATACACACTTCTGAGAGTTGAGCTTATGGCCTGTACCTCCACATCCAGCCTGCTGGTACCCTTAGCTTCTAAAAGGCCTAGGCTCGCTGTTTGACGGAAGTGCTGGGAGAGGTAATTGGAATCACCCGGCACACAAGACTAGTGCCTCCAAGCTCAGTTCAGCGATTTCCTAGTAATTCCTGTGGTAGACTGGTGCTACATACTAATTTCCATACGTGAGAGGTTAGCTGAACGCCTTGTCCAAAACCATCTTACTTCTGAGAGTTGAGCTCAGCCTCAGTCCCTCACAGTTCCACACTGCCTGCAGAGTGAGTTTCACAGGTCTTCAGCAGAGATGTTTGCCAGAGGCTTCTGAGACGCAGGGTAACAATGCAGACCTGGAGGGTATCCCCAGGTGCAGTAGACTGGTAATCTTGGAACCTCCTGACTCAGCATACTGCTACCCTCTCACTGCCATAGGAATGCAGCTAGTTGACAGCTGGCTTCAAGACATGCTTCCCTGTGAGAGCTGAGTACAGGGCAGAACCCTCCCGCATGCTGCCTGACTGTAGGAGTAGCTGCTAACATCCTAATGTTAGTGGCTGGGAGAGGTTGCGGGAAAAGCATGTGTGAGCACTGGTCCTGAACTCCCGTGTATCTGAGTTGAATAGAGCGATTTCCAAAGACTTTCCTCAACCAGAGTGTAGCTAGGTTCCAAATCCCATGTACGAGCGGGTAGCAGACATCTGCCTCCCATGCATACACACTTCTGAGAGTTGAGCTTAAGGCCTGTACCTCCACATCCAGCCTGCTGGTACCCTTGGCTTCTAAAAGGCCTAGGCTCGCTGTTTGACGGAAGTGCTGGGAGAGGTAATTGGAATCTCCCGGCACACAAGACGAGTGCCTCCAAGCTCAATTCACGATTTCCCAGTAATTCTTGTGGTAGACAGGTGCTACATACTAAGTACCATATGTGAGAAGGTAGCTGAACGCCTTGTCCAAAAGCATCTTAGTTCTGAGAGTTGAGCACCCCCTCAGTCCCTCACAGTTCCACACTGCCTGCAGAGTGAGTTTCACACGTCTTCACCAGAGACGATTGCCAGAGGCTTCTGAGTACAAGTTAACAATGCAGACCTGGAGGGTATCTCCAGGTGCAGTAGAGTGGTAATCTTGGAACCTCCTGACTCAGAGTACTGCTACCTTCTCACTGCCATAGGAATGCAGCTGGTTGACAGCTGGCTTCAAGACATGCTTCCCTGTGAGAGCTGAGGACAGGGCAGAACCCTCCCGCATCCTGCCTGACTGTAGGAGTAGCTGCTAACATCCTTATGTTAGTGGCTGGGAGAGGTTGCTGGAAAAGCATGTGTAGCACTGGGCCTGAACTCCCGTGTATCTGAGTTGAATACAGCGATTTCCAATGGCATTCTTCAATCACAGTGCAGCTAGGTTCCAACTCCCATGTCCGAGTGGGTAGCAGACATCTGCCTCCCATGCATACACACTTCTGAGAGTTGAGCTTATGGCCTGTACCTCCACATCCAGCCTGCTGGTACCCTTAGCTTCTAAAAGGCCTAGGCTCGCTGTTTGACGGAAGTGCTGGGAGAGGTAATTGGAATCACCCGGCACACAAGACTAGTGCCTCCAAGCTCAGTTCAGCGATTTCCTAGTAATTCCTGTGGTAGACTGGTGCTACATACTAAGTTCCATACGTGAGAGGTTAGCTGAACGCCTTGTCCAAAACCATCTTACTTCTGAGAGTTGAGCTCAGCCTCAGTCCCTCACAGTTCCACACTGCCTGCAGAGTGAGTTTCACAGGTCTTCAGCAGAGATGTTTGCCAGAGGCTTCTGAGACGCAGGGTAACAATGCAGACCTGGAGGGTATCCCCAGGTGCAGTAGACTGGTAATCTTGGAACCTCCTGACTCAGCATACTGCTACCCTCTCACTGCCATAGGAATGCAGCTAGTTGACAGCTGGCTTCAAGACATGCTTCCCTGTGAGAGCTGAGTACAGGGCAGAACCCTCCCGCATGCTGCCTGACTGTAGGAGTAGCTGCTAACATCCTAATGTTAGTGGCTGGGAGAGGTTGCGGGAAAAGCATGTGTGAGCACTGGTCCTGAACTCCCGTGTATCTGAGTTGAATAGAGCGATTTCCAAAGACTTTCCTCAACCAGAGTGTAGCTAGGTTCCAAATCCCATGTACGAGCGGGTAGCAGACATCTGCCTCCAATGCATACACACTTCTGAGAGTTGAGCTTAAGGCCTGTACCTCCACATCCAGCCTGCTGGTACCCTTGGCTTCTAAAAGGCCTAGGCTCGCTGTTTGACGGAAGTGCTGGGAGAGGTAATTGGAATCTCCCGGCACACAAGACGAGTGCCTCCAAGCTCAATTCACGATTTCCCAGTAATTCTTGTGGTAGACAGGTGCTACATACTAAGTACCATATGTGAGAAGGTAGCTGAACGCCTTGTCCAAAAGCATCTTAGTTCTGAGAGTTGAGCACCCCCTCAGTCCCTCACAGTTCCACACTGCCTGCAGAGTGAGTTTCACACGTCTTCACCAGAGACGATTGCCAGAGGCTTCTGAGTACAAGTTAACAATGCAGACCTGGAGGGTATCTCCAGGTGCAGTAGAGTGGTAATCTTGGAACCTCCTGACTCAGAGTACTGCTACCTTCTCACTGCCATAGGAATGCAGCTGGTTGACAGCTGGCTTCAAGACATGCTTCCCTGTGAGAGCTGAGGACAGGGCAGAACCCTCCCGCATCCTGCCTGACTGTAGGAGTAGCTGCTAACATCCTTATGTTAGTGGCTGGGAGAGGTTGCTGGAAAAGCATGTGTAGCACTGGGCCTGAACTCCCGTGTATCTGAGTTGAATACAGCGATTTCCAATGGCATTCTTCAATCACAGTGCAGCTAGGTTCCAACTCCCATGTCCGAGTGGGTAGCAGACATCTGCCTCCCATGCATACACACTTCTGAGAGTTGAGCTTATGGCCTGTACCTCCACATCCAGCCTGCTGGTACCCTTAGCTTCTAAAAGGCCTAGGCTCGCTGTTTGACGGAAGTGCTGGGAGAGGTAATTGGAATCACCCGGCACACAAGACTAGTGCCTCCAAGCTCAGTTCAGCGATTTCCTAGTAATTCCTGTGGTAGACTGGTGCTACATACTAAGTTCCATACGTGAGAGGGTAGCTGAACGCCTTGTCCAAAACCATCTTACTTCTGAGAGTTGAGCTCAGCCTCAGTCCCTCACAGTTCCACACTGCCTGCAGAGTGAGTTTCGCAGGTCTTCAGCAGAGACGTTTGCCAGAGGCTTCTGAGACGCAGGGTAACAATGCAGACCTGGAGGGTATCCCCAGGTGCAGTAGACTGGTAATCTTGGAACCTCCTGACTCAGAGTACTGCTACCTTCTCACTGCCATAGGAATGCAGCTAGTTGACAGCTGGCTTCAAGACATGCTTCCCTGTGAGAGCTGAGGACAGGGCAGAACCCTCCCGCATCCTGCCTGACTGTAGGAGTAGCTGCTAACATCCTAATGTTAGTGGCTGGGAGAGGTTGCGGGAAAAGCATGTGTGAGCACTGGGCCTGAACTCCCGTGTATCTGAGTTGAATACAGCGATTTCCAACGACTTTCCTCAACCAGAGTGTAGCTAGGATCCAAATCCCATGTACGAGCGGGTAGCAGACATCTGCCTCCCATGCATACACACTTCTGAGAGTTGAGCTTATGGCCTGTACCTCCACATCCAGCCTGCTGGTACCCTTGGCTTCTAAAAGGTCTAGGCTCGCTGTTTGACGGAAGAGCTGGGAGAGGTAATTGGAATCTCCCGGCACACAAGACGAGTGCCTCCAAGCTCAATTCACGATTTCCCAGTAATTCTTGTGGTAGACAGGTGCTACATACTAAGTTCCATATGTGAGAAGGTAGCTGAACGCCTTGTCCAAAAGCATCTTACTTCTGAGAGTTGAGCACACCTCAGTCCCTCACACTTCCACACTGCCTGCAGAGTGAGTTTCACACGTCTTCACCAGAGACAATTGCCAGAGGCTTCTGAGTACAAGTTAACAATGCAGACCTGGAGGGTATCTCCAGGTGCAGTAGAGTGGTAATCTTGGAACCTCCTGACTCAGAGTACTGCTACCTTCTCACTGCCATAGGAATGCAGCTAGTTGACAGCTGGCTTCAAGACATGCTTCCCTGTGAGAGCTGAGGACAGGGCAGAACCCTCCCGCATCCTGCCTGACTGTAGGAGTAGCTGCTAACATCCTTATGTTAGTGGCTGGGAGAGGTTGCGGGAAAAGCATGTGTGAGCACTGGGCCTGAAATCCCGTGTATCTGAGTTGAATACAGCGATTTCCAATGGCCTTCTTCAATCACAGAGTAGCTAGGTTCCAACTCCCATGTCCGAGCGGGTAGCAGACATCTGCATCCCATGCATACACACTTCTGAGAGTTGAGCTTATGGCCTGTCCTCCACATCCAGCCTGCTGGTACCCTTGGCTTCTAAAAGGCCTAGGCTCGCTGTTTGACGGAAGTGCTGGGAGAGGTAATTGGAATCACCCGGCACACAAGACTAGTGCCTCCAAGCTCAGTTCAGCGATTTCCTAGTAATTCCTGTGGTAGACTGGTGCTACATACTAAGTTCCATACGTGAGAGGGTAGCTGAACGCCTTGTCCAAAACAATCTTACTTCTGAGAGTTGAGCTCAGCCTCAGTCCCTCACAGTTCCACACTGCCTGCAGAGTGAGTTTCGCAGGTCTTCAGCAGAGACGTTTGCCAGAGGCTTCTGAGACGCAGGGTAACAATGCAGACCTGGAGGGTATCCCCAGGTGCAGTAGACTGGTAATCTTGGAACCTCCTGACTCAGAATACTGCTACCTTCTCACTGCCATAGGAATGCAGCTAGTTGACAGCTGGCTTCAAGACATGCTTCCCTGTGAGAGCTGAGGACAGGGCAGAACCCTCCCGCATGCTGCCTGACTGTAGGAGTAGCTGCTAACATCCTAATGTTAGTGGCTGGGAGAGGTTGCGGGAAAAGCATGTGTGAGCACTGGGCCTGAACTCCCGTGTATCTGAGTTGAATACAGCGATTTCCAACGACTTTCCTCAACCAGAGTGTAGCTAGGTTCCAAATCCCATGTACGAGCGGGTAGCAGACATCTGCCTCCCATGCATACACACTTCTGAGAGTTGAGCTTAAGGCCTGTACCTCCACATCCAGCCTGCTGGTACCCTTGGCTTCTAAAAGGCCTAGGCTCGCTGCTTGACGGAAGTGCTGGGAGAGGTAATTGGAATCTCCCGGCACAAAAGACGAGTGCCTCCAAGCTCAATTCACGGTTTCCCAGTAATTCTTGTGGTAGACAGGTGCTACATACTAAGTTCCATATGTGAGAAGGTAGCTGAACGCCTTGTCCAAAAGCATCTTACTTCTGAGAGTTGAGCACACCCTCAGTCCCTCACACTTCCACACTGCCTGCAGAGTGAGTTTCACACGTCTTCACCAGAGACGATTGCCAGAGGCTTCTGAGTACAAGTTAACAATGCAGACCTGGAGGGTATCTCCAGGTGCACTAGAGTGGTAATCTTGGAACCTCCTGACTCAGAGTACTGCTACCTTCTCACTGCCATAGGAATGCAGCTAGTTGACAGCTGTCTTCAAGACATGCTTCCCTGTGAGAGCTGAGGACAGGGCAGAACTCTCCCGCATCCTGCCTGAGTGTAGGAGTAGCTGCTAACATCCTTATGTTAGTGGCTGGGAGAGGTTGCGGGAAAAGCATGTGTGAGCACTGGGCCTGAACTCCCGTGTATCTGAGTTGAATACAGCGATTTCCAATGGCCTTCTTCAATCACAGTGTAGCTAGGTTCCAACTCCCATGTCCGAGTGGGTAGCAGACATCTGCCTCCCATGCATACACACTTCTGAGAGTTGAGCTTATGGCCTGTACCTCCACATCCAGCCTGCTGGTACCCTTGGCTTCTAAAAGGCCTAGGCTCGCTGTTTGACGGAAGTGCTGGGAGAGGTAATTGGAATCACCCGGCACACAAGACTAGTGCCTCCAAGCTCAGTTCAGCGATTTCCTAGTAATTCCTGTGGTAGACTGGTGCTACATACTAAGTTCCATACGTGAGAGGGTAGCTGAACGCCTTGTCCAAAACCATCTTACTTCTGAGAGTTGAGCCCACCCTCAGTCCCTCACAGTTCCACACTGCCTGCAGAGTGAGTTTCACACGTCTTCACCAGAGACGATTGCCAGAGGCTTCTGAGTACAAGTTAACAATGCAGACCTGGAGGGTATCTCCAGGTGCAGTAGAGTGGTAATCTTGGAACCTCCTGACTCAGAGTACTGCTACCTTCTCACTGCCATAGGAATGCAGCTAGTTGACAGCTGGCTTCAAGACATGCTTCCCTGTGAGAGCTGAGGACAGGGCAGAACCCTCCCGCATCCTGCCTGACTGTAGGAGTAGCTGCTAACATCCTTATGTTAGTGGCTGGGAGAGGTTGCGGGAAAAGCATGTGTGAGCACTGGGCCTGAACTCCCGTGTATCTGAGTTGAATACAGCGATTTCCAATGGCCTTCTTCAATCACAGTGTAGCTAGGTTCCAACTCCCATGTCCGAGTGGGTAGCAGACATCTGCCTCCCATGAATACACACTTCTGAGAGTTGAGCTTATGGCCTGTACCTCCACATCCAGCCTGCTGGTACCCTTGGCTTCTAAAAGGCCTAGGCTCGCTGTTTGACGGAAGTGCTGGGAGAGGTAATTGGAATCACCCGGCACACAAGACTAGTGCCTCCAAGCTCAGTTCAGCGATTTCCTAGTAATTCCTGTGGTAGACTGGTGCTACATACTAAGTTCCATACGTGAGAGGGTAGCTGAACGCCTTGTCCAAAACCATCTTACTTCTGAGAGTTGAGCTCAGCCTCAGTCCCTCACAGTTCCACACTGCCTGCAGAGTGAGTTTCGCAGGTCTTCAGCAGAGACGTTTGCCAGAGGCTTCTGAGACGCAGGGTAACAATGCAGACCTGGAGGGTATCCCCAGGTGCAGTAGACTGGTAATCTTGGAACCTCCTGACTCAGAATACTGCTACCTTCTCACTGCCATAGGAATGCAGCTAGTTGACAGCTGGCTTCAAGACATGCTTCCCTGTGAGAGCTGAGGACAGGGCAGAACCCTCCCGCATGCTGCCTGACTGTAGGAGTAGCTGCTAACATCCTAATGTTAGTGGCTGGGAGAGGTTGCGGGAAAAGCATGTGTGAGCACTGGGCCTGAACTCCCGTGTATCTGAGTTGAATACAGCGATTTCCAACGGCTTTCCTCAACCAGAGTGTAGCTAGGTTCCAAATCCCATGTACGAGCGTGTAGCAGACATCTGCCTCCCATGCATACACACTTCTGAGAGTTGAGCTTAAGGCCTGTACCTCCACATCCAGCCTGCTGGTACCCTTGGCTTCTAAAAGGCCTAGGCTCGCTGTTTGACGGAAGTGCTGGGAGAGGTAATTGGAATCTCCCGGCACACAAGACGAGTGCCTCCAAGCTCAATTCACGATTTCCCAGTAATTCTTGTGGTAGACAGGTGCTACATACTAAGTTCCATATGTGAGAAGGTATCTGAACGCCTTGTCCAAAAGCATCTTACTTCTGAGAGTTGAGCCCACCCTCAGTCCCTCACACTTCCACACTGCCTGCAGAGTGAGTTTCACACGTCTTCACCAGAGACGATTGCCAGAGACTTCTGAGTACAAGTTAACAATGCAGACCTGGAGGGTATCTCCAGGTACAGTAGAGTGGTAATCTTGGAACCTCCTGACTCAGAGTACTGCTACCTTCTCACTGCCATAGGAATGCAGCTAGTTGACAGCTGGCTTCAAGACATGCTTCCCTGTGAGAGCTGAGGACAGGGCAGAACCCTCCCGCATCCTGCCTGACTGTAGGAGTAGCTGCTAACATCCTTATGTTAGTGGCTGGGAGAGGTTGCGGGAAAAGCATGTGTGAGCACTGGGCCTGAACTCCCGTGTATCTGAGTTGAATACAGCGATTTCCAATGGCCTTCTTCAATCACAGTGTAGCTAGGTTCCAACTCCCATGTCCGAGTGGGTAGCAGACATCTGCCTCCCATGCATACACACTTCTGAGAGTTGAGCTTAAGGCCTTACCTCCACATCCAGCCTGCTGGTAGCCTTGGCTTCTAAAAGGCCTAGGCTCGCTGTTTGACGGAAGTGCTGGGAGAGGTAATTGGAATCTCCCGGCACACAAGACGAGTGCCTCCAAGCTCAATTCACGATTTCCCAGTAATTCTTGTGGTAGACAGGTGCTACATACTAAGTTCCATATGTGAGAAGGTAGCTGAACGCCTTGTCCAAAAGCATCTTACTTCTGAGAGTTGAGCACACCCTCAGTCCCTCACACTTCCACACTGCCTGCAGAGTGAGTTTCACACGTCTTCACCAGAGACGATTGCCAGAGGCTTCTGAGTACAAGTTAACAATGCAGACCTGGAGGGTATCTCCAGGTGCAGTAGAGTGGTAATCTTGGAACCTCCTGACTCAGAGTACTGCTACCTTCTCACTGCCATAGGAATGCAGCTAGTTGACAGCTGGCTTCAAGACATGCTTCCCTGTGAGAGCTGAGGACAGGGCAGAACCCTCCCGCATCCTGCCTGACTGTAGGAGTAGCTGCTAACATCCTTATGTTAGTGGCTGGGAGAGGTTGCGGGAAAAGCATGTGTGAGCACTGGGCCTGAACTCCCGTGTATCTGAGTTGAATACAGCGATTTCCAATGGCCTTCTTCAATCACAGTGTAGCTAGGTTCCAACTCCCATGTCCGAGTGGGTAGCAGACATCTGCCTCCCATGAATACACACTTCTGAGAGTTGAGCTTATGGCCTGTACCTCCACATCCAGCCTGCTGGTACCCTTGGCTTCTAAAAGGCCTAGGCTCGCTGTTTGACGGAAGTGCTGGGAGAGGTAATTGGAATCACCCGGCACACAAGACTAGTGCCTCCAAGCTCAGTTCAGCGATTTCCTAGTAATTCCTGTGGTAGACTGGTGCTACATACTAAGTTCCATACGTGAGAGGGTAGCTGAACGCCTTGTCCAAAACCATCTTACTTCTGAGAGTTGAGCTCAGCCTCAGTCCCTCACAGTTCCACACTGCCTGCAGAGTGAGTTTCGCAGGTCTTCAGCAGAGACGTTTGCCAGAGGCTTCTGAGACGCAGGGTAACAATGCAGACCTGGAGGGTATCCCCAGGTGCAGTAGACTGGTAATCTTGGAACCTCCTGACTCAGAGTACTGCTACCTTCTCACTGCCATAGGAATGCAGCTAGTTGACAGCTGGCTTCAAGACATGCTTCCCTGTGAGAGCTGAGGACAGGGCAGAACCCTCCCGCATGCTGCCTGACTGTAGGAGTAGCTGCTAACATCCTAATGTTAGTGGCTGGGAGAGGTTGCGGGAAAAGCATGTGTGAGCACTGGGCCTGAACTCCCGTGTATCTGAGTTGAATACAGCGATTTCCAACGGCTTTCCTCAACCAGAGTGTAGCTAGGTTCCAAATCCCATGTACGAGCGTGTAGCAGACATCTGCCTCCCATGCATACACACTTCTGAGAGTTGAGCTTAAGGCCTGTACCTCCACATCCAGCCTGCTGGTACCCTTGGCTTCTAAAAGGCCTAGGCTCGCTGTTTGACGGAAGTGCTGGGAGAGGTAATTGGAATCTCCCGGCACACAAGACGAGTGCCTCCAAGCTCAATTCACGATTTCCCAGTAATTCTTGTGGTAGACAGGTGCTACATACTAAGTTCCATATGTGAGAAGGTAGCTGAACGCCTTGTCCAAAAGCATCTTACTTCTGAGAGTTGAGCCCACCCTCAGTCCCTCACACTTCCACACTGCCTGCAGAGTGAGTTTCACACGTCTTCACCAGAGACGATTGCCAGAGGCTTCTGAGTACAAGTTAACAATGCAGACCTGGAGGGTATCTCCAGGTACAGTAGAGTGGTAATCCTGGAACCTCCTGACTCAGAGTACTGCTACCTTCTCTCTGCCTTAGGAATGCAGCTAGTTGACAGCTGGCTTCAAGACATGCTTCCCTGTGAGAGCTGAGGACAGGGCAGAACCCTCCCGCATCCTGCCTGACTGTAGGAGTAGCTGCTAACATCCTTATGTTAGTGGCTGGGAGAGGTTGCGGGAAAAGCATGTGTGAGCACTGGGCCTGAACTCCCGTGTATCTGAGTTGAATACAGCGATTTCCAATGGCCTTCTTCAATCACAGTGTAGCTAGGTTCCAACTCCCATGTCCGAGTGGGTAGCAGACATCTGCCTCCCATGCATACACACTTCTGAGAGTTGAGCTTAAGGCCTTACCTCCACATCCAGCCTGCTGGTAGCCTTGGCTTCTAAAAGGCCTAGGCTCGCTGTTTGATGGAAGTGCTGGGAGAGGTAATTGGAATCTCCCGGCACACAAGACGAGTGCCTCCAAGCTCAATTCACGATTTCCCAGTCATTCTTCTGGTAGACAGGTGCTACATACTAAGTTCCATATGTGAGAAGGTAGCTGAACGCCTTGTCCAAAAGCATCTTACTTCTGAGAGTTGATCACACCCTCAGTCCCTCACACTTCCACACTGCCTGCAGAGTGAGTTTCACATGTCTTCACCCGAGACGATTGCCAGAGGCTTCTGAGTACAAGTTAACAATGCAGACCTGGAGGGTATCTCCATGTGCAGTAGAGTGGTAATCTTGGAACCTCCTGACTCAGACTACTGCTACCTTCTCACTGCCATAGGAATGCAGCTAGTTGACAGCTGGCTTCAAGACATGCTTCCCTGTGAGAGCTGAGGACAGGGCAGAACCCTCCCGCATCCTGCCTGACTGTAGGAATAGCTGCTAACATCCTTATGTTAGTGGCTGGGAGAGGTTGCGGGAAAAGCATGTGTGAGCACTGGGCCTGAACTCCCGTGTATCTGAGTTGAATACAGCGATTTCCAATGGCCTTCTTCAATCACAGTGTAGCTATGTTCCAACTCCCATGTCCGAGTGGGTAGCAGATATCTGCCTCCCATGCATACACACTTCTGAGAGTTGAGCTTAAAGCCTGTACCTCCACATCCAGCCTGCTGGTACCCTTGGCTTCTAAAAGGCCTAGGCTCGCTGTTTTACGGAAGTGCTGGGAGAGGTAATTGGAATATCCCGGCACACAAGACGAGTGCCTCCAAGCTCAATTCACGATTTCCCAGTAATTCTTGTGGTAGACAGGTGCTACATACAAAGTTCCATATGTGAGAAAGTAGCTGAATGCCTTGTCCAAAAGCATCTTACTTCTGAGAGTTGAGCCCACCCTCAGTCCCTCACACTTCCACTCTGCCTGCAGAGTGAGTTTCATACGTCTTCACCAGAGACGATTGCCAGAGCCTTCTGAGTACAAGTTAACAATGCAGACCTGGAGGGTATCTCCAGGTACAGTAGAGTGGTAATCTTGGAACCTCCTGACTCAGAGTACTGCTACCTTCTCACTGCCATAGGAATGCAGCTAGTTGACAGCTGGCTTCAAGACATGCTTCCCTGTGAGAGCTGAGGACAGGGCAGAACCCTCCCGCATCCTGCCTGACTGTAGGAGTAGCTGCTAACATCCTTATGTTAGTGGCTGGGAGAGGTTGCGGGAAAAGCATGTGTGAGCACTGGGCCTGAACTCCCGTGTATCTGAGTTGAATACAGCGATTTCCAATGGCCTTCTTCAATCACAGTGTAGCTAGGTTCCAACTCCCATGTCCGAGTGGGTAGCAGACATCTGCCTCCCTTGCATACACACTTCTGAGAGTTGAGCTTATGGCCTGTACCTCCACATCCAGCCTGCTGGTACCCTTGGCTTCTAAAAGGCCTAGGCTCGCTGTTTGACGGAAGTGCTGGGAGAGGTAATTGGAATCTCCCGGCACACAAGACTAGTGCCTCCAAGCTCAGTTCAGCGATTTCCTAGTAATTCCTGTGGTAGACTGGTGCTACATACTAAGTTCCATACGTGAGAGGGTAGCTGAACGCCTTGTCCAAAACCATCTTACTTCTGAGAGTTGAGCTCAGCCTCAGTCCCTCACAGTTCCACACTGCCTGCAGAGTGAGTTTCGCAGGTCTTCAGCAGAGACGTTTGCCAGAGGCTTCTGAGACGCAGGGTAACAATGCAGACCTGGAGGGTATCCCCAGGTGCAGTCGAGTGGTAATCTTGGAACCTCCTGACTCAGAATACTGCTACCTTCTCACTGCCATAGGAATGCAGCTAGTTGACAGCTGGCTTCAAGACATGCTTCCCTGTGAGAGCTGAAGACAGGGCAGAACCCACCCGCATGCTGCCTGACTGTAGGAGTAGCTGATAACATCCTAATGTTAGTGGCTGGGAGAGGTTGCGGGAAAAGCATGTGTGAGCACTGGGCCTGAACTCCCGTGTATCTGAGTTGAATACAGCGATTTCCAACGACTTTCCTCCACCAGAGTGTAGCTAGGTTCCAAATCCCATGTACGAGCGGGTAGCAGACATCTACCTCCCATGCATACACACTTCTGAGAGTTGAGCTCATGGCCTGTACCTCCACATCCAGCCTGCTGGTACCCTTGGCTTCTAAAAGGCCTAGGCTCGCTGTTTGACGGAAGTGCTGGGAGAGGTAATTGGAATCTCCCGGCACACAAGACGAGTGCCTCCAAGCTCAATTCACGATTTCCCAGTAATTCTTGTGGTAGACAGGTGCTACATACTAAGTTCCATATGTGAGATGGTAGCTGAACGCCTTGTCTAAAAGCATCTTACTTCTGAGAGTTGAGCACACCCTCAGTCCCTCACACTTCCACACTGCCTGCAGAGTGAGTTTCACACGTCTTCACCAGAGACGATTGCCAGAGGCTTCTGAGTACAAGTTCACAATGCAGACCTGGAGGGTATCTCCAGGTGCAGTAGAGTGGTAATCTTGGAACCTCCTGACTCAGAGTACTGCTACCTTCTCACTGCCATAGGAATGCAGCTAGTTGACAGCTGGCTTCAAGACATGCTTCCCTGTGAGAGCTGAGGACAGGGCAGAACCCTCCCGCATCCTGCCTGACTGTAGGAGTAGCTGCTAACATTCTTATGTTAGTGGCTGGGAGAGGTTGCGGGAAAAGCATGTGTGAGCACTGGGCCTGAACTCCCGTGTATCTGAGTTGAATACAGCGATTTCCAATGGCCTTTTCAATCATAGTGTAGCTAGGTTCCAACTCCCATGTCCGAGTGGGTAGCAGACATCTGCCTCCCATGCATACACACTTCTGAGAGTTGAGCTTATGGCCTGTACCTCCACATCCAGCCTGCTGGTACCCTTGGCTTCTAAAAGGCCTAGGCTCGCTGTTTGACGGAAGTGCTGGGAGAGGTAATTGGAATCACCCGGCACACAAGACTAGTGCCTCCAAGCTCAGTTCAGCGATTTCCTAGTAATTCCTGTGGTAGACTGGTGCTACATACTAAGTTCCATACGTGAGAGGGTAGCTGAACGCCTTGTCCAAAACCATCTTACTTCTGAGAGCTGAGCTCAGCCTCAGTCCCTCACAGTTCCACACTGCCTGCAGAGTGAGTTTCGCAGGTCTTCAGCAGAGACGTTTGCCAGAGGCTTCTGAGACGCAGGGTAACAATGCAGACCTGGAGGGTATCCCCAGGTGCAGTCGACTGGTAATCTTCGAACCTCCTGACTCAGAATACTGCTACCTTCTCACTGCCATAGGAATGCAGCTAGTTGACAGCTGGCTTCAAGACATGCTTCCCTGTGAGAGCTGAGGACAGGGCAGAACCCTCCCGCATCCTGCCTGACTGTAGGAGTAGCTGCTAACATCCTAATATTAGTGGCTAGGAGAGTTTGCGGGAAAAGCATGTGTGAGCACTGGGCCTGAACTCCCGTGTATCTGAGTTGAATACAGCGATTTCCAACGGCTTTCCTCAACCAGAGTGTAGCTAGGTTCCAAATCCCATGTACGAGCGGGTAGCAGACATCTGCCTCCCATGCATACACACTTCTGAGTGTTGAGCTTATGGCTTGTACCTCCACATCCAGCCTGCTGGTACCCTTGGCTTCTAAAAGGCCTAGGCTCGCTGTTTGACGGAAGTGCTGGGAGAGGTAATTGGAATCACCCGGCACACAAGACTAGTGCCTCCAAGCTCAGTTCAGCGATTCCCTAGTAATTCCTGGGGTAGACTGGTGCTACATACTAAGTTCCATACGTGAGAGGGTAGCTGAACGCCTTGTCCAAAACCATCTTACTTCTGAGAGTTGAGCTCAGCCTCATTCCCTCACAGTTCCACACTGCCTGCAGAGTGAGTTTCGCAGGACTTCAGCAGAGACGTTTGCCAGAGGCTTCTGAGACGCAGGGTAACAATGCAGACCTGGAGAGTATCCCCAGGTGCAGTCGACTGGTAATCTTGGAACCTCCTGACTCAGAATACTGCTACCTTCTCACTGCCATAGGAATGCAGCTAGTTGACAGCTGGCTTCAAGACAGGCTTCCCTGTGAGAGCTGAGGACAGGGCAGAACCCTCCCGCATGCTGCCTGACTGTAGGAGTAGCTGCTAACATCCTAATGTTAGTGGCTGGGAGAGGTTGCGGGAAAAGCATGTGTGAGCACTGGGCCTGAACTCCCGTGTATCTGAGTTGAATACAGCCATTTCCAACGACTTTCCTCAACCAGAGTGTAGCTAGGTTCCAAATCCCATGTAGGAGCGGGTAGCAGACATCTGCCTCCCATGCATACACACTTCTGAGAGTTGAGCTTAAGGCCTGTACCTCCACATCCGGCCTGCTGGTACCCTTGGCTTCCAAAAGGCCTAGGCTCGCTGTTTGACGGAAGTGCTGGGAGAGGTAATTGAAATCTCCCGGCACACAAGACGAGTGCCTCAAAGCTCAATTCACGATTTCCCAGTAATTCTTGTGGTAGACAGGTGCTACATACTAAGTTCCATATGTGAGAAGGTAGCTGAACGCCTTGTCCAAAAGCATCTTACTTCTGAGAGTTGAGCACACCCTCAGTCCCTCACACTTCCACACTGCCTGCAGAGTGAGTTTCACACGTCTTCACCAGAGACGATTGCCAGAGGCTTCTGAGTACAAGTTAACAATGCAGACCTGGAGGGTATCTCCAGGTGCAGTAGAGTGGTAATCTTGGAACCTCCTGACTCAGAATACTGCTACCTTCTCACTGCCATAGGAATGCAGCTAGTTGGCAGCTAGCTGGCTTCAAGACATGCTTCCCTGTGAGAGCTGAGGACAGGGCAGAACCCTCCCGCATCCTGCCTGACTGTAGGAGTAGCTGCTAACATCCTTATGTTAGTGGCTGGGAGAGGTTGCGGGAAAAGCATGTGTGAGCACTGGGCCTGAACTCCCGTGTATCTGAGTTGAATACAGCGATTTCCAATGGCCTTCTTCAATCACAGTGTAGCTAGGTTCCAACTCCCATGTCCGAGTGGGTAGCAGATATCTGCCTCCCATGCATACACACTTCTGAGAGTTGAGCTTATGGCCTGTACCTCCACATCCAGCCTGCTGGTACCCTTGGCTTCTAAAAGGCCTAGGCTCGCTGTTTGACGGAAGTGCTGGGAGAGGTAATTGGAATCACACGGCACACAAGACTAGTGCCTCCAAGCTCAGTTCAGCGATTTCCTAGTAATTCCTGTGGTAGACTGGTGCTACATACTAATTTCCATACGTGAGAGGGTAGCTGAACGCCTTGTCCAAAACCATCTTACTTCTGAGAGTTGAGCTCAGCCTCAGTCCCTCACAGTTCCACACTGCCTGCAGAGTGAGTTTCGCAGGTCTTCAGCAGAGACGTTTGCCAGAGGCTTCTGAGACGCAGGGTAACAATGCAGACCTGGAGGGTATCCCCAGGTGCAGTAGACTGGTAATCTTGGAACCTCCTGACTCAGAATACTGCTACCTTCTCACTGCCATAGGAATGCAGCTAGTTGACAGCTGGCTTCAAGACATGCTTCCCTGTGAGAGCTGAGGACAGGGCAGAACCCTCCCGCATGCTGCCTGACTGTAGGAGTAGCTGCTAACATCCTAATGTTAGTGGCTGGGAGAGGTTGGGGGAAAAGCATGTGTGAGCACTGGGCCTGAACTCCCGTGTATCTGAGTTGAATACAGCGATTTCCAACGACTTTCCTCAACCAGAGTGTAGCTAGGTTCCAAATCCCATGTACGAGCGGGTAGCAGACATCTGCCTCCCATGCATACACACTTCTGAGAGTTGAGCTTAAGGCCTGTACCTCCACATCCAGCCTGCTGGTAGCCTTGGCTTCTAAAAGGCCTAGGCTCGCTGTTTGACGGAAGTGCTGGGAGAGGTAATTGGAATCTCCCGGCACACAAGACGAGTGCCTCCAAGCTCAATTCACGATTTCCCAGTAATTCTTGTGGTAGACAGGTGCTACATACTAAGTTCCAGATGTGAGAAGGTAGCTGAACGCCTTGTCCAAAAGCATCTTACTTCTGAGAGTTGAGCACACCCTCAGTCCCTCACACTTCCACACTGCCTGCAGAGTGAGTTTCACACGTCTTCACCAGAGACGATTGCCAGAAGCTTCTGAGTACAAGTTAACAATGCAGACCTGGAGGGTATCTCCAGGTGCAGTAGAGTGGTAATCTTGGAACCTCCTGACTCAGAGTACTGCTACCTTCTCACTGCCATAGAAATGCAGCTGGTTGACAGCTGGCTTCAAGACATGCTTCCCTGTGAGAGCTGAGGACAGGGCAGAACCCTCCCGCATCCTGCCTGACTGTAGGAGTAGCTGCTAACATCCTTATGTTAGTGGCTGGGAGAGGTTGCTGGAAAAGCATGTGTAGCACTGGGCCTGAACTCCCGTGTATCTGAGTTGAATACAGCGATTTCCAATGGCCTTCTTCAATCACAGTGTAGCTAGGTTCCAACTCCCATGTCCGAGTGGGTAGCAGACATCTGCCTCCCATGCATACACACTTCTGAGAGTTGAGCTTATGGCCTGTACCTCCACATCCAGCCTGCTGGTACCCTTGGCTTCTAAAAGGCCTAGGCTCGCTGTTTGACGGAAGTGCTGGGAGAGGTAATTGGAATCACCCGGCACACAAGACTAGTGCCTCCAAGCTCAGTTCAGCGATTTCCTAGTAATTCCTGTGGTAGACTGGTGCTACATACTAAGTTCCATACGTGAGAGGGTAGCTGAACGCCTTGTCCAAAACCATCTTACTTCTGAGAGTTGAGCTCAGCCTCAGTCCCTCACAGTTCCACACTGCCTGCAGAGTGAGTTTCGCAGGTCTTCAGCAGAGACGTTTGCCAGAGGCTTCTGAGACGCAGGGTAACAATGCAGACCTGGAGGGTATCCCCAGGTGCAGTAGACTGGTAATCTTGGAACCTCCTGACTCAGAATACTGCTACCTTCTCACTGCCATAGGAATGCAGCTAGTTGACAGCTGGCTTCAAGACATGCTTCCCTGTGAGAGCTGAGGACAGGGCAGAACCCTCCCGCATCCTGCCTGACTGCAGGAGTAGCTGCTAACATCCTAATGTTAGTGGCTGGGAGAGGTTGCGGGAAAAGCATGTGTGAGCACTGGGCCTGAACTCCCGTGTATCTGAGTTGAATACAGCGATTTCCAACGACTTTCCTCAACCAGAGTGTAGCTAGGTTCCAAATCCCATGTACGAGCGGGTAGCAGACATCTGCCTCCCATGCATACACACTTCTGAGAGTTGAGCTTATGGCCTGTACCTCCACATCCAGCCTGCTGGTACCCTTGGCTTCTAAAAGGCCTAGGCTCGCTGTTTGACGGAAGAGCTGGGAGAGGTAATTGGAATCTCCCGGCACACAAGACGAGTGCCTCCAATCTCAATTCACGATTTCCCAGTAATTCTTGTGGTAGACAGGTGCTACATACTAAGTTCCATATGTGAGAAGGTAGCTGAACGCCTTGTCCAAAAGCATCTTACTTTTGAGAGTTGAGCCCACCCTCAGTCCCTCACACTTCCACACTGCCTGCAGAGTGAGTTTCACACGTCTTCACCAGAGACGATTGCCAGAGGCTTCTGAGTACAAGTTAACAATGCAGACCTGGAGGGTATCTCCAGGTGCAGTAGAGTGGTAATCTTGGAACCTCCTGACTCAGAGTACTGCTACCTTCTCACTGCCATAGGAATGCAGCTAGTTGACAGCTGGCTTCAAGACATGCTTCCCTGTGAGAGCTGAGGACAGGGCAGAACCTTCCCGCATCCTGCCTGACTGTAGGAGTAGCTGCTAACATCCTTATGTTAGTGGCTGGGAGAGGTTGCGGGAAAAGCATCTGTAGCACTGGGCCAGAACTCCCGTGTATCTGAGTTGAATACAGCGATTTCCAATGGCCTTCTTCAATCACAGTGTAGCTAGGTTCCAACTCCCATGTCCGAGTGGGTAGCAGACATCTGCCTCCCATGCATACACACTTCTGAGAGTTGAGCTTATGGCCTGTACCTCCACATCCAGCCTGCTGATACCCTTGGCTTCTAAAAGGCCTAGGCTCGCTGTTTGACGGAAGTGCTGGGAGAGGTAATTGGAATCACCCGGCACACAAGACTAGTGCCTCCAAGCTCAGTTCAGCGATTTCCTAGTAATTCCTGTGGTAGACTGGTGCTACATACTAAGTTCCATACGTGAGAGGGTAGCTGAACGCCTTGTCCAAAACCATCTTACTTCTGAGAGTTGAGCTCAGCCTCAGTCCCTCACAGTTCCACACTGCCTGCAGAGTGAGTTTCACAGGTCTTCAGCAGAGATGTTTGCCAGAGGCTTCTGAGACGCAGGGTAACAATGCAGACCTGGAGGGTATCCCCAGGTGCAGTAGACTGGTAATCTTGGAACCTCCTGACTCAGCATACTGCTACCCTCTCACTGCCATAGGAATGCAGCTAGTTGACAGCTGGCTTCAAGACATGCTTCCCTGTGAGAGCTGAGTACAGGGCAGAACCCTCCCGCATGCTGCCTGACTGTAGGAGTAGCTGCTAACATCCTAATGTTAGTGGCTGGGAGAGGTTGCGGGAAAAGCATGTGTGAGCACTGGTCCTGAACTCCCGTGTATCTGAGTTGAATAGAGCGATTTCCAAAGACTTTCCTCAACCAGAGTGTAGCTAGGTTCCAAATCCCATGTACGAGCGGGTAGCAGACATCTGCCTCCAATGCATACACACTTCTGAGAGTTGAGCTTAAGGCCTGTACCTCCACATCCAGCCTGCTGGTACCCTTGGCTTCTAAAAGGCCTAGGCTCGCTGTTTGACGGAAGTGCTGGGAGAGGTAATTGGAATCTCCCGGCACACAAGACGAGTGCCTCCAAGCTCAATTCACGATTTCCCAGTAATTCTTGTGGGAGACAGGTGCTACATACTAAGTACCATATGTGAGAAGGTAGCTGAACGCCTTGTCCAAAAGCATCTTAGTTCTGAGAGTTGAGCACCCCCTCAGTCCCTCACAGTTCCACACTGCCTGCAGAGTGAGTTTCACACGTCTTCACCAGAGACGATTGCCAGAGGCTTCTGAGTACAAGTTAACAATGCAGACCTGGAGGGTATCTCCAGGTGCAGTAGAGTGGTAATCTTGGAACCTCCTGACTCAGAGTACTGCTACCTTCTCACTGCCATAGGAATGCAGCTGGTTGACAGCTGGCTTCAAGACATGCTTCCCTGTGAGAGCTGAGGACAGGGCAGAACCCTCCCGCATCCTGCCTGACTGTAGGAGTAGCTGCTAACATCCTTATGTTAGTGGCTGGGAGAGGTTGCTGGAAAAGCATGTGTAGCACTGGGCCTGAACTCCCGTGTATCTGAGTTGAATACAGCGATTTCCAATGGCATTCTTCAATCACAGTGCAGCTAGGTTCCAACTCCCATGTCCGAGTGGGTAGCAGACATCTGCCTCCCATGCATACACACTTCTGAGAGTTGAGCTTATGGCCTGTACCTCCACATCCAGCCTGCTGGTACCCTTAGCTTCTAAAAGGCCTAGGCTCGCTGTTTGACGGAAGTGCTGGGAGAGGTAATTGGAATCACCCGGCACACAAGACTAGTGCCTCCAAGCTCAGTTCAGCGATTTCCTAGTAATTCCTGTGGTAGACTGGTGCTACATACTAAGTTCCATACGTGAGAGGTTAGCTGAACGCCTTGTCCAAAACCATCTTACTTCTGAGAGTTGAGCTCAGCCTCAGTCCCTCACAGTTCCACACTGCCTGCAGAGTGAGTTTCACAGGTCTTCAGCAGAGATGTTTGCCAGAGGCTTCTGAGACGCAGGGTAACAATGCAGACCTGGAGGGTATCCCCAGGTGCAGTAGACTGGTAATCTTGGAACCTCCTGACTCAGCATACTGCTACCCTCTCACTGCCATAGGAATGCAGCTAGTTGACAGCTGGCTTCAAGACATGCTTCCCTGTGAGAGCTGAGTACAGGGCAGAACCCTCCCGCATGCTGCCTGACTGTAGGAGTAGCTGCTAACATCCTAATGTTAGTGGCTGGGAGAGGTTGCGGGAAAAGCATGTGTGAGCACTGGTCCTGAACTCCCGTGTATCTGAGTTGAATAGAGCGATTTCCAAAGACTTTCCTCAACCAGAGTGTAGCTAGGTTCCAAATCCCATGTACGAGCGGGTAGCAGACATCTGCCTCCAATGCATACACACTTCTGAGAGTTGAGCTTAAGGCCTGTACCTCCACATCCAGCCTGCTGGTACCCTTGGCTTCTAAAAGGCCTAGGCTCGCTGTTTGACGGAAGTGCTGGGAGAGGTAATTGGAATCTCCCGGCACACAAGACGAGTGCCTCCAAGCTCAATTCACGATTTCCCAGTAATTCTTGTGGTAGACAGGTGCTACATACTAAGTACCATATGTGAGAAGGTAGCTGAACGCCTTGTCCAAAAGCATCTTAGTTCTGAGAGTTGAGCACCCCCTCAGTCCCTCACAGTTCCACACTGCCTGCAGAGTGAGTTTCACACGTCTTCACCAGAGACGATTGCCAGAGGCTTCTGAGTACAAGTTAACAATGCAGACCTGGAGGGTATCTCCAGGTGCAGTAGAGTGGTAATCTTGGAACCTCCTGACTCAGAGTACTGCTACCTTCTCACTGCCATAGGAATGCAGCTGGTTGACAGCTGGCTTCAAGACATGCTTCCCTGTGAGAGCTGAGGACAGGGCAGAACTCTCCCGCATCCTGCCTGAGTGTAGGAGTAGCTGCTAACATCCTTATGTTAGTGGCTGGGAGAGGTTGCGGGAAAAGCATGTGTGAGCACTGGGCCTGAACTCCCGTGTATCTGAGTTGAATACAGCGATTTCCAATGGCCTTCTTCAATCACAGTGTAGCTAGGTTCCAACTCCCATGTCCGAGTGGGTAGCAGACATCTGCCTCCCATGCATACACACTTCTGAGAGTTGAGCTTATGGCCTGTACCTCCACATCCAGCCTGCTGGTACCCTTGGCTTCTAAAAGGCCTAGGCTCGCTGTTTGACGGAAGTGCTGGGAGAGGTAATTGGAATCACCCGGCACACAAGACTAGTGCCTCCAAGCTCAGTTCAGCGATTTCCTAGTAATTCCTGTGGTAGACTGGTGCTACATACTAAGTTCCATACGTGAGAGGGTAGCTGAACGCCTTGTCCAAAACCATCTTACTTCTGAGAGTTGAGCTCAGCCTCAGTCCCTCACAGTTCCACACTGCCTGCAGAGTGAGTTTCGCAGGTCTTCAGCAGAGACGTTTGTCAGAGGCTTCTGAGACGCAGGGTAACAATGCAGACCTGGAGGTTATCCCCAGGTGCAGTAGACTGGTAATCTTGGAACCTCCTGACTCAGAATACTGCTACCTTCTCACTGCCATAGGAATGCAGCTAGTTGACAGCTGGCTTCAAGACATGCTTCCCTGTGAGAGCTGAGGACAGGGCAGAACCCTCCCGCATGCTGCCTGACTGTAGGAGTAGCTGCTAACATCCTAATGTTAGTGGCTGGGAGAGGTTGCGGGAAAAGCATGTGTGAGCACTGGGCCTGAACTCCCGTGTATCTGAGTTGAATACATCGATTTCCAACGACTGTCCTCAACCAGAGTGTAGCTAGGTTCCAAATTCCATGTACGAGCGGGTAGCAGACATCTGCCTCCCATGCATACACACTTCTGAGAGTTGAGCTTAAGGCCTGTACCTCCACATCCAGCCTGCTGGTAGCCTTGGCTTCTAAAAGGCCTAGGCTCGCTGTTTGACGGAAGTGCTGGGAGAGGTAATTGGAATCTCCCGGCACACAAGACGAGTGCCTCCAAGCTCAATTCACGATTTCCCAGTAATTCTTGTGGTAGACACGTGCTACATACTAAGTTCCATATGTGAGAAGGTAGCTGAACGCCTTGTCCAAAAGCATCTTACTTCTGAGAGTTGAGCACACCTTCAGTCCCTCACACTTCCACACTGCCTACAGAGTGAGTTTCACACGTCTTCACCAGACACGATTGCCAGAGGCTTCTGAGTACAAGTTAACAATGCAGACCTCGAGGGTATCTCCAGGTGCAGTAGAGTGGTAATCTTGGAACCTCCTGATTCAGAGTACTGTTACCTTCTCACTGCCATAGAAATGCAGCTAGTTGACAGCTGGCTTCAAGACATGCTACCCTGTGAGAGCTGAGGACAGGGCAGAACCCTCCCGCATCCTGCCTGACTGTAGGAGTAGCTGCTAACATCCTTATGTTAGTGGCTGGGAGAGGTTGCGGGAAAAGCATGTGTGAGCACTGGGCCTGAACTCCCGTGTATCTGAGTTGAATACAGCAATTTCCAATGGCCTTCTTCAATCACAGTGTAGCTAGTTTCCAACTCCCATGTCCGAGTGGGTAGCAGACATCTGCCTCCCATGCATATACACTTCTGAGAGTTGAGCTTATGGCCTGTACCACCACATCCAGCCTGCTGGTACCCTTGGCTTCTAAAAGGCCTAGGCTCGCTGTTTGACGGAAGTGCTACGAGAGGTAATTGGAATCACCCGGCACACAAGACTAGTGCCTCCAAGCTCAGTTCAGCGATTTCCTAGTAATTCCTGTGGTAGACTGGTGCTACATACTAAGTTCCATACGTGAGAGGGTAGCTGAACGCCTTGTCCAATCCATCTTACTTCTGAGAGTTGAGCTCAGCCTCAGTCCCTCACAGTTCCACACTGCCTGCAGAGTGAGTTTCGCAGGTCTTCAGCAGAGACGTTTGCCAGAGGCTTCTGAGACGCAGGGTAACAATGCAGACCTGGAGGGTATCCCCAGGTGCAGTCGACTGGTAATCTTGGAACCTCCTGACTCAGAATACTGCTACCTTCTCACTGCCATAGGAATGCAGCTAGTTGACAGCTAGCTGGCTTCAAGACATGCTTCCCTGAGAGAGCTGAGGACAGGGCAGAACCCTCCCGCATGCTGCCTGACTGTAGGAGTAGCTGCTAACATCCTAATGTTAGTGGCTGGGAGAGGTTGCGGGAAAAGCATGTGTGAGCACTGGGCCTAAACTCCCATGTATCTGAGTTGAATACAGCGATTTCCAACAGCTTTCGTCAACCAGAGTGTATCTAGGTTCCAAATCCCATGTACGAGAGGGTAGCAGACATCTGCCTCCCATGCATACACACTTCTGAGAGTTGAGCTTATGGCCTGTACCTCCACATCCAGCCTGCTGGTACCCTTAGCTTCTAAAAGGCCTAGGCTCGCTGTTTGACGGAAGAGCTGGGAGAGGTAATTCGAATCTCCCGGCACACAAGACGAGTGCCTCCAAGCTCAATTCACGATTTCAAAGTAATTCTTGTGGTAGACAGGTGCTACATACTAAGTTCCATATGTGAGAAGGTAGCTGAACGCCTTGTCCAAAAGCATCTTACTTCTGAGAGTTGAGCCCACCCTCAGTCCCTCACACTTCCACTCTGCCTGCAGAGTGAGTTTCATACGTCTTCACCAGAGACGATTGCCAGAGGCTTCTGAGTACAAGTTAACAATGCAGACCTGGAGGGTATCTCCAGGTACAGTAGAGTGGTAATCTTGGAACCTCCTGACTCAGAGTACTGCTACCTTCTCACTGCCATAGGAATGCAGCTAGTTGACAGCTGGCTTCAAGACATGCTTCCCTGTGAGAGCTGAGGACAGGGCAGAACCCTCCCGCATCCTGCCTGACTGTAGGAGTAGCTGCTAACATCCTTATGTTAGTGGCTGGGAGAGGTTGCGGGAAAAGCATGTGTGAGCACTGGGACTGAACTCCCGTGTATCTGAGTTGAATACAGCGATTTCCAATGGCCTTCTTCAATGACAGTGTAGCTAGGTTCCAACTCCCATGTCCGAGTGGGTAGCAGACATCTGCCTCCTATGCATACACACTTCTGAGTGTTGAGCTTATGGCCTGTACCTCCACATCCAGCCTGCTGGTACCCTTGGCTTTAAAAGGCCTAGGCTCGCTGTTTGACGGAAGTGCTGGGAGAGGTAATTGGAATCACCCTGCACACAAGACTAGTGCCTCCAAGCTCAGTTCAGCGATTTCCTAGTAATACCTGTGGTAGACTGGTGCTACATACTAAGTTCCATACGTGAGAGGGTAGCTGAACGCCTTGTCCAAAACCATCTTACTTCTGAGAGTTGAGCTCAGCCTCAGTCCCTCACAGTTCCACACTGCCTGCAGAGTGAGTTTCGCAGGTCTTCAGCAGAGACGTTTGCCAGAGGCTTCTGAGACGCAGGGTAACAATGCAGACCTGGAGGGTATCCCCAGGTGCAGTCGACTGGTAATCTTGGAACCTCCTGACTCAGAATACTGCTACCTTCTCACTGCCATAGGAATGCAGGTAGTTGGCAGCTAGCAGGCTTCAAGACATGCTTCCCTGTGAGAACTGAGGACAGGGCAGAACCCTCCCGCATGCTGCCTGACTGTAGGAGTAGCTGCTAACATCCTAATGTTAGTGGCTTTGACTGGTTGCGGGAAAAGCATGTGTGAGCACTGGGCCTGAACTCCCGTGTATCTGAGTTGAATACAGCGATTTCCAACGGCTTTCCTCAACCAGAGTGTAGCTAGGTTCCAAATCCCATGTACGAGCGGGTAGCAGACATCTGCCTCCCATGCATACACACTTCTGAGAGTTGAGCTTATGGCCTGTACCTCCACATCCAGCCTGCTGGTACCCTTGGCTTCTAAAAGGCCTAGGCTCGCTGTTTGACGGAAGTGCTGGGAGAGGTAATTGGAATCTCCCGGCACACAAGACGAGTGCCTCCAAGCTCAATTCACGATTTCCCAGTAATTCTTGTGGTAGACAGGTGCTACATACTAAGTTCCATATGTGAGAAGGTAGCTGAACGCCTTGTCCAAAAGCATCTTACTTCTGAGAGTTGAGCACACCCTCAGTCCCTCACACTTCCACACTGCCTGCAGAGTGAGTTTCACACTTCTTCAATAGAGACGATTGCCAGAGGCTTCTGAGTACAAGTTAACAATGCAGACCTGGAGGGTATCTCCAGGTGCAGTAGAGTGGTAATCTTGGAACCTCCTGACTCAGAGTACTGCAACCTTCTCACTGCCATAGGAATGCAGCTAGTTGACAGCTGGCTTCAAGACATGCTTCCTTGTGAGAGCTGAGGACAGGGCAGAACACTCCCGCATCCTGCCTGACTGTAGGAGTAGCTGCTAACATCCTTATATTAGTGGCTGGGAGAGGTTGAGGGAAAAGCATGTGTGAGCACTGGGCCTGAACTCCCGTGTATCTGAGTTGAATACAGCGATTTCCAATGGCCTTCTTCAATCACAGTGTAGCTAAGTTCCAACTCCCATGTCCGAGTGGGTAGCAGACATCTGCCTCCCATGCATACACACTTCTGAGAGTTGAGCTTATGGCCTGTACCTCCACATCCAGCCTGCTGGTACCCTTGGCTTTAAAGGCCTAGGCTCGCTGTTTGACGGAAGTGCTGGGAGAGGTAATTGGAATCTCCCGGCACACAAGACGAGTGCCTCCAAGCTCAATTCAGATTTCCCAGTAATTCTTGTGGTAGACAGGTGCTACATACTAAGTTCCATATGTGAGAAGGTAGCTGAACACCTTGTCCAAAAGCATCTTACTTCTGAGAGTTGAGCACACCCTCAGACCCTCACACTTCCACACTGCCTGCAGAGTGAGTTTCACACGTCTTCACCAGAGACGATTGCCAGAGGCTTCTGAGTACAAGTTAACAATGCAGACCTGGAGGGTATCTCCAGGTGCAGTAGAGTGGTAATCTTGGAACCTCCTGACTCAGAGTACTGCTACCTTCTCACTGCCATAGGAATGCAGCTAGTTGACAGCTGGCTTCAAGACATGCTTCTCTGTGAGAGCTGAGGACAGGGTAGAACCCTCCCGCATGCTGCCTGACTGTAGGAGTAGCTGCTAACATCCTAATGTTAGTGGCTGGGAGAGGTTGCGGGAAAAGCATGTGTGAGCACTGGGCCTGAACTCCCGTGTATCTGAGTTGAATACAGCGATTTCCAATGGCGTTCTTCAATCACAGTGTAGCTAGGTTCCAACTCCCATGTCCGAGTGGGTAGCAGACATCTGCCTCCCATGCATACACACTTCTGAGAGTTGAGCTTATGGCCTGTACCTCCACATCCAGCCTGCTGGTACCCTTGGCTTCTAAAAGGCCTAGGCTCGCTGTTTGACGGAAGTGCTGGGAGAGGTAATTGGAATCACCCGGCACACAAGACTAGTGCCTCCAAGCTCAGTTCAGCGATTTCCTAGTAATTCCTGTGGTAGACTGGTGCTACATACTAAGTTCCATACGTGAGAGGGTAGCTGAACGCCTTGTCCAAAACCATCTTACTTCTGAGAGTTGAGCTCAGCCTCAGTCCCTCACAGTTCCACACTGCCTGCAGAGTGAGTTTCGCAGGTCTTCAGCAGAGACGTTTGCCAGAGGCTTCTGAGACGCAGGGTAACAATGCAGACCTGGAGGGTATCCCCAGGTGCAGTCGACTGGTAATCTTGGAACCTCCTGACTCAGAATACTGCTACCTTCTCACTGCCATAGGAATGCAGCTAGTTGACAGCTGGCTTCAAGACATGCTTCCCTGTGAGAGCTGAGGACAGGGCAGAACCCTCCCGCATGCTGCCTGACTGTAGGAGTAGCTGCTAACATCCTAATGTTAGTGGGTGGGAGAGGTTGCGGGAAAAGCATGTGTGAGCACTGGGCCTGAACTCCCGTGTATCTGAGTTGAATACAGCGATTTCCAACGGCTTTCCTCAACCAGAGTGTAGCTAGGTTCCAAATCCCATGTACGAGCGGGTAGCAGACATCTGCCTCCCATGCATACACACTTCTGAGAGTTGAGCTTAAGGCCTGTACCTCCACATCCAACCTGCTGGTACCCTTGGCTTCTAAAAGGCCTAGGCTCGCTGTTTGACGGAAGTGCTGGGAGAGGTAATTGGAATCTCCCGGCACACAAGACGAGTGTCTCCAAGCTCAATTCACGATTTCCCAGTAATTCTTGTGGTAGACAGGTGCTACATACTAAGTTCCATATGTGAGAAGGTAGCTGAACGCCTTGTCCAAAAGCATCTTACTTCTGAGAGTTGAGCCCACCCTCAGTCCCTCACACTTCCACACTGCCTGCAGAGTGATTTTCACACGTCTTCACCAGAGACGATTGCCAGAGGCTTCTGAGTACAAGTTAACAATGCAGACCTGGAGGGTATCTCCAGGTACAGTAGAGTGGTAATCTTGGAACCTCCTGACTCAGAGTACTGCTACCTTCTCACTGCCATAGGAATGCAGCTAGTTGACAGCTGGCTTCAAGACATGCTTCCCTGTGAGAGCTGAGGACAGGGCAGAACCCTCCCGCATCCTGCCTGACTGTAGGAGTAGCTGCTAACATCCTTATGTTAGTGGCTGGGAGAGGTTGCGGGAAAAGCATGTGTGAGCACTGGGCCTGAACTCCCGTGTATCTGAGTTGAATACAGCGATTTCCAATGGCCTTCTTCAATCACAGTGTAGCTAGGTTCCAACTCCCATGTCCGAGTAGGTAGCAGACATCTGCCTCCCATGCATACACACTTCTGAGAGTTGAGCTTAAGGCCTTACCTCCACATCCAGCCTGCTGGTAGCCTTGGCTTCTAAAAGGCCTAGGCTCGCTGTTTGACGGAAGTGCTGGGAGAGGTAATTGGAATCTCCCGGCACACAAGACGAGTGCCTCCAAGCTCAATTCACGATTTCCCAGTAATTCTTGTTGTAGACAGGTGCTACATACTAAGTTCCATATGTGAGAAGGTAGCTGAACGCCTTGTCCATAAGCATCTTACTTCTGAGAGTTGATCACACCCTCAGTCCCTCACACTTCCACACTGCCTGCAGAGTGAGTTTCACATGTCTTCACCAGAGACGATTGCCAGAGGCTTCTGAGTACAAGTTAACAATGCAGACCTGGAGGGTATCTCCAGGTACAGTAGAGTGGTAATCTTGGAACCTCCTGACTCAGAGTACTGCTACCTTCTCACTGCCATAGGAATGCAGCTAGTTGACAGCTGGCTTCAAGACATGCTTCCCTGTGAGAGCTGAGGACAGGGCAGAACCCTCCCGCATCCTGCCTGACTGTAGGAATAGCTGCTAACATCCTTATGTTAGTGGCTGGGAGAGGTTGCGGGAAAAGCATGTGTGAGCACTGGGCCTGAACTCCCGTGTATCTGAGTTGAATACAGCGATTTCCAATGGCCTTCTTCAATCACAGTGTAGCTAGGTTCCAACTCCCATGTCCGAGTGGGTAGCAGACATCTGCCTCCCATGCATACACACTTCTGAGAGTTGAGCTTATGGCCTGTACCTCCACATCCAGCCTGCTGGTACCCTTGGCTTCTAAAAGGCCTAGGCTCGCTGTTTGACGGAAGTGCTGGGAGAGGTAATTGGAATCACCCGGCACACAAGACTAGTGCCTCCAAGCTCAGTTCAGCGATTTCCTAGTAATTCCTGTGGTAGACTGGTGCTACATACTAAGTTCCATACGTGAGAGGGTAGCTGAACGCCTTGTCCAAAACCATCTTACTTCTGAGAGTTGAGCTCAGCCTCAGTCCCTCACAGTTCCACACTGCCTGCAGAGTGAGTTTCGCAGGTCTTCAGCAGAGACGTTTGCCAGAGGCTTCTGAGACGCAGGGTAACAATGCAGACCTGGAGGGTATCCCCAGGTGCAGTCGACTGGTAATCTTGGAACCTCCTGACTCAGAATACTGCTACCTTCTCACTGCCATAGGA
This sequence comes from Canis lupus baileyi, assembly GCF_048164855.1. NCBI lineage: Eukaryota > Metazoa > Chordata > Mammalia > Carnivora > Canidae > Canis > Canis lupus. Next base: position 74,508,543 of record NC_132844.1, on the reverse strand, counting down.
ATGCAGCTAGTTGACAGCTAGCTGGCTTCAAGACATGCTTCCCTGTGAGAGCTGAGGATAGGGCAGAACCCTCCCGCATGCTGCCTGACTGTAGGAGTAGCTGCTAACATCCTAATGTTAGTGGCTGGGAGAGGTTGCGGGAAAAGCATGTGTGAGCACTGGGCCAGAACTCCCGTGTATCTGAGTTGAATACAGCGATTTCCAATGGCTTTCCTCAACCAGAGTGTAGCTAGGTTCCAAATCCCATGTACGAGCGGGTAGCAGACATCTGCCTCCCATGCATACACACTTCTGAGAGTTGAGCTTAAGGCCTGTACCTCCACATCCAACCTGCTGGTACCCTTGGCTTCTAAAAGGCCTAGGCTCGCTGTTTGACGGAAGTGCTGGGAGAGGTAATTGGAATCTCCCGGCACACAAGACGAGTGTCTCCAAGCTCAATTCACGATTTCCCAGTAATTCTTGTGGTAGACAGGTGCTACATACTAAGTTCCATATGTGAGAAGGTAGCTGAACGCCTTGTCCAAAAGCATCTTACTTCTGAGAGTTGAGCCCACCCTCAGTCCCTCACACTTCCACACTGCCTGCAGAGTGAGTTTCACACGTCTTCACCAGAGACGATTGCCAGAGGCTTCTGAGTACAAGTTAACAATGCAGACCTGGAGGGTATCTCCAGGTACAGTAGAGTGGTAATCTTGGAACCTCCTGACTCAGAGTACTGCTACCTTCTCACTGCCATAGGAATGCAGCTAGTTGACAGCTGGCTTCAAGACATGCTTCCCTGTGAGAGCTGAGGACAGGGCAGAACCCTCCCGCATCCTGCCTGACTGTAGGAGTAGCTGCTAACATCCTTATGTTAGTGGCTGGGAGAGGTTGCGGGAAAAGCATGTGTGAGCACTGGGCCTGAACTCCCGTGTATCTGAGTTGAATACAGCGATTTCCAATGGCCTTCTTCAATCACAGTGTAGCTAGGTTCCAACTCCCATGTCCGAGTGGGTAGCAGACATCTGCCTCCCATGCATATACACTTCTGAGAGTTGAGCTTATGGCCTGTACCTCCACATCCAGCCTGCTGGTACCCTTGGCTTCTAAAAGGCCTAGGCTCACTGTTTGACGGAAGTGCTGGGAGAGGTAATAGGAATCTCCCGGCACACAAGACGAGTGCCTCCAAGCTCAATTCACGATTTCCCAGTAATTCTTGTGGTAGACAAGTGCTACATACTAAGTTCCATATGTGAGAAGGTATCTGAACGCCTTGTCCAAAAGCATCTTACTTCTGAGAGTTGAGCCCACCCTCAGTCCCTCACACTTCCACACTGCCTGCAGAGTGAGTTTCACACGTCTTCACCAGAGACGATTGCCAGAGACTTCTGAGTACAAGTTAACAATGCAGACCTGGAGGGTATCTCCAGGTACAGTAGAGTGGTAATCTTGGAACCTCCTGACTCAGAGTACTGCTACCTTCTCACTGCCATAGGAATGCAGCTCGTTGACAGCTGGCTTCAAGACATGCTTCCCTGTGAGAGCTGAGGACAGGGCAGAACCCTCCCGCATGCTGCCTGACTGTAGGAGTAGCTGCTAACATCCTAATGTTAGTGGCTGGGAGAGGTTGCGGGAAAAGCATGTGTGAGCACTGGGCCTGAACTCCCGTGTATCTGAGTTGAATACAGCGATTTCCAATGGCCTTCTTCAATCACAGTGTAGCTAGGTTCCAACTCCCATGTCCGAGTGGGTAGCAGACATCTGCCTCCCATGCATACACACTTCTGAGAGTTGAGCTTAAGGCCTTACCTCCACATCCAGCCTGCTGGTAGCCTTGGCTTCTAAAAGGCCTAGGCTCGCTGTTTGACGGAAGTGCTGGGAGAGGTAATTGGAATCTCCCGGCACAAAAGACGAGTGCCTCCAAGCTCAATTCACGATTTCCCAGTAATTCTTGTTGTAGACAGGTGCTACATACTAAGTTCCATATGTGAGAAGGTAGCTGAACGCCTTGTCCAAAAGCATCTTACTTCTGAGAGTTGATCACACCCTCAGTCCCTCACACTTCCACACTGCCTGCAGAGTGAGTTTCACATGTCTTCACCAGAGACGATTGCCAGAGGCTTCTGAGTACAAGTTAACAATGCAGACCTGGAGGGTATCTCCAGGTACAGTAGAGTGGTAATCTTGGAACCTCCTGACTCAGAGTACTGCTACCTTCTCACTGCCATAGGAATGCAGCTAGTTGACAGCTGGCTTCAAGACATGCTTCCCTGTGAGAGCTGAGGTCAGGGCAGAACCCTCCCGCATCCTGCCTGACTGTAGGAATAGCTGCTAACATCCTTATGTTAGTGGCTGGGAGAGGTTGCGGGAAAAGCATGTGTGAGCACTGGGCCTGAACTCCCGTGTATCTGAGTTGAATACAGCGATTTCCAACGACTTTCCTCAACCAGAGTGTAGCTAGGCTCCAAATCCCATGTACGAGCGGGTAGCAGACATCTGCCTCCCATGCATACACACTTCTGAGAGTTGAGCTTAAGGCCTGTACCTCCACATCCAGCCTGCTCGTACCCTTGGCTTCTAAAAGGCCTAGGCTCGCTGTTTGACGGAAGTGCTGGGAGAGGTAATTGGAATCTCCCGGCACACAAGACGAGTGCCTCCAAGCTCAATTCACGATTTCCCAGTAATTCTTGTGGTACACAGGTGCTACATACTAAGTTCCATATGTGAGAAGGTAGCTGAACGCCTTGTCCAACAGCATCTTACTTCTGAGAGTTGAGCACACCTCAGTCCCTCACACTTCCACACTGCCTGCAGAGTGAGTTTCACACGTCTTCACCAGAGACGATTGCCAGAGGCTTCTGAGTACAAGTTAACAATGCAGACCTGGAGGGTATCTCCAGGTGCAGTAGAGTGGTAATCTTGGAACCTCCTGACTCAGAGTACTGCTACCTTCTCACTGCCATAGGAATGCAGCTAGTTGACAGCTGGCTTCAAGACATGCTTCCCTGTGAGAGCTGAGGACAGGGCAGAACCCTCCCGCATCCTGCCTGACTGTAGGAGTAGCTGCTAACATCCTTATGTTAGTGGCTGGGAGAGGTTGCGGGAAAAGCATGTGTGAGCACTGGGCCTGAACTCCCGTGTATCTGAGTTGAATACAGCGATTTCCAATGGCCTTCTTCAATCACAGTGTAGCTAGGTTCCAAATCCCATGTCCGAGTGGGTAGTAGACATCTGCCTCCCATGCATACACACTTCTGAGAGTTGAGCTTATGGCCTGTACCTCCACATCCAGCCTGCTGGTACCCTTGGCTTCTAAAAGGCCTAGGCTCGCTGTTTGACGGAAGTGCTGGGAGAGGTAATTGGAATCACCCGGCACACAAGACTAGTGCCTCCAAGCTCAGTTCAGCGATTTCCTAGTAATTCCTGTGGTAGACTGGTGCTACATACTAAGTTCCATACGTGAGAGGGTAGCTGAACGCCTTGTCCAAAACCATCTTACTTCTGAGAGTTGAGCTCAGCCTCAGTCCCTCACAGTTCCACACTGCCTGCAGAGTGAGTTTCGCAGGTCTTCAGCAGAGACGTTTGCCAGAGGCTTCTGAGACGCAGGGTAACAATGCAGACCTGGAGGGTATCCCCAGGTGCAGTCGACTGGTAATCTTGGAACCTCCTGACTCAGAATACTGCTACCTTCTCACTGCCATAGGAATGCAGCTAGTTGACAGCTGGCTTCAAGACATGCTTCCCTGTGAGAGCTGAGGACAGGGCAGAACCCTCCCGCATGCTGCCTGACTGTAGGAGTAGCTGCTAACATCCTAATGTTAGTGGCTGGGAGAGGTTGCGGGAAAAGCATGTGTGAGCACTGGGCCTGAACTCCCGTGTATCTGAGTTGAATACAGCGATTTCCAACGACTTTCCTCCACCAGAGTGTAGCTAGGTTCCAAATCCCATGTACGAGCGGGTAGGAGACATCTGCCTCCCATGCATACACACTTCTGAGAGTTGAGCTTAAGGCCTGTACCTCCACATCCAGCCTGCTGGTACCCTTGGCTTCTAAAAGGCCTAGGCTCGCTGTTTGACGGAAGTGCTGGGAGAGGTAATTGGAATCTCCCGGCACACAAGACGAGTGCCTCCAAGCTCAATTCACGATTTCCCAGTAATTCTTGTGGTAGACAAGTGCTACATAGTAAGTTCCATATGTGAGATGGTAGCTGAACGCCTTGTCCAAAAGCATCTTACTTCTGAGAGTTGAGCACACCCTCAGTCCCTCACACTTCCACACTGCCTGCAGAGTGAGTTTCACACGTCTTCACAAGAGACGATTGCCAGAGGCTTCTGAGTACAAGTTAACAATGCAGACCTGGAGGGTATCTCCAGGTGCAGTAGAGTGGTAATCTTGGAACCTCCTGACTCAGAGTACTGCAACCTTCTCCCTGCCATAGGAATGCAGCTAGTTGACAGCTGACTTCAAGACATGCTTCCCTGTGAGAGCTGAGGACAGGGCAGAACCCTCCCGCATCCTGCCTGACTGTAGGAGTAGCTGCTAACATCCTTATGTTAGTGGCTGGGAGAGGTTGAGGGAAAAGCATGTGTGAGCACTGGGCCTGAACTCCCGTGTATCTGAGTTGAATACAGCGATTTCCAATGGCCTTCTTCAATCACAGTGTAGCTAGGTTCAAACTCCCATGTCCGAGTGGGTAGCAGACATCTGCCTCCCATGCATATACACTTCTGAGAGTAGAGCTTATGGCCTGTACCTCCACATCCAGCCTGCTGGTACCCTTGGCTTCTAAAAGGCCTAGGCTCGCTGTTTGAAGGAAGTGCTGGGAGAGGTAATTGGAATCACCCGGCACACAAGACTAGTGCCCCCAAGCTCAGTTCAGCGATTTCCTAGTAATACCTGTGGTAGACTGGTGCTACATACTAAGTTCCATACGTGAGAGGGTAGCTGAACGCCTTGTCCAAAACCATCTTACTTCTGAGAGTTGAGCTCAGCCTCAGTCCCTCACAGTTCCACACTGCCTGCAGAGTGAGTTTCGCAGGTCTTCAGCAGAGACGTTTGCCAGAGGCTTCTGAGACGCAGGGTAACAATGCAGACCTGGAGGGTATCCCCAGGTGCAGTCGACTGGTAATCTTGGAAACTCCTGACTCAGAATACTGCTACCTTCTCACTGCCATAGGAATGCAGCTAGTTGACAGCTAGCTGGCTTCAAGACATGCTTCCCTGAGAGAGCTGAGGACAGAGCAGAACCCTCCCGCATGCTGCCTGACTGTAGGAGTAGCTGCTAACATCCTAATGTTAGTGGCTGGGAGAGGTTGCGGGAAAAGCATGTGTGAGCACTGGGCCAGAACTCCCGTGTATCTGAGTTGAATACAGCGATTTCCAATGGCTTTCCTTAACCAGAGTGTAGCTAGGTTCCAAATCCCATGTACGAGCGGGTAGCAGACATCTGCCTCCCATGCATACACACTTCTGAGAGTTGAGCTTATGGCCTGTACCTCCACATCCAGCCTGCTGGTACCCTTGGCTTCTAAAAGGCCTAGGCTCGCTGTTTGACGGAAGTGCTGGGAGAGGTAATTGGAATCACCCGGCACACAAGACTACTGCCTCCAAGCTCAGTTCAGCGATTTCCTAGTAATTCCTGTGGTAGACTGGTGCTACATACTAAGTTCCATACGTGAGAGGGTAGCTGAACGCCTTGTCCAAAACCATCTTACTTCTGAGAGTTGAGCTCAGCCTCAGTCCCTCACAGTTCCACACTGCCTGCAGAGTGAGTTTCGCAGGTCTTCAGCAGAGACGTTTGCCAGAGGCTTCTGAGACGCAGGGTAACAATGCAGACCTGAAGGTTATCCCCAGGTGCAGTAGACTGGTAATCTTGGAACCTCCTGACTCAGAATACTGCTACCTTCTCACTGCCATAGGAATGCAGCTAGTTGACAGCTAGCTGGCTTCAAGACATGCTTCCCTGTGAGAGCTGAGGACAGGGCAGAACCCTCCCGCATGCTGCCTGACTGTAGGAGTAGCTGCTAACATCCTAATGTTAGTGGCTGGGAGAGGTTGCGGGAAAAGCATGTGTGAGCACTGGGCCTGAACTCTCGTGTATCTGAGTTGAATACAGCGATTTCCAACGACTTTCCTCAACCAGAGTGTAGCTAGGTTCCAAGTCCCATGTACGAGCGGGTAGCAGACATCTGTCTAACATGCAAACACACTTCTGAGAGTTGAGGTTATGGCCTGTACCTCCACATCCAGCCTGCTGGTACCCTTGGCTTCTAAAAGGCCTAGGCTCGCTGTTTGACGGAAGTGCTGGGAGAGGTAATAGGAATCTCCCGGCACACAAGACGAGTGCCTCCAAGCTCAATTCACGATTTCCCAGTAATTCTTGTGGTAGACAGGTGCTACATAGTAAGTTCCATATGTGAGATGGTAGCTGAACGCCTTGTCCAAAAGCATCTAACTTCTGAGAGTTGAGCAAACCCTCAGTCTCTCACACTTCCACACTGCCTGCAGAGTGAGTTTCACACGTCTTCACCAGAGACGATTGCCAGAGGCTTCCGAGTACAAGTTAACAATGCAGACCTGGAGGGTATTTCCAGGTGCAGTAGAGTGGTAATCTTGGAACCTCCTGACTCAGAGTACTGCTACCTTCTCACTGCCATAGGAATGCAGCTAGTTGACAGCTGGCTTCAAGACATGCTTCCCTGTGAGAGCTGAGGACAGGGCAGAACCCTCCCGCATCCTGCCTGACTGTAGGAGTAGCTGCTAACATCCTAATGTTAGTGGCTGGGAGAGGTTGCGGGAAAAGCATGTGTGAGCACTGGGCCTGAACTCCCGTGTATCTGAGTTGAATACAGCGATTTCCAATGGCCTTCTTCAATCACAGTGTAGCTAGGTTCCAACTCCCATGTCCGAGTGGGTAGCAGACATCTGCCTCCCATGCATATACACTTCTGAGAGTAGAGCTTATGGCCTGTACCTCCACATCCAGCCTGCTGGTACCCTTGGCTTCTAAAAGGCCTAGGCTCGCTGTTTGAAGGAAGTGCTGGGAGAGGTAATTGGAATCACCCGGCACACAAGACTAGTGCCCCCAAGCTCAGTTCAGCGATTTCCTAGTAATAACTGTGGTAGACTGGTGCTACATACTAAGTTCCATACGTGAGAGGGTAGCTGAACGCCTTGTCCAAAACCATCTTACTTCTGAGAGTTGAGCTCAGCCTCAGTCCCTCACAGTTCCACACTGCCTGCAGAGTGAGTTTCGCAGGTCTTCAGCAGAGACGTTTGCCAGAGGCTTCTGAGACGCAGGGTAACAATGCAGACCTGGAGGGTATCCCCAGGTGCAGTCGACTGGTAATCTTGGAACCTCCTGACTCAGTATACTGCTACCTTCTCACTGCCATAGGAATGCAGCTAGTTGACAGCTAGCTGGCTTCAAGACATGCTTCCCTGGGAGAGCTGAGGACAGAGCAGAACCCTCCCGCATGCTGCCTGACTGTAGGAGTAGCTGCTAACATCCTAATGTTAGTGGCTGGGAGAGGTTGCGGGAAAACCATGTGTGAGCACTGGGCCAGAACTCCCGTGTATCTGAGTTGAATACAGCGATTTCCAACGGCTTTCCTCAACCAGAGTGTAGCTAGGTTCCAAATCCCATGTACGAGCGGGTAGCAGACATCTGCCTCCCATGCATACACACTTCTGAGAGTTGAGCTTATGGCCTGTACCTCCACATCCAGCCTGCTGGTACCCTTGGCTTCTAAAAGGCCTAGGCTCGCTGTTTGACGGAAGTGCTGGGAGAGGTAATTGGAATCACCCGGCACACAAGACTACTGCCTCCAAGCTCAGTTCAGCGATTTCCTAGTAATTCCTGTGGTAGACTGGTGCTACATACTAAGTTCCATACGTGAGAGGGTAGCTGAACGCCTTGTCCAAAACCATCTTACTTCTGAGAGTTGAGCTCAGCCTCAGTCCCTCACAGGTCCACACTGCCTGCAGAGTGAGTTTCGCAGGTCTTCAGCAGAGACGTTTGCCAGAGGCTTCTGAGACGCAGGGTAACAATGCAGACCTGAAGGTTATCCCCAGGTGCAGTAGACTGGTAATCTTGGAACCTCCTGACTCAGAATACTGCTACCTTCTCACTGCCATAGGAATGCAGCTAGTTGACAGCTAGCTGGCTTCAAGACATGCTTCCCTGAGAGAGCTGAGGAAAGGGAAGAACCCTCCCGCATGCTGCCTGACTGTAGGAGTAGCTGCTAACATCCTAATGTTAGTGACTGGGAGAGGTTGCGGGAAAAGCATGTGTGAGCACTGGGCCTGAACTCCCGTGTATCTGAGTTGAATACAGCGATTTCCAACGACTTTCCTCAACCAGAGTGTAGCTAGGTTCCAAATCCCATGTACGAGCGGGTAGCAGACATCTGCCTAACATGCAAACACACTTCTGAGAGTTGAGGTTATGGCCTGTACCTCCACATCCAGCCTGCTGGTACCCTTGGCTTCTAAAAGGCCTAGGCTCGCTGTTTGACGGAAGTGCTGGGAGAGGTAATAGGAATCTCCCGGCACACAAGACGAGTGCCTCCAAGCTCAATTCACGATTTCCCAGTAATTCTTGTGGTAGACAGGTGCTACATAGTAAGTTCCATATGTGAGATGGTAGCTGAACGCCTTGTCCAAAAGCATCTAACTTCTGAGAGTTGAGCAAACCCTCAGTTTCTCACACTTCCACACTGCCTGCAGAGTGAGTTTCACACGTCTTCACCAGAGACGATTGCCAGAGGCTTCCGAGTACAAGTTAACAATGCAGACCTGGAGGGTATCTCCGGGTGCAGTAGAGTGGTAATCTTGGAACCTCCTGACTCAGAGTACTGCTACCTTCTCACTGCCATAGGAATGCAGCTAGTTGACAGCTGGCTTCAAGACATGCTTCCCTGTGAGAGCTGAGGACAGGGCAGAACCCTCCCGCATGCTGCCTGACTGTAGGAGTAGCTGCTAACATCCTAATGTTAGTGGCTGGGAGAGGTTGCGGGAAAAGCATGTGTGAGCACTGGGCCTGAACTCCCGTGTATCTGAGTTGAATACAGCGATTTCCAATGGCCTTCTTCAATCACAGTGTAGCTAGGTTCAAACTCCCATGTCCGAGTGGGTAGCAGACATCTGCCTCCCATGCATATACACTTCTGAGAGTAGAGCTTATGGCCTGTACCTCCACATCCAGCCTGCTGGTACCCTTGGCTTCTAAAAGGCCTAGGCTCGCTGTTTGAAGGAAGTGCTGGGAGAGGTAATTGGAATCAACCGGCACACAAGACTAGTGCCCCCAAGCTCAGTTCAGCGATTTCCTAGTAATACCTGTGGTAGACTGGTGCTACATACTAAGTTCCATACGTGAGAGGGTAGCTGAACGCCTTGTCCAAAACCATCTTACTTCTGAGAGTTGAGCTCAGCCTCAGTCCCTCACAGTTCCACACTGCCTGCAGAGTGAGTTTCGCAGGTCTTCAGCAGAGACGTTTGCCAGAGGCTTCTGAGACGCAGGGTAACAATGCAGACCTGGAGGGTATCCCCAGGTGCAGTCGACTGGTAATCTTGGAACCTCCTGACTCAGAATACTGCTACCTTCTCACTGCCATAGGAATGCAGCTAGTTGACAGCTAGCTGGCTTCAAGACATGCTTCCCTGAGAGAGCTGAGGACAGAGCAGATCCCTCCCGCATGCTGCCTGACTGTAGGAGTAGCTGCTAACATCCTAATGTTAGTGGCTGGGAGAGGTTGCGGGAAAAGCATGTGTGAGCACTGGGCCTGAACTCCCGTGTATCTGAGTTGAATACAGCGATTTCCAACGACTTTCCTCAACCAGAGTGTAGCTAGGTTCCAAATCCCATGTACGAGCGGGTAGCAGACATCTGCCTCCCATGCATACACACTTCTGAGAGTTGAGCTTATGGCCTGTACCTCCACATCCAGCCTGCTGGTACCCTTGGCTTCTAAAAGGCCTAGGCTCGCTGTTTGACGGAAGTGCTGGGAGAGGTAATTGGAATCTCCCGGCACACAAGACTAGTGCCTCCAAGCTCAGTTCAGCGATTTCCTAGTAATTCCTGTGGTAGACTGGTGCTACATACTAAGTTCCATACGTGAGAGGGTAGCTGAACGCCTTGTCCAAAACCATCTTACTTCTGAGAGTTGAGCTCAGCCTCAGTCCCTCACAGTTCCACACTGCCTGCAGAGTGAGTTTCGCAGGTCTTCAGCAGAGACGTTTGCCAGAGGCTTCTGAGACGCAGGGTAACAATGCAGACCTGGAGGGTATCCCCAAGTGCAGTAGACTGGTAATCTTGGAACCTCCTGACTCAGAAAACTGCTACATTCTCACTGCCATAGGAATGCAGCTAGTTGACAGCTGGCTTCAAGACATGCTTCCCTGTGAGAGCTGAGGACAGGGCAGAACCCTCCCGCATGCTGCCTGACTGTAGGAGTAGCTGCTAACATCCTAATGTTAGTGGCTGGGAGAGGTTGCGGGAAAAGCATGTGTGAGCACTGGGCCTGAACTCCCGTGTATCTGAGTTGAATACAGCGATTTCCAACGACTTTCCTCAACCAGAGTGTAGCTAGCTTCCAAATCCCATGTACGAGCGGGTAGCAGACATCTGCCTCCCATGCATACACACTTCTGAGAGTTGAGCTTATGGCCTGTACCTCCACATCCAGCCTGCTGGTACCCTTGGCTTCTAAAAGGCCTAGGCTCGCTGTTTGACGGAAGTGCTGGGAGAGGTAATTGGAACCTCCCGGCACACAAGACGAGTGCCTCCAAGCTCAATTCACGATTTCCCAGTAATTCTTGTGGTAGACAGGTGCTACATACTAAGTTCCATATGTGAGAAGGTAGCTGAACGCCTTGTCCAAAAGCATCTTACTTCAAGGAGTTGAGCACACCCTCAGTCCCTCACACTTCAACACTGCCTGCAGAGTGAGTTTCACACGTCTTCACCAGAGACGATTGCCAGAGGCTTCTGAGTACAAGTTAACAATGCAGACCTGGAGGGTATCTCCAGGTGCAGTAGAGTGGTAATCTTGGAACCTCCTGACTCAGAGTACTGCTACCTTCTCACTGCCATAGGAATGCAGCTAGTTGACAGCTGGCTTCAAGACATGCTTCCCTGTGAGAGCTGAGGACAGGGCAGAACCCTCCCGCATGCTGCCTGACTGTAGGAGTAGCTGCTAACATCCTAATGTTAGTGGCTGGGAGAGGTTGCGGGAAAAGCATGTGTGAGCACTGGGCCTGAACTCCCGTGTATCTGAGTTGAATACTGCGATTTCCAATGGCCTTCTTCAATCACACTGTAGCTAGGTTCAAACTCCCATGTCCGAGTGGGTAGCAGACATCTGCCTCCCATGCATATACACTTCTGAGAGTAGAGCTTATGGCCTGTACCTCCACATTCAGCCTGCTGGTACACTTGGCTTCTAAAAGGCCTAGGCTCGCTGTTTGAAGGAAGTGCTGGGAGAGGTAATTGGAATCACCCGGCACACAAGACTAGTGCCCCCAAGCTCAGTTCAGCGATTTCCTAGTAATACCTGTGGTAGACTGGTGCTACATACTAAGTTCCATACGTGAGAGGGTAGCTGAACGCCTTGTCCAAAACCATCTTACTTCTGAGAGTTGAGCTCAGCCGCAGTCCCTCACAGTTCCACACTGCCTGCAGAGTGAGTTTCGCAGGTCTTCAGCAGAGACGTTTGCCAGAGGCTTCTGAGACGCAGGGTAACAATGCAGACCTGGAGGGTATCCCCAGGTGCAGTCGACTGGTAATCTTGGAACCTCCTGACTCAGAATACTGCTACCTTCTCACTGCCATAGGAATGCAGCTAGTTGACAGCTAGCTGGCTTCAAGACATGCTTCCCTGAGAGAGCTGAGGACAGAGCAGAACCCTCCCGCATGCTGCCTGACTGTAGGAGTAGCTGCTAACATCCTAAAGTTAGTGGTTGGGAGAGGTGGCGGGAAAAGCATGTGTGAGCACTGGGCCAGAACTCCCGTGTATCTGAGTTGAATACAGCGATTTCCAACGGCTTTCCTCAACCAGAGTGTAGCTAGATTCCAAATCCCATGTACGAGCGGGTAGCAGACATCTGCCTCCCATGCATACACACTTCTGAGAGTTGAGCTTATGGCCTGTACCTCCACATCCAGCCTGCTGGTACCCTTGGCTTCTAAAAGGCCTAGGCTCGCTGTTTGACGGAAGTGCTGGGAGAGGTAATTGGAATCACCCGGCACACAAGACTACTGCCTCCAAGCTCAGTTCAGCTATTTCCTAGTAATTCCTGTGGTAGACTGGTGCTACATACTAAGTTCCATACGTGAGAGGGTAGCTGAACGCCTTGTCCAAAACCATCTTACTTCTGAGAGTTGAGCTCAGCCTCAGTCCCTCACAGTTCCACACTGCCTGCAGAGTGAGTTTCGCAGGTCTTCAGCAGAGACGTTTGCCAGAGGCTTCTGAGACGCAGGGTAACAATGCAGACCTGAAGGTTATCCCCAGGTGCAGTAGACTGGTAATCTTGGAACCTCCTGACTCAGAATACTGCTACCTTCTCACTGCCATAGGAATGCAGCTAGTTGACAGCTAGCTGGCTTCAAGACATGCTTCCCTGAGAGAGCTGAGGACAGGGCAGAACCCTCCCGCATGCTGCCTGACTGTAGGAGTAGCTGGTAACATCCTAATGTTAGTGACTGGGAGAGGTTGCGGGAAAAGCATGTGTGAGCACTGCGCCTGAACTCCCGTGTATCTGAGTTGAATACAGCGATTTCCAACGACTTTCCTCAACCAGAGTGTAGCTAGGTTCCAAGTCCCATGTACGAGCGGGTAGCAGACATCTGCCTAACATGCAAACACACTTCTGAGAGTTGAGGTTATGGCCTGTACCTCCACATCCAGCCTGCTGGTACCCTTGGCTTCTAAAAGGCCTAGGCTCGCTGTTTGACGGAAGTGCTGGAAGAGGTAATAGGAATCTCCCGGCACACAAGACGAGTGCCTCCAAGCTCAATTCACGATTTCCCTGTAATTCTTGTGGTAGACAGGTGCTACATAGTAAGTTCCATATGTGAGATGGTAGCTGAACGCCTTGTCCAAAAGCATCTAACTTCTGAGAGTTGAGCAAACCCTCAGTCTCTCACACTTCCACACTGCCTGCAGAGTGAGTTTCACACGTCTTCACCAGAGACGATTGCCAGAGGCTTCCGAGTACAAGTTAACAATGCAGACCTGGTGGGTATTTCCAGGTGCAGTAGAGTGGTAATCTTGGAACCTCCTGACTCAGAGTACTACTACCTTCTCACTGCCATAGGAATGCAGCTAGTTGACAGCTGGCTTCAAGACCTGCTTCCCTGTGAGAGATGAGGACAGGGCAGAACCCTCCCGCATCCTGCCAGACTGTAGGAGTAGCTGCTAACATCCTAATGTTAGTGGCTGGGAGAGGTTGCGGGAAAAGCATGTGTGAGCACTGGGCCTGAACTCCCGTGTATCTGAGTTGAATACAGCGATTTCCAATGGCCTTCTTCAATCACAGTGTAGCTAGGTTCAAACTCCCATGTCCGAGTGGGTAGCAGACATCAGCCTCCCATGCATATACACTTCTGAGAGTAGAGCTTATGGCCTGTACCTCCACATCCAGCCTGCTGGTACCCTTGGCTTCTAAAAGGCCTAGGCTCGCTGTTTGAAGGAAGTGCTGGGAGATGTAATTGGAATCACCCGGCACACAAGACTAGTGCCTCCAAGCTCAGTTCAGCGATTTCCTAGTAATACCTGTGGTAGACTGGTGCTACATACTAAGTTCCATACGTGAGAGGGTAGCTGAATGCCTTGTCCAAAACCATCTTACTTCTGAGAGTTGAGCTCAGCCTCAGTCCCTCACAGTTCCACACTGCCTGCAGAGTGAGTTTCGCAGGTCTTCAGCAGAGACGTTTGCCAGAGGCTTCTGAGACGCAGGGTAACAATGCAGACCTGGAGGGTATCCCCAGGTGCAGTCGACTGGAAATCTTGGAACCTCCTGACTCAGAATACTGCTACCTTCTCACTGCCATAGGAATGCAGCTAGTTGACAGCTAGCTGGCTTCAAGACATGCTTCCCTGAGAGAGCTGAGGACAGAGCAGAACCCTCCCGCATGCTGCCTGACTGTAGGAGTAGCTGCTAACATCCTAATGTTAGTGGTTGGGAGAGGTGGCGGGAAAAGCATGTGTGAGCACTGGGCCAGAACTCCCGTGTATCTGAGTTGAATACAGCGATTTCCAACGGCTTTCCTCAACCAGAGTGTAGCTAGGTTCCAAATCCCATGTACGAGCGGGTAGCAGACATCTGCCTCCCATGCATACACACTTCTGAGAGTTGAGCTTACGGCCTGTACCTCCACATCCAGCCTGCTGGTACCCTTGGCTTCTAAAAGGCCTAGGCTCGCTGTTTGACGGAAGTGCTGGGAGAGGTAATTGGAATCACCCGGCACACAAGACTACTGCCTCCAAGCTCAGTTCAGCGATTTCCTAGTAATTCCTGTGGTAGACTGGTGCTACATACTAAGTTCCATACGTGAGAGGGTAGCTGAACGCCTTGCCCAAAACCATCTTACTTCTGAGAGTTGAGCTCAGCCTCAGTCCCTCACAGTTCCACACTGCCTGCAGAGTGAGTTTCGCAGGTCTTCAGCAGAGACGTTTGCCAGAGGCTTCTGAGACGCAGGGTAACAATGCAGACCTGAAGGTTATCCCCAGGTGCAGTAGACTGGTAATCTTGGAACCTCCTGACTCAGAATACTGCTACCTTCTCACTGTCATAGGAATGCAGCTACTTGACAGCTAGCTGGCTTCAAGACATGCTTCCCTGAGAGAGCTGAGGACAGGGCAGAACCCTCCCGCATGCTGCCTGACTGTAGGAGTAGCTGGTAACATCCTAATGTTAGTGACTGGGAGAGGTTGCGGGAAAAGCATGTGTGAGCACTGGGCCTGAACTCCCGTGTATCTGAGTTGAATACAGCGATTTCCAACGACTTTCCTCAACCAGAGTGTAGCTAGGTTCCAAATCCCATGTACGAGCGGGTAGCAGACATCTGCCTAACATGCAAACACACTTCTGAGAGTTGAGGTTATGGCCTCTACCTCCACATCCAGCCTGCTGGTACCCTTGGCTTCTAAAAGGCCTAGGCTCGCTGTTTGACGGAAGTGCTGGGAGAGGTAATAGGAATCTCCCGGCACACAAGACGAGTGCCTCCAAGCTCAATTCACGATTTCCCAGTAATTCTTGTGGTAGACAGGTGCTACATAGTAAGTTCCATATGTGAGATGGTAGCTGAACGCCTTGTCCAAAAGCATCTAACTTCTGAGAGTTGAGCAAACCCTCAGTCTCTCACACTTCCACACTGCCTGCAGAGTGAGTTTCACACGTCTTCACCAGAGACGATTGCCAGAGGCTTCCGAGTACAAGTTAACAATGCAGACCTGGAGGGTATCTCCAGGTGCAGTAGAGTGGTAATCTTGGAACCTCCTGACTCAGAGTACTGCTACCTTCTCACTGCCATAGGAATGCAGCTAGTTGACAGCTGGCTTCAAGACATGCTTCCCTGTGAGAGCTGAGGACAGGGCAGAACCCTCCCGCATGCTGCCTGACTGTAGGAGTAGCTGCTAACATCCTAATGTTAGTGGCTGGGAGAGGTTGCGGGAAAAGCATGTGTGAGCACTGGGCCTGAACTCCCGTGTATCTGAGTTGAATACAGCGATTTCCAATGGCCTTTTTCAATCACAGTGTAGCTAGGTTCAAACTCCCATGTCCGAGTGGGTAGCAGACATCTGCCTCCCATGCATATACACTTCTGAGAGTAGAGCTTATGGCCTGTACCTCCACATCCAGCCTGCTGGTACCCTTGGCTTCTAAAAGGCCTAGGCTCGCTGTTTGAAGGAAGTGCTGGGAGAGGTAATTGGAATCACCCGGCACACAAGACTAGTGCCTCCAAGCTCAGTTCAGCGATTTCCTAGTAATACCTGTGGTAGACTGGTGCTACATACTAAGTTCCATACGTGAGAGGGTAGCTGAACGCCTTGTCCAAAACCATCTTACTTCTGAGAGTTGAGCTCAGCCTCAGTCCCTCACAGTTCCACACTGCCTGCAGAGTGAGTTTCGCAGGTCTTCAGCAGAGACGTTTGCCAGAGGCTTCTGAGACGCAGGGTAACAATGCAGACCTGGAGGGTATCCCCAGGTGCAGTCGACTGGTAATCTTGGAACCTCCTGACTCAGAATACTGCTACCTTCTCACTGCCATAGGAATGCAGCTAGTTGACAGCTAGCTGGCTTCAAGACATGCTTCCCTGAGAGAGCTGAGGACAGAGCAGAACCCTCCCGCATGCTGCCTGACTGTAGGAGTAGCTGCTAACATCCTAATGTTAGTGGCTGGGAGAGGTTGCGGGAAAAGCATGTGTGAGCACTGGGCCAGAACTCCCGTGTATCTGAGTTGAATACAGCGATTTCCAACGGCTTTCCTCAACCAGAGTGTAGCTAGGTTCCAAATCCCATGTACGAGCGGGTAGCAGACATCTGCCTCCCATGCATACACACTTCTGAGAGTTGAGCTTATGGCCTGTACCTCCACATCCAGCCTGCTGGTACCCTTGGCTTCTAAAAGGCCTAGGCTCGCTGTTTGACGGAAGTGCTGGGAGAGGTAATTGGAATCACCCGGCACACAAGACTACTGCCTCCAAGCTCAGTTCAGCGATTTCCTAGTAATTCCTGTGGTAGACTGGTGCTACATACTAAGTTCCATACGTGAGAGGGTAGCTGAACGCCTTGTCCAAAACCATCTTACTTCTGAGAGTTGAGCTCAGCCTCAGTCCCTCACAGTTCCACACTGCCTGCAGAGTGAGTTTCGCAGGTCTTCAGCAGAGACGTTTGCCAGAGGCTTCTGAGACGCAGGGTAACAATGCAGACCTGAAGGTTATCCCCAGGTGCAGTAGACTGGTAATCTTGGAACCTCCTGACTCAGAATACTGCTACCTTCTCACTGCCATAGGAATGCAGCTAGTTGACAGCTAGCTGGCTTCAAGACATGCTTCCCTGAGAGAGCTGAGGACAGGGCAGAACCCTCCCGCATGCTGCCTGACTGTAGGAGTAGCTGGTAACATCCTAATGTTAGTGACTGGGAGAGGTTGCGGGAAAAGCATGTGTGAGCACTGGGCCTGAACTCCCGTGTATCTGAGTTGAATACAGCGATTTCCAACGACTTTCCTCAACCAGAGTGTAGCTAGGTTCCAAGTCCCATGTACGAGCGGGTAGCAGACATCTGCCTAACATGCAAACACACTTCTGAGAGTTGAGGTTATGGCCTGTACCTCCACATCCAGCCTGCTGGTACCCTTGGCTTCTAAAAGGCCTAGGCTCGCTGTTTGACGGAAGTGCTGGGAGAGGTAATAGGAATCTCCCGGCACACAAGACGAGTGCCTCCAAGCTCAATTCACGATTTCCCAGTAATTCTTGTGGTAGACAGGTGCTACATACTAAGTTCCATATGTGAGATGGTAGCTGAACGCCTTGTCCAAAAGCATCTAACTTCTGAGAGTTGAGCAAACCCTCAGTCTCTCACATCCACACTGCCTGCAGAGTGAGTTTCACACGTCTTCACCAGAGACGATTGCCAGAGGCTTCCGAGTACAAGTTAACAATGCAGACCTGGAGGGTATTTCCAGGTGCAGTAGAGTGGTAATCTTGGAACCTCCTGACTCAGAGTACTGCTACCTTCTCACTGCCATAGGAATGCAGCTAGTTGACAGCTGGCTTCAAGACATGCTTCCCTGTGAGAGCTGAGGACAGGGCAGAACCCTCCCGCATCCTGCCTGACTGTAGGAGTAGCTGCTAACATCCTAATGTTAGTGGCTGGGAGAGGTTGCGGGAAAAGCATGTGTGAGCACTGGGCCTGAACTCCCGTGTATCTGAGTTGAGTACAGCGATTTCCAATGGCCTTCTTCAATCACAGTGTAGCTAGGTTCAAACTCCCATGTCCGAGTGGGTAGCAGACATCTGCCTCCCATGCATATACACTTCTGAGAGTAGAGCTTATGGCCTGTACCTCCACATCCAGCCTGCTGCTACCCTTGGCTTCTAAAAGGCCTAGGCTCGCTGTTTGAAGGAAGTGCTGGGAGAGGTAATTGGAATCACCCGGCACACAAGACTAGTGCCCCCAAGCTCAGTTCAGCGATTTCCTAGTAATTCCTGTGGTAGACTGGTGCTACATACTAAGTTCCATACGTGAGAGGGTAGCTGAACGCCTTGTCCAAAACCATCTTACTTCTGAGAGTTGAGCTCAGCCTCAGTCCCTCACAGTTCCACACTGCCTGCAGAGTGAGTTTCGCAGGTCTTCAGCAGAGACGTTTGCCAGAGGCTTCTGAGACGCAGGGTAACAATGCAGACCTGGAGGGTATCCCCAGGTGCAGTCGACTGGTAATCTTGGAACCTCCTGACTCAGAATACTGCTACCTTCTCACTGCCATAGGAATGCAGCTAGTTGACAGCTAGCTGGCTTCAAGACATGCTTCCCTGAGAGAGCTGAGGACAGGGCAGAACCCTCCCGCATGCTGCCTGACTGTAGGAGTACCTGCTAACATCCTAATGTTAGTGGCTGGGAGATTTTGCGGGAAAAGCATGTGTGAGCACTGGGCCAGAACTCCCGTGTATCTGAGTTGAATACAGCGATTTCCAAAGACTTTCCTCAACCAGAGTGTAGCTAGGTTCCAAATCCCATGTACGAGTGGGTAGCAGACATCTGCCTCCCATGCATACACACTTCTGAGAGTTGAGATTATGGCCTGTACCTCCACATCCAGCCTGCAGGTACCCTTGGCTTCTAAAAGGCCTAGGCTCGCTGTTTGTCGGAAGTGCTGGGAGAGGTAATTGGAATCTCCCGGCACACAAGACGAGTGCCTCCAAGCTCAATTCACGATTTCCCAGTAATTCTTGTGGTGGACAGGTGCTCCATACTAAGTTCCATATGTGAGAAGGTAGCTGAACGCCTTGTCCAAAAGCATCTTACTTCTGAGAGTTGAGCACACCCTCAGTCCCTCACACTTTCACACTGCCTGAAGAGTGAGTTTCACACGTCTTCACCAGAGACGATTGCCAGAGGCTTCTGAGTACAAGTTAACAATGCAGACCTGGAGGCTATCTCCAGGTGCAGTAGAGTGGTAATCTTGGAACCTCCTGACTCAGAGTACTGCTATCTTCTCACTGCCATAGGAATGCAGCTAGTTGACAGCTGGCTTCAAGACATGCTTCCCTGTGAGAGCTGAGGACAGGGCAGAACCCTCCCGCATCCTGCCTGACTGTAGGAGTAGCTGCTAACATCCTAATGTTAGTGGCTGGGAGAGGTTGCGGGAAAAGCATGTGTGAGCACTAGGCCTGAACTCACGTGTATCTGAGTTGAATACAGCGATTTCCAACGACTTTCCTCAACCAGAGTGTAACTAGGTTCCAAATCCCATGTACGAGCGGGTAGCAGACATCTGCCTCCCATGCATACACAGTTCTGAGAGTTGAGCTTATGGCCTGTACCTCCACAGCCAGCCTGCTGGTACCCTTGGCTTCTAAAAGGCCTAGGCTCGCTGTTTGACGGAAGTGCTGGGAGAGGTAATTGGAATAACCCGGCACACAAGACTAGTGCCTCCAAGCTCAGTTCAGCGATTTCCTAGTAATTCCTGTGGTAGACTGGTGCTAATACTAAGTTCCATACGTGAGAGGGTAGCTGAACGCCTTGTCCAAAACCATCTTACTTCTGAGAGTTGAGCTCAGCCTCAGTCCCTCACAGTTCCACACTGCCTGCAGAGTGAGTTTCGCAGGTCTTCAGCAGAGACGTTTGCCAGAGGCTTCTGAGACGCAGGGTAACAATGCAGACCTGGAGGGTATCCCCAGGTGCAGTCGACTGATAATCTTGGAACCTCCTGACTCAGAATACTGCTACCTTCTCACTGCCATAGGAATGCAGCTAGTTGACAGCTAGCTGGCTTCAAGACATGCTTCCCTGAGAGAGCTGAGGACAGGGCAGAACCCTCCCGCATGCTGCCTGACTGTAGGAGAGCTGCTAACATCCTAATGTTAGTGGCTGGGAGAGGTTGCGGGAAAAGCATGTGTGAGCACTGGGCCTGAACTCCCGTGTATCTGAGTTGAATACAGCGATTTCCAACGACTTTCCTCATCCAGATTGTAGCTAGGTTCCAAATCCCATGTACGAGCGGGTAGCAGACATCTGCCTCCCATGCATACACACTTCTGAGAGTTGAGCTTATGGCCTGTACCTCCACATCCAGCCTGCTGGTACCCTTGGCTTCTAAAAGGCCTAGGCTCGCTGTTTGACGGAAGTGCTGGGAGAGGTAATTGGAATCTCCCGGCACACAAGACGAGTGCCTCCAAGCTCAATTCACAATTTCCCAGTAATTCTTGTGGTAGACAGGTGCTCCATACTAAGTTCCATATGTGAGAAGGTAGCTGAAAGCCTTGTCCAAAAGCATCTTACTTCTGAGAGTTGAGCACACCCTCAGTCCCTCACACTTCCACACTACCGGCAGAGTGAGTTTCACACGTGTTCACCAGAGACGATTGCCAGAGGCTTCTGAGTACAAGTTAACAATGCAGACCTGGAGGGTATCTCCAGGTGCAGTAGAGTGGTAATCTTGGAACCTCCTGACTCAGAGTACTGCTACCTTCTCACTGCCATAGGAATGCAGCTAGTTGACAGCTGGCTTCAAGACATGCTTCCCTGTGAGAGCTGAGGACAGGGCAGAACCCTCCCGCATCCTGCCTGACTGTAGGAGAAGCTGATAACATCCTTATGTTAGTGGCTGGGAGAGGTTGCGGGAAAAGCATGTGTGAGCAATGGCCTGAACTCCCGTGTATCTGAGTTGAATACAGCGATTTCCAATGGCCGTCTTCAATCACAGTGTAGCTAGGTTCCAACTCCCATGTCCGAGTGGGTAGCAGACATCGGCCTCCCATGCATACACACTTCTGAGAGTTGAGCTTATGGCCTGTACCTCCACATCCAGCCTGCTGCTACCCTTGGCTTCTAAAAGGCCTAGGCTCGCTGTTTGACGGAAGTGCTGGGAGAGGTAATTGGAATCACCCGGCACACAAGACTAGTGCCTCCAAGCTCAGTTCAGCGATTTCCTAGTAATTCCTGTGGTAGACTGGTGCTACATACTAAGTTCCATACGTGAGAGGGTAGCTGAACGCCTTGTCCAAAACCATCTTACTTCTGAGAGTTGAGCTCAGCCTCAGTCCCTCACAGTTCCACACTGCCTGCAGAGTGAGTTTCGCAGGTCTTCAGCAGAGACGTTTGCCAGAGGCTTCTGAGACGCAGGGTAACAATGCAGACCTGGAGGGTATCCCCAGGTGCAGTCGACTGGTAATCTTGGAACCTCCTGACTCAGAATACTGCTACCTTCTCACTGCCATAGGAATGCAGCTAGTTGACAGCTAGCTGGCTTCAAGACATGCTTCCCTGAGAGAGCTGAGGACAGGGCAGAACCCTCCCGCATGCTGCCTGACTGTAGGAGTACCTGCTAACATCCTAATGTTAGTGGCTGGGAGATTTTGCGGGAAAAGCATGTGTGAGCACTGGGCCAGAACTCCCGTGTATCTGAGTTGAATACAGCGATTTCCAAAGACTTTCCTCAACCAGAGTGTAGCTAGGTTCCAAATCCCATGTACGAGTGGGTAGCAGACATCTGCCTCCCATGCATACACACTTCTGAGAGTTGAGATTATGGCCTGTACCTCCATATCCAGCCTGCAGGTACCCTTGGCTTCTAAAAGGCCTAGGCTCGCTGTTTGTCGGAAGTGCTGGGAGAGGTAATTGGAATCTCCCGGCACACAAGACGAGTGCCTCCAAGCTCAATTCACGATTTCCCAGTAATTCTTGTGGTGGACAGGTGCTCCATACTAAGTTCCATATGTGAGAAGGTAGCTGAACGCCTTGTCCAAAAGCATCTTACTTCTGAGAGTTGAGCACACCCTCAGTCCCTCACACTTTCACACTGCCTGAAGAGTGAGTTTCACACGTCTTCACCAGAGACGATTGCCAGAGGCTTCTGAGTACCAGTTAACAATGCAGACCTGGAGGCTATCTCCAGGTGCAGTAGAGTGGTAATCTTGGAACCTCCTGACTCAGAGTACTGCTATCTTCTCACTGCCATAGGAATGCAGCTAGTTGACAGCTGGTTTCAAGACATGCTTCCCTGTGAGAGCTGAGGACAGGGCAGAACCCTCCCGCATCCTGCCTGACTGTAGGAGTAGCTGCTAACATCCTAATGTTAGTGGCTGGGAGAGGTTGCGGGAAAAGCATGTGTGAGCACTGGGCCTGGACTCCCGTGTATCTGAGTTGAATACAGCGATTTCCAATGGCCTTCTTCAATCACAGTGTAGCTAGGTTCCAACTCCCATGTCCGAGTGGGTAACAGACATCTGCCTCCCATGCATACACACTTCTGAGAGTTGAGCTTATGGCCTGTACCTCCACATCCAGCCTGCTGCTACCCTTGGCTTCTAAAAGGCCTAGGCTCGCTGTTTGACGGAAGTGCTGGGAGAGGTAATTGGAATCAACCGGCACACAAGACTAGTGCCTCCAAGCTCAGTTCAGCGATTTCCTAGTAATTCCTGTGGTAGACTGGTTCTACATACTAAGTTCCATACGTCAGGGGGTAGCTGAACGCCTTGTCCAAAACCATCTTACTTCTGAGAGTTGAGCTCAGCCTCAGTCCCTCACAGTTCCACACTGCCTGGAGAGTGAGTTTCACACTTCTTCACCAGAGACGATTGCCAGAGGCTTCTGAGTACAAGTTAACAATGCAGACCTGGAGGGTATCTCCAGGTGCAGTAGAGTGGTAATCTTGGAACCTCCTGACTCAGAGTACTGCTATGTTCTCACTGCCATAGGAATGCAGCTCGTTGACAGCTGGCTTCAAGACATGCTTCCCTGTGAGAGCTGAGGACAGGGCAGAACCCTCCCGCATCCTGCCTGACTGTAGGAGTAGCTGCTAACATCCTAATGTTAGTGGCTGGGAGAGGTTGCGGGAAAAGCATGTGTGAGCACTAGGCCTGAACTCACGTGTATCTGAGTTGAATACAGCGATTTCCAACGACTTTCCTCAACCAGAGTGTAACTAGGTTCCAAATCCCATGTACGAGCGGGTAGCAGACATCTGCCTCCCATGCATACACACTTCTGAGAGTTGAGCTTATGGCCTGTACCTCCACAGCCAGCCTGCTGGTACCCTTGGCTTCTAAAAGGCCTAGGCTCGCTGTTTGACGGAAGTGCTGGGAGAGGTAATTGGAATAACCCGGCACACAAGACTAGTGCCTCCAAGCTCAGTTCAGCGATTTCCTAGTAATTCCTGTGGTAGACTGGTGCTAATACTAAGTTCCATACGTGAGAGGGTAGCTGAACGCCTTGTCCAAAACCATCTTACTTCTGAGAGTTGAGCTCAGCCTCAGTCCCTCACAGTTCCACACTGCCTGCAGAGTGAGTTTCGCAGGTCTTCAGCAGAGACGTTTGCCAGAGGCTTCTGAGACGCAGGGTAACAATGCAGACCTGGAGGGTATCCCCAGGTGCAGTCGACTGATAATCTTGGAACCTCCTGACTCAGAATACTGCTACCTTCTCACTGCCATAGGAATGCAGCTAGTTGACAGCTAGCTGGCTTCAAGACATGCTTCCCTGAGAGAGCTGAGGACAGGGCAGAACCCTCCCGCATGCTGCCTGACTGTAGGAGAGCTGCTAACATCCTAATGTTAGTGGCTGGGAGAGGTTGCGGGAAAAGCATGTGTGAGCACTGGGCCTGAACTCCCGTGTATCTGAGTTGAATACAGCGATTTCCAACGACTTTCCTCAACCAGAGTGTAACTAGGTTCCAAATCCCATGTACGAGCGGGTAGCAGACATCTGCCTCCCATGCATACACACTTCTGAGAGTTGAGCTTATGGCCTGTACCTCCACATCCAGCCTGCTGGTACCCTTGGCTTCTAAAAGGCCTAGGCTCGCTGTTTGACGGAAGTGCTGGGAGAGGTAATTGGAATCACCCGGCACACAAGACTAGTGCCTCCAAGCTCAGTTCAGCGATTTCCTAGTAATTCCTGTGGTAGACTGGTGCTACATACTAAGTTCCATACGTGAGAGGGTAGCTGAACGCCTTGTCCAAAACCATCTAACTTCTGAGAGTTGAGCTCACCCTCAGTCCCTCACAGTTCCACACTGCCTGCAGAATGAGTATCGGAGGTCTTCAGCAGAGACGTTTGCCAGAGGCTTCTGACGAAGGGTAACAATGCAGACCTGGAGGGTATCCCCAGGTGCAGTCGACTGGTAATCTTGGAACCTCCTGACTCAGAATACTGCTACCTTCTCACTGCCATAGGAATGCAGCTAGTTGACAGCTAGCTGGCTTCAAGACATGCTTCCCTGAGAGAGCTGAGGACAGAGCAGAACCCTCCCGCATGCTGCCTGACTGTAGGAGTAGCTGCTAACATCCTAATGTTAGTGGCTGGGAGAGGTTGCGGGAAAAGCATGTGTGAGCACTGGGCCAGAACTCCCGTGTATCTGAGTTGAATACAGCGATTTCCAACGGCTTTCCTCAACCAGAGAGTAGCTAGGTTCCAAATCCCATGTACGAGCGGGTAGCAGACATCTGCCTCCCATGCATACACACTTCTGAGAGTTGAGCTTATGGCCTGTACCTCCACATCCAGCCTGCTGGTACCCTTGGCTTCTAAAAGGCCTAGGCTCGCTGTTTGACGGAAGTGCTGGGAGAGGTAATTGGAATCACCCGGCACACAAGACTACTGCCTCCAAGCTCAGTTCAGCGATTTCCTAGTAATTCCTGTGGTAGACTGGTGCTACATACTAAGTTCCATACGTGAGAGGGTAGCTGAACGCCTTGTCCAAAACCATCTTACTTCTGAGAGTTGAGCTCAGCCTCAGTCCCTCACAGTTCCACACTGCCTGCAGAGTGAGTTTCGCAGATCTTCAGCAGAGACGTTTGCCAGAGGCTTCTGAGACGCAGGGTAACAATGCAGACCTGAAGGTTATCCCCAGGTGCAGTCGACTGGTAATCTTGGAACCTCCTGACTCAGAATACTGCTACCTTCTCACTGCCATAGGAATGCAGCTAGTTGACAGCTAGCTGGCTTCAAGACATGCTACCCTGAGAGAGCTGAGGACAGGGCAGAACCCTCCCGCATGCTGCCTGACTGTAGGAGTAGCTGGTAACATCCTAATGTTAGTGACTGGGAGAGGTTGCGGGAAAAGCATGTGTGAGCACTGGGCCTGAACTCCCGTGTATCTGAGTTGAATACAGCGATTTCCAACGACTTTCCTCAACCAGAGTGTAGCTAGGTTCCAAATCCCATGTACGAGCGGGTAGCAGACATCTGCCTAACATGCAAACACACTTCTGAGAGTTGAGGTTATGGCCTGTACCTCCACATCCAGCCTGCTGGTACCCTTGGCTTTTAAAAGGCCTAGGCTCGCTGTTTGACGGAAGTGCTGGGAGAGGTAATAGGAATCTCCCGGCACACAAGACGAGGGCCTCCAAGCTCAATTCACGATTTCCCAGTAATTCTTGTGGTAGACAGGTGCTACATAGTAAGTTCCATATGTGAGATGGTAGCTGAACGCCTTGTCCAAAAGCATCTAACTTCTGAGAGTTGAGCAAACCCTCAGTCTCTCACACTTCCACACTGCCTGCAGAGTGAGTTTCACACGTCTTCACCAGAGACGATTGCCAGAGGCTTCCGAGTACAAGTTAACAATGCAGACCTGGAGGGTATCTCCAGGTGCAGTCGACTGCTAATCTTGGAACCTCCTGACTCAGAATACTGCTACCTTCTCACTGCCATAGGAATGCAGCAAGTTGACAGCTAGCTGGCTTCAAGACATGCTTCCCTGAGAGAGCTGAGGACAGGGCAGAACCCTCCCGCATGCTGCCTGACTGTAGGTGTAGCTGCTAACATCCTAATGTTAGTGGCTGGGAGAGGTTGCGGGAAAAGCATGTGTGAGCACTGGGCCTGAACTCCCGTGTATCTGAGTTGAATACACCGATTTCCAACAACTTTCCTCAACCAGAGTGTAGCTAGGTTCCAAATCCCATGTACGAGCGGGTAGCAGACATCTGCCTCCCATGCATACACACTTCTGAGAGTTGAGCTTATGGCCTGTACCTCCACATCCAGCCTGCTGGTACCCTTGGCTTCTAAAAGGCCTAGGCTCGCTGTTTGACGGAAGTGCTGGGAGAGGTATTTGGAATCACCCGGCACACAAGACTAGTGCCTCCAAGCTCAGTTCAGCGATTTCCTAGTAATTCCTGTGGTAGACTGGTGCTACATACTAAGTTCCATACGTGAGATTGTAGCTGAACGCCTTGTCCAAAACCATCTTACTTCTGAGAGTTGAGCTCAGCCTCAGTCCCTCACAGTTCCACAATGCCTGCACAGTGAGTTTCACACGTCTTCACCAGAGACGATTGCCAGAGGCTTCCGAGTACAAGTTAACAATGCAGACCTGGAGGGTATCTCCAGGTGCAGTAGAGTGGTAATCTTGGAACCTCCTGACTCAGAGTACTATTACCTTCTCACTGCCATAGGAATGCAGCTAGTTGACAGCTGGCTTCAAGACATGCTTCCCTGTGAGAGCTGAGGACAGGGCAGAACCCTCCCGCATCCTGCCTGACTGTAGGAGTAGCTGCTAACATCCTTATGTTAGTGGCTGGGAGAGGTTGCGGGAAAAGCATGTGTGAGCACTGGGCCTGAACTCCCGTGTATCTGAGTTGAATACAGCGATTTCCAATGGCCTTCTTCAATCACAGTGTAGCTAGGTTCCAACTCCCATGTCCGAGTGGGTAGCAGACATCTGCCTCCCATGCATACACACTTCTGAGAGTTGAGCTTATGGCCTGTACCTCACCATCCAGCCTGCTGGTACCCTTGGCTTCTAAAAGGCCTAGGCTCGCTGTTTGACGGAAGTGCTGGGAGAGGTAATTGGAATCACCCGGCACACAAGACTAGTGCCCCCAAGCTCAGTTCAGCGATTTCCTAGTAATACCTGTGGTAGACTGGTGCTACATACTAAGTTCCATACGTGAGAGGGTAGCTGAACGCCTTGTCCAAAACCATCTACTTCTGAGAGTTGAGCTCAGCCTCAGTCCCCCACAGTTCCACAAAGCCTGCAGAGTGAGTTTCGCAGGTCTTCAGCAGAGACGTTTGCCAGAGGCTTCTGAGACGCAGGGTAACAATGCAGACCTGGAGGGTATCCCCAGGTGCAGTCGACTGGTAATCTTGGAACCTCCTGACTCAGAATACTGCTACCTTCTCACTGCCATAGGAATGCAGCTAGTTGACAGCTAGCTGGCTTCAAGACATGCTTCCCTGAGAGAGCTGAGGACAGGGCAGAACCCTCCCGCATGCTGCCTGACTGTAGGAGTAGCTGCTAACATCCTAATGTTAGTGGCTGGGAGAGGTTGCGGGAAAAGCATGTGTGAGCACTGGGCCTGAACTCCCGTGTATCTGAGTTGAATACAGCGATTTCCAACGACTTTCCTCAACCAGAGTGTAGCTAGGTTCCAAATCCCATGTACGAGCGGGTAGCAGACATCTGCCTCCCATGCATACACACTTCTGAGAGTTGAGCTTATGGCCTGTACCTCCACATCCAGCCTGCTGGTACCCTTGGCTTCTAAAAGGCCTAGGCTCGCTGTTTGACGGAAGTGCTGGGAGAGGTAATTGGAATCTCCGGGCACACAAGACGAGTGCCTCGAAGCTCAATTCACGATTTCCCAGTAATTCTTGTGGTAGGCAGGTGCTACATACTAAGTTCCATATGTGAGAAGGTAGCTGAACGCCTTGTCCAAAAGCATCTTACTTCTGAGAGTTGAGGACACCCTCAGTCCCTCACACTTCCACACTGCCTGCAGAGTGAGTTTCACACGTCTTCACCAGAGACGATTGCCAAAGGCTTCTGAGTACAAGTTAACAATGCAGACCTGGAGGGTATCTCCAGGTGCAGTAGAGTGGTAATCTTGGAACCTCCTGACTCAGAGTACTACTACCTTCTCACTGCCATAGGAATGCAGCTAGTTGACAGCTGGCTTCAAGACATGCTTCCCTGTGAGAGCTGAGGACAGGGCAGAACCCTCCCGCATCCTGCCTGACTGTAGGAGTAGCTGTTAACATCCTTATGTTAGTGGCTGGGAGAGGTTGCGGGAAAAGCATGTGTGAGCACTGGGCCTGAACTCCCGTGTATCTGAGTTGAATACAGCGATTTCCAATGGCCTTCTTCAATCACAGTGTAGCTAGGTTCCAACTCCCATGTCCGAGTGGGTAGCAGACATCTGCCTCCCACGCATACACACTTCTGAGAGTTGAGCTTATGGCCTGTACCTCACCATCCAGCCTGCTGCTACCCTTGGCTTCTAAAAGGCCTAGGCTCGCTGTTTGACGGAAGTGCTGGGAGAGGTAATTGGAATCACCCGGCACACAAGACTAGTGCCCCCAAGCTCAGTTCAGCGATTTCCTAGTAATACCTGTGGTAGACTGGTGCTACATACTAAGTTCCATACGTGAGAGGGTAGCTGAACGCCTTGTCCAAAACCATCTACTTCTGAGAGTTGAGCTCAGCCTCAGTCCCCCACAGTTCCACACTGCCTGCAGAGTGAGTTTCGCAGGTCTTCAGCAGAGACGTTTGCCAGAGGCTTCTGAGACGCAGGGTAACAATGCAGACCTGGAGGGTATCCCCAGGTGCAGTCGACTGGTAATCTTGGAACCTCCTAACTCAGAATACTGCTACCTTCTCACTGCCATAGGAATGCAGCTAGTTGACAGCTAGCTGGCTTCAAGACATGCTTCCCTGAGAGAGCTGAGGACAGGGCAGAACCCTCCCGCATGCTGCCTGACTCTAGGAGTAGCTGCTAACATCCTAATGTTAGTGGCTGGGAGAGGTTGCGGGAAAAGTATGTGTGAGCACTGGGCCTGAACTCCCGTGTATCTGAGTCGAATACAGCGATTTCCAACGGCTTTCCTCAACCAGAGTGTAGCTAGGTTCCAAATCCCATGTACGAGCGGGTAGCAGACATCTGCCTCCCATGCATACACACTTCTGAGAGTTGAGCTTATGGCCTGTACCTCCACATCCAGCCTGCTGGTACCCTTGGCTTCTAAAAGGCCTAGACTCGCTGTTTGGCGGAAGTGCTGGGAGAGGTAATTGGAATCTCCCGGCACACAAGACGAGTGCCTCCAAGCTCAATTCACGATTTCCCAGTAATTCCTGTGGTAGACAGGTGCTACATACTAAGTTCCATATGTGACATGGTAGCTGAACGCCTTGTCCAAAAGCATCTTACTTCTGAGAGTTGAGCCCACCCTCAGTCCCTCACAGTTCCACACTGCCTGCAGAGTGAGTTTCACAGGTCTTCACCAGAGACGATTGCCAGAGGCTTCCGAGTACAAGTTAACAATGCAGACCTGGAGGGTATCTCCAGGTGCACTAGAGTGGTAATCTTGGAACCTCCTGACTCAGAGTACTGCTACCTTCTCACTGCCATAGGAATGCAGCTAGTTGACAGCTGGCTTCAAGACATGCTTCCCTGTGAGAGCTGAGGACAGGGCAGAACCCTCCCGCATCCTGCCTGACTGTAGGAGTAGCTGCTAACATCCTAATGTTAGTGGCTGGGAGAGGTTGCGGGAAAAGCATGTGTGAGCCCTGGGCCTGAACTCCCGTGTATCTGAGTTGAATACAGCGATTTCCAATGGCCTTCTTCAATCACAGTGTAGCTAGGTTCCAACTCCCATGTCCGAGTGGGTAGCAGACATCTGCCTCCCATGCATACACACTTCTGAGAGTTGAGCTTATGGCCTGTACCTCCACAGCCAGCCTGCTGGTACCCTTGGCTTCTAAAAGGCCTAGGCTCGCTGTTTGACGGAAGTGCTGGGAGAGGTAATTGGAATCACCCGGCACACAAGACTAGTGCATCCAAGCTCAGTTCAGCGATTTCCTAGTAATTCCTGTGGTAGACTGGTGCTACATACAAAGTTCCATACGTGAGAGGGTAGCTGAACGCCTTGTCCAAAACCATCTTACTTCTGAGAGTTGAGGTAAGTCTCAGTCCCTCACAGTTCCACACTGCCTGCAGAGTGAGTTTCGCAGGTCTTCAGCAGAGACGTTTGCCAGAGGCTTCTGAGACGCAGGGTAACAAGGCAGACCTGGAGGGTATCCCCAGGTGCAGTCGACTGGTAATCTTGGAACCTCCTGACTCAGAATACTGCTACCTTCTCACTGCCATAGGAATGCAGCTAGTTGACAGCTGGCTTCAAGACATGCTTCCCTGTGAGAGCTGAGGACAGGGCAGAACCCTCCCGCATGCTGCCTGACTGTAGGAGTAGCTGCTAACATCCTTATGTTAGTGGCTGGGAGAGGTTGCGGGAAAAGCATGTGTGAGCACTGGGCCTGAACTCCCGTGTATCTGAGTTGAATACAGCGATTTCCAACGGCTTTCCTCAACCAGAGTGTAGCTAGGTTCCAAATCCCATGTACGAGCGGGTAGCAGACATCTGCCTCCCATGCATACACACTTCTGAGAGTTGAGCTTATGGCCTGTACCTCCACATCCAGCCTGCGGGTACCCTTGGCTTCTAAAAGGCCTAGGCTCGCTGTTTGACGGAAGTGCTGGGAGAGGTAATTGGAATCTCCCGGCACACAAGACGAGTGCCTCCAAGCTCAATTCACAATTTCCCAGTAATTCTTGTGGTAGACAGGTGCTACATACTAAGTTCCATATGTGAGAAGGTAGCTGAACGCCTTGTCCAAAAGCATCTTACTTCTGAGAGTTGAGCACACCCTCAGTCCCTCACACTTCCACACTGCCTGCAGAGTGAGTTTCACACGTCTTCACCAGAGACGATTGCCAGAGGCTTCTGAGTACCAGTTAACAATGCAGACCTGGAGGGTATCTCCAGGTGCAGTAGAGTGGTAATCTTGGAACCTCCTGAATCAGAGTACTGCTACCTTCTCACTGCCATAGGAATGCAGCTAGTTGACAGCTGGCTTCAAGACATGCTTCCCTGTGAGAGCTGAGGACAGGACAGAACCCTCCCGCATCCTGCCTGACTGTAGGAGTAGCTGCTAACATCCTTATGTTAGTGGCTGGGAGAGGTTGCGGGAAAAGCATGTGTGAGCACTGGGCCTGGACTCCCGTGTATCTGAGTTGAATACAGCGATTTCCAATGGCCTTCTTCAATCACAGTGTAGCTAGGTTCCAACTCCCATGTCCGAGTGGGTAACAGACATCTGCCTCCCATGCATACACACTTCTGAGAGTTGAGCTTATGGCCTGTACCTCCACATCCATCCTGCTGGTACCCTTGGCTTCTAAAAGGCCTAGGCTCGCTGTTTGACGGAAGTGCTGGGAGAGGTAATTGGAATCACCCGGCACACAAGACTAGTGCCTCCAAGCTCAGTTCAGCGATTTCCTAGTAATTCCTGTGGTAGACTGGTTCTACATACTAAGTTCCATACGTCAGGGGGTAGCTGAACGCCTTGTCCAAAACCATCTTACTTCTGAGAGTTGAGCTCAGCCTCAGTCCCTCACAGTTCCACACTGCCTGGAGAGTGAGTTTCACACTTCTTCACCAGAGACGATTGCCAGAGGCTTCTGAGTACAAGTTAACAATGCAGACCTGGAGGGTATCTCCAGGTGCAGTAGAGTGGTAATCTTGGAACCTCCTGACTCAGAGTACTGCTATGTTCTCACTGCCATAGGAATGCAGCTCGTTGACAGCTGGCTTCAAGACATGCTTCCCTGTGAGAGCTGAGGACAAGGCAGAACCCTCCCGCATCCTGCCTGACTGTAGGAGTAGCTGCTAACATCCTAATGTTAGTGGCTGGGAGAGGTTGCGGGAAAAGCATGTGTGAGCACTAGGCCTGAACTCACGTGTATCTGAGTTGAATACAGCGATTTCCAACGACTTTCCTCAACCAGAGTGTAACTAGGTTCCAAATCCCATGTACGAGCGGGTAGCAGACATCTGCCTCCCATGCATACACACTTCTGAGAGTTGAGCTTATGGCCTGTACCTCCACAGCCAGCCTGCTGGTACCCTTGGCTTCTAAAAGGCCTAGGCTCGCTGTTTGACGGAAGTGCTGGGAGAGGTAATTGGAATAACCCGGCACACAAGACTAGTGCCTCCAAGCTCAGTTCAGCGATTTCCTAGTAATTCCTGTGGTAGACTGGTGCTAATACTAAGTTCCATACGTGAGAGGGTAGCTGAACGCCTTGTCCAAAACCATCTTACTTCTGAGAGTTGAGCTCAGCCTCAGTCCCTCACAGTTCCACACTGCCTGCAGAGTGAGTTTCGCAGGTCTTCAGCAGAGACGTTTGCCAGAGGCTTCTGAGACGCAGGGTAACAATGCAGACCTGGAGGGTATCCCCAGGTGCAGTCGACTGGTAATCTTGGAACCTCCTGACTCAGAATACTGCTACCTTCTCACTGCCATAGGAATTTAGCTAATTGACAGCTAGCTGGCTTCAAGACATGCTTCCCTGAGAGAGCTGAGGACAGGGCAGAACCCTCCCGCATGCTGCCTGACTGTAGGAGAGCTGCTAACATCCTAATGTTAGTGGCTGGGAGAGGTGGCGGGAAAAGCATATGTGAGCACTGGGCCTGAACTCCCGTGTATCTGAGTTGAATACAGCGATTTCCAACGGCTTTCCTCAACCAGAGTGTAGCTAGGTTCCAAATCCCATGTACGAGCGGGTAGCAGACATCTGCCTCCCATGCATACACACTTCTGAGAGTTGAGCTTATGGCCTGTACCTCCACATCCAGCCTGCTGGTACCCTTGGCTTCTAAAAGGCCTAGGCTCTCTGTTTGACGGAAGTGCTGGGAGAGGTAATTGGAATCACCCGGCACACAAGACTAGTGCCTCCAAGCTCAGTTCAGCGATTTCCTAGTAATTCCTGTGGTAGACTGGTGCTACATACTAAGTTCCATACGTGAGAGGGTAGCTGAACGCCTTGTCCAAAACCATCTTACTTCTGAGAGTTGAGCTCAGCCTCAGTCCCTCACAGTTCCACACTGCCTGCAGAGTGAGTTTCGCAGGTCTTCAGCAGAGACGTTTGCCAGAGGCTTCTGAGACGCAGGGTAACAATGCAGACCTGGAGGGTATCCCCAGGTGCAGTCGACTGGTAATCTTGGAACCTCCTGACTCAGAATACTGCTACCTTCTCACTGCCATAGGAATGCAGCTAGTTGACAGCTAGCTGGCTTCAAGACATGCTTCCCTGAGAGAGCTGAGGACAGGGCAGAACCCTCCCGCATGCTGCCTGACTGTAGGAGTAGCTGCTAACATCCTTATGTTAGTGGCTGGGAGAGGTGGCGGGAAAAGCATGTGTGAGCACTGGGCCTGAACTCCCGTGTATCTGAGTTGAATACAGCGATTTCCAACGGCTTTCCTCAACCAGAGTGTAGCTAGGTTCCAAATCCCATGTACGAGCGGGTAGCAGACATCTGCCTCCCATGCATACACACTTCTGAGAGTTGAGCTTATGGCCTGTACCTCCACAGCCAGCCTGCTGGTACCCTTGGCTTCTAAAAGGCCTAGGCTCGCTGTTTGACGGAAGTGCTGGGAGAGGTAATTGGAATAACCCGGCACACAAGACTAGTGCCTCCAAGCTCAGTTCAGCGATTTCCTAGTAATTCCTGTGGTAGACTGGTGCTAATACTAAGTTCCATACGTGAGAGGGTAGCTGAACGCCTTGTCCAAAACCATCTTACTTCTGAGAGTTGAGCTCAGCCTCAGTCCCTCACAGTTCCACACTGCCTGCAGAGTGAGTTTCGCAGGTCTTCAGCAGAGACGTTTGCCAGAGGCTTCTGAGACGCAGGGTAACAATGCAGACCTGGAGGGTATCCCCAGGTGCAGTCGACTGGTAATCTTGGAACCTCCTGACTCAGAATACTGCTACCTTCTCACTGCCATAGGAATGCAGCTAATTGACAGCTAGCTGGCTTCAAGACATGCTTCCCTGAGAGAGCTGAGGACAGGGCAGAACCCTCCCGCATGCTGCCTGACTGTAGGAGAGCTGCTAACATCCTAATGTTAGTGGCTGGGAGAGGTGGCGGGAAAAGCATATGTGAGCACTGGGCCTGAACTCCCGTGTATCTGAGTTGAATACAGCGATTTCCAACGGCTTTCCTCAACCAGAGTGTAGCTAGGTTCCAAATCCCATGTACGAGCGGGTAGCAGACATCTGCCTCCCATGCATACACACTTCTGAGAGTTGAGCTTATGGCCTGTACCTCCACATCCAGCCTGCTGGTACCCTTGGCTTCTAAAAGGCCTAGGCTCTCTGTTTGACGGAAGTGCTGGGAGAGGTAATTGGAATCACCCGGCACACAAGACTAGTGCCTCCAAGCTCAGTTCAGCGATTTCCTAGTAATTCCTGTGGTAGACTGGTGCTACATACTAAGTTCCATACGTGAGAGGGTAGCTGAACGCCTTGTCCAAAACCATCTTACTTCTGAGAGTTGAGCTCAGCCTCAGTCCCTCACAGTTCCACACTGCCTGCAGAGTGAGTTTCGCAGGTCTTCAGCAGAGACGTTTGCCAGAGGCTTCTGAGACGCAGGGTAACAATGCAGACCTGGAGGGTATCCCCAGGTGCAGTCGACTGGTAATCTTGGAACCTCCTGACTCAGAATACTGCTACCTTCTCACTGCCATAGGAATGCAGCTAGTTGACAGCTAGCTGGCTTCAAGACATGCTTCCCTGAGAGAGCTGAGGACAGGGCAGAACCCTCCCGCATGCTGCCTGACTGTAGGAGTAGCTGCTAACATCCTTATGTTAGTGGCTTGGAGAGGTGGCGGGAAAAGCATGTGTGAGCACTGGGCCTGAACTCCCGTGTATCTGAGTTGAATACAGCGATTTCCAACGGCTTTCCTCAACCAGAGTGTAGCTAGGTTCCAAATCCCATGTACGAGCGGGTAGCAGACATCTGCCTCCCATGCATACACACTTCTGAGAGTTGAGCTTATGGCCTGTACCTCCACAGCCAGCCTGCTGGTACCCTTGGCTTCTAAAAGGCCTAGGCTCGCTGTTTCACGGAAGTGCTGGGAGAGGTAATTGGAATCTCCCGGCACACAAGACGAGTGCCTCCAAGCTCAATTCACGATTTCCCAGTAATTCTTGTGGTAGACAGGTGCTACATACTAAGTTCCATATGTGAGAAGGTAGCTGAACGCCTTGTCCAAAAGCATCTTACTTCTGAGAGTTGAGCACACCCTCAGTCCCTCACACTTCCACACTGCCTGCAGAGTGAGTTTCACACGTCTTCACCAGAGACGATTGCCAGAGGCTTCTGAGTACAAGTTAAAAATGCAGACCTGGATTCTATCTCCAGGTGCAGTAGAGTGGTAATCTTGGAACCTCCTGACTCAGAGTACTGCTACCTTCTCACTGCCATAGGAATGCAGCTAGTTGACAGCTGGCTTCAAGACATGCTTCCCTGTGAGAGCTGAGGACAGGGCAGAACCCTCCCGCATCCTGCCTGACTGTAGGAGTAGCTGCTAACATCCTAATGTTAGTGGCTGGGAGAAGTTGCGGGAAAAGCATGTGTGAGCCCTGGGCCGTAACTCCCGTGTATCTGAGTTGAATACAGCGATTTCCAGTGGCCTTCTTCAATCACAGTGTAGCTAGGTTCCAACTCCCATGTCCGAGTGGGTAGCAGACATCTGCCTCCCATGCATACACACTTCTGAGAGTTGAGCTTATGGCCTGTACCTCCACAGTCAGCCTGCTGGTACCCTTGGCTTCTAAAAGGCCTAGGTTCGCTGTTTGACGGAAGTGCTGGGAGAGGTAATTGGAATCACCCGGCACACAAGACTAGTGCCTCCAAGCTCAGTTCAGCGATTTCCTAGTAATTCCTGTGGTAGACTGGTGCTACATACTAAGTTCCATACGTGAGAGGGTAGCTGAACGCCTTGTCCAAAACCATCTTACTTCTGAGAGTTGAGCTCAGTCTCAGTCCCTCACAGTTCCACACTGCCTGCAGAGTGAGTTTCGCAGGTCTTCAGCAGAGACGTTTGCCAGAGGCTTCTGAGACGCAGGGTAACAAGGCAGACCTGGAGGGTATCCCCAGGTGCAGTCGACTGGTAATCTTGGAACCTCCTGACTCAGAATACCGCTACCTTCTCACTGCCATAGGAATGCAGCTAGTTGACAGCTAGCTGGCTTCAAGACATGCCTCCCTGAGAGAGCTGAGGACAGGGCAGAACCCTCCCGCATGCTGCCTGACTGTAGGAGTAGCTGCTAACATCCTTATGTTAGTGGTTGGGAGAGGTTGCGGGAAAAGCATGTGTGAGCACTGGGCCTGAACTCCCGTGTATCTGAGTTGAATACAGCGATTTCCAACGGCTTTCCTCAACCAGAGTGTAGCTAGGTTCCAAATCTCATGTACGAGAAGGTAGCAGACATCTGCCTCCCATGCATACACACTTCTGAGAGTTGAGCTTATGGCCTGTACCTCCACAGCCAGCCTGCTGGTACCCTTGGCTTCTAAAAGGCCTAGGCTCGCTGTTTGACGGAAGTGCTGGGAGAGGTAATTGGAATCACCCGGCACACAAGACTAGTGCCTCCAAGCTCAGTTCAGAGATTTCCTAGTAATTCCTGTGGTAGACTGGTGCTACATACTAAGTTCCATACGTGAGAGGGTAGCTGAACGCCTTGTCCAAAACCATCTTACTTCTGAGAGTTGAGCTCAGCCTCAGTCCCTCACAGTTCCACACTGCCTGCAGAGTGAGTTTCGCAGGTCTTCAGCAGAGACGTTTGCCAGAGGCTTCTGAGTACAAGTTAACAATGCAGACCTGGAGGGTATCTCCAGGTGCAGTAGAGTGGTAATCTTGGAACCTCCTGACTCAGAGTACTGCTATGTTCTCACTGCCATAGGAATGCAGCTCGTTGACAGCTGGCTTCAAGACATGCTTCCCTGTGAGAGCTGAGGACAGGGCAGAACCCTCCCGCATCCTGCCTGACTGTAGGAGTAGCTGCTAACATCCTAATGTTAGTGGCTGGGAGAGGTTGCGGGAAAAGCATGTGTGAGCACTAGGCCTGAACTCACGTGTATCTGAGTTGAATACAGCGATTTCCAACGACTTTCCTCAACCAGAGTGTAACTAGGTTCCAAATCCCATGTACGAGCGGGTAGCAGACATCTGCCTCCCATGCATACACACTTCTGAGAGTTGAGCTTATGGCCTGTACCTCCACAGCCAGCCTGCTGGTACCCTTGGCTTCTAAAAGGCCTAGGCTCGCTGTTTGACGGAAGTGCTGGGAGAGGTAATTGGAATAACCCGGCACACAAGACTAGTGCCTCCAAGCTCAGTTCAGCGATTTCCTAGTAATTCCTGTGGTAGACTGGTGCTAATACTAAGTTCCATACGTGAGAGGGTAGCTGAACGCCTTGTCCAAAACCATCTTACTTCTGAGAGTTGAGCTCAGCCTCAGTCCCTCACAGTTCCACACTGCCTGCAGAGTGAGTTTCGCAGGTCTTCAGCAGAGACGTTTGCCAGAGGCTTCTGAGACGCAGGGTAACAATGCAGACCTGGAGGGTATCCCCAGGTGCAGTCGACTGATAATCTTGGAACCTCCTGACTCAGAATCCTGCTACCTTCTCACTGCCATAGGAATGCAGCTAGTTGACAGCTAGCTGGCTTCAAGACATGCTTCCCTGAGAGAGCTGAGGACAGGGCAGAACCCTCCCGCATGCTGCCTGACTGTAGGAGAGCTGCTAACATCCTAATGTTAGTGGCTGGGAGAGGTTGCGGGAAAAGCATGTGTGAGCACTGGGCCTGAACTCCCGTGTATCTGAGTTGAATACAGCGATTTCCAACGACTTTCCTCATCCAGATTGTAGCTAGGTTCCAAATCCCATGTACGAGGGGGTAGCAGACATCTGCCTCCCATGCATACACACTTCTGAGAGTTGAGCTTATGGCCTGTACCTCCACATCCAGCCTGCTGGTACCCTTGGCTTCTAAAAGGCCTAGGCTCGCTGTTTGACGGAAGTGCTGGGAGAGGTAATTGGAATCTCCCGGCACACAAGACGAGTGCCTCCAAGCTCAATTCACAATTTCCCAGTAATTCTTGTGGTAGACAGGTGCTCCATACTAAGTTCCATATGTGAGAAGGTAGCTGAACGCCTTGTCCAAAAGCATCTTACTTCTGAGAGTTGAGCACACCCTCAGTCCCTCACACTTCCACACTGCCTGCAGAGTGAGTTTCACACGTCTTCACCAGAGACGATTGCCAGAGGCTTCTGAGTACAAGTTAAAAATGCAGACCTGGAGGCTATCTCCAGGTGCAGTAGAGTGGTAATCTTGGAACCTCCTGACTCAGAGTACTGCTACCTTCTCACTGCCATAGGAATGCAGCTAGTTGACAGCTGGCTTCAAGACATGCTTCCCTGTGAGAGCTGAGGACAGGGCAGAACCCTCCCGCATCCTGCCTGACTGTAGGAGAAGCTGATAACATCCTTATGTTAGTGGCTGGGAGAGGTTGCGGGAAAAACATGTGTGAGCAATGGCCTGAACTCCCGTGTATCTGAGTTGAATACAGCGATTTCCAATGGCCGTCTTCAATCACAGTGTAGCTAGGTTCCAACTCCCATGTCCGAGTGGGTAGCAGACATCTGCCTCCCATGCATACACACTTCTGAGAGTTGAGCTTATGGCCTGTACCTCCACATCCAGCCTGCTGCTACCCTTGGCTTCTAAAAGGCCTAGGCTCGCTGTTTGACGGAAGTGCTGGGAGAGGTAATTGGAATCACCCGGCACACAAGACTAGTGCCTCCAAGCTCAGTTCAGCGATTTCCTAGTAATTCCTGTGGTAGACTGGTGCTACATACTAAGTTCCATACGTGAGAGGGTAGCTGAACGCCTTGTCCAAAACCATCTTACTTCTGAGAGTTGAGCTCAGCCTCAGTCCCTCACAATTCCACACTGCCTGCAGAGTGAGTTTCGCAGGTCTTCAGCAGAGACGTTTGCCAGAGGCTTCTGAGACGCAGGGTAACAATGCAGACCTGGAGGGTATCCCCAGGTGCAGTCGACTGGTAATCTTGGAACCTCCTGACTCAGAATACTGCTACCTTCTCACTGCCATAGGAATGCAGCTAGTTGACAGCTAGCTGGCTTCAAGACATGCTTCCCTGAGAGAGCTGAGGACAGGGCAGAACCCTCCCGCATGCTGCCTGACTGTAGGAGTACCTGCTAACATCCTAATGTTAGTGGCTGGGAGATTTTGCGGGAAAAGCATGTGTGAGCACTGGGCCAGAACTCCCGTGTATCTGAGTTGAATACAGCGATTTCCAAAGACTTTCCTCAACCAGAGTGTAGCTAGGTTCCAAATCCCATGTACGAGTGGGTAGCAGACATCTGCCTCCCATGCATACACACTTCTGAGAGTTGAGATTATGGCCTGTACCTCCACATCCAGCCTGCTGGTACCCTTGGCTTCTAAAAGGCCTAGGCTCGCTGTTTGTCGGAAGTGCTGGGAGAGGTAATTGGAATCTCCCGGCACACAAGACGAGTGCCTCCAAGCTCAATTCACGATTTCCCAGTAATTCTTGTGGTGGACAGGTGCTCCATACTAAGTTCCATATGTGAGAAGGTAGCTGAACGCCTTGTCCAAAAGCATCTTACTTCTGAGAGTTGAGCACACCCTCAGTCCCTCACACTTTCACACTGCCTGAAGAGTGAGTTTCACACGTCTTCACCAGAGACGATTGCCAGAGGCTTCTGAGTACAAGTTAACAATGCAGACCTGGAGGCTATCTCCAGGTGCAGTAGAGTGGTAATCTTGGAACCTCCTGACTCAGAGTACTGCTATCTTCTCACTGCCATAGGAATGCAGCTAGTTGACAGCTGGCTTCAAGACATGCTTCCCTGTGAGAGCTGAGGACAGGGCAGAACCCTCCCGCATCCTGCCTGACTGTAGGAGTAGCTGCTAACATCCTAATGTTAGTGGCTGGGAGAGGTTGCGGGAAAAGCATGTGTGAGCACTGGGCCTGAACTCCCGTGTATCTGAGTTGAATACAGCGATTTCCAACGACTTTCCTCAACCAGACTGTAACTAGGTTCCAAATCCCATGTACGAGCGAGTAGCAGACATCTGCCTCCCATGCATACACACTTCTGAGAGTTGAGCTTATGGCCTGTACCTCCACATCCAGCCTGCTGGTACACTTGGCTTCTAAAAGGCCTAGGCTCGCTGTTTGACGGAAGTGCTGGGTGAGGTAATTGGAATCTCCCGGCACACAAGACGAGTGCCTCCAAGCTCAATTCACGATTTCCCAGTAATTCTTGTGGTAGACAGGTGCTCCATACTAAGTTCCATATGTGAGAAGGTAGCTGAACGCCTTGTCCAAAAGCATCTTACTTCTGAGAGTTGAGCACACCCTTAGTCCCTCACAGTTCCACACTGCCTGCAGAGTGAGTTTCACACGTCTTCACCAGAGACGATTGCCAGAGGCTTCTGAGTACAAGTTAACAATGCAGACCTGGAGGGTATCTCCAGGTGCAGTAGAGTGGTAATCTTGGAACCTCCTGACTCAGAGTACTGCTACCTTCTCACTGCCATAGAAATGCAGCTAGTTGACAGCTGTCTTCAAGACATGCTTCCCTGTGAGAGCTGAGGACAGGGCAGAACCCTCCCGCATCCTGCCTGACTGTAGGAGTAGCTGCTAACATCCTTATGTTAGTGGCTGGGAGAGGTTGGGGGAAAAGCATGTGTGAGCACTGGGCCTGAACTCCCGTGTATCTGAGTTGAATACAGCGATTTCCAATGGCCGTCTTCAATCACAGTGTAGCTAGGTTCCAACTCCCATGTCCGAGTGGGTAGCAGACATCTGCCTCCCATGCATACACACTTCTGAGAGTTGAGCTTATGGCCTGTACCTCCACAGCCAGCCTGCTGGTACCCTTGGCTTCTAAAAGGCCTAGGCTCGCTGTTTGACGGAAGTGCTGGGAGAGGTAATTGGAATCACCCGGCACACAAGACTAGTGCCTCCAAGCTCAGTTCAGCGATTTCCTAGTAATTCCTGTGGTAGACTGGTGCTACATACTACGTTCCATACGTGAGAGGGTAGCTAAACGCCTTGTCCAAAACCATCTTACTTCTGAGAGTTGAGCTCAGCCTCAGTCCCTCACAGTTCCACACTGCCTGCAGAGTGAGTTTCGCAGGTCTTCAGCAGAGACGTTTGCCAGAGGCTTCTGAGACGCAGGGTAACAATGCAGACCTGGAGGGTATCCCCAGGTGCAGTCGACTGGTAATCTTGGAACCTCCTGACTCAGAATACTGCTACCTTCTCACTGCCATAGGAATGCAGCTAGTTGACAGCTGGCTTCAAGACATGCTTCCCTGTGAGAGCTGAGGACAGGGCAGAACCCTCCCGCATGCTGCCTGACTGTAGGAGTAGCTGCTAACATCCTAATGTTAGTGGCTGGGAGAGGTTGCGGGAAAAGCATGTGTGAGCACTGGGCCTGAACTCCCGTGTATCTGAGTTGAATACAGCGATTTCCAACGGCTTTCCTCAACCAGAGTGTAGCTAGGTTCCAAATCCCATGTCCGAGCGGGTAGCAGACATCTGCCTCCCATGCATACACACTTCTGAGAGTTGAGCTTATGGCCTGTACCTCCACATCCAGCCTGCGGGTACCCTTGGCTTCTAAAAGGCCTAGGCTCGCTGTTTGACGGAAGTGCTGGGAGAGGTAATTGGAATCTCCCGGCACACAAGACGAGTGCCTCCAAGCTCAATTCACAATTTCCCCGTAATTCTTGTGGTAGACAGGTGCTACATACTAAGTTCCATATGTGAGAAGGTAGCTGAACGCCTTGTCCAAAAGCATCTTACTTCTGAGAGTTGAGCACACCCTCAGTCCCTCACACTTCCACACTGCCTGCAGAGTGAGTTTCACACGTCTTCACCAGAGACGATTGCCAGAGGCTTCTGAGGACCAGTTAACAATGCAGACCTGGAGGGTATCTCCAGGTGCAGTAGAGTGGTAATCTTGGAACCTCCTGAATCAGAGTACTGCTACCTTCTCACTGCCATAGGAATGCAGCTAGTTGACAGCTGGCTTCAAGACATGCTTCCCTGTGAGAGCTGAGGACAGGAC
Source organism: Canis lupus baileyi (assembly GCF_048164855.1). Taxonomy (NCBI): domain Eukaryota; kingdom Metazoa; phylum Chordata; class Mammalia; order Carnivora; family Canidae; genus Canis; species Canis lupus. Next base: position 74,466,375 of record NC_132844.1, on the reverse strand, counting down.
AGAACCCTCCCGCATCCTGCCTGACTGTAGGAGTAGCTGCTAACATCCTTATGTTAGTGGCTGGGAGAGGTTGCGGGAAAAGCATGTGTGAGCACTGGGCCTGGACTCCCGTGTATCTGAGTTGAATACAGCGATTTCCAATGGCCTTCTTCAATCACAGTGTAGCTAGGTTCCAACTCCCATGTCCGAGTGGGTAACAGACATCTGCCTCCCATGCATACACACTTCTGAGAGTTGAGCTTATGGCCTGTACCTCCACATCCAGCCTGCTGGTACCCTTGGCTTCTAAAAGGCCTAGGCTCGCTGTTTGACGGAAGTGCTGGGAGAGGTAATTGGAATCACCCGGCACACAAGACTAGTGCCTCCAAGCTCAGTTCAGCGATTTCCTAGTAATTCCTGTGGTAGACTGGTTCTACATACTAAGTTCCATACGTCAGGGGGTAGCTGAACGCCTTGTCCAAAACCATCTTACTTCTGAGAGTTGAGCTCAGCCTCAGTCCCTCACAGTTCCACACTGCCTGGAGAGTGAGTTTCACACTTCTTCACCAGAGACGATTGCCAGAGGCTTCTGAGTACAAGTTAACAATGCAGACCTGGAGGGTATCTCCAGGTGCAGTAGAGTGGTAATCTTGGAACCTCCTGACTCAGGGTACTGCTATGTTCTCACTGCCATAGGAATGCAGCTAGTGGACATCTAGCTAGCTTCAAGACATGCTTCCCTGAGAGAGCTGAGGACAGGGCAGAACCCTCCCGCATCCTGCCTGACTGTAGGAGTAGCTGCTAACATCCTAATGTTAGTGGCTGGGAGACGTTGCGGGAAAAGCATGTGTGAGCACTGGGTCTGAACTCCCGTGTGTCTGAGTTGAATACAGCGATTTCCAACGGCTTTCCTCAAGCAGAGTGTAGCTAGGTTCCAAATCCCATGTACGAGCGGGTAGCAGACATCTGCCTCCCATGCATACACACTTCTGAGAGTTGAGCTTATGGCCTGTACCTCCACATCCAGCCTGCTGCTACCCTTGGCTTCTAAAAGGCCTAGGCTCGCTGTTTGACGGAAGTGCTGGGAGAGGTAATTGGAATCACCCGGCACACAAGACTAGTGCCTCCAAGCTCAGTTCAGCGATTTCCTAGTAATTCCTGTGGTAGACTGGTGCTACATACTAAGTTCCATACGTGAGAGGGTAGCTGAACGCCTTGTCCAAAACCATCTTACTTCTGAGAGTTGAGCTCAGCCTCAGTCCCTCACAGTTCCACACTGCCTGCAGAGTGAGTTTCGCAGGTCTTCAGCAGAGACGTTTGCCAGAGGCTTCTGAGACGCAGGGTAACAATGCAGACCTGGAGGGTATCCCCAGGTGCAGTCGACTGGTAATCTTGGAACCTCCTGACTCAGAATACTGCTACCTTCTCACTGCCATAGGAATGCAGCTAGTTGACAGCTAGCTGGCTTCAAGACATGCTTCCCTGAGAGAGCTGAGGACAGGGCAGAACCCTCCCGCATGCTGCCTGACTGTAGGAGTACCTGCTAACATCCTAATGTTAGTGGCTGGGAGATTTTGCGGGAAAAACATGTGTGAGCACTGGGCCAGAACTCCCGTGTATCTGAGTTGAATACAGCGATTTCCAAAGACTTTCCTCAACCAGAGTGTAGCTAGGTTCCAAATCCCATGTACGAGTGGGTAGCAGACATCTGCCTCCCATGCATACACACTTCTGAGAGTTGAGATTATGGCCTGTACCTCCACATCCAGCCTGCTGGTACCCTTGGCTTCTAAAAGGCCTAGGCTCGCTGTTTTTCGGAAGTGCTGGGAGAGGTAATTGGAATCTCCCGGCACACAAGACGAGTGCCTCCAAGCTCAATTCACGATTTCCCAGTAATTCTTGTGGTGGACAGGTGCTCCATACTAAGTTCCATATGTGAGAAGGTAGCTGAACGCCTTGTCCAAAAGCATCTTACTTCTGAGAGTTGAGCACACCCTCAGTCCCTCACACTTTCACACTGCCTGAAGAGTGAGTTTCACACGTCTTCACCAGAGATGATTGCCAGAGGCTTCTGAGTACAAGTTAACAATGCAGACCTGGAGGCTATCTCCAGGTGCAGTAGAGTGGTAATCTTGGAACCTCCTGACTCAGAGTACTGCTATCTTCTCACTGCCATAGGAATGCAGCTAGTTGACAGCTGGCTTCAAGACATGCTTCCCTGTGAGAGCTGAGGACAGGGCAGAACCCTCCCGCATCCTGCCTGACTGTAGGAGTAGCTGCTAACATCCTAATGTCAGTGGCTGGGAGAGGTTGCGGGAAAAGCATGTGTGAGCACTGGGCCTGAACTCCCGTGTATCTGAGTTGAATACAGCGATTTCCAACGACTTTCCTCAACCAGAGTGTAACTAGGTTCCAAATCCCATGTACGAGCGGGTAGCAGACATCTGCCTCCCATGCATACACACTTCTGAGAGTTGAGCTTATGGCCTGTACCTCCACATCCAGCCTGCTGGTACACTTGGCTTCTAAAAGGCCTAGGCTCGCTGTTTGACGGAAGTGCTGGGAGAGGTAATTGGAATCTCCCGGCACACAAGACGAGTGCCTCCAAGCTCAATTCACGATTTCCCAGTAATTCTTGTGGTAGACAGGTGCTCCATACTAAGTTCCATATGTGAGAAGGTAGCTGAACGCCTTGTCCAAAAGCATCTTACTTCTGAGAGTTGAGCACACCCTTAGTCCCTCACAGTTCCACACTGCCTGCAGAGTGAGTTTCACACGTCTTCACCAGAGACGATTGCCAGAGGCTTCTGAGTACAAGTTAACAATGCAGACCTGGAGGGTATCTCCAGGTGCAGTAGAGTGGTAATCTTGGAACCTCCTGACTCAGAGTACTGCTACCTTCTCACTGCCATAGAAATGCAGCTAGTTGACAGCTGTCTTCAAGACATGCTTCCCTGTGAGAGCTGAGGACAGGGCAGAACCCTCCCGCATCCTGCCTGACTGTAGGAGTAGCTGCTAACATCCTTATGTTAGTGGCTGGGAGAGGTTGGGGGAAAAGCATGTGTGAGCACTGGGCCTGAACTCCCGTGTATCTGAGTTGAATACAGCGATTTCCAATGGCCGTCTTCAATCACAGTGTAGCTAGGTTCCAACTCCCATGTCCGAGTGGGTAGCAGACATCTGCCTCCCATGCATACACACTTCTGAGAGTTGAGCTTATGGCCTGTACCTCCACAGCCAGCCTGCTGGTACCCTTGGCTTCTAAAAGGCCTAGGCTCGCTGTTTGACGGAAGTGCTGGGAGAGGTAATTGGAATCACCCGGCACACAAGACTAGTGCCTCCAAGCTCAGTTCAGCGATTTCCTAGTAATTCCTGTGGTAGACTGGTGCTACATACTAAGTTCCATACGTGAGAGGGTAGCTAAACGCCTTGTCCAAAACCATCTTACTTCTGAGAGTTGAGCTCAGCCTCAGTCCCTCACAGTTCCACACTGCCTGCAGAGTGAGTTTCGCAGGTCTTCAGCAGAGACGTTTGCCAGAGGCTTCTGAGACGCAGGGTAACAATGCAGACCTGGAGGGTATCCCCAGGTGCAGTCGACTGGTAATCTTGGAACCTCCTGACTCAGAATACTGCTACCTTCTCACTGCCATAGGAATGCAGCTAGTTGACAGCTGGCTTCAAGACATGCTTCCCTGTGAGAGCTGAGGACAGGGCAGAACCCTCCCGCATGCTGCCTGACTGTAGGAGTAGCTGCTAACATCCTAATGTTAGTGGCTGGGAGAGGTTGCGGGAAAAGCATGTGTGAGCACTGGGCCTGAACTCCCGTGTATCTGAGTTGAATACAGCGATTTCCAACGGCTTTCCTCAACCAGAGTGTAGCTAGGTTCCAAATCCCATGTCCGAGCGGGTAGCAGACATCTGCCTCCCATGCATACACACTTCTGAGAGTTGAGCTTATGGCCTGTACCTCCACATCCAGCCTGCGGGTACCCTTGGCTTCTAAAAGGCCTAGGCTCGCTGTTTGACGGAAGTGCTGGGAGAGGTAATTGGAATCTCCCGGCACACAAGACGAGTGCCTCCAAGCTCAATTCACAATTTCCCCGTAATTCTTGTGGTAGACAGGTGCTACATACTAAGTTCCATATGTGAGAAGGTAGCTGAACGCCTTGTCCAAAAGCATCTTACTTCTGAGAGTTGAGCACACCCTCAGTCCCTCACACTTCCACACTGCCTGCAGAGTGAGTTTCACACGTCTTCACCAGAGACGATTGCCAGAGGCTTCTGAGGACCAGTTAACAATGCAGACCTGGAGGGTATCTCCAGGTGCAGTAGAGTGGTAATCTTGGAACCTCCTGAATCAGAGTACTGCTACCTTCTCACTGCCATAGGAATGCAGCTAGTTGACAGCTGGCTTCAAGACATGCTTCCCTGTGAGAGCTGAGGACAGGACAGAACCCTCCCGCATCCTGCCTGACTGTAGGAGTAGCTGCTAACATCCTTATGTTAGTGGCTGGGAGAGGTTGCGGGAAAAGCATGTGTGAGCACTGGGCCTGGACTCCCGTGTATCTGAGTTGAATACAGCGATTTCCAATGGCCTTCTTCAATCACAGTGTAGCTAGGTTCCAACTCCCATGTCCGAGTGGGTAACAGACATCTGCCTCCCATGCATACACACTTCTGAGAGTTGAGCTTATGGCCTGTACCTCCACATCCAGCCTGCTGGTACCCTTGGCTTCTAAAAGGCCTAGGCTCGCTGTTTGACGGAAGTGCTGGGAGAGGTAATTGGAATCACCCGGCACACAAGACTAGTGCCTCCAAGCTCAGTTCAGCGATTTCCTAGTAATTCCTGTGGTAGACTGGTTCTACATACTAAGTTCCATACGTCAGGGGGTAGCTGAACGCCTTGTCCAAAACCATCTTACTTCTGAGAGTTGAGCTCAGCCTCAGTCCCTCACAGTTCCACACTGCCTGGAGAGTGAGTTTCACACTTCTTCACCAGAGACGATTGCCAGAGGCTTCTGAGTACAAGTTAACAATGCAGACCTGGAGGGTATCTCCAGGTGCAGTAGAGTGGTAATCTTGGAACCTCCTGACTCAGGGTACTGCTATGTTCTCACTGCCATAGGAATGCAGCTAGTGGACATCTAGCTAGCTTCAAGACATGCTTCCCTGAGAGAGCTGAGGACAGGGCAGAACCCTCCCGCATCCTGCCTGACTGTAGGAGTAGCTGCTAACATCCTAATGTTAGTGGCTGGGAGACGTTGCGGGAAAAGCATGTGTGAGCACTGGGTCTGAACTCCCGTGTGTCTGAGTTGAATACAGCGATTTCCAACGGCTTTCCTCAAGCAGAGTGTAGCTAGGTTCCAAATCCCATGTACGAGCGGGTAGCAGACATCTGCCTCCCATGCATACACACTTCTGAGAGTTGAGCTTATGGCCTGTACCTCCACAGCAGCCTGCTGGTACCCTTGGCTTCTAAAAGGCCTAGGCTCGCTGTTTGACGGAAGTGCTGGGAGAGGTAATTGGAATCTCCCGGCACACAAGACGAGTGCCTCCAAGCTCAATTCACGATTTCCCAGTAATTCTTGTGGTAGACAGGTGCTACATACTAAGTTCCATATGTGAGAAGGTAGCTGAACGCCTTGTCCAAAAGCATCTTACTTCTGAGAGTTGAGCACACCCTCAGTCCCTCACACTTCCACACTGCCTGCAGAGTGAGTTTCACACGTCTTCACCAGAGACGATTGCCAGAGGCTTCTGAGTACAAGTTAACAATGCAGACCTGGAGGCTATCTCCAGGTGCAGTAGAGTGGTAATCTTGGAACCTCCTGACTCAGAGTACTGCTACCTTCTCACTGCCATAGGAATGCAGCTAGTTGACAGCTGGCTTCAAGACATGCTTCCCTGTGAGAGCTGAGGACAGGGCAGAACCCTCCCGCATCCTGCCTGACTGTAGGAGTAGCTGCTAACATCCTAATGTTAGTGGCTGGGAGAGGTTGCGGGAAAAGCATGTGTGAGCACTGGGCCTGAACTCCCGTGTATCTGAGTTGAATACAGCGATTTCCAATGGCCTTCTTCAATCACAGTGTAGCTAGGTTCCAACTCCCATGTCCGAGTGAGTAGCAGACATCTGCCTCCCATGCATACACACTTCTGAGAGTTGAGCATATGGCCTGTACCTCCACATCCAGCCTGCTGGTACCCTTGGCTTCTAAAAGGCCTAGGCTCGCTATTTGACGGAAGTGCTGGGAGAGGTAATTGGAATCATCCGGCACACAAGACTAGTGCCTCCAAGCTCAGTTCAGCGATTTCCTAGTAATTCCTGTGGTAGACTGGTGCTACATACTAAGTTCCATACGTCAGGGGGAAGCTGAACGCCTTGTCCAAAACCATCTTACTTCTGAGAGTTGAGCTCAGCCTCAGTCCCTCACAGTTCCACACTGCCTGCAGAGTGAGTTTCGCAGGTCTTCAGCAGAGACGTTTGCCACAGGCTTCTGAGACGCAGGGTAACAAGGCAGACCTGGAGGGTATCCCCAGGTGCAGTCGACTGGTAATCTTGGAACCTCCTGACTCAGAATACTGCTACCTTCTCACTGCCATAGGAATGCAGCTAGTTGACAGCTAGCTGGCTTCAAGACATGCTTCCCTGAGAGAGCTGAGGACAGGGCAGAACCCTCCCGCATGCTGCCTGACTGTAGGAGTAGCTGCTAACATCCTAATGTTAGTGGCTGGGAGAGGTTGCGGGAAAAGCATGTGTGAGCACTGGGCCTGAACTCCCGTGTATCTGAGTTGAATACAGCGATTTCTAATGACCTTCTTCAATCACAGTGTAGCTAGGTTCCAAATCCCATGTACGAGCGGGTAGCAGACATCTGCCTCCCATGCATACACACTTCTGAGAGTTGAGCTTATGGCCTGTACCTCCACATCCAGCCTGCTGGTACCCTTGGCTTCTAAAAGGCCTAGGCTCGCTGTTTGACGGAAGTGCTGGGAGAGGTAATTGGAATCACCCGGCACACAAGACTAGTGCCTCCAAGCTCAGTTCAGCGATTTCCTAGTAATTCCTGTGGTAGACTGGTGCTACATACTAAGTTCCATACGTGACAGGGTAGCTGAACGCCTTGTCCAAACCCATCTTACTTCTGAGAGTTGAGCTCAGCCTCAGTCCCTCACAGTTCCACACTGCCTGCAGAGTGAGTTTCGCAGGTCTTCAGCAGAGACGTTTGCCAGAGGCTTCTGAGACGCAGGGTAACAATGCAGACCTGGAGGGTATCCCCAGGTGCAGTCGACTGGTAATCTTGGAACCTCCTGACTCAGAATACTGCTACCTTCTCACTGCCATAGGAATGCAGCTAGTTGACAGCTAGCTGGCTTCAAGACATGCTTCCCTGAGAGAGCTGAGGACAGGGCAGAACCCTCCCGCATCCTGCCTGACTGTAGGAGTAGCTGCTAACATCCTAATGTTAGTGGCTGGGAGACGTTGCGGGAAAAGCATGTGTGAGCACTGGGTCTGAACTCTCGTGTGTCTGAGTTGAATACAGCGATTTCCCACGGCTTTCCTCAAGCAGAGTGTAGCTAGGTTCCAAATCCCATGTACGAGCGGGTAGCAGACCTCTGCCTCCCATGCATACACACTTCTGAGAGTTGAGCTTATGGCCTGTACCTCCACAGCCAGCCTGCTGGTACCCTTGGCTTCTAAAAGGCCTAGGCTCGCTGTTTGACGGAAGTGCTGGGAGAGGTAATTGGAATCTCCCGGCACACAAGACGAGTGCCTCCAAGCTCAATTCACGATTTCCCAGTAATTCTTGTGGTAGACAGGTGCTACATACTAAGTTCCATATGTGAGAAGGTAGCTGAACGCCTTGTCCAAAAGCATCTTACTTCTGAGAGTTGAGCACACCCTCAGTCCCTCACACTTCCACACTGCCTGCAGAGTGAGTTTCACACGTCTTCACCAGAGACGATTGCCAGAGGCTTCTGAGTACAAGTTAACAATGCAGACCTGGAGGGTATCTCCAGGTGCAGTAGAGTGGTAATCTTGGAACCTCCTGACTCAGAGTACTGCTACCTTCTCACTGCCATAGGAATGCAGCTACTTGACAGCTGGCTTCAAGACATGCTTCCCTGTGAGAGCTGAGGACAGGGAAGAACCCTCCCGTATCCTGCCTGAGTGTAGGAGTAGCTGCTAACATCCTTATGTTAGTGGCTGGGAGAGGTTGCGGGAAAAGCATGTGTGAGCACTGGGCCAGAACTCCCGTGTATCTGAGTTGAATACAGCGATTTCCAACGGCTTTCCTCAACCAGAGTTTAGCTAGGTTCCAAATCCCATGTACGAGCGGGTAGCAGACATATGCCTCCCATGCATACACACTTCTGAGAGTTGAGCTTATGGCCTGTACCTCCACAGCCAGCCTGCTGGTACCCTTGGCTTCTAAAAGGCCTAGGCTCGCTATTTGACGGAAGTGCTGGGAGAGGTAATTGGAATCACCCGGCACACAAGACTAGTGCCTCCAAGTTCAGTTCAGCGATTTCCTAGTAATTCCTGTGGTAGACTGGTGCTACATACTAAGTTCCATACGTGAGAGGGTAGCTGAACGCCTTGTCCAAAACCATCTTACTTCTGAGAGTTGAGCTCAGACTCAGTCCCTCACAGTTCCACACTGCCTGCAGAGTGAGTTTCGCAGGTCTTCAGCAGAGACGTTTGCCAGAGGCTTCTGAGACGCAGGGTAACAATGCAGACCTGGAGGGTATCCCCAGGTGCAGTAGACTGGTAATCTTGGAACCTCCTGACTCAGAATACTGCTACCTTCTCACTGCCATAGGAATGCAGCTAGTTGACAGCTGGCTTCAAGACATGCTTCCCTGTGAGAGCTGAGGACAGGGCAGAACCCTCCCGCATGCTGCCTGACTGTAGGAGTAGCTGCTAACATCCTTATGTTAGTGGCTGGGAGAGGTTGCGGGAAAAGCATGTGTGAGCACTGGACCTGAACTCCCGTGTATCTGAGTTGAATACAGCGATTTCCAACGGCTTTCCTAAACCAGAGTGTAGCTAGGTTCCAAATCCCATGTACGAGCGGGTAGCAGACATCTGCCTCCCATGCATACACACTTCTGAGAGTTGAGCTTATAGCCTGTACCTCCACATCCAGCCTGCTGGTACCCTTGGCTTCTAAAAGCCTAGGCTCGCTGTTTGACGGAAGTGCTGGGAGAGGTAATTGGAATCTCCCGGCACACAAGACGAGTGCCTCCAAGCTCAATTCACGATTTCCCAGTAATTCTTGTGGTAGACAGGTGCTCCATACTAAGTTCCATATGTGAGAAGGTAGCTGAACGCCTTGTCCAAAAGCATCTTACTTCTGAGAGTTGAGCACACCCTCAGTCCCTCACACTTCCACACTGCCTGCAGAGTGAGTTTCACACGTCTTCACCAGAGACGATTGCCAGAGGCTTCTGAGTACAAGTTAACAATGCAGACCTGGAGGGTATCTCCAGGTGCAGTAGAGTGGTAATCTTGGAACCTCCTGACTCAGAGTACTGCTACCTTCTCACTGCCATAGGAATGCAGCTAGTTGACAGCTGTCTTCAAGACATGCTTCCCTGTGAGAGCTGAGGACAGGGCAGAACCCTCCCGCATCCTGCCTGACTGTAGGAGTAGCTGCTAACATCCTTATGTTAGTGGCTGGGAGAGGTTGCGGGAAAAGCATGTGTGAGCACTGGGCCTGAACTCCCGTGTATCTGAGTTGAATACAGCGATTTCCAATGGCCGTCTTCAATCACAGTGTAGCTAGGTTCCAACTCCCATGTCCAAGTGGGTAGCAGACATCTGCCTCCCATGCATACACACTTCTGAGAGTTGAGCTTATGGCCTGTACCTCCACATCCAGCCTGCTGGTACCCTTGGCTTCTAAAAGGCCTAGGCTCGCTGTTTGAGGGAAGTGCTGGGAGAGGTAATTGGAATCACCCGGCACACAAGACTAGTACCTCCAAGCTCAGTTCAGCGATTTCCTAGTAATTCCTGTGGTAGACTGGTGCTACATACTAAGTTCAATATGTGAGAGGGTAGCTGAACGCCTTGTCCAAAACCATCTTACTTCTGAGAGTTGAGCTCAGCCTCAGTCCCTCACACTTCCACACTGCCTGCAGAGTGAGTTTCGCAGGTCTTCAGCAGAGACGTTTGCCAGAGGCTTCTGAGACGCAGGGTAACAATGCAGACCTGGAGGGTATCCCCAGGTGCAGTCGACTGGTAATCTTGGAACCTCCTGACTCAGAATACTGCTACCTTCTCACTGCCATAGGAATGCAGCTAGTTGACAGCTGGCTTCAAGACATGCTTCCCTGTGAGATCTGAGGACAGGGCAGAACCCTCCCGCATGCTGCCTGACTGTAGGAGTAGCTGCTAACATCCTAATGTTAGTGGCTGGGAGAGGTTGCGGGAAAAGCATGTGTGAGCACTGGGCCTGAACTCCCGTGTATCTGAGTTGAATACAGCGATTTCCAACGACTTTCCTCATCCAGATTGTAGCTAGGTTCCAAATCCCATGTACGAGCGGGTAGCAGACATCTGCCTCCCATGCATACACACTTCTGAGAGTTGAGCTTATGGCCTGTACCTCCACATCCAGCCTGCTGGTACCCTTGGCTTCTAAAAGGCCTAGGCTCGCTGTTTGACGGAAGTGCTGGGAGAGGTAATTGGAATCTCCCGGCACACAAGACCAGTGCCTCCAAGCTCAATTCACGATTTCCCAGTAATTCTTGTGGTAGACAGGTGCTCCATACTAAGTTCCATATGTGAGAAGGTAGCTGAACGCCTTGTCCAAAAGCATCTTACTTCTGAGAGTTGAGCACACCCTCAGTCCCTCACACTTCCACACTGCCTGCAGAGTGAGTTTCACACGTCTTCACCAGAGACGATTGTCAGAGGCTTCTTAGTACAAGTTAACAATGCAGACCTAGAGGGTATCTCCAGGTGCAGTAGAGTGGTAATCTTGGAACCTCCTGACTCAGAATACTGCTACCTTCTCACTGCCATAGGAATGCAGCTAGTGGACAGCTAGCTAGCTTCAAGACATGCTTCCCTGAGAGAGCTGAGGACAGGGCAGAACCCTCCCGCATCCTGCCTGACTGTAGGAGTAGCTGCTAACATCCTAATGTTAGTGGCTGGGAGACGTTGCGGGAAAAGCATGTGTGAGCACTGGGTCTGAACTCCCGTGTGTCTGAGTTGAATACAGCGATTTCCAACGGCTTTCCTCAAGCAGAGTGTAGCTAGGTTCCAAATCCCATGTACGAGCGGGTAGCAGACATCTGCCTCCCATGCATACACACTTCTGAGAGTTGAGCTTATGGCCTGTACCTCCACAGCCAGCCTGCTGGTACCCTTGGCTTCTAAAAGGCCTAGGCTCGCTGTTTGACGGAAGTGCTGGGAGAGGTAATTGGAATCTCCCGGCACACAAGACGAGTGCCTCCAAGCTCAATTCACGATTTCCCAGTAATTCTTGTGGTAGACAGGTGCTACATACTAAGTTCCATATGTGAGAAGGTAGCTGAACGCCTTGTCCAAAAGCATCTTACTTCTGAGAGTTGAGCACACCCTCAGTCCCTCACACTTCCACACTGCCTGCAGAGTGAGTTTCACACGTCTTCACCAGAGACGATTGCCAGAGGCTTCTGAGTACAAGTTAACATGCAGACGTGGAGGGTATCTCCAGGTGCAGTAGAGTGGTAATCTTGGAACCTCCTGACTCAGAGTACTGCTACCTTCTCACTGCCATAGGAATGCAGCTACTTGACAGCTGGCTTCAAGACATGCTTCCCTGTGAGAGCTGAGGACAGGGAAGAACCCTCCCGTATCCTGCCTGAGTGTAGGAGTAGCTGCTAACATCCTTATGTTAGTGGCTGGGAGAGGTTGCGGGAAAAGCATGTGTGAGCACTGGGCCAGAACTCCCGTGTATCTGAGTTGAATACAGCGATTTCCAACGGCTTTCCTCAACCAGAGTTTAGCTAGGTTCCAAATCCCATGTACGAGCGGGTAGCAGACATATGCCTCCCATGCATACACACTTCTGTGAGTTGAGCTTATGGCCTGTACCTCCACAGCCAGCCTGGTGGTACCCTTGGCTTCTAAAAGGCCTAGGCTCGCTATTTGACGGAAGTGCTGGGAGAGGTAATTGGAATCACCCGGCACACAAGACTAGTGCCTCCAAGTTCAGTTCAGTGATTTCCTAGTAATTCCTGTGGTAGACTGGTGCTACATACTAAGTTCCATACGTGAGAGGGTAGCTGAACGCCTTGTCCAAAACCATCTTACTTCTGAGAGTTGAGCTCAGCCTCAGTCCCTCACAGTTCCACACTGCCTGCAGAGTGAGTTTCGCTGGTCTTCAGCAGAGACGTTTGCCAGAGGCTTCTGAGACGCAGGGTAACAATGCAGACCTGGAGGGTATCCCCAGGTGCAGTAGACTGGTAATCTTGGAACCTCCTGACTCAGAATACTGCTACCTTCTCACTGCCATAGGAATGCAGCTAGTTGACAGCTGGCTTCAAGACATGCTTCCCTGTGAGAGCTGAGGACAGGGCAGAACCCTCCCGCACGCTGCCTGACTGTAGGAGTAGCTGCTAACATCCTAATGTTAGTGGCTGGGAGAGGTTGCGGGAAAAGCATGTGTGAGCACTGGGCCTGAACTCCCGTGTATCTGAGTTGAATACAGCGATTTCCAACGACTTTCCTCATCCAGATTGTAGCTAGGTTCCAAATCCCATGTACGAGCGGGTAGCAGACATCTGCCTCCCATGCATACACACTTCTGAGAGTTGAGCTTATGGCCTGTACCTCCACATCCAGCCTGCTGGTACCCTTGGCTTCTAAAAGGCCTAGGCTCGCTGTTTGACGGAAGTGCTGGGAGAGGTAATTGGAATCTCCCGGCACACAAGACGAGTGCCTCCAAGCTCAATTCACGATTTCCCAGTAATTCTTGTGGTAGACAGGTGCTCCATACTAAGTTCCATATGTGAGAAGGTAGCTGAACGCCTTGTCCAAAAGCATCTTACTTCTGAGAGTTGAGCACACCCTCAGTCCCTCACACTTCCACACTGCCTGCAGAGTGAGTTTCACACGTCTTCACCAGAGACGATTGCCAGAGGCTTCTGAGTACAAGTTAATAATGCAGACCTGGAGGGTATCTCCAGGTGCAGTAGAGTGGTAATCTTGGAACCTCCTGACTCAGAATACTGCTACCTTCTCACTGCCATAGGAATGCAGCTAGTGGACAGCTAGCTAGCTTCAAGACATGCTTCCCTGAGAGAGCTGAGGACAGGGCAGAACCCTCCCGCATCCTGCCTGACTGTAGGAGTAGCTGCTAACATCCTAATGTTAGTGGCTGGGAGACGTTGCGGGAAAAGCATGTGTGAGCACTGGGTCTGAACTCCCGTGTGTCTGAGTTGAATACAGCGATTTCCAACGGCTTTCCTCAAGCAGAGTGTAGCTAGGTTCCAAATCCCATGTACGAGCGGGTAGCAGACATCTGCCTCCCATGCATGCACACTTCTGAGAGTTGAGCTTATGGCCTGTACCTCCACAGCCAGCCTGCTGGTACCCTTGGCTTCTAAAAGGCCTATGCTCGCTATTTGACGGAAGTGCTGGGAGAGGTAATTGGAATCTCCCGGCACACAAGACGAGTGCCTCCAAGCTCAATTCACGATTTCCCAGTAATTCTTGTGGTAGACAGGTGCTACATACTAAGTTCCATATGTGAGAAGGTAGCTGAACGCCTTGTCCAAAAGCATCTTACTTCTGAGAGTTGAGCACACCCTCAGTCCCTCACACTTCCACACTGCCTGCAGAGTGAGTTTCACACGTCTTCACCAGAGACGATTGCCAGAGGCTTCTGAGTACAAGTTAACATGCAGACCTGGAGGGTATCTCCAGGTGCAGTAGAGTGGTAATCTTGGAACCTCCTGACTCAGAGTACTGCTACCTTCTCACTGCCATAGGAATGCAGCTACTTGACAGCTGGCTTCAAGACATGCTTCCCTGTGAGAGCTGAGGACAGGGAAGAACCCTCCCGCATCCTGACTGAGTGTAGGAGTAGCTGCTAACATCCTTATGTTAGTGGCTGGGAGAGGTTGCGGGAAAAGCATGTGTGAGCACTGGGCCTGAACTCCCGTGTATCTGAGTTGAATACAGCGATTTCCAACGGCTTTCCTCAACCAGAGATAGCTAGGTTCCAAATCCCATGTACGAGCGGGTAGCAGACATATGCCTCCCATGCATACACACTTCTGTGAGTTGAGCTTATGGCCTGTACCTCCACAGCCAGCCTGCTGGTACCCTTGGCTTCTAAAAGGCCTAGGCTCGCTATTTGAAGGAAGTGCTGGGAGAGGTAATTGGAATCACTCGGCACACAAGACTAGTGCCTCCAAGTTCAGTTCAGCGATTTCCTAGTAATTCCTGTGGTAGACTGGTGCTACATACTAAGTTCCATACGTGAGAGGGTCGCTGAACGCCTTGTCCAAAATCATCTTACTTCTGAGAGTTGAGCTCAGCCTCAGTCCCTCACAGTTCCACACTGCCTGCAGAGTGAGTTTCGCAGGTCTTCAGCAGAGACGTTTGCCAGAGGCTTCTGAGACGCAGGGTAACAATGCAGACCTGGAGGGTATCCCCAGGTGCAGTCGACTGGTAATCTTGGAACCTCCTGACTCAGAATACTGCTACCTTCTCACTGCCATAGGAATGCAGCTAGTTGACAGCTGGCTTCAAGACATGCTTCCCTGTGAGAGCTGAGGACAGGGCAGAACCCTCCCGCATGCTGCCTGACTGTAGGAGTAGCTGCTAACATCCTAATGTTAGTGGCTGGGAGAGGTTGCGGGAAAAGCATGTGTGAGCACTGGGCCTGAACTCCCGTGTATCTGAGTTGAATACAGCGATTTCCAACGACTTTCCTCATCCAGATTGTAGCTAGGTTCCAAATCCCATGTACGAGCGGGTAGCAGACATCTGCCTCCCATGCATACACACTTCTGAGAGTTGAGCTTATGGCCTGTACCTCCACATCCAGCCTGTTGGTACCCTTGGCTTCTAAAAGGCCTAGGCTCGCTGTTTGACGGAAGTGCTGGGAGAGGTAATTGGAATCACCCGGCACACAAGACTAGTGCCCCCAAGCTCAGTTCAGCGATTTCCTAGTAATACCTGTGGTAGACTGGTGCTACATACTAAGTTCCATACGTGAGAGGGTAGCTGAACGCCTTGTCCAAAACCATCTTACTTCTGAGAGTTGAGCTCAGCCTCAGTCCCTCACAGTTCCACACTGCCTGCAGAGTGAGTTTCGCAGGTCTTTAGCAGAGACGTTTGCCAGAGGCTTCTGAGACGCAGGGTAACAATGCAGACCTGGAGGGTATCCCCAGGTGCTGTCGACTGGTAATCTTGGAACCTCCTGACTCAGAATACCGCTACCTTCTCACTGCCATAGGAATGCAGCTAGTTGACAGCTGGCTTCAAGACATGCTTCCCTGTGAGAGCTGAGGACAGGGCAGAACCCTCCCGCATGCTGCCTGACTGTAGGAGTAGCTGCTAACATCCTTATGTTAGTGGCTGGGAGAGGTTGCGGGAAAAGCATGTGTGAGCACTGGGCCTGAACTCCCGTGTATCTGAGTTGAATACAGCGATTTCCAACGGCTTTCCTCAACCAGAGTGTAGCTAGGTTCCAAATCCCATGTACGAGCGGGTAGCAGACATCTGCCTCCCATGCATACACACTTCTGAGAGTTGAGCTTATGGCCTGTACCTCCACATCCAGCCTGCTGGTACCCTTGGCTTCTAAAAGGCCTAGGCTCGCTGTTTGACGGAAGTGCTGGGAGAGGTAATTGGAATCAGCCGGCACGCAAGACTAGTGCCTCCAAGCTCAGTTCAGCGATTTCCTAGTAATTCCTGTGGTAGACTGGTGCTACATACTAAGTTCCATACGTGAGAGGGTAGCTGAACGCCTTGTCCAAAACCATCTTACTTCTGAGTTGAGCTCAGCCTCAGTCCCTCACAGTTCCACACTGCCTGCAGAGTGAGTTTCGCAGGTCTTCAGCAGAGACGTTTGCCAGAGGCTTCTGAGACGCAGGGTAACAATGCAGACCTGGAGGGTATCCCCAGGTGCAGTCGACTGGTAATCTTGGAACCTCCTGACTCAGAATACTGCTACCTTCTCACTGCCATAGGAATGCAGCTAGTTGACAGCTGGCTTCAAGACATGCTTCCCTGTGAGAGCTGAGGACACGGCAGAACCCTCCCGCATGCTGCCTGACTGTAGGAGTAGCTGCTAACATCCTTATGTTAGTGGCTGGGAGAGGTTGCGGGAAAAGCATGAGTGAGCACTGGGCCTGAACTCCCGTGTATCTGAGTTGAATACAGCGATTTCCAACGGCTTTCCTCAACCAGAGTGTAGCTAGGTTCCAAATCCCATGTACGAGCGGGTAGCAGACATCTGCCTCCCATGCATACACACTTCTGAGAGTTGAGCTTATGGCCTGTACCTCCACAGCCAGCCTGCTGGTACCCTTGGCTTCTAAAAGGCCTAGGCTCGCTGTTTGACGGAAGTGCTGGGAGAGGTAATTGGAATCTCACGGCACACAAGACGAGTGCCTCCAAGCTCAATTCACGATTTCCCAGTAATTCTTGTGGTAGACAGGTGCTACATACTAAGTTCCATATGTGAGATGGTAGCTGAACGCCTTGTCCAAAAGCATCTTACTTCTGAGAGTTGAGCTCAGCCTCAGTCCCTCACAGTTCCACACTGCCTGACGAGTGAGTTTCGCAGGTCTTCAGCAGAGACGTTTGCCAGAGGCTTCTGAGACGCAGGGTAACAATGCAGACCTGGAGGGTATCCCTAGGTGCAGTCGACTGGTAATCTTGGAACCTCCTGACTCAGAATACTGCTACCTTCTCACTGCCATAGGAATGCAGCTAGTTGACAGCTAGCTGGCTTCAAGACATGCTTCCCTGAGAGAGCTGAGGACAGGGCAGAACCCTCCCGCATGCTGCCTGACTGTAGGAGTAGCTGCTGACATCCTAATGTTAGTGGCTGGGAGAGGTTGCGGGAAAAGCATGTGTGAGCACTGGGCCTGAACTCCCGTGTATCTGAGTTGAATACAGCGATTTCCAACGGCTTTCCTCAACCAGAGGGTAGCTAGGTTCCAAATCCCATGTACGAGCGGGTAGCAGACATCTGCCTCCCATGCATACACACTTCTGAGAGTTGAGCTTATGGCCTGTACCTCCACATCCAGCCTGCTTGTACCCTTGGCTTCTAAAAGGCCTAGGCTCGCTGTTTGACGGAAGTGCTGGGAGAGGTAATAGGAATCTCCCGGCACACAAGACGAGTGCCTCCAAGCTCAATTCACGAATTCCCAGTAATTCTTGTGGTAGACAGGTGCTACATAGTAAGTTCCATATGTGAGATGGTAGTGAACGCCTTGTCCAAAAGCATCTAACTTCTGAGAGTTGAGCAAACCCTCAGTCTCTCACACTTCCACACTGCCTGCAGAGTGAGTTTCACACGTCTTCACCAGAGACGATTGCCAGAGGCTTCCGAGTACAAGTTAACAATGCAGACCTGGAGGGTATCTCCAGGTGCAGTAGAGTGGTAATCTTGGAACCTCCTGACTCAGAGTACTGCTACCTTCTCACTGCCATAGGAATGCAGCTAGTTGACAGCTGGCTTCAAGACATGCTTCCCTGTGAGAGCTGAGGACGGGGCAGAACCCTCCCGCATCCTGCCTGACTGTAGGAGTAGCTGCTAACATCCTAATGTTAGTGGCTGGGAGAGGTTGCGGGAAAAGCATGTGTGAGCACTGGGCCTGAACTCCCGTGTATCTGAGTTGAATACAGCGATTTCCAATGGTCTTCTTCAATCACAGTGTAGCTAGGTTCCAACTCCCATGTCCGAGTGGGTAGCAGACACCTGCCTCCCATGCATACACACTTCTGAGAGTTGAGCTTATGGCCTGTACCTCCACATCCAGCCTGCTGGTACCCTTGGCTTCTAAAAGGCCTAGGCTCGCTGTTTGACGGAAGTGCTGGGAGAGGTAATTGGAATCTCCCGGCACACAAGACGAGTGCCTCCAAGCTCAATTCACGATTTCCCAGTAATTCTTCTGGTAGACAGGTGCTACATACTAAGTTCCATATGTGAGAAGGTAGCTGAACGCCTTGTCCAAAAGCATCTTACTTCTGAGAGTTGAGCACACCCTCAGTCCCTCACACTTCCACAATGCCTGCAGAGTGAGTTTCACACGTCTTCACCAGAGACGATTGCCAGAGGCTTCTGAGTACAAGTTAACAATGCAGACCTGGAGGGTATCTCCAGGTGCAGTAGAGTGGTAATCTTGGAACCTCCTGACTCAGAGTACTGCTACCTTCTCACTGCCATAGGAATGCAGCTAGTTGACAGCTGGCTTCAAGACATGCTTCCCTGTGAGAGCTGAGGACAGGGCAAAACCCTCCCGCATCCTGCCTGACTGTAGGAGTAGCTGCTAACATCCTAATGTTAGTGGCTGGGAGACGTTGCGGGAAAAGCATGTGTGAGCACTGGGTCTGAACTCCCGTGTGTCTGAGTTGAATACAGCGATTTCCAACGGCTTTCCTCAAGCAGAGTGTAGCTAGGTTCCAAATCCCATGTACGAGCGGGTAGCAGACATCTGCCTCCCATGCATACACACTTCTGAGAGTTGAGTTTATGGCCTGTACCTCCACAGCCAGCCTGCTGGTACCCTTGGCTTCTAAAAGGCCTAGGCTCGCTGTTTGACGGAAGTGCTGGGAGAGGTAATTGGAATCTCCCGGCACACAAGACGAGTGCCTCCAAGCTCAATTCACGAATTCCCAGTAATTCTTGTGGTAGACAGGTGCTACATACTAAGTTCCATATGTGAGAAGGTAGCTGAACGCCTTGTCCAAAAGCATCTTACTTCTGAGAGTTGAGCACACCCTCAGTCCCTCACACTTCCACACTGCCTGCAGAGTGAGTTTCACACGTCTTCACCAGAGACGATTGCCAGAGGCTTCTGAGTACAAGTTAACATGCAGACGTGGAGGGTATCTCCAGGTGCAGTAGAGTGGTAATCTTGGAACCTCCTGACTCAGAGTACTGCTACCTTCTCACTGCCATAGGAATGCAGCTACTTGACAGCTGGCTTCAAGACATGCTTCCCTGTGAGAGCTGAGGACAGGGAAGAACCCTCCCGTATCCTGCCTGAGTGTAGGAGTAGCTGCTAACATCCTTATGTTAGTGGCTGGGAGAGGTTGCGGGAAAAGCATGTGTGAGCACTGGGCCAGAACTCCCGTGTATCTGAGTTGAATACAGCGATTTCCAACGGCTTTCCTCAACCAGAGTTTAGCTAGGTTCCAAATCCCTTGTACGAGCGGGTAGCAGACATATGCCTCCCATGCATACACACTTCTGTGAGTTGAGCTTATGGCCTGTACCTCCACAGCCAGCCTGGTGGTACCCTTGGCTTCTAAAAGGCCTAGGCTCGCTATTTGACGGAAGTGCTGGGAGAGGTAATTGGAATCACCCGGCACACAAGACTAGTGCCTCCAAGTTCAGTTCAGCGATTTCCTAGTAATTCCTGTGGTAGACTGGTGCTACATACTAAGTTCCATACGTGAGAGGGTAGCTGAACGCCTTGTCCAAAACCATCTTACTTCTGAGAGTTGAGCTCAGCCTCAGTCCCTCACAGTTCCACACTGCCTGCAGAGTGAGTTTCGCTGGTCTTCAGCAGAGACGTTTGCCAGAGGCTTCTGAGACGCAGGGTAACAATGCAGACCTGGAGGGTATCCCCAGGTGCAGTAGACTGGTAATCTTGGAACCTCCTGACTCAGAATACTGCTACCTTCTCACTGCCATAGGAATGCAGCTAGTTGACAGCTGGCTTCAAGACATGCTTCCCTGTGAGAGCTGAGGACAGGGCAGAACCCTCCCGCATGCTGCCTGACTGTAGGAGTAGCTGCTAACATCCTAATGTTAGTGGCTGGGAGAGGTTGCGGGAAAAGCATGTGTGAGCACTGGGCCTGAACTCCCGTGTATCTGAGTTGAATACAGCGATTTCCAACGACTTTCCTCATCCAGATTGTAGCTAGGTTCCAAATCCCATGTACGAGCGGGTAGCAGACATCTGCCTCCCATGCATACACACTTCTGAGAGTTGAGCTTATGGCCTGTACCTCCACATCCAGCCTGCTGGTACCCTTGGCTTCTAAAAGGCCTAGGCTCGCTGTTTGACGGAAGTGCTGGGAGAGGTAATTGGAATCTCCCGGCACACAAGACGAGTGCCTCCAAGCTCAATTCACGATTTCCCAGTAATTCTTGTGGTAGACAGGTGCTCCATACTAAGTTCCATATGTGAGAAGGTAGCTGAACGCCTTGTCCAAAAGCATCTTACTTCTGAGAGTTGAGCACACCCTCAGTCCCTCACACTTCCACACTGCCTGCAGAGTGAGTTTCACACGTCTTCACCAGAGACGATTGCCAGAGGTTTCTGAGTACAAGTTAATAATGCAGACCTGGAGGGTATCTCCAGGTGCAGTAGAGTGGTAATCTTGGAACCTCCTGACTCAGAATACTGCTACCTTCTCACTGCCATAGGAATGCAGCTAGTGGACAGCTAGCTAGCTTCAAGACATGCTTCCCTGAGAGAGCTGAGGACAGGGCAGAACCCTCCCGCATCCTGCCTGACTGTAGGAGTAGCTGCTAACATCCTAATGTTAGTGGCTGGGAGACGTTGCGGGAAAAGCATGTGTGAGCACTGGGTCTGAACTCCCGTGTGTCTGAGTTGAATACAGCGATTTCCAACGGCTTTCCTCAAGCAGAGTGTAGCTAGGTTCCAAATCCCATGTACGAGCGGGTAGCAGACATCTGCCTCCCATGCATACACACTTCTGAGAGTTGAGCTTATGGCCTGTACCTCCACAGCCAGCCTGCTGGTACCCTTGGCTTCTAAAAGGCCTATGCTCGCTATTTGACGGAAGTGCTGGGAGAGGTAATTGGAATCTCCCGGCACACAAGACGAGTGCCTCCAAGCTCAATTCACGATTTCCCAGTAATTCTTGTGGTAGACAGGTGCTACATACTAAGTTCCATATGTGAGAAGGTAGCTGAACGCCTTGTCCAAAAGCATCTTACTTCTGAGAGTTGAGCACACCCTCAGTCCCTCACACTTCCACACTGCCTGCAGAGTGAGTTTCACACGTCTTCACCAGAGACGATTGCCAGAGGCTTCTGAGTACAAGTTAACATGCAGACCTGGAGGGTATCTCCAGGTGCAGTAGAGTGGTAATCTTGGAACCTCCTGACTCAGAGTACTGCTACCTTCTCACTGCCATAGGAATGCAGCTACTTGACAGCTGGCTTCAAGACATGCTTCCCTGTGAGAGCTGAGGACAGGGAAGAACCCTCCCGCATCCTGACTGAGTGTAGGAGTAGCTGCTAACATCCTTATGTTAGTGGCTGGGAGAGGTTGCGGGAAAAGCATGTGTGAGCACTGGGCCTGAACTCCCGTGTATCTGAGTTGAATACAGCGATTTCCAACGGCTTTCCTCAACCAGAGATAGCTAGGTTCCAAATCCCATGTACGAGCGGGTAGCAGACATATGCCTCCCATGCATACACACTTCTGTGAGTTGAGCTTATGGCCTGTACCTCCACAGCCAGCCTGCTGGTACCCTTGGCTTCTAAAAGGCCTAGGCTCGCTATTTGACGGAAGTGCTGGGAGAGGTAATTGGAATCACTCGGCACACAAGACTAGTGCCTCCAAGTTCAGTTCAGCGATTTCCTAGTAATTCCTGTGGTAGACTGGTGCTACATACTAAGTTCCATACGTGAGAGGGTCGCTGAACGCCTTGTCCAAAATCATCTTACTTCTGAGAGTTGAGCTCAGCCTCAGTCCCTCACAGTTCCACACTGCCTGCAGAGTGAGTTTCGCAGGTCTTCAGCAGAGACGTTTGCCAGAGGCTTCTGAGACGCAGGGTAACAATGCAGACCTGGAGGGTATCCCCAGGTGCAGTCGACTGGTAATCTTGGAACCTCCTGACTCAGAATACTGCTACCTTCTCACTGCCATAGGAATGCAGCTAGTTGACAGCTGGCTTCAAGACATGCTTCCCTGTGAGAGCTGAGGACAGGGCAGAACCCTCCCGCATGCTGCCTGACTGTAGGAGTAGCTGCTAACATCCTAATGTTAGTGGCTGGGAGAGGTTGCGGGAAAAGCATGTGTGAGCACTGGGCCTGAACTCCCGTGTATCTGAGTTGAATACAGCGATTTCCAACGACTTTCCTCATCCAGATTGTAGCTAGGTTCCAAATCCCATGTACGAGCGGGTAGCAGACATCTGCCTCCCATGCATACACACTTCTGAGAGTTGAGCTTATGGCCTGTACCTCCACATCCAGCCTGCTTGTACCCTTGGCTTCTAAAAGGCCTAGGCTCGCTGTTTGACGGAAGTGCTGGGAGAGGTAATAGGAATCTCCCGGCACACAAGACGAGTGCCTCCAAGCTCAATTCACGAATTCCCAGTAATTCTTGTGGTAGACAGGTGCTACATAGTAAGTTCCATATGTGAGATGGTAGTGAACGCCTTGTCCAAAAGCATCTAACTTCTGAGAGTTGAGCAAACCCTCAGTCTCTCACACTTCCACACTGCCTGCAGAGTGAGTTTCACACGTCTTCACCAGAGACGATTGCCAGAGGCTTCCGAGTACAGGTTAACAATGCAGACCTGGAGGGTATCTCCAGGTGCAGTAGAGTGGTAATCTTGGAACCTCCTGACTCAGAGTACTGCTACCTTCTCACTGCCATAGGAATGCAGCTAGTTGACAGCTGGCTTCAAGACATGCTTCCCTGTGAGAGCTGAGGACGGGGCAGAACCCTCCCGCATCCTGCCTGACTGTAGGAGTAGCTGCTAACATCCTAATGTTAGTGGCTGGGAGAGGTTGCGGGAAAAGCATGTGTGAGCACTGGGCCTGAACTCCCGTGTATCTGAGTTGAATACAGCGATTTCCAATGGTCTTCTTCAATCACAGTGTAGCTAGGTTCCAACTCCCATGTCCGAGTGGGTAGCAGACACCTGCCTCCCATGCATACACACTTCTGAGAGTTGAGCTTATGGCCTGTACCTCCACATCCAGCCTGCTGGTACCCTTGGCTTCTAAAAGGCCTAGGCTCGCTGTTTGACGGAAGTGCTGGGAGAGGTAATTGGAATCTCCCGGCACACAAGACGAGTGCTTCCAAGCTCAATTCACGATTTCCCAGTAATTCTTGTGGTAGACAGGTGCTACATACTAAGTTCCATATGTGAGAAGGTAGCTGAACGCCTTGTCCAAAAGCATCTTACTTCTGAGAGTTGAGCACACCCTCAGTCCCTCACACTTCCACACTGCCTGCAGAGTGAGTTTCACACGTCTTCACCAGAGACGATTGCCAGAGGCTTCTGAGTACAAGTTAACAATGCAGACCTGGAGGGTATCTCCAGGTGCAGTAGAGTGGTAATCTTGGAACCTCCTGACTCAGAGTACTGCTACCTTCTCACTGCCATAGGAATGCAGCTAGTTGACAGCTGGCTTCAAGACATGCTTCCCTGTGAGAGCTGAGGACAGGGCAAAACCCTCCCGCATCCTGCCTGACTGTAGGAGTAGCTGCTAACATCCTAATGTTAGTGGCTGGGAGAGGTTGCGGGAAAAGCATGTGTGAGCACTGGGCCTGAACTCCCGTGTATCTGAGTTGAATACAGCGATTTCCAATGGCCTTCTTCAATCACAGTGTAGCTAGGGTCCAACTCCCATGTCCGAGTGGGTAGCAGACATCTGCCTCCCATGCATACACACTTCTGAGAGTTGAGCTTATGGCCTGTACCTCCACATCCAGCCTGCTGGTACCCTTGGCTTCTAAAAGGCCTAGGCTCGCTGTTTGACGGAAGTGCTGGGAGAGGTAATTGGAATCACCCGGCACACAAGACTAGTGCCTCCAAGCTCAGTTCAGCGATTTCCTAGTAATTCCTGTGGTAGACTGGTGCTACATACTAAGTTCCATACGTGAGAGGGTAGCTGAACGCCTTGTCCAAAACCATCTTACTTCTGAGAGTTGAGCTCAGCCTCAGTCCCTCACAGTTCCACACTGCCTGCATAGTGAGTTTCGCAGGTCTTCAGCAGAGACGTTTGCCAGAGGCTTCTGAGACGCAGGGTAACAATGCAGACCTGGAGGGTATCCCCAGGTGCAGTCGACTGGTAATCTTGGAACCACCTGACTCAGAATACTGCTACCTTCTCACTGCCATAGGAATGCAGCTAGTTGACAGCTGGCTTCAAGACATGCTTCCCTGTGAGAGCTGAGGACAGGGCAGAACCCTCCCGCATGCTGCCTGACTGTAGGAGTAGCTGCTAACATCCTTATGTTAGTGGCTGGGAGAGGTTGCGGGAAAAGCATGTGTGAGCACTGGGCCTGAACTCCCGTGTATCTGAGTTGAATACAGCGATTTCCAACGGCTTTCCTCAACCAGAGTGTAGCTAGGTTCCAAATCCCATGTACGAGCGGGTAGCAGACATCTGCCTCCCATGCATACACACTTCTGAGAGTTGAGCTTATGGTCTGTACCTCCAGAGCCAGCCTGCTGGTACCCTTGGCTTCTAAAAGACCTAGGCTCGCTGTTTGACGGAAGTGCTGGGAGAGGTAATTGGAATCTCCCGGCACACAAGACGAGTGCCTCCAAGCTCAATTCACGATTTCCCAGTAATTCTTGTGGTAGACAGGTGCTACATACTAAGTTCCATATGTGAGAAGGTAGCTGAACGCCTTGTCCAAAAGCATCTTACTTCTGAGAGTTGAGCACACCCTCAGTCCCTCACACTTCCACACTGCCTGCAGAGTGAGTTTCACACGTCTTCACCAGAGACAATTGCCAGAGGCTTCTGAGTACAAGTTAACAATGCAGACTTGGAGGGTATCTCCAGGTGCAGTAGAGTGGAAATCTTGGAACCTCCTGACTCAGAGTACTGCTACCTTCTCACTGCCATAGGAATGCAGCTAGTTGACAGCTGGCTTCAAGACATGCTTCCCTGTGAGAGCTGAGGACAGGGCAGAACCCTCCCGCATCCTGCCTGACTGTAGGAGTAGCTGCTAACATCCTAATGTTAGTGGCTGGGAGAGGTTGCGGGAAAAGGATGTGTGAGCACTGAGCCTGAACTCCCGTGTATCTGAGTTGAATACAGCGATTTCCAATGGCCTTCTTCAATCACAGTGTAGCTAGGTTCCAACTCCCATGTACGAGCGGGTAGCAGACATCTGCCTCCCATGCATACACACTTCTGAGAGTTGAGCTTATGGCCTGTACCTCCACATCCAGCCTGCTGGTACCCTTGGCTTCTAAAAGGCCTAGGCTCGCTGTTTGACGGAAGTGCTGGGAGAGGTAATTGGAATCACCCGGCACACAAGACTAGTGCCTCCAAGCTCAGTTCAGCGATTTCCTAGTAATTCCTGTGGTAGACTGGTGCTACATACTAAGTTCCATACGTGAGAGGGTAGCTGAACGCCTTGTCCAAAACCATCTTACTTCTGAGAGTTGAGCTCAGCCTCAGTCCCTTACAGTTCCACACTGCCTGCATAGTGAGTTTCGCAGGTCTTCAGCAGAGACGTTTGCCAGAGGCTTCTGAGACGCAGGGTAACAATGCAGACCTGGAGGGTATCCCCAGGTGCAGTCGACTGGTAATCTTGGAACCACCTGACTCAGAATACTGCTACCTTCTCACTGCCATAGGAATGCAGCTAGTTGACAGCTGGCTTCAAGACATGCTTCCCTGTGAGAGCTGAGGACAGGGCAGAACCCTCCCGCATGCTGCCTGACTGTAGGTGTAGCTGCTAACATCCTTATGTTAGTGGCTGTGAGAGGTTGCGGGAAAAGCATGTGTGAGCACTGGGCCTGAACTCCCGTGTATCTGAGTTGAATACAGCGATTTCCAACGGCTTTCCTCAACCAGAGTGTAGCTAGGTTCCAAATCCCATGTACGAGCGGGTAGCAGACATCTGCCTCCCATGCATACACACTTCTGAGAGTTGAGCTTATGGCCTGTACCTCCACAGCCACCCTGCTGGTACCCTTGGCTTCTAAAAGACCTAGGCTCGCTGTTTGACGGAAGTGCTGGGAGAGGTAATTGGAATCTCCCGGCACACAAGACGAGTGCCTCCAAGCTCAATTCACGATTTCCCAGTAATTCTTGTGGTAGACAGGTGCTACATACTAAGTTCCTTATGTGAGAAGGTAGCTGAACGCCTTGTCCAAAAGCATCATACTTCTGAGAGTTGAGCACACCCTCAGTCCCTCACACTTCCACACTGCCTGCAGAGTGAGTTTCACACGTCTTCACCAGAGACGATTGCCAGAGGCTTCTGAGTACAAGTTAACATGCAGACGTGGAGGGTATCTCCAGGTGCAGTAGAGTGGTAATCTTGGAACCTCCTGACTCAGAGTACTGCTATCTTCTCACTGCCATAGTAATGCAGCTACTTGACAGCTGGCTTCAAGACATGCTTCCCTGTGAGAGCTGAGGACAGGGAAGAACCCTCCCGTATCCTGCCTGAGTGTAGGAGTAGCTGCTAACATCCTTATGTTAGTGGCTGGGAGAGGTTGCGGGAAAAGCATGTGTGAGCACTGGGCCAGAACTCCCGTGTATCTGAGTTGAATACAGCGATTTCCAACGGCTTTCCTCAACCAGAGTTTAGCTAGGTTCCAAATCCCATGTACGAGCGGGTAGCAGACATCTGCCTCCCATGCATACACACTTCTGAGAGTTGAGCTTATGGCCTGTACCTCCACATCCAGCCTGCTGGTACCCTTGGCTTCTAAAAGGCCTAGGCTCGCTGTTTGACGGAAGTGCTGGGAGAGGTAATTGGAATCTCCCGGCACACAAGACGACTGCCTCCAACTCAATTCACGATTTCCCAGTAATTCTTGTGGTAGACAGGTGCTCCATACTAAGTTCCATATGTGAGAAGGTAGCTGAACGCCTTGTCCAAAACTATCTTACTTCTGAGAGTTGAGCTCAGCCTCAGTCCCTCACAGTTCCACACTGCCTGCATAGTGAGTTTCGCAGGTCTTCAGCAGAGACGTTTGCCAGAGGCTTCTGAGACGCAGGGTAACAATGCAGACCTGGAGGGTATCCCCAGGTGCAGTCGACTGGTAATCTTGGAACCTCCTGACTCAGAATACTGCTACCTTCTCACTGCCATAGGAATGCAGCTAGTTGACAGCTGGCTCAAGACATGCTTCCCTGTGAGAGCTGAGGACAGGGCAGAACCCTCCCGCATGCTGCCTGACTGTAGGAGTAGCTGCTAACATCCTTATGTTAGTGGCTGGGAGAGGTTGCGGGAAAAGCATGTGTGAGCACTGGGCCTGAACTCCCGTGTATCTGAGTTGAATACAGCGATTTCCAACGGCTTTCCTCAACCAGAGTGTAGCTAGGTTCCAAATCCCATGTACGAGCGGGTAGGAGACATCTGCCTCCCATGCATACACACTTCTGAGAGTTGAGCTTATGGCCTGTACCTCCACAGCCAGCCTGCTGGTACCCTTGGCTTCTAAAAGACCTAGGCTCGCTGTTTGACGGAAGTGCTGGGAGAGGTAATTGGAATCTCCCGGCACACAAGACGAGTGCCTCCAAGCTCAATTCACGATTTCCCAGTAATTCTTGTAGTAGACAGGTGCTACATACTAAGTTCCATATGTGAGATGGTAGCTGAACGACTTGTCCAAAAGCATCTTACTTCTGAGAGTTGAGCCCACCCTCAGTCCCTCACACTTCCACAGTGCCTGCAGAGTGAGTTTCACACGTCTTCACCAGAGACGATTGCCATAGGCTTCTGAGTACAAGTTAACAATGCAGACCTGGAGGGTATCTCCAGGTGCAGTAGAGTGGTAATCTTGGAACCTCCTGACTCAGAGTACTGCTACCTTCTCACTGCCATAGGAATGCAGCTAGTTGACAGCTGGCTTCAAGACATGCTTCCCTGTGAGAGCTGAGGACAGGGCAGAACCCTCCCGCATCCTGCCTGACTGTAGGAGTAGCTGCTAACATCCTTATGTTAGTGGCTGGGGGAGGTTGCGGGAAAAGCATGGGTGAACACTGGGCCTGAACTCCCGTGTATCTGAGTTGAATACAGCGATTTCCAATGGCCTTCTTCAATCACAGTGTAGCTAGGTTCCAACTCCCATGTCCGAGTGGGTAGCAGACATCTGCCTCCCATGCATACACACTTCTGAGAGTTGAGCTTATGGCCTGTACCTCCACATCCAGCCTGCTGGTACCCTTGGCTTCTAAAAGGCCTAGGCTCGCTGTTTGACGGAAGTGCTGGGAGAGGTAATTGGAATCACCCGGCACACAAGACTAGTGCCTCCAAACTCAGTTCAGCGATTTCCTAGTAATTCCTGTGGTAGACTGGTGCTACATACTAAGTTCCATACGTGAGAGGGTATCTGAACGCCTTGTCCAAAACTATCTTACTTCTGAGAGTTGAGCTCAGCCTCAGTCCCTCACAGTTCCACACTGCCTGCAGAGTGAGTTTCGCAGGTCTTCAGCAGAGACGTTTGCCAGAGGCTTCTGAGACGCAGGGTAACAATGCAGACCTGGAGGGTATCCCCAGGTGCAGTCGACTGGTAATCTTGGAACCTCTTGACTCAGAATACTGCTACCTTCTCACTGCCATAGGAATGCAGCTAGTTGACAGCTGGCTTCAAGACATGCTTCCCTGTGAGAGCTGAGGACAGGGCAGAACCCTCCCGCATCCTGCCTGCCTGTACGAGTAGCTGCTAACATCCTTATGTTAGTGGCTGGGAGAGGTTGCGGGAAAAGCATGTGTGAGCACTGGGCCTGAACTCCCGTGTATCTGAGTTGAATACAGCGATTTCCAACGGCTTTCCTCAACCAGAGTGTAGCTAGGTTCCAAATCCCATGTACGAGCGGGTAGCAGACATCTGCCTCCCATGCATACACACTTCTGAGAGTTGAGCTTATGGCCTGTACCTCCACATCCAGCCTGCTGGTACCCTTGGCTTCTAAAAGGCCTAGGCTCGCTGTTTGACGGAAGTGCTGGGAGAGGTAATTGGAATCTCCCGGCACACAAGACGAGTGCCTCCAAGCTCAATTCACGATTTCCCAGTAATTCTTGTGGTAGACAGGTGCTACATACTAAGTTCCATATGAGAGAAGGTAGCTGAACGCCTTGTCCAAAAGCATCTTACTTCTGAGAGTTGAGCACACCCTCAGTCCCTCACACTTCCACACTGCCTGCAGAGTGAGTTTCACACGTCTTCACCAGAGACGATTGCCAGAGGCTTCTGAGTACAAGTTAACAATGCAGACCTGGAGGGTATCTCCAGGTGCAGTAGAGTGGTAATCTTGGAACGTCCTGACTCAGAGTACTGCTACCTTCTCACTGCCATAGGAATGCAGCTAGTTGACAGCTGGCTTCAAGACATGGTTCCCTGTGAGAGCTGAGGACAGGGCAGAACCCTCCCGCATCCTGCCTGACTGTAGGAGTAGCTGCTAACATCCTTATGTTAGTGGCTGGGAGAGGTTGCGGGAAAAGCATGTGTGAGCACTGGGCCTGAAGTCCCGTGTATCTGAGTTGAATACAGCGATTTCCAACGGCTTTCCTCAACCAGAGTGTAGCTAGTTTCCAAATCCCATGTACGAGCGGGTAGCAGACATCTGCCTCCCATGCATACAGACTTCTGAGAGTTGAGCTTATGGCCTGTACCTCCACATCCAGCCTGCTGGTACCCTTGGCTTCTAAAAGGCCTAGGCTCGCTGTTTGACGGAAGTGCTGGGAGAGGTAATTGGAATCACCCGGCACACAAGACTAGTGCCTCCAAGCTCAGTTCAGCGATTTCCTAGTAATTCCTGTGGTAGACTGGTGCTACATACTAAGTTACATACGTGAGAGGGTAGCTGAACGCCTTGTCCAAAACCATCTTACTTCTGAGTTGAGCTCAGCCTCAGTCTCTCACACTTCCACACTGCCTGCAGAGTGAGTTTCACACGTCTTCACCAGAGACTATTGCCAGAGGCTTCCGAGTACAAGTTAACAATGCAGACCTGGAGGGTATCTCCAGGTGCAGTAGAGTGGTAATCTTGGAACCTCCTGACTCAGAGTACTGCTACCTTCTCACTGCCATAGGAATGCAGCTAGTTGACAGCTGGCTTCAAGACATGCTTCCCTGTGAGAGCTGAGGACAGGGCAGAACCCTCCCGCATCCTGCCTGACTGTAGGAGTAGCTGCTAACATCCTAATGTTAGTGGCTGGGAGAGGTTGCGGGAAAAGCATGTGTGAGCACTGGGCCTGAACTCCCGTGTATCTGAGTTGAATACAGCGATTTCCAATGGGCTTCTTCAATCACAGTGTAGCTAGTTTCCAACTCCCATGTCCGAGTGGGTAGCAGACACCTGCCTCCCATGCATACACACTTCTGAGAGTTGAGCTTATGGCCTGTACCTCCACATCCAGCCTGCTGGTACCCTTGGCTTCTAAAAGGCCTAGGCTCGCTGTTTGACGGAAGTGCTGGGAGAGGTAATTGGAATCTCACGGCACACAAGACGAGTGCCTCCAAGCTCAATTCACGATTTCCCAGTAATTCTTGTGGTAGACAGGTGCTACATACTAAGTTCCATATGTGAGATGGTAGCTGAACGCCTTGTCCAAAAGCATCTTACTTCTGAGAGTTGAGCACACCCTCAGTCCCTCACAGTTCCACACTGCCTGCAGAGTGAGTTTCACACGTCTTCACCAGAGACGATTGCCAGAGGCTTCTGAGTACAAGTTAACAATGCAGACCTGGAGGGTATCTCCAGGTGCAGTAGAGTGGTAATCTTGGAACCTCCTGACTCAGAGTACTGCTACCTTCTCACTGCCATAGGAATGCAGCTAGTTGACAGCTGGCTTCAAGACATGCTTCCCTGTGAGAGCTGAGGACAGGGCAGAACCCTCCCGCATGCTGCCTGACTGTAGGAGTAGCTGCTAACATCCTAATGTTAGTGGCTGGGAGAGGTTGCGGGAAAAGCATGTGTGAGCACTGGGCCTGAACTCCCGTGTATCTGAGTTGAATACAGCGATTTCCAATGGCCTTCTTCAATCACAGTGTAGCTAGGTTCCAACTCCCATGTCCGAGTGGGTAGCAGACATCTGCCTCCCATGCATACACACTTCTGAGAGTTGAGCTTATGGCCTGTACCTCCACATCCAGCCTGCTGGTACCCTTGGCTTCTAAAAGGCCTAGGCTCGCTGTTTGACGGAAGTGCTGGGAGAGGTAATTGGAATCACCCGGCACACAAGACTAGTGCCTCCAAGCTCACTTCAGCGATTTCCTAGTAATTCCTGTGGTAGACTGGTGCTACATACTAAGTTCCATACGTGAGAGGGTAGCTGAACGCCTTGTCCAAAACCATCTTACTTCTGAGAGTTGAGCTCAGCCTCAGTCCCTCACAGTTCCACACTGCCTGCAGAGTGAGTTTCGCAGGTCTTCAGCAGAGACGTTTGCCAGAGGCTTCTGAGACGCAGGGTAACAATGCAGACCTGGAGGGTATCCCCAGGTGCAGTCGACTGGTAATCCTGGAACCTCCTGACTCAGAATACTGCTACCTTCTCACTGCCATAGGAATGCAGCTAGTTGACAGCTGGCTTCAAGACATGCTTCCCTGTGAGAGCTGAGGACAGGGCAGAACCCTCCCGCATGCTGCCTGACTGTAGGAGTAGCTGCTAACATCCTTATGTTAGTGGCTGGGAGAGGTTGCGGGAAAAGCATGTGTGAGCACTGGGCCTGAACTCCCGTGTATCTGAGTTGAATACAGCGATTTCCAACGGCTTTCCTCAACCAGAGTGTAGCTAGGTTCCAAATCCCATGTACGAGCGGGTAGCAGACATCTGCCTCCCATGCATACACACTTCTGAGGGTTGAGCTTATGGCCTGTACCTCCACATCCAGCCTGCTGGTACCCTTGGCTTCTAAAAGGCCTAGGCTCGCTGTTTGACGGAAGTGCTGGGAGAGGTAATTGGAATCTCCCGGCACACAAGACGAGTGCCTCCAAGCTCAATTCACGATTTCCCAGTAATTCTTGTGGTAGACAGGTGCTACATACTAAGTTCCATATGTGAGATGGTAGCTGAACGCCTTTTCCAAAAGCATCTTACTTCTGAGAGTTGAGCACACCCTCAGTCCCTCACACTTCCACACTGCCTGCAGAGTGAGTTTCACACGTCTTCACCAGAGACGATTGCCAGAGGCTTCTGAGTACAAGTTAACAATGCAGACCTGGAGGGTATCTCCAGGTGCAGTAGTGTGGTAATCTTGGAACCTCCTGACTCAGAGTACTGCTACCTTCTCACTGCCATAGGAATGCAGCTAGTTGACAGCTGTCTTCAAGACATGCTTCCCTGTGAGAGCTGAGGACAGGGCAGAACCCTCCCGCATCCTGCCTGACTGTAGGAGTAGCTGCTAACATCCTTATGTTAGTGGCTGGGGGAGGTTGCGGGAAAAGCATGTGTGAACACTGGGCCTGAACTCCCGTGTATCTGAGTTGAATACAGCGATTTCCAACGGCTTTCCTCAACCAGAGTGTAGCTAGGTTCCAAATCCCATGTACGAGCGGGTAGCAGACATCTGCCTCCCATGCATACACACTTCTGAGAGTTGAGCTTATGGCCTGTACCTCCACATCCAGCCTGCTGGTACCCTTGGCTTCTAAAAGGCCTAGGCTCGCTGTTTGACGGAAGTGCTGGGAGAGGTAATTGGAATCTCCCGGCACACAAGACGAGTGCCTCCAAGCTCAATTCACGATTTCCCAGTAATTCTTGTGGTAGACAGGTGCTACATACTAAGTTCCATATGTGAGAAGGTAGCTGAACGCCTTGTCCAAAAGCATCTTACTTCTGAGAGTTGAGCACACCCTCAGTCCCTCACACTTCCACACTGCCTGCAGAGTGAGTTTCACACGTCTTCACCAGAGATGATTGCCAGAGGCTTCTGAGTACAAGTTAACAATGCAGACCTGGAGGGTATCTCCAGGTGCAGTAGAGTGGTAATCTTGGAACCTCCTGACTCAGAGTACTGCTACCTTCTCACTGCCATAGGAAAGCAGCTAGTTGACAGCTGGCTTCAAGACATGCTTCCCTGTGAGAGCTGAGGACAGGGCAGAACCCTCCCGCATGCTGCCTGACTGTAGGAGTAGCTGCTAACATCCTTATGTTAGTGGCTGGGAGAGGTTGCGGGAAAAGCATGTGTGAGCACTGGGCCTGAACTCCCGTGTATCTGAGTTGAATACAGCGATTTCCAACGGCTTTCCTCAACCAGAGTGTAGCTAGGTTCCAAGTCCCATGTACGAGCGGGTAGCAGACATCTGCCTCCCATGCATACAGACTTCTGAGAGTTGAGCTTATGGCCTGTACCTCCACATCCAGCCTGCTGGTACCCTTGGCTTCTAAAAGGCCTAGGCTCGCTGTTTGACGGAAGTGCTGGGAGAGGTAATTGGAATCACCCGGCACACAAGACTAGTGCCTCCAAGCTCAGTTCAGCGATTTCCTAGAAATTCCTGTGGTAGACTGGTGCTACATACTAAGTTCCATACGTGAGAGGGTAGCTGAACGCCTTGTCCAAAACCATCTTACTTCTGAGTTGAGCTCAGCCTCAGTCCCTCACAGTTCCACACTGCCTGCAGAGTGATTTTCGCAGGTCTTCAGCAGAGACGTTTGCCAGAGGCTTCTGAGACGCAGGGTAACAATGCAGAACTGGAGGGTATCCCCAGGTGCAGTCGACTGGTAATCTTGGAACCTCCTGACTCAGAATACTGCTACCTTCTCACTGCCATAGGAATGCAGCTAGTTGACAGCTAGCTGGCTTCAAGACATGCTTCGCTGAGAGAGCTGAGGTCAGGGCAGAACCCTCCCGCATGCTGCCTGACTGTAGGAGTAGCTGCTAACATCCTAATGTTAGTGGCTGGGAGAGGTTGCGGGAAAAGCATGTGTGAGCACTGGGCCTGAACTCCCGTGTATCTGAGTTGAATACAGCGTTTTCCAACGGCTTTCCTCAACCAGAGTGTAGCTAGGTTCCAAATCCCATGTACGAGCGGGTAGCAGACATCTGCCTCCCATGCATACACACTTCTGAGAGTTGAGCTTAAGGCCTGTACCTCCACATCCAGCCTGCTGGTACCCTTGGCTTCTAAAAGGCCTAGGCTCGCTGTTTGACGGAAGTGCTGGGAGAGGTAATTGGAATCTCCCGGCACACAAGACGAGTGCCTCCAAGCTCAGTTCACGATTTCCCAGTAATTCTTGTGGTAGACAGGTGCTACATAGTAAGTTCCATATGTGAGAAGGTAGCTGAACGCCTTGTCCAAAAGCATCTTACTTCTGAGAGTTGAGCACACCCTCAGTCCCTCACACTTCCACACTGCCTGCAGAGTGAGTTTCACACGTCTTCACCAGAGATGATTGCCAGAGGCTTCTGAGTACAAGTTAACAATGCAGACCTGGAGGGTATCTCCAGGTGCAGTAGAGTGGTAATCTTGGAACCTCCTGACTCAGAGTACTGCTACCTTCTCACTGCCATAGGAATGCAGCTAGTTGACAGCTGGCTTCAAGACATGCTTCCCTGTGAGAGCTGAGGACAGGGCAGAACCCTCCCGCATCCTGCCTGACTGTAGGAGTAGCTGCTAACATCCTAATGTTAGTGGCTGGGAGAGGTTGCGGGAAAAGCATGTGTGAGCACTGGGCCTGAACTCCCGTGTATCTGAGTTGAATACAGCGATTTCCAATGGGCTTCTTCAATCACAGTGTAGCTAGTTTCCAACTCCCATGTCCGAGTGGGTAGCAGACACCTGCCTCCCATGCATACACACTTCTGAGAGTTGAGCTTATGGCCTGTACCTCCACATCCAGCCTGCTGGTACCCTTGGCTTCTAAAAGGCCTAGGCTCGCTGTTTGACGGAAGTGCTGGGAGAGGTAATTGGAATCTCCCGGCACACAAGACGAGTGCCTCCAAGCTCAATTCACGATTTCCCAGTAATTCTTGTGGTAGACAGGTGCTACATACTAAGTTCCATATGTGAGAAGGTAGCTGAACGCCTTGTCCAAAAGCATCTTACTTCTGAGAGTTGAGCACACCCTCAGTCCCTCACACTTCCACACTGCCTGCAGAGTGAGTTTCACACGTCTTCACCAGAGACGATTGCCAGAGGCTTCTGAGTACAAGTTAACAATGCAGACCTGGAGGGTATCTCCAGGTGCAGTAGAGTGGTAATCTTGGAACCTCCTGACTCAGAGTACTGCTACCTTCTCACTGCCATAGGAATGCAGCTAGTTGACAGCTGGCTTCAAGACATGCTACCCTGTGAGAGCTGAGGACAGGGCAGAACCCTCCCGCATCCTGCCTGACTGTAGGAGTAGCTGCTAACATCCTAATGTTAGTGGCTGGGAGAGGTTGCGGGAAAAGCATGTGTGAGCACTGAGCCTGAACTCCCGTGTATCTGAGTTGAATACAGCGATTTCCAATGGCCTTCTTTAATCACAGTGTAGCTAGGTTCCAACTCCCATGTCCGAGTGGGTAGCAGACATCTGCCTCCCATGCATACACACTTCTGAGAGTTGAGCTTATGGCCTGTACCTCCACATCCAGCCTGCTGGTACCCTTGGCTTCTAAAAGGCCTAGGCTCGCTGTTTGACGGAAGTGCTGGGAGAGGTAATTGGAATCACCCGGCACACAAGACTAGTGCCTCCAAGCTCAGTTCAGCGATTTCCTAGTAATTCCTGTGGTAGACTGGTGCTACATACTAAGTTCCATACGTGAGAGGGTAGCTGAACGCCTTGTCCAAATCCATCTTACTTCTGAGAGTTGAGCTCAGCCTCAGTCCCTCACAGTTCCACACTGCCTGCAGAGTGAGTTTCGCAGGTCTTCAGCAGAGACGTTTGCCAGAGGCTTCTGAGACGCAGGGTAACAATGCAGACCTGGAGGGTATCCCCAGGTGCAGTCGACTGGTAATCTTGGAACCTCCTGACTCAGAATACTGCTACCTTCTCACTGCCATAGGAATGCAGCTAGTTGACAGCTGGCTTCAAGACATGCTTCCCTGTGAGAGCTGAGGACAGGGCAGAACCCTCCCGCATGCTGCCTGACTGTAGGAGTAGCTGCTAACATCCTTATGTTAGTGGCTGGGAGAGGTTGCGGGAAAAGCATGTGTGAGCACTGGGCCTGAACTCCCGTGTATCTGAGTTGAATACAGCGATTTCCAACGGCTTTCCTCAACCAGAGTGTAGCTAGGTTCCAAATCCCATGTACGAGCGGGTAGCAGACATCTGCCTCCCATGCATACACACTTCTGAGAGTTGAGCTTATGGCCTGTACCTCCACAGCCGGCCTGCTGGTACCCTTGGCTTCTAAAAGGCCTAGGCTCGCTGTTTGACGGAAGTGCTGGGAGAGGTAATTGGAATCACCCGGCACACAAGACTACTGCCTCAAAGCTCAGTTCAGCGATTTCCTAGTAATTCCTGTGGTAGACTGGTGCTACATACTAAGTTCCATACGTGAGAGGGTAGCTGAATGCATTGTCCAAAACCATCTTACTTCTGAGAGTTGAGCTCAGCCTCAGTCCCTCACAGTTCCACACTGCCTGCAGAGTGAGTTTCGCAGGTCTTCAGCAGAGACGTTTGCCAGAGGCTTCTGAGACGCAGGGTAACAATGCAGACCTGGAGGGTATCCCCAGGTGCAGTCGACTGGTAATCTTGGAACCTCCTGACTCAGAATACTGCTACCTTCTCACTGCCATAGGAATGCAGCTAGTTGACAGCTGGCTTCAAGACATGCTTCCCTGAGAGAGCTGAGGACAGGGCAGAATCCTCCCGCATGCTGCCTGACTGTAGGAGAGCTGCTAACATCCTAATGTTAGTGGCTGGGGGAGGTTGCGGGAAAAGCATGTGTGAACACTGGGCCTGAACTCCCGTGTATCTGAGTTGAATACAGCGATTTCCAACGGCTTTCCTCAACCAGAGTGTAGCTAGGTTCCAAATCCCATGTACGAGCGGGTAGCAGACATCTGCCTCCCATGCATACACACTTCTGAGAGTTGAGCTTATGGCCTGTACCTCCACATCCAGCCTGCTGGTACCCTTGGCTTCTAAAAGGCCTAGGCTCGCTGTTTGACGGAAGTGCTGGGAGAGGTAATTGGAATCTCCCGGCACACAAGACGAGTGCCTCCAAGCTCAATTCACGATTTCCCAGTAATTCTTGTGGTAGACAGGTGCTACATACTAAGTTCCATATGTGAGAAGGTAGCTGAACGCCTTGTCCAAAAGCATCTTACTTCTGAGAGTTGAGCACACCCTCAGTCCCTCACACTTCCACACTGCCTGCAGAGTGAGTTTCACACGTCTTCACCAGAGACGATTGCCAGAGGCTTCTGAGTACAAGTTAACAATGCAGACCTGGAGGGTATCTCCAGGTGCAGTAGAGTGGTAATCTTGGAACCTCCTGACTCAGAGTACTGCTACCTTCTCACTGCCATAGGAATGCAGCTAGTTGACAGCTGGCTTCAAGACATGCTTCCCTGTGAGAGCTGAGGACAGGGCAGAACCCTCCCGCATGCTGCCTGACTGTAGGAGTGGCTGCTAACATCCTTATGTTAGTGGCTGGGAGAGGTTGCGGGAAAAGCATGTGTGAGCACTGGGCCTGAACTCCCGTGTATCTGAGTTGAATACAGCGATTTCAAACGGCTTTCTTCAACCAGAGTGTAGCTAGGTTCCAAGTCCCATGTACGAGCGGGTAGCAGACATCTGCCTCCCATGCATACAGACTTCTGAGAGTTGAGCTTATGGCCTGTACCTCCACATCCAGCCTGCTGGTACCCTTGGCTTCTAAAAGGCCTAGGCTCGCTGTTTGACGGAAGTGCTGGGAGAGGTAATTGGAATCACCCGGCACACAAGACTAGTGCCTCCAAGCTCAGTTCAGCGATTTCCTAGTAATTCCTGTGGTAGACTGGTGCTACATACTAAGTTCCATACGTGAGAGGGTAGCTGAACGCCTTGTCCAAAACCATCTTACTTCTGAGTTGAGCTCAGCCTCAGTCCCTCACAGTTCCACACTGCCTGCAGAGTGAGTTTCGCAGGTCTTCAGCAGAGACGTTTGCCAGAGGCTTCTGAGACGCAGGGTAACAATGCAGACCTGGAGGGTATCCCCAGGTGCAGTCGACTGGTAATCTTGGAACCTCCTGACTCAGAATACTGCTACCTTCTCACTGCCATAGGAATGCAGCTAGTTGACAGCTAGCTGGCTTCAAGACGTGCTTCGCTGAGAGAGCTGAGGACAGGGCAGAACCCTCCCGCATGCTGCCTGACTGTAGGAGTAGCTGCTAACATCCTAATGTTAGTGGCTGGGAGAGGTTGCGGGAAAAGCATGTGTGAGCACTGGGCCTGAACTCCCGTGTATCTGAGTTGAATACAGCGTTTTCCAACGGCTTTCCTCAACCAGAGTGTAGCTAGGTTCCAAATCCCATGTACGAGCGGGTAGCAGACATCTGCCTCCCATGCATAGACACTTCTGAGAGTTGAGCTTAAGGCCTGTACCTCCACATCCAGCCTGCTGGTACCCTTGGCTTCTAAAAGGCCTAGGCTCGCTGTTTGACGGAAGTGCTGGGAGAGGTAATTGGAATCTCCGGGCACACAAGACGAGTGCCTCCAAGCTCAATTCACGATTTCCCAGTAATTCTTGTGGTAGACAGGTGCTACATACTAAGTTCCATATGTGAGAAGGTAGCTGAACG
Source organism: Canis lupus baileyi (assembly GCF_048164855.1). Lineage (NCBI taxonomy): Eukaryota > Metazoa > Chordata > Mammalia > Carnivora > Canidae > Canis > Canis lupus. The sequence goes on along the minus strand of NC_132844.1, from coordinate 74,427,586 downwards.
CCTTGTCCAAAAGCATCTTACTTCTGAGAGTTGAGCACACCCTCAGTCCCTCACACTTCCACACTGCCTGCAGAGTGAGTTTCACACGTCTTCACCAGAGACGATTGCCAGAGGCTTCTGAGTACAAGTTAACAATGCAGACCTGGAGGGTATCTCCAGGTGCAGTAGAGTGGTAATCTTGGAACCTCCTGACTCAGAGTACTGCTACCTTCTCACTGCCATAGGAATGAAGCTAGTTGACAGCTGGCTTCAAGACATGCTTCCCTGTGAGAGCTGAGGACAGGGCAGAACCCTCCCGCATCCTGCCTGACTGTAGGAGTAGCTGCTAACATCCTAATGTTAGTGGCTGGGAGAGGTTGCGGGAAAAGCATGTGTGAGCACTGAGCCTGAACTCCCGTGTATCTGAGTTGAATACAGCGATTTCCAATGGCCTTCTTTAATCACAGTGTAGCTAGGTTCCAAGTCCCATGTACGAGCGGGTAGCAGACATCTGCCTCCCATGCATACACACTTCTGAGAGTTGAGCTTATGGCCTGTACCTCCACAGCCGGCCTGCTGGTACCCTTGGCTTCTAAAAGGCCTAGGCTCGCTGTTTGACGGAAGTGCTGGGAGAGGTAATTGGAATCACCCGGCACACAAGACTACTGCCTCAAAGCTCAGTTCAGCGATTTCCTAGTAATTCCTGTGGTAGACTGGTGCTACATACTAAGTTCCATACGTGAGAGGGTAGCTGAACGCATTGTCCAAAACCATCTTACTTCTGAGAGTTGAGCTCAGCCTCAGTCCCTCACAGTTCCACACTGCCTGCAGAGTGAGTTTCGCAGGTCTTCAGCAGAGACGTTTGCCAGAGGCTTCTGAGACGCAGGGTAACAATGCAGACCTGGAGGGTATCCCCAGGTGCAGTCGACTGGTAATCTTGGAACCTCCTGACTCAGAATACTGCTACCTTCTCACTGCCATAGGAATGCAGCTAGTTGACAGCTGGCTTCAAGACATGCTTCCCTGAGAGAGCTGAGGACAGGGCAGAATCCTCCCGCATGCTGCCTGACTGTAGGAGAGCTGCTAACAGCCTAATGTTAGTGGCTGGGGGAGGTTGCGGGAAAAGCATGTGTGAACACTGGGCCTGAACTCCCGTGTATCTGAGTTGAATACAGCGATTTCCAACGGCTTTCCTCAACCAGAGTGTAGCTAGGTTCCAAATCCCATGTACGAGCGGGTAGCAGACATCTGCCTCCCATGCATACACACTTCTGAGAGTTGAGCTTATGGCCTGTACCTCCACATCCAGCCTGCTGGTACCCTTGGCTTCTAAAAGGCCTAGGCTCGCTGTTTGACGGAAGTGCTGGGAGAGGTAATTGGAATCTCCCGGCACACAAGACGAGTGCCTCCAAGCTCAATTCACGATTTCCCAGTAATTCTTGTGGTAGACAGGTGCTACATACTAAGTTCCATATGTGAGAAGGTAGCTGAACGCCTTGTCCAAAAGCATCTTACTTCTGAGAGTTGAGCACACCCTCAGTCCCTCACACTTCCACACTGCCTGCAGAGTGAGTTTCACACGTCTTCACCAGAGACGATTGCCAGAGGCTTCTGAGTACAAGTTAACAATGTAGACCTGGAGGGTATCTCCAGGTGCAGTAGAGTGGTAATCTTGGAACCTCCTGACTCAGAGTACTGCTACCTTCTCACTGCCATAGGAATGCAGCTAGTTGACAGCTGGCTTCAAGACATGCTTCCCTGTGAGAGCTGAGGACAGGGCAGAACCCTCCCGCATGCTGCCTGACTGTAGGAGTAGCTGCTAACATCCTTATGTTAGTGGCTGGGAGAGGTTGCGGGAAAAGCATGTGTGAGCACTGGGCCTGAACTCCCGTGTATCTGAGTTGAATACAGCGATTTCCAACGGCTTTCTTCAACCAGAGTGTAGCTAGGTTCCAAGTCCCATGTACGAGCGGGTAGCAGACATCTGCCTCCCATGCATACAGACTTCTGAGAGTTGAGCTTATGGCCTGTACCTCCACATCCAGCCTGCTGGTACCCTTGGCTTCTAAAAGGCCTAGGCTCGCTGTTTGACGGAAGTGCTGGGAGAGGTAATTGGAATCACCCGGCACACAAGACTAGTGCCTCCAAGCTCAGTTCAGCGATTTCCTAGTAATTCCTGTGGTAGACTGGTGCTACATACTAAGTTCCATACGTGAGAGGGTAGCTGAACGCCTTGTCCAAAACCATCTTACTTCTGAGTTGAGCTCAGCCTCAGTCCCTCACAGTTCCACACTGCCTGCAGAGTGAGTTTCGCAGGTCTTCAGCAGAGACGTTTGCCAGAGGCTTCTGAGACGCAGGGTAACAATGCAGACCTGGAGGGTATCCCCAGGTGCAGTCGACTGGTAATCTTGGAACCTCCTGACTCAGAATACTGCTACCTTCTCACTGCCATAGGAATGCAGCTAGTTGACAGCTAGCTGGCTTCAAGACGTGCTTCGCTGAGAGAGCTGAGGACAGGGCAGAACCCTCCCGCATGCTGCCTGACTGTAGGAGTAGCTGCTAACATCCTAATGTTAGTGGCTGGGAGAGGTTGCGGGAAAAGCATGTGTGAGCACTGGGCCTGAACTCCCGTGTATCTGAGTTGAATACAGCGTTTTCCAACGGCTTTCCTCAACCAGAGTGTAGCTAGGTTCCAAATCCCATGTACGAGCGGGTAGCAGACATCTGCCTCCCATGCATAGACACTTCTGAGAGTTGAGCTTAAGGCCTGTACCTCCACATCCAGCCTGCTGGTACCCTTGGCTTCTAAAAGGCCTAGGCTCGCTGTTTGACGGAAGTGCTGGGAGAGGTAATTGGAATCTCCGGGCACACAAGACGAGTGCCTCCAAGCTCAATTCACGATTTCCCAGTAATTCTTGTGGTAGACAGGTGCTACATACTAAGTTCCATATGTGAGAAGGTAGCTGAACGCCTTGTCCAAAAGCATCTTACTTCTGAGAGTTGAGCACACCCTCAGTCCCTCACACTTCCACACTGCCTGCAGTGTGAGTTTCACACGTCTTCACCAGAGACGATTGCCAGAGGCTTCTGAGTACAAGTTAACAATGCAGACCTGGAGGGTATCTCCAGGTGCAGTAGAGTGGTAATCTTGGAACCTCCTGACTCAGAGTACTGCTACCTTCTCACTGCCATAGGAATGCAGCTAGTTGACAGCTGGCTTCAAGACATGCTTCCCTGTGATAGCTGAGGACAGGGCAGAACCCTCCCGCATCCTGCCTGACTGTAGGAGTAGCTGCTAACATCCTTATGTTAGTGGCTGGGAGAGGTTGCGGGAAAAGCATGTGTGAGCACTGAGCCTGAACTCCCGTGTATCTGAGTTGAATACAGCGATTTCCAATGGCCTTCTTCAATCACAGTGTAGCTAGGTTCCAACTCCCATGTCCGAGTGGGTAGCAGACATCTGCCTCCCATGCATACACACTTCTGAGAGTTGAGCTTATGGCCTGTACGTCCACATCCAGCCTGCTGGTACCCTTGGCTTCTAAAAGGCCTAGGCTCGCTGTTTGACGGAAGTGCTGGGAGAGGTAATTGGAATCACCCGGCACACAAGACTAGTGCCTCCAAGCTCAGTTCAGCGATTTCCTAGTAATTCCTGTGGTAGACTGGTGCTACATACTAAGTTCCATACGTGAGAGGGTAGCTGAACGCCTTGTCCAAAACCATCTTACTTCTGAGAGTTGAGCTCACCCTCAGTCCCTCACAGTTCCACACTGCCTGCAGAGTGAGTATCGGAGGTCTTCAGCAGAGACGTTTGCCAGAGGCTTCTGAGATGCAGGGTAACAATGCAGACCTGCAGGGTATCCCCAGGTGCAGTCGACTGGTAATCTTGGAACCTCCTGACTCAGAATACTGCTACCTTCTCACTGCCATAGGAATGCAGCTAGTTGACAGCTAGCTGGCTTCAAGACATGCTTCGCTGAGAGAGCTGAGGTCAGGGCAGAACCCTCCCGCATGCTGCCTGACTGTAGGAGTAGCTGCTAACATCCTAATGTTAGTGGCTGGGAGAGGTTGCGGGAAAAGCATGTGTGAGCACGGGCCTGAACTCCCGTGTATCTGAGTTGAATACAGCGTTTTCCAACGGCTTTCCTCAACCAGAGTGTAGCTAGGTTCCAAATCCCATGTACGAGCGGGTAGCAGACATCTGCCTCCCATGCATACACACTTCTGAGAGTTGAGCTTAAGGCCTGTACCTCCACATCCAGCCTGCTGGTACCCTTGGCTTCTAAAAGGCCTAGGCTCGCTGTTTGACGGAAGTGCTGGGAGAGGTAATTGGAATCTCCCGGCACACAAGACGAGTGCCTCCAAGCTCAGTTCACGATTTCCCAGTAATTCATGTGGTAGACAGGTGCTACATAGTAAGTTCCATATGTGAGAAGTTAGCTGAACGCCTTGTCCAAAAGCATCTTACTTCTGAGAGTTGAGCACACCCTCAGTCCCTCACACTTCCACACTGCCTGCAGAGTGAGTTTCACACGTCTTCACCAGAGATGATTGCCAGAGGCTTCTGAGTACAAGTTAACAATGCAGACCTGGAGGGTATCTCCAGGTGCAGTAGAGTGGTAATCTTGGAACCTCCTGACTCAGAGTACTGCTACCTTCTCACTGCCATAGAAATGCAGCTAGTTGACAGCTGGCTTCAAGACATGCTTCCCTGTGAGAGCTGAGGACAGGGCAGAACCCTCCCGCATCCTGCCTGACTGTAGGAGTAGCTGCTAACATCCTTATATAAGTGGCTGGGAGAGGTTGCGGGAAAAGCATGTGTGAGCACTGGGCCTGAACTCCCGTGTATCTGAGTTGAATACAGCGATTTCCAATGGCCTTCTTCAATCACAGTGTAGCTAGGTTCCAACTCCCATGTCCGAGTGGGTAGCAGACATCTGCCTCCCATGCATACACACTTCTGAGGGTTGAGCTGATGGCCTGTACCTCCACATCCAGCCTGCTGGTACCCTTGGCTTCTAAAAGGCCTAGGCTCGCTGTTTGACGGAAGTGCTGGGAGAGGTAATTGGAATCACCCGGCACACAAGACTAGTGCCTCCAAGCTCAGTTCAGCGATTTCCTAGTAATTCCTGTGGTAGACTGGTGCTACATACTAAGTTCCATACGTGAGAGGGTAGCTGAACGCCTTGTCCAAAACCATCTTACTTCTGAGAGTTGAGCTCAGCCTCAGTCCCTCACAGTTCCACACTGCCTGCAGAGTGAGTTTCGCAGGTCTTCAGCAGAGACGTTTGCCAGAGGCTTCTGAGACGCAGGGTAACAATGCAGACCTGGAGGGTATCCCCAGGTGCAGTAGACTGGTAATCTTGGAACCTCCTGACTCAGAATACTGCTACCTTCTCACTGCCATAGGAATGCAGCTAGTTGACAGCTGGCTTCAAGACATGCTTCCCTGTGAGAGCTGAGGACAGGGCAGAACCCTCCCGCATGCTGCCTGACTGTAGGAGTAGCTGCTAACATCCTAATGTTAGTGGCTGGGAGAGGTTGCGGGAAAAGCATGTGTGAGCACTGGGCCTGAACTCCCGTGTATCTGAGTTGAATACAGCGATTTCCAACGACTTTCCTCAACCAGAGTGTAGCTAGGTTCCAAATCCCATGTACGAGCGGGTAGCAGACATCTGCCTCCCATGAATACACACTTCTGAGAGTTGAGCTTAAGGCCTGTACCTCCACATCCAGCCTGCAGGTACCCTTGGCTTCTAAAAGGCCTAGGCTCGCTGTTTGACGGAAGTGCTGGGAGAGGTAATTCGAATCTCCCGGCACACAAGACGAGTGCCTCGAAGCTCAATTCACGATTTCCCAGTAATTCTTGTGGTAGACAGGTGCTACATACTAAGTTCCATATGTGAGAAGGTAGCTGAACGCCTTGTCCAAAAGCATCTTACTTCTGAGAGTTGAGCACACCCTCAGTCCCTCACACTTCCACACTGCCTGCAGAGTGAGTTTCACACGTCTTCACCAGAGACGATTGCCAGAGGCTTCTGAGTACAAGTTAACAATGCAGACCTGGAGGGTATCTCCAGGTGCAGTAGAGTGGTAATCTTGGAACCTCCTGACTCAGAGTACTGCTACCTTCTCACTGCCATAGGAATGCAGCTAGTTGACAGCTGGCTTCAAGACATGCTTCCCTGTGAGAGCTGAGGACAGGGCAGAACCCTCCCGCATGCTGCCTGACTGTAGGAGTAGCTGCTAACATCCTTATGTTAGTGGCTGGGAGAGGTTGCGGGAAAAGCATGTGTGAGCACTGGGCCTGAACTCCCGTGTATCTGAGTTGAATACAGCGATTTCCAATGGCCTTCTTCAATCACAGTGTAGCTAGGTTCCAACTCCCATGTCCGAGTGGGTAGCAGACATCTGCCTCCCATGCATACACACTTCTGAGAGTTGAGCTTAAGGCCTCTACCTCCACATCCAGCCTGCTGGTACCCTTGGCTTCTAAAAGGCCTAGGCTCGCTGTTTGACGGAAGTGCTGGGAGAGGTAATTGGAATCTCCCGGCACACAAGACGAGTGCCTCCAAGCTCAATTCACTATTTCCCAGTAATTCTTGTGGTAGACAGGTGCTACATACTAAGTTCCATATGTGAGAAGGTAGCTGAACGCCTTGTCCAAAAGCATCTTACTTCTGAGAGTTGAGCACACCCTCCGTCCCTCACACTTCCACACTGCCTACAGAGTGAGTTTCACACGTCTTCACTAGAGACGATTGCCAGAGGCTTCTGAGTACAAGTTAACAATGAAGACCTGGAGGGTATCTCCAGGTGCAGTAGAGTGGTAATCTTGGACCCTCCTGACTCAGAGTACTGCTACCTTCTCACTGCCATAGGAATGCAGCTAGTTGACAGCTGGCTTCAAGACATGCTTCCCTGTGAGAGCTGAGGACAGGGCAGAACCCTCCCGCATCCTGCCTGACTGTAGGAGTAGCTGCTAACATCCTTATGTTAGTGGCTGGGAGAGGTTGCGGGAAAAGCATGTGTGAGCACTGGGCCTGAACTCCCGTGTATCTGAGTTGAATACAGCGATTTCCAATGGCCTTCTTGAATCACAGTGTAGCTAGGTTCCAACTCCCATGTCCGAGTGGGTAGCAGACATCTGCCTCCCATGCATACACACTTCTGAGAGTTGAGCTGATGGCCTGTACCTCCACATCCAGCCTGCTGGTACCCTTGGCTTCTAAAAGGCCTAGGCTCGCTGTTTGACGGAAGTTCTGGGAGAGGTAATTGGAATCACCCGGCACACAAGACTAGTGCCTCCAAGCTCAGTTCAGCGATTTCCTAGTAATTCCTGTGGTAGACTGGTGCTACATACTAAGTTCCATACGTGAGAGGGTAGCTGAACGCCTTGTCCAAAACCATCTTACTTCTGAGAGTTGAGCTCAGCCTCAGTCCCTCACAGTTCCACACTGCCTGCAGAGTGAGTTTCGCAGGTCTTCAGCAGAGACGTTTGCCAGAGGCTTCTGAGACGCAGGGTAACAATGCAGACCTGGAGGGTATCCGCAGGTGCAGTCGACTGGTAATCTTGGAACCTCCTGACTCAGAATACTGCTACCTTCTCACTGCCATAGGAATGCAGCTAGTTGACAGCTGGCTTCAAGACATGCTTCCCTGTGAGAGCTGAGGACAGGGCAGAACCCTCCCGCATGCTGCCTGACTGTAGGAGTAGCTGCTAACATCCTTATGTTAGTGGCTGGGAGAGGTTGCGGGAAAAGCATGTGTGAGCACTGGGCCTGAACTCCCGTGTATCTGAGTTGAATACAGCGATTTCCAACGACTTTCCTCAACCAGAGTGTAGCTAGGTTACAAATCCCATGTACGAGCGGGTAGCAGACATCTGCCTCCCATGCATACACACATCTGAGAGTTGAGTTTAAGGCCTGTACCTCCACATCCAGCCTGCTGGTACCCTTGGCTTCTAAAAGGCCTAGGCTCGCTGTTTGACGGAAGTGCTGGGAGAGGTAATTGGAATCTCCCGGCACACAAGACGAGTGCCTCCAAGCTCAATTCACGATTTCCCAGTAATTCTTGTGGTAGACAGGTGCTACATACTAAATTCCATATGTGAGATGGTAGCTGAACGCCTTGTCCAAAAGCATCTTACTTCTGAGAGTTGAGCACACCCTCAGTCCCTCACATTTCCACACTGCCTTCAGAGTGAGTTTCACACGTCTTCACCAGAGACGATTGCCAGAGGCTTCTGAGTACAAGTTAACAATGCAGACCTGGAGGGTATCTCCAGGTGCAGTAGAGTGGTAATCTTGGAACCTCCTGACTCAGAGTACTGCTACCTTCTCACTGCCATAGGAATGCAGCTAGTTGACAGCTGGCTTCAAGACATGCTTCCCTGTGAGAGCTGAGGACAGGGCAGAACCCTCCCGCATCCTGCCTGACTGTAGGAGTAGCTGCTAACATCCTTATGTTAGTGGCTGGGAGAGGTTGCGGGAAAAGCATGTGTGAGCACTGGGCCTGAACTCCCGTGTATCTGAGTTGAATACAGTGATTTCCAATGGCCTTCTTCAATCACAGTGTAGCTAGGTTCCAACTCCCATGTCCGAGTGGGTAGCAGACATCTGCCTCCCATGCATACACACTTCTGAGAGTTGAGCTTATGGCCTGTACCTCCACATCCAGCCTGCTGGTACCCTTGGCTTCTAAAGGCCTAGGCTCGCTGTTTGACGGAAGTGCTGGGAGAGGTAATTGGAATCACCCGGCACACAAGACTAGTGCCACCAAGCTCAGTTCAGCGATTTCCTAGTAATTCCTGTGGTAGACTGGTGCTACATACTAAGTTCCATACGTGAGAGGGTAGCTGAACGCCTTGTCCAAAACCATCTTACTTCTGAGAGTGAGCTCAGCCTCAGTCACTCACAGTTCCACACTGCCTGCAGAGTGAGTTTCACAGGTCTTCAGCAGAGACGTTTGCCAGAGGCTTCTGAGACGCAGGGTAACAATGCTGACCTGGAGGGTATCCCCAGGTGCAGTAGACTGGTAATCTTGGAACCTCCTGACTCAGAATACTGCTACCTTCTCACTGCCATAGGAATGCAGCTAGTTGACAGCTGGCTTCAAGACATGCTTCCCTGTTAGAGCTGAGGACAGGGCAGAACCCTCCCGCATGCTGCCTGACTGTAGGAGTAGCTGCTAACATCCTAATGATAGTGGCTGGGAGAGGTTGCGGGAAAAGCATGTGTGAGCACGGGGCCTGAACTCCCGTGTATCTGAGTTGAATACAGCGATTTCCAACGACTTTCCTCAACCAGAGTGTAGCTAGATTCCAAATCCCATGTACGAGCGGGTAGCAGACATCTGCCTCCCATGCATACACACTTCTGAGAGTTGAGCTTAAGGCCTGTACCTCCACATCCAGCCTGCTGGTACCCTTGGCTTCTAAAAGGCCTAGGCTCGCTGTTTGACCTAAGTGCTGGGAGAGGTAATTGGAATCTCCCGGCACACAAGACGAGTGCCTCCAAGCTCAATTCACGATTTCCCAGTAATTCTTGTGGTAGACAGGTGCTACATACTAAGTTCCATATGTGAGAAGGTAGCTGAACGCCTTGTCCAAAAGCATCTTACTTCTGAGAGTAGAGCACACCCTCAGTCCCTCACACTTCCACACTGCCTGCAGAGTGAGTTTCACACGTCTTCACCAGAGACGATTGCCAGAGGCTTCTGAGTACAAGTTAACAATGCAGACCTGGAGGGTATCTCCAGGTGCAGTAGAGTGGTAATCTTGGAACCTCCTGACTCAGAGTACTGCTACCTTCTCACTGCCATAGGAATGAAGCTAGTTGACAGCTGGCTTCAAGACATGCTTCCCTGTGAGAGCTGAGGACAGGGCAGAACCCTCCCGCATCCTGCCTGACTGTAGGAGTAGCTGCTAACATCCTTATGTTAGTGGCTGGGAGAGGTTGCGGGAAAAGCATGTGTGAGCACTGGGCCTGAACTCCCGTGTATCTGAGTTGAATACAGCGATTTCCAATGGCCTTCTTCAATCACAGTGTAGCTAGGTTCCAACTCCCATGTCCGAGTGTGTAGCAGACATCTGCCTCCCATGCATATACACTTCTGAGAGTTGAGCTTATGGCCTGTACCTCCACATCCAGCCTGCTGGTACCCTTGGCTTCTAAAAGGCCTAGGCTCGCTGTTTGACGGAAGTGCTGGGAGAGGTAATTGGAATCACCCGGCACACAAGACTAGTGCCTCCAAGCTCAGTTCAGCGATTTCCTAGTAATTCCTGTGGTAGACTGGTGCTACATACTAAGTTCCACACGTGAGAGGGTAGCTGAACGCCTTGTCCAAAACCATCTTACTTCTGAGAGTTGAGCTCACCCTCAGTCCCTCACAGTTCCACACTGCCTGCAGAGTGAGTTTCGCAGGTCTTCAGCAGAGACGTTTGCCAGAGGCTTCTGAGACGCAGGGTAACAATGCAGACCTGCAGGGTATCCCCAGGTGCAGTCGACTGGTAATCTTGGAACCTCCTGACTCAGAATACTGCTACCTTCTCACTGCCATAGGAATGCAGCTAGTTGACAGCTGGCTTCAAGACATGCTTCCCTGTGAGAGCTGAGGACAGGGCAGAACCCCCCCGCATCCTGCCTGACTGTAGGAGTAGCTACTAACATCCTTACGTTAGTGGCTGGGAGAGGTTGCGGGAAAAGCATGTGTGAGCACTGGGCCTGAACTCCCATGTATCTGAGTTGAATACAGCGATTTCCAATGGCCTTCTTCAATCACAGTGTAGCTAGCTTCCAACTCCCATGTCCGAGTGGGTAGCAGACATCTGCCTCCCATGCATACACACTTCTGAGAGTTGAGCTTATGGCCTGTACCTCCACATCCAGCCTGCTGGTACCCTTGGCTTCTAAAAGGCCTAGGCTCGCTGTTTGACGGAAGTGCTGGGAGAGGTAATTGGAATCTCCCGGCACACAAGACGAGTGCCTCCAAGCTCATTTCACGATTTCCCAGTAATTCTTGTGGTAGACAGGTGCTACATACTAAGTTCCATATGTGAGAAGGTAGCTGAACGCCTTGTCCAAAAGCATCTTACTTCTGAGAGTTGAGCCCACCCTCAGTCCCTCACACTTCCACACTGCCTGCAGAGTGAGTTTCACACGTCTTCACCAGAGACGATTGCCAGAGGCTTCTGAGTACAAGTTAACAATGCAGACCTGGAGGGTATCTCCAGGTGCAGTAGAGTGGTAATCTTGGAACCTCCTGACTCAGAGTACTGCTACCTTCTCACTGCCATAGGAATGCAGCTAGTTGACAGCTGGCTTCAAGACATGCTTCCCTGTGAGAGCTGAGGACAGGGCAGAACCCTCCCGCATCCTGCCTGACTGTAGGAGTAGCTGCTAACATCCTTCTGTTAGTGGCTGGGAGAGGTTGCGGGAAAAGCATGTGTGAGCAATGGGCCTGAACTCCCGTGTATCTGAGTTGAATACAGCGATTTCCAACGGCTTTCCTCAACCAGAGTGTAGCTAGGTTCCAAATCCCATGTACGAGCGGGTAGCAGACATCTGCCTCCCATGCATATACACTTCTGAGAGTTGAGCTTATGGCCTGTACCTCCACATCCAGCCTGCTGGTACCCTTGGCTTCTAAAAGGCCTAGGCTCGCTGTTTGACGGAAGTGCTGGGAGAGGTAATTGGAATCACCCAGCACACAAGACTAGTGCCCCCAAGCTCAGTTCAGCGATTTCCTAGTAATACCTGTGGTAGACTGGTGCTACATACTAAGTTCCATACGTGAGAGGGTTGCTGAACGCCTTGTCCAAAACCATCTTACTTCTGAGAGTTGAGCTCAGCCTCAGTCCCTCACAGTTCCACACTGCCTGCAGAGTGAGTTTCGCAGGTCTTCAGCAGAGACGTTTGCCAGAGGCTTCTGAGACGCAGGGTAACAATGCAGACCTGGAGGGTATCCCCAGGTGCAGTCGACTGGTAATCTTGGAACCTCCTGACTCAGAAAACTGCTACCTTCTCACTGCCATAGGAATGCAGCTAGTTGACAGCTGGCTTCAAGACATGCTTCCCTGTGAGAGCTGAGGACAGGGCAGAACCCTCCCGCATGCTACCTGACTGTAGGAGTAGCTGCTAACATCCTAATGTTAGTGGCTGGGAGAGGTTGCGGGAAAAGCATGTGTGAGCACTGGGCCTGAACTCCCGTGTATCTGAGTTGAATACAGCGATTTCCAACGACTTTCCTCAACCAGAGTGTAGCTAGGTTCCAAATCCCATGTACGAGCGGGTAGCAGACATCTGCCTCCCATGCATACACACTTCTGAGAGTTGAGCTTAAGGCCTGTACCTCCACATCCAGCCTGCTGGTACCCTTGGCTTCTAAAAGGCCTAGGCTCGCTGTTTGACGGAAGTGCTGGGAGAGGTAATTGGAATCTCCCGGCACACAAGACGAGTGCCTCCAAGCTCAATTCACGATTTCCCAGTAATTCTTGTGGTAGACAGGTGCTACATACTAAATTCCATATGTGAGATGGTAGCTGAACGCCTTGTCCAAAAGCATCTTACTTCTGAGAGTTGAGCACACCCTCAGTCCCTCACACTTCCACACTGCCTGCAGAGTGAGTTTCACACGTCTTCACCAGAGACGATTGCCAGAGGCTTCTGAGTACAAGTTAACAATGCAGACCTGGAGGGTATCTCCAGGTGCAGTAGAGTGGTAATCTTGGAACCTCCTGACTCAGAGCACTGCTACCTTCTCACTGCCATAGGAATGCAGCTAGTTGACAGCTGGCTTCAAGACATGCTTCCCTGTGAGAGCTGAGGACAGGGCAGAACCCTCCCGCATCCTGCCTGACTAGGAGTAGCTGCTAACATCCTTATGTTAGTGGCTGGGAGAGGTTGCGGGAAAAGCATGTGTGAGCACTGGGCCTGAACTCCCGTGTATCTTAGTTGAATACAGCGATTTCCAACGGCTTTCCTCAACCAGAGTGTAGCTAGGTTCCAAATCCCATGTACGAGCGGGTAGCAGACATCTGCATCCCATGCATATACACGTCTGAGAGTTGAGCTTATGGCCTGTACCTCCACATCCAGCCTGCTGGTACCCTTGGCTTCTAAAAGGCCTAGGCTCGCTGTTTGACGGAAGTGCTGGGAGAGGTAATTGGAATCACCCAGCACACAAGACTAGTGCCCCCAAGCTCAGTTCAGCGATTTCCTAGTAATACCTGTGGTAGACTGGTGCTACATACTAAGTTCCATACGTGAGAGGGTTGCTGAACGCCTTGTCCAAAACCATCTTACTTCTGAGAGTTGAGCTCAGCCTCAGTCCCTCACAGTTCCACACTGCCTGCAGAGTGAGTTTCACAGGTCTTCAGCAGAGACGTTTGCCAGAGGCTTCTGAGACGCAGGGTAACAATGCAGACATGGAGGGTATCCCCAGGTGCAGTCGACTGGTAATCTTGGAACCTCCTGACTCAGAATACTGCTACCTTCTCACTGCCATAGGAATGCAGCAAGTTGACAGCTAGCTGGCTTCAAGACATGCTTCCCTGAGAGAGCTGAGGACAGGGCAGAACCCTCCCGCATGCTGCCTGACTGTAGGAGTAGCTGCTAACATCCTAATGTTAGTGGCTGGGAGAGGTTGCGGGAAAAGCATGTGTGAGCACTGGGCCAGTACTCCCGTGTATCTGAGTTGAATACAGCGATTTCCAACGGCTTTCCTCAACCAGAGTGTAGCTAGGTTCCAAATCCCATGTACGAGCGGGTAGCAGACATCTGCCTCCCATGCATACACACTTCTGAGAGTTGAGCTTATGGCCTGTACCTCCACATCCAGCCTGCTGGTACCCTTGGCTTCTAAAAGGCCTAGGCTCGCTGTTTGACGGAAGTGCTGGCAGAGGTAATTGGAATCACCCGGCACACAAGACTAGTGCCTCCAAGCTCAGTTCAGCGATTTCCTAGTAATTCCTGTGGTAGACTGGTGCTACATACTAAGTTCCATACGTGAGAGGGTAGCTGAACGCCTTGTCCAAAACCATCTTACTTCTGAGAGTTGAGCTCAGCCTCAGTCCCTCACAGTTCCACACTGCCTGCAGAGTGAGTTTCGCAGGTCTTCAGCAGAGACGTTTGCCAGAGGCTTCTGAGACGCAGGGTAACAATGCAGACCTGGAGGGTATCCCCAGGTGCAGTAGACTGGTAATCTTGGAACCTCCTGACTCAGAATACTGCTACCTTCTCACTGCCATAGGAATGCAGCCAGTTGACAGGTGGCTTCAAGACATGCTTCCCTGTGAGAGCTGAGGACAGGGCAGAACCCTCCCGCATGCTGCCTGACTGTAGGAGTAGCTGCTAACTTCCTAATGTTAGTGGCTGGGAGAGGTTGCGGGAAAAGCATGTGTGAGCACTGGGCCTGAACTCCCGTGTATCTGAGTTGAATACAGCGATTTCCAACGACTTTCCTCAACCAGAGTGTAGCTAGGTTCCAAATCCCATGTACGAGCGGGTAGCAGACATCTGCCTCCCATGCATACACACTTCTGAGAGTTGAGCTTATGGCCTGTACCTCCACATCCAGCCTGCTGGTACCCTTGGCTTCTAAAAGCCTAGGCTCGCTGTTTGACGGAAGTGCTGGGAGAGGTAATTGGAATCTCCCGGCACAAAAGACGAGTGCCTCCAAGCTCAATTCACGATTTCCCAGTAATTCTTGTGGTAGACAGGTGCTACATACTAAGTTCCATATGTGAGAAGGTAGCTGAACGCCTTGTCCAAAAGCATCTTACTTCTGAGAGTTGAGCACACCCTCAGTCCCTCACACTTCCACACTGCCTGCAGAGTGAGTTTCACACGTCTTCACCAGAGACGATTGCCAGAGGCTTCTGAGTACAAGTTAACAATGCAGACCTGGAGCGTATCTCCAGGTGCAGTAGAGTGGTAATCTTGGAACCTCCTGACTCAGAGTACTGCTACCTTCTCACTGCCATAGGAATGCAGCTAGTTGACAGCTGGCTTCAAGACATGCTTCCCTGTGAGAGCTGAGGACAGGGCAGAACCCTCCCGCATCCTGCCTGACTGTAGGAGTAGCAGCTTACATCCTTATGTTAGTGGCTGGGAGAGGTTGCGGGAAAAGCATGTGTGAGCACTGGGCCAGAACTCCCGTGTATCTGAGTTGAATACAGCGATTTCCAATGGCCTTCTTCAAGCACAGTGTAGCTAGGTTCCAACTCCCATATCCGAGTGGGTAGCAGACATCTGCCTCCCATGCATACACACTTCTGAGAGTTGAGCTTATGGCCTGTACCTCCACATCCAGCTTGCTGGTACCCTTGGCTTCTAAAAGGCCTAGGCTCGCTGTTTGACGGAAGTGCTGGGAGAGGTAATTGGAATCACCCGGCACACAAGACTAGTGCCCCCAAGCTCAGTTCAGCGATTTCCTAGTAATACCTGTGGTAGACTGGTGCTACATACTAAGTTCCATACGTGAGAGGGTTGCTGAACGCCTTGTCCAAAACCATCTTACTTCTGAGAGTTGAGCTCAGCCTCAGTCCCTCACAGTTCCACACTGCCTGCAGAGTGAGTTTCGCAGGTCTTCAGCAGAGACGTTTGCCAGAGGCTTCTGAGACGCAGGGTAACAATGCAGACCTGGAGGGTATCCCCAAGTGCAGTAGACTGGTAATCTTGGAACCTCCTGACTCAGAAAACTGCTACCTTCTCACTGCCATAGGAATGCAGCTAGTTGACAGCTGGCTTCAAGACATGCTTCCCTGTGAGAGCTGAGGACAGGGCAGAACCCTCCCGCATCCTGCCTGACTGTAGGAGTAGCTGCTAACATCCTAATGTTAGTGGCTGGGAGAGGTTGCGGGAAAAGCATGTGTGAGCACTGGGCCTGAACTCCCGTGTATCTGAGTTGAATACAGCGATTTCCAACGACTTTCCTCAACCAGAGTGTAGCTAGGTTCCAAATCCCATGTACGAGCGGGTAGCAGACATCTGCCTCCCATGCATACACACTTCTGAGAGTTGAGCTTATGGCCTGTACCTCCACATCCAGCCTGCTGGTACCCTTGGCTTCTAAAAGGCCTAGGCTCGCTGTTTGACGGAAGTGCTGGGAGAGGTAATTGGAATCTCCCGGCACACAAGACTAGTGCCCCCAAGCTCAGTTCAGCGATTTCCTAGTAATTCCTGTGGTAGACTGGTGCTACATACTAAGTTCCATACGTGAGAGGGTAGCTGAACGCCTTGTCCAAAACCATCTTACTTCTGAGAGTTGAGCTCAGCCTCAGTCCCTCACAGTTCCACACTGCCTGCAGAGTGAGTTTCGCAGGTCTTCAGCAGAGACGTTTGCCAGAGGCTTCTGAGACGCAGGGTAACAATGCAGACCTGGAGGGTATCCCCAAGTGCAGTAGACTGGTAATCTTGGAACCTTCTGACTCAGAAAACTGCTACCTTCTCACTGCCATAGGAATGCAGCTAGTTGACAGCTGGCTTCAAGACATGCTTCCCTGTGAGAGCTGAGGACAGGGCAGAACCCTCCCGCATGCTGCCTGACTGTAGGAGTAGCTGCTAACATCCTAATGTTAGTGGCTGGGAGAGGTTGCGGGAAAAGCATGTGTGAGCACTGGGCCTGAACTCCCGTGTATCTGAGTTGAATACAGCGATTTCCAACGACTTTCCTCAACCAGAGTGTAGCTAGGTTCCAAATCCCATGTACGAGCGTGTAGCAGACATCTGCCTCCCATGCATACACACTTCTGAGAGTTGAGCTTATGGTCTGTACCTCCACATCCAGCCTGCTGGTACCCTTGGCTTCTAAAAGGCCTAGGCTCGCTGTTTGACGGAAGTGCTGGGAGAGGTAATTGGAACCTCCCGGCACACAAGACGAGTGCCTCCAAGCTCAATTCACGATTTCCCAGTAATTCTTGTGGTAGACAGGTGCTACATACTAAGTTCCATATGTGAGAAGGTAGCTGAACGCCTTGTCCAAAAGCATCTTACTTCTGAGAGTTGAGCACACCCTCAGTCCCTCACACTTCCACACTGCCTGCAGAGTGAGTTTCACACGTCTTCACCAGAGACGATTGCCAGAAACTTCTGAGTACAAGTTAACAATGCAGACCTGGAGGGTATCTCCAGGTGCAGTAGAGTGGTAATCTTGGAACCTCCTGACTCAGAGTACTGCTACCTTCTCACTGCCATAGGAATGCAGCTAGTTGACAGCTGGCTTCAAGACATGCTTCCCTGTGAGAGCTGAGGACAGGGCAGAACCCTCCGGCATGCTGCCTGACTGTAGGAGTAGCTGCTAACATCCTAATGTTAGTGGCTGGGAGAGGTTGCGGGAAAAGCATGTGTGAGCACTGGGCCAGAATTCCCGTGTATCTGAGTTGAATACAGCGATTTCCAACGGCTTTCCTCAACCAGAGTGTAGCTAGGTTCCAAATCCCATGTACGAGCGGGTAGCAGACATCTGCCTCCCATGCATATACACTTCTGAGAGTTGAGCTTATGGCCTGTACCTCCACATCCAGCCTGCTGGTACCCTTGGCTTCTATTTTTTTTATATAATGATATTTTTTTTATTGGTGTTCAATTTACTAACATACAGAATAACACCCAATGCCCATCACCCATTCACTCCCACCCCCCGCCCTCCTCCCCTTCTACCACCCCTAGTTCGTTTCCCAGAGTTAGCAGTCTTTATGTTCTGTCTCCCTTTCTGATATTTCCCACACATTTCTTCTCCCTTCCCTTATTTTCCCTTTCACTATTATTTATATTCTCCAAATGAATGAGAACATATAATGTTTGTCCTTCTCCGACTGACTTACTTCACTCAGCATAATACCCTCCAGTTCCATCCACGTTGAAGCAAATGGTGGGTATTTGTCATTTCTAATAGCTGAGTAATATTCCATTGTATACATAAACCACATCTTCTTTATCCATTCATCTTTCGTTGGACACCGAGGCTCCTTCCACAGTTTGGCTATAGTGGCCATTGCTGCTAGAAACATCGGGGTGCAGGTGTCCCGGCGTTTCATTGCATTTGTATCTTTGGGGTAAATCCCCAACAGGGCAATTGCTGGGTCGTAGGGCAGGTATATTTTTAACTGTTTGAGGAACCTCCACACAGTTTTCCAGAGTGGCTGCACCAGTTCACATTCCCACCAACAGTGTAAGAGGGTTCCCTTTTCTCCGCATCCTCTCCAACATTTGTTGTTTCCTGCCTTGTTAATTTTCCCCATTCTCACTGGTGTGAGGTGGTATCTCATTGTAGTTTTGATTTGTATTTCCCTGATGGCAAGTGATGCAGAGCATTTTCTCATATGCATGTTGGCCATGTCTATGTCTTCCTCTGTGAGATTTCTGTTCATGTCTTTTGCCCATTTCATGATTGGATTGTTTGTTTCTTTGGTGTTGAGTTTAATAAGTTCTTTATAGATCTTGGAAACTAGCCCTTTATCTGATATGTCATTTGCAAATATCTTCTCCCATTCTGTAGGTTGTCTTTGAGTTTTGTTGACTGTATCCTTTGCTGTGCAAAAGCTTCTTATCTTGATGAAGTCCCAATAGTTCATTTTTGCTTTTGTTTCTTTTGCCTTTGTGGATGTATCTTGCAAGAAGTTACTATGGCCGAGTTCAAAAAGGGTGTTGCCTGTGTTCTTCTCTAGGATTTTGATGGAATCTTGTCTCACATTTAGATCTTTCATCCATTTTGAGTTTATCTTTGTGTATGGTGAAAGAGAGTGGTCTAGTTTCATTCTTCTGCATGTGGATGTCCAATTTTCCCAGCACCATTTATTGAAGAGACTGTCTTTCTTCCAATGGATAGTCTTTCCTCCTTTATCGAATATTAGTTGCCCATAAAGTTCAGGGTCCACTTCTGGATTCTCTATTCTGTTCCACTGATCTATGTGTCTGTTTTTGTGCCAGTACCACACTGTCTTGATGACCACAGCTTTGTAGTACAACCTGAAATCTGGCATTGTGATGCCCCCAGATATGGTTTTCTTTTTTAAAATTCCCCTGGCTATTCGGGGTCTTTTCTGATTCCACACAAATCTTAAAATAATTTGTTCTAACTCTCTGAAGAAAGTCCATGGTATTTTGATAGGGATTGCATTAAACGTGTATATTGCCCTGGGTAACATTGACATTTTCACAATATTAATTCTGCCAATCCATGAGCATGGAATATTTTTCCATCTCTTTGTGTCTTCCTCAATTTCTTTCAGAAGTGTTCTATAGTTTTGAGGGTATAGATCCTTTACATCTTTGGTGAGGTTTATTCCTAGGTATCTTATGCTTTTGGGTGCAATTGTAAATGGGATTGACTCCTTAATTTCTCTTTCTTCAGTCTCATTGTTAGTGTATAGAAATGCCACTGACTTCTGGGCATTGATTTTGTATCCTGCCACGCTACCGAATTGCTGTATGAGTTCTAGCAATCTTGGGGTGGAGACTTTTGGGTTTTCTATGTAGAGTATCATGTCATCGGCGAAGAGAGAGAGTTTGACTTCTTCTTTGCCAATTTGAATGCCTTTAATGTCTTTTTGTTGTCTGATTGCTGAGGCTAGGACTTCCAGTACTATGTTGAATAGCAGTGGTGAGAGTGGACATCCCTGTCTTGTTCCTGATCTTAGGGGAAAGGCTCCCAGTGCTTCCCCATTGAGAATGAGATTTGCTGTGGGCTTTTCATAGATGGCTTTTAAGATGTCGAGGAATGTTCCCTCTATCCCTACACTCTGAAGAGTTTTAATCAGGAATGGATGCTGTATTTTGTCAAATGCTTTCTCTGCATCCAATGAGAGGATCATATGGTTCTTGGTTTTTCTCTTGCTGATATGATGAATCACATTGATTGTTTTACGGGTGTTGAACCAGCCTTGTGTCCCAGGGATAAATCCTACTTGGTCATGGTGAATAATTTTCTTAATGTACTGTTGGATCCTATTGGCCAGTATCTTGTTGAGAATTTTTGCATCCATGTTCATCAGGGATATTGGTCTGTAATTCTCCTTTTTGGCGGGGTCTTTGTCTGGCTTTGGAATTAAGGTGATGCTGGCTTCATAGAACGAATTTGGAAGTACTCCATCTCTTTCTATCTTTCCAAACAGCTTTAGGAGAATAGGTATGATTTCTTCTTTAAACGTTTGATAAAATTCTCCTGGGAAGCCATCTGGCCCTGGACTCTTGTGTCTTGGGAGGTTTTTGATGACTGCTTCAATTTCCTCCCTGGTTATTGGCCTGTTCAGGTTTTCTATTTCTTCCTGTTCCAGTTTTGGTAGTTTGTGGCTTTCCAGGAATGCGTCCATTTCTTCTAGATTGCCTAATTTATTGGCGTATAGCTGTTCATAATATGTTTTTAAAATCGTTTGTATTTCCTTGGTGTTGGTAGTGATCTCTCCTTTCTCATTCATGATTTTATTAATTTGAGTCTTCTCTCTCTTCTTTTTAATAAGGCTGGCTAATGGTTTATCTATCTTATTAATTCTTTCAAAGAACCAACTCCTGGTTCTGTTGATCTGTTCCACAGTTCTTCTGGTCTCGATTTCGTTGAGTTCTGCTCGAATCTTTATTAACTCCCTTCTTCTCTTGGGTGTAGGATCTATTTGCTGTTTTTTCTCTAGCTCCTTTATGTGTAAGGTTAGCTTTTGTATTTGAGTTCTTTCCAGTTTTTGAATGGATGCTTGTATTGCGATGTATTTCCCCCTTAGGACTGCTTTTGCTGCATCCCAAAGATTTTGAACGGTTGTATCTTCATTCTCATTAGTTTCCATGAATCTTTTTAATTCTTCCTTAATTTCCTGGTTGACCCTTTTATCTTTTAGCAGGATGGTCCTTAACCTCCATGTGTTTGAGGTCCTTCCAAACTTCTTGTTGTGATTTAGTTCTAATTTCAAGGCATTATGGTCCGAGAATATGCAGGGGACGATCCCAATCTTTTGGTATCGGTTCAGACCCGATTTGTGACCCAATATGTGGTCTATTCTGGAGAAAGTTCCATGTGCGCTTGAGAAGAATGTGTATTCAGTTGAGTTTGGATGTAAAGTTCTGTAGATATCTGTGAAATCCATCTGGTCCAGTGTATCATTTAAAGCTCTCGTTTCTTTGGAGATGTTTTGCTTAGAAGACCTATCGAGTATAGAAAGAGCTAGATTGAAGTCACCAAGTATAAGTGTATTATTATCTAAGTATTTCTTCACTTTGGTTAATAATTGGTTTATATATTTGGCAGCTTCCACATTCGGAGCATATATATTGAGGATTGTTAAGTCCTCTTGTTGAATAGATCCTTTAAGTATGATATAGTGTCCCTCTTCATCTCTCACTACAGTCTTTGGGGTAAATTTTAGTTTATCTGATATAAGGATGGCTACCCCTGCTTTCTTTTGAGGACCATTCGAATGGTAAATGGTTCTCCAACCTTTTATTTTCAGGCTGTAGGTGTCCTTCTGTCTAAAATGAGTCTCTTGTAGACAGCAAATAGATGGGTCCTGCTTTTTTATCCAGTCTGAAACCCTGCGCCTTTTGATGGGGTCATTAAGCCCGTTCACATTCAGAGTTACTATTGAGAGATATGAGTTTAGTGTCATCATGATATCTATTCAGTCTTTGTTTTTGTGGACTGTTCCACTGAACTTCTTCTTAAAGGGGAATTTTAAGAGGCCCCCTTAAAATTTCTTGCAGAGCTGGTTTGGAGGTCACATATTCTTTTAGTTGCTGCCTGTCTTGGAAGCTCTTTATCTCTCCTTCCATTTTGAATGAGAGCCTTGCTGGATAAAGTATTCTTGGTTGCATGTTCTTCTCATTTAGGACCCTGAATATATCCTGCCAGCCCTTTCTGGCCTGCCAGGTCTCTGTGGAGAGGTCTGCTGTTACCCTAATACTCCTCCCCATAAAAGTCAGGGATTTCTTGTCTCTTGCTGCTTTAAGGATCTTCTCCTTATCTTTGGAATTTGCAAGCTTCACAATTAAATGTCGAGGTGTTGAACGGTTTTTATTGATTTTAGGGGGGGATCTCTCTATTTCCTGGATCTGAATGCCTGTTTCCCTTCCCAGATTAGGAAAGTTTTCAGCTAGAATTTGTTCAAATACATATTCTGGCCCTCTGTCCCTTTCGGCGCCCTCGGGAACCCCAATTAAACGTAGGTTTTTCTTTCTCAGGCTGTCGTTTATTTCCCTTAATCTATCTTCATGGTCTTTTAATTGTTTGTCTCTTTTTTCCTCAGTTTCCCTCTTTGCTATCAACTTGTCTTCTAGGTCACTCACTCGTTCTTCCACCTCGTTAACCCTCGTCGTTAGGACTTCTAGTTTGGATTGCATCTCATTCAATTGATTTTTAATTTCTGCCTGATTAGCTCTAAATTCTGCAGTCATGAAGTCTCTTGAGTCCTTTATACTTTTTTCTAGAGCCACCAGTAGCTGTATAATAGTGCTTCTGAATTGGCTTTCTGACATTGAATTGTAATCCAGATTTTGTAACTCTGTGGGAGAGAGGACTGTTTCTGATTCTTTCTTTTGAGGTGAGGTTTTCCTTCTAGTCATTTTGCTCAGTGCAGAGTGGCCAAAAGCAAGTTGTATTGGGAAAAAGAGAAAAAGAGAGGAGAGAAAGAAGGAAAGAAAAGAGAAAGAGAAAAAAAAGGGAAGAAAAAGAAAAAAAAACGAAAAAAAAAAAAAAAGAAGAAAAAGAGAAAGAAAAAGAAAGGAGAAAAAAAGGGGGTGGGGGAAGGAAACAAATCAAAAAGCAAAACAAAACAAAAACAAAAACAAAAACAAAAACAAAAACAAACAAACAAAAAAAGAACCACCGGGGAGTATCTTCTGATTCTGTGTTCTTTAAGTCCCTTGGCTTCTCCTGGAACTTGTCCGTCTAGCTGGTCTTCTGGGGGAGGGGCCTGTTGTGCTGATTTTCAGGTGTTAGCAGTTGGGGGAGCTGCTGTGCCCCTCCTGGTGCAGGGCTCAGCGGGGGTTGTTTACCCCGTGAGGCCGCAGGAGGAACAGCCCCAGTGGCGGGGCAGCTCTGGAAACCTGGATTCAGCTCCGGCAGGAACTCCGTCTGCAGGGCCTGGAGGCTCCGGGGCGGGGCCGCTGATGTGCTCAGCTGGGGCAGGAGCGTCCTCGCTGTCCTGGGCCCTCCCGGCCTCTGCCTGTCCCGGGGGAGGCCGGATCCTGGGCTGTGTCCCGGCGCCCTGTGCTCCGGAGCCTGCGCTGTTGGATTCGCGCTCCCGGGCCGCGCAACCCCCTCCGCGGAGCCGCCGCCCGAGCCCCTCCGAGCTGCTCCTGGAACCGCGCAGCCCCCTCCGCACGGAGCCTCTTCCTCTGCCCGAGCCCCTCCGAGCTGCTCCCGGGGCCGCGCAGCCCCCTCCGCGGAGCCGCCGCCCGAGCCCCTTCAGCTGCTCCGGGTCCCGCCGGGTCCCACCGTGCGCGCTGCAGCCCTTAGGGAGCTCGGCGCACTCTCCTGGGCGCGCAGTTACTGTTACTGTCCCCGGGAGCCCGAGGGCATCCCCGCCCTCCTGGGTCCTGCTCCAACTCCCTGCAAGCCCCTTTCCCCCGGGAAGGTCGGTGCAGCTCCTGCTCCTCCGGGACGGGGCTCTCCTGTCCTGGGGACACTCGCCCCGGCCTCAGCACGGCTCCTCGCGGGGCCCCTCCCCCTTGGAGGCCTTTGTTCCTTTATTTCTTTTTCCCCGTCTTCCTACCTTGATAGAAGCGCGAACTCTTCTCACTGTTGCATTCCAGCTGGTCTCTCTTTAAATCTCAGGCCGAATTCATAGATTTTCAGGATAATTTGAAGGTTTTCTAGGTAGTTTGGTAGAGACAGGTGACTTGGGGACCCTACTCTTCCGCCATCTTGCTCCTCCTAACCTACCCTTGGCTTCTAAAAGGCCTAGGCTCGCTGTTTGACGGAAGTGCTGGGAGAGGTAATTGGAATCACCCAGCACACAAGACTAGTGCCCCCAAGCTCAGTTCAGCGATTTCCTAGTAATACCTGTGGTAGACTGGTGCTACATACTAAGTTCCATACGTGAGAGGGTTGCTGAACGCCTTCTCCAAAACCATCTTACTTCTGAGAGTTGAGCTCAGCCTCAGTCCCTCACAGTTCCACACTGCCTGCAGAGTGAGTTTCGCAGGTCTTCAGCAGAGACGTTTGCCAGAGGCTTCTGAGACGCAGGGTAACAATGCAGACATGGAGGGTATCCCCAGGTGCAGTCGACTGGTAATCTTGGAACCTCCTGACTCAGAATACTGCTACCTTCTCACTGCCATAGGAATGCAGCAAGTTGACAGCTAGCTGGCTTCAAGACATGCTTCCCTGAGAGAGCTGAGGACAGGGCAGAACCCTCCCGCATGCTGCCTGACTGTAGGAGTAGCTGCTAACATCCTAATGTTAGTGGCTGGGAGAGGTTGCGGGAAAAGCATGTGTGAGCACTGGGCCTGAACTCCCGTGTATCTGAGTTGAATACAGCGATTTCCAATGGCCTTCTTCAATCACAGTGTAGCTAGGTTCAAACTCCCATGTCCAAGTGGGTAGCAGACATCTGCCTCCCATGCATATACACTTCTGAGAGTTGAGCTTATGGCCTGTACCTCCACATCCAGCCTGCTGGTACCCTTGGCTTCTAAAAGGCCTAGGCTCGCTGTTTGACGGAAGTGCTGGGAGAGGTAATTGGAATCACCCGGCACACAAGACTAGTGCCCCCAAGCTCAGTTCAGCGATTTCCTAGTAATACCTGTGGTAGACTGGTGCTACATACTAAGTTCCATACGTGAGAGGGTAGCTGAACGCCTTGTCCAAAACCATCTTACTTCTGAGAGTTGAGCTCAGCCTCAGTCCCTCACAGTTCCACACTGCCTGCAGAGTGAGTTTCGCAGGTCTTCAGCAGAGACGTTTGCCAGAGGCTTCTGAGACGCAGGGTAACAATGCAGACCTGGAGGGTATCCCCAGGTGCAGTCGACTGGTAATCTTGGAACCTCCTGACTCAGAATACTGCTACCTTCTCACTGCCATAGGAATGCAGCTAGTTGACAGCTAGCTGGCTTCAAGACATGCTTCCCTGAGAGAGCTGAGGACAGGGCAGAACCCTCCCGCATGCTGCCTGACTGTAGGAGTAGCTGCTAACATCCTAATGTTAGTGGCTGGGAGAGGTTGCGGGAAAAGCATGTGTGAGCACTGGGCCTGAACTCTCGTGTATCTGAGTTGAATACAGCGATTTCCAACGGCTTTCCTCAACCAGAGTGTAGCTAGGTTCCAAATCCCATGTACGAGCGGGTAGCAGACATCTGCCTCCCATGCATACACACTTCTGAGAGTTGAGCTTATGGCCTGTACCTCCAGATCCAGCCTGCTGGTACCCTTGGCTTCTAAAAGGCCTAGGCTCGCTGTTTGACGGAAGTGCTGGGAGAGGTAATTGGAATCTCCCGGCACACAAGAAGAGTGCCTCCAAGCTCAATTCACGATTTCCCAGTAATTCTTGTGGTAGACAGTTGCTACATACTAAGTTCCATATGTGAGATGGTAGCTGAACGCCTTGTCCAAAAGCATCTTACTTCTGAGAGTTGAGCTCACCCTCAGTCCCTCACAGTTCCACACTGCCTGCAGAGTGAGTTTCACACGTCTTCACCAGAGACGATTGCCAGAGACTTCCGAGTACAAGTTAACAATGCAGACCTGGAGGGTACCTCCAGGTGCAGTAGAGTGGTAATCTTGGAACCTCCTGACTCAGAGTACTGCTACCTTCTCACTGCCATAGGAATGCAGCTAGTTGACAGCTGGCTTCAAGACATGCTTCCCTGTGAGAGCTGAGGACAGGTTAGAACCCTCCCGCATGCTGCCTGACTGTAGACGTAGCTGCTAACATCCTAATGTTAGTGGCTGGGAGAGGTTGCGGGAAAAGCATGTGTGAGCACTGGGCCTAAACTCCCGTGTATCTGAGTTGAATACAGCGATTTCCAACGACTTTCCTCAACCAGAGTGTAGCTAGGTTCCAAATCCCATGTACGAGCGGGTAGCAGACATCTGCCTCCCATGCATACACACTTCTGAGAGTTGAGCTTATGGCCTGTACCTCCACATCCAGCCTGCTGGTACCCTTGGCTTCTAAAAGTCCTAGGCTCGCTGTTTGACGGAAGTGCTGGGAGAGGTAATTGGAATCTCCCGGCACACAAGACGAGTGCCTCCAAGCTCAATTCACGACTTCCCAGTAATTCTTGTGGTAGACAGGTGCTACATACTAAGTTCCATATGTGAGAAGGTAGCTGAACGCCTTGTCCAAAAGCATCTTACTTCTGAGAGTTGAGCTCACCGTCAGTCCCTCACAGTTCCACACTGCCTGCAGAGTGAGTTTCACACGTCTTCACCAGAGACGATTGCCAGAGGCTTCTGAGTACAAGTTAACAATGCAGACCTGGAGGGTATCTCCAGGTGCAGTAGAGTAGTAATCTTGGAACCTCCTGACTCAGAGTACTGCTACTTTCTCACTGCCATAGGAATGCAGCTAGTTGACAGCTGGCTTCAAGACATGCTTCCCTGTTAGAGCTGAGGACAGGGCAGAACCCTCCCGCATCCTGCCTGACTGTAGGAGTAGCTGCTAACATCCTTATGTTAGTGGCTGGGAGAGGTTGCGGGAAAAGCATGTGTGAGCACTGGGCCTGAACTCCCGTGTATCTGAGTTGAATATTGTGATTTCCAATGGCCTTCTTCAATCACAGTGTAGCTAGGTTCCAACTCCCATGTCCGAGTGGGTAGCAGACATCTGCCTCCCATGCATACACACTTCTGAGAGTTGAGCTTATGGCCTGTACCTCCACATCCAACCTGCTGGTACCCTTGGCTTCTAAAAGGCCTAGGCTCGCTGTTTGACTGAAGTGCTGGGAGAGGTAATAGGAATCACCCGGCACACAAGACTAGTGCCTCCAAGCTCAGTTCAGCGATTTCCTAGTAATTCCTGTGGTAGACTGGTGCTATATACTAAGTTCCATACGTGAGAGGGTAGCTGAACGCCTTGTCCAAAACCATCTTACTTCTGAGAGTTGAGCTCAGCCTCAGACCCTCAGAGTTCCACACTGCCTGCAGAGTGAGTTTCGCAGGTCTTCAGCAGAGACGTTTGCCAGAGGCTTCTGAGACGCAGGGTAACAATGCAGACCTGGAGGGTATCCCCAGGTGCAGTCGACTGGTAATCTTGGAACCTCCTGACTCAGAATACTGCTACCTTCTCACTGCCATTGGAATGCAGCTAGTTGACAGGTGGCTTCAAGACATGCTTCCCTGTGAGAGCTGAGGACAGGGCAGAACCCTCCCGCATGCTGCCTGACTATAGGAGTAGCTGCTAACATCCTTATGTTAGTGGCTGGGAGAGGTTGCGGGAAAAGCATGTGTGAGCACTGGGCTTGATCTCCCGTGTATCTGAGTTGAATACAGCGATTTCCAACGGCTTTCCTCAACCAGAGTGTAGCTAGGTTCCAAATCCCATGTACGAGCGGGTAGCAGACATCTGCCTCCCATGCATACACACTTCTGAGAGTTGAGCTTATGGCCTGTACCTCCAGATCCAGCCTGCTGGTACCCTTGGCTTCTAAAAGGCCTAGGCTCGCTGTTTGACGGAAGTGCTGGGAGAGGTAATTGGAATCTCCCGGCACACAAGAAGAGTGCCTCCAAGCTCAATTCACGATTTCCCAGTAATTCTTGTGGTAGACAGTTGCTACATACTAAGTTCCATATGTGAGATGGTAGCTGAACGCCTTGTCCAAAAGAATCTTACTTCTGAGAGTTGAGCTCACCCTCAGTCCCTCACAGTTCCACACTGCCTGCAGAGTGAGTTTCACACGTCTTCACCAGAGACGATTGCCAGAGACTTCCGAGTACAAGTTAACAATGCAGACCTGGAGGGTACCTCCAGGTGCAGTAGAGTGGTAATCTTGGAACCTCCTGACTCAGAGTACTGCTACCTTCTCACTGCCATAGGAATGCAGCTAGTTGACAGCTGGCTTCAAGACATGCTTCCCTGTGAGAGCTGAGGACAGGGCAGAACCCTCCCGCATGCTGCCTGACTGTAGACGTAGCTGCTAACATCCTTATGTTAGTGGCTGGGAGAGGTTGCGGGAAAAGCACGTGTGAGCACTGGGCCTGAAGTCCCGTGTATCTGAGTTGAATACAGCGATTTCCAATGGCCTTCTTCAATCACAGTGTATCTAGGTTCCAACTCCCATGTCCGAGTGGGTAGCAGATATCTGCCTCCCATGCATACACACTTCTGAGAGTTGAGCTTATGGCCTGTACCTCCACAGCCAGCCTGCTGGTACCCTTGGCTTCTAAAAGGCCTAGGATCGCTGTGTGACGGAAGTGTTGGGAGAGGTAATTGGAATCACCCGGCACACAAGACGAGTGCCTCCAAGCTCAGTCCAGCGATTTCTTAGTAATTCCTGTGGTAGACTGGTGCTAGATACTAAGTTCCATACGTGAGAGGGTAGCTGAACGCCTTGTCCAAAAGCATTTTACTTCTGAGAGTTAAGCTCAGCCTCAGTCCCTCACAGTTCCACACTGCCTGCAGAGTGAGTTTCGCACGTCTTCACCAGAGACGTTTGCCAGAGGCTTCTGAGACGCAGGGTAACAATGCAGACCTGGAGGGTATCCCCAGGTGCAGTACACTGGTAATCTTGGAACCTCCTGACTCAGAATACTGCTACCTTCTCACTGCCATAGGAATGCAGCTAGTTGACAGCTGGCTTCAAGACATGCTTCCCTGTGAGAGCTGAGGATAGGGCAGAACCCTAGCGCATCCTGCCTGACTGTAGGAGTAGCTGCTAACATCCTAATGTTAGTGGCTGGGAGAGGTTGCGGGAAAAGCATGTGTGAGCACTGGGCCTGAACTCCCGTGTATCTGAGTTGAATACAGCGATTTCCAACGGCTTTCCTCAATCAGAGTGTAGCTAGGTTCCAAATCCCATGTACGAGCGGGTAGCAGACATCTGCCTCCCATGCATACACAATTCTGAGAGTTGAGCTTATGGCCTGTACCTCCACATCCAGCCTGCTGGTACCCTTGGCTTCTAAAAGGCCTAGGCTCGCTGTTTGACGGAAGTGCTGGGAGAGGTAATTGGAATCTCCCGGCACACAAGACGAGTGCCTCCAAGCTCAATTCACGATTTCCCAGTAACTCTTGTGGTAGACAGGTGCTACATAGTAAGTTCCATATGTGAGAAGGTAGCTGAACGCCTTGTCTAAAAGGATCTTACTTCTGAGAGTTGAGCTCAGCCTCAGTCCCTCACAGTTCCACACTGCCTGCAGAGTGAGTTTCACACGTCTTCACCAGAGACAATTGCCAGAGGCTTCTGAGTACAAGTTAACAATGCAGACTTGGTGGGAATCTCCAGGTGCAGTAGAGTGGTAATCTTGGAACCTCCTGACTCAGAATACTGCTACCTTCTCACTGCCATAGGAATGCAGGTGGTTGACAGCTGGCTTCAAGACATGCTTCTCTGTGAGAGCTGAGGACAGGGCAGAACCCTCCCGCATCCTGCCTGACTGTAGGAGTAGCTGCTAACATCCTTATGTTAGTGGCTGGGAGAGGTAGCGGGAAAAGCATGTGTGAGCACTGGGCCTGAACTCCGTGTATCTGAGTTGAATACAGCGATTTCCAACGGCTTTCATCAATCAGAGTGTAGCCAGGTTCCAACTCCCATGTACGAGTGGGTAGCAGACATCTGCCTCCCATGCATAGACACTTCTGAGAGTTGAGCTTATGGCCTGTACCTCCACAGCCAGCCTGCTGGTACCCTTGGCTTCTAAAATGCCTAGGCTCGCTGTTTGACGGAAGTGTTGGAGAGGTAATTGGAATCACCCGGCACACAAGACTAGTGCCTCCAAGCTCAGTCCAGAGATTTCCTAGTAATTCCTGTGGTAGACTAGTGCTACATACTAAGTTCCATACGTGAGAGGGTAGCTGAACGCCTTGTCCAAAAGCATCTTACTTCTGAGAGTTGAGCTCAGCCTCAGTCCCTCACAGTTCCACACTGCCTGCAGAGTGAGTTTCGCAGGTCTTCAGCAGAGACGTTTGCCAGAGGCTTCTGAGACGCAGGGTAACAATGCAGACCTGGAGGGTATCCCCAGGTGCAGTAGACTGGTAATCTTGGAACCTCCTGACTCAGAGTACTGCTACCTTTTCACTGCCATAGGAATGCAGCTAGTTGACAACTGGCTTCAAGACATGCTTCCCTGTGAGAGCTGAGGACAGGGCAGAACCCTCCCGCATCCTGCCTGACTGTAGGAGTAGCTGCTAACATCCTAATATTAGTGGCTGGGAGAGGTTGCGGGAAAAGCATGTGTGAGCACTGGGCCTGAACTCCCGTGTATCTGAGTTGAATACAGCGATTTCCAACGGCTTTCATCAATCAGAGTGTAGCTGGGGTCCAATTCCCATGTACGAGCGGGTAGCAGACATCTGCCTCTCATGCATACACACTTCTGAGAGTTGAGCTTATGGCCTGTACCTCCACATCCAGCCTGCTGGTTTGAAAGGGCTTGGCTTCTAAAAGGCCTAGGCTCGCTGTTTGACGGAAGTGCTGGGAGAGTTAATTGGAATCTCCCGAAACACAAGACGAGTGCCTCCAAGCTCAATTCACGATTTCCCAGTAAATCTTGTGGTAGACAGGTGCTACATACTAAGTTCCATATGTGAGAAGGTAGCTGAACGCCTTGTCCAAAAGCATCTTACTTCTGAGATTTGAGCTCAGCCTCAGTCCCTCACAGTTCCACACTGCCTGCAGAGTGAGTTTCACACGTCTTCACCAGAGACGATTGCCAGAGGCTTCTGAGTACAAGTTAACAATGCAGTCCTGGAGGGTATCTCCAGGTGCAGTAGAGTGGTAATCTTGGAACCTCCTGACTCAGAGTACTGCTACCTTCTCACTGCCATAGGAATGCAGCTAGTTGACAGCTGGCTTAAAGACATGCTTCCCTGTGAGAGCTGAGGACAGGGCAGAACCCTCCCGCATCCTGCCTGACTGTAGGTGTAGCTGCTAACATCCTTATGTTAGTGGCTGGGAGAGGTTGCGGGAAAAGCATGTGTGAGCACTGGGCCTGAACTCCCGTGTATCTGAGTTGAATACAGCGATTTCCAACGGCTTTCCTCAATCAGAGTGTAGCTAGGTTCCAAATCCCATGTACGAGCGGGTAGCAGACATCTGCCTCCCATGCATACACAATTCTGAGAGTTGAGCTTATGGCCTGTACCTCCACATCCAGCCTGCTGGTACCCTTGGCTTCTAAAAGGCCTAGGCTCGCTGTTTGACGGAAGTGCTGGGAGAGGTAATTGGAATCTCCCGGCACACAAGACGAGTGCCTCCAAGCTCAATTCACGATTTCCCAGTAACACTTGTGGTAGACAGGTGCTACATACTAAGTTCCATATGTGAGAAGGTAGCTGAACGCCTTGTCTAAAAGGATCTTACTTCTCAGAGTTGAGCTCAGCCTCAGTCCCTCACAGTTCCACACTGCCTGCAGAGTGAGTTTCACACGTCTTCACCAGAGACGATTGCCAGAGGCTTCTGAGTACAAGTTAACAATGCAGACTTGGAGGGAATCTCCAGGTGCAGTAGAGTGGTAATCTTGGAACCTCCTGACTCAGAGTACTGCTACCTTCTCACTGCCATAGGAATGCAGCTAGTTGACAGCTGGCTTCAAGAGATGCTTCCCTGTGAGAGCTGAGGACAGGGCAGAACCCTCCCGCATCCTGCCTGACTGTAGGAGTAGCTGCTAACATCCTTATGTTAGTGGCTGGGAGAGGTAGCGGGAAAAGCATGTGTGAGCACTGGGCCTGAACTCCGTGTATCTGAGTTGAATACAGCGATTTCCAACGGCTTTCATCAATCAGAGTGTAGCCAGGTTCCAACTCCCATGTACGAGTGGGTAGCAGACATCTGCCTCCCATGCATAGACACTTCTGAGAGTTGAGCTTATGGCCTGTACCTCCACAGCCAGCCTGCTGGTACCCTTGGCTTCTAAAATGCCTAGGCTCGCTGTTTGACGGAAGTGTTGGAGAGGTAATTGGAATCACCCGGCACACAAGACTAGTGCCTCCAAGCTCAGTCCAGCGATTTCCTAGTAATTCCTGTGGTAGACTGGTGCTACATACTAAGTTCCATACGTGAGAGGGTAGCTGAACGCCTTGTCCAAAAGCATCTTACTTCTGAGAGTTGAGCTCAGCCTCAGTCCCTCACAGTTCCACACTGCCTGCAGAGTGAGTTTTGCAGGTCTTCAGCAGAGACGTTTGCCAGAGGCTTCTGAGACGCAGGGTAACAATGCAGACCTGGAGGGTATCCCCAGGTGCAGTAGACTGGTAATCTTGGAACCTCCTGACTCAGAGTACTGCTACCTTTTCACTGCCATAGGAATGCAGCTAGTTGACAACTGGCTTCAAGACATGCTTCCCTGTGAGAGCTGAGGACAGGGCAGAACCCTCCCGCATCCTGCCTGACTGTAGGAGTAACTGCTAACATCCTAATATTAGTGGCTGGGAGAGGTTGCGGGAAAAGCATGTGTGAGCACTGGGCCTGAACTCCCGTGTATCTGAGTTGAATACAGCGATTTCCAACGGCTTTCATCAATCAGAGTGTAGCTGGGGTCCAATTCCCATGTACGAGCGGGTAGCAGACATCTGCCTCTCATGCATACACACTTCTGAGAGTTGAGCTTATGGCCTGTACCTCCACATCCAGCCTGCTGGTTCGAAAAGGCTTGGCTTCTAAAAGGCCTAGGCTCGCTGTTTGACGGAAGTGCTGGGAGAGGTAATTGGAATCTCCCGGCACACAAGACGAGTGCCTCCAAGCTCAATTCACGATTTCCCAGTAATTCTTGTGGTAGACAGGTGCTACATACTAAGTTCCATATGTGAGAAGGTAGCTGAACGCCTTGTCCAAAAGCATCTTACTTCTGAGAGTTGAGCTCAGCCTCAGTCCCTCACAGTTCCACACTGCCTGCAGAGTGAGTTTCACACGTCTTCACCAGAGACGATTGCCAGAGGCTTCTGAGTACAAGTTAACAATGCAGTCCTGGAGGGTATCTCCAGGTGCAGTAGAGTGGTAATCTTGGAACCTCCTGACTCAGAGTACTGCTACCTTCTCACTGCCATAGGAATGCAGCTAGTTGACAGCTGGCTTCAAGACATGCTTCCCTGTGAGAGCTGAGGACAGGGCAGAACCTTCCCGCATCCTGCCTGACTGTAGGTGTAGCTGCTAACATCCTTATGTTAGTGGCTGGGAGAGGTTGCGAGAAAAGCATGTGTGAGCACTGGGCCTGAACTCCCGTGTATCTGAGTTGAATACAGCGATTTCCAACGGCTTTCATCAATCAGAGTGTAGCCAGGTTCCAACTCCCATGTCCGATTGGGTAGCAGACATCTGCCTCCCATGCATAGACAGTTCTGAGAGTTGAGCTTATGGCCTGTACCTCCACAGCCAGCCTGCTGGTACCCTTGGCTTCTAAAAGGCCTAGGCTCGCTGTTTGACGGAAGTGCTGGGAGAGGTAATTGGAATCACCCGGCACACAAGACAAGTGCCTCCAAGCTCAGTCCAGCGATTTCCTAGTAATTCCTGTGGTAGACTGGTGCTACATACTAAGTTCCATACGTGAGAGGGTAGCTGAACGCCTTGTCCAAAAGCATCTTACTTCTGAGAGTTGAGCTCAGCCTCAGTCCCTCACAGTTCCACACTGCCTGCAGAGTGAGTTTCGCAGGTCTTCAGCAGAGACGTTTGCCAGAGGCTTCTGAGACGCAGGGTAACAATGCAGACCTGGAGGGTATCCCCAGGTGCAGTCGACTGGTAATCTTGGAACCTCCTGACTCAGAGTACTGCTACCTTCTCACTGCCATAGGAATGCAGCTAGTTGACAACTGGCTTCAAGACATGCTTCATTGTGAGAGCTGAGGACAGGGCAGAACCCTCCCGCATCCTTCCTGACTGTAGGAGTAGCTGCTAACATCCTAATGTTAGTGGCTTGGAGAGGTTGCGGGAAAAGCATGTGTGAGCACTGGGCCTGAACTCCCGTGTATCTGAGTTGAATACAGCGATTTCCAACGGCTTTCCTCAATCAGAGTGTAGCTGGGTTCCAAATCCCATGTACGAGCGGGTAGCAGACATCTGCCTCCCATGCATACACAGTTCTGAGAGTTGAGCTTATGGCCTGTACCTCCACATCCAGCCTGCTGGTCGAAAAGGCTTGGCTTCTAAAAGGCCTAGGCTCGCTGTTTGACGGAAGTGCTGGGACAGTTAATGGAATCTCCCGGCACACAAGACTAGCGCCTCCAAGCTCAGTTCAGCGATTTCCTAGTAATTCCTGTGGTAGACTGGTGCTACATACTAAGTTCCATACGTGAGAGGGTAGCTGAACG
Organism: Canis lupus baileyi; assembly: GCF_048164855.1. Taxonomy (NCBI): domain Eukaryota; kingdom Metazoa; phylum Chordata; class Mammalia; order Carnivora; family Canidae; genus Canis; species Canis lupus. The sequence goes on along the minus strand of NC_132844.1, from coordinate 74,393,226 downwards.
CCTTGTCCAAAAGCATCTTACTTCTGAGAGTTGAGCTCAGCCTCAGTCCCTCACAGTTCCACACTGCCTGCAGAGTGAGTTTCGCAGGTCTTCAGCAGAGACGTTTGCCAGAGGCTTCTGAGACGCAGGGTAACAATGCAGACCTGGAGGGTATCCCCAGGTGCAGTCGACTGGTAATCTTGGAACCTCCTGACTCAGAATACTGCTACCTTCTCACTGCCATAGGAATGCAGCTAGTTGACAGCTAGGTGGCTTCAAGACATGCTTCCCTGTGAGAGCTGAGGATAGGGCAGAACCTTCCCGCATGCTGCCTGACGGTAGGAGTAGCTGCTAACATCCTTATATTAGTGGCTGGGAGAGGTTGCGGGAAAAGCATGTGTGAGTACTGGGCCTGAACTCCCGTGTATCTGAGTTGAATACAGCGATTTCCAACGGCTTTCCTCAACCAGAGTGTAGCTAGGTTCCAAATCCCATGTACGAGCGGGTAGCAGACATCTGCCTCCCATGCATACACACTTCTGAGAGTTGAGCTTAAGGCCTGTACCTCCACATCCAGCCTGCTGGTACCCTTGGCTTCTAAAAGGCCTAGGCTCGCTGTTTGACGGAAGTGCTGGGAGAGGTAATCGGAATCTCCCTGCACACAAGACGAGTGCCTCCAAGCTCAATTCACGTTTTCCCAGTAATTCTTGCGGTAGACAGGTGCTACATACTAAGTTCCATATGTGAGAAGGTAGCTGAACGCCTTGTCCAAAAGCATCTTACTTCTGAGAGTTGAGCACACCCTCAGTCCCTCACACTTCCACACTGCCTGCAGAGTGAGTTTCACACGTCTTCACCAGAGACAATTGCCAGAGGCTTCTGAGTACAAGTTAACAATGCAGACCTAGAGGGTATCTCCAGGTGCAGTAGAGTGGTAATCTTGGAACCTCCTGACTCAGAGTACTGCTACCTTCTCACTGCCATAGGAATGCAGCTAGTTGACAGCTGGCTTCAAGACATGCTTCCCTGTGAGAGCTGAGGACAGGGCAGAACCCTCCCGCATCCTGCCTGACTGTAGGAGTAGCTGCTAACATCCTAATGTTAGTGGCTGGGAGAGGTTGCGGGAAAAGCATGTGTGAGCACTGGGCCTGAACTCCCGTGTATCTGAGTTGAATACAGCGATTTCCAATGGCCTTCTTCAATCACAGTGTAGCTAGGTTCCAACTCCCATGTCCGAGTGGGTAGCAGACATCTGCCTCCCATGCATACACACTTCTGAGAGTTGAGGTATGGCCTGTACCTCCACATCCAGCCTGCTGGTACCCTTGGCTTCTAAAAGGCCTAGGCTCGCTGTTTGACCGAAGTGCTGGGAGAGGTAATTGGAATCACCCGGCACACAAGACTAGTGCCTCCAAGCTCAGTTCAGCGATTTCCTAGTAATTCCTGTGGTAGACTGGTGCTACATACTAAGTTCCATACGTGAAAGGGTAGCTGAACGCCTTGTCCAAAACCATCTTACTTCTGAGAGTTGAGCTCAGCCTCAGTCCCTCACAGTTCCACACTGCCTGCAGAGTGAGTTTCACACGTCTTCACCAGAGACGATTGCCAGAGGCTTCTGAGACGCAGGGTAACAATGCAGACCTGGAGGGTATCCCCAGGTGCAGTCGACTGGTAATCTTGGAACCTCCTGACTCAGAATACTGCTACCTTCTCACAGCCATAGGAATGCAGCTAGTTGACAGCTGGCTTCAAGACATGCTTCCCTGTGAGAGCTTAGGACAGGGCAGAACCCTCGCGCATGCTGCCTGACTGTAGGAGTAGTTGCTAACATCCTAATGTTAGTGGCTGGGAGAGGTTGCGGGAAAAGCATGTGTGAGCACTGGGCCTGAACTCCCGCGTATCTGAGTTGAATACAGCCATTTCCAACGACTTTCCTCAACCAGAGTGTAGCTAGGTACCAAATCCCATGTACGAGCGGGTAGCAGACATCTGCCTCCCATGCATACACACTTCTGAGAGTTGAGCTTATGGCCTGTACCTCCACATCCAGCCTGCTGGTACCCTTGGCTTCTAAAAGGCCTAGGCTCGCTGTTTGACGTAAGTCCTGGGAGAGGAAATTGGAATCACCCAGCACACAAGACTAGTGCCTCCAATCTCAGTTCAGCGATTTCCTAGTAATTCCTGTGGTAGGCTGGTGCTACATACTAAGTTCTATACATGAGAGGGTAGCTGAACGCCTTGTCCAAACCATCTTACTTCTGAGAGTTGTGCTCAGCCTCAGTCCCTCACAGTTCCACACTGCCTGCAGAGTGAGTTTCGCAGGTCTTCAGCAGAGACGTTTGCCAGAGGCTTCTGAGACGCAGGGTAACAATGCAGACCTGCATGGTATCCCCAGGTGCAGTCGACTGGTAATCTTGGAACCTCCTGACTCAGAATACTGCTACCTTCTCACTGCCATAGGAATGCAGCTAGTTGACAGCTGGCTTCAAGACATGCTTCCCTGTGAGAGCTGAGGACAGGGCAGAACCCTCCCGCATGCTGCCTGACTGTAGGAGTAGCTGCTAACATCCTTATGTTAGTGGCTGGGAGAGGTTGCGGGAAAAGCATGTGTGAGCACTGGGCCTGAACTCCCGTGTATCTGAGTTGAATACAGCGATTTCCAACGGCTTTCTTCAATCACAGTGTAGTTAGGTTCCAACTCCCATGTCCGAGTGGGTAGCAGACATCTGCCTCCCATGCATACACACTTCTGAGAGTTGAGCTTATGGCCTGTACCTCCACATCCAGCCTGCTGGTACCCTTGGCTTCTAAAAGGCCTAGGCTCGCTGTTTGACGGAAGTGCTGGGAGAGGTAATTGGAATCACCCGGCACACAAGACTAGTGCCTCCAAGCTCAGTTCAGCGATTTCCTAGTAATTCCTGTGGTAGACTGGTGCTACATACTAAGTTCCATACGTGAGAGGGTAGCTGAACGCCTTGTCCAAAACCATCTTACTTCTGAGAGTTGAGCTCAGCCTCAGTCCCTCACAGTTCCACACTGCCTGCAGAGTGAGTTTCGCAGGTCTTCAGCAGAGACGTTTGCCAGAGGCTTCTGAGACGCAGGGTAACAATGCAGACCTGGAGAGTATCCCCAGGTGCAGTCGACTGGTAATCTTGGAACCTCCTGACTCAGAATACTGCTACCTTCTCACAGCCATAGGAATGCAGCTAGTTGACAGCTGGCTTCAAGACATGCTTCCCTGTGAGAGCTGAGGACAGGGAAGAACCCTCCCGCATGTTGCCTGACTGTAGGAGTAGTTGCTAACATCCTAATGTTAGTGGCTGGGAGAGGTTGCGGGAAAAGCATGTGTGAGCACTGGGCCTGAACTCCCGCGTATCTGAGTTGAATACAGCCATTTCCAACGACTTTCCTCAACCAGAGTGTAGCTAGGTTCCAAATCCCATGTACGAGCGGGTAGCAGACATCTGCCTCCCATGCATACACACTTCTGAGAGTTGAGCTTATGGCCTGTACCTCCACATCCAGCCTGCTGGTACCCTTGGCTTCTAAAAGGCCTAGGCTCGCTGTTTGACGGAAGTGCTGGGAGAGGTAATTGGAATCTCCCGGCACACAAGACGAGTGCCTCCAAGCTCCATTCACGATTTCCCAGTAATTCTTGTGGTAGACAGGTGCTACATACTAAGGTCCATATGTGAGAAGGTAGCTGAACGCCTTGTCCAAAAGCATCTTACTTCTTTTTTTTTTTTTTTTTTTTAAATTTTTATTTATTTATGATAGGCACACAGTGAGAGAGAGAGAGGCAGAGACACAGGCAGAGGGAGAAGCAGGCTCCATGCACCTGGAGCCCGACGTGGGATTCGATCCCGGGTCTCCAGGATCGCGCCCTGGGCCAAAGGCAGACGCCAAACGGCTGCGCCACCCAGGGATCCCGCATCTTACTTCTGAGAGTTGAGCACACCCTCAGTCCCTCACACTTCCACACTGCCTGCAGAGTGAGTTTCACACGTCTTCACCAGAGACGATTGCCAGAGGCTTCTGAGTACAAGTTAACAATGCAGAACTGGAGGGTATCTACAGGTGCAGTCGTGTGGTAATCTTGGAACCTCCTGACTCAGAGTACTGCTACCTTCTCACTGCCATAGGAATGCAGCTAGTTGACAGCTGGCTTCAAGACATGCTTCCCTGTGAGAGCTGAGGACAGGGCAGAACCCTCCCGCATCCTGCCTGACTGTAGGAGTAGCTGCTAACATCCTTATGTTAGTGGCTGGGAGACGTTGCGGGAAAAGCATGTGTGAGCACTGGGCCTGAACTCCCGTGTATCTGAGTTGAATACAGCGATTTCCAATGGCCTTCTTCAATCACAGTGTAGCTAGGTTCCAACTCCCATGTCCGAGTGGGTAGCAGACATCTGCCTCCCATGCATACACACTTCTGAGAGTTGAGCTTATGGCCTGTACCTCCACAGCCAGCCTGCTGGTACCCTTGGCTTCTAAAAGGCCTAGGCTCGCTGTTTGACGGAAGTGCTGGGAGAGGTAATTGGAATCACCCGGCACACAAGACTAGTGCCTCCAAGCTCAGTTCAGCGATTTCCTAGTAATTCCTGTGGTAGACTGGTGCTACATACTAAGTTCCATACGTGAGAGGGTAGCTGAACGCCTTGTCCAAAACCATCTTACTTCTGAGAGTTGAGCTCAGCCTCAGTCCCTCACAGTTCCACACTGCCTGCAGAGTGAGTTTCGCAGGTCTTCAGCAGAGACGTTTGCCAGAGGCTTCTGAGAAGCAGGGTAACAATGCAGACCTGGAGGGTATCCCCAGGTGCAGTCGACTGGTAATCTTGGAACCTCCTGACTCAGAATACTGCTACCTTCTCACTGCCATAGGAATGCAGCTAGTTGACAGCTAGCTGGCATCAAGACATGCCTCCCTGAGAGAGCTGAGGACAGGGCAGAACCCTCCCGCATGCTGCCTGACTGTAGGAGTAGCTGCTAACATCCTAATGTTAGTGGCTGGGAGAGGTTGCGGGAAAAGCATGTGTGAGCACTGGGCCTGAACTCCCGTGTATCTGAGTTGAATACAGCGATTTCCAACGGCTTTCCTCAACCAGAGTGTAGCTAGGTTCCAAATCCCATGTACGAGCAGGTAGCAGACATCTGCCTCCCATGCATACACACTTCTGAGAGTTGAGCTTATGGCCTGTACCTCCACAGCCAGCCTGCTGGTACCCTTGGCTTCAAAAAGGCCTAGGCTCGCTGTTTGACGGAAGTGCTGGGAGAGGTAATTGGAATCTCCCGGCACACAAGACGAGTGCCTCCAAGCTCAATTCACGATTTCCCAGTAATTCTTGTGGTAGACAGGTGCTACATACTAAGTTCCATATGTGAGAAGGTAGCTGAACGCCTTGTCCAAAAGCATCTTACTTCTGAGAGTTGAGCACACCCTCAGTCCCTCACACTTCCACACTGCCTGCAGAGTGAGTTTCACACGTCTTCACCAGAGACGATTGCCAGAGACTTATGAGTACAAGTTTCAATGCAGACCTGGAGGGTATCTCCAGGTGCAGTAGAGTGGTAATCTTGGAACCTCCTGACTCAGAGTACTGCTACCTTCTCACTGCCATAGGAATGCAGCTAGTTGACAGCTGGCTTCAAGACATGCTTCCCTGTGAGAGCTGAGACATGGCAGAACCCTCCGCATCCTGCCTGACTGTAGGAGTAGCTGCTAACATCCTTATGTTAGTGGCTGGGAGAGGTTGCGGGAAAAGCATGTGTGAGCACTGGGCCTGAACTCCCGTGTATCTGAGTTGAATACAGCGATTTCCAATGGCCTTCTTCAATCACAGTGTAGCTAGGTTCCAACACCCATGTCTGAGTGGGTAGCAGACATCTGCCTCCCATGCATATACACTTCTGAGAGTTGAGCTTATGGCCTGTACCTCCACATCCAGCCTGCTGGTACCCTTGGCTTCTAAAAGGCCTAGGCTCGCTGTTTGACGGAAGTGCTGGGAGAGGTAATTGGAATCACCCGGTACACAAGACTAGTGCCTCCAAGCTCAGTTCAGCGATTTCCTAGTAATTCCTGTGGTAGACTGGTGCTACATACTAAGTACCATACGTGAGAGGGTAGCTGAACGCCTTGTCCAAAACCATCTTACTTCTGAGAGTTGAGCTCAGCCTCAGTCCCTCACAGTTCCACACTGCCTGCAGAGTGAGTTTCACACGTCTTCACCAGAGACGATTGCCAGAGGCTTCTGAGTACAAGTTAACAATGCAGACCTGGAGGGTATCTCCAGGTGCAGTAGAGTGGTAATCTTGGAACCTCCTGACTCAGAGTACTGCTACCTTCTCACTGCCATAGGAATGCAGCTAGTTGACAGCTGGCTTCAAGACATGCTTCCCTGTGAGAGCTGAGGACAGGGCAGAACCCTCCCGCATGCTGCCTGACTGTAGGAGTAGCTGCTAACATCCTTATGTTAGTGGCTGGGAGAGGTTGCGGAAAAAGCATGTGTGAGCACTGGGCCTGAACTCCCGTGTATCTGAGTTGAATACAGCGATTTCCAACGGCTTTCCTCAGCCAGAGTGTAGCTAGGTTCCAAATCCCATGTACGAGCGGGTAGCAGACATCTGCCTCCCATGCATACACACTTCTGAGGGTTGAGCTTATGGCCTGTACCTCCACAGCCAGCCTGCTGGTACCCTTGGCTTCTAAAAGGCCTAGGCTCGCTGTTTGACGGAAGTGCTGGGAGAGGTAATTGGAATCACCCGGCACACAAGACTAGTGCCTCCAAGCTCAGTTCAGCGATTTCCTAGTAATTCCTGTGGTAGACTGGTGCTACATACTAAGTTCCATACGTGAGAGGGTAGCTGAACGCCTTGTCCAAAACCATCTTACTTCTGAGAGTTGAGTTCAGCCTCAGTCCCTCACAGTTCGACACTGCCTGCAGAGTGAGTTTCGCAGGTCTTCAGCAGAGACGTTTGCCAGAGGCTTCTGAGACGCAGGGTAACAATGCAGACCTGGAGGGTATCCCCAGGTGCAGTCGACTGGTAATCTTGGAACCTCCTGACTCAGAATACTGCTACCTTCTCACTGCCATAGGAATGCAGCTAGTTGACAGCTGGCTTCAAGACATGCTTCCCTGTGAGAGCTGAGGACAGGGCAGAACCCTCCCGCATGCTGCCTGACTGTAGGAGTAGCTGCTAACATCCTAATGTTAGTGGCTGGGAGAGGTTGCGGGAAAAGCATGTGTGAGCACTGGGCCTGAACTCCCGTGTACCTGAGTTGAATACAGCGATTTCCAACGACTTTCCTCAACCAGAGTGTAGCTAGGTTCCAAATCCCATGTACGAGCGGGTAGCAGACATCTGCCTCCCATGCATACACACTTCTGAGAGTTGAGCTTATGGCCTGTACCTCCACATCCAGCCTGCTGGTACCCTTGGCTTCTAAAAGGCCTAGGCTCGCTGTTTGACGGAAGTGCTGGGAGGGGTAATTGGAACCTCCCGGCACACAAGACGAGTGCCTCCAAGCTCAATTCACGATTTCCCAGTAATTCTTGTGGTAGACAGGTGCTACATACTAAGTTCCATATGTGAGAAGGTAGCTGAACGCCTTGTCCAAAAGCATCTTACTTCTGAGAGTTGAGCACACCCTCAGTCCCTCACAGTTCCACACTGCCTGCAGAGTGAGTTTCACACGTCTTCACCAGAGACGATTGCCAGAGGCTTCTGAGTACAAGTTAACAATGCAGACCTGGAGGGTATCTCCAGGTGCAGTAGAGTGGTAATCTTGGAACCTCCTGACTCAGAGTACTGCTACCTTCTCACTGCCATAGGAATGCAGCTAGTTGACAGCTGGCTTCAAGTCATGCTTCCCTGTGATAGCTGAGGACAGGGCAGAACCCTCCGGCATGCTGCCTGACTGTAGGAGTAGCTGCTAACATCCTAATGTTAGTGGCTGGGAGAGGTTGCGGGAAAAGCATGTGTGAGCACTGGGCCAGAATTCCCGTGTATCTGAGTTGAATACAGCGATTTCCAACGGCTTTCCTCAACCAGAGTGTAGCTAGGTTCCAAATCCCATGTACGAGCGGGTAGCAGACATCTCCCTCCCATGCATATACACTTCTGAGAGTTGAGCTTATGGCCTGTACCTCCACATCCAGCCTGCTGGTACCCTTGGCTTCTAAAAGGCCTAGGCTCGCTGTTTGACGGAAGTGCTGGGAGAGGTAATTGGAATCACCCGGCACACAAGACTAGTGCCCCCAAGCTCAGTTCAGCGATTTCCTAGTAATACCTGTGGTAGACTGGTGCTACATACTAATTTCCATACGTGAGAGGGTTGCTGAACGCCTTGTCCAAAACCATCTTACTTCTGAGAGTTGAGCTCAGCCTCAGTCCCTCACAGTTCCACACTGCCTGCAGAGTGAGTTTCGCAGGTCTTCAGCAGAGACGTTTGCCAGAGGCTTCTGAGACGCAGGGTAACAATGCAGACCTGGAGGGTATCCCCAGGTGCAGTCGACTGGTAATCTTGGAACCTCCTGACTCAGAATACTGCTACCTTCTCACTGCCATAGGATTGCAGCAAGTTGACAGCTAGGTGGCTTCAAGACATGCTTCCCTGTGAGAGCTGAGGACAGGGCAGAACCCTCCCGCATCCTGCCTGACTGTAGGAGTAGCTGCTAACATCCTAATGTTAGTGGCTGGGAGAGGTTGCGGGAAAAGCATGTGTGAGCACTGGGCCTGAACTCCCGTGTATCTGAGTTGAATACAGCGATTTCCAACGGCTTTCATCAATCAGGGTGTAGCTAGGTCCAAATCCCATGTACGAGCGAGTAGCAGACATCTGCCTCCCATGCATACACACTTCTGAGAGTCGAGCTTATGGCCGGTACCTCCACATCCAGCCTGCTGTTTCGAAAAGGCTTGGCTTCTAAAAGGCCTAGGCTCGCAGTTTGACGGAAGTGCTGGGAGAGGTAATTGGAATCTCCCGGCACACAAGACGAGTGCCTCCAAGCTCAATTCACGATTTCCCAGTAATTCTTGTGGTAGACAGGTGCTACATACTAAGTTCCATATGTGAGAAGGTAGCTGAACGCCTTGTCCAAAAGCATCTTACTTCTGAGAGTTGAGCTCAGCCTCAGTCCCTCACAGTTCCACACTGCCTGCAGAGTGAGTTTCACACGTCTTCACCAGAGACGATTGCCAGAGGCTTCTGAGTACAAGTTAACAATGCAGACCTGGAGGGTATCTCCAGGTGCAGTAGCGTGGTAATCTTGGAACCTCCTGACTCAGAGTACTGCTACCTTTTCACTGCCATAGGAATGCAGCTAGTTGACAGCTGGCTTCAAGACATGCTTCCCTGTGAGAGCTGAGGACAGGGGAGAAACCTCCCGCATCCTGCCTGACTGTAGGAGTAGCTGCTAACATCCTTATGTTAGTGGCTGGGAGAGGTTGCGGGAAAAGCATGTGTGAGCACTGGGCCTGAACTCCCGTGTATCTGAGTTGAATACAGCGATTTCCAACGGCTTTCATCAATCAGAGTGTAGCCAGGTTCCAACTCCTATGTCCGAGTGGGTAGCAGATATCTGCCTCCCATGCATACACACTTCTGAGAGTTGAGCTTATGGCCTGTACCTCCACAGCCAGCCTGCTGGTACCCTTGGCTTCTAAAAGGCCTAGGCTCGCTGTTTGACGGAATTGCTGGGGGAGGTAATTGGAATCACCCGGCACACAACACTAGTGCCTCCAAGCTCATTCCAGTGATTTCCTAGTAATTCCTGTGGTAGACTGGTGCTACATACTAAGTTCCATACGTGAGAGAGTAGCTGAACGCCTTGTCCAAAAGCATCTTACTTCTGAGAGTTGAGCTCAGCCTCAGTCCCTCACAGTTCCACACTGCCTGCAGAGTGTGTTTCGCAGGTCTTCAGAAGAGACGTTTGCCAGAGGCTTCTCATTCGCAGGGTAACAATGCAGACCTGGAGGGTATCCCCAGGTGCAGTAGACTGGTAATCTTGGAACCTCCTGACTCAGAGTACTGCTACCTTCTCACTGCCATAGGAATGCAGCTAGTTGACAGCTGGCTTCAAGACATGCTTCCCTGTGAGAGCTGAGGACAGGGCAGAACCCTCCCGCATCCTGTCTGACAGTAGGTGTAGCTCCTACCATCCTAATGTTAGTGGCTGGGAGAGGTGGCGGGAAAAGCAGGTGTGAGCACTGGGCCTGAACTCCCGTGTATCTGAGTTGAATACAGCGATTTCCAACGGCTTTCATCAATCAGGGTGTAGCTAGGTCCAAATCCCATGTACGAGCGGGTAGCAGACATCTGCCTCCCATGCATACACACTTCTGAGAGTCGAGCTTATGGCCGGTACCTCCACATCCAGCCTGCTGTTTCGAAAAGGCTTGGCTTCTAAAAGGCCTAGGCTCGCTGTTTGACGGAAGTGCTGGGAGAGGTAATTGGAATCTCCCGGCACACAAGACGAGTGCCTCCAAGCTCAATTCACGATTTCCCAGTAATTCTTGTGGTAGACAGGTGCTACATACTAAGTTCCATATGTGAGAATGTAGCTGAACGCGTTGTCCAAAAGCATCTTACTTCTGAGAGTTGAGCTCTGCCTCAGTCCCTCACAGTTCCACACTGCCTGCAGAGTGAGTTTCACACGTCTTCACCAGAGACGATTGCCAGAGGCTTCTGAGTACAAGTTAACAATGCAGACCTGGAGGGTATCTCCAGGTGCAGTAGAGTGGTAATCTTGGAACCTGCTGACTCAGAGTACTGCTACCTTCTCACTGCCATAGGAATGAAGCTAGTTGACAGCTGGCTTCAAGACATGCTTCCCTGTGAGAGCTGAGGACAGGGCAGAACCCTCCCGCATCCTGCCTGACTGTAGGAGTAGCTGCTAATATCCTTATGTTAGTGGCTGGGAGAGGTTGCGGGAAAAGCATGTGTGAGCACTGGGCCTGAACTCCCGTGTATCTGAGTTGAGTAGAGCGATTTCCAACGGCTTTCATCAATCAGAGTATAGCCAGGTTCCAACTCCCATGTCCGAGTGGGTAGCAGACATCTGCCTCCCATGCATACACACTTCTGAGAGTTGAGCTTATGGCCTGTACCTCCACATCCAGCCTGCTGGTTCGAAAAGGCTTGGCTTCTAAAAGGCCTAGGCTCGCTGTTTGACGGAAGTGCTGGGAGAGGTAATTGGAATCACCCGGCACACAAGACTAGTGCCTCCAAGCTCAGTCCAGCGATTTCCTAGTAATTCCTGTGGTAGACTGGTGCTACATACTAAGTTCCATACGTGAGAGGGTAGCTGAACGCCTTGTCCAAAAGCATCTTACTTCTGAGAGTTGAGCTCAGCCTCAGTCCCTCACAGTTCCACACTGCATGCAGAGTGAGTTTCGCAGGTCTTCAGCAGAGACGTTTGCCAGAGGCTTCTGAGACGCAGGGTAACAATGCAGACCTGGAGGGTATCCCCAAGTGCAGTAGACTGGTAATCTTGAAACCTCCTGACTCAGTGTTGCTACCTTCTCACTGCCATAGGAATGCAGCTAGTTGACAGCTGGCTTCAAGACATGCTTCCCTGTGAGAGCTGAGGACAGGGCAGAACCCTCCCGCATCCTGCCTGACTGTAGGAGTAGCTGCTAACATCCTAATGTTAGTGGCTGGGAGAGGTTGCGGGAAAAGCATGTGTGAACACTGGGCCTGAACTCCCGTGGATCTGAGTTGAATACAGCGAATTCCAACGGCTTTCCTCAATCAGAGTGTAGCTAGGTACCAAATCCCATGTACGAGCGGGTAGCAGACATCTGCCTCCCATGCATACACAATTCTGAGAGTTTTGCTTATGGCCTGTACCTCCACATCCAACCTGCTGGTACCCTTGGCTTATAAAACGCCTAGGCTCGCTGTTTGACGGAAGTGCTGGGAGAGGTAATTGGAATCTCCCGGCACTCAAGACGAGTGCCTCCAAGCTCAATTCACGATTTCCCAGTAATTCTTGTGGTAGACAGGTGCTACATACTAAGTTCCATATGTGAGAAGGTAGCTGAACGCCTTGTCCAAAAGCATCTTACTTCTGAGAGTTGAGCTCAGCCTCAGTCCCTCACAGTTCCACACTGCCTGTAGAGTGAGTTTCACACGTCTTCACCAGAGACGATTGCCAGAGGTTTCTGAGTACAAGTTAACAATGCAGACCTGGAGGGTATCTCCAGGTGCAGTAGAGTGGTAATCAAGGAACCTCCTGACTCAGAGTACTGCTACCTTCTCACTGCCATAGGAATGCAGCTAGTTGACAGCTGGCTTCAAGACATGCTTCCCTGTGAGAGCTGAGGACAGGGCAGAACCCTCCCGCATCCTGCCTGACTGTAGGAGTAGCTGCTAACATCCTTATGTTAGTGGCTGGGAGAGGTTGTGGGAAAAGCATGTGTGAGCACTGGGCCTGAACTCCCGTGTATCTGAGTTGAATACAGCGATTTCCAACGGCTTTCATCAATCAGAGTGTAGCCAGGTTCCAACTCCCATGTCCGAGTGGGTAGCAGACATCTGCCTCCCATGCATACACACTTCTGATAGTTGAGCTTATGGCCTGTACTTCAACAGCCAGCCTGCTGGTACCCTTGGCTTCTAAAAGGCCTAGGCTCGCTGTTTGACGGAAGTGCTGGGAGAGGTAATTGGAATCACCCGGCACACAAGACAAGTGCCTCCAAGCTCAGTCCAGCCACTTCCTAGTAATTCCTGTGGTAGACTGGTGCTACATACTAAGTTCCATACGTGAGAGTGTAGCTGAACGCCTTGTCCAAAAGCATCTTACTTCTGAGAGTTGAGCTCAGCCTCAGTCCCTCACAGTTCCACACTGCCTGCAGAGTGATTTTCGCAGGTCTTCAGCAGAGACGTTTGCCAGAGGCTTCTGAGATGCAGGGTAACAATGCAGACCTGGAGGGAATCCCCAGGTGCAGTAGACTGGTAATCTTCGAACCTCCTGACTCAGAGTACTGCTACCTTCTCACTGCCATAGGAATGCAGGTAGTTGACAGCTGGCTTCAAGACATGCTTCCCTGTGAGAGCTGAGGACAGGGCAGAACCCTCCCGCATCCTGCCTGACTGTAGGAGTAGCTGCTAACATCCTAATGTTAGTGGCTGGGAGAGGTTGCGGGAAAAGCATGTGTGAGCACTGGGCCTGAACTCCAGTGTATCTGAGTTGAATACAGCGATTTCCAACGGATTTCATCTATCAGAGTGTAGCTAGGTTCCAAATCCCATGTACGAGCGGGTAGCAGACATCTGCCTCCCATGCATACACACTTCTGAGAGTTGAGCTTATGGCCTGTACTTCCACATCCAGCCTGCTGGTTCGAAAAGGCTTAGCTTCTAAAAGGCCTAGGCTCGCTGTTTGACGGAAGTGCTGGGAGAGGTAATTGGAATCTCCCGGCACACAAGACGAGTGCCTCCAAGCTCAATTCACGATTTCCCAGTAATTCTTGTGGTAGACAGGTGCTACATACTAAGTTCCATATGTGAGAAGGTAGCTGAATGCCTTGTCCAAAAGCATCTTACTTCTGAGAGTTGAGCTCAGCCTCAGTCCCTCACAGTTCCACACTGCCTGCATAGTGAGTTTCACACGTCTTCACCAGAGACGATTGCCAGAGGCTTCTGAGTACAAGTTAACAATGCAGACCTGGAGGGTATCTCCAGGTGCAGTAGAGTGGTAATCTTGGAACCTCCTGACTCAGAGTACTGCTACCTTCTCACTGCCATAGGAATGCAGCTAGTTGACAGCTGGCTTCAAGACATGCTTCCCTGTGAGAGCTGAGGACAGGGCAGAACCCTCCCGCATCCTGCCTGACTGTAGGAGTAGCTGCTAACATCCTTATGTTAGTGGCTGGGAGAGGTTGTGGGAAAAGCATGTGTGAGCACTCGGCCTGAACTCCCGTGTATCTGAGTTGAATACAGCAATTACCAACGGCTTTCATCGATCAGAGTGTAGCTAGGTTCCAACTCCCATGTCCGAGTGGGTAGCAGACATCTGCCTCCCATGCATACACACTTCTGAGAGTTGAGATTATGGCCTGTACCTCAACAGCTAGCCTGCTGGTACCCTTGGCTTCTAAAAGGCCTAGGCTCGCTGTTTGACCGAAGTGTTGGGAGAGGTAATTGGAATCACCCGGCACACAAGACTAGTGCCTCCAAGCTCATCTAGCGATTTCCTAGTAATTCCTGTGGTAGACTGGTGCTACATACTAAGTTCCATACGTGAGAGGGTAGCTGAACGCCTTGGCCAAATACATCTTACTTCTGAGAGTTGAGCTCAGCCTCAGTCCCTCACAGTTCCACACTGCCTGCAGAGTGAGTTTCGCAGGTCTTCAGCAGAGACGTTTGCCAGAGTCTTCTGAGACGCAGGGTAACAATGCAGAACTGGACGGTATCCCCAGGTGCAGTAGACTGGTAATCTTGGAACCTCCTGACTCAGAGTACTGCTACATTTTCACTGCCATAGGAATGCAGCTAGTTGACAGCTGGCTTCAAGACATGCTTCCCTGTGAGAGCTGAGGACAGGGCAGAACCCTCCCGCATCCTGCCTGACTGTAGGAGTAGCTGCTAACATCCTAATGTTAGTGGCTGGGAGAGGTTGCGGGAAAAGCATGTGTGAGCACTGGGCCTGATCTCCCATGTATCTGAGTTGAATACAGCGATTTCCAACGGCTTTCATCAATCAGAGTGTAGCTGGGGTCCAATTCCCATGTACGAGCGGGTAGCAGACATCTGCCTCTCATGCATACACACTTCTGAGTGTTGAGCTTATGGCCTGTACCTCCACATCCAGCCTGCTGGTTCGAAAAGGCTTGGCTTCTAAAAGGCCTAGGCTCGCTGTTTGATGGAAGTGCTGGGAGAGGTAATTGGAATCTCCCGGCACACAAGACGAGTGCCTCCAAGCTCAATTCACGATTTCCCAGTAATTCTTGTGGTAGACAGGTGCTACATACTAAGTTCCATATGTGAGAAGGTAGCTGAACGCCTTGTCCAAAAGCATCTTACTTCTGAGAGTTGAGCTCAGCCTCAGTCCCTCACAGTTCCACACTGCCTGCAGAGTGAGTTTCACACGTCTTCACCAGAGACGATTGCCAGAGGCTTCTGAGTACAAGTTAACAATGCAGACCTGGAGGGTATCTCCAGGTGCAGTAGAGTGGTAATCTTGGAACCTGCTGACTCAGAGTACTGCTACCTTCTCACTGCCATAGGAATGCAGCTAGTTGACAGCTGGCTTCAAGACATGCTTCCCTGTGAGAGCTGAGGACAGGGCAGAACCCTCCCGCATCCTGCCTGACTGTAGGAGTAGCTGCTAACATCCTTATGTTAGTGGCTGGGAGAGGTTGCGGGAAAAGCATGTGTGAGCACTGGGCCTGAACTCCCGTGTATCTGAGTTGAGTAGAGCGATTTCCAACGGCTTTCATCAATCAGAGTATAGCCAGGTTCCAACTCCCATGTCCGAGTGGGTAGCAGACATCTGCCTCCCATGCATACACACTTCTGAGAGTTGAGCTTATGGCCTGTACCTCCACATCCAGCCTGCTGGTTCGAAAAGGCTTGGCTTCTAAAAGGCCTAGGCTCGCTGTTTGACGGAAGTGCTGGGAGAGGTAATTGGAATCACCCGGCACACAAGACTAGTGCCTCCAAGCTCAGTCCAGCGATTTCCTAGTAATTCCTGTGGTAGACTGGTGCTACATACTAAGTTCCATACGTGAGAGGGTAGCTGAACGCCTTGTCCAAAAGCATCTTACTTCTGTGAGTTGAGCTCAGCCTCAGTCCCTCACAGTTCCACACTGCCTGCAGAGTGAGTTTCGCAGGTCTTCAGCAGAGACGTTGGCCAGAGGCTTCTGAGATGAGGGTAACAATGCAGACCTGGAGTGTATCCCCAGGTGCTGTAGACTGGTAATCTTGGAACCTCCTGACTCAGAGTACTGCTACCTTTTCACTGCCATAGGAATGCAGCTAGTTGACAGCTGGCTTCAAGACATGCTTCCCTGTGAGAGCTGAGGACAGGGCAGAACCCTCCCGCATCCTGCCTGACTGTAGGAGTAGCTGCTAACATCCTAATGTTAGTGGCTGGGAGAGGTTGTGGGAAAAGCATGTGTGAGCACTGGGCCTGAACTCCCGTGTATCTGAGTTGAATACAGCGATTTCCAACGGCTTTCCTCAACCAGAGTGTAGCTAGGTTCCAAATCCCATGTACGAGCGGGTAGCAGACATCTGCCTCCCATGCATAAACACTTCTGAGAGTTGAGCTTATGGCCTGTACCTCCACAGCCAGCCTGCTGGTACCCTTGGCTTCTAAAAGGCCTAGGCTCGCTGTTTGACGGAAGTGCTGGGAGAGGTAATTGGAATCTCCCGGCACACAAGACGAGTGCCTCCAAGCTCAATTCACGATTTCCCAGTAATTCTTGTGGTAGACAGGTGCTACATACTAAGTTCCATATGTGAGAAGGTAGCTGAACGCCTTGTCCAAAAGCATCTTACTTCTGAGAGTTGAGCTCAGCCTCAGTCCCTCACAGTTCCACACTGCCAGCAGAGTGTGTTTCACACGTCTTCACCAGAGACGATTGCCAGAGGCTTCTGAGTACAAGTTAACAATGCAGACCTGGAGGGTATCTCCAGGTGCAGTAGAGTGGTAATCTTGGAACCTCCTGACTCAGAGTACTGCTACCTTCTCACTGCCATAGGAATGCAGCTAGTTGACAGCTGGCTTCAAGACATGCTTCCCTGTGAGAGCTGAGGACAGGGCAGAACCCTCCCGCATCCTGCCTGACTGTAGGAGTAGCTGCTAACATCCTAATGTTAGTGGCTGGGAGAGGTTGCGGGAAAAGCATGTGTGAGCACTGGGCCTGAACTCCCGTGTATCTGAGTTGAATACAGTGATTTCCAACGGCTTTCATCAATCAGAGTGTAGCTAGGTTCCAAATCCCATGTACGAGCGGGTAGCAGACATCTGCCTCCCATGCATACACACTTCTGAGAGTTGAGCTTATGGCCTGTACCTCCACATCCAGCCTGCTGTTTCGAAAAGGCTTGGCTTCAAAAAGGCCTAGGCTCGCTGTTTGACGGAAGTGCTGGGAGAGGTAATTGGAATCTCCCGGCACACAAGACGAGTGCCTCCAAGCTCAATTCACGATTTCCCAGTAATTCTTGTGTTAGACAGGTGCTACATACTAAGTTCCATATGTGAGAAGGTAGCTGAACGCCTTGTCCAAAAGCATCTTACTTCTGAGAGTTGAGCTCAGGCTCAGTCCCTCACAGTTCCACACTGCCTGCAGAGTGAGTTTCACACGTCTTCACCAGAGACGATTGCCAGAGGCTTCTGATTACAAGTTAACAATGCAGACCTGGAGGGTATCTCCAGGTGCAGTAGAGTGGTAATCTTGGAACCTCCTGACTCAGAGTACTGCTACCTTCTCACTGCCATAGGAATGCAGCTAGTTGACAGCTGGCTTCAAGACATGCTTCCCTGTGAGAGCTGAGGACAGGGAAGAACCCTCCCGCATCCTGCCTGACTGTAGGAGTAGCTGCTAACATCCTTATGTTAGTGGCTGGGAGAGGTTGCGATTAAAGCATGTGTGAGCACTGGACCTGAACTCCCGTGTATCTGAGTTGAATACAGCGATTTCCACCGGCTTTCATCAATCAGAGTGTAGCCACGTTCCAACTCCCATGTCCGAGTGGGTAGCAAACATCTGCCTCCCATGCATACACACTTCTGAGAGTTGAGCTTATGGCCTGTACCTCCAGAGCCAGCCTGCTGATACCCTTGGCTTCTAAAAGGCCTAGGCTTGCTGTTTGACGGAAGTGTTGGGAGAGGTAATTGGAATCACCCGGCACACAAGACTAGTGCCTCCAAGCTCAGTCCAGCGATTTCCTAGTAATTCCTGTGGTAGACTGGTGCTACATACTAAGTTCCATACGTGAGAGGGTAGCTGAACGCCTTGTCCAAAAGCATCTTACTTCTGAGAGTTGAGCTCAGCCTCAGTCCCTCACAGTTCCACACTGCCTGCAGAGTGAGTTTCGCAGGTTTTCAGCAGAGACGTTTGGCAGAGGCTTCTGAGACGCAGGGTAACAATGCAGACCTGGAGGGTATCCCCAGGTGCAGTAGACTGGTAATCTTGGAACCTCCTGACTCAGAGTACTGCTACCTTCTCACTGCCATAGGAATGAAGCTAGTTGACAACTGGCTTCAAGACATGCTTCCATGTGAGAGCTGAGGACAGGGCAGAACCCTCCCGCATCCTGCCTGACTGTAGGAGTAGCTGCTAACATCCTAATGTTAGTGGCTGGGAGAGGTTGCGGGAAAAGCATGTGTGAGCACTGGGCCTGAACTCCCGTGTATCTGAGTTGAATACAGCGATTTCCAACGGCTTTCCTCAACCAGAATGTAGCTAGGTTCCAAATCCCATGTCCGAGCGGGTAGCAGACATCTGCCTCCCATGCATACACACTTCTGAGAGTTGAGCTTATGGCCTGTACCTCCACATCCAGCCAGCTGGTACCCTTGGCTTCTAAAAGGCCTC
Organism: Canis lupus baileyi; assembly: GCF_048164855.1. NCBI lineage: Eukaryota > Metazoa > Chordata > Mammalia > Carnivora > Canidae > Canis > Canis lupus. The sequence goes on along the minus strand of NC_132844.1, from coordinate 74,374,702 downwards.
GGCTCGCTGTTTGACGGAAGTGCTGGGAGAGGTAATTGGAATCTCCCGGCACACAAGACGAGTGCCTCCAAGCTCAATTCACGATTTCCCAGTAATTCTTGTGTTAGACAGGTGCTACATACTAAGTTCCATATGTGAGAAGGTAGCTGAACGCCTTGTCCAAAAGCATCTTACTTCTGAGAGTTGAGCTCAGCCTCAGTCCCTCACAGTTCCACACTGCCTGCAGAGTGAGTTTCACACGTCTTCACCAGAGACGATTGCCAGAGGCTTCTGAGTACAAGTTAACTTGCAGACCTGGAGGGTATCTCCAGGTGCAGTAGAGTGGTAATCTTGGAACCTCCTGACTCAGAGTACTGCTACCTTCTCACTGCCATAGGAATGAAGCTAGTTGACAACTGGCTTCAAGACATGCTTCCATGTGAGAGCTGAGGACAGGGCAGAACCCTCCCGCATCCTGCCTGACTGTAGGAGTAGCTGCTAACATCCTAATGTTAGTGGCTGGGAGAGGTTGCGGGAAAAGCATGTGTGAGCACTGGGCCTGAACTCCCGTGTATCTGAGTTGAATACAGCGATTTCCAACGGCTTTCCTCAACCAGAGTGTAGCTAGGTTCCAAATCCCATGTCCGAGCGGGTAGCAGACATCTGCCTCCCATGCATACACACTTCTGAGAGTTGAGCTTATGGCCTGTACCTCCACATCCAGCCAGCTGGTACCCTTGGCTTCTAAAAGGCCTAGGCTCGCTGTTTGACGGAAGTGCTGGGAGAGGTAATTGGAATCTCCCGGCACACAAGATGAGTGCCTCCAAGCTCAATTCACGATTTCCCAGTAATTCTTGTGGTAGACAGGTGCTACATACTAAGTTCCATATGTGAGAAGGTAGCTGAACGCCTTGTCCAAAAGCATCTTACTTCTGAGAGTTGAGCTCAGCCTCAGTCCCTCACAGTTCCACACTGCCTGCAGAGTGAGTTTCACACGTCTTCACCAGAGACGATTGCCAGAGGCTTCTGAGTACAAGTTAACAAAGCAGACCTGGAGGGTATCTCCAGGTGCAGTAGAGTGGTAATCTTGGAACCTCCTGACTCAGAGTACTGCTACCTTCTCACTGCCATAGGAATGCAGCTAGTTGACAGCTGGCTTCAAGACATGCTTCCCTGTGAGAGCTGAGGACAGGGCAGAACCCTCCCGCATCCTGCCTGACTGTAGGAGTAGCTGCTAACATCCTTATGTTAGTGGCTGGGAGAGGTTGTGGGAAAAGCATGTGTGAGCACTGGGCCTGAACTCCCGTGTATCTGAGTTGAATACAGCGATTTCCAACGGCTTTCATCAATCAGAGTGTAGCCAGGTTCCAACTCCCATGTCCGAGTGGGTAGCAAACATGTACCTCCCATGCATGCACACTTCTGAGAGTTGAGCTTATGGCCTGTACCTCCACATCCAGCCTGCTGGTTCGAAAAGGCTTGGCTTCTTTTTTTTTTTTTTAAATTTTTTTTTTTTTATGATAGTCACAGAGAGAGAGAGAGAGGCAGAGACATAGGCAGAGGGAGAAGCAGGCTCCATGCACCGGGAGCCCGACGTGGGATTCGATCCCGGGTCTCCAGGATCGCGCCCTGGGCCAAAGGCAGGCGCTAAACCGCTGCGCCACCCAGGGATCCCGAAAAGGCTTGGCTTCTAAAAGGCCTAGGCTCGCTGATTGACGGAAGTGCTGGGAGAGGTAATTGGAATCTCCCGGCACACAAGACGAGTGCCTCCAAGCTCAATTCACGATTTCCCAGTAATTCTTGTCGTAGACAGGTGCTACATACTAAGTTCCATATGTGAGAAGGTAGCTGAACGCCTTGTCCAAAAGCATCTTACTTCTGAGAGTTGAGCTCAGGCTCAGTCCCTCACAGTTCCACACTGCCTGCAGAGTGAGTTTCACACGTCTTCACCAGAGACGATTGCCAGAGGCTTCTGAGTACAAGTTAACAATGCAGACCTGGAGGGTATCTCCAGGTGCAGTAGAGTGGTAATCTTGGAACCTCCTGACTCAGAGTACTGCTACCTTCTCACTGCCATAGGAATGCAGCTAGTTGACAGCTGGCTTCAAGACATGCTTCCCTGTGAGAGCTGAGGACAGGGCAGAACCCTCCCGCATCCTGCCTGACTGTAGGTGTAGCTGCTAACATCCTTATATTAGTGGCTGGGAGAGGTTGTGGGAAAAGCATGTGTGAGCACTGGGCCTGAAATCCCGTGTATCTGAGTTGAATAGAGCGATTTCCAATGGCTTTCATCAATCAGAGTATAGCCAGGTTCCAACTCCCATGTCCGAGTGGGTAGCAGACATCTGCCTCCCATGCATACACACTTCTGAGTGTTGAGCTTATGGCCTGTACCTCCACAGCCAGCCTGCTGGTACCCTTGGCTTCTAAAAGGCCTAGGCTCGCTGTTTGACGGAAGTGCTGGGAGAGGTAATTGGAATCACCCGGCACACAAGACTAGTGCCTCCAAGCTCAGTCCAGCGATTTCCTAGTAATTCCTGTGGTAGACTGGTGCTACATACTAAGTTCCATACGTGAGAGGGTAGCTGAACGCCTTGTCCAAAAGCATCTTACTTCTGAGAGTTGAGCTCAGCCTCAGTCCCTCACAGTTCCACACTGCCTGCAGAGTGAGTTTCGCAGGTCTTCAGCAGAGACGTTTGCCAGAGGCTTCTGAGACGCAGGGTAACAATGCAGACCTGGAGGGTATCCCCAAGTGCAGTAGACTGGTAATCTTGGAACCTCCTGACTCAGAGTACTGCTACCTTCTCACTGCCATAGGAATGCAGCTAGTTGACAGCTGGCTTCAAGACATGCTTCCCTGTGAGAGCTGAGGACAGGGCAGAACCCTCCCGCATCCTTCCTGACTGTAGGAGTAGCTGCTAACATCCTAATATTAGTGGCTGGGAGAGGTTGCGGGAAAAGCATGTGTGAGCACTGGGCCTGAACTCCCGTGTATCTGAGTTTAATACAGCGATTTCCAACGGCTTTCCTCAATCAGAGTGTAGCTAGGTTCCAAATCCCATGTACGAGCGGGTAGCAGACATCTGCCTCCCATGCATACACACTTCTGAGAGTTGAGCTTATGGCCTGTACCTCCACATCCAGCCTGCTGGTTCGAAAAGGCTTGGCTTCTAAAAGGCCTAGGCTCGCTGTTTGACGGAAGTGCTGGGAGAGGTAATTGGAATCTCCCGGCACACAAGACGAGTGCCTCCAAGCTCAATTCACGATTTCCCAGTAATTCTTGTGGTAGACAGGTGCTACATACTAAGTTCCATATGTGAGAAGGTAGCTGAACGCCTTGTCCAAAAGCATCTTACTTCTGAGAGTTGAGCTCAGCCTCAGTCCCTCAGAGTTCCACACTGCCTGCAGAGTGAGTTTCACACGTCTTCACCAGAGACGATTGCAGAGGCTTCTGAGTACAAGTTAACAATGCAGACCTGGAGGGTATCTCCAGGTGCAGTAGACTGGTAATCTTGGAACCTCCTGACTCAGAGTACTGCTACCTTCTCACTGCCATAGGAATGCAGCTAGTTGACAGCTGGCTTCAAGACATGCTTCCCTGTGAGAGCTGAGGACAGGGCAGAACCCTCCCGCATCCTGCCTGAATGTAGGAGTAGCTGCTAACATCCTTATGTTAGTGGCTGGGAGAGGTTGCGGGAAAAGCACGTGTGAGCACTGGGCCTGAAGTCCCGTGTATCTGAGTTGAATACAGCGATTTCCAATGGCCTTCTTCAATCACAGTGTATCTAGGTTCCAACTCCCATGTCCGAGTGGGTAGCAGATATCTGCCTCCCATGCATACACACTTCTGAGAGTTGAGCTTATGGCCTGTACCTCCACAGCCAGCCTGCTGGTACCCTTGGCTTCTAAAAGGCCTAGGCTCGCTGTGTGACGGAAGTGTTGGGAGAGGTAATTGGAATCACCCGGCACACAAGACGAGTGCCTCCAAGCTCAGTCCAGCGATTTCCTAGTAATTCCTGTGGTAGACTGGTGCTAGATATAAGTTCCATACGTGAGAGGGTAGCTGAACGCCTTGTCCAAAAGCATCTTACTTCTGAGAGTTAAGCTCAGCCTCAGTCCCTCACCGTTCCACACTGCCTGCAGAGTGAGTTTCGCACGTCTTCACCAGAGACGTTTGCCAGAGGCTTCTGAGACGCAGGGTAACAATGCAGACCTGGAGGGTATCCCCAGGTGCAGTAGACTGGTAATCTTGGAACCTCCTGACTCAGAATACTGCTACCTTCTCACTGCCATAGGAATGCAGCTAGTTGACAGCTGGCTTCAAGACATGCTTCCCTGTGAGAGCTGAGGATAGGGCAGAACCCTAGCGCATCCTGCCTGACTGTAGGAGTAGCTGCTAACATCCTAATGTTAGTGGCTGGGAGAGGTTGCGGGAAAAGCATGTGTGAGCACTGGGCCTGAACTCCCGTGTATCTGAGTTGAATACAGCGATTTCCAACGGCTTTCCTCAATCAGAGTGTAGCTAGGTTCCAAATCCCATGTACGAGCGGGTAGCAGACATCTGCCTCCCATGCATACACAATTCTGAGAGTTGAGCTTATGGCCTGTACCTCCACATCCAGCCTGCTGGTACCCTTGGCTTCTAAAAGGCCTAGGCTCGCTGTTTGACGGAAGTGCTGGGAGAGGTAATTGGAATCTCCCGGCACACAAGACGAGTGCCTCCAAGCTCAATTCACGATTTCCCAGTAACTCTTGTGGTAGACAGGTGCTACATACTAAGTTCCATATGTGAGAAGGTAGCTGAACGCCTTGTCTAAAAGGATCTTACTTCTGAGAGTTGAGCTCAGCCTCAGTCCCTCACAGTTCCACACTGCCTGCAGAGTGAGTTTCACACGTCTTCACCAGAGACAATTGCCAGAGGCTTCTGAGTACAAGTTAACAATGCAGACTTGGTGGGAATCTCCAGGTGCAGTAGAGTGGTAATCTTGGAACCTCCTGACTCAGAGTACTGCTACCTTCTCACTGCCATAGGAATGCAGCTGGTTGACAGCTGGCTTCAAGACATGCTTCTCTGTGAGAGCTGAGGACAGGGCAGAACCCTCCCGCATCCTGCCTGACTGTAGGAGTAGCTGCTAACATCCTTATGTTAGTGGCTGGGAGAGGTAGCGGGAAAAGCATGTGTGAGCACTGGGCCTGAACTCCGTGTATCTGAGTTGAATACAGCTATTTCCAACGGCTTTCATCAATCAGAGTGTAGCTGGGGTCCAATTCCCATGTACGAGCGGGTAGCAGCCATCTGCCTCTCATGCATACACACTTCTGAGAGTTGAGCTTATGGCCTGTACCTCCACATCCAGCCTGCTGGTTCGAAAAGGCTTGGCTTCTAAAAGGCCTAGGCTCGCTGCTTGACGGAAGTGCGGGAGAGTTAATTGGAATCTCCCGGCACACAAGACGAGTGCCTCCAAGCTCAATTCACGATTTCCCAGTAATTCTTGTGGTAGACAGGTGCTACATACTAAGTTCCATATGTGAGAAGGTAGCTGAACGCCTTGTCCAAAAGCATCTTACTTCTGAGAGTTGAGCTCAGCCTCAGTCCCTCACAGTTCCACACTGCCTGCAGAGTGAGTTTCACACGTCTTCACCAGAGACGATTGCCAGAGGCTTCTGAGTACAAGTTAACAATGCAGTCCTGGAGGGTATCTCCAGGTGCAGTAGAGTGGTAATCTTGGAACCTCCTGACTCAGAGTACTGCTACCTTCTCACTGCCATAGGAATGCAGCTGGTTGACAGCTGGCTTCAAGACATGCTTCTCTGTGAGAGCTGAGGACAGGGCAGAACCCTCCCGCATCCTGCCTGACTGTAGGAGTAGCTGCTAACATCCTTATGTTAGTGGCTGGGAGAGGTAGCGGGAAAAGCATGTGTGAGCACTGGGCCTGAACTCCGTGTATCTGAGTTGAATACAGCGATTTCCAACGGCTTTCATCAATCAGAGTGTAGCCAGGTTCCAACTCCCATGTACGAGTGGGTAGCAGACATCTGCCTCCCATGCATAGACACTTCTGAGAGTTGAGCTTATGGCCTGTACCTCCACAGCCAGCCTGCTGGTACCCTTGGCTTCTAAAATGCCTAGGCTCGCTGTTTGACGGAAGTGTTGGAGAGGTAATTGGAATCACCCGGCACACAAGACTAGTGCCTCCAAGCTCAGTCCAGAGATTTCCTAGTAATTCCTGTGGTAGACTGGTGCTACATACTAAGTTCCATACGTGAGAGGGTAGCTGAACGCCTTGTCCAAAACCATCTTACTTCTGAGAGTTGAGCTCAGCCTCAGTCCCTCACAGTTCCACACTGCCTGCAGAGTGAGTTTCGCAGGTCTTCAGCAGAGACGTTTGCCAGAGGCTTCTGAGACGCAGGGTAACAATGCAGACCTGGAGGGTATCCCCAGGTGCAGTAGACTGGTAATCTTGGAACCTCCTGACTCAGAATACTGCTACCTTCTCACTGCCATAGGAATGCAGCTAGGTGACAGCTGGCTTCAAGACATGCTTCCCTGTGAGAGCTGAGGATAGGGCAGAACCCTAGCGCATCCTGCCTGACTGTAGGAGTAGCTGCTAACATCCTAATGTTAGTGGCTGGGAGAGGTTGCGGGAAAAGCATGTGTGAGCACTGGGCCTGAACTCCCGTGTATCTGAGTTGAATACAGCGATTTCCAACGGCTTTCCTCAATCAGAGTGTAGCTAGGTTCCAAATCCCATGTACGAGCGGGTAGCAGACATCTGCCTCCCATGCATACACAATTCTGAGAGTTGAGCTTATGGCCTGTACCTCCACATCCAGCCTGCTGGTACCCTTGGCTTCTAAAAGGCCTAGGCTCGCTGTTTGACGGAAGTGCTGGGAGAGGTAATTGGAATCACCCGGCACACAAAACTAGTGCCCCCAAGTTCAGTTCAGCGATTTCCTAGTAATACCTGTGGTAGACTGGTGCTACATACTAAGTTCCATACGTGAGAGGGTAGCTGAACGCCTTGTCCAAAACCATCGTACTTCTGAGAGTTGAGCTCAGCCTCAGTCCCTCACAGTTCCACAGTGCCTGCAGAGTGAGTTTCGCAGGTCTTCAGCAGAGACGTTTGCCAGAGGCTTCTGAGACGCAGGGTAACAATGCAGACCTGGAGGGTATCCCCAGGTGCAGTCGACGGTAATCTTGGAACCTCCTGACTCAGAATACTGCTACCTTCTCACTGCCATAGGAATGCAGCTAGTTGACAGCTAGCTGGCTTCAAGACATGCTTCCCTGAGAGAGCTGAGGACAGGGCAGAACCCTCCCGCATGCTGCCTGACTGTAGGAGTAGCTGCTAACATCCTAATGTTAGTGGCTGGGAGAGGTTGCAGGAAAAGCATGTGTGAGCACTGGGCCTGAACTCCCGTGTATCTGAGTTGAATACAGCGATTTCCAACGGCTTTCCTCAACCAGAGTGTAGCTAGGTTCCAAATCCCATGTACGAGCGGGTAGCAGACATCTGCCTCCCATGCATACACACTTCTGAGAGTTGAGCTTATGGCCTGTACCTCCACATCCAGCCTGCTGGTACCCTTGGCTTCTAAAAGGCCTAGGCTCGCTGTTTGTCGGAAGTGCTGGGAGAGGTAATTGGAATCTCCCGGCACACAAGACGAGTGCCTCAAAGCTCAATTCACGATTTCCCAGAAATTCTTGTGGTAGACAGGTGCTACATACTAAGTTCCATATGTGAGATGGTAGCTGAACGCCTTGTCCAAAAGCATCTTACTTCTGAGAGTTGAGCCCACCCTCAGTCCCTCACAGTTCCACACTGCCTGCAGAGTGAGTTTCACACGTCTTCACCAGAGATGATTGCCAGAGGCTTCTGAGTACAAGTTAACAATGCAGACCTGGAGGGTATCTCCAGGTGCAGTAGAGTGGTAATCTTGGAACCTCCTGACTCAGAGTACTGCTACCTTCACACTGCCATAGGAATGCAACTAGTTGACAGCTGGCTTCAAGACATGCTTCCCTGTGAGAGCTGAGGACAGGGCAGAACCCTCCCGCATGCTGCCTGACTGTAGGAGTAGCTGCTAACATCCTAATGTTAGTGGCTGGGAGAGGTTGCGGGAAAAGCATGTGTGAGCACTGGGCCAGAACTCCCGTGTATCTGAGTTGAATACAGCGATTTCCAACGGCTTTCCTCAAGCAGAGTGTAGCTAGGTTCCAAATCCCATGTACGAGCGGGTAGCAGACATCTGCCTCCCATGCATACACACTTCTGAGAGTTGAGCTTATGGCCTGTACCTCCACATCCAGCCTGCTGTTTCGAAAAGGCTTGGCTTCTAAAAGGCCTAGGCTCGCTGTTTGACGGAAGTGCTGGGAGAGGTAATTGGAATCTCCCGGCACACAAGACGAGTGCCTCCAAGCTCAATTCACTATTTCCCAGTAATTCTTGTGGTAGACAGGTGCTACATACTAAGTTCCATATGTGAGAAGGTAGCTGAACGCCTTGTCCAAAAGCATCTTACTTCTGAGAGTTGAGCTCAGCCTCAGTCCCTCACAGTTCCACACTGCCTGCAGAGTGAGTTTCACACGTCTTCACCAGAGACGATTGCCAGAGGCCTCTGAGTACAAGTTAACAATGCAGACCTGGAGGGTATCTCCAGGTGCAGTAGAGTGGTAATCTTGGAACCTCCTGACTCAGAGTACTGCTACATTCTCACTGCCATAGGAATGCAGCTAGTTGACAGCTGGCTTCAAGACATGCTTCCCTGTGAGAGCTGAGGACAGGGCAGAACCCTCCCGCATCCTGCCTGACTGTAGGAGTAGCTGCTAACATCCTTATGTTAGTGGCTGGGAGAGGTTGTGGGAAAAGCACGTGTGAGCACTGGGCCTGAACTCCCGTGTATCTGAGTTGAATACAGCGATTTCCAACGGCTTTCATCAATCAGAGTGTAGCCAGGTTCCAACTCCCATGTCCGAGTGGGTAGCAAACATCTGCCTCCCATGCATGCACACTTCTGAGAGTTGAGCTTATGGCCTGTACCTCCACATCCAGCCTGCTGGTTCGAAAAGGCTTGGCTTCTAAAAGCCCTGCCTCGCTGTTTGACGGAAGTGCCGGGAGAGTTAATTGGAATCTCCCGGCACACAAGACGAGTGCCTCCAAGCTCAATTCACGATTTCCCAGTAATTCTTGTGGTAGACAGGTGCTACATACTAAGTTCCATATGTGAGAAGGTAGCTGAACGCCTTGTCCAAAAGCATCTTACTTCTGAGAGTTGAGCTCAGCCTCAGTCCCTCACAGTTCCACACTGCCTGCAGAGTGAGTTTCACACGTCTTCACCAGAGACGATTGCCAGAGGCTTCTGAGTACAAGTTAACAATGCAGTCCTGGAGGGTATCTCCAGGTGCAGTAGAGTGGTAATCTTGGAACCTCCTGACTCAGAGTACTGCTACCTTCTCACTGCCATAGGAATGCAGCTAGTTGACAGCTGGCTTCAAGACATGCTTCCCTGTGAGAGCTGAGGACAGGGCAGAACCCTCCCGCATCCTGCCTGACTGTAGGTGTAGCTGCTAACATCCTTATGTTAGTGGCTGGGAGAGGTTGCGGGAAAAGCATGTGTGAGCACTGGGCCTGAACTCCCGTGTATCTGAGTTGAATACAGCGATTTCCAACGGCTTTCCTCAATCAGAGTGTAGCTAGATTCCAAATCCCATGTACGAGCGGGTAGCAGACATCTGCCTCCCATGCATACACAATTCTGAGAGTTGAGCTTATGGCCTGTACCTCCACATCCAGCCTGCTGGTACCCTTGGCTTCTAAAAGGCCTAGGCTCGCTGTTTGACGGAAGTGCTGGGAGAGGTAATTGGAATCTCCCGGCACACAAGACGAGTGCCTCCAAGCTCAATTCACGATTTCCCAGTAACTCTTGTGGTAGACAGGTGCTACATACTAAGTTCCATATGTGAGAAGGTAGCTGAACGCCTTGTCTAAAAGGATCTTACTTCTCAGAGTTGAGCTCAGCCTCAGTCCCTCACAGTTCCACACTGCCTGCAGAGTGAGTTTCACACGTCTTCACCAGAGACGATTGCCAGAGGCTTCTGAGTACAAGTTAACAATGCAGACTTGGAGGGAATCTCCAGGTGCAGTAGAGTGGTAATCTTGGAACCTCCTGACTCAGAGTACTGCTACCTTCTCGCTGCCATAGGAATGCAGCTAGTTGACAGCTGGCTTCAAGACATGCTTCCCTGTGAGAGCTGAGGACAGGGCAGAACCCTCCCGCATCCTGCCTGACTGTAGGTGTAGCTGCTAACATCCTTATGTTAGTGGCTGGGAGAGGTTGCGGGAAAAGCATGTGTGAGCACTGGGCCTGAACTCCCGTGTATCTGAGTTGAATACAGCGATTTCCAACGGCTTTCATCAATCAGAGTGTAGCTGGGGTCCAATTCCCATGTACGAGCGGGTAGCAGACATCTGCCTCTCATGCATACACACTTCTGAGAGTTGAGCTTATGGCCTGTACCTCCACATCCAGCCTGCTGGTTCGAAAAGGCTTGGCTTCTAAAAGGCCTAGGCTCGCTGTTTGACGGAAGTGCTGGGAGAGTTAATTGGAATCTCCTGGCACACAAGACGAGTGCCTCCAAGCTCAATTCACGATTTCCCAGTAATTCTTGTGGTAGACAGGTGCTACATACTAAGTTCCATATGTGAGAAGGTAGCTGAACGCCTTGTCCAAAAGCATCTTACTTCTGAGAGTTGAGCTCAGCCTCAGTCCCTCACAGTTCCACACTGCCTGCAGAGTGAGTTTCACACGTCTTCACCAGAGACGATTGCCAGAGGCTTCTGAGTACAAGTTAACAATGCAGTCCTGGAGGGTATCTCCAGGTGCAGTAGAGTGGTAATCTTGGAACCTCCTGACTCAGAGTACTGCTACCTTCTCACTGCCATAGGAATGCAGCTAGTTGACAGCTGGCTTCAAGACATGCTTCCCTGTGAGAGCTGAGGACAGGGCAGAACCTTCTCGCATCCTGCCTGACTGTAGGTGTAGCTGCTAACATCCTTATGTTAGTGGCTGGGAGAGGTTGCGGGAAAAGCATGTGTGAGCACTGGGCCTGAACTCCCGTGTATCTGAGTTGAATACAGCGATTTCCAACGGCTTTCATCAATCAGAGTGTAGCCAGGTTCCAACTCCCATGTCCGATTGGGTAGCAGACATCTGCCTCCCATGCATAGACAGTTCTGAGAGTTGAGCTTATGGCCTGTACCTCCACAGCCAGCCTGCTGGTACCCTTGGCTTCTAAAAGGCCTAGGCTCGCTGTTTGACGGAAGTGCTGGGAGAGGTAATTGGAATCACCCGGCACACAAGACAAGTGCCTCCAAGCTCAGTCCAGCGATTTCCTAGTAATTCCTGTGGTAGACTGGTGCTACATACTAAGTTCCATACGTGAGAGGGTAGCTGAACGCCTTGTCCAAAAGCATCTTACTTCTGAGAGTTGAGCTCAGCCTCAGTCCCTCACAGTTCCACACTGCCTGCAGAGTGAGTTTCGCAGGTCTTCAGCAGAGACGTTTGCCAGAGGCTTCTGAGACGCAGGGTAACAATGCAGACCTGGAGGGTATCCCCAGGTGCAGTCGACTGGTAATCTTGGAACCTCCTGACTCAGAGTACTGCTACCTTCTCACTGCCATAGGAATGCAGCTAGTTGACAGCTGGCTTCAAGACATGCTTCATTGTGAGAGCTGAGGACAGGGCAGAACCCTCCCGCATCCTTCCTGACTGTAGGAGTAGCTGCTAACATCCTAATGTTAGTGGCTTGGAGAGGTTGCGGGAAAAGCATGTGTGAGCACTGGGCCTGAACTCCCGTGTATCTGAGTTGAATACAGCGATTTCCAACGGCTTTCCTCAATCAGAGTGTAGCTGGGTTCCAAATCCCATGTACGAGCGGGTAGCAGACATCTGCCTCACATGCATACACACTTCTGAGAGTTGAGCTTATGGCCTGTACCTCCACATCCAGCCTGCTGGTCGAAAAGGCTTGGCTTCTAAAAGGCCTAGGCTCGCTGTTTGACGGAAGTGCTGGGACAGTTAATTGGAATCTCCCGGCACACAAGACGAGTGCTTCCAAGCTCAATTCACGATTTCCCAGTAATTCTTGTGGTAGACAGGTGCTACATACTAAGTTCCATATGTGAGAAGGTAGCTGAACGCGTTGTCCAAAAGCTTCTTACTTCTGAGAGTTGAGCTCAGCCTCAGTCCCTCACAGTTCCACACTGCCTGCAGAGTGATTTTCACACGTCTTCACCAGAGACGATTGCCAGAGGCTTCTGAGTACAAGTTAACAATGCACACCTGGAGGGTATCTCCAGGTGCAGTAGAGTGGTAATCTTGGAACCTCCTTCCTCAGAGTACTGCTACCTTCTCACTGCCTTAGGAATGCAGCTAGTTGACAGCTGGCTTCAAGACATGCTTCCCTGTGAGAGCTGAGGACAGGACAGAACACTCCCGCATCCTGCCTGACTGTAGGAGTAGCTGCTAACATCCTTATTTTAGTGGCTGGGAGAGGTTGCGGGAAAAGCATGTGTGAGCACTGGGCCTGAACTCCCGTGTATGTGAGTTGAATACAGCGATTTCCAACGGCTTTCATCAATCAGAGTGTAGCCAGGTTACAACTCCCATGTCCGAGTGGGTAGCAGACATCTGCCTCCCATGCATACACACTTCTGAGAGTTGAGCTTATGGCCTGTACCTCCACAGCCAGCCTGCTGGTACCCTTGGCTTCTAAAAGGCCTAGGCTCGCTGTTTGACGGAAGTGTTGGGAGAGGTAATTGGAATCACCCGGCACACAAGACTAGTGCCTCCAAGCTCAGTCCAGCGATTTCCTAGTAATTCCTGTGGTAGACTGGTGCTACATACTAAGTTCCATACGTGAGAGGGTAGCTGAACGCCTTGTCCAAAAGCATCTTACTTCTGAGGTTGAGCTCAGCCTCATTCCCTCACAGTTCCACACTGCCTGCAGAGTGAGTTTCGCAGGTCTTCAGCAGAGACGTTTGCCAGAGGCTTCTGAGACGCAGGGTAACAATGCAGACCTGGAGGGTATCCCCAGGTGCTATAGACTGGTAATCTTGGAACCTCCTGACTCAGAGTACTGCTACCTTCTCACTGCCATAGGAATGCAGCTAGTTGACAGCTGGCTTCAAGACATGCTTCCCTGTGAGAGCTGAGGACAGGGCAGAACCCTCCCGCATCCTGCCTGACTGTAGGAGTAGCTGCTAACATCCTAATGTTAGTGGCTGGGAGAGGTTGCGGGAAAAGCATGTGTGAGCACTGGGCCTGAACTCCCGTGTATCTGAGTTGAATACAGTGATTTACAACGGCTTTCATCAATCAGAGTGTAGCTAGGTTCCAAATCCCATGTACGAGCGGGTAGCAGACATCTGCCTCCCATGCATACACACTTCTGAGAGTTGAGCTTATGGCCTGTACCTCCACATCCAGCCTGCTGTTTCGAAAAGGCTTGGCTTCTAAAAGGCCTAGGCTCGCTGTTTGACGGAAGTGCTGGGAGAGGTAATTGGAATCTCCCGGCACACAAGACGAGTGCCTCCAAGCTCAATTCACGATTTCCCAGTAATTCTTGTGGTAGACAGGTGCTACATACTAAGTTCCATATGTGAGAAGGTAGCTGAACGCCTTGTCCAAAAGCATCTTACTTCTGAGAGTTGAGCTCAGCCTCAGTCCCTCACAGTTCCACACTGCCTGCAGAGTGAGTTTCACACGTCTTCACCAGAGAAGATTGCCAGAGGCTTCTGAGTACAAGTTAACAATGCAGACCTGGAGGGTATCTCCAGGTGCAGTAGAGTGGTAATCTTGGAACCTCCTGACTCAGAGTACTGCTACCTTCTCACTGCCATAGGAATGCAGCTAGTTGACAGCTGGCTTCAAGACATGCTTCCCTGTGAGAGCTGAGGACAGGGCAGAACCCTCCCGCATCCTGCCTGAATGTAGGAGTAGCTGCTAACATCCTTATGTTAGTGGCTGGGAGAGGTTGTGGGAAAAGCATGTGTGAGCACTGGGCCTGAACTCCCGTGTATCTGAGTTGAATACAGCGATTTCCAACGGCTTTCATCAATCAGAGTGTAGCCAGGTTCCAACTCCCATGTCCGAGTGGGTAGCAAACATCTGCCTCCCATGCATGCACACTTCTGAGAGTTGAGCTTATGGCCTGTACCTCCACATCCAGCCTGCTGGTTCGAAAAGGCTTGGCTTCTTTTTTTTTTTTTTAATTTTTTTTTTTTATGATAGTCACAGAGAGAGAGAGAGAGGCATAGACATAGGCAGAGGGAGAAGCTGGCTCCATGCACCGGGAGCCCGACGTGGGATTCGATCCCGGGTCTCCAGGATCGCGCCCTGGGCCAAAGGCAGGTGCTAAACCGCTGCGCCACCCAGGGATCCCGAAAAGGCTTGGCTTCTAAAAGGCCTAGGCTCGCTGTTTGACGGAAGTGCTGGGAGAGGTAATTGGAATCTCCCGGCACACAAGACGAGTGCCTCCAAGCTCAATTCACGATTTCCCAGTAATTCTTGTCGTAGACAGGTGCTACATACTAAGTTCCATATGTGAGAAGGTAGCTGAACGCCTTGTCCAAAAGCATCTTACTTCTGAGAGTTGAGCTCAGCCTCAGTCCCTCACGTTCCACACTGCCTGCAGAGTGAGTTTCACACGTCTTCACCAGAGACGATTGCCAGAGGCTTCTGAGTACAAGTTAACAATGCAGACCTGGAGGGTATCTCCAGGTGCAGTAGAGTGGTAATCTTGGAAACTCCTGACTCAGAGTACTGCTACCTTCTCACTGCCATAGGAATGCAGCTAGTTGACAGCTGGCTTCAAGACCTGCTTCCCTGTGAGAGCTGAGGACAGGGCAGAACCCTCCCGCATCCTGCCTGACTGTAGGTGTAGCTGCTAACATCCTTATATTAGTGGCTGGGAGAGGTTGTGGGAAAAGCATGTGTGAGCACTGGGCCTGAAATCCCGTGTATCTGAGTTGAATAGAGCGATTTCCAATGGCTTTCATCAATCAGAGTATAGCCAGGTTCCAACTCCCATGTCCGAGTGGGTAGCAGACATCTGCCTCCCATGCATACACACTTCTGAGTGTTGAGCTTATGGCCTGTACCTCCACAGCCAGCCTGCTGGTACCCTTGGCTTCTAAAAGGCCTAGGCTCGCTGTTTGACGGAAGTGCTGGGAGAGGTAATTGGAATCACCCGGCACACAAGACTAGTGCCTCCAAGCTCAGTCCAGCGATTTCCTAGTAATTCCTGTGGTAGACTGGTGCTACATACTAAGTTCCATACGTGAGAGGGTAGCTGAACGCCTAGTCCAAAAGCATCTTACTTCTGAGAGTTGAGCTCAGCCTCAGTCCCTCACAGTTCCACACTGCCTGCAGAGTGAGTTTCGCAGGTCTTCAGCAGAGACGTTTGCCAGAGGCTTCTGAGACGCAGGGTAACAATGCAGACCTGGAGGGTATCCCCAGGTGCAGTAGACTGGTAATCTTGGAACCTCCTGACTCAGAGTACTGCTACCTTCTCACTGCCATAGGAATGCAGCTAGTTGACAGCTGGCTTCAAGACATGCTTCCCTGTGAGAGCTGAGGACAGGGCAGAACCCTCCCGCATCCTTCCTGACTGTAGGAGTAGCTGCTAACATCCTAATATTAGTGGCTGGGAGAGGTTGCGGGAAAAGCATGTGTGAGCACTGGGCCTGAACTCCCGTGTATCTGAGTTGAATACAGCGATTTCCAACGGCTTTCCTCAATCAGAGTGTAGCTAGGTTCCAAATCCCATGTACGAGCGGGTAGCAGACATCTGCCTCCCATGCATTCACACTTCTAAGAGTTGAGCTTATGGCCTGTACCTCCACATCCAGCCTGCTGGTTCGAAAAGGCTTGGCTTCTTTTTTTTTTTTTTTAATTTTTTTTTTTTTATGATAGTCACAGAGAGAGAGAGAGAGGCAGAGACATAGGCAGAGGGAGAAGCTGGCTCCATGCACCGGGAGCCCGACGTGGGATTCGATACCGGGTTCCAGGATCGCGCCCTGGGCCAAAGGCAGGTGCTAAACCGCTGCGCCACCCAGGGATCCCGAAAAGGCTTGGCTTCTAAAAGGCCTAGGCTCGCTGTTTGACGGAAGTGCTGGGAGAGGTAATTGGAATCTCCCGGCACACAAGACGAGTGCCTCCAAGCTCAATTCACGATTTCCCAGTAATTCTTGTCGTAGACAGGTGCTACATACTAAGTTCCATATGTGAGAAGGTAGCTGAACGCCTTGTCCAAAAGCATCTTACTTCTGAGAGTTGAGCACACCCTAAGTCCCTCACGTTCCACACTGCCTGCAGAGTGAGTTTCACACGTCTTCACCAGAGACGATTGCCAGAGGCTTCTGAGTACAAGTTAACAATGCAGACCTGGAGGGTATCTCCAGGTGCAGTAGAGTGGTAATCTTGGAAACTCCTGACTCAGAGTACTGCTACCTTCTCACTGCCATAGGAATGCAGCTAGTTGACAGCTGGCTTCAAGACCTGCTTCCCTGTGAGAGCTGAGGACAGGGCAGAACCCTCCCGCATCCTGCCTGACTGTAGGTGTAGCTGCTAACATCCTTATATTAGTGGCTGGGAGAGGTTGTGGGAAAAGCATGTGTGAGCACTGGGCCTGAAATCCCGTGTATCTGAGTTGAATAGAGCGATTTCCAATGGCTTTCATCAATCAGAGTATAGCCAGGTTCCAACTCCCATGTCCGAGTGGGTAGCAGACATCTGCCTCCCATGCATACACACTTCTGAGTGTTGAGCTTATGGCCTGTACCTCCACAGCCAGCCTGCTGGTACCCTTGGCTTCTAAAAGGCCTAGGCTCGCTGTTTGACGGAAGTGCTGGGAGAGGTAATTGGAATCACCCGGCACACAAGACTAGTGCCTCCAAGCTCAGTCCAGCGATTTCCTAGTAATTCCTGTGGTAGACTGGTGCTACATACTAAGTTCCATACGTGAGAGGGTAGCTGAACGCCTAGTCCAAAAGCATCTTACTTCTGAGAGTTGAGCTCAGCCTCAGTCCCTCACAGTTCCACACTGCCTGCAGAGTGAGTTTCGCAGGTCTTCAGCAGAGACGTTTGCCAGAGGCTTCTGAGACGCAGGGTAACAATGCAGACCTGGAGGGTATCCCCAGGTGCAGTAGACTGGTAATCTTGGAACCTCCTGACTCAGAGTACTGCTACCTTCTCACTGCCATAGGAATGCAGCTAGTTGACAGCTGGCTTCAAGACCTGCTTCCCTGTGAGAGCTGAGGACAGGGCAGAACCCTCCCGCATCCTGCCTGACTGTAGGTGTAGCTGCTAACATCCTTATATTAGTGGCTGGGAGAGGTTGTGGGAAAAGCACGTGTGAGCACTGGGCCTGAAATCCCGTGTATCTGAGTTGAATAGAGCGATTTCCAATGGCTTTCATCAATCAGAGTGTAGCCAGGTTCCAACTCCCATGTCCGAGTGGGTAGCAGACATCTGCCTCCCATGCATACACACTTCTGAGTGTTGAGCTTATGGCCTGTACCTCCACAGCCAGCCTGCTGGTACCCTTGGCTTCTAAAAGGCCTAGGCTCGCTGTTTGACGGAAGTGCTGGGAGAGGTAATTGGAATCTCCCGGCACACAAGACGAGTGCCTCCAAGCTCAATTCAGGATTTCCCAGTAACTCTTGTGGTAGACAGGTGCTACATACTAAGTTCCATATGTGAGAAGGTAGCTGAACGCCTTGTCTAAAAGGATCTTACTTCTGAGAGTTGAGCTCAGCCTCAGTCCCTCACAGTTCCACACTGCCTGCAGAGTGAGTTTCACACGTCTTCACCAGAGACGATTGCCAGAGGCTTCTGAGTACAAGTTAACAATGCAGACTTGGTGGGAATCTCCAGGTGCAGTAGAGTGGTAATCTTGGAACCTCCTGACTCAGAGTACTGCTACCTTCTCACTGCCATAGGAATGCAGCTGGTTGACAGCTGGCTTCAAGACATGCTTCTCTGTGAGAGCTGAGGACAGGGCTGAACCCTCCCGCATCCTGCCTGACTGTAGGAGTAGCTGCTAACATCCTTATGTTAGTGGCTGGGAGAGGTAGCGGGAAAAGCATGTGTGAGCACTGGGCCTGAACTCCGTGTATCTGAGTTGAATACAGCGATTTCCAACGGCTTTCATCAATCAGAGTGTAGCCAGGTTCCAACTCCCATGTACGAGTGGGTAGCAGACATCTGCCTCCCATGCATAGACACTTCTGAGAGTTGAGCTTATGGCCTGTACCTCCACAGCCAGCCTGCTGGTACCCTTGGCTTCTAAAATGCCTAGGCTTGCTGTTTGACGGAAGTGTTGGAGAGGTAATTGGAATCACCCGGCACACAAGACTAGTGCCTCCAAGCTCAGTCCAGCGATTTCCTAGTAATTCCTGTGGTAGACTGGTGCTACATACTAAGTTCCATACGTGAGAGGGTAGCTGAACGCCTTGTCCAAAGGCATCTTACTTCTGAGAGTTGAGCTCAGCCTCAGTCCCTCACAGTTCCACACTGCCTGCAGAGTGAGTTTCGCAGGTCTTCAGCAGAGACGTTTGCCAGAGGCTTCTGAGACGCAGGGTAACAATGCAGACCTGGAGGGTATCCCCAGGTGCAGTAGACTGGTAATCTTGGAACCTCCTGACTCAGAGTACTGCTACCTTTTCACTGCCATAGGAATGCAGCTAGTTGACAACTGGCTTCAAGACATGCTTCCCTGTGAGAGCTGAGGACAGGGCAGAACCCTCCCGCATCCTGCCTTACTGTAGGAGTAGCTGCTAACATCCTAATATTAGTGGCTGGGAGATGTTGCGGGAAAAGCATGTGTGAGCACTGGGCCTGAACTCCCGTGTATCTGAGTTGAATACAGCGATTTCCAACGGCTTTCATCAATCAGAGTGTAGCTGGGGTCCAATTCCCATGTACGAGCGGGTAGCAGACATCTGCCTCTCATGCATACACACTTCTGAGAGATGAGCTTATGGCCTGTACCTCCACATCCAGCCTGCTGGTTCGAAAAGGCTTGGCTTGTTTTTTATTTTTTAAATTTTTTTTTTATGATAGTCACAGAGAGAGAGAGAGAGGCAGAGACATAGGCAGAGTGAGAGCAGGCTCCATGCACCGGAAGCCCGACGTGGGATTCGATCCCGGGTCTACAGGATCGCGCCCTGGGCCAAAGGCAGGCGCTAAACCGCTGCGCCACCCAGGGATCCCGAAAATGCTTGGCTTCTAAAAGGCCTAGGCTCGCTGTTTGACGGAAGTGCTGGGAGAGGTAATTGGAATCTCCCGGCACACAAGACGAGTGCCTCCAAGCTCAATTCACGATTTCACAGTAATTCTTGTCGTAGACAGGTGCTACATACTAAGTTCCATATGTGAGAAGGTAGCTGAACGCCTTGTCCAAAAGCATCTTACTTCTGAGAGTTGAGCTCAGCCTCAGTCCCTCACAGTTCCACACTGCCTGCAGAGTGAGTTTCACACGTCTTCACCAGAGACGATTGCCAGAGGCTTCTGAGTACAAGTTAACAATGCAGACCTGGAGGGTATCTCCAGGTGCAGTAGAGTGGTAATTTGGAACCTCCTTCCTCAGAGTACTGCTACCTTCTCACTGCCTTAGCAATGCAGCTAGTTGACAGCTGGCTTCAAGACATGCTTCCCTGTGAGAGCTGAGGACAGGACAGAACACTCCCGCATCCTGCCTGACTGTAGGAGTAGCTGCTAACATCCTTATTTTAGTGGCTGGGAGAGGTTGCGGGAAAAGCATGTGTGAGCACTGGGCCTGAACTCCCGTGTATCTGAGTTGAATACAGCGATTTCCAACGGCTTTCCTCAATCAGAGTGTAGCTAGGTTCCAAATCTCATGTACGAGCGGGTAGCAGACATCTGCCTCCCATGCATACACACTTCTGAGAGTTGAGCTTATGGCCTGTACCTCCACATCCAGCCTGCTGGTTCGAAAAGGCTTGGCTTCTAAAAGGCCTAGGCTCGCTGTTTGACGGAAGTGCTGGGAGAGGTAATTGGAATCTCCCGGCACACAAGACGAGTGCCTCCAAGCTCAATTCACGATTTCCCAGTAATTCTTGTGGTAGACAGGTGCTACATACTAAGTTCCATATGTGAGAATGTAGCTGAACGCCTTGTCCAAAAGCATCTTACTTCTGAGAGTTGAGCTCAGCCTCAGTCCCTCACAGTTCCACACTGCCTGCAGAGTGAGTTTCACACGTCTTCACCAGAGACGATTGCCAGAGGCTTCTGAGTACAAGTTAACAATGCAGACCTGGAGGGTATCTCCAGGTGCAGTAGACTGGTAATCTTGGAACCTCCTGACTCAGAGTACTGCTACCTTCTCACAGCCATAGGAATGCAGCTAGTTGACAGCTGGCTTCAAGACATGCTTCCCTGTGAGAGCTGAGGACAGGGCAGAACCCTCCCGCATCCTGCCTAATGTAGGAGTAGCTGCTAACATCCTTATGTTAGTGGCTGGGAGAGGTTGCGGGAAAAGCATGTGTGAGCACTGGGCCTGAAGTCCCGTGTATCTGAGTTGAATACAGCGATTTCCAATGGCCTTCTTCAATCACAGTGTATCTAGGTTCCAACTCCCATGTCCGAGTGGGTAGCAGATATCTGCCTCCCATGCATACACACTTCTGAGAGTTGAGCTTATGGCCTGTACCTCCACAGCCAGCCTGCTGGTACCCTTGGCTTCTAAAAGGCCTAGGCTCGCTGTGTGACGGAAGTGTTGGGAGAGGTAATTGGAATCACCCGGCACACAAGACGAGTGCCTCCAAGCTCAGTCCAGCGATTTCCTAGTAATTCCTGTGGTAGACTGGTGCTAGATACTAAGTTCCATACGTGAGAGGGTAGCTTAACGCCTTGTCCAAAAGCATCTTACTTCTGAGAGTTAAGCTCAGCCTCAGTCCCTCACAGTTCCACACTGCCTGCAGAGTGAGTTTCGCACGTCTTCACCAGAGACGTTTGCCAGAGGCTTCTGAGACGCAGGGTAAAAATGCAGACCTGGAGGGTATCCCCAGGTGCAGTAGACTGGTAATCTTGGAACCTCCTGACTCAGAATACTGCTACCTTCTCACTTCCATATGAATGCAGCTAGTTGACAGCTGGCTTCAAGACATGCTTCCCTGTGAGAGCTGAGGATAGGGCAGAACCCTAGCGCATCCTGCCTGACTGTAGGAGTAGCTGCTAACATCCTAATGTTAGTCCCTGGGAGAGGTTGCGGGAAAAGCATGTGTGAGCACTGGGCCTGAACTCCCGTGTATCTGAGTTGAATACAGCGATTTCCAACGGCTTTCCTCAATCAGAGTGTAGCTAGGTTCCAAATCCCATGTACGAGCGGGTAGCAGACATCTGCCTCCCATGCATACACACTTCTGAGAGTTGAGCTTATGGCCTGTACCTCCACATCCAGCCTGCTGGTACCCTTGGCTTCTAAAAGGCCTAGGCTCGCTGTTTGACGGAAGTCCTGGGAGAGGTAATTGGAATCACCCAGCACACAAGACTAGTGCCTCCAATCTCAGTTCAGCGATTTCCTAGTAATTCCTGTGGTAGACTGGTGCTACATACTAAGTTCCATACATGAGAGGGTAGCTGAACGCCTTGTCCAAAACCATCTTACTTCTGAGAGTTGTGCTCAGCCTCAGTCCCTCACAGTTCCACATTGCCTGCAGAGTGAGTTTCGCAGGTCTTCAGCAGAGACGTTTGCCAGAGGCTTCTGAGACGCAGGGTAACAATGCAGACCTGGAGGGTATCCCCAGGTGCAGTCGACTGGTAATCTTGGAACCTCCTGACTCAGAATACTGCTACCTTCTCACTGCCATAGGAATGCAGCTAGTTGACAGCTGGCTTCAAGACATGCTTCCCTGTGAGAGCTGAGGACAGGGCAGAACCCTCCCGCATGCTGCCTGACTGTAGGAGTAGCTGCTAACATCCTTATGTTAGTGGCTGGGAGAGGTTGCGGGAAAAGCATGTGTGAGCACTGGGCCTGAACTCCCGTGTATCTGAGTTGAATACAGCGATTTCCAACGGCTATCCTCAACCAGAGTGTAGCTAGGTTCCAAATCCCATGTACGAGCGGGTAGCAGACATCTGCCTCCCATGCATACACACTTCTGAGAGTTGAGCTTATGGCCTGTACCTCCACATCCAGCCTGCTGGTACCCTTGGCTTCTAAAAGGCCTAGGCTCGCTGTTTGACGGAAGTGCTGGGAGAGGTAATTGGAATCTCCCGGCACACAAGACGAGTGCCTCCAAGCTCAATTCACGATTTCCCAGTAATTCTTGTGGTAGACAGGTGCTACATACTAAGTTCCATATGTGAGAAGGTAGCTGAACGCCTTGTCCAAAAGCATCTTACTTCTGAGAGTTGAGCTCAGCCTCATTCCCTCACAGTTCCACACTGCCTGCAATGTGATTTTCACACGTCTTCACCAGAGACGATTGCCAGAGGCTTCTGAGTACAAGTTAACAATGCAGGCCTGGATGGAATCTCCAGGTGCAGTAGAGTGGTAATCTTGGAACCTCCTGACTCAGAGTACTGCTACCTTCTCACTGCCATAGGAATGCAGCTAGTTGACAGCTGGCTTCAAGACATGCTTCCCTGTGAGAGCTGAGGACAGGGCAGAACCCTCCCGCATCCTGCCTGACTGTAGGAGTAGCTGCTAACATCCTAATGTTAGTGGCTGGGAGAGGTTGCGGGAAAAGCATGTGTGAGCACTGGGCCTGAACTCCCGTGTATCTGAGTTGAATACAGCGATTTCCAATGGCCTTCTTCAATCACAGTGTAGCTAGGTTCCAACTCCCATGTCCGAGTGGGTAGCAGACATCTGCCTCCCATGCATACACACTTCTGAGAGTTGAGTTTATGGCCTGTACCTCCACATCCAGCCTCCTGGTACCCTTGGCTTCTAAAAGGCCTAGGCTCGCTGTTTGACGGAAGTGCTGGGAGAGGTAATTGGAATCACCCGGCACACAAGACTAGTGCCTCCAAGCTCAGTTCAGCGATTTCCTAGTAATTCCTGTGGTAGACTGGTGCTACATACTAAGTTCCATACGTGAGAGGGTAGCTGAACGCCTTGTCCAAAAGCATCTTACTTCTGAGAGTTGAGCTCAGCCTCAGTCCCTCACAGTTCCACACTGCCTGCAGAGTGAGTTTCGCAGGTCTTCAACAGAGACGTTTGCCAGAGGCTTCTGAGACGCAGGGTAACAATGCAGACCTGGAGGGTATCCCCAGGTGCAGTCGACTGGTAATCTTGGAACCTCCTGACTCAGAATACTGCTACCTTCTCACTGCCATAGGAATGCAGCTAGTTGACAGCTAGGTGGCTTCAAGACATGCTTCCCTGTGAGAGCTGAGGATAGGGCAGAACCTTCCCGCATGCTGCCTGACGGTAGGAGTAGCTGCTAACATCCTTATATTAGTGGCTGGGAGAGGTTGCGGGAAAAGCATGTGTGAGTACTGGGCCTGAACTCCCGTGTATCTGAGTTGAATACAGCGATTTCCAACGGCTTTCCTCAACCAGAGTGTAGCTAGGTTCCAAATCCCATGTACGAGCGGGTAGCAGACATCTGCCTCCCATGCATACACACTTCTGAGAGTTGAGCTTAAGGCCTGTACCTCCACATCCAGCCTGCTGGTACCCTTGGCTTCTAAAAGGCCTAGGCTCGCTGTTTGACGGAAGTGCTGGGAGAGGTAATCGGAATCTCCCTGCACACAAGACGAGTGCCTCCAAGCTCAATTCACGTTTTCCCAGTAATTCTTGCGGTAGACAGGTGCTACATACTAAGTTCCATATGTGAGAAGGTAGCTGAACGCCTTGTCCAAAAGCATCTTACTTCTGAGAGTTGAGCACACCCTCAGTCCCTCACACTTCCACACTGCCTGCAGAGTGAGTTTCACACGTCTTCACCAGAGACAATTGCCAGAGGCTTCTGAGTACAAGTTAACAATGCAGACCTAGAGGGTATCTCCAGGTGCAGTAGAGTGGTAATCTTGGAACCTCCTGACTCAGAGTACTGCTACCTTCTCACTGCCATAGGAATGCAGCTAGTTGACAGCTGGCTTCAAGACATGCTTCCCTGTGAGAGCTGAGGACAGGGCAGAACCCTCCCGCA
The DNA here is from genome assembly GCF_048164855.1 of Canis lupus baileyi. NCBI lineage: Eukaryota > Metazoa > Chordata > Mammalia > Carnivora > Canidae > Canis > Canis lupus. The sequence goes on along the minus strand of NC_132844.1, from coordinate 74,350,538 downwards.
TCCTGCCTGACTGTAGGAGTAGCTGCTAACATCCTAATGTTAGTGGCTGGGAGAGGTTGCGGGAAAAGCATGTGTGAGCACTGGGCCTGAACTCCCGTGTATCTGAGTTGAATACAGCGATTTCCAATGGCCTTCTTCAATCACAGTGTAGCTAGGTTCCAACTCCCATGTCCGAGTGGGTAGCAGACATCTGCCTCCCATGCATACACACTTCTGAGAGTTGAGGTATGGCCTGTACCTCCACATCCAGCCTGCTGGTACCCTTGGCTTCTAAAAGGCCTAGGCTCGCTGTTTGACCGAAGTGCTGGGAGAGGTAATTGGAATCACCCGGCACACAAGACTAGTGCCTCCAAGCTCAGTTCAGCGATTTCCTAGTAATTCCTGTGGTAGACTGGTGCTACATACTAAGTTCCATACGTGAAAGGGTAGCTGAACGCCTTGTCCAAAACCATCTTACTTCTGAGAGTTGAGCTCAGCCTCAGTCCCTCACAGTTCCACACTGCCTGCAGAGTGAGTTTCACACGTCTTCACCAGAGACGATTGCCAGAGGCTTCTGAGACGCAGGGTAACAATGCAGACCTGGAGGGTATCCCCAGGTGCAGTAGACTGGTAATCTTGGAACCTCCTGACTCAGAATACTGCTACCTTCTCACAGCCATAGGAATGCAGCTAGTTGACAGCTGGCTTCAAGACATGCTTCCCTGTGAGAGCTTAGGACAGGGCAGAACCCTCGCGCATGCTGCCTGACTGTAGGAGTAGTTGCTAACATCCTAATGTTAGTGGCTGGGAGAGGTTGCGGGAAAAGCATGTGTGAGCACTGGGCCTGAACTCCCGCGTATCTGAGTTGAATACAGCCATTTCCAACGACTTTCCTCAACCAGAGTGTAGCTAGGTACCAAATCCCATGTACGAGCGGGTAGCAGACATCTGCCTCCCATGCATACACACTTCTGAGAGTTGAGCTTATGGCCTGTACCTCCACAGCCAGCCTGCTGGTACCCTTGGCTTCTAAAAGGCCTAGGCTCGCTGTTTGACGGAAGTGCTGGGAGAGGTAATTGGAATCTCCCGGCACACAAGACGAGTGCCTCCAAGCTCAATTCACGATTTCCCAGTAATTCTTGTGGTAGACAGGTGCTACATACTAAGTTCCATATGTGAGAAGGTAGCTGAACGCCTTGTCCAAAAGCATCTTACTTCTGAGAGTTGAGCACACCCTCAGTCCCTCACACTTCCACACTGCCTGCAGAGTGAGTTTCACACGTCTTCACCAGAGACGATTGCCAGAGGCTTCTGAGTACAAGTTAACAATGCAGACCTGCAGGGTATCTCCAGGTGCAGTAGAGTAGTAATCTTGGAACCTCCTGACTCAGAGTACTGCTACCTTCTCACTGCCATAGGAATGCAGCTAGTTGACAGCTGGCTTCAAGACATGCTTCCCTGTGAGAGCTGAGGACAGGGCAGAACCCTCCCGCATCCTGCCTGACTGTAGGAGTAGCTGCTAACATCCTTATGTTAGTGGCTGGGAGAGGTTGCGGGAAAAGCATGTGTGAGCGCTGGGCCTGAACTCCCGTGTATCTGAGTTGAATACAGCGATTTCCAATGGCCTTCTTCAATCACAGTGTAGCAAGGGTTCCAACTCCCATGTCCAAGTGGGTAGCAGACATCTGCCTCCCATGCATACACACTTCTGAGAGTTGAGCTTATGGCCTGTACCTCCACAACCAGCCTGCTGGTACCCTTGGCTTCTAAAAGGCCTAGGCTCGCTGTTTGACGGAAGTGCTGGGAGAGGTAATTGGAATCACCCGGCACACAAGACTAGTGCCTCCAAGCTCAGTTCAGCGATTTCCTAGTAATTCCTGTGGTAGACTGGTGCTACATACTAAGTTCCATACGTGAGAGGGTAGCTGAACGCCTTGTCCAAAACCATCTTACTTCTGAGAGTTGAGCTCAGCCTCAGTCCCTCACAGTTCCACACTGCCTGCAGAGTGAGTTTCGCAGGTCTTCACCAGAGACATTTGCCAGAGGCTTCTGAGACGCAGGGTAACAATGCAGACCTGGAGGGTATCCCCAGGTGCAGTCGACTGGAAATCTTGGAACCTCCTGACTCAGAATACTGCTACCTTCTCACTGCCATAGGAATGCAGCTAGTTGACAGCTGGCTTCAAGACATGCTTCCCTGTGAGAGCTGAGGACAGGGCAGAACCCTCCCGCATGCTGCCTGACTGTAGGAGTAGCTGGTAACATCCTTATGTTAGTGGCTGGGAGAGGTTGCGGGAAAAGCATGTGTGAGCACTGGGCCTGAACTCCCGTGTATCTGAGTTGAATACAGCCATTTCCAACGACTTTCCTCAACCAGAGTGTAGCTAAGTTCCAAATCCCATGTACGAGCGGGTAGCAGACATCTGCCTCCCATGCATACACACTTCTGAGTGTTGAGCTTATGGCCTGTACCTCCACATCCAGCCTGCTGGTACCCTTGGCTTCTAAAAGGCCTAGGCTCGCTGTTTGACGTAAGTCCTGGGAGAGGAAATTGGAATCACCCAGCACACAAGACTAGTGCCTCCAATCTCAGTTCAGCGATTTCCTAGTAATTCCTGTGGTAGGCTGGTGCTACATACTAAGTTCTATACGTGAGAGGGTAGCTGAACGCCTTGTCCAAACCATCTTACTTCTGAGAGTTGTGCTCAGCCTCAGTCCCTCACAGTTCCACACTGCCTGCAGAGGGAGTTTCGCAGGTCTTCAGCAGAGACGTTTGCCAGAGGCTTCTGAGACGCAGGGTAACAATGCAGACCTGCATGGTATCCCCAGGTGCAGTCGACTGGTAATCTTGGAACCTCCTGACTCAGAATACTGCTACCTTCTCACTGCCATAGGAATGCAGCTAGTTGACAGCTGGCTTCAAGACATGCTTCCCTGTGAGAGCTGAGGACAGGGCAGAACCCTCCCGCATGCTGCCTGACTGTAGGAGTAGCTGCTAACATCCTTATGTTAGTGGCTGGGAGAGGTTGCGGGAAAAGCATGTGTGAGCACTGGGCCTGAACTCCCGTGTATCTGAGTTGAATACAGCGATTTCCAACGGCTTTCTTCAATCACAGTGTAGTTAGGTTCCAACTCCCATGTCCGAGTGGGTAGCAGACATCTGCCTCCCATGCATACACACTTCTGAGAGTTGAGCTTATGGCCTGTACCTCCACATCCAGCCTGCTGGTACCCTTGGCTTCTAAAAGGCCTAGGCTCGCTGTTTGACGGAAGTGCTGGGAGAGGTAATTGGAATCACCCGGCACACAAGACTAGTGCCTCCAAGCTCAGTTCAGCGATTTCCTAGTAATTCCTGTGGTAGACTGGTGCTACATACTAAGTTCCATACGTGAGAGGGTAGCTGAACGCCTTGTCCAAAACCATCTTACTTCTGAGAGTTGAGCTCAGCCTCAGTCCCTCACAGTTCCACACTGCCTGCAGAGTGAGTTTCGCAGGTCTTCAGCAGAGACGTTTGCCAGAGGCTTCTGAGACGCAGGGTAACAATGCAGACCTGGAGAGTACCCCAGGTGCAGTCGACTGGTAATCTTGGAACCTCCTGACTCAGAATACTGCTACCTTCTCACAGCCATAGGAATGCAGCTAGTTGACAGCTGGCTTCAAGACATGCTTCCCTGTGAGAGCTGAGGACAGGGAAGAACCCTCCCGCATGTTGCCTGACTGTAGGAGTAGTTGCTAACATCCTAATGTTAGTGGCTGGGAGAGGTTGCGGGAAAAGCATGTGTGAGCACTGGGCCTGAACTCCCGCGTATCTGAGTTGAATACAGCCATTTCCAACGACTTTCCTCAACCAGAGTGTAGCTAGGTTCCAAATCCCATGTACGAGCGGGTAGCAGACATCTGCCTCCCATGCATACACACTTCTGAGAGTTGAGCTTATGGCCTGTACCTCCACATCCAGCCTGCTGGTACCCTTGGCTTCTAAAAGGCCTAGGCTCGCTGTTTGACGGAAGTGCTGGGAGAGGTAATTGGAATCTCCCGGCACACAAGACGAGTGCCTCCAAGCTCAATTCACGATTTCCCAGTAATTCTTGTGGTAGACAGGTGCTACATACTAAGGTCCATATGTGAGAAGGTAGCTGAACGCCTTGTCCAAAAGCATCTTACTTCTTTTTTTTTTTTTTTTTTTTTAATTTTTATTTATTTATGATAGGCACACAGTGAGAGAGAGAGAGGCAGAGACACAGGCAGAGGGAGAAGCAGGCTCCATGCACCTGGAGCCCGACGTGGGATTCGATCCCGGGTCTCCAGGATCGCGCCCTGGGCCAAAGGCAGACGCCAAACGGCTGCGCCACCCAGGGATCCCGCATCTTACTTCTGAGAGTTGAGCACACCCTCAGTCCCTCACACTTCCACACTGCCTGCAGAGTGAGTTTCACACGTCTTCACCAGAGACGATTGCCAGAGGCTTCTGAGTACAAGTTAACAATGCAGAACTGGAGGGTATCTACAGGTGCAGTCGTGTGGTAATCTTGGAACCTCCTGACTCAGAGTACTGCTACCTTCTCACTGCCATAGGAATGCAGCTAGTTGACAGCTGGCTTCAAGACATGCTTCCCTGTGAGAGCTGAGGACAGGGCAGAACCCTCCCGCATCCTGCCTGACTGTAGGAGTAGCTGCTAACATCCTTATGTTAGTGGCTGGGAGACGTTGCGGGAAAAGCATGTGTGAGCACTGGGCCTGAACTCCCGTGTATCTGAGTTGAATACAGCGATTTCCAATGGCCTTCTTCAATCACAGTGTAGCTAGGTTCCAACTCCCATGTCCGAGTGGGTAGCAGACATCTGCCTCCCATGCATACACACTTCTGAGAGTTGAGCTTATGGCCTGTACCTCCACAGCCAGCCTGCTGGTACCCTTGGCTTCTAAAAGGCCTAGGCTCGCTGTTTGACGGAAGTGCTGGGAGAGGTAATTGGAATCACCCGGCACACAAGACTAGTGCCTCCAAGCTCAGTTCAGCGATTTCCTAGTAATTCCTGTGGTAGACTGGTGCTACATACTAAGTTCCATACGTGAGAGGGTAGCTGAACGCCTTGTCCAAAACCATCTTACTTCTGAGAGTTGAGCTCAGCCTCAGTCCCTCACAGTTCCACACTGCCTGCAGAGTGAGTTTCGCAGGTCTTCAGCAGAGACGTTTGCCAGAGGCTTCTGAGACGCAGGGTAACAATGCAGACCTGGAGGGTATCCCCAGGTGCAGTCGACTGGTAATCTTGGAACCTCCTGACTCAGAATACTGCTACCTTCTCACTGCCATAGGAATGCAGCTAGTTGACAGCTAGCTGGCATCAAGACATGCCTCCCTGAGAGAGCTGAGGACAGGGCAGAACCCTCCCGCATGCTGCCTGACTGTAGGAGTAGCTGCTAACATCCTAATGTTAGTGGCTGGGAGAGGTTGCGGGAAAAGCATGTGTGAGCACTGGGCCTGAACTCCCGTGTATCTGAGTTGAATACAGCGATTTCCAACGGCTTTCCTCAACCAGAGTGTAGCTAGGTTCCAAATCCCATGTACGAGCAGGTAGCAGACATCTGCCTCCCATGCATACACACTTCTGAGAGTTGAGCTTATGGCCTGTACCTCCACAGCCAGCCTGCTGGTACCCTTGGCTTCAAAAAGGCCTAGGCTCGCTGTTTGACGGAAGTGCTGGGAGAGGTAATTGGAATCTCCCGGCACACAAGACGAGTGCCTCCAAGCTCAATTCACGATTTCCCAGTAATTCTTGTGGTAGACAGGTGCTACATACTAAGTTCCATATGTGAGAAGGTAGCTGAACGCCTTGTCCAAAAGCATCTTACTTCTGAGAGTTGAGCACACCCTCAGTCCCTCACACTTCCACACTGCCTGCAGAGTGAGTTTCACACGTCTTCACCAGAGACGATTGCCAGAGACTTATGAGTACAAGTTTCAATGCAGACCTGGAGGGTATCTCCAGGTGCAGTAGAGTGGTAATCTTGGAACCTCCTGACTCAGAGTACTGCTACCTTCTCACTGCCATAGGAATGCAGCTAGTTGACAGCTGGCTTCAAGACATGCTTCCCTGTGAGAGCTGAGACAGGGCAGAACCCTCCGCATCCTGCCTGACTGTAGGAGTAGCTGCTAACATCCTTATGTTAGTGGCTGGGAGAGGTTGCGGGAAAAGCATGTGTGAGCACTGGGCCTGAACTCCCGTGTATCTGAGTTGAATACAGCGATTTCCAATGGCCTTCTTCAATCACAGTGTAGCTAGGTTCCAACACCCATGTCTGAGTGGGTAGCAGACATCTGCCTCCCATGCATATACACTTCTGAGAGTTGAGCTTATGGCCTGTACCTCCACATCCAGCCTGCTGGTACCCTTGGCTTCTAAAAGGCCTAGGCTCGCTGTTTGACGGAAGTGCTGGGAGAGGTAATTGGAATCACCCGGCACACAAGACTAGTGCCTCCAAGCTCAGTTCAGCGATTTCCTAGTAATTCCTGTGGTAGACTGGTGCTACATACTAAGTACCATACGTGAGAGGGTAGCTGAACGCCTTGTCCAAAACCATCTTACTTCTGAGAGTTGAGCTCAGCCTCAGTCCCTCACAGTTCCACACTGCCTGCAGAGTGAGTTTCACACGTCTTCACCAGAGACGATTGCCAGAGGCTTCTGAGTACAAGTTAACAATGCAGACCTGGAGGGTATCTCCAGGTGCAGTAGAGTGGTAATCTTGGAACCTCCTGACTCAGAGTACTGCTACCTTCTCACTGCCATAGGAATGCAGCTAGTTGACAGCTGGCTTCAAGACATGCTTCCCTGTGAGAGCTGAGGACAGGGCAGAACCCTCCCGCATGCTGCCTGACTGTAGGAGTAGCTGCTAACATCCTTATGTTAGTGGCTGGGAGAGGTTGCGGAAAAAGCATGTGTGAGCACTGGGCCTGAACTCCCGTGTATCTGAGTTGAATACAGCGATTTCCAACGGCTTTCCTCAGCCAGAGTGTAGCTAGGTTCCAAATCCCATGTACGAGCGGGTAGCAGACATCTGCCTCCCATGCATACACACTTCTGAGGGTTGAGCTTATGGCCTGTACCTCCACAGCCAGCCTGCTGGTACCCTTGGCTTCTAAAAGGCCTAGGCTCGCTGTTTGACGGAAGTGCTGGGAGAGGTAATTGGAATCACCCGGCACACAAGACTAGTGCCTCCAAGCTCAGTTCAGCGATTTCCTAGTAATTCCTGTGGTAGACTGGTGCTACATACTAAGTTCCATACGTGAGAGGGTAGCTGAACGCCTTGTCCAAAACCATCTTACTTCTGAGAGTTGAGTTCAGCCTCAGTCCCTCACAGTTCGACACTGCCTGCAGAGTGAGTTTCGCAGGTCTTCAGCAGAGACGTTTGCCAGAGGCTTCTGAGACGCAGGGTAACAATGCAGACCTGGAGGGTATCCCCAGGTGCAGTCGACTGGTAATCTTGGAACCTCCTGACTCAGAATACTGCTACCTTCTCACTGCCATAGGAATGCAGCTAGTTGACAGCTGGCTTCAAGACATGCTTCCCTGTGAGAGCTGAGGACAGGGCAGAACCCTCCCGCATGCTGCCTGACTGTAAGAGTAGCTGCTAACATCCTAATGTTAGTGGCTGGGAGAGGTTGCGGGAAAAGCATGTGTGAGCACTGGGCCTGAACTCCCGTGTACCTGAGTTGAATACAGCGATTTCCAACGACTTTCCTCAACCAGAGTGTAGCTAGGTTCCAAATCCCATGTACGAGCGGGTAGCAGACATCTGCCTCCCATGCATACACACTTCTGAGAGTTGAGCTTATGGCCTGTACCTCCACATCCAGCCTGCTGGTACCCTTGGCTTCTAAAAGGCCTAGGCTCGCTGTTTGACGGAAGTGCTGGGAGGGGTAATTGGAACCTCCCGGCACACAAGACGAGTGCCTCCAAGCTCAATTCACGATTTCCCAGTAATTCTTGTGGTAGACAGGTGCTACATACTAAGTTCCATATGTGAGAAGGTAGCTGAACGCCTTGTCCAAAAGCATCTTACTTCTGAGAGTTGAGCACACCCTCAGTCCCTCACAGTTCCACACTGCCTGCAGAGTGAGTTTCACACGTCTTCACCAGAGACGATTGCCAGAGGCTTCTGAGTACAAGTTAACAATGCAGACCTGGAGGGTATCTCCAGGTGCAGTAGAGTGGTAATCTTGGAACCTCCTGACTCAGAGTACTGCTACCTTCTCACTGCCATAGGAATGCAGCTAGTTGACAGCTGGCTTCAAGACATGCTTCCCTGTGAGAGCTGAGGACAGGGCAGAACCCTCCGGCATGCTGCCTGACTGTAGGAGTAGCTGCTAACATCCTAATGTTAGTGGCTGGGAGAGGTTGCGGGAAAAGCATGTGTGAGCACTGGGCCAGAATTCCCGTGTATCTGAGTTGAATACAGCGATTTCCAACGGCTTTCCTCAACCAGAGTGTAGCTAGGTTCCAAATCCCATGTACGAGCGGGTAGCAGACATCTCCCTCCCATGCATATACACTTCTGAGAGTTGAGCTTATGGCCTGTACCTCCACAGCCAGCCTGCTGGTACCCTTGGCTTCTAAAAGGCCTAGGCTCGCTGTTTGACGGAAGTGCTGGGAGAGGTAATTGGAATCACCCGGCACACAAGACTAGTGCCCCCAAGCTCAGTTCAGCGATTTCCTAGTAATACCTGTGGTAGACTGGTGCTACATACTAATTTCCATACGTGAGAGGGTTGCTGAACGCCTTGTCCAAAACCATCTTACTTCTGAGAGTTGAGCTCAGCCTCAGTCCCTCACAGTTCCACACTGCCTGCAGAGTGAGTTTCGCAGGTCTTCAGCAGAGACGTTTGCCAGAGGCTTCTGAGACGCAGGGTAACAATGCAGACCTGGAGGGTATCCCCAGGTGCAGTCGACTGGTAATCTTGGAACCTCCTGACTCAGAATACTGCTACCTTCTCACTGCCATAGGATTGCAGCAAGTTGACAGCTAGGTGGCTTCAAGACATGCTTCCCTGTGAGAGCTGAGGACAGGGCAGAACCCTCCCGCATCCTGCCTGACTGTAGGAGTAGCTGCTAACATCCTAATGTTAGTGGCTGGGAGAGGTTGCGGGAAAAGCATGTGTGAGCACTGGGCCTGAACTCCCGTGTATCTGAGTTGAATACAGCGATTTCCAACGGCTTTCATCAATCAGGGTGTAGCTAGGTCCAAATCCCATGTACGAGCGGGTAGCAGACATCTGCCTCCCATGCATACACACTTCTGAGAGTCGAGCTTATGGCCGGTACCTCCACATCCAGCCTGCTGTTTCGAAAAGGCTTGGCTTCTAAAAGGCCTAGGCTCGCTGTTTGACGGAAGTGCTGGGAGAGGTAATTGGAATCTCCCGGCACACAAGACGAGTGCCTCCAAGCTCAATTCACGATTTCCCAGTAATTCTTGTGGTAGACAGGTGCTACATACTAAGTTCCATATGTGAGAAGGTAGCTGAACGCCTTGTCCAAAAGCATCTTACTTCTGAGAGTTGAGCTCAGCCTCAGTCCCTCACAGTTCCACACTGCCTGCAGAGTGAGTTTCACACGTCTTCACCAGAGACGATTGCCAGAGGCTTCTGAGTACAAGTTAACAATGCAGACCTGGAGGGTATCTCCAGGTGCAGTAGCGTGGTAATCTTGGAACCTCCTGACTCAGAGTACTGCTACCTTTTCACTGCCATAGGAATGCAGCTAGTTGACAGCTGGCTTCAAGACATGCTTCCCTGTGAGAGCTGAGGACAGGGGAGAAACCCCCGCATCCTGCCTGACTGTAGGAGTAGCTGCTAACATCCTTATGTTAGTGGCTGGGAGAGGTTGCGGGAAAAGCATGTGTGAGCACTGGGCCTGAACTCCCGTGTATCTGAGTTGAATACAGCGATTACCAACGGCTTTCATCAATCAGAGTGTAGCCAGGTTCCAACTCCTATGTCCGAGTGGGTAGCAGATATCTGCCTCCCATGCATACACACTTCTGAGAGTTGAGCTTATGGCCTGTACCTCCACAGCCAGCCTGCTGGTACCCTTGGCTTCTAAAAGGCCTAGGCTCGCTGTTTGACGGAATTGCTGGGGGAGGTAATTGGAATCACCCGGCACACAACACTAGTGCCTCCAAGCTCATTCCAGTGATTTCCTAGTAATTCCTGTGGTAGACTGGTGCTACATACTAAGTTCCATACGTGAGAGAGTAGCTGAACGCCTTGTCCAAAAGCATCTTACTTCTGAGAGTTGAGCTCAGCCTCAGTCCCTCACAGTTCCACACTGCCTGCAGAGTGTGTTTCGCAGGTCTTCAGAAGAGACGTTTGCCAGAGGCTTCTCATTCGCAGGGTAACAATGCAGACCTGGAGGGTATCCCCAGGTGCAGTAGACTGGTAATCTTGGAACCTCCTGACTCAGAGTACTGCTACCTTCTCACTGCCATAGGAATGCAGCTAGTTGACAGCTGGCTTCAAGACATGCTTCCCTGTGAGAGCTGAGGACAGGGCAGAACCCTCCCGCATCCTGCCTGACAGTAGGTGTAGCTCCTAACATCCTAATGTTAGTGGCTGGGAGAGGTGGCGGGAAAAGCAGGTGTGAGCACTGGGCCTGAACTCCCGTGTATCTGAGTTGAATACAGCGATTTCCAACGGCTTTCCTCAATCAGAGTGTAGCTGGGTTCCAAATCCCATGTCCGAGTGGGTAGCAGACATCTGCCTCCCATGCATACACACTTCTGAGAGTTGAGCTTATGGCCTGTACCTCCACATCCAGCCTGCTGGTTCGAAAAGGTTTGGCTTCTAAAGGCCTAGGCTCGCTGTTTGACGGAAGTGCTGGGAGAGGTAATTGGAATCTCCCGGCACACAAGACGAGTGCCTCCAAGCTCAATTCACGATTTCCCAGTAATTCTTGTGGTAGACAGGTGCTACATACTAAGTTCCATATGTGAGAATGTAGCTGAACGCGTTGTCCAAAAGCATCTTACTTCTGAGAGTTGAGCTCTGCCTCAGTCCCTCACAGTTCCACACTGCCTGCAGAGTGAGTTTCACACGTCTTCACCAGAGACGATTGCCAGAGGCTTCTGAGTACAAGTTAACAATGCAGACCTGGAGGGTATCTCCAGGTGCAGTAGAGTGGTAATCTTGGAACCTGCTGACTCAGAGTACTGTTACCTTCTCACTGCCATAGGAATGAAGCTAGTTGACAGCTGGCTTCAAGACATGCTTCCCTGTGAGAGCTGAGGACAGGGCAGAACCCTCCCGCATCCTGCCTGACTGTAGGAGTAGCTGCTAACATCCTTATGTTAGTGGCTGGGAGAGGTTGCGGGAAAAGCATGTGTGAGCACTGGGCCTGAACTCCCGTGTATCTGAGTTGAGTAGAGCGATTTCCAACGGCTTTCATCAATCAGAGTATAGCCAGGTTCCAACTCCCATGTCCGAGTGGGTAGCAGACATCTGCCTCCCATGCATACACACTTCTGAGAGTTGAGCTTATGGCCTGTACCTCCACATCCAGCCTGCTGGTTCGAAAAGGCTTGGCTTCTAAAAGGCCTAGGCTCGCTGTTTGACGGAAGTGCTGGGAGAGGTAATTGGAATCACCCGGCACACAAGACTAGTGCCTCCAAGCTCAGTCCAGCGATTTCCTAGTAATTCCTGTGGTAGACTGGTGCTACATACTAAGTTCCATACGTGAGAGGGTAGCTGAACGCCTTGTCCAAAAGCATCTTACTTCTGAGAGTTGAGCTCAGCCTCAGTCCCTCACAGTTCCACACTGCATGCAGAGTGAGTTTCGCAGGTCTTCAGCAGAGACGTTTGCCAGAGGCTTCTGAGACGCAGGGTAACAATGCAGACCTGGAGGGTATCCCCAAGTGCAGTAGACTGGTAATCTTGAAACCTCCTGACTCAGTGTTGCTACCTTCTCACTGCCATAGGAATGCAGCTAGTTGACACCTGGCTTCAAGACATGCTTCCCTGTGAGAGCTGAGGACAGGGCAGAACCCTCCCGCATCCTGCCTGACTGTAGGAGTAGCTGCTAACATCCTAATGTTAGTGGCTGGGAGAGGTTGCGGGAAAAGCATGTGTGAACACTGGGCCTGAACTCCCGTGGATCTGAGTTGAATACAGCGAATTCCAACGGCTTTCCTCAATCAGAGTGTAGCTAGGTTCCAAATCCCATGTACGAGCGGGTAGCAGACATCTGCCTCCCATGCATACACAATTCTGAGAGTTTTGCTTATGGCCTGTACCTCCACATCCAACCTGCTGGTACCCTTGGCTTATAAAACGCCTAGGCTCGCTGTTTGACGGAAGTGCTGGGAGAGGTAATTGGAATCTCCCGGCACTCAAGACGAGTGCCTCCAAGCTCAATTCACGATTTCCCAGTAATTCTTGTGGTAGACAGGTGCTACATACTAAGTTCCATATGTGAGAAGGTAGCTGAACGCCTTGTCCAAAAGCATCTTACTTCTGAGAGTTGAGCTCAGCCTCAGTCCCTCACAGTTCCACACTGCCTGTAGAGTGAGTTTCACACGTCTTCACCAGAGACGATTGCCAGAGGTTTCTGAGTACAAGTTAACAATGCAGACCTGGAGGGTATCTCCAGGTGCAGTAGAGTGGTAATCAAGGAACCTCCTGACTCAGAGTACTGCTACCTTCTCACTGCCATAGGAATGCAGCTAGTTGACAGCTGGCTTCAAGAGATGCTTCCCTGTGAGAGCTGAGGACAGGGCAGAACCCTCCCGCATCCTGCCTGACTGTAGGAGTAGCTGCTAACATCCTTATGTTAGTGGCTGGGAGAGGTTGTGGGAAAAGCATGTGTGAGCACTGGGCCTGAACTCCCGTGTATCTGAGTTGAATACAGCGATTTCCAACGGCTTTCATCAATCAGAGTGTAGCCAGGTTCCAACTCCCATGTCCGAGTGGATAGCAGACATCTGCCTCCCATGCATACACACTTCTGATAGTTGAGCTTATGGCCTGTACTTCAACAGCCAGCCTGCTGGTACCCTTGGCTTCTAAAAGGCCTAGGCTCGCTGTTTGACGGAAGTGCTGGGAGAGGTAATTGGAATCACCCGGCACACAAGACAAGTGCCTCCAAGCTCAGTCCAGCCACTTCCTAGTAATTCCTGTGGTAGACTGGTGCTACATACTAAGTTCCATACGTGAGAGTGTAGCTGAACGCCTTGTCCAAAAGCATCTTACTTCTGAGAGTTGAGCTCAGCCTCAGTCCCTCACAGTTCCACACTGCCTGCAGAGTGATTTTCGCAGGTCTTCAGCAGAGACGTTTGCCAGAGGCTTCTGAGATGCAGGGTAACAATGCAGACCTGGAGGGAATCCCCAGGTGCAGTAGACTGGTAATCTTCGAACCTCCTGACTCAGAGTACTGCTTCCTTCTCACTGCCATAGGAATGCAGGTAGTTGACAGCTGGCTTCAAGACATGCTTCCCTGTGAGAGCTGAGGACAGGGCAGAACCCTCCCGCATCCTGCCTGACTGTAGGAGTAGCTGCTAACATCCTAATGTTAGTGGCTGGGAGAGGTTGCGGGAAAAGCATGTGTGAGCACTGGGCCTGAACTCCCGTGTATCTGAGTTTAATACAGCGATTTCCAACGGATTTCATCTATCAGAGTGTAGCTAGGTTCCAAATCCCATGTACGAGCGGGTAGCAGACATCTGCCTCCCATGCATACACACTTCTGAGAGTTGAGCTTATGGCCTGTACTTCCACATCCAGCCTGCTGGTTCGAAAAGGCTTAGCTTCTAAAAGGCCTAGGCTCGCTGTTTGACGGAAGTGCTGGGAGAGGTAATTGGAATCTCCCGGCACACAAGACGAGTGCCTCCAAGCTCAATTCACGATTTCCCAGTAATTCTTGTGGTAGACAGGTGCTACATACTAAGTTCCATATGTGAGAAGGTAGCTGAATGCCTTGTCCAAAAGCATCTTACTTCTGAGAGTTGAGCTCAGCCTCAGTCCCTCACAGTTCCACACTGCCTGCATAGTGAGTTTCACACGTCTTCACCAGAGACGATTGCCAGAGGCTTCTGAGTACAAGTTAACAATGCAGACCTGGAGGGTATCTCCAGGTGCAGTAGAGTGGTAATCTTGGTACCTCCTGACTCATATACTGCTACCTTCTCACTGCCATAGGAATGCAGCTAGTTGACAGCTGGCTTCAAGACATGCTTCCCTGTGAGAGCTGAGGACAGGGCAGAACCCTCCCGCATCCTGCCTGACTGTAGGAGTAGCTGCTAAAATCCTTATGTTAGTGGCTGGGAGAGGTTGTGGGAAAAGCATGTGTGAGCACTCGGCCTGAACTCCCGTGTATCTGAGTTGAATACAGCAATTTCCAACGGCTTTCATCGATCAGAGTGTAGCTAGGTTCCAACTCCCATGTCCGAGTGGGTAGCAGACATCTGCCTCCCATGCATACACACTTCTGAGAGTTGAGATTATGGCCTGTACCTCAACAGCTAGCCTGCTGGTACCCTTGGCTTCTAAAAGGCCTAGGCTCGCTGTTTGACCGAAGTGTTGGGAGAGGTAATTGGAATCACCCGGCACACAAGACTAGTGCCTCCAAGCTCATCTAGCGATTTCCTAGTAATTCCTGTGGTAGACTGGTGCTACATACTAAGTTCCATACGTGAGAGGGTAGCTGAACGCCTTGGCCAAATGCATCTTACTTCTGAGAGTTGAGCTCAGCCTCAGTCCCTCACAGTTCCACACTGCCTGCAGAGTGAGTTTCGCAGGTCTTCAGCAGAGACGTTTGCCAGAGTCTTCTGAGACGCAGGGTAACAATGCAGAACTGGAGGGTATCCCCAGGTGCAGTAGACTGGTAATCTTGGAACCTCCTGACTCAGAGAACTGCTACATTTTCACTGCCATAGGAATGCAGCTAGTTGACAGCTGGCTTCAAGACATGCTTCCCTGTGAGAGCTGAGGACAGGGCAGAACCCTCCCGCATCCTGCCTGACTGTAGGAGTAGCTGCTAACATCCTAATGTTAGTGGCTGGGAGAGGTTGCGGGAAAAGCATGTGTGAGCACTGGGCCTGAACTCCCATGTATCTGAGTTGAATACAGCGATTTCCAACGGCTTTCATCAATCAGAGTGTAGCTGGGGTCCAATTCCCATGTACGAGCGGGTAGCAGACATCTGCCTCTCATGCATACACACTTCTGAGTGTTGAGCTTATGGCCTGTACCTCCACATCCAGCCTGCTGGTTCGAAAAGGCTTGGCTTCTAAAAGGCCTAGGCTCGCTGTTTGATGGAAGTGCTGGGAGAGGTAATTGGAATCTCCCGGCACACAAGACGAGTGCCTCCAAGCTCAATTCACTATTTCCCAGTAATTCTTGTGGTAGACAGGTGCTACATACTAAGTTCCATATGTGAGAAGGTAGCTGAACGCCTTGTCCAAAAGCATCTTACTTCTGAGAGTTGAGCTCAGCCTCAGTCCCTCACAGTTCCACACTGCCTGCAGAGTGAGTTTCACACGTCTTCACCAGAGACGATTGCCAGAGGCTTCTGAGTACAAGTTAACAATGCAGACCTGGAGGGTATCTCCAGGTGCAGTAGAGTGGTAATCTTGGAACCTCCTGACTCAGAGTACTGCTACCTTCTCACTGCCATAGGAATGCAGCTAGTTGACAGCTGGCTTCAAGACATGCTTCCCTGTGAGAGCTGAGGACAGGGAAGAACCCTCCCGCATCCTGCCTGACTGTAGGAGTAGCTGCTAACATCCTTATGTTAGTGGCTGGGAGAGGTTGCGGGAAAAGCATGTGTGAGCACTGGGCCTGAACTCCCGTGTATCTGAGTTGAGTAGAGCGATTTCCAACGGCTTTCATCAATCAGAGTATAGCCAAGTTCCAACTCCCATGTCCGAGTGGGTAGCAGACATCTGCCTCCCATGCATACACACTTCTGAGAGTTGAGCTTATGGCCTGTACCTCCACAACCAGCCAGCTGGTTCGAAAAGGCTTGGCTTCTAAAAGGCCTAGGCTCGCTGTTTGACGGAAGTGCTGGGAGAGGTAATTGGAATCACCCGGCACACAAGACTAGTGCCTCCAAGCTCAGTCCAGCGATTTCCTAGTAATTCCTGTGGTAGACTGGTGCTACATACTAAGTTCCATACGTGAGAGGGTAGCTGAACGCCTTGTCCAAAAGCATCTTACTTCTGAGAGTTGAGCTCAGCCTCAGTCCCTCACAGTTCCACACTGCCTGCAGAGTGAGTTTCGCAGGTCTTCAGCAGAGACGTTGGCCAGAGGCTTCTGAGATGAGGGTAACAATGCAGACCTGGAGTGTATCCCCAGGTGCTGTAGACTGGTAATCTTGGAACCTCCTGACTCAGAGTACTGCTACCTTTTCACTGCCATAGGAATGCAGCTAGTTGACAGCTGGCTTCAAGACATGCTTCCCTGTGAGAGCTGAGGACAGGGCAGAACCCTCCCGCATCCTGCCTGACTGTAGGAGTAGCTGCTAACATCCTAATGTTAGTGGCTGGGAGAGGTTGTGGGAAAACCATGTGTGAGCACTGGGCCTGAACTCCCGTGTATCTGAGTTGAATACAGCGATTTCCAACGGCTTTCCTCAACCAGAGTGTAGCTAGGTTCCAAATCCCATGTACGAGCGGGTAGCAGACATCTGCCTCCCATGCATAAACACTTCTGAGAGTTGAGCTTATGGCCTGTACCTCCACAGCCAGCCTGCTGGTACCCTTGGCTTCTAAAAGGCCTAGGCTCGCTGTTTGACGGAAGTGCTGGGAGAGGTAATTGGAATCTCCCGGCACACAAGACGAGTGCCTCCAAGCTCAATTCACGATTTCCCAGTAATTCTTGTGGTAGACAGGTGCTACATACTAAGTTCCATATGTGAGAAGGTAGCTGAACGCCTTGTCCAAAAGCACCTTACTTCTGAGAGTTGAGCTCAGCCTCAGTCCCTCACAGTTCCACACTGCCAGCAGAGTGTGTTTCACACGTCTTCACCAGAGACGATTGCCAGAGGCTTCTGAGTACAAGTTAACAATGCAGACCTGGAGGGTATCTCCAGGTGCAGTAGAGTGGTAATCTTGGAACCTCCTGACTCAGAGTACTGCTACCTTCTCACTGCCATAGGAATGCAGCTAGTTGACAGCTGGCTTCAAGACATGCTTCCCTGTGAGAGCTGAGGACAGGGCAGAACCCTCCCGCATCCTGCCTGACTGTAGGAGTAGCTGCTAACATCCTAATGTTAGTGGCTGGGAGAGGTTGCGGGAAAAGCATGTGTGAGCACTGGGCCTGAACTCCCGTGTATCTGAGTTGAATACAGTGATTTCCAACGGCTTTCATCAATCAGAGTGTAGCTAGGTTCCAAATCCCATGTACGAGCGGGTAGCAGACATCTGCCTCCCATGCATACACACTTCTGAGAGTTGAGCTTATGGCCTGTACCTCCACATCCAGCCTGCTGTTTCGAAAAGGCTTGGCTTCAAAAAGGCCTAGGCTCGCTGTTTGACGGAAGTGCTGGGAGAGGTAATTGGAATCTCCCGGCACACAAGACGAGTGCCTCCAAGCTCAATTCACGATTTCCCAGTAATTCTTGTGGTAGACAGGTGCTACATACTAAGTTCCATATGTGAGAAGGTAGCTGAATGCCTTGTCCAAAAGCATCTTACTTCTGAGAGTTGAGCTCAGCCTCAGTCCCTCACAGTTCCACACTGCCTGCATAGTGAGTTTCACACGTCTTCACCAGAGACGATTGCCAGAGGCTTCTGAGTACAAGTTAACAATGCAGACCTGGAGGGTATCTCCAGGTGCAGTAGAGTGGTAATCTTGGTACCTCCTGACTCATATACTGCTACCTTCTCACTGCCATAGGAATGCAGCTAGTTGACAGCTGGCTTCAAGACATGCTTCCCTGTGAGAGCTGAGGACAGGGCAGAACCCTCCCGCATCCTGCCTGACTGTAGGAGTAGCTGCTAAAATCCTTATGTTAGTGGCTGGGAGAGGTTGTGGGAAAAGCATGTGTGAGCACTCGGCCTGAACTCCCGTGTATCTGAGTTGAATACAGCAATTTCCAACGGCTTTCATCGATCAGAGTGTAGCTAGGTTCCAACTCCCATGTCCGAGTGGGTAGCAGACATCTGCCTCCCATGCATACACACTTCTGAGAGTTGAGATTATGGCCTGTACCTCAACAGCTAGCCTGCTGGTACCCTTGGCTTCTAAAAGGCCTAGGCTCGCTGTTTGACCGAAGTGTTGGGAGAGGTAATTGGAATCACCCGGCACACAAGACTAGTGCCTCCAAGCTCATCTAGCGATTTCCTAGTAATTCCTGTGGTAGACTGGTGCTACATACTAAGTTCCATACGTGAGAGGGTAGCTGAACGCCTTGGCCAAATGCATCTTACTTCTGAGAGTTGAGCTCAGCCTCAGTCCCTCACAGTTCCACACTGCCTGCAGAGTGAGTTTCGCAGGTCTTCAGCAGAGACGTTTGCCAGAGTCTTCTGAGACGCAGGGTAACAATGCAGAACTGGAGGGTATCCCCAGGTGCAGTAGACTGGTAATCTTGGAACCTCCTGACTCAGAGAACTGCTACATTTTCACTGCCATAGGAATGCAGCTAGTTGACAGCTGGCTTCAAGACATGCTTCCCTGTGAGAGCTGAGGACAGGGCAGAACCCTCCCGCATCCTGCCTGACTGTAGGAGTAGCTGCTAACATCCTAATGTTAGTGGCTGGGAGAGGTTGCGGGAAAAGCATGTGTGAGCACTGGGCCTGAACTCCCATGTATCTGAGTTGAATACAGCGATTTCCAACGGCTTTCATCAATCAGAGTGTAGCTGGGGTCCAATTCCCATGTACGAGCGGGTAGCAGACATCTGCCTCTCATGCATACACACTTCTGAGTGTTGAGCTTATGGCCTGTACCTCCACATCCAGCCTGCTGGTTCGAAAAGGCTTGGCTTCTAAAAGGCCTAGGCTCGCTGTTTGATGGAAGTGCTGGGAGAGGTAATTGGAATCTCCCGGCACACAAGACGAGTGCCTCCAAGCTCAATTCACTATTTCCCAGTAATTCTTGTGGTAGACAGGTGCTACATACTAAGTTCCATATGTGAGAAGGTAGCTGAACGCCTTGTCCAAAAGCATCTTACTTCTGAGGGTTGAGCTCAGCCTCAGTCCCTCACAGTTCCACACTGCCTGCAGAGTGAGTTTCACACGTCTTCACCAGAGACGATTGCCAGAGGCTTCTGAGTACAAGTTAACAATGCAGACCTGGAGGGTATCTCCAGGTGCAGTAGAGTGGTAATCTTGGAACCTGCTGACTCAGAGTACTGCTACCTTCTCACTGCCATAGGAATGCAGCTAGTTGACAGCTGGCTTCAAGACATGCTTCCCTGTGAGAGCTGAGGACAGGGCAGAACCCTCCCGCATCCTGCCTGACTGTAGGAATAGCTGCTAACATCCTTATGTTAGTGGCTGGGAGAGGTTGCGGGAAAAGCATGTGTGAGCACTGGGCCTGAACTCCCGTGTATCTGAGTTGAGTAGAGCGATTTCCAACGGCTTTCATCAATCAGAGTATAGCCAAGTTCCAACTCCCATGTCCGAGTGGGTAGCAGACATCTGCCTCCCATGCATACACACTTCTGAGAGTTGAGCTTATGGCCTGTACCTCCACAACCAGCCAGCTGGTTCGAATAGGCTTGGCTTCTAAAAGGCCTAGGCTCGCTGTTTGACGGAAGTGCTGGGAGAGGTAATTGGAATCACCCGGCACACAAGACTAGTGCCTCCAAGCTCAGTCCAGCGATTTCCTAGTAATTCCTGTGGTAGACTGGTGCTACATACTAAGTTCCATACGTGAGAGGGTAGCTGAACGCCTTGTCCAAAAGCATCTTACTTCTGAGAGTTGAGCTCAGCCTCAGTCCCTCACAGTTCCACACTGCCTGCAGAGTGAGTTTCGCAGGTCTTCAGCAGAGACGTTGGCCAGAGGCTTCTGAGATGAGGGTAACAATGCAGACCTGGAGTGTATCCCCAGGTGCTGTAGACTGGTAATCTTGGAACCTCCTGACTCAGAGTACTGCTACCTTTTCACTGCCATAGGAATGCAGCTAGTTGACAGCTGGCTTCAAGACATGCTTCCCTGTGAGAGCTGAGGACAGGGCAGAACCCTCCCGCATCCTGCCTGACTGTAGGAGTAGCTGCTAACATCCTAATGTTAGTGGCTGGGAGAGGTTGTGGGAAAAGCATGTGTGAGCACTGGGCCTGAACTCCCGTGTATCTGAGTTGAATACAGCGATTTCCAACGGCTTTCCTCAACCAGAGTGTAGCTAGGTTCCAAATCCCATGTACGAGCGGGTAGCAGACATCTGCCTCCCATGCATAAACACTTCTGAGAGTTGAGCTTATGGCCTGTACCTCCACAGCCAGCCTGCTGGTACCCTTGGCTTCTAAAAGGCCTAGGCTCGCTGTTTGACGGAAGTGCTGGGAGAGGTAATTGGAATCTCCCGGCACACAAGACGAGTGCCTCCAAGCTCAATTCACGATTTCCCAGTAATTCTTGTGGTAGACAGGTGCTACATACTAAGTTCCATATGTGAGAAGGTAGCTGAACGCCTTGTCCAAAAGCACCTTACTTCTGAGAGTTGAGCTCAGCCTCAGTCCCTCACAGTTCCACACTGCCAGCAGAGTGTGTTTCACACGTCTTCACCAGAGACGATTGCCAGAGGCTTCTGAGTACAAGTTAACAATGCAGACCTGGAGGGTATCTCCAGGTGCAGTAGAGTGGTAATCTTGGAACCTCCTGACTCAGAGTACTGCTACCTTCTCACTGCCATAGGAATGCAGCTAGTTGACAGCTGGCTTCAAGACATGCTTCCCTGTGAGAGCTGAGGACAGGGCAGAACCCTCCCGCATCCTGCCTGACTGTAGGAGTAGCTGCTAACATCCTAATGTTAGTGGCTGGGAGAGGTTGCGGGAAAAGCATGTGTGAGCACTGGGCCTGAACTCCCGTGTATCTGAGTTGAATACAGTGATTTCCAACGGCTTTCATCAATCAGAGTGTAGCTAGGTTCCAAATCCCATGTACGAGCGGGTAGCAGACATCTGCCTCCCATGCATACACACTTCTGAGAGTTGAGCTTATGGCCTGTACCTCCACATCCAGCCTGCTGTTTCGAAAAGGCTTGGCTTCAAAAAGGCCTAGGCTCGCTGTTTGACGGAAGTGCTGGGAGAGGTAATTGGAATCTCCCGGCACACAAGACGAGTGCCTCCAAGCTCAATTCACGATTTCCCAGTAATTCTTGTGTTAGACAGGTGCTACATACTAAGTTCCATATGTGAGAAGGTAGCTGAACGCCTTGTCCAAAAGCATCTTACTTCTGAGAGTTGAGCTCAGGCTCAGTCCCTCACAGTTCCACACTGCCTGCAGAGTGAGTTTCACACGTCTTCACCAGAGACGATTGCCAGAGGCTTCTGATTACAAGTTAACAATGCAGACCTGGAGGGTATCTCCAGGTGCAGTAGAGTGGTAATCTTGGAACCTCCTGACTCAGAGTACTGCTACCTTCTCACTGCCATAGGAATGCAGCTAGTTGACAGCTGGCTTCAAGACATGCTTCCCTGTGAGAGCTGAGGACAGGGAAGAACCCTCCCGCATCCTGCCTGACTGTAGGAGTAGCTGCTAACATCCTTATGTTAGTGGCTGGGAGAGGTTGCGGTTAAAGCATGTGTGAGCACTGGACCTGAACTCCCGTGTATCTGAGTTGAATACAGCGATTTCCACCGGCTTTCATCAATCAGAGTGTAGCCACGTTCCAACTCCCATGTCCGAGTGGGTAGCAAACATCTGCCTCCCATGCATACACACTTCTGAGAGTTGAGCTTATGGCCTGTACCTCCACATCCAGCCTGCTGGTTCGAAAAGGCTTGGCTTCTTTTTTTTTTTTTAAATTTTTTTTTTTTTATGATAGTCACAGAGAGAGAGAGAGAGGCAGAGACATAGGCAGAGGGAGAAGCAGGCTCCATGCACCGGGAGCCCGACGTGGGATTCGATCCCGGGTCTCCAGGATCGCGCCCTGGGCCAAAGGCAGGCGCTAAACCGCTGCGCCACCCAGGGATCCCGAAAAGGCTTGGCTTCTAAAAGGCCTAGGCTCGCTGATTGACGGAAGTGCTGGGAGAGGTAATTGGAATCTCCCGGCACACAAGACGAGTGCCTCCAAGCTCAATTCACGATTTCCCAGTAATTCTTGTCGTAGACAGGTGCTACATACTAAGTTCCATATGTGAGAAGGTAGCTGAACGCCTTGTCCAAAAGCATCTTACTTCTGAGAGTTGAGCTCAGGCTCAGTCCCTCACAGTTCCACACTGCCTGCAGAGTGAGTTTCACACGTCTTCACCAGAGACGATTGCCAGAGGCTTCTGAGGACAAGTTAACAATGCAGACCTGGAGGGTATCTCCAGGTGCAGTAGAGTGGTAATCTTGGAACCTCCTGACTCAGAGTACTGCTACCTTCTCACTGCCATAGGAATGCAGCTAGTTGACAGCTGGCTTCAAGACATGCTTCCCTGTGAGAGCTGAGGACAGGGCAGAACCCTCCCGCATCCTGCCTGACTGTAGGTGTAGCTGCTAACATCCTTATATTAGTGGCTGGGAGAGGTTGTGGGAAAAGCATGTGTGAGCACTGGGCCTGAAATCCCGTGTATCTGAGTTGAATAGAGCGATTTCCAATGGCTTTCATCAATCAGAGTATAGCCAGGTTCCAACTCCCATGTCCGAGTGGGTAGCAGACATCTGCCTCCCATGCATACACACTTCTGAGTGTTGAGCTTATGGCCTGTACCTCCACAGCCAGCCTGCTGGTACCCTTGGCTTCTAAAAGGCCTAGGCTCGCTGTTTGACGGAAGTGCTGGGAGAGGTAATTGGAATCACCCGGCACACAAGACTAGTGCCTCCAAGCTCAGTCCAGCGATTTCCTAGTAATTCCTGTGGTAGACTGGTGCTACATACTAAGTTCCATACGTGAGAGGGTAGCTGAACGCCTTGTCCAAAAGCATCTTACTTCTGAGAGTTGAGCTCAGCCTCAGTCCCTCACAGTTCCACACTGCCTGCAGAGTGAGTTTCGCAGGTCTTCAGCAGAGACGTTTGCCAGAGGCTTCTGAGACGCAGGGTAACAATGCAGACCTGGAGGGTATCCCCAAGTGCAGTAGACTGGTAATCTTGGAACCTCCTGACTCAGAGTACTGCTACCTTCTCACTGCCATAGGAATGCAGCTAGTTGACAGCTGGCTTCAAGACATGCTTCCCTGTGAGAGCTGAGGACAGGGCAGAACCCTCCCGCATCCTTCCTGACTGTAGGAGTAGCTGCTAACATCCTAATATTAGTGGCTGGGAGAGGTTGCGGGAAAAGCATGTGTGAGCACTGGGCCTGAACTCCCGTGTATCTGAGTTTAATACAGCGATTTCCAACGGCTTTCCTCAATCAGAGTGTAGCTAGGTTCCAAATCCCATGTACGAGCGGGTAGCAGACATCTGCCTCCCATGCATACACACTTCTGAGAGTTGAGCTTATGGCCTGTACCTCCACATCCAGCCTGCTGGTTCGAAAAGGCTTGGCTTCTAAAAGGCCTAGGCTCGCTGTTTGACGGAAGTGCTGGGAGAGGTAATTGGAATCTCCCGGCACACAAGACGAGTGCCTCCAAGCTCAATTCACGATTTCCCAGTAATTCTTGTGGTAGACAGGTGCTACATACTAAGTTCCATATGTGAGAAGGTAGCTGAACGCCTTGTCCAAAAGCATCTTACTTCTGAGAGTTGAGCTCAGCCTCAGTCCCTCAGAGTTCCACACTGCCTGCAGAGTGAGTTTCACACGTCTTCACCAGAGACGATTGCAGAGGCTTCTGAGTACAAGTTAACAATGCAGACCTGGAGGGTATCTCCAGGTGCAGTAGACTGGTAATCTTGGAACCTCCTGACTCAGAGTACTGCTACCTTCTCACTGCCATAGGAATGCAGCTAGTTGACAGCTGGCTTCAAGACATGCTTCCCTGTGAGAGCTGAGGACAGGGCAGAACCCTCCCGCATCCTGCCTGAATGTAGGAGTAGCTGCTAACATCCTTATGTTAGTGGCTGGGAGAGGTTGCGGGAAAAGCACGTGTGAGCACTGGGCCTGAAGTCCCGTGTATCTGAGTTGAATACAGCGATTTCCAATGGCCTTCTTCAATCACAGTGTATCTAGGTTCCAACTCCCATGTCCGAGTGGGTAGCAGATATCTGCCTCCCATGCATACACACTTCTGAGAGTTGAGCTTATGGCCTGTACCTCCACAGCCAGCCTGCTGGTACCCTTGGCTTCTAAAAGGCCTAGGCTCGCTGTGTGACGGAAGTGTTGGGAGAGGTAATTGGAATCACCCGGCACACAAGACGAGTGCCTCCAAGCTCAGTCCAGCGATTTCCTAGTAATTCCTGTGGTAGACTGGTGCTAGATATAAGTTCCATACGTGAGAGGGTAGCTGAACGCCTTGTCCAAAAGCATCTTACTTCTGAGAGTTAAGCTCAGCCTCAGTCCCTCACAGTTCCACACTGCCTGCAGAGTGAGTTTCGCACGTCTTCACCAGAGACGTTTGCCAGAGGCTTCTGAGACGCAGGGTAACAATGCAGACCTGGAGGGTATCCCCAGGTGCAGTAGACTGGTAATCTTGGAACCTCCTGACTCAGAATACTGCTACCTTCTCACTGCCATAGGAATGCAGCTAGTTGACAGCTGGCTTCAAGACATGCTTCCCTGTGAGAGCTGAGGATAGGGCAGAACCCTAGCGCATCCTGCCTGACTGTAGGAGTAGCTGCTAACATCCTAATGTTAGTGGCTGGGAGAGGTTGCGGGAAAAGCATGTGTGAGCACTGGGCCTGAACTCCCGTGTATCTGAGTTGAATACAGCGATTTCCAACGGCTTTCCTCAATCAGAGTGTAGCTAGGTTCCAAATCCCATGTACGAGCGGGTAGCAGACATCTGCCTCCCATGCATACACACTTCTGAGAGTTGAGCTTATGGCCTGTACCTCCACATCCAGCCTGCTGGTACCCTTGGCTTCTAAAAGGCCTAGGCTCGCTGTTTGTCGGAAGTGCTGGGAGAGGTAATTGGAATCTCCCGGCACACAAGACGAGTGCCTCAAAGCTCAATTCACGATTTCCCAGAAATTCTTGTGGTAGACAGGTGCTACATACTAAGATCCATATGTGAGATGGTAGCTGAACGCCTTGTCCAAAAGCATCTTACTTCTGAGAGTTGAGCCCACCCTCAGTCCCTCACAGTTCCACACTGCCTGCAGAGTGAGTTTCACACGTCTTCACCAGAGACGATTGCCAGAGGCTTCTGAGTACAAGTTAACAATGCAGACCTGGAGGGTATCTCCAGGTGCAGTAGAGTGGTAATCTTGGAACCTCCTGACTCAGAGTACTGCTACCTTCTCACTGCCATAGGAATGCAACTAGTTGACAGCTGGCTTCAAGACATGCTTCCCTGTGAGAGCTGAGGACAGGGCAGAACCCTCCCGCATGCTGCCTGACTGTAGGAGTAGCTGCTAACATCCTAATGTTAGTGGCTGGGAGAGGTTGCGGGAAAAGCATGTGTGAGCACTGGGCCAGAACTCCCGTGTATCTGAGTTGAATACAGCGATTTCCAACGGCTTTCCTCAAGCAGAGTGTAGCTAGGTTCCAAATCCCATGTACGAGCGGGTAGCAGACATCTGCCTCCCATGCATACACACTTCTGAGAGTTGAGCTTATGGCCTGTACCTCCACATCCAGCCTGCTGGTACCCTTGGCTTCTAAAAGGCCTAGGCTCGCTGTTTGACGGAAGTGCTGGGAGAGGTAATTGGAATCTCCCGGCACACAAGACGAGTGCCTCCAAGCTCAATTCACGATTTCCCAGTAATTCTTGTGGTAGACAGGTGCTACATACTAAGTTCCATATGTGAGATGGTAGCTGAACGCCTTGTCCAAAAGCATCTTACTTCTGAGAGTTGAGCCCACCCTCAGTCCCTCACAGTTCCACACTGCCTGCAGAGTAAGTTTCACACGTCTTCACCAGAGAAGATTGCCAGAGGCTTCCGAGTATAAGTTAACAATGCAGACCTGGAGGGTATCTCCAGGTGCAGTAGAGTGGTAATCTTGGAACCTCCTGACTCAGAGTACTACTTCCTTCTCACTGCCATAGGAATGCAGCTAGTTGACAGCTGGCTTCAAGACATGCTTCCCTGTGAGAGCTGAGGACAGGGCAGAACCCTCCCGCATCCTGCCTGACTGTAGGAGTAGCTGCTAACATCCTAATGTTAGTGGCTGGGAGAGGTTGCGGGAAAAGCATGTGTGAGCACTGGGCCTGAACTCCCGTGTATCTGAGTTGAATACAGCGATTTCCAATGGCCTTCTTCAATCACAGTGTAGCTAGGTTCCAACTCCCATGTCCGAGTGGGTAGCAGACATCTGCCTCCCATGCATATACACTTCTGAGAGTTGAGCTTATGGCCTGTACCTCCACATCCAGCCTGCTGGTACCCTTGGCTTCTAAAAGGCCTAGGCTTGCTGTTTGACGGAAGTGCTGGGAGAGGTAATTGGAATCACCCGGCACACAAGACTAGTGCCTCCAAGCTCAGTTCAGCGATTTCCTAGTAATACCTGTGGTAAACTGGTGCTACATACTAAGTTCCATACGTGAGAGGGTAGCTGAACGCCTTGTCCAAAACCATCTTACTTCTGAGAGTTGAGCTCAGCCTCAGTCCCTCACAGTTCCACACTGCCTGCAGAGTGAGTTTTGCAGGTCTTCAGCAGAGACGTTTGCCAGAGGTTTCTGAGATGCAGGGTAACAATGCAGACCTGGAGGATATCTCCAGGTGCAGTAGACTTTTAATCTTGGAACCTCCTGACTCAGAATACTGCTACCTTCTCACTGCCATAGGAATGCAGCTAGTTGACAGCTAGCTGGCTTCAAGACATGCTTCCCTGAGAGAGCTGAGGACAGGGCAGAACCCTCCCGCATGCTGCCTGACAGTAGGATTAGCTGCTAACATCCTAATGTTAGTGGCTGGGAGAGGTTGCGGGAAAAGCATGTGTGAGCACTGGGCCTGAACTCCCGTGTATCTGAGTTGAATACAGCGATTTCCAACGGCTTTCCTCAACCAGAGTGTAGCTAGGTTCCAAATCCCATTTACGAGCGGGTAGCAGACATCTGCCTCCCATGCATACACACTTCTGAGAGTTGAGCTTCTGGCCTGTACCTCCACATCCAGCCTGCTGGTACCCTTGGCTTCTAAAAGGCCTAGGCTCGCTGTTTGACGGAAGTGCTGGGAGAGGTAATTGGAATCTCCCGGCACACAAGACGAGTGCCTCCAAGCTCAATTCACGATTTCCCAGTAATTCTTGTGGTAGACAGGTGCTACATACTAAGTTCCATATGTGAGATGGTAGCTGAACGCCTTGTCCAAAAGAATCTTACTTCTGAGAGTTTAGCTCACCCTCAGTCCCTCTCAGTTCCACACTGCCTGCAGAGTGAGTTTCACACGTCTTCACCAGAGACGATTGCCAGAGGCTTCCGAGTACAAGTTAACAATGCATACCTGGAGGGTACCTCCAGGTGCAGTAGAGTGGTAATCTTGGAACCTTCTGAGTCAGAGTACTGCTACCTTCTCACTGCCATAGGAATGCAGCTAGTTGACAGCTGGCTTCAAGACATGCTTCCCTGTGAGAGCTGAGGACAGGGCAGAACCCTCCCGCATCCTGCCTGACTGTAGACGTAGCTGCTAACATCCTAATGTTAGTGGCTGGGAGAGGTTGCGGGAAAAGCATGTGTGAGCACTGGGCCTGAACTCCCGTGTATCTGAGGTGAATAGAGCGATTTCCAATGGCCTTCTTCAATCACAGTGTAGCTAGGTTCCAACTCCCATGTCCGAGTGGGTAGCAGACATCTGCCTCCCATGCATATACACTTCTGAGAGTTGAGCTTATGGCCTGTACCTCCACATCCAGCCTGCTGGTACCCTTGGCTTCTAAAAGGCCTAGGCTCGCTGTATGACGGAAGTGCTGGGAGAGGTAATTGGAATCACCCGGCACACAAGACTAGTGCCTCCAAGCTCAGTTCAGCGATTTCCTAGTAATTCCTGTGGTAGACTGGTGCTACATACTAAGTTCCATACGTGAGAGGGTAGCTGAACCCCTTGTCCAAAACCATCTTACTTCTGAGAGTTGAGCTCAGCCTCAGTCCCTCACAGTTCCACACTGCCTGCAGAGTGAGTTTCACAGGTCTTCAGCAGAGACGTTTGCCAGAGGCTTCTGAGACGCAGGGTAACAATGCAGACCTGGAGGGTATCTCCAGGTGCAGTAGAGTGGTAATCTTGGAACCTCCTGACTCAGAGTACTGCTACCTTCTCACTGCCATAGGAATGCAGCTAGTTGACAGCTGGCTTCAAGACATGCTTCCCTGTGAGAGCTGAGGACAGGGCAGAACCCTCCCGCATCCTGCCTGACTGTAGGAGTAGCTGCTAACATCCTAATGTTAGTGGCTGGGAGAGGTTGCGGGAAAAGCATGTGTGAGCACTGGGCCAGAATTCCCGTGTATCTGAGTTGAATACAGCGATTTCCAACGGCTTTCCTCAACCAGAGTGTAGCTAGGTTCCAAATCCCATGTACGAGCGGGTAGCAGACATCTGCCTCCCATGCATATACACTTCTGAGAGTTGAGCTTATGGCCTGTACCTCCACATCCAGCCTGCTGGTACCCTTGGCTTCTATTTTTTTTTTATAATGATATTTTTTTTATTGGTGTTCAATTTACTAACATACAGAATAACACCCAATGCCCATCACCCATTCACTCCCACCCCCCGCCCTCCTCCCCTTCTACCACCCCTAGTTCGTTTCCCAGAGTTAGCAGTCTTTACGTTCTGTCTCCCTTTCTGATATTTCCCACACATTTCTTCTCCCTTCCCTTATTTTCCCTTTCACTATTATTTATATTCCCCAAATGAATGAGAACATATAATGTTTGTCCTTCTCCGACTGACTTACTTCACTCAGCATAATACCCTCCAGTTCCATCCACGTTGAAGCAAATGGTGGGTATTTGTCATTTCTAATAGCTGAGTAATATTCCATTGTATACATAAACCACATCTTCTTTATCCATTCATCTTTCGTTGGACACCGAGGCTCCTTCCACAGTTTGGCTATAGTGGCCATTGCTGCTAGAAACATCGGGGTGCAGGTGTCCCGGCGTTTCATTGCATTTGTATCTTTGGGGTAAATCCCCAACAGGGCAATTGCTGGGTCGTAGGGCAGGTATATTTTTAACTGTTTGAGGAACCTCCACACAGTTTTCCAGAGTGGCTGCACCAGTTCACATTCCCACCAACAGTGTAAGAGGGTTCCCTTTTCTCCGCATCCTCTCCAACATTTGTTGTTTCCTGCCTTGTTAATTTTCCCCATTCTCACTGGTGTGAGGTGGTATCTCATTGTAGTTTTGATTTGTATTTCCCTGATGGCAAGTGATGCAGAGCATTTTCTCATATGCATGTTGGCCATGTCTATGTCTTCCTCTGTGAGATTTCTGTTCATGTCTTTTGCCCATTTCATGATTGGATTGTTTGTTTCTTTGGTGTTGAGTTTAATAAGTTCTTTATAGATCTTGGAAACTAGCCCTTTATCTGATATGTCATTTGCAAATATCTTCTCCCATTCTGTAGGTTGTCTTTGAGTTTTGTTGACTGTATCCTTTGCTGTGCAAAAGCTTCTTATCTTGATGAAGTCCCAATAGTTCATTTTTGCTTTTGTTTCTTTTGCCTTTGTGGATGTATCTTGCAAGAAGTTACTATGGCCGAGTTCAAAAAGGGTGTTGCCTGTGTTCTTCTCTAGGATTTTGATGGAATCTTGTCTCACATTTAGATCTTTCATCCATTTTGAGTTTATCTTTGTGTATGGTGAAAGAGAGTGGTCTAGTTTCATTCTTCTGCATGTGGATGTCCAATTTTCCCAGCACCATTTATTGAAGAGACTGTCTTTCTTCCAATGGATAGTCTTTCCTCCTTTATCGAATATTAGTTGCCCATAAAGTTCAGGGTCCACTTCTGGATTCTCTATTCTGTTCCACTGATCTATGTGTCTGTTTTTGTGCCAGTACCACACTGTCTTGATGACCACAGCTTTGTAGTACAACCTGAAATCTGGCATTGTGATGCCCCCAGATATGGTTTTCTTTTTTAAAATTCCCCTGGCTATTCGGGGTCTTTTCTGATTCCACACAAATCTTAAAATAATTTGTTCTAACTCTCTGAAGAAAGTCCATGGTATTTTGATAGGGATTGCATTAAACGTGTATATTGCCCTGGGTAACATTGACATTTTCACAATATTAATTCTGCCAATCCATGAGCATGGAATATTTTTCCATCTCTTTGTGTCTTCCTCAATTTCTTTCAGAAGTGTTCTATAGTTTTGAGGGTATAGATCCTTTACATCTTTGGTGAGGTTTATTCCTAGGTATCTTATGCTTTTGGGTGCAATTGTAAATGGGATTGACTCCTTAATTTCTCTTTCTTCAGTCTCATTGTTAGTGTATAGAAATGCCACTGACTTCTGGGCATTGATTTTGTATCCTGCCACGCTACCGAATTGCTGTATGAGTTCTAGCAATCTTGGGGTGGAGACTTTTGGGTTTTCTATGTAGAGTATCATGTCATCGGCGAAGAGAGAGAGTTTGACTTCTTCTTTGCCAATTTGAATGCCTTTAATGTCTTTTTGTTGTCTGATTGCTGAGGCTAGGACTTCCAGTACTATGTTGAATAGCAGTGGTGAGAGTGGACATCCCTGTCTTGTTCCTGATCTTAGGGGAAAGGCTCCCAGTGCTTCCCCATTGAGAATGAGATTTGCTGTGGGCTTTTCATAGATGGCTTTTAAGATGTCGAGGAATGTTCCCTCTATCCCTACACTCTGAAGAGTTTTAATCAGGAATGGATGCTGTATTTTGTCAAATGCTTTCTCTGCATCCAATGAGAGGATCATATGGTTCTTGGTTTTTCTCTTGCTGATATGATGAATCACATTGATTGTTTTACGGGTGTTGAACCAGCCTTGTGTCCCAGGGATAAATCCTACTTGGTCATGGTGAATAATTTTCTTAATGTACTGTTGGATCCTATTGGCCAGTATCTTGTTGAGAATTTTTGCATCCATGTTCATCAGGGATATTGGTCTGTAATTCTCCTTTTTGGCGGGGTCTTTGTCTGGCTTTGGAATTAAGGTGATGCTGGCTTCATAGAACGAATTTGGAAGTACTCCATCTCTTTCTATCTTTCCAAACAGCTTTAGGAGAATAGGTATGATTTCTTCTTTAAACGTTTGATAAAATTCTCCTGGGAAGCCATCTGGCCCTGGACTCTTGTGTCTTGGGAGGTTTTTGATGACTGCTTCAATTTCCTCCCTGGTTATTGGCCTGTTCAGGTTTTCTATTTCTTCCTGTTCCAGTTTTGGTAGTTTGTGGCTTTCCAGGAATGCGTCCATTTCTTCTAGATTGCCTAATTTATTGGCGTATAGCTGTTCATAATATGTTTTTAAAATCGTTTGTATTTCCTTGGTGTTGGTAGTGATCTCTCCTTTCTCATTCATGATTTTATTAATTTGAGTCTTCTCTCTCTTCTTTTTAATAAGGCTGGCTAATGGTTTATCTATCTTATTAATTCTTTCAAAGAACCAACTCCTGGTTCTGTTGATCTGTTCCACAGTTCTTCTGGTCTCGATTTCGTTGAGTTCTGCTCGAATCTTTATTAACTCCCTTCTTCTCTTGGGTGTAGGATCTATTTGCTGTTTTTTCTCTAGCTCCTTTATGTGTAAGGTTAGCTTTTGTATTTGAGTTCTTTCCAGTTTTTGAATGGATGCTTGTATTGCGATGTATTTCCCCCTTAGGACTGCTTTTGCTGCATCCCAAAGATTTTGAACGGTTGTATCTTCATTCTCATTAGTTTCCATGAATCTTTTTAATTCTTCCTTAATTTCCTGGTTGACCCTTTTATCTTTTAGCAGGATGGTCCTTAACCTCCATGTGTTTGAGGTCCTTCCAAACTTCTTGTTGTGATTTAGTTCTAATTTCAAGGCATTATGGTCCGAGAATATGCAGGGGACGATCCCAATCTTTTGGTATCGGTTCAGACCCGATTTGTGACCCAATATGTGGTCTATTCTGGAGAAAGTTCCATGTGCGCTTGAGAAGAATGTGTATTCAGTTGAGTTTGGATGTAAAGTTCTGTAGATATCTGTGAAATCCATCTGGTCCAGTGTATCATTTAAAGCTCTCGTTTCTTTGGAGATGTTTTGCTTAGAAGACCTATCGAGTATAGAAAGAGCTAGATTGAAGTCACCAAGTATAAGTGTATTATTATCTAAGTATTTCTTCACTTTGGTTAATAATTGGTTTATATATTTGGCAGCTTCCACATTCGGAGCATATATATTGAGGATTGTTAAGTCCTCTTGTTGAATAGATCCTTTAAGTATGATATAGTGTCCCTCTTCATCTCTCACTACAGTCTTTGGGGTAAATTTTAGTTTATCTGATATAAGGATGGCTACCCCTGCTTTCTTTTGAGGACCATTCGAATGGTAAATGGTTCTCCAACCTTTTATTTTCAGGCTGTAGGTGTCCTTCTGTCTAAAATGAGTCTCTTGTAGACAGCAAATAGATGGGTCCTGCTTTTTTATCCAGTCTGAAACCCTGCGCCTTTTGATGGGGTCATTAAGCCCGTTCACATTCAGAGTTACTATTGAGAGATATGAGTTTAGTGTCATCATGATATCTATTCAGTCTTTGTTTTTGTGGACTGTTCCACTGAACTTCTTCTTAAAGGGGAATTTTAAGAGGCCCCCTTAAAATTTCTTGCAGAGCTGGTTTGGAGGTCACATATTCTTTTAGTTGCTGCCTGTCTTGGAAGCTCTTTATCTCTCCTTCCATTTTGAATGAGAGCCTTGCTGGATAAAGTATTCTTGGTTGCATGTTCTTCTCATTTAGGACCCTGAATATATCCTGCCAGCCCTTTCTGGCCTGCCAGGTCTCTGTGGAGAGGTCTGCTGTTACCCTAATACTCCTCCCCATAAAAGTCAAGGATTTCTTGTCTCTTGCTGCTTTAAGGATCTTCTCCTTATCTTTGGAATTTGCAAGATTCACAATTAAATGTCGAGGTGTTGAACGGTTTTTATTGATTTTAGGGGGGGATCTCTCTATTTCCTGGATCTGAATGCCTGTTTCCCTTCCCAGATTAGGAAAGTTTTCAGCTAGAATTTGTTCAAATACATATTCTGGCCCTCTGTCCCTTTCGGCGCCCTCGGGAACCCCAATTAAACGTAGGTTTTTCTTTCTCAGGCTGTCGTTTATTTCCCTTAATCTATCTTCATGGTCTTTTAATTGTTTGTCTCTTTTTTCCTCAGTTTCCCTCTTTGCTATCAACTTGTCTTCTAGGTCACTCACTCGTTCTTCCACCTCGTTAACCCTCGTCGTTAGGACTTCTAGTTTGGATTGCATCTCATTCAATTGATTTTTAATTTCTGCCTGATTAGCTCTAAATTCTGCAGTCATGAAGTCTCTTGAGTCCTTTATACTTTTTTCTAGAGCCACCAGTAGCTGTATAATAGTGCTTCTGAATTGGCTTTCTGACATTGAATTGTAATCCAGATTTTGTAACTCTGTGGGAGAGAGGACTGTTTCTGATTCTTTCTTTTGAGGTGAGGTTTTCCTTCTAGTCATTTTGCTCAGTGCAGAGTGGCCAAAAGCAAGTTGTATTGGGAAAAAGAGAAAAAGAGAGGAGAGAAAGAAGGAAAGAAAAGAGAAAGAGAAAAAAAAAGGGAAGAAAAAGAAAAAAAACGAAAAAAAAAAAAAGAAGAAAAAGAGAAAGAAAAAGAAAGGAGAAAAAAAGGGGGTGGGGGAAGGAAACAAATCAAAAAGCAAAACAAAACAAAAACAAAAACAAAAACAAAAACAAACAAACAAAAAAAGAACCACCGGGGAGTATCTTCTGATTCTGTGTTCTTTAAGTCCCTTGGCTTCTCCTGGAACTTGTCCGTCTAGCTGGTCTTCTGGGGGAGGGGCCTGTTGTGCTGATTTTCAGGTGTTAGCAGTTGGGGGAGCTGCTGTGCCCCTCCTGGTGCAGGGCTCAGCGGGGGTTGTTTACCCCGTGAGGCCGCAGGAGGAACAGCCCCAGTGGCGGGGCAGCTCTGGAAACCTGGATTCAGCTCCGGCAGGAACTCCGTCTGCAGGGCCTGGAGGCTCCGGGGCGGGGCCGCTGATGTGCTCAGCTGGGGCAGGAGCGTCCTCGCTGTCCTGGGCCCTCCCGGCCTCTGCCTGTCCCGGGGGAGGCCGGATCCTGGGCTGTGTCCCGGCGCCCTGTGCTCCGGAGCCTGCGCTGTTGGATTCGCGCTCCCGGGCCGCGCAACCCCCTCCGCGGAGCCGCCGCCCGAGCCCCTCCGAGCTGCTCCTGGAACCGCGCAGCCCCCTCCGCACGGAGCCTCTTCCTCTGCCCGAGCCCCTCCGAGCTGCTCCCGGGGCCGCGCAGCCCCCTCCGCGGAGCCACCGCCCGAGCCCCTTCAGCTGCTCCGGGTCCCGCCGGGTCCCGCCGTGCGCGCTGCAGCCCTTAGGGAGCTCGGCGCACTCTCCTGGGCGCGCAGTTGCTGTTACTGTCCCCGGGAGCCCGAGGGCATCCCCGCCCTCCTGGGTCCTGCTCCAACTCCCTGCGAGCCCCTTTCCCCCGGGAAGGTCGGTGCAGCTCCTGCTCCTCCGGGACGGGGCTCTCCTGTCCTGGGGACACTCGCCCCGGCCTCAGCCCGGCTCCTTGCGGGGCCCCTCCCCCTTGGAGGCCTTTGTTCCTTTATTTATTTTTCCCCGTCTTCCTACCTTGATAGAAGCGCGAACTCTTCTCACTGTTGCATTCCAGCTGGTCTCTCTTTAAATCTCAGGCCGAATTCATAGATTTTCAGGATAATTTGAAGGTTTTCTAGGTAGTTTGGTGGAGACAGGTGACTTGGGGACCCTACTCTTCCGCCATCTTGCTCCTCCTAACCTACCCTTGGCTTCTAAAAGGCCTAGGCTCGCTGTTTGACGGAAGTGCTGGGAGAGGTAATTGGAATCACCCAGCACACAAGACTAGTGCCCCCAAGCTCAGTTCAGCGATTTCCTAGTAATACCTGTGGTAGACTGGTGCTACATACTAAGTTCCATACGTGAGAGGGTTGCTGAACGCCTTCTCCAAAACCATCTTACTTCTGAGAGTTGAGCTCAGCCTCAGTCCCTCACAGTTCCACACTGCCTGCAGAGTGAGTTTCGCAGGTCTTCAGCAGAGACGTTTGCCAGAGGCTTCTGAGACGCAGGGTAACAATGCAGACATGGAGGGTATCCCCAGGTGCAGTCGACTGGTAATCTTGGAACCTCCTGACTCAGAATACTGCTACCTTCTCACTGCCATAGGAATGCAGCAAGTTGACAGCTAGCTGGCTTCAAGACATGCTTCCCTGAGAGAGCTGAGGACAGGGCAGAACCCTCCCGCATGCTGCCTGACTGTAGGAGTAGCTGCTAACATCCTAATGTTAGTGGCTGGGAGAGGTTGCGGGAAAAGCATGTGTGAGCACTGGGCCTGAACTCCCGTGTATCTGAGTTGAATACAGCGATTTCCAATGGCCTTCTTCAATCACAGTGTAGCTAGGTTCAAACTCCCATGTCCAAGTGGGTAGCAGACATCTGCCTCCCATGCATATACACTTCTGAGAGTTGAGCTTATGGCCTGTACCTCCACATCCAGCCTGCTGGTACCCTTGGCTTCTAAAAGGCCTAGGCTCGCTGTTTGACGGAAGTGCTGGGAGAGGTAATTGGAATCACCCGGCACACAAGACTAGTGCCCCCAAGCTCAGTTCAGCGATTTCCTAGTAATACCTGTGGTAGACTGGTGCTACATACTAAGTTCCATACGTGAGAGGGTAGCTGAACGCCTTGTCCAAAACCATCTTACTTCTGAGAGTTGAGCTCAGCCTCAGTCCCTCACAGTTCCACACTGCCTGCAGAGTGAGTTTCGCAGGTCTTCAGCAGAGACGTTTGCCAGAGGCTTCTGAGACGCAGGGTAACAATGCAGACCTGGAGGGTATCCCCAGGTGGAGTCGACTGGTAATCTTGGAACCTCCTGACTCAGAATACTGCTACCTTCTCACTGCCATAGGAATGCAGCTAGTTGACAGCTAGCTGGCTTCAAGACATGCTTCCCTGAGAGAGCTGAGGACAGGGCAGAACCCTCCCGCATGCTGCCTGACTGTAGGAGTAGCTGCTAACATCCTAATGTTAGTGGCTGGGAGAGATTGCGGGAAAAGCATGTGTGAGCACTGGGCCTGAACTCTCGTGTATCTGAGTTGAATACAGCGATTTCCAACGGCTTTCCTCAACCAGAGTGTAGCTAGGTTCCAAATCCCATGTACGAGCGGGTAGCAGACATCTGCCTCCCATGCATACACACTTCTGAGAGTTGAGCTTATGGCCTGTACCTCCACATCCAGCCTGCTGGTACCCTTGGCTTCTAAAAGGCCTAGGCTCGCTGTTTGACGGAAGTGCTGGGAGAGGTAATTGGAATCACCCGGCACACAAGACTAGTGCCTCCAAGCTCAGTTCAGCGATTTCCTAGTAATTCCTGTGGTAGACTGGTGCTACATACTAAGTTCCATACGTGAGAGGGTAGCTGAACGCCTTGTCCAAAACCATCTTACTTCTGAGAGTTGAGCTCAGCCTCAGTCCCTCACAGTTCCACACTGCCTGCAGAGTGAGTTTCGCAGGTCTTCAGCAGAGACGTTTGTCAGAGGCTTCTGAGACGCAGGGTAACAATGCAGACCTGGAGGTTATCCCCAGGTGCAGTAGACTGGTAATCTTGGAACCTCCTGACTCAGAATACTGCTACCTTCTCACTGCCATAGGAATGCAGCTAGTTGACAGCTGGCTTCAAGACATGCTTCCCTGTGAGAGCTGAGGACAGGGCAGAACCCTCCCGCATGCTGCCTGACTGTAGGAGTAGCTGCTAACATCCTAATGTTAGTGGCTGGGAGAGGATGCTGGAAAAGCATGTGTGAGCACTGGGTGTGAACTCCCGTGTATCTGAGTTGAATACAGCGATTTCCAACTGCTTTCCTCAACCAGAGTGTAGCTAGGTTCCAAATCCCATGTACGAGCGGGTAGCCGACTTCTGCGTCCCATGCATACACACTTCTGAGAGTTGAGCTTATGGCCTGTACCTCCACATCCAGCCTGCTGGTACCCTTGGCTTCTAAAAGGCCTAGGCTCGCTGTTTGACGGAAGTGCTGTGAGAGGTAATTGGAATCTCCCGGCACACAAGACGAGTGCCTCCAAGCTCAATTCACGATTTCCCAGTAATTCTTGTGGTAGACAGGTGCTACATACTAAGTTCCATATGTGAGAAGGTAGCTGAACGCCTTGTCCAAAAGCATCTTACTTCTGAGAGTTGAGCCCACCCTCAGTCCCTCACAGTTCCACACTGCCTGCAGAGTGAGTTTCACACGTCTTCACCAGAGACGATTGCCAGAGGCTTCTGAGTACAAGTTAACAATGCAGACCTGGAGGGTATCTCCAGGTGCAGTAGAGTGGTAATCTTGGAACCTCCTGACTCAGAGTACTGCTACCTTCTCACTGCCATAGGAATGCAGCTCGTTGACAGCTGGCTTCAAGACATGCTTCCTGTGAGAGCTGAGGACAGGGCAGAACCCTCCCGCATCCTGCCTGACTGTAGGAGTAGCTGCTAACATCCTTATGTTAGTGGCTGGGAGAGGTTGCGGGAAAAGCATGTGTGAGCACTGGGCCTGAACTCTCGTGTATCTGAGTTGAATACAGCGATTTCCAATGGCCTTCTTCAATCACAGTGTAGCTAGATTCCAACTCACATGTCCGAGTGGGTAGCAGACATCTGCCTCCCATGCATATACACTTCTGAGAGTTGAGCTTATGGCCTGTACCTCCACATCCAGCCTGCTGGTACCCTTGGCTTCTAAAAGGCCTAGGCTCGCTGTTTGACGGAAGTGCTGGGAGAGGTAATTGGAATCACCCGGCACACAAGACTAGTGCCTCCAAGCTCAGTTCAGCGATTTCCTAGTAATTCCTGTGGTGGACTGGTGCTACATACTAAGTTCCATACGTGAGAGGGTAGCTGAACGCCTTGTCCAAAACCATCTTACTTCTGAGAGTTGAGCTCAGCCTCAGTCCCTCACAGTTCCACACTGCCTGCAGAGTGAGTTTCGCAGGTCTTCAGCAGAGACGTTTGTCAGAGGCTTCTGAGACGCAGGGTAACAATGCAGACCTGGAGGTTATCCCCAGGTGCAGTCGACTGGTAATCTTGGAACCTCCTGACTCAGAATACTGCTACCTTCTCACTGCCATAGGAATGCAGCTAGTTGACAGCTGGCTTCAAGACATGCTTCCCTGTGAGAGCTGAGGACAGGGCAGAACCCTCCCGCATGCTGCCTGACTGTAGGAGTAGCTGCTAACATCCTAATGTTAGTGGCTGGGAGAGGATGCTGGAAAAGCATGTGTGAGCACTGGGCGTGAACTCCCGTGTATCTGAGTTGAATACAGCGATTTCCAACTGCTTTCCTCAACCAGAGTATAGCTAGGTTCCAAATCCCATGTACGAGCGGGTAGCAGACATCTGCCTCCCATGCATACACACTTCTGAGAGTTGAGCTTATGGCCTGTACCTCCACATCCAGCCTGCTGGTACCCTTGGCTTCTAAAAGGCCTAGGCTCGCTGTTTGACGGAAGTGCTGTGAGAGGTAATTGGAATCTCCCGGCACACAAGACGAGTGCCTCCAAGCTCAATTCACGATTTCCCAGTAATTCTTGTGGTAGACAGGTGCTACATACTAAGTTCCATATGTGAGATGGTAGCTGAACGCCTTGTCCAAAAGCATCTTACTTCTGAGAGTTGAGCCCACCCTCAGTCCCTCACAGTTCCACACTTCCTGCAGAGTGAGTTTCACACGTCTTCACCAGAGACGATTGCCAGAGGCTTCTGAGTACAAGTTAACAATGCAGACCTGGAGGGTATCTCCAGGTGCAGTAGAGTGGTAATCTTGGAACCTCCTGACTCAGAGTACTGCTACCTTCTCACTGC
This sequence comes from Canis lupus baileyi, assembly GCF_048164855.1. Taxonomy (NCBI): domain Eukaryota; kingdom Metazoa; phylum Chordata; class Mammalia; order Carnivora; family Canidae; genus Canis; species Canis lupus. The sequence continues at coordinate 74,311,384 of NC_132844.1, read as the reverse complement.
CATAGGAATGCAGCTCGTTGACAGCTGGCTTCAAGACATGCTTCCCTGTGAGAGCTGAGGACAGGGCAGAACCCTCCCGCATGCTGCCTGACTGTAGGAGTAGCTGCTAACATCCTTATGTTAGTGGCTGGGAGAGGTTGCGGGAAAAGCATGTGTGAGCACTGGGCCTGAACTCCCGTGTATCTGAGTTGAATACAGCGATTTCCAATGGCCTTCTTCAATCACAGTGTAGCTAGATTCCAACTCCCATGTCCGAGTGGGTAGCAGACATCTGCCTCCCATGCATATACACTTCTGAGAGTAGAGCTTATGGCCTGTACCTCCACATCCAGCCTGCTGGTACCCTTGGCTTCTAAAAGGCCTAGGCTCGCTGTTTGACGGAAGTGCTGGGAGAGGTAATTGGAATCACCCGGCACACAAGACTAGTGCCTCCAAGCTCAGTTCAGCGATTTCCTAGTAATTCCTGTGGTAGACTGGTGCTACATACTAAGTTCCATACGTGAGAGGGTAGCTGAACGCCTTGTCCAAAACCATCTTACTTCTGAGAGTTGAGCTCAGCCTCAGTCCCTCACAGTTCCACACTGCCTGCAGAGGGAGTTTCGCAGGTCTTCAGCAGAGACGTTTGCCAGAGGCTTCTGAGACGCAGGGTAACAATGCAGACCTGGAGGGTATCCCCAGGTGCAGTCGACTGGTAATCTTGGAACCTCCTGACTCAGAATACTGCTACCTTCTCACTGCCATAGGAATGCAGCTAGTTGACAGCTAGCTGGCTTCAAGACATGCTTCCCTGAGAGACCTGGGGACAGGGCAGAACCCTCCCGCATGCTGCCTGACTGTAGGAGTAGCTACTAACATCCTAATGTTAGTGGCTGGGAGAGGTTGCGGGAAAAGCATGTGTGAGCACTGGGCCTGAACTCCCGTGTATCTGAGTAGAATACAGCGATTTCCAACGACTTTCCTCCACCAGAGTGTAGCTAGGTTCCAAATCGCATGTACGAGCGGGTAGCAGACATCTGCCTCCCATGCATACACACTTCTGAGAGTTGAGCTTAAGACCTGTACCTCCACATCCAGCCTGCTGGTACCCTTGGCTTCTAAAAGGCCTAGGCTCGCTGTTTGACGGAAGTGCTGGGAGAGGTAATTGGAATCTCCCGGCACACAAGACGAGTGCCTCCAAGCTCAATTCACGATTTCCCAGTAATTCTTGTGGTAGACAGGTGCTACATACTAAGTTCCATATGTGAGAAGGTAGCTGAACGCCTTGTCCAAAAGCATCTTACTTTTGAGATTTGAGCACACCCTCAGTCCCTCATACTTCCACACTGCCTACAGAGTGAGTTTCACACGTCTTCACCAGAGACGATTGCCAGAGGCTTCTGAGTACAAGTTAACAATGCAGACCTGGAGGGTATCTCCAGGTGCAGTAGAGTGGTAATCTTGGAACCTCCTGACTCAGAGTACTGCTACCTTCTCACTGCCATAGAAATGCAGCTAGTTGACAGCTGGCTTCAAGACATGCTTCCCTGTGAGAGCTGAGGACAGGGCAGAACCCTCCCGCATCCTGCCTGACTGTAGGAGTAGCTGCTAACATCCTTATGTTAGTGGCTGGGAGACGTTGCGGGAAAAGCATGTGTGAGCACTGGGCCTGAACTCCCGTGTATCTGAGTTGAATACAGCGATTTCCAATGGCCTTCTTCAATCACAGTGTAGCTCGGTTCCAACTCCCATGTCCGAGTGGGTAGCAGACATCTGCCTCCCATGCATACACACTTCTGAGAGTTGAGCTTATGGCCAGTACCTCCACATCCAGCCTGCTGGTACCCTTGGCTTCTAAAAGGCCTAGGCTCGCTGTTTGACGGAAGTGCTGGGAGAGGTAATTGGAATCACCCGGCACACAAGACTAGTGCCTCCAAGCTCAGTTCAGCGATTTCCTAGTAATTCCTGTGGTAGACTGGTGCTACATACTAAGTTCCATACGTGAGAGGGTAGCTGAACGCCTTGTCCAAAACCATCTTACTTCTGAGAGTTGAGCTCAGCCTCAGTCCCTCACAGCTCCACACTGCCTGCAGAGTGAGTTTGGCAGGTCTTCAGCAGAGACGTTTGTCAGAGGCTTCTGAGACGCAGGGTAACAATGCAGACCTGGAGGTTATCCCCAGGTGCAGTAGACTGGTAATCTTGGAACCTCCTGACTCAGAATACTGCTACCTTCTCACTGCCATAGGAATGCAGCTAGTTGACAGCTGGCTTCAAGACATGCTTCCCTGTGAGAGCTGAGGACAGGGCAGAACCCTCCCGCATGCTGCCTGACTGTAGGAGTAGCTGCTAACATCCTAATGTTAGTGGCTGGGAGAGGATGCTGGAAAAGCATGTGTGAGCACTGGGCGTGAACTCCCGTGTATCTGAGTTGAATACAGCGATTTCCAACTGCTTTCCTCAACCAGAGTGTAGCTAGGTTCCAAATCCCATGTACGAGCGGGTAGCAGACATCTGCGTCCCATGCATACACACTTCTGAGAGTTGAGCTTATGGCCTGTACCTCCACATCCAGCCTGCTGGTACCCTTGGCTTCTAAAAGGCCTAGGCTCGCTGTTTGACGGAAGTGCTGTGAGAGGTAATTGGAATCTCCCGGCACACAAGACGAGTGCCTCCAAGCTCAATTCACGATTTCCCAGTAATTCTTGTGGTAGACAGGTGCTACATACTAAGTTCCATATGTGAGATGGTAGCTGAACGCCTTGTCCAAAAGCATCTTACTTCTGAGAGTTGAGCCCACCCTCAGTCCCTCACAGTTCCACACTGCCTGCAGAGTGAGTTTCACACGTCTTCACCAGAGACGATTGCCAGAGGCTTCTGAGTACAAGTTAACAATGCAGACCTGGAGGGTATCTCCAGGTGCAGTAGAGTGGTAATCTTGGAACCTCCTGACTCAGAGTACTGCTACCTTCTCACTGCCATAGGAATGCAGCTCGTTGACAGCTGGCTTCAAGACATGCTTCCCTGTGAGAGCTGAGGACAGGGCAGAACCCTCCCGCATCCTGCCTGACTGTAGGAGTAGCTGCTAACATCCTTATGTTAGTGGCTGGGAGAGGTTGCGGGAAAAGCATGTGTGAGCACTGGGCCTGAACTCCCGTGTATCTGAGTTGAATACAGCGATTTCCAATGGCCTTCTTCAATCACAGTGTAGCTAGATTCCAACTCCCATGTCCGAGTGGGTAGCAGACATCTGCCTCCCATGCATATACACTTCTGAGAGTTGAGCTTATGGCCTGTACCTCCACATCCAGCCTGCTGGTACCCTTGGCTTCTAAAAGGCCTAGGCTCGCTGTTTGACGGAAGTGCTGGGAGAGGTAATTGGAATCACCCGGCACACAAGACTAGTGCCTCCTAGCTCAGTTCAGCGATTTGCTAGTAATTCCTGTGGTAGACTGGTGCTACATACTAAGTTCCATACGTGAGAGGGTAGCTGAACGCCTTGTCCAAAATCATCTTACTTCTGAGAGTTGAGCTCAGCCTCAGTCCCTCACAGTTCCACAATGCCTGCAGAGTGAGTTTCGCAGGTCTTCAGCAGAGACGTTTGCCAGAGGCTTCTGAGACGCAGGGTAACAATGCAGACCTGGAGGGTATCCCCAGGTGCAGTCGACTGGTAATCTTGGAACCTCCTGACTCAGAATACTGCTACCTTCTCACTGCCATAGGAATGCAGCTAGTTGACAGCTAGCTGGCTTCAAGACATGCTTCCCTGAGAGACCTGAGGACAGGGCAGAACCCTCCCGCATGCTGCCTGACTTTAGGAGTAGCTACTAACATCCTAATGTTAGTGGCTGGGAGAGGTTGCGGGAAAAGCATGTGTGAGCACTGGGCGTGAACTCCCGTGTATCTGAGTTGAATACAGCGATTTCCAACGACTTTCCTCCACCAGAGTGTAGCTAGGTTCCAAATCCCATGTACGAGCGGGTAGCAGACATCTGCCTCCCATGCATACACACTTCTGAGAGTTGAGCTTAAGACCTGTACCTCCACATCCAGCCTGCTGGTACCCTTGGCTTCTAAAAGGCCTAGGCTCGCTGTTTGACGGAAGTGCTGGGAGAGGTAATTGGAATCTCCCGGCACACAAGACGAGTGCCTCCAAGCTCAATTCACGATTTCCCAGTAATTCTTGTGGTAGACAGGTGCTACATACTAAGTTCCATATGTGAGATGGTAGCTGAACGCCTTGTCCAAAAGCATCTTACTTCTGAGAGTTGAGCCCACCCTCAGTCCCTCACAGTTCCACACTTCCTGCAGAGTGAGTTTCACACGTCTTCACCAGAGACGATTGCCAGAGGCTTCTGAGTACAAGTTAACAATGCAGACCTGGAGGGTATCTCCAGGTGCAGTAGAGTGGTAATCTTGGAACCTCCTGACTCAGAGTACTGCTACCTTCTCACTGCCATAGGAATGCAGCTCGTTGACAGCTGGCTTCAAGACATGCTTCCCTGTGAGAGCTGAGGACAGGGCAGAACCCTCCCGCATCCTGCCTGACTGTAGGAGTAGCTGCTAACATCCTTATGTTAGTGGCTGGGAGAGGTTGCGGGAAAAGCATGTGTGAGCACTGGGCCTGAACTCCCGTGTATCTGAGTTGAATACAGCGATTTCCAATGGCCTTCTTCAATCACAGTGTAGCTAGATTCCAACTCCCATGTCCGAGTGGGTAGCAGACATCTGCCTCCCATGCATATACACTTCTGAGAGTTGAGCTTATGGCCTGTACCTCCACATCCAGCCTGCTGGTACCCTTGGCTTCTAAAAGGCCTAGGCTCGCTGTTTGACGGAAGTGCTGGGAGAGGTAATTGGAATCACCCGGCACACAAGACTAGTGCCTCCAAGCTCAGTTCAGCGATTTGCTAGTAATTCCTGTGGTAGACTGGTGCTACATACTAAGTTCCATACGTGAGAGGGTAGCTGAACGCCTTGTCCAAAACCATCTTACTTCTGAGAGTTGAGCTCAGCCTCAGTCCCTCACAGTTCCACAATGCCTGCAGAGGGAGTTTCGCAGGTCTTCAGCAGAGACGTTTGCCAGAGGCTTCTGAGACGCAGGGTAACAATGCAGACCTGGAGGGTATCCCCAGGTGCAGTCGACTGGTAATCTTGGAACCTCCTGACTCAGAATACTGCTACCTTCTCACTGCCATAGGAATGCAGCTAGTTGACAGCTAGCTGGCTTCAAGACATGCTTCCCTGAGAGACCTGAGGACAGGGCAGAACCCTCCCGCATGCTGCCTGACTTTAGGAGTAGCTACTAACATCCTAATGTTAGTGGCTGGGAGAGGTTGCGGGAAAAGCATGTGTGAGCACTGGGCGTGAACTCCCGTGTATCTGAGTTGAATACAGCGATTTCCAACGACTTTCCTCCACCAGAGTGTAGCTAGGTTCCAAATCCCATGTACGAGCGGGTAGCAGACATCTGCCTCCCATGCATACACACTTCTGAGAGTTGAGCTTAAGACCTGTACCTCCACATCCAGCCTGCTGGTACCCTTGGCTTCTAAAAGGCCTAGGCTCGCTGTTTGACGGAAGTGCTGGGAGAGGTAATTGGAATCTCCCGGCACACAAGACGAGTGCCTCCAAGCTCAATTCACGATTTCCCAGTAATTCTTGTGGTAGACAGGTGCTACATACTAAGTTCCATATGTGAGATGGTAGCTGAACGCCTTGTCCAAAAGCATCTTACTTCTGAGAGTTGAGCCCACCCTCAGTCCCTCACAGTTCCACACTTCCTGCAGAGTGAGTTTCACACGTCTTCACCAGAGACGATTGCCAGAGGCTTCTGAGTACAAGTTAACAATGCAGACCTGGAGGGTATCTCCAGGTGCAGTAGAGTGGTAATCTTGGAACCTCCTGACTCAGAGTACTGCTACCTTCTCACTGCCATAGGAATGCAGCTCGTTGACAGCTGGCTTCAAGACATGCTTCCCTGTGAGAGCTGAGGACAGGGCAGACCCCTCCCGCATCCTGCCTGACTGTAGGAGTAGCTGCTAACATCCTTATGTTAGTGGCTGGGAGAGGTTGCGGGAAAAGCATGTGTGAGCACTGGGCCTGAACTCCCGTGTATCTGAGTTGAATACAGCGATTTCCAATGGCCTTCTTCAATCACAGTGTAGCTAGATTCCAACTCCCATGTCCGAGTGGGTAGCAGACATCTGCCTCCCATGCATATACACTTCTGAGAGTTGAGCTTATGGCCTGTACCTCCACATCCAGCCTGCTGGTACCCTTGGCTTCTAAAAGGCCTAGGCTCGCTGTTTGACGGAAGTGCTGGGAGAGGTAATTGGAATCACCCGGCACACAAGACTAGTGCCTCCAAGGTCAGTTCAGCGATTTGCTAGTAATTCCTGTGGTAGACTGGTGCTACATACTAAGTTCCATACGTGAGAGGGTAGCTGAACGCCTTGTCCAAAACCATCTTACTTCTGAGAGTTGAGCTCAGCCTCAGTCCCTCACAGTTCCACAATGCCTGCAGAGGGAGTTTCGCAGGTCTTCAGCAGAGACGTTTGCCAGAGGCTTCTGAGACGCAGGGTAACAATGCAGACCTGGAGGGTATCCCCAGGTGCAGTCGACTGGTAATCTTGGAACCTCCTGACTCAGAATACTGCTACCTTCTCACTGCCATAGGAATGCAGCTAGTTGACAGCTAGCTGGCTTCAAGACATGCTTCCCTGAGAGACCTGAGGACAGGGCAGAACCCTCCCGCATGCTGCCTGACTTTAGGAGTAGCTACTAACATCCTAATGTTAGTGGCTGGGAGAGGTTGCGGGAAAAGCATGTGTGAGCACTGGGCGTGAACTCCCGTGTATCTGAGTTGAATACAGCGATTTCCAACGACTTTCCTCCACCAGAGTGTAGCTAGGTTCCAAATCCCATGTACGAGCGGGTAGCAGACATCTGCCTCCCATGCATACACACTTCTGAGAGTTGAGCTTAAGACCTGTACCTCCACATCCAGCCTGCTGGTACCCTTGGCTTCTAAAAGGCCTAGGCTCGCTGTTTGACGGAAGTGCTGGGAGAGGTAATTGGAATCTCCCGGCACACAAGACGAGTGCCTCCAAGCTCAATTCACGATTTCCCAGTAATTCTTGTGGTAGACAGGTACTACATACTAAGTTCCATATGTGAGAAGGTAGCTGAACGCCTTGTCCAAAAGCATCTTACTTTTGAGATTTGAGCACACCATCAGTCCCTCACACTTCCACACTGCCTGCAGAGTGAGTTTCACACGTCTTCACCAGAGACGATTGCCAGAGGCTTCTGAGTACAAGTTAACAATGCAGACCTGGAGGGTATCTCCAGGTGCAGTAGAGTGGTAATCTTGGAACCTCCTGACTCAGAGTACTGCTACCTTCTCACTGCCATAGGAATGCAGCTAGTTGACAGCTGGCTTCAAGACATGCTTCCCTGTGAGAGCTGAGGACAGGGCAGAACCCTCCCGCATCCTGCCTGACTGTAGGAGTAGCTGCTAACATCCTTATGTTAGTGGCTGGGAGAGGTTGCGGGAAAAGCATGTGTGAGCACTGGGCCTGAACTCCCGTGTATCTGAGTTGAATACAGCGATTTCCAATGGCCTTCTTCAATCACAGTGTAGCTAGGTTCCAACTCCCATGTCCCAGTGGGTAGCAGACATCTGCCTCCCATGCATACACACTTCTGAGAGTTGAGCTTATGGCCTGTACCTCCACATCCAGCATGCTGGTACCCTTGGCTTCTAAAAGGCCTAGGCTCGCTGTTTGACGGAAGTGCTGGGAGAGGTAATTGGAATCACCCGGCACACAAGACTAGTGCCTCCAAGCTCAGTTCAGCGATTTCCTAGTAATTCCTGTGGTAGACTGGTGCTACATACTAAGTTCCATACGTGAGAGGGTAGCTGAACGCCTTGTCCAAAACCATCTTACTTCTGAGAGTTGAGCTCAGCCTCAGTCCCTCACAGTTCCACACTGCCTGCAGAGTGAGTTTCGCAGGTCTTCAGCAGAGACGTTTGTCAGAGGCTTCTGAGACGCAGGGTAACAATGCAGACCTGGAGGTTATCCCCAGGTGCAGTAGACTGGTAATCTTGGAACCTCCTGACTCAGAATACTGCTACCTTCTCACTGCCATAGGAATGCAGCTAGTTGACAGCTGGCTTCAAGACATGCTTCCCTGTGAGAGCTGAGGACAGGGCAGAACCCTCCCGCATGCTGCCTGACTGTAGGAGTAGCTGCTAACATCCTAATGTTAGTGGCTGGGAGAGGATGCTGGAAAAGCATGTGTGAGCACTGGGCGTGAACTCCCGTGTATCTGAGTTGAATATAGCGATTTCCAACTGCTTTCCTCAACCAGAGTGTAGCTAGGTTCCAAATCCCATGTACGAGCGGGTAGCAGACATCTGCCTCCCATGCATACACACTTCTGAGAGTTGAGCTTATGGCCTGTACCTCCACATCCAGCCTGCTGGTACCCTTGGCTTCTAAAAGGCCTAGGCTCGCTGTTTGACGGAAGTGCTGTGAGAGGTAATTGGAATCTCCCGGCACACAAGACGAGTGCCTCCAAGCTCAATTCACGATTTCCCAGTAATTCTTGTGGTAGACAGGTGCTACATACTAAGTTCCATATGTGAGATGGTAGCTGAACGCCTTGTCCAAAAGCATCTTACTTCTGAGAGTTGAGCCCACCCTCAGTCCCTCACAGTTCCACACTGCCTGCAGAGTGAGTTTCACACGTCTTCACCAGAGACGATTGCCAGAGGCTTCTGAGTACAAGTTAACAATGCAGACCTGGAGGGTATCTCCAGGTGCAGTAGAGTGGTAATCTTGGAACCTCCTGACTCAGAGTACTGCTACCTTCTCACTGCCATAAGAATGCAGCTCGTTGACAGCTGGCTTCAAGACATGCTTCCCTGTGAGAGCTGAGGACAGGGCAGAACCCTCCCGCATCCTGCCTGACTGTAGGAGTAGCTGCTAACATCCTTATGTTAGTGGCTGGGAGAGGTTGCGGGAAAAGCATGTGTGAGCACTGGGCCTGAACTCCCGTGTATCTGAGTTGAATACAGCGATTTCCAATGGCCTTCTTCAATCACAGTGTAGCTAGATTCCAACTCCCATGTCCGAGTGGGTAGCAGACATCTGCCTCCCATGCATATACACTTCTGAGAGTTGAGCTTATGGCCTGTACCTCCACATCCAGCCTGCTGGTACCCTTGGCTTCTAAAAGGCCTAGGCTCGCTGTTTGACGGAAGTGCTGGGAGAGGTAATTGGAATCACCCGGCACACAAGACTAGTGCCTCCAAGCTCAGTTCAGCGATTTCCTAGTAATTCCTGTGGTAGACTGGTGCTACATACTAAGTTCCATACGTGAGAGGGTAGCTGAACGCCTTGTCCAAAACCATCTTACTTCTGAGAGTTGAGCTCAGCCTCAGTCCCTCACAGTTCCACACTGCCTGCAGAGTGAGTTTCGCAGGTCTTCAGCAGAGACGTTTGCCAGAGGCTTCTGAGACGCAGGGTAACAATGCAGACCTGGAGGGTATCCCCAGGTGCAGTCGACTGGTAATCTTGGAACCTCCTGACTCAGAATACTGCTACCTTCTCACTGCCATAGGAATGCAGCTAGTTGACAGCTGGCTTCAAGACATGCTTCCCTGTGAGAGCAGAGGACAGGGCAGAACCCTCCCGCATGCTGCCTGACTGTAGGAGTAGCTGCTAACATCCTAATGTTAATGGCTGGGAGAGGTTGCGGGAAAAGCATGTGTGAGCACTGGGCCTGAACTCCCGTGTATCTGAGTTGAATACAGCGATTTCCAAAGGATTTCCTCAACCAGAGTGTAGCTAGTTTCCAAATCCCATGTACGAGCGGGTAGCAGACATCTGCCTCCCATGCATACACACTTCTGAGAGTTGAGCTTAAGGCCTGCACCTCCACATCCAGCCTGCTGGTACCCTTGGCTTCTAAAAGGCCTAGGCTCGCTGTTTGACGGAAGTGCTGGGAGAGGTAATTGGAATCTCCCGGCACACAAGACGAGTGCCTCCAAGCTCAATTCACGATTTCCCAGTAATTCTTGTGGTAGACAGGTGCTACATACTAAGTTCCATATGTGAGAAGGTAGCTGAACGCCTTGTCCAAAAGCATCTTACTTCTGAGAGTTGAGCCCACCCTCAGTCCCTCACATTTCCACACTGCCTGCAGAGTGAGTTTCACATGTCTTCACCAGAGACGATTGCCAGAGGCTTCTGAGTACAAGTTAACAATGCAGACCTGGAGGGTATCTCCAGGTACAGTAGAGTGGTAATCTTGGAACCTCCTGACTCAGAGTACTGCTACCTTCTCACTGCCATAGGAATGCAGCTAGTTGACAGCTGGCTTCAAGACATGCTTCCCTGTGAGAGCTGAGGACAGGGCAGAACCCTCCCGCATCCTGCCTGACTGTAGGAGTAGCTGCTAACATCCTTATGTTAGTGGCTGGGAGAGGTTGCGGGAAAAGCATGTGTGAGCACTGGGCCTGAACTCCCGTGTATCTGAGTTGAATACAGCGATTTCCAATGGCCTTCTTCAATCACAGTGTAGCTAGGTTCCAACTCCCATGTCCGAGTGGGTAGCAGACATCTGCCTCCCATGCATACACACTTCTGAGAGTTGAGCTTATGGCCTGTACCTCCACATCCAGCCTGCTGGTACCCTTGGCGTCTAAAAGGCCTAGGCTCGCTGTTTGACGGAAGTGCTGGGAGAGGTAATTGGAATCACACGGCACACAAGACTAGTGCCTCCAAGCTCAGTTCAGCGATTTCCTAGTAATTCCTGTGGTAGACTGGTGCTACATACTAAGTTCCATACGTGAGAGGGTAGCTGAACGCCTTGTCCAAAACCATCTTACTTCTGAGAGTTGAGCTCAGCCTCAGTCCCTCACAGTTCCACACTGCCTGCAGAGGGAGTTTCGCAGGTCTTCAGCAGAGACGTTTGCCAGAGGCTTCTGAGACGCAGGGTAACAATGCAGACCTGGAGGTTATCCCCAGGTGCAGTAGACTGGTAATCTTGGAACCTCCTGACTCAGAATACTGCTACCTTCTCACTGCCATAGGAATGCAGCTAGTTGACAGCTAGCTGGCTTCAAGACATGCTTCCCTGAGAGAGCTGAGGACAGGGCAGAACCCTCCCGCATGCTGCCTGACTGTAGGAATAGCTGCTAACATCCTAATGTTAGTGGCTGGGAGAGGTTGCGGGAAAAGCATGTGTGAGCACTGGCCTGAACTCCCGTGTATCTGAGTTGAATACAGCGATTTCCAATGGCCTTCTTCAATCACAGTGTAGCTAGGTTCCAACTCCCATGTCCAAGTGAGTAGCAGACATCTCCCTCCCATGCATACACACTTCTGAGAGTTGAGCTTATGGCCTGTACCTCCACATCCAGCCTGCTGGTACCCTTGGCTTCTAAAAGGCCTAGGCTCGCTGTTTGACGGAAGTGCTGGGAGAGGTAATTGGAATCACCCGGCACACAAGACTAGTGCCTCCAAGCTCAGTTCAGCGATTTCCTAGTAATTCCTGTGGTAGACTGGTGCTACATACTAAGTTCCATACGTGAGAGGGTAGCTGAACGCCTTGTCCAAAACCATCTTACTTCTGAGAGTTGAGCTCAGCCTCAGTCCCTCACAGTTCCACACTCCCTGCAGAGTGAGTTTCGCAGGTCTTCTGCAGAGACGTTTGCCAGAGGCTTCTGAGACGCAGGGTAACAATGCAGACCTGGAGGGTATCCCCAGGTGCAGTAGACTGGTAATCTTGGAACCTCCTGACTCAGAATACTGCTACCTTCTCACTGCCATAGGAATGCAGCTAGTTGACAGCTGGCTTCAAGACATGCTTCCCTGTGAGAGCTGAGGATAGGGCAGAACCCTCCCGCATGCTGCCTGACTGTAGGAATAGCTGCTAACATCCTAATGTTAGTGGCTGGGAGAGGTTTCGGGAAAAGCATGTGTGAGCACTGGGCCTGAACTCCCGTGTATCTGAGTTGAATACAGCGATTTCCAACGGCTTTCCTCAACCAGAGTGTAGCTAGGTTCCAAATCCCATGTACGAGCGGGTAGCAGACATCGGCCTCCATGCATACACACTTCTGAGAGTTGAGCTTAAGGCCTTACCTCCACATCCAGCCTGCTGGTAGCCTTGGCTTCTAAAAGGCCTAGGCTCGCTGTTTGACGGAAGTGCTGGGAGAGGTAATTGGAATCTCCCGGCACACAAGACGAGTGCCTCCAAGCTCAATTCACGATTTCCCAGTAATTCTTGTGGTAGACAGGTGCTACATACTAAGTTCCATATGTGAGAAGGTAGCTGAACGCCTTGTCCAAAAGCATCTTACTTCTGAGAGTTGATCACACCCTCAGTCCCTTACACTTCCACACTGCCTGCAGAGTGAGTTTCACATGTCTTCACCAGAGACGATTGCCAGAGGCTTCTGAGTACAAGTTAACAATGCAGACCTGGAGGGTATCTCCAGGTGCAGTAGAGTGGTAATCTTGGAACCTCCTGACTCAGAGTACTGCTACCTTCTCACTGCCATAGGAATGCAGCTAGTTGACAGCTGGCTTCAAGACATGCTTCCCTGTGAGAGCTGAGGACAGGGCAGAACCCTCCCGCATCCTGCCTGACTGTAGGAATAGCTGCTAACATCCTTATGTTAGTGGCTGGGAGAGGTTGCGGGAAAAGCATGTGTGAGCACTGGGCCTGAACTCCCGTGTATCTGAGTTGAATACAGCGATTTCCAATGGCGTTCTTCAATCACAGTGTAGCTATGTTCCAACTCCCATGTCCGAGTGGGTAGCAGACATCTGCCTCCCATGCATACACACTTCTGAGAGTTGAGCTTATGGCCTGTACCTCCACATCCAGCCTGCTGGTACCCTTGGCTTCTAAAAGGCCTAGGCTCGCTGTTTGACGGAAGTGCTGGGAGAGGTAATTGGAATCACCCGGCACACAAGACTAGTGCCTCCAAGCTCAGTTCAGCGATTTCCTAGTAATTCCTGTGGTAGACTGGTGCTACATACTAAGTTCCATACGTGAGAGGGTAGCTGAACGCCTTGTCCAAAACCATCTTACTTCTGAGAGTTGAGCTCAGCCTCAGTCCCTCACAGTTCCACACTGCCTGCAGAGTGAGTTTCGCAGGTCTTCAGCAGAGACGTTTGCCAGAGGCTTCTGAGATGCAGGGTAACAATGCAGACCTGGAGGGTATCCCCAGGTGCAGTAGACTGGTAATCTTGGAACCTCCTGACTCAGAATACTGCTACCTTCTCACTGCCATAGGAATGCAGCTAGTTGACAGCTGGCTTCAAGACATGCTTCCCTGTGAGAGCTGAGGACAGGGCAGAACCCTCCCGCATGCTGCCTGACTGTAGGAGTAGCTGCTAACATCCTAATGTTAGTGGCTGGGAGAGGTTGCGGGAAAAGCATGTGTGAGCACTGGGCCTGAACTCCCGTGTATCTGAGTTGAATACAGCGATTTCCAACGACTTTCCTCAACCAGAGTGTAGCTAGGTTCCAAATCCCATGTACGAGCGGGTAGCAGACATCTGCCTCCCATGCATACACACTTCTGAAAGTTGAGCTTAAGGCCTTACCTCCACATCCAGCCTGCTGGTAGCCTTGGCTTCTAAAAGGCCTAGGCTCGCTGTTTGACGGAAGTGCTGGGAGAGGTAATTGGAATCTCCCGGCACACAAGACGAGTGCCTCCAAGCTCAATTCACGATTTCCCAGTAATCTTGTGGTAGACAGGTGCTACATACTAAGTTCCATATGTGAGAAGGTAGCTGAACGCCTTGTCCAAAAGCATCTTACTTCTGAGAGTTGAGCCCACCCTCAGTCCCTCACACTTCCACACTGCCTGCAGAGTGATTTTCACCCGTCTTCACCAGAGACGATTGCCAGAGGCTTCTGAGTGCAAGTTAACAATGCAGACCTGGAGGGTATCTCCAGGTACAGTAGAGTGGTAATCTTGGAACCTCCTGACTCAGAGTACTGCTACCTTCTCACTGCCATAGGAATGCAGCTAGTTGACAGCTGGCTTCAAGACATGCTTCCCTGTGAGAGCTGAGGACAGGGCAGAACCCTCCCGCATCCTGCCTGACTGTAGGAGTAGCTGCTAACATCCTTATGTTAGTGGCTGGGAGAGGTTGCGGGAAAAGCATGTGTGAGCACTGGGCCTGAACTCCCGTGTATCTGATTTGAATACAGCGATTTCCAATGGCCTTCTTCAATCACAGTGTAGCTAGGTTCCAACTCCCATGTCCGAGTGGGTAGCAGACATCTGCCTCCCATGCATATACACTTCTGAGAGTTGAGCTTATGGCCTGTACCTCCACATCCAGCCTGCTGGTACCCTTGGCTTCTAAAAGGCCTAGGCTCGCTGTTTGACGGAAGTGCTGGGAGAGGTAATTGGAATCTCCCGGCACACAAGACGAGTGCCTCCAAGCTCAATTCACGATTTCCCAGTAATTCTTGTGGTAGACAAGTGCTACATACTAAGTTCCATATGTGAGAAGGTATCTGAACGCCTTGTCCAAAAGCATCTTACTTCTGAGAGTTGAGCCCACCCTCAGTCCCTCACACTTCCACACTGCCTGCAGAGTGAGTTTCACACGTCTTCACCAGAGACGATTGCCAGAGACTTCTGAGTACAAGTTAACAATGCAGACCTGGAGGGTATCTCCAGGTACAGTAGAGTGGTAATCTTGGAACCTCCTGACTCAGAGTACTGCTACCTTCTCACTGCCATAGGAATGCAGCTAGTTGACAGCTGGCTTCAAGACATGCTTCCCTGTGAGAGCTGAGGACAGGGCAGAACCCTCCCGCATCCTGCCTGACTGTAGGAGTAGCTGCTAACATCCTTATGTTAGTGGCTGGGAGAGGTTGCGGGAAAAGCATGTGTGAGCACTGGGCCTGAACTCCCGTGTATCTGAGTTGAATACAGCGATTTCCAATGGCCTTCTTCAATCACAGTGTAGCTAGGTTCCAACTCCCATGTCCGAGTGGGTAGCAGACATCTGCCTCCCATGCATACACACTTCTGAGAGTTGAGCTTAAGGCCTTACCTCCACATCCAGCCTGCTGGTAGCCTTGGCTTCTAAAAGGCCTAGGCTCGCTGTTTGACGGAAGTGCTGGGAGAGGTAATTGGAATCTCCCGGCACACAAGACGAGTGCCTCCAAGCTCAATTCACGATTTCCCAGTAATTCTTGTGGTAGACAGGTGCTCCATACTAAGTTCCATATGTGAGAAGGTAGCTGAACGCCTTGTCCAAAAGCATCTTACTTCTGAGAGTTGAGCCCACCCTCAGTCCCTCACAGTTCCACACTTCCTGCAGAGTGAGTTTCACACGTCTTCACCAGAGACGATTGCCAGAGGCTTCTGAGTACAAGTTAACAATGCAGACCTGGAGGGTATCTCCAGGTGCAGTAGAGTGGTAATCTTGGAACCTCCTGACTCAGAGTACTGCTACCTTCTCACTGCCATAGGAATGCAGCTAGTTGACAGCTGGCTTCAAGACATGATTCCCTGTGAGAGCTGAGGACAGGGCAGAACCCTCCCGCATCCTGCCTGACTGTAGGAGTAGCTGCTAACATCCTTATGTTAGTGGCTGGGAGAGGTTGCGGGAAAAGCATGTGTGAGCACTGGGCCTGAACTCCCGTGTATCTGAGTTGAATACAGCGATTTCCAATGGCCTTCTTCAATCACAGTGTAGCTAGGTTCCAACTCCCATGTCCGAGTGGGTAGCAGACATCTGCCTCCCATGAATACACACTTCTGAGAGTTGAGCTTATGGCCTGTACCTCCACATCCAGCCTGCTGGTACCCTTGGCTTCTAAAAGGCCTAGGCTCGCTGTTTGACGGAAGTGCTGGGAGAGGTAATTGGAATCACCCGGCACACAAGACTAGTGCCTCCAAGCTCAGTTCAGCGATTTCCTAGTAATTCCTGTGGTAGACTGGTGCTACATACTAAGTTCCATACGTGAGAGGGTAGCTGAACGCCTTGTCCAAAACCATCTTACTTCTGAGAGTTGAGCTCAGCCTCAGTCCCTCACAGTTCCACACTGCCTGCAGAGTGAGTTTCGCAGGTCTTCAGCAGAGACGTTTGCCAGAGGCTTCTGAGACGCAGGGTAACAATGCAGACCTGGAGGGTATCCCCAGGTGCAGTCGACTGGTAATCTTGGAACCTCCTGACTCAGAATACTGCTACCTTCTCACTGCCATAGGAATGCAGCTAGTTGACAGCTGGCTTCAAGACATGCTTCCCTGTGAGAGCTGAGGACAGGGCAGAACCCTCCCGCATGCTGCCTGACTGTAGGAGTAGCTGCTAACATCCTAATGTTAGTGGCTGGGAGAGGTTGCGGGAAAAGCATGTGTGAGCACTGGGCCTGAACTCCCGTGTATCTGAGTTGAATACAGCGATTTCCAACGACTTTCCTCAACCAGAGTGTAGCTAGGTTCCAAATCCCATGTACGAGCGTGTAGCAGACATCTGCCTCCCATGCATACACACTTCTGAGAGTTGAGCTTAAGGCCTGTACCTCCACATCCAGCCTGCTGGTACCCTTGGCTTCTAAAAGGCCTAGGCTCGCTGTTTGACGGAAGTGCTGGGAGAGGTAATTGGAATCTCCCGGCACACAAGACGAGTGCCTCCAAGCTCAATTCACGATTTCCCAGTAATTCTTGTGGTAGACAGGTGCTACATACTAAGTTCCATATGTGAGAAGGTAGCTGAACGCCTTGTCCAAAAGCATCTTACTTCTGAGGGTTGAGCACACCCTCAGTCCCTCACACTTCCACACTGCCTGCAGAGTAGGTTTCACACGTCTTCACCAGAGACGATTGTCAGAGCATTCTGAGTACAAGTTAACAATGCAGACCTGGAGGGTATCTCCAGGTGCAGTAGAGTGGTAATCTTGGAACCTCCTGACTCAGAGTACTGCTACCTTCTCACTGCCATAGGAATGCAGCTAGTTGACAGCTGGCTTCAAGACATGCTTCCCTGTGAGAGCTGAGGACAGGGCAGAACCCTCCCGCATCCTGCCTGACTGTAGGAGTAGCTGCTAACATCCTTATGTTAGTGGCTGGGAGAGGTTGCGGGAAAAGCATGTGTGAGCACTGGGCCTGAACTCCCGTGTATCTGAGTTGAATACAGCGATTTCCAATGGCCTTCTTCAATCACAGTGTAGCTAGGTTCCAACTCCCATGTCCGAGTGGGTAGCAGACATCTGCCTCCCATGCATACACACTTCTGAGAGTTGAGCTTATGGCCTGTACCTCCACATCCAGCCTGCTGGTACCCTTGGCTTCTAAAAGGCCTAGGCTCGCTGTTTGACGGAAGTGCTGGGAGAGGTAATTGGAATCACCCGGCACACAAGACTAGTGCCTCCAAGCTCAGTTCAGCGATTTCCTAGTAATTCCTGTGGTAGACTGGTGCTACATACTAAGTTCCATACGTGAGAGGGTAGCTGAACGCCTTGTCCAAAACCATCTTACTTCTGAGAGTTGAGCTCACCCTCAGTCCCTCACAGTTCCACACTGCCTGCCTAATGAGTATCGGAGGTCTTCAGCAGAGACGTTTGCCAGAGGCTTCTGACGCAGGGTAACAATGCAGAATTGCAGGGTATCCCCAGGTGCAATCGACTGGTAATCTTGGAACCTCCTGACTCAGAATACTGCTACCTTCTCACTGCCATAGGAATGCAGCTAGTTGACAGCTAGCTGGCTTCAAGACATGCTTCGCTGAGAGAGCTGAGGACAGGGCAGAACCCTCCCGCATGCTGCCTGACTGTAGGAGTAGCTGCTAACATCCTAATTTTAGTGGCTGGGAGAGGTTGCGGGAAAAGCATGTGTGAGCACTGGGCCTGAACTCCCGTGTATCTGAGTTGAATACAGCGTTTTCCAACGGCTTTCCTCAACCAGACTGTAGCTAGGTTCCAAATCCCATGTACGAGCGGGTAGCAGACATCTGCCTCCCATGCATACACACTTCTGAGAGTTGAGCTTAAGGCCTGTACCTCCACATCCAGCCTGCTGGTACCCTTGGCTTCTAAAAGGCCTAGGCTCGCTGTTTGACGGAAGTGCTGGGAGAGGTAATTGGAATCACCCGGCACACAAGACTAGTGCCTCCAAGCTCAGTTCAGCGATTTCCTAGTAATTCCTGTGGTAGACTGGTGCTACATACTAAGTTCCATACGTGAGAGGGTAGCTGAACGCCTTGTCCAAAACCATCTTACTTCTGAGAGTTGAGCTCAGCCTCAGTCCCTCACAGTTCCACACTGCCTGCAGAGTGAGTTTCGCAGGTCTTCAGCAGAGACGTTTGCCAGAGGCTTCTGAGACGCAGGGTAACAATGCAGACCTGGAGGGTATCCCCAGGTGCAGTAGACTGGTAATCTTGGAACCTCCTGACTCAGAATACTGCTACCTTCTCACTGCCATAGGAATGCAGCTAGTTGACAGCTGGCTTCAAGACATGCTTCCCTGTGAGAGCTGAGGACAGGGCAGAACCCTCCCGCATGCTGCCTGACTGTAGGAGTAGCTGCTAACATCCTAATGTTAGTGGCTGGGAGAGGTTGCGGGAAAAGCATGTGTGAGCACTGGGCCTGAACTCCCGTGTATCTGAGTTGAATACAGCGATTTCCAACGACTTTCCTCAACCAGAGTGTAGCTAGGTTCCAAATCCCATGTACGAGCGTGTAGCAGACATCTGCCTCCCATGCATACACACTTCTGAGAGTTGAGCTTAAGGCCTGTACCTCCACATCCAGCCTGCTGGTACCCTTGGCTTCTAAAAGGCCTAGGCTCGCTGTTTGACGGAAGTGCTGGGAGAGGTAATTGGAATCTCCCGGCACACAAGACGAGTGCCTCCAAGCTCAATTCACGATTTCCCAGTAATTCTTGTGGTAGACAGGTGCTACATACTAAGTTCCATATGTGAGAAGGTAGCTGAACGCCTTGTCCAAAAGCATCTTACTTCTGAGGGTTGAGCACACCCTCAGTCCCTCACACTTCCACACTGCCTGCAGAGTAGGTTTCACACGTCTTCACCAGAGACGATTGTCAGAGCATTCTGAGTACAAGTTAACAATGCAGACCTGGAGGGTATCTCCAGGTGCAGTAGAGTGGTAATCTTGGAACCTCCTGACTCAGAGTACTGCTACCTTCTCACTGCCATAGGAATGCAGCTAGTTGACAGCTGGCTTCAAGACATGCTTCCCTGTGAGAGCTGAGGACAGGGCAGAACCCTCCCGCATCCTGCCTGACTGTAGGAGTAGCTGCTAACATCCTTATGTTAGTGGCTGGGAGAGGTTGCGGGAAAAGCATGTGTGAGCACTGGGCCTGAACTCCCGTGTATCTGAGTTGAATACAGCGATTTCCAATGGCCTTCTTCAATCACAGTGTAGCTAGGTTCCAACTCCCATGTCCGAGTGGGTAGCAGACATCTGCCTCCCATGCATACACACTTCTGAGAGTTCAGCTTATGGCCTGTACCTCCACATCCAGCCTGCTGGTACCCTTGGCTTCTAAAAGGCCTAGGCTCGCTGTTTGACGGAAGTGCTGGGAGAGGTAATTGGAATCACCCGGCACACAAGACTAGTGCCTCCAAGCTCAGTTCAGCGATTTCCTAGTAATTCCTGTGGTAGACTGGTGCTACATACTAAGTTCCATACGTGAGAGGGTAGCTGAACGCCTTGTCCAAAACCATCTTACTTCTGAGAGTTGAGCTCACCCTCAGTCCCTCACAGTTCCACACTGCCTGCCTAATGAGTATCGGAGGTCTTCAGCAGAGACGTTTGCCAGAGGCTTCTGACGCAGGGTAACAATGCAGAATTGCAGGGTATCCCCAGGTGCAATCGACTGGTAATCTTGGAACCTCCTGACTCAGAATACTGCTACCTTCTCACTGCCATAGGAATGCAGCTAGTTGACAGCTAGCTGGCTTCAAGACATGCTTCGCTGAGAGAGCTGAGGACAGGGCAGAACCCTCCCGCATGCTGCCTGACTGTAGGAGTAGCTGCTAACATCCTAATTTTAGTGGCTGGGAGAGGTTGCGGGAAAAGCATGTGTGAGCACTGGGCCTGAACTCCCGTGTATCTGAGTTGAATACAGCGTTTTCCAACGGCTTTCCTCAACCAGAGTGTAGCTAGGTTCCAAATCCCATGTACGAGCGGGTAGCAGACATCTGCCTCCCATGCATACACACTTCTGAGAGTTGAGCTTAAGGCCTGTACCTCCACATCCAGCCTGCTGGTACCCTTGGCTTCTAAAAGGCCTAGGCTCGCTGTTTGACGGAAGTGCTGGGAGAGGTAATTGGAATCTCCCGGCACACAAGACGAGTGCCTCCAAGCTCAATTCACGATTTCCCAGTAATTCTTGTGGTAGACAGGTGCTACATACTAAGTTCCATATGTGAGAAGGTAGCTGAACGCCTTGTCCAAAAGCATCTTACTTCTGAGAGTTGAGCACACCCTCAGTCCCTCACACTTCCACACTGCCTGCAGAGTGAGTTTCACACGTCTTCACCAGAGACGATTGCCAGAGGCTTCTGAGTACAAGTTAACAATGCAGACCTGGAGGGTATCTCCAGGTGCAGTAGAGTGGTAATCTTGGAACCTCCTGACTCAGAGTACTGCTACCTTCTCACTGCCATAGGAATGCAGCTAGTTGACAGCTGGCTTCAAGACATGCTTCCCTGTGAGAGCTGAGGACAGGGCAGAACCCTCCCGCATCCTGCCTGACTGTAGGAGTAGCTGCTAACATCCTTATGTTAGTGGCTGGGAGAGGTTGCGGGAAAAGCATGTGTGAGCACTGGGCCTGAACTCCCGTGTATCTGAGTTGAATACAGCGATTTCCAATGGCCTTCTTCAATCACAGTGTAGCTAGGTTCCAACTCCCATGTCCAAGTGGGTAGCAGACATCTGCCTCCCATGCATACACACTTCTGAGAGTTGAGCTTATGGCCTGTACCTCCACATCCAGCCTGCTGGTACCCTTGGCTTCTAAAAGGCCTAGGCTCGCTGTTTGACGGAAGTGCTGGGAGACGTAATTGGAATCACCCGGCACACAAGACTAGTGCCTCCAAGCTCAGTTCAGCGATTTCCTAGTAATTCCTGTGGTAGACTGGTGCTACATACTAAGTTCCATACGTGAGAGGGTAGCTGAACGCCTTGTCCAAAACCATCTTACTTCTGAGAGTTGAGCTCAGCCTCAGTCCCTCACAGTTCCACACTGCCTTCAGAGTGAGTTTCGCAGGTCTTCAGCAGAGACGTTTGCCAGAGGCTTCTGAGACGCAGGGTAACAATGCAGACCTGGAGGGTATCCCCAGGTGCAGTCGACTGGTAATCTTGGAACCTCCTGACTCAGAATACTGCTACCTTCTCACTGCCATAGGAATGCAGCTAGTTGACAGCTGGCTTCAAGACATGCTTCCCTGTGAGAGCTGAGGACAGGGCAGAACCCTCCCGCATGCTGCCTGACTTTAGGAGTAGCTGCTAACATCCTAATGTTAGTTCCTGGGAGAGGTTGAGGGAAAAGCATGTGTGAGCACTGGGCCTGAACTCCCGTGTATCTGAGTTGAATACAGCGATTTCCAACGACTTTCCTCAACCAGAGTGTAGCTAGGTTCCAAATCAAATGTACGAGCGGGTAGCAGATATCTGCCTCCCATGCATACACACTTCTGAGAGTTGAGCTTAAGGCCTGTACCTCCACATCCAGCCTGCTGGTACCCTTGGCTTCTAAAAGGCCTAGGCTCGCTGTTTGACGGAAGTGCTGGGAGAGGTAATTGGAATCTCCCGGCACACAAGACGAGTGCCTCAAGCTCAATTCACGATTTCCCAGTAATTCTTGTGGTAGACAGGTCCTACATACTAAATTCCATATGTGAGATGGTAGCTGAACGCCTTGTCCAAAAGCATCTTACTTCTGAGAGTTGAGCACACCCTCAGTCCCTCACACTTCCACACTGCCTGCAGAGTGAGTTTCACACGTCTTCACCAGAGACGATTGCCAGAGGCTTCTGAGTACAAGTTAACAATGCAGACCTGGAGGGTATCTCCAGGTGCAGTAGAGTGGTAATCTTGGAACCTCCTGACTCAGAGTACTGCTACCTTCTCACTGCCATAGGAATGCAGCTAGTTGACAGCTGGCTTCAAGACATGCTTCCCTGTGAGAGCTGAGGACAGGGCAGAACCCTCCCGCATCCTGCCGGACTGTAGGAGTAGCAGCTTACATCCTTATGTTAGTGGCTGGGAGAGGTTGCGGGAAAAGCATGTGTGAGCACTGGGCCTGAACTCCCGTGTATCTGAGTTGAATACAGCGATTTCCAATGGCCTTCTTCAATCACAGTGTAGCTAGGTTCCAACTCCCATGTCCGAGTGGGTAGCAGACATCTGCCTCCCATGCATACACACTTCTGAGAGTTGAGCTTATGGCCTGTACCTCCACATCCAGCCTGCTGGTACCCTTGGCTTCTAAAAGGCCTAGGCTCGCTGTTTGACGGAAGTGCTGGGAGAGGTAATTGGAATCACCCGGCACACAAGACTAGTGCCTCCAAGCTCAGTTCAGCGATTTCCTAGTAATTCCTGTGGTAGACTGGTGCTACATACTAAGTTCCATACGTGAGAGGGTAGCTGAACGCCTTGTCCAAAACCATCTTACTTCTGAGAGTGAGCTCAGCCTCAGTCCCTCACAGTTCCACACTGCCTGCAGAGTGAGTTTCGCAGGTCTTCAGCAGAGACGTTTGCCAGATGCTTCTGAGACGCAGGGTAACAATGCAGACCTGGAGGGTATCCCCAGGTGCAGTAGACTGGTAAT
This sequence comes from Canis lupus baileyi, assembly GCF_048164855.1. Lineage (NCBI taxonomy): Eukaryota > Metazoa > Chordata > Mammalia > Carnivora > Canidae > Canis > Canis lupus. The sequence goes on along the minus strand of NC_132844.1, from coordinate 74,288,562 downwards.
CTTGGAACCTCCTGACTCAGAATACTGCTACCATCTCACTGCCATTGGAATGCAGCTAGTTGACAGCTGGCTTCAAGACATGCTTCCCTGTGAGAGCTGAGGAGAGGGCAGAACCCTCCCGCATCCTGCCTGACTGTAGGAGTAGCTGCTAACATCCTAATGTTAGTGGCTGGGAGAGGTTGCGGGAAAAGCATGTGTGAGCACTGGGCCTGAACTCCCGTGTATCTGAGTTGAATACAGCGATGTCCAATGGCCTTCTTCAATCACAGTGTAGCTAGGTTCCAACTCCCATGTCCGAGTGGGTAGCAGACACCTGCCTCCCATGCATACACACTTCTGAGAGTTGAGCTTATGGACTGTACCTCCACATCCAGCCTGATGGTACCCTTGGCTTCTAAAAGGCCTAGGCTCGCTGTTTGACGGAAGTGCTGGGAGAGGTAATTGGAATCACCCGGCACACAAGACTAGTGCCTCCAAGCTCAGTTTAGCGATTTCCTAGTAATTCCTGTGGTAGACTTGTGCTACATACTAAGTTCCATACGTGAGAGTGTAGCTGAACGCCTTGTCCAAAACCATCTTACTTCTGAGAGTTGAGCTCAGCCTCAGTCCCTCACAGTTCCACACTGCCTGCAGAGTGAGTTTCGCAGGTCTTCAGCAGAGACGTTTGCCAGAGGCTTCTGAGACGCAGGGTAACAATGCAGACCTGGAGGGTATCCCCAAGTGCAGTAGACTGGTAATCTTGGAACCTCCTGACTCAGAAAACTGCTACCTTCTCACTGCCATAGGAATGCAGCTAGTTGACAGCTGGCTTCAAGACATGCTTCCCTGTGAGAGCTGAGGACAGGGCAGAACCCTCCCGCATGCTGCCTGACTGTAGGAGTAGCTGCTAACATCCTAATGTTAGTGGCTGGGAGAGGTTGCGGGAAAAGCATGTGTGAGCACTGGGCCTGAACTCCCGTGTATCTGAGTAGAATACAGCGATTTCCAACGACTTTCCTCAACCAGAGTGTAGCTAGGTTCCAAATCCCATGTACGAGCGGGTAGCAGACATCTGCCTCCCATGCATACACACTTCTGAGAGTTGAGCTTATGGCCTCTACCTCCACATCCAGCCTGCTGGTACCCTTGGCTTCTAAAAGGCCTAGGCTCGCTGTTTGACGGAAGTGCTGGGAGAGGTAATTGGAATCTCCTGGCACACAAGACTAGTGCCTCCAAGCTCAGTTCAGCGATTTCCTAGTAATTCCTGTGGTAGACTGGTGCTACATACTAAGTTCCATACGTGAGAGGGTAGCTGAACGCCTTGTCCAAAACCATCTTACTTCTGAGAGTTGAGCTCAGCCTCAGTCCCTCACAGTTCCACACTGCCTGCAGAGTGAGTTTCGCAGGTCTTCAGCAGAGACGTTTGCCAGAGGCTTCTGAGACACAGGGTAACAATGCAGACCTGGAGGGTATCCCCAGGTGCAGTAGACTGGTAATCTTGGAACCTCCTGACTCAGAATACTGCTACCTTCTCACTGCCATAGGAATGCAGCTAGTTGACAGCTGGCTTCAAGACATGCTTCCCTGTGAGAGCTGAGGACAGGGCAGAACCCTCCCGCATGCTGCCTGACTGTAGGAGTAGCTGCTAACATCCTAATGTTAGTGGCTGGGAGAGGTTGCGGGAAAAGCATGTGTGAGCACTGGGCCTGAACTCCCGTGTATCTGAGTTGAATACAGCGATTTCCAACGGCTTTCCTCAACCAGAGTGTAGCTAGGTTCCAAATCCCATGTACGAGCGGGTAGCAGACATCTGCCTCCCATGCATACACACTTCTCAGTGTTGAGCTTAAGGCCTGTACCTCCACATCCAGCCTGCTAGTACCCTTCGCTTCTAAAAGGCCTAGGCTCGCTGTTTGACGGAAGTGCTGGGAGAGGTAATTGGAATCTCCCGGCACACAAGACGAGTGCCTCCAAGCTCAATTCACGATTTCCCAGTAATTCTTGTGGTAGACAGGTGCTACATACTAAGTTCCATATGTGAGAAGGTAGCTGAACGCCTTGTCCAAAAGCATCTTACTTCTGAGAGTTGAGCCCACCCTCAGTCCCTCACACTTCCACACTGCCTGCAGAGTGAGTTTCACACGTCTTCACTAGAGACGATTGCCAGAGGCTTCTGAGTACAAGTTAACAATGTAGACCTGGAGGGTATCTCCAGGTACAGTAGAGTGGTAATTTTGGAACCTCCTGACTCAGAGTTCTGCTACCTTCTCACTGCCATAGGAATGCAGCTAGTTGACAGCTGGCTTCAAGACATGCTTCCCTGTGAGAGCTGAGGACAGGGCAGAACCCTCCCGCATCCTGCCTGACTGTAGGAGTAGCTGCTAACATCCTTATGTTAGTGGCTGGGAGAGGTTGCGGGAAAAGCATGTGTGAGCACTGGGCCTGAACTCCCGTGTATCTGAGTTGAATACAGCGATTTCCAATGGCCTTCTTCAATCACAGTGTAGCTAGGTTCCAACTCCCATGTCCGAGTGGGTAGCAGACATCTGCCTCCCATGCATATACACTTCTGAGAGTTGAGCTTATGGCCTGTACCTCCACATCCAGCCTGCTGGTACCCTTGGCTTCTAAAAGGCCTAGGCTCGCTGTTTGACGGAAGTGCTGGGAGAGGTAATTGGAATCTCCCGGCACACAAGACGAGTGCCTCCAAGCTCAATTCACGATTTCCCAGTAATTCTTGTGGTAGACAAGTGCTACATACTAAGTTCCATATGTGAGAAGGTATCTGAACGCCTTGTCCAAAAGCATCTTACTTCTGAGAGTTGAGCCCACCCTCAGTCCCTCACACTTCCACACTGCCTGTAGAGTGAGTTTCACACGTCTTCACCAGAGACGATTGCCAGAGACTTCTGAGTACAAGTTAACAATGCAGACCTGGAGGGTATCTCCAGGTACAGTAGAGTGGTAATCTTGGAACCTCCTGACTCAGAGTACTGCTACCTTCTCACTGCCATAGGAATGCAGCTAGTTGACAGCTGGCTTCAAGACATGCTTCCCTGTGAGAGCTGAGGACAGGGCAGAACCCTCCCGCATCCTGCCTGACTGTAGGAGTAGCTGCTAACATCCTTATGTTAGTGGCTGGGAGAGGTTGCGGGAAAAGCATGTGTGAGCACTGGGCCTGAAATCCCGTGTATCTGAGTTGAATACAGCGATTTCCAATGGCCTTCTTCAATCACAGTGTAGCTAGGTTCCAACTCCCATGTCCGAGTGGGTAGCAGACATCTGCCTCCCATGCATACACACTTCTGAGAGTTGAGCTTAAGGCCTTACCTCCACATCCAGCCTGCTGGTAGCCTTGGCTTCTAAAAGGCCTAGGCTCGCTGTTTGACGGAAGTGCTGGGAGAGGTAATTGGAATCTCCCGGCACACAAGACGGGTGCCTCCAAGCTCAATTCACGATTTCCCAGTAATTCTTGTGGTAGACAGGTGCTACATACTAAGTTCCATATGTGAGAAGGTAGCTGAACGCCTTGTCCAAAAGCATCTTACTTCTGAGAGTTGATCACACCCTCAGTCCCTCACACTTCCACACTGCCTGCAGAGTGAGTTTCACATGTCTTCACCAGAGACGATTGCCAGAGGCTTCTGAGTACAAGTTAACAATGCAGACCTGGAGGGTATCTCCATGTGCAGTAGAGTATTAATCTTGGAACCTCCTGACTCAGAGTACTGCTACCTTCTCACTGCCATAGGAATGCAGCTAGTTGACAGCTGGCTTCAAGACATGCTTCCCTGTGAGAGCTGAGGACAGGGCAGAACCCTCCCGCATCCTGCCTGACTGTAGGAATAGCTGCTAACATCCTTATGTTAGTGGCTGGGAGAGGTTGCGGGAAAAGCATGTGTGAGCACTGGGCCTGAACTCCCGTGTATCTGAGTTGAATACAGCGATTTCCAATGGCCATCTTCAATCACAGTGTAGCTAGGTTCCAACTCCCATGTCCGAGTGGGTAGCAGACATCTGCCTCCCATGCATACACACTTCTGAGAGTTGAGCTTATGGCCTGTACCTCCACATCCAGCCTGCTGGTACCCTTGGCTTCTAAAAGGCCTAGGCTCGCTGTTTGACGGAAGTCCTGGGAGAGGTAATTGGAATCACCCGGCACACAAGACTAGTGCCTCCAAGCTCAGTTCAGCGATTTCCTAGTAATTCCTGTGGTAGACTGGTGCTACATACTAAGTTCCATACGTGAGAGGGTAGCTGAACGCCTTGTCCAAAACCATCTTACTTCTGAGAGTTGAGCTCAGCCTCAGTCCCTCACAGTTCCACACTGCCTGCAGAGTGAGTTTCGCAGGTCTTCAGCAGAGACGTTTGCCAGAGGCTTCTGAGACGCAGGGTAACAATGCAGACCTGGAGGGTATCCCCAGGTGCAGTAGACTGGTAATCTTGGAACCTCCTGACTCAGAATACTGCTACCTTCTCACTGCCATAGGAATGTAGCTAGTTGACAGCTGGCTTCAAGACATGCTTCCCTGTGAGAGCTGAGGACAGGGCAGAACCCTCCCGCATGCTGCCTGACTGTAGGAGTAGCTGCTAACATCCTAATGTTAGTGGCTGGGAGAGGTTGCGGGAAAAGCATGTGTGAGCACTGGGCCTGAACTCCCGTGTATCTGAGTTGAATACAGCGATTTCCAATGGCCTTCTTCAATCACAGAGTAGCTAGGTTCCAACTCCCATGTCCGAGTGGGTAGCAGACATCTGCCTCCCATGCATACACACTTCTGAGAGTTGAGCTTAAGGCCTTACCTCCACATCCAGCCTGCTGGTAGCCTTGGCTTCTAAAAGGCCTAGGCTCGCTGTTTGATGGAAGTGCTGGGAGAGGTAATTGGAATCTCCCGGCACACAAGACGAGTGCCTCCAAGCTCAATTCACGATTTCCCAGTCATTCTTGTGGTAGACAGGTGCTACATACTAAGTTCCATATGTGAGAAGGTAGCTGAACGCCTTGTCCAAAAGCATCTTACTTCTGAGAGTTGATCACACCCTCAGTCCCTCACACTTCCACACTGCCTGCAGAGTGAGTTTCACATGTCTTCACCCGAGACGATTGCCAGAGGCTTCTGAGTACAAGTTAACAATGCAGACCTGGAGGGTATCTCCATGTGCAGTAGAGTGGTAATCTTGGAACCTCCTGACTCAGAGTACTGCTACCTTCTCACTGCCATAGGAATGCAGCTAGTTGACAGCTGGCTTCAAGACATGCTTCCCTGTGAGAGCTGAGGACAGGGCAGAACCCTCCCGCATCCTGCCTGACTGTAGGAGTAGCTGCTAACATCCTAATATTAGTGGCTAGGAGAGTTTGCGGGAAAAGCATGTGTGAGCACTGGGCCTGAACTCCCGTGTATCTGAGTTGAATACAGCGATTTCCAACGGCTTTCCTCAACCAGAGTGTAGCTAGGTTCCAAATCCCATGTACGAGCGGGTAGCAGACATCTGCCTCCCATGCATACACACTTCTGAGTGTTGAGCTTATGGCTTGTACCTCCACATCCAGCCTGCTGGTACCCTTGGCTTCTAAAAGGCCTAGGCTCGCTGTTTGACGGAAGTGCTGGGAGAGGTAATTGGAATCACCGGGCACACAAGACTAGTGCCTCCAAGCTCAGTTCAGCGATTCCCTAGTAATTCCTGGGGTAGACTGGTGCTACATACTAAGTTCCATACGTGAGAGGGTAGCTGAACGCCTTGTCCAAAACCATCTTACTTCTGAGAGTTGAGCTCACCCTCATTCCCTCACAGTTCCACACTGCCTGCAGAGTGAGTTTCGCAGGACTTCAGCAGAGACGTTTGCCAGAGGCTTCTGAGACGCAGGGTAACAATGCAGACCTGGAGAGTATCCCCAGGTGCAGTCGACTGGTAATCTTGGAACCTCCTGACTCAGAATACTGCTACCTTCTCACTGCCATAGGAATGCAGCTAGTTGACAGCTGGCTTCAAGACAGGCTTCCCTGTGAGAGCTGAGGACAGGGCAGAACCCTCCCGCATGCTGCCTGACTGTAGGAGTAGCTGCTAACATCCTAATGTTAGTGGCTGGGAGAGGTTGCGGGAAAAGCATGTGTGAGCACTGGGCCTGAACTCCCGTGTATCTGAGTTGAATACAGCCATTTCCAACGACTTTCCTCAACCAGAGTGTAGCTAGGTTCCAAATCCCATGTAGGAGCGGGTAGCAGACATCTGCCTCCCATGCATACACACTTCTGAGAGTTGAGCTTAAGGCCTGTACCTCCACATCCGGCCTGCTGGTACCCTTGGCTTCCAAAAGGCCTAGGCTCGCTGTTTGACGGAAGTGCTGGGAGAGGTAATTGAAATCTCCCGGCACACAAGACGAGTGCCTCAAAGCTCAATTCACGATTTCCCAGTAATTCTTGTGGTAGACAGGTGCTACATACTAAGTTCCATATGTGAGAAGGTAGCTGAACGCCTTGTCCAAAAGCATCTTACTTCTGAGAGTTGAGCACACCCTCAGTCCCTCACACTTCCACACTGCCTGCAGAGTGAGTTTCACACGTCTTCACCAGAGACGATTGCCAGAGGCTTCTGAGTACAAGTTAACAATGCAGACCTGGAGGGTATCTCCAGGTGCAGTAGAGTGGTAATCTTGGAACCTCCTGACTCAGAATACTGCTACCTTCTCACTGCCATAGGAATGCAGCTAGTTGGCAGCTAGCTGGCTTCAAGACATGCTTCCCTGTGAGAGCTGAGGACAGGGCAGAACCCTCCCGCATCCTGCCTGACTGTAGGAGTAGCTGCTAACATCCTTATGTTAGTGGCTGGGAGAGGTTGCGGGAAAAGCATGTGTGAGCACTGGGCCTGAACTCCCGTGTATCTGAGTTGAATACAGCGATTTCCAATGGCCTTCTTCAATTACAGTGTAGCTAGGTTTCAACTCCCATGTCCGAGTGGGTAGCAGATATCTGCCTCCCATGCATACACACTTCTGAGAGTTGAGCTTATGGCCTGTACCTCCACATCCAGCCTGCTGGTACCCTTGGCTTCTAAAAGGCCTAGGCTCGCTGTTTGACGGAAGTGCTGGGAGAGGTAATGGGAATCACACGGCACACAAGACTAGTGCCTCCAAGCTCAGTTCAGCGATTTCCTAGTAATTCCTGTGGTAGACTGGTGCTACATACTAATTTCCATACGTGAGAGGGTAGCTGAACGCCTTGTCCAAAACCATCTTACTTCTGAGAGTTGAGCTCAGCCTCAGTCCCTCACAGTTCCACACTGCCTGCAGAGTGAGTTTCGCAGGTCTTCAGCAGAGACGTTTGCCAGAGGCTTCTGAGACGCAGGGTAACAATGCAGACCTGGAGGGTATCCCCAGGTGCAGTAGACTGGTAATCTTGGAACCTCCTGACTCAGAATACTGCTACCTTCTCACTGCCATAGGAATGCAGCTAGTTGACAGCTGGCTTCAAGACATGCTTCCCTGTGAGAGCTGAGGACAGGGCAGAACCCTCCCGCATGCTGCCTGACTGTAGGAGTAGCTGCTAACATCCTAATGTTAGTGGCTGGGAGAGGTTGCGGGAAAAGCATGTGTGAGCACTGGGCCTGAACTCCCGTGTATCTGAGTTGAATACAGCGATTTCCAACGACTTTCCTCAACCAGAGTGTAGCTAGGTTCCAAATCCCATGTACGAGCGGGTAGCAGACATCTGCCTCCCATGCATACACACTTCTGAGAGTTGAGCTTAAGGCCTGTACCTCCACATCCAGCCTGCTGGTAGCCTTGGCTTCTAAAAGGCCTAGGCTCGCTGTTTGACGGAAGTGCTGGGAGAGGTAATTGGAATCTCCCGGCACACAAGACGAGTGCCTCCAAGCTCAATTCACGATTTCCCAGTAATTCTTGTGGTAGACAGGTGCTACATACTAAGTTCCACATGTGAGAAGGTAGCTGAACGCCTTGTCCAAAAGCATCTTACTTCTGAGAGTTGAGCACACCCTCAGTCCCTCACACTTCCACACTGCCTGCAGAGTGAGTTTCACACGTCTTCACCAGAGACGATTGCCAGAAGCTTCTGAGTACAAGTTAACAATGCAGACCTGGAGGGTATCTCCAGGTGCAGTAGAGTGGTAATCTTGGAACCTCCTGACTCAGAGTACTGCTACCTTCTCACTGCCATAGAAATGCAGCTGGTTGACAGCTGGCTTCAAGACATGCTTCCCTGTGAGAGCTGAGGACAGGGCAGAACCCTCCCGCATCCTGCCTGACTGTAGGAGTAGCTGCTAACATCCTTATGTTAGTGGCTGGGAGAGGTTGCTGGAAAAGCATGTGTAGCACTGGGCCTGAACTCCCGTGTATCTGAGTTGAATACAGCGATTTCCAATGGCATTCTTCAATCACAGTGTAGCTAGGTTCCAACTCCCATGTCCGAGTGGGTAGCAGACATCTGCCTCCCATGCATACACACTTCTGAGAGTTGAGCTTATGGCCTGTACCTCCACATCCAGCCTGCTGGTACCCTTAGCTTCTAAAAGGCCTAGGCTCGCTGTTTGACGGAAGTGCTGGGAGAGGTAATTGGAATCACCCGGCACACAAGACTAGTGCCTCCAAGCTCAGTTCAGCGATTTCCTAGTAATTCCTCTGGTAGACTGGTGCTACATACTAAGTTCCATACGTGAGAGGTTAGCTGAACGCCTTGTCCAAAACCATCTTACTTCTGAGAGTTGAGCTCAGCCTCAGTCCCTCACAGTTCCACACTGCCTGCAGAGTGAGTTTCGCAGGTCTTCAGCAGAGACGTTTGCCAGAGGCTTCTGAGACGCAGGGTAACAATGCAGACCTGGAGGGTATCCCCAGGTGCAGTAGACTGGTAATCTTGGAACCTCCTGACTCAGAATACTGCTACCTTCTCACTGCCATAGGAATGCAGCTAGTTGACAGCTGGCTTCAAGACATGCTTCCCTGTGAGAGCTGAGGACAGGGCAGAACCCTCCCGCATCCTGCCTGACTGCAGGAGTAGCTGCTAACATCCTAATGTTAGTGGCTGGGAGAGGTTGCGGGAAAAGCATGTGTGAGCACTGGGCCTGAACTCCCGTGTATCTGAGTTGAATACAGCGATTTCCAACGACTTTCCTCAACCAGAGTGTAGCTAGGTTCCAAATCCCATGTACGAGCGGGTAGCAGATATCTGCCTCCCATGCATACACACTTCTGAGAGTTGAGCTTATGGCCTGTACCTCCACATCCAGCCTGCTGGTACCCTTGGCTTCTAAAAGGCCTAGGCTCGCTGTTTGACGGAAGAGCTGGGAGAGGTAATTGGAATCTCCCGGCACACAAGACGAGTGCCTCCAAGCTCAATTCACGATTTCCCAGTAATTCTTGTGGTAGACAGGTGCTACATACTAAGTTCCATATGTGAGAAGGTAGCTGAACGCCTTGTCCAAAAGCATCTTACTTTTGAGAGTTGAGCCCACCCTCAGTCCCTCACACTTCCACACTGCCTGCAGAGTGAGTTTCACACGTCTTCACCAGAGACGATTGCCAGAGGCTTCTGAGTACAAGTTAACAATGCAGACCTGGAGGGTATCTCCAGGTGCAGTAGAGTGGTAATCTTGGAACCTCCTGACTCAGAGTACTGCTACCTTCTCACTGCCATAGGAATGCAGCTAGTTGACAGCTGGCTTCAAGACATGCTTCCCTGTGAGAGCTGAGGACAGGGCAGAACCTTCCCGCATCCTGCCTGACTGTAGGAGTAGCTGCTAACATCCTTATGTTAGTGGCTGGGAGAGGTTGCGGGAAAAGCATCTGTAGCACTGGGCCAGAACTCCCGTGTATCTGAGTTGAATACAGCGATTTCCAATGGCCTTCTTCAATCACAGTGTAGCTAGGTTCCAACTCCCATGTCCGAGTGGGTAGCAGACATCTGCCTCCCATGCATACACACTTCTGAGAGTTGAGCTTATGGCCTGTACCTCCACATCCAGCCTGCTGATACCCTTGGCTTCTAAAAGGCCTAGGCTCGCTGTTTGACGGAAGTGCTGGGAGAGGTAATTGGAATCACCCAGCACACAAGACTAGTGCCTCCAAGCTCAGTTCAGCGATTTCCTAGTAATTCCTGTGGTAGACTGGTGCTACATACTAAGTTCCATACGTGAGAGGGTAGCTGAACGCCTTGTCCAAAACCATCTTACTTCTGAGAGTTGAGCTCAGCCTCAGTCCCTCACAGTTCCACACTGCCTGCAGAGTGAGTTTCACAGGTCTTCAGCAGAGATGTTTGCCAGAGGCTTCTGAGACGCAGGGTAACAATGCAGACCTGGAGGGTATCCCCAGGTGCAGTAGACTGGTAATCTTGGAACCTCCTGACTCAGCATACTGCTACCCTCTCACTGCCATAGGAATGCAGCTAGTTGACAGCTGGCTTCAAGACATGCTTCCCTGTGAGAGCTGAGGACAGGGCAGAACCCTCCCGTATGCTGCCTGACTGTAGGAGTAGCTGCTAACATCCTAATGTTAGTGGCTGGGAGAGGTTGCGGGAAAAGCATGTGTGAGCACTGGACCTGAACTCCCGTGTATCTGAGTTGAATAGAGCGATTTCCAACGACTTTCCTCAACCAGAGTGTAGCTAGGTTCCAAATCCCATGTACGAGCGGGTAGCAGACATCTGCCTCCAATGCATACACACTTCTGAGAGTTGAGCTTAAGGCCTGTACCTCCACATCCGGCCTGCTGGTACCCTTGGCTTCTAAAAGGCCTAGGCTCGCTGTTTGACGGAAGTGCTGGGAGAGGTAATTGGAATCTCCCGGCACACAAGACGAGTGCCTCCAAGCTCAATTCACGATTTCCCAGTAATTCTTGTGGTAGACAGGTGCTACATACTAAGTACCATATGTGAGAAGGTAGCTGAACGCCTTGTCCAAAAGCATCTTAGTTCTGAGAGTTGAGCACCCCCTCAGTCCCTCACAGTTCCACACTGCCTGCAGAGTGAGTTTCACACGTCTTCAACAGAGACGATTGCCAGAGGCTTCTGAGTACAAGTTAACAATGCAGACCTGGAGGGTATCTCCAGGTGCAGTAGAGTGGTAATCTTGGAACCTCCTGACTCAGAGTACTGCTACCTTCTCACTGCCATAGGAATGCAGCTGGTTGACAGCTGGCTTCAAGACATGCTTCCCTGTGAGAGCTGAGGACAGGGCAGAACCTTCCCGCATCCTGCTTGACTGTAGGAGTAGCTGCTAACATCCTTATGTTAGTGGCTGGGAGAGGTTGCTGGAAAAGCATGTGTAGCACTGGGCCTGAACTCCCGTGTATCTGAGTTGAATACAGCGATTTCCAATGGCATTCTTCAATCACAGTGTAGCTAGGTTCCAACTCCCATGTCCGAGTGGGTAGCAGACATCTGCCTCCCATGCATACACACTTCTGAGAGTTGAGCTTATGGCCTGTACCTCCACATCCAGCCTGCTGGTACCCTTAGCTTCTAAAAGGCCTAGGCTCGCTGTTTGACGGAAGTGCTGGGAGAGGTAATTGGAATCACCCGGCACACAAGACTAGTGCCTCCAAGCTCAGTTCAGCGATTTCCTAGTAATTCCTGTGGTAGACTGGTGCTACATACTAAGTTCCATACGTGAGAGGTTAGCTGAACGCCTTGTCCAAAACCATCTTACTTCTGAGAGTTGAGCTCAGCCTCAGTCCCTCACAGTTCCACACTGCCTGCAGAGTGAGTTTCACAGGTCTTCAGCAGAGATGTTTGCCAGAGGCTTCTGAGACGCAGGGTAACAATGCAGACCTGGAGGGTATCCCCAGGTGCAGTAGACTGGTAATCTTGGAACCTCCTGACTCAGCATACTGCTACCCTCTCACTGCCATAGGAATGCAGCTAGTTGACAGCTGGCTTCAAGACATGCTTCCCTGTGAGAGCTGAGTACAGGGCAGAACCCTCCCGCATGCTGCCTGACTGTAGGAGTAGCTGCTAACATCCTAATGTTAGTGGCTGGGAGAGGTTGCGGGAAAAGCATGTGTGAGCACTGGACCTGAACTCCCGTGTATCTGAGTTGAATAGAGCGATTTCCAACGACTTTCCTCAACCAGAGTGTAGCTAGGTTCCAAATCCCATGTACGAGCGGGTAGCAGACATCTGCCTCCAATGCATACACACTTCTGAGAGTTGAGCTTAAGGCCTGTACCTCCACATCCAGCCTGCTGGTACCCTTGGCTTCTAAAAGGCCTAGGCTCGCTGTTTGACGGAAGTGCTGGGAGAGGTAATTGGAATCTCCCGGCACACAAGACGAGTGCCTCCAAGCTCAATTCACGATTTCCCAGTAATTCTTGTGGTAGACAGGTGCTACATACTAAGTACCATATGTGAGAAGGTAGCTGAACGCCTTGTCCAAAAGCATCTTAGTTCTGAGAGTTGAGCACCCCCTCAGTCCCTCACAGTTCCACACTGCCTGCAGAGTGAGTTTCACACGTCTTCACCAGAGACGATTGCCAGAGGCTTCTGAGTACAAGTTAACAATGCAGACCTGGAGGGTATCTCCAGGTGCAGTAGAGTGGTAATCTTGGAACCTCCTGACTCAGAGTACTGCTACCTTCTCACTGCCATAGGAATGCAGCTGGTTGACAGCTGGCTTCAAGACATGCTTCCCTGTGAGAGCTGAGGACAGGGCAGAACCCTCCCGCATCCTGCCTGACTGTAGGAGTAGCTGCTAACATCCTTATGTTAGTGGCTGGGAGAGGTTGCTGGAAAAGCATGTGTAGCACTGGGCCTGAACTCCCGTGTATCTGAGTTGAATACAGCGATTTCCAATGGCATTCTTCAATCACAGTGTAGCTAGGTTCCAACTCCCATGTCCGAGTGGGTAGCAGACATCTGCCTCCCATGCATACACACTTCTGAGAGTTGAGCTTATGGCCTGTACCTCCACATCCAGCCTGCTGGTACCCTTAGCTTCTAAAAGGCCTAGGCTCGCTGTTTGACGGAAGTGCTGGGAGAGGTAATTGGAATCACCCGGCACACAAGACTAGTGCCTCCAAGCTCAGTTCAGCGATTTCCTAGTAATTCCTGTGGTAGACTGGTGCTACATACTAAGTTCCATACGTGAGAGGGTAGCTGAACGCCTTGTCCAAAACCATCTTACTTCTGAGAGTTGAGCTCAGCCTCAGTCCCTCACAGTTCCACACTGCCTGCAGAGTGAGTTTCGCAGGTCTTCAGCAGAGACGTTTGCCAGAGGCTTCTGAGACGCAGGGTAACAATGCAGACCTGGAGGGTATCCCCAGGTGCAGTAGACTGGTAATCTTGGAACCTCCTGACTCAGAGTACTGCTACCTACTCACTGCCATAGGAATGCAGCTAGTTGACAGCTGGCTTCAAGACATGCTTCCCTGTGAGAGCTGAGGACAGGGCAGAACCCTCCCGCATCCTGCCTGACTGTAGGAGTAGCTGCTAGCATCCTAATGTTAGTGGCTGGGAGAGGTTGCGGGAAAAGCATGTGTGAGCACTGGGCCTGAACTCCCGTGTATCTGAGTTGAATACAGCGATTTCCAACGACTTTCCTCAACCAGAGTGTAGCTAGGATCCAAATCCCATGTACGAGCGGGTAGCAGACATCTGCCTCCCATGCATACACACTTCTGAGAGTTGAGCTTATGGCCTGTACCTCCACATCCAGCCTGCTGGTACCCTTGGCTTCTAAAAGGCCTAGGCTCGCTGTTTGACGGAAGAGCTGGGAGAGGTAATTGGAATCTCCCGGCACACAAGACGAGTGCCTCCAAGCTCAATTCACGATTTCCCAGTAATTCTTGTGGTAGACAGGTGCTACATACTAAGTTCCATATGTGAGAAGGTAGCTGAACGCCTTGTCCAAAAGCATCTTACTTCTGAGAGTTGAGCCCACCCTCAGTCCCTCACACTTCCACACTGCCTGCAGAGTGAGTTTCACACGTCTTCACCAGAGACGATTGCCAGAGGCTTCTGAGTACAAGTTAACAATGCAGACCTGGAGGGTATCTCCAGGTGCACTAGAGTGGTAATCTTGGAACCTCCTGACTCAGAGTACTGCTACCTTCTCACTGCCATAGGAATGCAGCTAGTTGACAGCTGTCTTCAAGACATGCTTCCCTGTGAGAGCTGAGGACAGGGCAGAACCCTCCCGCATCCTGCCTGAGTGTAGGAGTAGCTGCTAACATCCTTATGTTAGTGGCTGGGAGAGGTTGCGGGAAAAGCATGTGTGAGCACTGGGCCTGAACTCCCGTGTATCTGAGTTGAATACAGCGATTTCCAATGGCCTTCTTCAATCACAGTGTAGCTAGGTTCCAACTCCCATGTCCGAGTGGGTAGCAGACATCTGCCTCCCATGCATACACACTTCTGAGAGTTGAGCTTATGGCCTGTACCTCCACATCCAGCCTGCTGGTACCCTTGGCTTCTAAAAGGCCTAGGCTCGCTGTTTGACGGAAGTGCTGGGAGAGGTAATTGGAATCACCCGGCACACAAGACTAGTGCCTCCAAGCTCAGTTCAGCGATTTCCTAGTAATTCCTGTGGTAGACTGGTGCTACATACTAAGTTCCATACGTGAGAGGGTAGCTGAACGCCTTGTCCAAAACCATCTTACTTCTGAGAGTTGAGCTCAGCCTCAGTCCCTCACAGTTCCACACTGCCTGCAGAGTGAGTTTCGCAGGTCTTCAGCAGAGACGTTTGTCAGAGGCTTCTGAGACGCAGGGTAACAATGCAGACCTGGAGGTTATCCCCAGGTGCAGTAGACTGGTAATCTTGGAACCTCCTGACTCAGAATACTGCTACCTTCTCACTGCCATAGGAATGCAGCTAGTTGACAGCTGGCTTCAAGACATGCTTCCCTGTGAGAGCTGAGGACAGGGCAGAACCCTCCCGCATGCTGCCTGACTGTAGGAGTAGCTGCTAACATCCTAATGTTAGTGGCTGGGAGAGGTTGCGGGAAAAGCATGTGTGAGCACTGGGCCAGAACTCCCGTGTATCTGAGTTGAATACATCGATTTCCAACGACTGTCCTCAACCAGAGTGTAGCTAGGTTCCAAATTCCATGTACGAGCGGGTAGCAGACATCTGCCTCCCATGCATACACACTTCTGAGAGTTGAGCTTAAGGCCTGTACCTCCACATCCAGCCTGCTGGTAGCCTTGGCTTCTAAAAGGCCTAGGCTCGCTGTTTGACGGAAGTGCTGGGAGAGGTAATTGGAATCTCCCGGCACACAAGACGAGTGCCTCCAAGCTCAATTCACGATTTCCCAGTAATTCTTGTGGTAGACAGGTGCTACATACTAAGTTCCATATGTGAGAAGGTAGCTGAACGCCTTGTCCAAAAGCATCTTACTTCTGAGAGTTGAGCACACCCTCAGTCCCTCACACTTCCACACTGCCTACAGAGTGAGTTTCACACGTCTTCACCAGAGACGATTGCCAGAGGCTTCTGAGTACAAGTTAACAATGCAGACCTCGAGGGTATCTCCAGGTGCAGTAGAGTGGTAATCTTGGAACCTCCTGACTCAGAGTACTGTTACCTTCTCACTGCCATAGAAATGCAGCTAGTTGACAGCTGGCTTCAAGAGATGCTACCCTGTGAGAGCTGAGGACAGGGCAGAACCCTCCCGCATCCTGCCTGACTGTAGGAGTAGCTGCTAACATCCTTATGTTAGTGGCTGGGAGAGGCTGCGGGAAAAGCATGTGTGAGCACTGGGCCTGAACTCCCGTGTATCTGAGTTGAATACAGCGATTTCCAATGGCCTTCTTCAATCACAGTGTAGCTAGTTTCCAACTCCCATGTCCGAGTGGGTAGCAGACATCTGCCTCCCATGCATATACACTTCTGAGAGTTGAGCTTATGGCCTGTACCACCACATCCAGCCTGCTGGTACCCTTGGCTTCTAAAAGGCCTAGGCTCGCTGTTTGACGTAAGTGCTGCGAGAGGTAATTGGAATCACCCGGCACACAAGACTAGTGCCTCCAAGCTCAGTTCAGCGATTTCCTAGTAATTCCTGTGGTAGACTGGTGCTACATACTAAGTTCCATACGTGAGAGGGTAGCTGAACGCCTTGTCCAATCCATCTTACTTCTGAGAGTTGAGCTCAGCCTCAGTCCCTCACAGTTCCACACTGCCTGCAGAGTGAGTTTCGCAGGTCTTCAGCAGAGACGTTTGCCAGAGGCTTCTGAGATGCAGGGTAACAATGCAGACCTGGAGGGTATCCCCAGGTGCAGTCGACTGGTAATCTTGGAACCTCCTGACTCAGAATACTGCTACCTTCTCACTGCCATAGGAATGCAGCTAGTTGACAGCTAGCTGGCTTCAAGACATGCTTCCCTGAGAGAGCTGAGGACAGGGCAGAACCCTCCCGCATGCTGCCTGACTGTAGGAGTAGCTGCTAACATCCTAATGTTAGTGGCTGGGAGAGGTTGCGGGAAAAGCATGTGTGAGCACTGGGCCAAAACTCCCGTGTATCTGAGTTGAATACAGCGATTTCCAACAGCTTTCGTCAACCAGAGTGTAGCTAGGTTCCAAATCCCATGTACGAGCGGGTAGCAGACATCTGCCTCCCATGCATACACACTTCTGAGAGTTGAGCTTATGGCCTGTACCTCCACATCCAGCCTGCTGGTACCCTTAGCTTCTAAAAGGCCTAGGCTCGCTGTTTGACGGAAGAGCTGGGAGAGGTAATTCGAATCTCCCGGCACACAAGACGAGTGCCTCCAAGCTCAATTCACGATTTCAAAGTAATTCTTGTGGTAGACAGGTGCTACATACTAAGTTCCATATGTGAGAAGGTAGCTGAACGCCTTGTCCAAAAGCATCTTACTTCTGAGAGTTGAGCCCACCCTCAGTCCCTCACACTTCCACTCTGCCTGCAGAGTGAGTTTCATACGTCTTCACCAGAGACGATTGCCAGAGGCTTCTGAGTACAAGTTAACAATGCAGACCTGGAGGGTATCTCCAGGTACAGTAGAGTGGTAATCTTGGAACCTCCTGACTCAGAGTACTGCTACCTTCTCACTGCCATAGGAATGCAGCTAGTTGACAGCTGGCTTCAAGACATGCTTCCCTGTGAGAGCTGAGGACAGGGCAGAACCCTCCCGCATCCTGCCTGACTGTAGGAGTAGCTGCTAACATCCTTATGTTAGTGGCTGGGAGAGGTTGCGGGAAAAGCATGTGTGAGCACTGGGACTGACCTCCCGTGTATCTGAGTTGAATACAGCGATTTCCAATGGCCTTCTTCAATCACAGTGTAGCTAGGTTCCAACTCCCATGTCCGAGTGGGTAGCAGACATCTGCCTCCTATGCATACACACTTCTGAGTGTTGAGCTTATGGCCTGTACCTCCACATCCAGCCTGCTGGTACCCTTGGCTTCTAAAAGGCCTAGGCTCGCTGTTTGACGGAAGTGCTGGGAGAGGTAATTGGAATCACCCTGCACACAAGACTAGTGCCTCCAAGCTCAGTTCAGCGATTTCCTAGTAATTCCTGTGGTAGACTGGTGCTACATACTAAGTTCCATACGTGAGAGGGTAGCTGAACGCCTTGTCCAAAACCATCTTACTTCTGAGAGTTGAGCTCAGCCTCAGTCCCTCACAGTTCCACACTGCCTGCAGAGTGAGTTTCGCAGGTCTTCAGCAGAGACGTTTGCCAGAGGCTTCTGAGACGCAGGGTAACAATGCAGACCTGGAGGGTATCCCCAGGTGCTGTCGACTGGTAATCTTGGAACCTCCTGACTCAGAATACTGCTACCTTCTCACTGCCATAGGAATGCAGCTAGTTGGCAGCTAGCAGGCTTCAAGACATGCTTCCCTGTGAGAGCTGAGGACAGGGCAGAACCCTCCCGCATGCTGCCTGACTGTAGGAGTAGCTGCTAACATCCTAATGTTAGTGGCTT
This sequence comes from Canis lupus baileyi, assembly GCF_048164855.1. Taxonomy (NCBI): domain Eukaryota; kingdom Metazoa; phylum Chordata; class Mammalia; order Carnivora; family Canidae; genus Canis; species Canis lupus. Next base: position 74,270,697 of record NC_132844.1, on the reverse strand, counting down.
TGACTGGTTGCGGGAAAAGCATGTGTGAGCACTGGGCCTGAACTCCCGTGTATCTGAGTTGAATACAGCGATTTCCAACGGCTTTCCTCAACCAGAGTGTAGCTAGGTTCCAAATCCCATGTACGAGCGGGTAGCAGACATCTGCCTCCCATGCATACACACTTCTGAGAGTTGAGCTTATGGCCTGTACCTCCACATCCAGCCTGCTGGTACCCTTGGCTTCTAAAAGGCCTAGGCTCGCTGTTTGACGGAAGTGCTGGGAGAGGTAATTGGAATCTCCCGGCACACAAGACGAGTGCCTCCAAGCTCAATTCACGATTTCCCAGTAATTCTTGTGGTAGACAGGTGCTACATACTAAGTTCCATATGTGAGATGGTAGCTGAACGCCTTGTCCAAAAGCATCTTACTTCTGAGAGTTGAGCACACCCTCAGTCCCTCACACTTCCACACTGCCTGCAGAGTGAGTTTCACACTTCTTCAATAGAGACGATTGCCAGAGGCTTCTGAGTACAAGTTAACAATGCAGACCTGGAGGGTATCTCCAGGTGCAGTAGAGTGGTAATCTTGGAACCTCCTGACTCAGAGTACTGCAACCTTCTCACTGCCATAGGAATGCAGCTAGTTGACAGCTGGCTTCAAGACATGCTTCCCTGTGAGAGCTGAGGACAGGGCAGAACACTCCCGCATCCTGCCTGACTGTAGGAGTAGCTGCTAACATCCTTATATTAGTGGCTGGGAGAGGTTGAGGGAAAAGCATGTGTGAGCACTGGGCCTGAACTCCCGTGTATCTGAGTTGAATACAGCGATTTCCAATGGCCTTTTTCAATCACAGTGTAGCTAAGTTCCAACTCCCATGTCCGAGTGGGTAGCAGACATCTGCCTCCCATGCATACACACTTCTGAGAGTTGAGCTTATGGCCTGTACCTCCACATCCAGCCTGCTGGTACCCTTGGCTTCTAAAGGCCTAGGCTCGCTGTTTGACGGAAGTGCTGGGAGAGGTAATTGGAATCTCCCGGCACACAAGACGAGTGCCTCCAAGCTCAATTCAGATTTCCCAGTAATTCTTGTGGTAGACAGGTGCTACATACTAAGTTCCATATGTGAGAAGGTAGCTGAACACCTTGTCCAAAAGCATCTTACTTCTGAGAGTTGAGCACACCCTCAGACCCTCACACTTCCACACTGCCTGCAGAGTGAGTTTCACACGTCTTCACCAGAGACGATTGCCAGAGGCTTCTGAGTACAAGTTAACAATGCAGACCTGGAGGGTATCTCCAGGTGCAGTAGAGTGGTAATCTTGGAACCTCCTGACTCAGAGTACTGCTACCTTCTCACTGCCATAGGAATGCAGCTAGTTGACAGCTGGCTTCAAGACATGCTTCTCTGTGAGAGCTGAGGACAGGGTAGAACCCTCCCGCATGCTGCCTGACTGTAGGAGTAGCTGCTAACATCCTAATGTTAGTGGCTGGGAGAGGTTGCGGGAAAAGCATGTGTGAGCACTGGGCCTGAACTCCCGTGTATCTGAGTTGAATACAGCGATTTCCAATGGCGTTCTTCAATCACAGTGTAGCTAGGTTCCAACTCCCATGTCCGAGTGGGTAGCAGACATCTGCCTCCCATGCATACACACTTCTGAGAGTTGAGCTTATGGCCTGTACCTCCACATCCAGCCTGCTGGTACCCTTGGCTTCTAAAAGGCCTAGGCTCGCTGTTTGACGGAAGTGCTGGGAGAGGTAATTGGAATCACCCGGCACACAAGACTAGTGCCTCCAAGCTCAGTTCAGCGATTTCCTAGTAATTCCTGTGGTAGACTGGTGCTACATACTAAGTTCCATACGTGAGAGGGTAGCTGAACGCCTTGTCCAAAACCATCTTACTTCTGAGAGTTGAGCTCAGCCTCAGTCCCTCACAGTTCCACACTGCCTGCAGAGTGAGTTTCGCAGGTCTTCAGCAGAGACGTTTGCCAGAGGCTTCTGAGACGCAGGGTAACAATGCAGACCTGGAGGGTATCCCCAGGTGCAGTCGACTGGTAATCTTGGAACCTCCTGACTCAGAATACTGCTACCTTCTCACTGCCATAGGAATGCAGCTAGTTGACAGCTGGCTTCAAGACATGCTTCCCTGTGAGAGCTGAGGACAGGGCAGAACCCTCCCGCATGCTGCCTGACTGTAGGAGTAGCTGCTAACATCCTAATGTTAGTGGGTGGGAGAGGTTGCGGGAAAAGCATGTGTGAGCACTGGGCCTGAACTCCCGTGTATCTGAGTTGAATACAGCGATTTCCAACGGCTTTCCTCAACCAGAGTGTAGCTAGGTTCCAAATCCCATGTACGAGCGGGTAGCAGACATCTGCCTCCCATGCATACACACTTCTGAGAGTTGAGCTTAAGGCCTGTACCTCCACATCCAACCTGCTGGTACCCTTGGCTTCTAAAAGGCCTAGGCTCGCTGTTTGACGGAAGTGCTGGGAGAGGTAATTGGAATCTCCCGGCACACAAGACGAGTGTCTCCAAGCTCAATTCACGATTTCCCAGTAATTCTTGTGGTAGACAGGTGCTACATACTAAGTTCCATATGTGAGAAGGTAGCTGAACGCCTTGTCCAAAAGCATCTTACTTCTGAGAGTTGAGCCCACCCTCAGTCCCTCACACTTCCACACTGCCTGCAGAGTGATTTTCACACGTCTTCACCAGAGACGATTGCCAGAGGCTTCTGAGTACAAGTTAACAATGCAGACCTGGAGGGTATCTCCAGGTACAGTAGAGTGGTAATCTTGGAACCTCCTGACTCAGAGTACTGCTACCTTCTCACTGCCATAGGAATGCAGCTAGTTGACAGCTGGCTTCAAGACATGCTTCCCTGTGAGAGCTGAGGACAGGGCAGAACCCTCCCGCATCCTGCCTGACTGTAGGAGTAGCTGCTAACATCCTTATGTTAGTGGCTGGGAGAGGTTGCGGGAAAAGCATGTGTGAGCACTGGGCCTGAACTCCCGTGTATCTGAGTTGAATACAGCGATTTCCAATGGCCTTCTTCAATCACAGTGTAGCTAGGTTCCAACTCCCATGTCCGAGTAGGTAGCAGACATCTGCCTCCCATGCATACACACTTCTGAGAGTTGAGCTTAAGGCCTTACCTCCACATCCAGCCTGCTGGTAGCCTTGGCTTCTAAAAGGCCTAGGCTCGCTGTTTGACGGAAGTGCTGGGAGAGGTAATTGGAATCTCCCGGCACACAAGACGAGTGCCTCCAAGCTCAATTCACGATTTCCCAGTAATTCTTGTTGTAGACAGGTGCTACATACTAAGTTCCATATGTGAGAAGGTAGCTGAACGCCTTGTCCATAAGCATCTTACTTCTGAGAGTTGATCACACCCTCAGTCCCTCACACTTCCACACTGCCTGCAGAGTGAGTTTCACATGTCTTCACCAGAGACGATTGCCAGAGGCTTCTGAGTACAAGTTAACAATGCAGACCTGGAGGGTATCTCCAGGTACAGTAGATTGGTAATCTTGGAACCTCCTGACTCAGAGTACTGCTACCTTCTCACTGCCATAGGAATGCAGCTAGTTGACAGCTGGCTTCAAGACATGCTTCCCTGTGAGAGCTGAGGACAGGGCAGAACCCTCCCGCATCCTGCCTGACTGTAGGAATAGCTGCTAACATCCTTATGTTAGTGGCTGGGAGAGGTTGCGGGAAAAGCATGTGTGAGCACTGGGCCTGAACTCCCGTGTATCTGAGTTGAATACAGCGATTTCCAATGGCCTTCTTCAATCACAGTGTAGCTAGGTTCCAACTCCCATGTCCGAGTGGGTAGCAGACATCTGCCTCCCATGCATACACACTTCTGAGAGTTGAGCTTATGGCCTGTACCTCCACATCCAGCCTGCTGGTACCCTTGGCTTCTAAAAGGCCTAGGCTCGCTGTTTGACGGAAGTGCTGGGAGAGGTAATTGGAATCACCCGGCACACAAGACTAGTGCCTCCAAGCTCAGTTCAGCGATTTCCTAGTAATTCCTGTGGTAGACTGGTGCTACATACTAAGTTCCATACGTGAGAGGGTAGCTGAACGCCTTGTCCAAAACCATCTTACTTCTGAGAGTTGAGCTCAGCCTCAGTCCCTCACAGTTCCACACTGCCTGCAGAGTGAGTTTCGCAGGTCTTCAGCAGAGACGTTTGCCAGAGGCTTCTGAGACGCAGGGTAACAATGCAGACCTGGAGGGTATCCCCAGGTGCAGTCGACTGGTAATCTTGGAACCTCCTGACTCAGAATACTGCTACCTTCTCACTGCCATAGGAATGCAGCTAGTTGACAGCTAGCTGGCTTCAAGACATGCTTCCCTGTGAGAGCTGAGGACAGGGCAGAACCCTCCCGCATGCTGCCTGACTGTAGGAGTAGCTGCTAACATCCTAATGTTAGTGGGTGGGAGAGGTTGCGGGAAAAGCTTGTGTGAGCACTGGGCCTGAACTCCCGTGTATCTGAGTTGAATACAGCGATTTCCAACGGCTTTCCTCAACCAGAGTGTAGCTAGGTTCCAAATCCCATGTACGAGCGGGTAGCAGACATCTGCCTCCCATGCATACACACTTCTGAGAGTTGAGCTTATGGCCTGTACCTCCACATCCAGCCTGCTGGTACCCTTGGCTTCTAAAAGGCCTAGGCTCGCTGTTTGACGGAAGTGCTGGGAGAGGTAATTGGAATCTCCCGGCACACAAGACGAGTGTCTCCAAGCTCAATTCACGATTTCCCAGTAATTCTTGTGGTAGACAGGTGCTACATACTAAGTTCCATATGTGAGAAGGTAGCTGAACGCCTTGTCCAAAAGCATCTTACTTCTGAGAGTTGAGCCCACCCTCAGTCCCTCACACTTCCACACTGCCTGCAGAGTGAGTTTCACACGTCTTCACCAGAGACGATTGCCAGAGGCTTCTGAGTACAAGTTAACAATGCAGACCTGGAGGGTATCTCCAGGTACAGTAGAGTGGTAATCTTGGAACCTCCTGACTCAGAGTACTGCTACCTTCTCACTGCCATAGGAATGCAGCTAGTTGACAGCTGGCTTCAAGACATGCTTCCCTGTGAGAGCTGAGGACAGGGCAGAACCCTCCCGCATCCTGCCTGACTGTAGGAGTAGCTGCTAACATCCTTATGTTAGTGGCTGGGAGAGGTTGCGGGAAAAGCATGTGTGAGCACTGGGCCTGAACTCCCGTGTATCTGAGTTGAATACAGCGATTTCCAATGGCCTTCTTCAATCACAGTGTAGCTAGGTTCCAACTCCCATGTCCGAGTGGGTAGCAGACATCTGCCTCCCATGCATATACACTTCTGAGAGTTGAGCTTATGGCCTGTACCTCCACATCCAGCCTGCTGGTACCCTTGGCTTCTAAAAGGCCTAGGCTCACTGTTTGACGGAAGTGCTGGGAGAGGTAATAGGAATCTCCCGGCACACAAGACGAGTGCCTCCAAGCTCAATTCACGATTTCCCAGTAATTCTTGTGGTAGACAAGTGCTACATACTAAGTTCCATATGTGAGAAGGTATCTGAACGCCTTGTCCAAAAGCATCTTACTTCTGAGAGTTGAGCCCACCCTCAGTCCCTCACACTTCCACACTGCCTGCAGAGTGAGTTTCACACGTCTTCACCAGAGACGATTGCCAGAGACTTCTGAGTACAAGTTAACAATGCAGACCTGGAGGGTATCTCCAGGTACAGTAGAGTGGTAATCTTGGAACCTCCTGACTCAGAGTACTGCTACCTTCTCACTGCCATAGGAATGCAGCTCGTTGACAGCTGGCTTCAAGACATGCTTCCCTGTGAGAGCTGAGGACAGGGCAGAACCCTCCCGCATCCTGCCTGAGTGTAGGAGTAGCTGCTAACATCCTTATGTTAGTGGCTGGGAGAGGTTGCGGGAAAAGCATGTGTGAGCACTGGGCCTGAACTCCCGTGTATCTGAGTTGAATACAGCGATTTCCAATGGCCTTCTTCAATCACAGTGTAGCTAGGTTCCAACTCCCATGTCCGAGTGGGTAGCAGACATCTGCCTCCCATGCATACACACTTCTGAGAGTTGAGCTTAAGGCCTTACCTCCACATCCAGCCTGCTGGTAGCCTTGGCTTCTAAAAGGCCTAGGCTCGCTGTTTGACGGAAGTGCTGGGAGAGGTAATTGGAATCTCCCGGCACACAAGACGAGTGCCTCCAAGCTCAATTCACGATTTCCCAGTAATTCTTGTGGTACACAGGTGCTACATACTAAGTTCCATATGTGAGAAGGTAGCTGAACGCCTTGTCCAACAGCATCTTACTTCTGAGAGTTGAGCACACCTCAGTCCCTCACACTTCCACACTGCCTGCAGAGTGAGTTTCACACGTCTTCACCAGAGACGATTGCCAGAGGCTTCCGAGTACAAGTTAACAATGCAGACCTGGAGGGTATCTCCAGGTGCAGTAGAGTGGTAATCTTGGAACCTCCTGACTCAGAGTACTGCTACCTTCTCACTGCCATAGGAATGCAGCTAGTTGACAGCTGGCTTCAAGACATGCTTCCCTGTGAGAGCTGAGGACAGGGCAGAACCCTCCGGCATCCTGCCTGACTGTAGGAGTAGCTGCTAACATCCTTATGTTAGTGGCTGGGAGAGGTTGCGGGAAAAGCATGTGTGAGCACTGGGCCTGAACTCCCGTGTATCTGAGTTGAATACAGCGATTTCCAATGGCCTTCTTCAATCACAGTGTAGCTAGGTTCCAAATCCCATGTCCGAGTGGGTAGCAGACATCTGCCTCCCATGCATACACACTTCTGAGAGTTGAGCTTATGGCCTGTACCTCCACATCCAGCCTGCTGGTACCCTTGGCTTCTAAAAGGCCTAGGCTCGCTGTTTGACGGAAGTGCTGGGAGAGGTAATTGGAATCACCCGGCACACAAGACTAGTGCCTCCAAGCTCAGTTCAGCGATTTCCTAGTAATTCCTGTGGTAGACTGGTGCTACATACTAAGTTCCATACGTGAGAGGGTAGCTGAACGCCTTGTCCAAAACCATCTTACTTCTGAGAGTTGAGCTCAGCCTCAGTCCCTCACAGTTCCACACTGCCTGCAGAGTGAGTTTCGCAGGTCTTCAGCAGAGACGTTTGCCAGAGGCTTCTGAGACGCAGGGTAACAATGCAGACCTGGAGGGTATCCCCAGGTGCAGTCGACTGGTAATCTTGGAAACTCCTGACTCAGAATACTGCTACCTTCTCACTGCCATAGGAATGCAGCTAGTTGACAGCTAGCTGGCTTCAAGACATGCTTCCCTGAGAGAGCTGAGGACAGAGCAGAACCCTCCCGCATGCTGCCTGACTGTAGGAGTAGCTGCTAACATCCTAATGTTAGTGGCTGGGAGAGGTTGCGGGAAAAGCATGTGTGAGCACTGGGCCAGAACTCCCGTGTATCTGAGTTGAATACAGCGATTTCCAACGGCTTTCCTCAACCAGAGTGTAGCTAGCTTCCAAATCCCATGTACGAGCGGGTAGCAGACATCTGCCTCCCATGCATACACACTTCTGAGAGTTGAGCTTATGGCCTGTACCTCCACATCCAGCCTGCTGGTACCCTTGGCTTCTAAAAGGCCTAGGCTCGCTGTTTGACGGAAGTGCTGGGAGAGGTAATTGGAATCACCCGGCACACAAGACTACTGCCTCAAAGCTCAGTTCAGCGATTTCCTAGTAATTCCTGTGGTAGACTGGTGCTACATACTAAGTTCCATACGTGAGAGGGTAGCTGAACGCCTTGTCCAAAACCATCTTACTTCTGAGAGTTGAGCTCAGCCTCAGTCCCTCACAGTTCCACACTGCCTGCAGAGTGAGTTTCGCAGGTCTTCAGCAGAGACGTTTGCCAGAGGCTTCTGAGACGCAGGGTAACAATGCAGACCTGAAGGTTATCCCCAGGTGCAGTAGACTGGTAATCTTGGAACCTCCTGACTCAGAATACTGCTACCTTCTCACTGCCATAGGAATGCAGCTAGTTGACAGCTAGCTGGCTTCAAGACATGCTTCCCTGTGAGAGCTGAGGACAGGGCAGAACCCTCCAGCATGCTGCCTGACTGTAGGAGTAGCTGCTAACATCCTAATGTTAGTGGCTGGGAGAGGTTGCGGGAAAAGCATGTGTGAGCACTGGGCCTGAACTCCCGTGTATCTGAGTTGAATACAGCGATTTCCAACGACTTTCCTCAACCTGAGTGTAGCTAGGTTCCAAGTCCCATGTACGAGCGGGTAGCAGACATCTGTCTAACATGCAAACACACTTCTGAGAGTTGAGGTTATGGCCTGTACCTCCACATCCAGCCTGCTGGTACCCTTGGCTTCTAAAAGGCCTAGGCTCGCTGTTTGACGGAAGTGCTGGGAGAGGTAATAGGAATCTCCCGGCACACAAGACGAGTGCCTCCAAGCTCAATTCACGATTTCCCAGTAATTCTTGTGGTAGACAGGTGCTACATAGTAAGTTCCATATGTGAGATGGTAGCTGAACGCCTTGTCCAAAAGCATCTAACTTCTGAGAGTTGAGCAAACCCTCAGTCTCTCACACTTCCACACTGCCTGCAGAGTGAGTTTCACACGTCTTCTCCAGAGACGATTGCCAGAGGCTTCCGAGTACAAGTTAACAATGCAGACCTGGAGGGTATTTCCAGGTGCAGTAGAGTGGTAATCTTGGAACCTCCTGACTCAGAGTACTGCTACCTTCTCACTGCCATAGGAATGCAGCTAGTTGACAGCTGGCTTCAAGACATGCTTCCCTGTGAGAGCTGAGGACAGGGCAGAACCCTCCCGCATCCTGCCTGACTGTAGGAGTAGCTGCTAACATCCTAATGTTAGTGGCTGGGAGAGGTTGCGGGAAAAGCATGTGTGAGCACTGGGCCTGAACTCCCGTGTATCTGAGTTGAATACAGCGATTTCCAATGGCCTTCTTCAATCACAGTGTAGCTAGGTTCCAACTCCCATGTCCGAGTGGGTAGCAGACATCTGCCTCCCATGCATATACACTTCTGAGAGTAGAGCTTATGGCCTGTACCTCCACATCCAGCCTGCTGGTACCCTTGGCTTCTAAAAGGCCTAGGCTCGCTGTTTGAAGGAAGTGCTGGGAGAGGTAATTGGAATCACCCGGCACACAAGACTAGTGCCCCCAAGCTCAGTTCAGCGATTTCCTAGTAATACCTGTGGTAGACTGGTGCTACATACTAAGTTCCATACGTGAGAGGGTAGCTGAACGCCTTGTCCAAAACCATCTTACTTCTGAGAGTTGAGCTCAGCCTCAGTCCCTCACAGTTCCACACTGCCTGCAGAGTGAGTTTCGCAGGTCTTCAGCAGAGACGTTTGCCAGAGGCTTCTGAGACGCAGGGTAACAATGCAGACCTGGAGGGTATCCCCAGGTGCAGTCGACTGGTAATCTTGGAACCTCCTGACTCAGTATACTGCTACCTTCTCACTGCCATAGGAATGCAGCTAGTTGACAGCTAGCTGGCTTCAAGACATGCTTCCCTGAGAGAGCTGAGGACAGAGCAGAACCCTCCCGCATGCTGCCTGACTGTAGGAGTAGCTGCTAACATCCTAATGTTAGTGGCTGGGAGAGGTTGCGGGAAAACCATGTGTGAGCACTGGGCCAGAACTCCCGTGTATCTGAGTTGAATACAGCGATTTCCAACGGCTTTCCTCAACCAGAGTGTAGCTAGGTTCCAAATCCCATGTACGAGCGGGTAGCAGACATCTGCCTCCCATGAATACACACTTCTGAGAGTTGAGCTTATGGCCTGTACCTCCACATCCAGCCTGCTGGTACCCTTGGCTTCTAAAAGGCCTAGGCTCGCTGTTTGACAGAAGTGCTGGGAGAGGTAATTGGAATCACCCGGCACACAAGACTACTGCCTCCAAGCTCAGTTCAGCGATTTCCTAGTAATTCCTGTGGTAGACTGGTGCTACATACTAAGTTCCATACGTGAGAGGGTAGCTGAACGCCTTGTCCAAAACCATCTTACTTCTGAGAGTTGAGCTCAGCCTCAGTCCCTCACAGTTCCACACTGCCTGCAGAGTGAGTTTCGCAGGTCTTCAGCAGAGACGTTTGCCAGAGGCTTCTGAGACGCAGGGTAACAATGCAGACCTGAAGGTTATCCCCAGGTGCAGTAGACTGGTAATCTTGGAACCTCCTGACTCAGAATACTGCTACCTTCTCACTGCCATAGGAATGCAGCTAGTTGACAGCTAGCTGGCTTCAAGACATGCTTCCCTGAGAGAGCTGAGGAAAGGGAAGAACCCTCCCGCATGCTGCCTGACTGTAGGAGTAGCTGGTAACATCCTAATGTTAGTGACTGGGAGAGGTTGCGGGAAAAGCATGTGTGAGCACTGGGCCTGAACTCCCGTGTATCTGAGTTGAATACAGCGATTTCCAACGACTTTCCTCAACCAGTGTGTAGCTAGGTTCCAAATCCCATGTACGAGCGGGTAGCAGACATCTGCCTAACATGCAAACACACTTCTGAGAGTTGAGGTTATGGCCTGTACCTCCACATCCAGCCTGCTGGTACCCTTGGCTTCTAAAAGGCCTAGGCTCGCTGTTTGACGGAAGTGCTGGGAGAGGTAATAGGAATCTCCCGGCACACAAGACGAGTGCCTCCAAGCTCAATTCACGATTTCCCAGTAATTCTTGTGGTAGACAGGTGCTACATAGTAAGTTCCATATGTGAGATGGTAGCTGAACGCCTTGTCCAAAAGCATCTAACTTCTGAGAGTTGAGCAAACCCTCAGTCTCTCACACTTCCACACTGCCTCCAGAGTGAGTTTCACACGTCTTCACCAGAGACGATTGCCAGAGGCTTCCGAGTACAAGTTAACAATGCAGACCTGGAGGGTATCTCCAGGTGCAGTAGAGTGGTAATCTTGGAACCTCCTGACTCAGAGTACTGCTACCTTCTCACTGCCATAGGAATGCAGCTAGTTGACAGCTGGCTTCAAGACATGCTTCCCTGTGAGAGCTGAGGACAGGGCAGAACCCTCCCGCATGCTGCCTGACTGTAGGAGTAGCTGCTAACATCCTAATGTTAGTGGCTGGGAGAGGTTGCGGGAAAAGCATGTGTGAGCACTGGGCCTGAACTCCCGTGTATCTGAGTTGAATACAGCGATTTCCAATGGCCTTCTTCAATCACAGTGTAGCTAGGTTCAAACTCCCATGTCCGAGTGGGTAGCAGACATCTGCCTCCCATGCATATACACTTCTGAGAGTAGAGCTTATGGCCTGTACCTCCACATCCAGCCTGCTGCTACCCTTGGCTTCTAAAAGGCCTAGGCTCGCTGTTTGAAGGAAGTGCTGGGAGAGGTAATTGGAATCACCCGGCACACAAGACTAGTGCCCCCAAGCTCAGTTCAGCGATTTCCTAGTAATACCTGTGGTAGACTGGTGCTACATACTAAGTTCCATACGTGAGAGGGTAGCTGAACGCCTTGTCCAAAACCATCTTACTTCTGAGAGTTGAGCTCAGCCTCAGTCCCTCACAGTTCCACACTGCCTGCAGAGTGAGTTTCGCAGGTCTTCAGCAGAGACGTTTGCCAGAGGCTTCTGAGACGCAGGGTAACAATGCAGACCTGGAGGGTATCCCCAGGTGCAGTCGACTGGTAATCTTGGAACCTCCTGACTCAGAATACTGCTACCGTCTCACTGCCATAGGAATGCAGCTAGTTGACAGCTAGCTGGCTTCAAGACATGCTTCCCTGAGAGAGCTGAGGACAGAGCAGATCCCTCCCGCATGCTGCCTGACTGTAGGAGTAGCTGCTAACATCCTAATGTTAGTGGCTGGGAGAGGTTGCGGGAAAAGCATGTGTGAGCACTGGGCCTGAACTCCCGTGTATCTGAGTTGAATACAGCGATTTCCAACGACTTTCCTCAACCAGAGTGTAGCTAGGTTCCAAATCCCATGTACGAGCGGGTAGCAGACATCTGCCTCCCATGCATACACACTTCTGAGAGTTGAGCTTATGGCCTGTACCTCCACATCCAGCCTGCTGGTACCCTTGGCTTCTAAAAGGCCTAGGCTCGCTGTTTGACGGAAGTGCTGGGAGAGGTAATTGGAATCTCCCGGCACACAAGACTAGTGCCTCCAAGCTCAGTTCAGCGATTTCCTAGTAATTCCTGTGGTAGACTGGTGCTACATACTAAGTTCCATACGTGAGAGGGTAGCTGAACGCCTTGTCCAAAACCATCTTACTTCTGAGAGTTGAGCTCAGCCTCAGTCCCTCACAGTTCCACACTGCCTGCAGAGTGAGTTTCGCAGGTCTTCAGCAGAGACGTTTGCCAGAGGCTTCTGAGACGCAGGGTAACAATGCAGACCTGGAGGGTATCCCCAAGTGCAGTAGACTGGTAATCTTGGAACCTCCTGACTCAGAAAACTGCTACATTCTCACTGCCATAGGAATGCAGCTAGTTGACAGCTGGCTTCAAGACATGCTTCCCTGTGAGAGCTGAGGACAGGGCAGAACCCTCCCGCATGCTGCCTGACTGTAGGAGTAGCTGCTAACATCCTAATGTTAGTGGCTGGGAGAGGTTGCGGGAAAAGCATGTGTGAGCACTGGGCCTGAACTCCCGTGTATCTGAGTTGAATACAGCGATTTCCAACGACTTTCCTCAACCAGAGTGTAGCTAGCTTCCAAATCCCATGTACGAGCGGGTAGCAGACATCTGCCTCCCATGCATACACACTTCTGAGAGTTGAGCTTATGGCCTGTACCTCCACATCCAGCCTGCTGGTACCCTTGGCTTCTAAAAGGCCTAGGCTCGCTGTTTGACGGAAGTGCTGGGAGAGGTAATTGGAACCTCCCGGCACACAAGACGAGTGCCTCCAAGCTCAATTCACGATTTCCCAGTAATTCTTGTGGTAGACAGGTGCTACATACTAAGTTCCATATGTGACAAGGTAGCTGAACGCCTTGTCCAAAAGCATCTTACTTCAAGGAGTTGAGCACACCCTCAGTCCCTCACACTTCAACACTGCCTGCAGAGTGAGTTTCACACGTCTTCACCAGAGACGATTGCCAGAGGCTTCTGAGTACAAGTTAACAATGCAGACCTGGAGGGTATCTCCAGGTGCAGTAGAGTGGTAATCTTGGAACCTCCTGACTCAGAGTACTGCTACCTTCTCACTGCCATAGGAATGCAGCTAGTTGACAGCTGGCTTCAAGACATGCTTCCCTGTGAGAGCTGAGGACAGGGCAGAACCCTCCCGCATGCTGCCTGACTGTAGGAGTAGCTGCTAACATCCTAATGTTAGTGGCTGGGAGAGGTTGCGGGAAAAGCATGTGTGAGCACTGGGCCTGAACTCCCGTGTATCTGAGTTGAATACTGCGATTTCCAATGGCCTTCTTCAATCACAGTGTAGCTAGGTTCAAACTCCCATGTCCGAGTGGGTAGCAGACATCTGCCTCCCATGCATATACACTTCTGAGAGTAGAGCTTATGGCCTGTACCTCCACATTCAGCCTGCTGGTACACTTGGCTTCTAAAAGGCCTAGGCTCGCTGTTTGAAGGAAGTGCTGGGAGAGGTAATTGGAATCACCCGGCACACAAGACTAGTGCCCCCAAGCTCAGTTCAGCGATTTCCTAGTAATACCTGTGGTAGACTGGTGCTACATACTAAGTTCCATACGTGAGAGGGTAGCTGAACGCCTTGTCCAAAACCATCTTACTTCTGAGAGTTGAGCTCAGCCGCAGTCCCTCACAGTTCCACACTGCCTGCAGAGTGAGTTTCGCAGGTCTTCAGCAGAGACGTTTGCCAGAGGCTTCTGAGACGCAGGGTAACAATGCAGACCTGGAGGGTATCCCCAGGTGCAGCCGACTGGTAATCTTGGAACCTCCTGACTCAGAATACTGCTACCTTCTCACTGCCATAGGAATGCAGCTAGTTGACAGCTAGCTGGCTTCAAGACATGCTTCCCTGAGAGAGCTGAGGACAGAGCAGAACCCTCCCGCATGCTGCCTGACTGTAGGAGTAGCTGCTAACATCCTAATGTTAGTGGTTGGGAGAGGTGGCGGGAAAAGCATGTGTGAGCACTGGGCCAGAACTCCCGTGTATCTGAGTTGAATACAGCGATTTCCAACGGCTTTCCTCAACCAGAGTGTAGCTAGGTTCCAAATCCCATGTACGAGCGGGTAGCAGACATCTGCCTCCCATGCATACACACTTCTGAGAGTTGAGCTTATGGCCTGTACCTCCACATCCAGCCTGCTGGTACCCTTGGCTTCTAAAAGGCCTAGGCTCGCTGTTTGACGGAAGTGCTGGGAGAGGTAATTGGAATCACCCGGCACACAAGACTACTGCCTCCAAGCTCAGTTCAGCTATTTCCTAGTAATTCCTGTGGTAGACTGGTGCTACATACTAAGTTCCATACGTGAGAGGGTAGCTGAACGCCTTGTCCAAAACCATCTTACTTCTGAGAGTTGAGCTCAGCCTCAGTCCCTCACAGTTCCACACTGCCTGCAGAGTGAGTTTCGCAGGTCTTCAGCAGAGACGTTTGCCAGAGGCTTCTGAGACGCAGGGTAACAATGCAGACCTGAAGGTTATCCCCAGGTGCAGTAGACTGGTAATCTTGGAACCTCCTGACTCAGAATACTGCTACCTTCTCACTGCCATAGGAATGCAGCTAGTTGACAGCTAGCTGGCTTCAAGACATGCTTCCCTGAGAGAGCTGAGGACAGGGCAGAACCCTCCCGCATGCTGCCTGACTGTAGGAGTAGCTGGTAACATCCTAATGTTAGTGACTGGGAGAGGTTGCGGGAAAAGCATGTGTGAGCACTGGGCCTGAACTCCCGTGTATCTGAGTTGAATACAGCGATTTCCAACGACTTTCCTCAACCAGAGTGTAGCTAGGTTCCAAGTCCCATGTACGAGCGGGTAGCAGACATCTGCCTAACATGCAAACACACTTCTGAGAGTTGAGGTTATGGCCTGTACCTCCACATCCAGCCTGCTGGTACCCTTGGCTTCTAAAAGGCCTAGGCTCGCTGTTTGACGGAAGTGCTGGGAGAGGTAATAGGAATCTCCCGGCACACAAGACGAGTGCCTCCAAGCTCAATTCACGATTTCCCTGTAATTCTTGTGGTAGACAGGTGCTACATAGTAAGTTCCATATGTGAGATGGTAGCTGAACGCCTTGTCCAAAAGCATCTAACTTCTGAGAGTTGAGCAAACCCTCAGTCTCTCACACTTCCACACTGCCTGCAGAGTGAGTTTCACACGTCTTCACCAGAGACGATTGCCAGAGGCTTCCGAGTACAAGTTAACAATGCAGACCTGGTGGGTATTTCCAGGTGCAGTAGAGTGGTAATCTTGGAACCTCCTGACTCAGAGTACTGCTACCTTCTCACTGCCATAGGAATGCAGCTAGTTGACAGCTGGCTTCAAGACCTGCTTCCCTGTGAGAGCTGAGGACAGGGCAGAACCCTCCCGCATCCTGCCAGACTGTAGGAGTAGCTGCTAACATCCTAATGTTAGTGGCTGGGAGAGGTTGCGGGAAAAGCATGTGTGAGCACTGGGCCTGAACTCCCGTGTATCTGAGTTGAATACAGCGATTTCCAATGGCCTTCTTCAATCACAGTGTAGCTAGGTTCAAACTCCCATGTCCGAGTGGGTAGCAGACATCAGCCTCCCATGCATATACACTTCTGAGAGTAGAGCTTATGGCCTGTACCTCCACATCCAGCCTGCTGGTACCCTTGGCTTCTAAAAGGCCTAGGCTCGCTGTTTGAAGGAAGTGCTGGGAGAGGTAATTGGAATCACCCGGCACACAAGACTAGTGCCTCCAAGCTCAGTTCAGCGATTTCCTAGTAATACCTGTGGTAGACTGGTGCTACATACTAAGTTCCATACGTGAGAGGGTAGCTGAATGCCTTGTCCAAAACCATCTTACTTCTGAGAGTTGAGCTCAGCCTCAGTCCCTCACAGTTCCACACTGCCTGCAGAGTGAGTTTCGCAGGTCTTCAGCAGAGACGTTTGCCAGAGGCTTCTGAGACGCAGGGTAACAATGCAGACCTGGAGGGTATCCCCAGGTGCAGTCGACTGGAAATCTTGGAACCTCCTGACTCAGAATACTGCTACCTTCTCACTGCCATAGGAATGCAGCTAGTTGACAGCTAGCTGGCTTCAAGACATGCTTCCCTGAGAGAGCTGAGGACAGAGCAGAACCCTCCCGCATGCTGCCTGACTGTAGGAGTAGCTGCTAACATCCTAATGTTAGTGGCTGGGAGAGGTTTCGGGAAAAGCATGTGTGAGCACTGGGCCAGAACTCCCGTGTATCTGAGTTGAATACAGCGATTTCCAACGGCTTTCCTCAACCAGAGTGTAGCTAGGTTCCAAATCCCATGTACGAGCGGGTAGCAGACATCTGCCTCCCATGCATACACACTTCTGAGAGTTGAGCTTACGGCCTGTACCTCCACATCCAGCCTGCTGGTACCCTTGGCTTCTAAAAGGCCTAGGCTCGCTGTTTGACGGAAGTGCTGGGAGAGGTAATTGGAATCACCCGGCACACAAGACTACTGCCTCCAAGCTCAGTTCAGCGATTTCCTAGTAATTCCTGTGGTAGACTGGTGCTACATACTAAGTTCCAGACGTGAGAGGGTAGCTGAACGCCTTGCCCAAAACCATCTTACTTCTGAGAGTTGAGCTCAGCCTCAGTCCCTCACAGTTCCACACTGCCTGCAGAGTGAGTTTCGCAGGTCTTCAGCAGAGACGTTTGCCAGAGGCTTCTGAGACGCAGGGTAACAATGCAGACCTGAAGGTTATCCCCAGGTGCAGTAGACTGGTAATCTTGGAACCTCCTGACTCAGAATACTGCTACCTTCTCACTGTCATAGGAATGCAGCTAGTTGACAGCTAGCTGGCTTCAAGACATGCTTCCCTGAGAGAGCTGAGGACAGGGCAGAACCCTCCCGCATGCTGCCTGACTGTAGGAGTAGCTGGTAACATCCTAATGTTAGTGACTGGGAGAGGTTGCGGGAAAAGCATGTGTGAGCACTGGGCCTGAACTCCCGTGTATCTGAGTTGAATACAGCGATTTCCAACGACTTTCCTCAACCAGAGTGTAGCTAGGTTCCAAATCCCATGTACGAGCGGGTAGCAGACATCTGCCTAAGATGCAAACACACTTCTGAGAGTTGAGGTTATGGCCTGTACCTCCACATCCAGCCTGCTGGTACCCTTGGCTTCTAAAAGGCCTAGGCTCGCTGTTTGACGGAAGTGCTGGGAGAGGTAATAGGAATCTCCCGGCACACAAGACGAGTGCCTCCAAGCTCAATTCACGATTTCCCAGTAATTCTTGTGGTAGACAGGTGCTACATAGTAAGTTCCATATGTGAGATGGTAGCTGAACGCCTTGTCCAAAAGCATCTAACTTCTGAGAGTTGAGCAAACCCTCAGTCTCTCACACTTCCACACTGCCTGCAGAGTGAGTTTCACACGTCTTCACCAGAGACGATTGCCAGAGGCTTCCGAGTACAAGTTAACAATGCAGACCTGGAGGGTATCTCCAGGTGCAGTAGAGTGGTAATCTTGGAACCTCCTGACTCAGAGTACTGCTACCTTCTCACTGCCATAGGAATGCAGCTAGTTGACAGCTGGCTTCAAGACATGCTTCCCTGTGAGAGCTGAGGACAGGGCAGAACCCTCCCGCATGCTGCCTGACTGTAGGAGTAGCTGCTAACATCCTAATGTTAGTGGCTGGGAGAGGTTGCGGGAAAAGCATGTGTGAGCACTGGGCCTGAACTCCCGTGTATCTGAGTTGAATACAGCGATTTCCAATGGCCTTTTTCAATCACAGTGTAGCTAGGTTCAAACTCCCATGTCCGAGTGGGTAGCAGACATCTGCCTCCCATGCATATACACTTCTGAGAGTAGAGCTTATGGCCTGTACCTCCACATCCAGCCTGCTGGTACCCTTGGCTTCTAAAAGGCCTAGGCTCGCTGTTTGACGGAAGTGCTGGGAGAGGTAATTGGAATCACCCGGCACACAAGACTAGTGCCTCCAAGCTCAGTTCAGCGATTTCCTAGTAATACCTGTGGTAGACTGGTGCTACATACTAAGTTCCATACGTGAGAGGGTAGCTGAACGCCTTGTCCAAAACCATCTTACTTCTGAGAGTTGAGCTCAGCCTCAGTCCCTCACAGTTCCACACTGCCTGCAGAGTGAGTTTCGCAGGTCTTCAGCAGAGACGTTTGCCAGAGGCTTCTGAGACGCAGGGTAACAATGCAGACCTGGAGGGTGTCCCCAGGTGCAGTCGACTGGTAATCTTGGAACCTCCTGACTCAGAATACTGCTACCTTCTCACTGCCATAGGAATGCAGCTAGTTGACAGCTAGCTGGCTTCAAGACATGCTTCCCTGAGAGAGCTGAGGACAGAGCAGAACCCTCCCGCATGCTGCCTGACTGTAGGAGTAGCTGCTAACATCCTAATGTTAGTGGCTGGGAGAGGTTGCGGGAAAAGCATGTGTGAGCACTGGGCCAGAACTCCCGTGTATCTGAGTTGAATACAGCGATTTCCAACGGCTTTCCTCAACCAGAGTGTAGCTAGGTTCCAAATCCCATGTACGAGCGGGTAGCAGACATCTGCCTCCCATGCATACACACTTCTGAGAGTTGAGCTTATGGCCTGTACCTCCACATCCAGCCTGCTGGTACCCTTGGCTTCTAAAAGGCCTAGGCTCGCTGTTTGACGGAAGTGCTGGGAGAGGTAATTGGAATCACCCGGCACACAAGACTACTGCCTCCAAGCTCAGTTCAGCGATTTCCTAGTAATTCCTGTGGTAGACTGGTGCTACATACTAAGTTCCATACGTGAGAGGGTAGCTGAACGCCTTGTCCAAAACCATCTTACTTCTGAGAGTTGAGCTCAGCCTCAGTCCCTCACAGTTCCACACTGCCTGCAGAGTGAGTTTCGCAGGTCTTCAGCAGAGACGTTTGCCAGAGGCTTCTGAGACGCAGGGTAACAATGCAGACCTGAAGGTTATCCCCAGGTGCAGTAGACTGGTAATCTTGGAACCTCCTGACTCAGAATACTGCTACCTTCTCACTGCCATAGGAATGCAGCTAGTTGACAGCTAGCTGGCTTCAAGACATGCTTCCCTGAGAGAGCTGAGGACAGGGCAGAACCCTCCCGCATGCTGCCTGACTGTAGGAGTAGCTGGTAACATCCTAATGTTAGTGACTGGGAGAGGTTGCGGGAAAAGCATGTGTGAGCACTGGGCCTGAACTCCCGTGTATCTGAGTTGAATACAGCGATTTCCAACGACTTTCCTCAACCAGAGTGTAGCTAGGTTCCAAGTCCCATGTACGAGCGGGTAGCAGACATCTGCCTAACATGCAAACACACTTCTGAGAGTTGAGGTTATGGCCTGTACCTCCACATCCAGCCTGCTGGTACCCTTGGCTTCTAAAAGGCCTAGGCTCGCTGTTTGACGGAAGTGCTGGGAGAGGTAATAGGAATCTCCCGGCACACAAGACGAGTGCCTCCAAGCTCAATTCACGATTTCCCAGTAATTCTTGTGGTAGACAGGTGCTACATACTAAGTTCCATATGTGAGATGGTAGCTGAACGCCTTGTCCAAAAGCATCTAACTTCTGAGAGTTGAGCAAACCCTCAGTCTCTCACACTTCCACACTGCCTGCAGAGTGAGTTTCACACGTCTTCACCAGAGACGATTGCCAGAGGCTTCCGAGTACAAGTTAACAATGCAGACCTGGAGGGTATTTCCAGGTGCAGTAGAGTGGTAATCTTGGAACCTCCTGACTCAGAGTACTGCTACCTTCTCACTGCCATAGGAATGCAGCTAGTTGACAGCTGGCTTCAAGACATGCTTCCCTGTGAGAGCTGAGGACAGGGCAGAACCCTCCCGCATCCTGCCTGACTGTAGGAGTAGCTGCTAACATCCTAATGTTAGTGGCTGGGAGAGGTTGCGGGAAAAGCATGTGTGAGCACTGGGCCTGAACTCCCGTGTATCTGAGTTGAGTACAGCGATTTCCAATGGCCTTCTTCAATCACAGTGTAGCTAGGTTCAAACTCCCATGTCCGAGTGGGTAGCAGACATCTGCCTCCCATGCATATACACTTCTGAGAGTAGAGCTTATGGCCTGTACCTCCACATCCAGCCTGCTGCTACCCTTGGCTTCTAAAAGGCCTAGGCTCGCTGTTTGAAGGAAGTGCTGGGAGAGGTAATTGGAATCACCCGGCACACAAGACTAGTGCCCCCAAGCTCAGTTCAGCGATCTCCTAGTAATTCCTGTGGTAGACTGGTGCTACATACTAAGTTCCATACGTGAGAGGGTAGCTGAACGCCTTGTCCAAAACCATCTTACTTCTGAGAGTTGAGCTCAGCCTCAGTCCCTCACAGTTCCACACTGCCTGCAGAGTGAGTTTCGCAGGTCTTCAGCAGAGACGTTTGCCAGAGGCTTCTGAGACGCAGGGTAACAATGCAGACCTGGAGGGTATCCCCAGGTGCAGTCGACTGGTAATCTTGGAACCTCCTGACTCAGAATACTGCTACCTTCTCACTGCCATAGGAATGCAGCTAGTTGACAGCTAGCTGGCTTCAAGACATGCTTCCCTGAGAGAGCTGAGGACAGGGCAGAACCCTCCCGCATGCTGCCTGACTGTAGGAGTACCTGCTAACATCCTAATGTTAGTGGCTGGGAGATTTTGCGGGAAAAGCATGTGTGAGCACTGGGCCAGAACTCCCGTGTATCTGAGTTGAATACAGCGATTTCCAACGACTTTCCTCAACCAGAGTGTAGCTAGGTTCCAAATCCCATGTACGAGTGGGTAGCAGACATCTGCCTCCCATGCATACACACTTCTGAGAGTTGAGATTATGGCCTGTACCTCCACATCCAGCCTGCAGGTACCCTTGGCTTCTAAAAGGCCTAGGCTCGCTGTTTGTCGGAAGTGCTGGGAGAGGTAATTGGAATCTCCCGGCACACAAGACGAGTGCCTCCAAGCTCAATTCACGATTTCCCAGTAATTCTTGTGGTGGACAGGTGCTCCATACTAAGTTCCATATGTGAGAAGGTAGCTGAACGCCTTGTCCAAAAGCATCTTACTTCTGAGAGTTGAGCACACCCTCAGTCCCTCACACTTTCACACTGCCTGAAGAGTGAGTTTCACACGTCTTCACCAGAGACGATTGCCAGAGGCTTCTGAGTACAAGTTAACAATGCAGACCTGGAGGCTATCTCCCGGTGCAGTAGAGTGGTAATCTTGGAACCTCCTGACTCAGAGTACTGCTATCTTCTCACTGCCATAGGAATGCAGCTAGTTGACAGCTGGCTTCAAGACATGCTTCCCTGTGAGAGCTGAGGACAGGGCAGAACCCTCCCGCATCCTGCCTGACTGTAGGAGTAGCTGCTAACATCCTAATGTTAGTGGCTGGGAGAGGTTGCGGGAAAAGCATGTGTGAGCACTGGGCCTGGACTCCCGTGTATCTGAGTTGAATACAGCGATTTCCAATGGCCTTCTTCAATCACAGTGTAGCTAGGTTCCAACTCCCATGTCCGAGTGGGTAACAGACATCTGCCTCCCATGCATACACACTTCTGAGAGTTGAGCTTATGGCCTGTACCTCCACATCCAGCCTGCTGCTACCCTTGGCTTCTAAAAGGCCTAGGCTCGCTGTTTGACGGAAGTGCTGGGAGAGGTAATTGGAATCACCCGGCACACAAGACTAGTGCCTCCAAGCTCAGTTCAGCGATTTCCTAGTAATTCCTGTGGTAGACTGGTTCTACATACTAAGTTCCATACGTCAGGGGGTAGCTGAACGCCTTGTCCAAAACCATCTTACTTCTGATAGTTGAGCTCAGCCTCAGTCCCTCACAGTTCCACACTGCCTGGAGAGTGAGTTTCACACTTCTTCACCAGAGACGATTGCCAGAGGCTTCTGAGT
Organism: Canis lupus baileyi; assembly: GCF_048164855.1. NCBI lineage: Eukaryota > Metazoa > Chordata > Mammalia > Carnivora > Canidae > Canis > Canis lupus. The sequence goes on along the minus strand of NC_132844.1, from coordinate 74,248,765 downwards.
ACAAGTTAACAATGCAGACCTGGAGGGTATCTCCAGGTGCAGTAGAGTGGTAATCTTGGAACCTCCTGACTCAGAGTACTGCTATGTTCTCACTGCCATAGGAATGCAGCTCGTTGACAGCTGGCTTCAAGACATGCTTCCCTGTGAGAGCTGAGGACAGGGCAGAACCCTCCCGCATCCTGCCTGACTGTAGGAGTAGCTGCTAACATCCTAATGTTAGTGGCTGGGAGAGGTTGCGGGAAAAGCATGTGTGAGCACTAGGCCTGAACTCACGTGTATCTGAGTTGAATACAGCGATTTCCAACGACTTTCCTCAACCAGAGTGTAACTAGGTTCCAAATCCCATGTACGAGCGGGTAGCAGACATCTGCCTCCCATGCATACACACTTCTGAGAGTTGAGCTTATGGCCTGTACCTCCACAGCCAGCCTGCTGGTACCCTTGGCTTCTAAAAGGCCTAGGCTCGCTGTTTGACGGAAGTGCTGGGAGAGGTAATTGGAATAACCCGGCACACAAGACTAGTGCCTCCAAGCTCAGTTCAGCGATTTCCTAGTAATTCCTGTGGTAGACTGGTGCTAATACAAGTTCCATACGTGAGAGGGTAGCTGAACGCCTTGTCCAAAACATTCTTACTTCTGAGAGTTGAGCTCAGCCTCAGTCCCTCACAGTTCCACACTGCCTGCAGAGTGAGTTTCGCAGGTCTTCAGCAGAGACGTTTGCCAGAGGCTTCTGAGACGCAGGGTAACAATGCAGACCTGGAGGGTATCCCCAGGTGCAGTCGACTGATAATCTTGGAACCTCCTGACTCAGAATACTGCTACCTTCTCACTGCCATAGGAATGCAGCTAGTTGACAGCTACCTGGCTTCAAGACATGCTTCCCTGAGAGAGCTGAGGACAGGGCAGAACCCTCCCGCATGCTGCCTGACTGTAGGAGAGCTGCTAACATCCTAATGTTAGTGGCTGGGAGAGGTTGCGGGAAAAGCATGTGTGAGCACTGGGCCTGAACTCCCGTGTATCTGAGTTGAATACAGCGATTTCCAACGACTTTCCTCATCCAGATTGTAGCTAGGTTCCAAATCCCATGTACGAGCGGGTAGCAGACATCTGCCTCCCATGCATACACACTTCTGAGAGTTGAGCTTATGGCCTGTACCTCCACATCCAGCCTGCTGGTACCCTTGGCTTCTAAAAGGCCTAGGCTCGCTGTTTGACGGAAGTGCTGGGAGAGGTAATTGGAATCTCCCGGCACACAAGACGAGTGCCTCCAAGCTCAATTCACAATTTCCCAGTAATTCTTGTGGTAGACAGGTGCTCCATACTAAGTTCCATATGTGAGAAGGTAGCTGAACGCCTTGTCCAAAAGCATCTTACTTCTGAGAGTTGAGCACACCCTCAGTCCCTCACACTTCCACACTACCGGCAGAGTGAGTTTCACACGTGTTCACCAGAGACGATTGCCAGAGGCTTCTGAGTACAAGTTAACAATGCAGACCTGGAGGGTATCTCCAGGTGCAGTAGAGTGGTAATCTTGGAACCTCCTGACTCAGAGTACTGCTACCTTCTCACTGCCATAGGAATGCAGCTAGTTGACAGCTGGCTTCAAGACATGCTTCCCTGTGAGAGCTGAGGACAGGGCAGAACCCTCCCGCATCCTGCCTGACTGTAGGAGAAGCTGATAACATCCTTATGTTAGTGGCTGGGAGAGGTTGCGGGAAAAGCATGTGTGAGCAATGGCCTGAACTCCCGTGTATCTGAGTTGAATACAGCGATTTCCAATGGCCGTCTTCAATCACAGTGTAGCTAGGTTCCAACTCCCATGTCCGAGTGGGTAGCAGACATCGGCCTCCCATGCATACACACTTCTGAGAGTTGAGCTTATGGCCTGTACCTCCACATCCAGCCTGCTGCTACCCTTGGCTTCTAAAAGGCCTAGGCTCGCTGTTTGACGGAAGTGCTGGGAGAGGTAATTGGAATCACCCGGCACACAAGACTAGTGCCTCCAAGCTCAGTTCAGCGATTTCCTAGTAATTCCTGTGGTAGACTGGTGCTACATACTAAGTTCCATACGTGAGAGGGTAGCTGAACGCCTTGTCCAAAACCATCTTACTTCTGAGAGTTGAGCTCAGCCTCAGTCCCTCACAGTTCCACACTGCCTGCAGAGTGAGTTTCGCAGGTCTTCAGCAGAGACGTTTGCCAGAGGCTTCTGAGACGCAGGGTAACAATGCAGACCTGGAGGGTATCCCCAGGTGCAGTCGACTGGTAATCTTGGAACCTCCTGACTCAGAATACTGCTACCTTCTCACTGCCATAGGAATGCAGCTAGTTGACAGCTAGCTGGCTTCAAGACATGCTTCCCTGAGAGAGCTGAGGACAGGGCAGAACCCTCCCGCATGCTGCCTGACTGTAGGAGTACCTGCTAACATCCTAATGTTAGTGGCTGGGAGATTTTGCGGGAAAAGCATGTGTGAGCACTGGGCCAGAACTCCCGTGTATCTGAGTTGAATACAGCGATTTCCAAAGACTTTCCTCAACCAGAGTGTAGCTAGGTTCCAAATCCCATGTACGAGTGGGTAGCAGACATCTGCCTCCCATGCATACACACTTCTGAGAGTTGAGATTATGGCCTGTACCTCCATATCCAGCCTGCAGGTACCCTTGGCTTCTAAAAGGCCTAGGCTCGCTGTTTGTCGGAAGTGCTGGGAGAGGTAATTGGAATCTCCCGGCACACAAGACGAGTGCCTCCAAGCTCAATTCACGATTTCCCAGTAATTCTTGTGGTGGACAGGTGCTCCATACTAAGTTCCATATGTGAGAAGGTAGCTGAACGCCTTGTCCAAAAGCATCTTACTTCTGAGAGTTGAGCACACCCTCAGTCCCTCACACTTTCACACTGCCTGAAGAGTGAGTTTCACACGTCTTCACCAGAGACGATTGCCAGAGGCTTCTGAGTACAAGTTAACAATGCAGACCTGGAGGCTATCTCCAGGTGCAGTAGAGTGGTAATCTTGGAACCTCCTGACTCAGAGTACTGCTATCTTCTCACTGCCATAGGAATGCAGCTAGTTGACAGCTGGCTTCAAGACATGCTTCCCTGTGAGAGCTGAGGACAGGGCAGAACCCTCCCGCATCCTGCCTGACTGTAGGAGTAGCTGCTAACATCCTAATGTTAGTGGCTGGGAGAGGTTGCGGGAAAAGCATGTGTGAGCACTGGGCCTGGACTCCCGTGTATCTGAGTTGAATACAGCGATTTCCAATGGCCTTCTTCAATCACAGTGTAGCTAGGTTCCAACTCCCATGTCCGAGTGGGTAACAGACATCTGCCTCCCATGCATACACACTTCTGAGAGTTGAGCTTATGGCCTGTACCTCCACATCCAGCCTGCTGCTACCCTTGGCTTCTAAAAGGCCTAGGCTCGCTGTTTGACGGAAGTGCTGGGAGAGGTAATTGGAATCACCCGGCACACAAGACTAGTGCCTCCAAGCTCAGTTCAGCGATTTCCTAGTAATTCCTGTGGTAGACTGGTTCTACATACTAAGTTCCATACGTCAGGGGGTAGCTGAACGCCTTGTCCAAAACCATCTTACTTCTGAGAGTTGAGCTCAGCCTCAGTCCCTCACAGTTCCACACTGCCTGGAGAGTGAGTTTCACACTTCTTCACCAGAGACGATTGCCAGAGGCTTCTGAGTACAAGTTAACAATGCAGACCTGGAGGGTATCTCCAGGTGCAGTAGAGTGGTAATCTTGGAACCTCCTGACTCAGAGTACTGCTATGTTCTCACTGCCATAGGAATGCAGCTCGTTGACAGCTGGCTTCAAGACATGCTTCCCTGTGAGAGCTGAGGACAGGGCAGAACCCTCCCGCATCCTGCCTGACTGTAGGAGTAGCTGCTAACATCCTAATGTTAGTGGCTGGGAGAGGTTGCGGGAAAAGCATGTGTGAGCACTAGGCCTGAACTCACGTGTATCTGAGTTGAATACAGCGATTTCCAACGACTTTCCTCAACCAGAGTGTAACTAGGTTCCAAATCCCATGTACGAGCGGGTAGCAGACATCTGCCTCCCATGCATACACACTTCTGAGAGTTGAGCTTATGGCCTGTACCTCCACAGCCAGCCTGCTGGTACCCTTGGCTTCTAAAAGGCCTAGGCTCGCTGTTTGACGGAAGTGCTGGGAGAGGTAATTGGAATAACCCGGCACACAAGACTAGTGCCTCCAAGCTCAGTTCAGCGATTTCCTAGTAATTCCTGTGGTAGACTGGTGCTAATACTAAGTTCCATACGTGAGAGGGTAGCTGAACGCCTTGTCCAAAACCATCTTACTTCTGAGAGTTGAGCTCAGCCTCAGTCCCTCACAGTTCCACACTGCCTGCAGAGTGAGTTTCGCAGGTCTTCAGCAGAGACGTTTGCCAGAGGCTTCTGAGACGCAGGGTAACAATGCAGACCTGGAGGGTATCCCCAGGTGCAGTCGACTGATAATCTTGGAACCTCCTGACTCAGAATACTGCTACCTTCTCACTGCCATAGGAATGCAGCTAGTTGACAGCTAGCTGGCTTCAAGACATGCTTCCCTGAGAGAGCTGAGGACAGGGCAGAACCCTCCCGCATGCTGCCTGACTGTAGGAGAGCTGCTAACATCCTAATGTTAGTGGCTGGGAGAGGTTGCGGGAAAAGCATGTGTGAGCACTGGGCCTGAACTCCCGTGTATCTGAGTTGAATACAGCGATTTCCAACGACTTTCCTCATCCAGATTGTAGCTAGGTTCCAAATCCCATGTACGAGCGGGTAGCAGACATCTGCCTCCCATGCATACACACTTCTGAGAGTTGAGCTTATGGCCTGTACCTCCACATCCAGCCTGCTGGTACCCTTGGCTTCTAAAAGGCCTAGGCTCGCTGTTTGACGGAAGTGCTGGGAGAGGTAATTGGAATCTCCCGGCACACAAGACGAGTGCCTCCAAGCTCAATTCACAATTTCCCAGTAATTCTTGTGGTAGACAGGTGCTCCATACTAAGTTCCATATGTGAGAAGGTAGCTGAACGCCTTGTCCAAAAGCATCTTACTTCTGAGAGTTGAGCACACCCTCAGTCCCTCACACTTCCACACTACCTGCAGAGTGAGTTTCACACGTGTTCACCAGAGACGATTGCCAGAGGCTTCTGAGTACAAGTTAACAATGCAGACCTGGAGGGTATCTCCAGGTGCTGTAGAGTGGTAATCTTGGAACCTCCTGACTCAGAGTACTGCTACCTTCTCACTGCCATAGGAATGCAGCTAGTTGACAGCTGGCTTCAAGACATGCTTCCCTGTGAGAGCTGAGGACAGGGCAGAACCCTCCCGCATCCTGCCTGACTGTAGGAGAAGCTGATAACATCCTTATGTTAGTGGCTGGGAGAGGTTGCGGGAAAAGCATGTGTGAGCAATGGCCTGAACTCCCGTGTATCTGAGTTGAATACAGCGATTTCCAATGGCCGTCTTCAATCACAGTGTAGCTAGGTTCCAACTCCCATGTCCGAGTGGGTAGCAGACATCGGCCTCCCATGCATACACACTTCTGAGAGTTGAGCTTATGGCCTGTACCTCCACATCCAGCCTGCTGCTACCCTTGGCTTCTAAAAGGCCTAGGCTCGCTGTTTGACGGAAGTGCTGGGAGAGGTAATTGGAATCACCCGGCACACAAGACTAGTGCCTCCAAGCTCAGTTCAGCGATTTCCTAGTAATTCCTGTGGTAGACTGGTGCTACATACTAAGTTCCATACGTGAGAGGGTAGCTGAACGCCTTGTCCAAAACCATCTTACTTCTGAGAGTTGAGCTCAGCCTCAGTCCCTCACAGTTCCACACTGCCTGCAGAGTGAGTTTCGCAGGTCTTCAGCAGAGACGTTTGCCAGAGGCTTCTGAGACGCAGGGTAACAATGCAGACCTGGAGGGTATCCCCAGGTGCAGTCGACTGGTAATCTTGGAACCTCCTGACTCAGAATACTGCTACCTTCTCACTGCCATAGGAATGCAGCTAGTTGACAGCTAGCTGGCTTCAAGACATGCTTCCCTGAGAGAGCTGAGGACAGGGCAGAACCCTCCCGCATGCTGCCTGACTGTAGGAGTACCTGCTAACATCCTAATGTTAGTGGCTGGGAGATTTTGCGGGAAAAGCATGTGTGAGCACTGGGCCAGAACTCCCGTGTATCTGAGTTGAATACAGCGATTTCCAAAGACTTTCCTCAACCAGAGTGTAGCTAGGTTCCAAATCCCATGTACGAGTGGGTAGCAGACATCTGCCTCCCATGCATACACACTTCTGAGAGTTGAGATTATGGCCTGTACCTCCATATCCAGCCTGCAGGTACCCTTGGCTTCTAAAAGGCCTAGGCTCGCTGTTTGTCGGAAGTGCTGGGAGAGGTAATTGGAATCTCCCGGCACACAAGACGAGTGCCTCCAAGCTCAATTCACGATTTCCCAGTAATTCTTGTGGTGGACAGGTGCTCCATACTAAGTTCCATATGTGAGAAGGTAGCTGAACGCCTTGTCCAAAAGCATCTTACTTCTGAGAGTTGAGCACACCCTCAGTCCCTCACACTTTCACACTGCCTGAAGAGTGAGTTTCACACGTCTTCACCAGAGACGATTGCCAGAGGCTTCTGAGTACAAGTTAACAATGCAGACCTGGAGGCTATCTCCAGGTGCAGTAGAGTGGTAATCTTGGAACCTCCTGACTCAGAGTACTGCTATCTTCTCACTGCCATAGGAATGCAGCTAGTTGACAGCTGGCTTCAAGACATGCTTCCCTGTGAGAGCTGAGGACAGGGCAGAACCCTCCCGCATCCTGCCTGACTGTAGGAGTAGCTGCTAACATCCTAATGTTAGTGGCTGGGAGAGGTTGCGGGAAAAGCATGTGTGAGCACTGGGCCTGGACTCCCGTGTATCTGAGTTGAATACAGCGATTTCCAATGGCCTTCTTCAATCACAGTGTAGCTAGGTTCCAACTCCCATGTCCGAGTGGGTAACAGACATCTGCCTCCCATGCATACACACTTCTGAGAGTTGAGCTTATGGCCTGTACCTCCACATCCAGCCTGCTGCTACCCTTGGCTTCTAAAAGGCCTAGGCTCGCTGTTTGACGGAAGTGCTGGGAGAGGTAATTGGAATCACCCGGCACACAAGACTAGTGCCTCCAAGCTCAGTTCAGCGATTTCCTAGTAATTCCTGTGGTAGACTGGTTCTACATACTAAGTTCCATACGTCAGGGGGTAGCTGAACGCCTTGTCCAAAACCATCTTACTTCTGAGAGTTGAGCTCAGCCTCAGTCCCTCACAGTTCCACACTGCCTGGAGAGTGAGTTTCACACTCTTCACCAGAGACGATTGCCAGAGGCTTCTGAGTACAAGTTAACAATGCAGACCTGGAGGGTATCTCCAGGTGCAGTAGAGTGGTAATCTTGGAACCTCCTGACTCAGAGTACTGCTATGTTCTCACTGCCATAGGAATGCAGCTCGTTGACAGCTGGCTTCAAGACATGCTTCCCTGTGAGAGCTGAGGACAGGGCAGAACCCTCCCGCATCCTGCCTGACTGTAGGAGTAGCTGCTAACATCCTAATGTTAGTGGCTGGGAGAGGTTGCGGGAAAAGCATGTGTGAGCACTAGGCCTGAACTCACGTGTATCTGAGTTGAATACAGCGATTTCCAACGACTTTCCTCAACCAGAGTGTAACTAGGTTCCAAATCCCATGTACGAGCGGGTAGCAGACATCTGCCTCCCATGCATACACACTTCTGAGAGTTGAGCTTATGGCCTGTACCTCCACAGCCAGCCTGCTGGTACCCTTGGCTTCTAAAAGGCCTAGGCTCGCTGTTTGACGGAAGTGCTGGGAGAGGTAATTGGAATAACCCGGCACACAAGACTAGTGCCTCCAAGCTCAGTTCAGCGATTTCCTAGTAATTCCTGTGGTAGACTGGTGCTAATACTAAGTTCCATACGTGAGAGGGTAGCTGAACGCCTTGTCCAAAACCATCTTACTTCTGAGAGTTGAGCTCAGCCTCAGTCCCTCACAGTTCCACACTGCCTGCAGAGTGAGTTTCGCAGGTCTTCAGCAGAGACGTTTGCCAGAGGCTTCTGAGACGCAGGGTAACAATGCAGACCTGGAGGGTATCCCCAGGTGCAGTCGACTGATAATCTTGGAACCTCCTGACTCAGAATACTGCTACCTTCTCACTGCCATAGGAATGCAGCTAGTTGACAGCTAGCTGGCTTCAAGACATGCTTCCCTGAGAGAGCTGAGGACAGGGCAGAACCCTCCCGCATGCTGCCTGACTGTAGGAGAGCTGCTAACATCCTAATGTTAGTGGCTGGGAGAGGTTGCGGGAAAAGCATGTGTGAGCACTGGGCCTGAACTCCCGTGTATCTGAGTTGAATACAGCGATTTCCAACGACTTTCCTCATCCAGATTGTAGCTAGGTTCCAAATCCCATGTACGAGCGGGTAGCAGACATCTGCCTCCCATGCATACACACTTCTGAGAGTTGAGCTTATGGCCTGTACCTCCACATCCAGCCTGCTGGTACCCTTGGCTTCTAAAAGGCCTAGGCTCGCTGTTTGACGGAAGTGCTGGGAGAGGTAATTGGAATCTCCCGGCACACAAGACGAGTGCCTCCAAGCTCAATTCACAATTTCCCAGTAATTCTTGTGGTAGACAGGTGCTCCATACTAAGTTCCATATGTGAGAAGGTAGCTGAACGCCTTGTCCAAAAGCATCTTACTTCTGAGAGTTGAGCACACCCTCAGTCCCTCACACTTCCACACTACCTGCAGAGTGAGTTTCACACGTGTTCACCAGAGACGATTGCCAGAGGCTTCTGAGTACAAGTTAACAATGCAGACCTGGAGGGTATCTCCAGGTGCTGTAGAGTGGTAATCTTGGAACCTCCTGACTCAGAGTACTGCTACCTTCTCACTGCCATAGGAATGCAGCTAGTTGACAGCTGGCTTCAAGACATGCTTCCCTGTGAGAGCTGAGGACAGGGCAGAACCCTCCCGCATCCTGCCTGACTGTAGGAGAAGCTGATAACATCCTTATGTTAGTGGCTGGGAGAGGTTGCGGGAAAAGCATGTGTGAGCAATGGCCTGAACTCCCGTGTATCTGAGTTGAATACAGCGATTTCCAATGGCCGTCTTCAATCACAGTGTAGCTAGGTTCCAACTCCCATGTCCGAGTGGGTAGCAGACATCTGCCTCCCATGCATACACACTTCTGAGAGTTGAGCTTATGGCCTGTACCTCCACATCCAGCCTGCTGCTACCCTTGGTTTCTAAAAGGCCTAGGCTCGCTGTTTGACGGAAGTGCTGGGAGAGGTAATTGGAATCACCCGGCACACAAGACTAGTGCCTCCAAGCTCAGTTCAGCGATTTCCTAGTAATTCCTGTGGTAGACTGGTGCTACATACTAAGTTCCATACGTGAGAGGGTAGCTGAACGCCTTGTCCAAAACCATCTTACTTCTGAGAGTTGAGCTCAGCCTCAGTCCCTCACAGTTCCACACTGCCTGCAGAGTGAGTTTCGCAGGTCTTCAGCAGAGACGTTTGCCAGAGGCTTCTGAGACGCAGGGTAACAATGCAGACCTGGAGGGTATCCCCAGGTGCAGTCGACTGGTAATCTTGGAACCTCCTGACTCAGAATACTGCTACCTTCTCACTGCCATAGGAATGCAGCTAGTTGACAGCTAGCTGGCTTCAAGACATGCTTCCCTGAGAGAGCTGAGGACAGGGCAGAACCCTCCCGCATGCTGCCTGACTGTAGGAGTACCTGCTAACATCCTAATGTTAGTGGCTGGGAGATTTTGCGGGAAAAGCATGTGTGAGCACTGGGCCAGAACTCCCGTGTATCTGAGTTGAATACAGCGATTTCCAAAGACTTTCCTCAACCAGAGTGTAGCTAGGTTCCAAATCCCATGTACGAGTGGGTAGCAGACATCTGCCTCCCATGCATACACACTTCTGAGAGTTGAGATTATGGCCTGTACCTCCACATCCAGCCTGCTGGTACCCTTGGCTTCTAAAAGGCCTAGGCTCGCTGTTTGTCGGAAGTGCTGGGAGAGGTAATTGGAATCTCCCGGCACACAAGACGAGTGCCTCCAAGCTCAATTCACGATTTCCCAGTAATTCTTGTGGTGGACAGGTGCTCCATACTAAGTTCCATATGTGAGAAGGTAGCTGAACGCCTTGTCCAAAAGCATCTTACTTCTGAGAGTTGAGCACACCCTCAGTCCCTCACACTTTCACACTGCCTGAAGAGTGAGTTTCAAACGTCTTCACCAGAGACGATTGCCAGAGGCTTCTGAGTACAAGTTAACAATGCAGACCTGGAGGCTATCTCCAGGTGCAGTAGAGTGGTAATCTTGGAACCTCCTGACTCAGAGTACTGCTATCTTCTCACTGCCATAGGAATGCAGCTAGTTGACAGCTGGCTTCAAGACATGCTTCCCTGTGAGAGCTGAGGACAGGGCAGAACCCTCCCGCATCCTGCCTGACTGTAGGAGTAGCTGCTAACATCCTAATGTTAGTGGCTGGGAGAGGTTGCGGGAAAAGCATGTGTGAGCACTGGGCCTGAACTCCCGTGTATCTGAGTTGAATACAGCGATTTCCAACGACTTTCCTCAACCAGAGTGTAACTAGGTTCCAAATCCCATGTACGAGCGGGTAGCAGACATCTGCCTCCCATGCATACACACTTCTGAGAGTTGAGCTTATGGCCTGTACCTCCACATCCAGCCTGCTGGTACCCTTGGCTTCTAAAAGGCCTAGGCTCGCTGTTTGACGGAAGTGCTGGGAGAGGTAATTGGAATCTCCCGGCACACAAGACGAGTGCCTCCAAGCTCAATTCACGATTTCCCAGTAATTCTTGTGGTAGACAGGTGCTCCATACTAAGTTCCATATGTGAGAAGGTAGCTGAACGCCTTGTCCAAAAGCATCTTACTTCTGAGAGTTGAGCACACCCTTAGTCCCTCACAGTTCCACACTGCCTGCAGAGTGAGTTTCACACGTCTTCACCAGAGACGATTGCCAGAGGCTTCTGAGTACAAGTTAACAATGCAGACCTGGAGGGTATCTCCAGGTGCAGTAGAGTGGTAATCTTGGAACCTCCTGACTCAGAGTACTGCTACCTTCTCACTGCCATAGAAATGCAGCTAGTTGACAGCTGTCTTCAAGACATGCTTCCCTGTGAGAGCTGAGGACAGGGCAGAACCCTCCCGCATCCTGCCTGACTGTAGGAGTAGCTGCTAACATCCTTATGTTAGTGGCTGGGAGAGGTTGCGGGAAAAGCATGTGTGAGCACTGGGCCTGAACTCCCGTGTATCTGAGTTGAATACAGCGATTTCCAATGGCCGTCTTCAATCACAGTGTAGCTAGGTTCCAACTCCCATGTCCGAGTGGGTAGCAGACATCTGCCTCCCATGCATACACACTTCTGAGAGTTGAGCTTATGGCCTGTACCTCCACAGCCAGCCTGCTGGTACCCTTGGCTTCTAAAAGGCCTAGGCTCGCTGTTTGACGGAAGTGCTGGGAGAGGTAATTGGAATCACCCGGCACACAAGACTAGTGCCTCCAAGCTCAGTTCAGCGATTTCCTAGTAATTCCTGTGGTAGACTGGTGCTACATACTAAGTTCCATACGTGAGAGGGTAGCTGAACGCCTTGTCCAAAACCATCTTACTTCTGAGAGTTGAGCTCAGCCTCAGTCCCTCACAGTTCCACACTGCCTGCAGAGTGAGTTTCGCAGGTCTTCAGCAGAGACGTTTGCCAGAGGCTTCTGAGACGCAGGGTAACAATGCAGACCTGGAGGGTATCCCCAGGTGCAGTCGACTGGTAATCTTGGAACCTCCTGACTCAGAATACTGCTACCTTCTCACTGCCATAGGAATGCAGCTAGTTGACAGCTGGCTTCAAGACATGCTTCCCTGTGAGAGCTGAGGACAGGGCAGAACCCTCCCGCATGCTGCCTGACTGTAGGAGTAGCTGCTAACATCCTAATGTTAGTGGCTGGGAGAGGTTGCGGGAAAAGCATGTGTGAGCCCTGGGCCTGAACTCCCGTGTATCTGAGTTGAATAAGGCGATTTCCAACGGCTTTCCTCAACCAGAGTGTAGCTAGGTTCCAAATCCCATGTACGAGAGGGTAGCAGACATCTGCCTCCCATGCATACACACTTCTGAGAGTTGAGCTTATGGCCTGTACCTCCACATCCAGCCTGCGGGTACCCTTGGCTTCTAAAAGGCCTAGGCTCGCTGTTTGACGGAAGTGCTGGGAGAGGTAATTGGAATCTCCCGGCACACAAGACGAGTGCCTCCAAGCTCAATTCACGATTTCCCAGTAATTCTTGTGGTTGGCAGGTGCTACATACTAAGTTCCATATGTGAGAAGGTAGCTGAACGCCTTGTCCAAAAGCATCTTACTTCTGAGAGTTGAGCACACCCTCAGTCCCTCACACTTCCACACTGCCTGCAGAGTGAGTTTCACACGTCTTCACCAGAGACGATTGCCAGAGGCTTCTGAGTACAAGTTAACAATGCAGACCTGGAGGGTATCTCCAGGTGCAGTAGAGTGGTAATCTTGGAACCTCCTGACTCATAGTACTGCTACCTTCTCACTGCCATAGGAATGCAGCTAGTTGACAGCTAGCTGGCTTCAAGACATGCTTCCCTGAGAGAGCTGAGGACAGAGCAGAACCCTCCCGCATGCTGCCTGACTGTAGGAGTAGCTGCTAACATCCTAATGTTAGTGGCTGGGAGAGGTTGCGGGAAAAGCATGTGTGAGCACTGGGCCAGAACTCCCGTGTATCTGAGTTGAATAAAGCGATTTCCAACGGCTTTCCTCAACCAGAGAGTAGCTAGGTTCCAAATCCCATGTACGAGCGGGTAGCAGACATCTGCCTCCCATGCATACACACTTCTGAGAGTTGAGCTTATGGCCTGTACCTCCACATCCAGCCTGCTGGTACCCTTGGCTTCTAAAAGGCCTAGGCTCGCTGTTTGACGGAAGTGCTGGGAGAGGTAATTGGAATCATCCGGCACACAAGACTACTGCCTCCAAGCTCAGTTCAGCGATTTCCTAGTAATTCCTGTGGTAGACTGGTGCTACATACTAAGTTCCATACGTGAGAGGGTAGCTGAACGCCTTGTCCAAAACCATCTTACTTCTGAGAGTTGAGCTCAGCCTCAGTCCCTCACAGTTCCACACTGCCTGCAGAGTGAGTTTCGCAGATCTTCAGCAGAGACGTTTGCCAGAGGCTTCTGAGACGCAGGGTAACAATGCAGACCTGAAGGTTATCCCCAGGTGCAGTAGACTGGTAATCTTGGAACCTCCTGACTCAGAATACTGCTACCTTCTCACTGCCATAGGAATGCAGCTAGTTGACAGCTAGCTGGCTTCAAGACATGCTACCCTGAGAGAGCTGAGGACAGGGCAGAACCCTCCCGCATGCTGCCTGACTGTAGGAGTAGCTGGTAACATCCTAATGTTAGTGACTGGGAGAGGTTGCGGGAAAAGCATGTGTGAGCACTGGGCCTGAACTCCCGTGTATCTGAGTTGAATACAGCGATTTCCAACGACTTTCCTCAACCAGAGTGTAGCTAGGTTCCAAATCCCATGTACGAGCGGGTAGCAGACATCTGCCTAACATGCAAACACACTTCTGAGAGTTGAGGTTATGGCCTGTACCTCCACATCCAGCCTGCTGGTACCCTTGGCTTTTAAAAGGCCTAGGCTCGCTGTTTGACGGAAGTGCTGGGAGAGGTAATAGGAATCTCCCGGCACACAAGACGAGGGCCTCCAAGCTCAATTCACGATTTCCCAGTAATTCTTGTGGTAGACAGGTGCTACATAGTAAGTTCCATATGTGAGATGGTAGCTGAACGCCTTGTCCAAAAGCATCTAACTTCTGAGAGTTGAGCAAACCCTCAGTCTCTCACACTTCCACACTGCCTGCAGAGTGAGTTTCACACGTCTTCACCAGAGACGATTGCCAGAGGCTTCCGAGTACAAGTTAACAATGCAGACCTGGAGGGTATCTCCAGGTGCAGTCGACTGCTAATCTTGGAACCTCCTGACTCAGAATACTGCTACCTTCTCACTGCCATAAGAATGCAGCAAGTTGACAGCTAGCTGGCTTCAAGACATGCTTCCCTGAGAGAGCTGAGGACAGGGCAGAACCCTCCCGCATGCTGCCTGACTGTAGGAGTAGCTGCTGACATCCTAATGTTAGTGGCTGGGACAGGTTGCGGGAAAAGCTTGTGTGAGCACTGGGCCAGAACTCCCGTGTATCTGAGTTGAATACAGCGATTTCCAACGGCTTTCCTCAACCAGAGTGTAGCTAGGTTCCAAATCCCATGTACGAGCGGGTAGCAGACATCTGCCTCCCATGCATACACACTTCTGAGAGTTGAGCTTATGGCCTGTACCTCCACATCCAGCCTGCTGGTACCCTTGGCTTCTAAAAGGCCTAGGCTCGCTGTTTGACGGAAGTGCTGGGAGAGGTAATTGGAATCACCCGGCACACAAGACTACTGCCTCCAAGCTCAGTTCAGCGATTTCCTAGTAATTCCTGTGGTAGATTGGTGCTACATACTAAGTTCCATACGTGAGAGGGTAGCTGAACGCATTGTCCAAAACCATCTTACTTCTGAGAGTTAAGCTCAGCCTCAGTCCCTCACAGTTCCACACTGCCTGCAGAGTGAGTTTCGCAGGTCTTCAGCACAGACGTTTGCCAGAGGCTTCTGAGACGCAGGGTAACAATGCAGACCTGGAGGGTATCCCCAGGTGCAGTCGACTGGTAATCTTGGAACCTCCTGACTCAGAATACTGCTACCTCCTCACTGCCATAGGAATGCAGCTAGTTGATAGCTGGCTTCAAGACATGCTTCCCTGTGAGAGCTGAGGACAGGGCAGAACCCTCCCGCATGCTGCCTGACTGTAGGTGTAGCTGCTAACATCCTAATGTTAGTGGCTGGGAGAGGTTGCGGGAAAAGCATGTGTGAGCACTGGGCCTGAACTCCCGTGTATCTGAGTTGAATACACCGATTTCCAACAACTTTCCTCAACCAGAGTGTAGCTAGGTTCCAAATCCCATGTACGAGCGGGTAGCAGACATCTGCCTCCCATGCATACACACTTCTGAGAGTTGAGCTTATGGCCTGTACCTCCACATCCAGCCTGCTGGTACCCTTGGCTTCTAAAAGGCCTAGGCTCGCTGTTTGACGGAAGTGCTGGGAGAGGTATTTGGAATCACCCGGCACACAAGACTAGTGCCTCCAAGCTCAGTTCAGCGATTTCCTAGTAATTCCTGTGGTAGACTGGTGCTACATACTAAGTTCCATACGTGAGAGTGTAGCTGAACGCCTTGTCCAAAACCATCTTACTTCTGAGAGTTGAGCTCAGCCTCAGTCCCTCACAGTTTCACAATGCCTGCACAGTGAGTTTCACACGTCTTCACCAGAGACGATTGCCAGAGGCTTCCGAGTACAAGTTAACAATGCAGACCTGGAGGGTATCTCCAGGTGCAGTAGAGTGGTAATCTTGGAACCTCCTGACTCAGAGTACTATTACCTTCTCACTGCCATAGGAATGCAGCTAGTTGACAGCTGGCTTCAAGACATGCTTCCCTGTGAGAGCTGAGGACAGGGCAGAACCCTCCCGCATCCTGCCTGACTGTAGGAGTAGCTGCTAACATCCTTATGTTAGTGGCTGGGAGAGGTTGCGGGAAAAGCATGTGTGAGCACTGGGCCTGAACTCCCGTGTATCTGAGTTGAATACAGCGATTTCCAATGGCCTTCTTCAATCACAGTGTAGCTAGGTTCCAACTCCCATGTCCGAGTGGGTAGCAGACATCTGCCTCCCATGCATACACACTTCTGAGAGTTGAGCTTATGGCCTGTACCTCACCATCCAGCCTGCTGGTACCCTTGGCTTCTAAAAGGCCTAGGCTCGCTGTTTGACGGAAGTGCTGGGAGAGGTAATTGGAATCACCCGGCACACAAGACTAGTGCCCCCAAGCTCAGTTCAGCGATTTCCTAGTAATACCTGTGGTAGACTGGTGCTACATACTAAGTTCCATACGTGAGAGGGTAGCTGAACGCCTTGTCCAAAACCATCTACTTCTGAGAGTTGAGCTCAGCCTCAGTCCCCCACAGTTCCACAAAGCCTGCAGAGTGAGTTTCGCAGGTCTTCAGCAGAGACGTTTGCCAGAGGCTTCTGAGACGCAGGGTAACAATGCAGACCTGGAGGGTATCCCCAGGTGCAGTCGACTGGTAATCTTGGAACCTCCTGACTCAGAATACTGCTACCTTCTCACTGCCATAGGAATGCAGCTAGTTGACAGCTAGCTGGCTTCAAGACATGCTTCCCTGAGAGAGCTGAGGACAGGGCAGAACCCTCCCGCATGCTGCCTGACTGTAGGAGTAGCTGCTAACATCCTAATGTTAGTGGCTGGGAGAGGTTGCGGGAAAAGCATGTGTGAGCACTGGGCCTGAACTCCCGTGTATCTGAGTTGAATACAGCGATTTCCAACGACTTTCCTCAACCAGAGTGTAGCTAGGTTCCAAATCCCATGTACGAGCGGGTAGCAGACATCTGCCTCCCATGCATACACACTTCTGAGAGTTGAGCTTATGGCCTGTACCTCCACATCCAGCCTGCTGGTACCCTTGGCTTCTAAAAGGCCTAGGCTCGCTGTTTGACGGAAGTGCTGGGAGAGGTAATTGGAATCTCCGGGCACACAAGACGAGTGCCTCGAAGCTCAATTCACGATTTCCCAGTAATTCTTGTGGTAGGCAGGTGCTACATACTAAGTTCCATATGTGAGAAGGTAGCTGAACGCCTTGTCCAAAAGCATCTTACTTCTGAGAGTTGAGGACACCCTCAGTCCCTCACACTTCCACACTGCCTGCAGAGTGAGTTTCACACGTCTTCACCAGAGACGATTGCCAAAGGCTTCTGAGTACAAGTTAACAATGCAGACCTGGAGGGTATCTCCAGGTGCAGTAGAGTGGTAATCTTGGAACCTCCTGACTCAGAGTACTACTACCTTCTCACTGCCATAGGAATGCAGCTAGTTGACAGCTGGCTTCAAGACATGCTTCCCTGTGAGAGCTGAGGACAGGGCAGAACCCTCCCGCATCCTGCCTGACTGTAGGAGTAGCTGTTAACATCCTTATGTTAGTGGCTGGGAGAGGTTGCGGGAAAAGCATGTGTGAGCACTGGGCCTGAACTCCCGTGTATCTGAGTTGAATACAGCGATTTCCAATGGCCTTCTTCAATCACAGTGTAGCTAGGTTCCAACTCCCATGTCCGAGTGGGTAGCAGACATCTGCCTCCCACGCATACACACTTCTGAGAGTTGAGCTTATGGCCTGTACCTCACCATCCAGCCTGCTGCTACCCTTGGCTTCTAAAAGGCCTAGGCTCGCTGTTTGACGGAAGTGCTGGGAGAGGTAATTGGAATCACCCGGCACACAAGACTAGTGCCCCCAAGCTCAGTTCAGCGATTTCCTAGTAATACCTGTGGTAGACTGGTGCTACATACTAAGTTCCATACGTGAGAGGGTAGCTGAACGCCTTGTCCAAAACCATCTACTTCTGAGAGTTGAGCTCAGCCTCAGTCCCCCACAGTTCCACACTGCCTGCAGAGTGAGTTTCGCAGGTCTTCAGCAGAGACGTTTGCCAGAGGCTTCTGAGACGCAGGGTAACAATGCAGACCTGGAGGGTATCCCCAGGTGCAGTCGACTGGTAATCTTGGAACCTCCTAACTCAGAATACTGCTACCTTCTCACTGCCATAGGAATGCAGCTAGTTGACAGCTAGCTGGCTTCAAGACATGCTTCCCTGAGAGAGCTGAGGACAGGGCAGAACCCTCCCGCATGCTGCCTGACTCTAGGAGTAGCTGCTAACATCCTAATGTTAGTGGCTGGGAGAGGTTGCGGGAAAAGTATGTGTGAGCCCTGGGCCTGAACTCCCGTGTATCTGAGTCGAATACAGCGATTTCCAACGGCTTTCCTCAACCAGAGTGTAGCTAGGTTCCAAATCCCATGTACGAGCGGGTAGCAGACATCTGCCTCCCATGCATACACACTTCTGAGAGTTGAGCTTATGGCCTGTACCTCCACATCCAGCCTGCTGGTACCCTTGGCTTCTAAAAGGCCTAGGCTCGCTGTTTGGCGGAAGTGCTGGGAGAGGTAATTGGAATCTCCCGGCACACAAGACGAGTGCCTCCAAGCTCAATTCACGATTTCCCAGTAATTCCTGTGGTAGACAGGTGCTACATACTAAGTTCCATATGTGAGATGGTAGCTGAACGCCTTGTCCAAAAGCATCTTACTTCTGAGAGTTGAGCCCACCCTCAGTCCCTCACAGTTCCACACTGCCTGCAGAGTGAGTTTCACAGGTCTTCACCAGAGACGATTGCCAGAGGCTTCCGAGTACAAGTTAACAATGCAGACCTGGAGGGTATCTCCAGGTGCACTAGAGTGGTAATCTTGGAACCTCCTGACTCAGAGTACTGCTACCTTCTCACTGCCATAGGAATGCAGCTAGTTGACAGCTGGCTTCAAGACATGCTTCCCTGTGAGAGCTGAGGACAGGGCAGAACCCTCCCGCATCCTGCCTGACTGTAGGAGTAGCTGCTAACATCCTAATGTTAGTGGCTGGGAGAGGTTGCGGGAAAAGCATGTGTGAGCACTGGGCCTGAACTCCCGTGTATCTGAGTTGAATACAGCGATTTCCAATGGCCTTCTTCAATCACAGTGTAGCTAGGTTCCAACTCCCATGTCCGAGTGGGTAGCAGACATCTGCCTCCCTTGCATACACACTTCTGAGAGTTGAGCTTATGGCCTGTACCTCCACATCCAGCCTGCTGGTACCCTTGGCTTCTAAAAGGCCTAGGCTCGCTGTTTGACGGAAGTGCTGGGAGAGGTAATTGGAATCACCCGGCACACAAGACTAGTGCCTCCAAGCTCAGTTCAGCGATTTCCTAGTAATTCCTGTGGTAGACTGGTGCTACATACAAAGTTCCATACGTGAGAGGGTAGCTGAACGCCTTGTCCAAAACCATCTTACTTCTGAGAGTTGAGGTAAGTCTCAGTCCCTCACAGTTCCACACTGCCTGCAGAGTGAGTTTCGCAGGTCTTCAGCAGAGACGTTTGCCAGAGGCTTCTGAGACGCAGGGTAACAAGGCAGACCTGGAGGGTATCCCCAGGTGCAGTCGACTGGTAATCTTGGAACCTCCTGACTCAGAATACTGCTACCTTCTCACTGCCATAGGAATGCAGCTAGTTGACAGCTGGCTTCAAGACATGCTTCCCTGTGAGAGCTGAGGACAGGGCAGAACCCTCCCGCATGCTGCCTGACTGTAGGAGTAGCTGCTAACATCCTAATGTTAGTGGCTGGGAGAGGTTGCGGGAAAAGCATGTGTGAGCACTGGGCCTGAACTCCCGTGTATCTGAGTTGAATACAGCGATTTCCAACGGCTTTCCTCAACCAGAGTGTAGCTAGGTTCCAAATCCCATGTACGAGCGGGTAGCAGACATCTGCCTCCCATGCATACACACTTCTGAGAGTTGAGCTTATGGCCTGTACCTCCACATCCAGCCTGCGGGTACCCTTGGCTTCTAAAAGGCCTAGGCTCGCTGTTTGACGGAAGTGCTGGGAGAGGTAATTGGAATCTCCCGGCACACAAGACGAGTGCCTCCAAGCTCAATTCACAATTTCCCAGTAATTCTTGTGGTAGACAGGTGCTACATACTAAGTTCCATATGTGAGAAGGTAGCTGAACGCCTTGTCCAAAAGCATCTTACTTCTGAGAGTTGAGCACACCCTCAGTCCCTCACACTTCCACACTGCCTGCAGAGTGAGTTTCACACGTCTTCACCAGAGACGATTGCCAGAGGCTTCTGAGTACCAGTTAACAATGCAGACCTGGAGGGTATCTCCAGGTGCAGTAGAGTGGTAATCTTGGAACCTCCTGAATCAGAGTACTGCTACCTTCTCACTGCCATAGGAATGCAGCTAGTTGACAGCTGGCTTCAAGACATGCTTCCCTGTGAGAGCTGAGGACAGGACAGAACCCTCCCGCATCCTGCCTGACTGTAGGAGTAGCTGCTAACATCCTTATGTTAGTGGCTGGGAGAGGTTGCGGGAAAAGCATGTGTGAGCACTGGGCCTGGACTCCCGTGTATCTGAGTTGAATACAGCGATTTCCAATGGCCTTCTTCAATCACAGTGTAGCTAGGTTCCAACTCCCATGTCCGAGTGGGTAACAGACATCTGCCTCCCATGCATACACACTTCTGAGAGTTGAGCTTATGGCCTGTACCTCCACATCCATCCTGCTGGTACCCTTGGCTTCTAAAAGGCCTAGGCTCGCTGTTTGACGGAAGTGCTGGGAGAGGTAATTGGAATCACCCGGCACACAAGACTAGTGCCTCCAAGCTCAGTTCAGCGATTTCCTAGTAATTCCTGTGGTAGACTGGTTCTACATACTAAGTTCCATACGTCAGGGGGTAGCTGAACGCCTTGTCCAAAACCATCTTACTTCTGAGAGTTGAGCTCAGCCTCAGTCCCTCACAGTTCCACACTGCCTGGAGAGTGAGTTTCACACTTCTTCACCAGAGACGATTGCCAGAGGCTTCTGAGTACAAGTTAACAATGCAGACCTGGAGGGTATCTCCAGGTGCAGTAGAGTGGTAATCTTGGAACCTCCTGACTCAGAGTACTGCTATGTTCTCACTGCCATAGGAATGCAGCTCGTTGACAGCTGGCTTCAAGACATGCTTCCCTGTGAGAGCTGAGGACAAGGCAGAACCCTCCCGCATCCTGCCTGACTGTAGGAGTAGCTGCTAACATCCTAATGTTAGTGGCTGGGAGAGGTTGCGGGAAAAGCATGTGTGAGCACTAGGCCTGAACTCACGTGTATCTGAGTTGAATACAGCGATTTCCAACGACTTTCCTCAACCAGAGTGTAACTAGGTTCCAAATCCCATGTACGAGCGGGTAGCAGACATCTGCCTCCCATGCATACACACTTCTGAGAGTTGAGCTTATGGCCTGTACCTCCACAGCCAGCCTGCTGGTACCCTTGGCTTCTAAAAGGCCTAGGCTCGCTGTTTGACGGAAGTGCTGGGAGAGGTAATTGGAATCACCCGGCACACAAGACTAGTGCCTCCAAGCTCAGTTCAGCGATTTCCTAGTAATTCCTGTGGTAGACTGGTGCTAATACTAAGTTCCATACGTGAGAGGGTAGCTGAACGCCTTGTCCAAAACCATCTTACTTCTGAGAGTTGAGGTAAGTCTCAGTCCCTCACAGTTCCACACTGCCTGCAGAGTGAGTTTCGCAGGTCTTCAGCAGAGACGTTTGCCAGAGGCTTCTGAGACGCAGGGTAACAAGGCAGACCTGGAGGGTATCCCCAGGTGCAGTCGACTGGTAATCTTGGAACCTCCTGACTCAGAATACTGCTACCTTCTCACTGCCATAGGAATGCAGCTAGTTGACAGCTGGCTTCAAGACATGCTTCCCTGTGAGAGCTGAGGACAGGGCAGAACCCTCCCGCATGCTGCCTGACTGTAGGAGTAGCTGCTAACATCCTAATGTTAGTGGCTGGGAGAGGTTGCGGGAAAAGCATGTGTGAGCACTGGGCCTGAACTCCCGTGTATCTGAGTTGAATACAGCGATTTCCAACGGCTTTCCTCAACCAGAGTGTAGCTAGGTTCCAAATCCCATGTACGAGCGGGTAGCAGACATCTGCCTCCCATGCATACACACTTCTGAGAGTTGAGCTTATGGCCTGTACCTCCACATCCAGCCTGCGGGTACCCTTGGCTTCTAAAAGGCCTAGGCTCGCTGTTTGACGGAAGTGCTGGGAGAGGTAATTGGAATCTCCCGGCACACAAGACGAGTGCCTCCAAGCTCAATTCACAATTTCCCAGTAATTCTTGTGGTAGACAGGTGCTACATACTAAGTTCCATATGTGAGAAGGTAGCTGAACGCCTTGTCCAAAAGCATCTTACTTCTGAGAGTTGAGCACACCCTCAGTCCCTCACACTTCCACACTGCCTGCAGAGTGAGTTTCACACGTCTTCACCAGAGACGATTGCCAGAGGCTTCTGAGTACCAGTTAACAATGCAGACCTGGAGGGTATCTCCAGGTGCAGTAGAGTGGTAATCTTGGAACCTCCTGAATCAGAGTACTGCTACCTTCTCACTGCCATAGGAATGCAGCTAGTTGACAGCTGGCTTCAAGACATGCTTCCCTGTGAGAGCTGAGGACAGGACAGAACCCTCCCGCATCCTGCCTGACTGTAGGAGTAGCTGCTAACATCCTTATGTTAGTGGCTGGGAGAGGTTGCGGGAAAAGCATGTGTGAGCACTGGGCCTGGACTCCCGTGTATCTGAGTTGAATACAGCGATTTCCAATGGCCTTCTTCAATCACAGTGTAGCTAGGTTCCAACTCCCATGTCCGAGTGGGTAACAGACATCTGCCTCCCATGCATACACACTTCTGAGAGTTGAGCTTATGGCCTGTACCTCCACATCCATCCTGCTGGTACCCTTGGCTTCTAAAAGGCCTAGGCTCGCTGTTTGACGGAAGTGCTGGGAGAGGTAATTGGAATCACCCGGCACACAAGACTAGTGCCTCCAAGCTCAGTTCAGCGATTTCCTAGTAATTCCTGTGGTAGACTGGTTCTACATACTAAGTTCCATACGTCAGGGGGTAGCTGAACGCCTTGTCCAAAACCATCTTACTTCTGAGAGTTGAGCTCAGCCTCAGTCCCTCACAGTTCCACACTGCCTGGAGAGTGAGTTTCACACTTCTTCACCAGAGACGATTGCCAGAGGCTTCTGAGTACAAGTTAACAATGCAGACCTGGAGGGTATCTCCAGGTGCAGTAGAGTGGTAATCTTGGAACCTCCTGACTCAGAGTACTGCTATGTTCTCACTGCCATAGGAATGCAGCTCGTTGACAGCTGGCTTCAAGACATGCTTCCCTGTGAGAGCTGAGGACAAGGCAGAACCCTCCCGCATCCTGCCTGACTGTAGGAGTAGCTGCTAACATCCTAATGTTAGTGGCTGGGAGAGGTTGCGGGAAAAGCATGTGTGAGCACTAGGCCTGAACTCACGTGTATCTGAGTTGAATACAGCGATTTCCAACGACTTTCCTCAACCAGAGTGTAACTAGGTTCCAAATCCCATGTACGAGCGGGTAGCAGACATCTGCCTCCCATGCATACACACTTCTGAGAGTTGAGCTTATGGCCTGTACCTCCACAGCCAGCCTGCTGGTACCCTTGGCTTCTAAAAGGCCTAGGCTCGCTGTTTGACGGAAGTGCTGGGAGAGGTAATTGGAATCACCCGGCACACAAGACTAGTGCCTCCAAGCTCAGTTCAGCGATTTCCTAGTAATTCCTGTGGTAGACTGGTGCTAATACTAAGTTCCATACGTGAGAGGGTAGCTGAACGCCTTGTCCAAAACCATCTTACTTCTGAGAGTTGAGCTCAGCCTCAGTCCCTCACAGTTCCACACTGCCTGCAGAGTGAGTTTCGCAGGTCTTCAGCAGAGACGTTTGCCAGAGGCTTCTGAGACGCAGGGTAACAATGCAGACTGGAGGGTATCCCCAGGTGCAGTCGACTGGTAATCTTGGAACCTCCTGACTCAGAATACTGCTACCTTCTCACTGCCATAGGAATGCAGCTAATTGACAGCTAGCTGGCTTCAAGACATGCTTCCCTGAGAGAGCTGAGGACAGGGCAGAACCCTCCCGCATGCTGCCTGACTGTAGGAGAGCTGCTAACATCCTAATGTTAGTGGCTGGGAGAGGTGGCGGGAAAAGCATATGTGAGCACTGGGCCTGAACTCCCGTGTATCTGAGTTGAATACAGCGATTTCCAACGGCTTTCCTCAACCAGAGTGTAGCTAGGTTCCAAATCCCATGTACGAGCGGGTAGCAGACATCTGCCTCCCATGCATACACACTTCTGAGAGTTGAGCTTATGGCCTGTACCTCCACATCCAGCCTGCTGGTACCCTTGGCTTCTAAAAGGCCTAGGCTCTCTGTTTGACGGAAGTGCTGGGAGAGGTAATTGGAATCACCCGGCACACAAGACTAGTGCCTCCAAGCTCAGTTCAGCGATTTCCTAGTAATTCCTGTGGTAGACTGGTGCTACATACTAAGTTCCATACGTGAGAGGGTAGCTGAACGCCTTGTCCAAAACCATCTTACTTCTGAGAGTTGAGCTCAGCCTCAGTCCCTCACAGTTCCACACTGCCTGCAGAGTGAGTTTCGCAGGTCTTCAGCAGAGACGTTTGCCAGAGGCTTCTGAGACGCAGGGTAACAATGCAGACCTGGAGGGTATCCCCAGGTGCAGTCGACTGGTAATCTTGGAACCTCCTGACTCAGAATACTGCTACCTTCTCACTGCCATAGGAATGCAGCTAGTTGACAGCTAGCTGGCTTCAAGACATGCTTCCCTGAGAGAGCTGAGGACAGGGCAGAACCCTCCCGCATGCTGCCTGACTGTAGGAGTAGCTGCTAACATCCTTATGTTAGTGGCTGGGAGAGGTGGCGGGAAAAGCATGTGTGAGCACTGGGCCTGAACTCCCGTGTATCTGAGTTGAATACAGCGATTTCCAACGGCTTTCCTCAACCAGAGTGTAGCTAGGTTCCAAATCCCATGTACGAGCGGGTAGCAGACATCTGCCTCCCATGCATACACACTTCTGAGAGTTGAGCTTATGGCCTGTACCTCCACAGCCAGCCTGCTGGTACCCTTGGCTTCTAAAAGGCCTAGGCTCGCTGTTTGACGGAAGTGCTGGGAGAGGTAATTGGAATAACCCGGCACACAAGACTAGTGCCTCCAAGCTCAGTTCAGCGATTTCCTAGTAATTCCTGTGGTAGACTGGTGCTAATACTAAGTTCCATACGTGAGAGGGTAGCTGAACGCCTTGTCCAAAACCATCTTACTTCTGAGAGTTGAGCTCAGCCTCAGTCCCTCACAGTTCCACACTGCCTGCAGAGTGAGTTTCGCAGGTCTTCAGCAGAGACGTTTGCCAGAGGCTTCTGAGACGCAGGGTAACAATGCAGACCTGGAGGGTATCCCCAGGTGCAGTCGACTGGTAATCTTGGAACCTCCTGACTCAGAATACTGCTACCTTCTCACTGCCATAGGAATGCAGCTAATTGACAGCTAGCTGGCTTCAAGACATGCTTCCCTGAGAGAGCTGAGGACAGGGCAGAACCCTCCCGCATGCTGCCTGACTGTAGGAGAGCTGCTAACATCCTAATGTTAGTGGCTGGGAGAGGTGGCGGGAAAAGCATATGTGAGCACTGGGCCTGAACTCCCGTGTATCTGAGTTGAATACAGCGATTTCCAACGGCTTTCCTCAACCAGAGTGTAGCTAGGTTCCAAATCCCATGTACGAGCGGGTAGCAGACATCTGCCTCCCATGCATACACACTTCTGAGAGTTGAGCTTATGGCCTGTACCTCCACATCCAGCCTGCTGGTACCCTTGGCTTCTAAAAGGCCTAGGCTCTCTGTTTGACGGAAGTGCTGGGAGAGGTAATTGGAATCACCCGGCACACAAGACTAGTGCCTCCAAGCTCAGTTCAGCGATTTCCTAGTAATTCCTGTGGTAGACTGGTGCTACATACTAAGTTCCATACGTGAGAGGGTAGCTGAACGCCTTGTCCAAAACCATCTTACTTCTGAGAGTTGAGCTCAGCCTCAGTCCCTCACAGTTCCACACTGCCTGCAGAGTGAGTTTCGCAGGTCTTCAGCAGAGACGTTTGCCAGAGGCTTCTGAGACGCAGGGTAACAATGCAGACCTGGAGGGTATCCCCAGGTGCAGTCGACTGGTAATCTTGGAACCTCCTGACTCAGAATACTGCTACCTTCTCACTGCCATAGGAATGCAGCTAGTTGACAGCTAGCTGGCTTCAAGACATGCTTCCCTGAGAGAGCTGAGGACAGGGCAGAACCCTCCCGCATGCTGCCTGACTGTAGGAGTAGCTGCTAACATCCTAATGTTAGTGGCTGGGAGAGGTTGCGGGAAAAGCATGTGTGAGCACTAGGCCTGAACTCACGTGTATCTGAGTTGAATACAGCGATTTCCAACGACTTTCCTCAACCAGAGTGTAACTAGGTTCCAAATCCCATGTACGAGCGGGTAGCAGACATCTGCCTCCCATGCATACACACTTCTGAGAGTTGAGCTTATGGCCTGTACCTCCACAGCCAGCCTGCTGGTACCCTTGGCTTCTAAAAGGCCTAGGCTCGCTGTTTGACGGAAGTGCTGGGAGAGGTAATTGGAATAACCCGGCACACAAGACTAGTGCCTCCAAGCTCAGTTCAGCGATTTCCTAGTAATTCCTGTGGTAGACTGGTGCTAATACTAAGTTCCATACGTGAGAGGGTAGCTGAACGCCTTGTCCAAAACCATCTTACTTCTGAGAGTTGAGCTCAGCCTCAGTCCCTCACAGTTCCACACTGCCTGCAGAGTGAGTTTCGCAGGTCTTCAGCAGAGACGTTTGCCAGAGGCTTCTGAGACGCAGGGTAACAATGCAGACCTGGAGGGTATCCCCAGGTGCAGTCGACTGGTAATCTTGGAACCTCCTGACTCAGAATACTGCTACCTTCTCACTGCCATAGGAATGCAGCTAGTTGACAGCTAGCTGGCTTCAAGACATGCTTCCCTGAGAGAGCTTAGGACAGGGCAGAACCCTCCCGCATGCTGCCTGACTGTAGGAGAGCTGCTAACATCCTAATGTTAGTGGCTGGGAGAGGTTGCGGGAAAAGCATGTGTGAGCACTGGGCCTGAACTCCCGTGTATCTGAGTTGAATACAGCGATTTCCAACGACTTTCCTCATCCAGATTGTAGCTAGGTTCCAAATCCCATGTACGAGCGGGTAGCAGACATCTGCCTCCCATGCATACACACTTCTGAGAGTTGAGCTTATGGCCTGTACCTCCACATCCAGCCTGCTGGTACCCTTGGCTTCTAAAAGGCCTAGGCTCGCTGTTTGACGGAAGTGCTGGGAGAGGTAATTGGAATCTCCCGGCACACAAGACGAGTGCCTCCAAGCTCAATTCACAATTTCCCAGTAATTCTTGTGGTAGACAGGTGCTCCATACTAAGTTCCATATGTGAGAAGGTAGCTGAACGCCTTGTCCAAAAGCATCTTACTTCTGAGAGTTGAGCACACCCTCAGTCCCTCACACTTCCACACTACCTGCAGAGTGAGTTTCACACGTGTTCACCAGAGACGATTGCCAGAGGCTTCTGAGTACAAGTTAACAATGCAGACCTGGAGGGTATCTCCAGGTGCATTAGAGTGGTAATCTTGGAACCTCCTGACTCAGAGTACTGCTACCTTCTCACTGCCATAGGAATGCAGCTAGTTGACAGCTGGCTTCAAGACATGCTTCCCTGTGAGAGCTGAGGACAGGGCAGAACCCTCCCGCATCCTGCCTGACTGTAGGAGAAGCTGATAACATCCTTATGTTAGTGGCTGGGAGAGGTTGCGGGAAAAGCATGTGTGAGCAATGGCCTGAACTCCCGTGTATCTGAGTTGAATACAGCGATTTCCAATGGCCGTCTTCAATCACAGTGTAGCTAGGTTCCAACTCCCATGTCCGAGTGGGTAGCAGACATCTGCCTCCCATGCATACACACTTCTGAGAGTTGAGCTTATGGCCTGTACCTCCACATCCAGCCTGCTGCTACCCTTGGCTTCTAAAAGGCCTAGGCTCGCTGTTTGACGGAAGTGCTGGGAGAGGTAATTGGAATCTCCCGGCACACAAGACGAGTGCCTCCAAGCTCAATTCACAATTTCCCAGTAATTCTTGTGGTAGACAGGTGCTCCATACTAAGTTCCATATGTGAGAAGGTAGCTGAACGCCTTGTCCAAAACCATCTTACTTCTGAGAGTTGAGCTCAGCCTCAGTCCCTCACAGTTCCACACTGCCTGCATAGTGAGTTTCGCAGGTCTTCAGCAGAGACGTTTGCCAGAGGCTTCTGAGACGCAGGGTAACAATGCAGACCTGGAGGGTATCCCCAGGTGCAGTCGACTGGTAATCTTGGAACCTCCTGACTCAGAATACTGCTACCTTCTCACTGCCATAGGAATGCAGCTAGTTGACAGCTGGCTTCAAGACATGCTTCCCTGTGAGAGCTGAGGACAGGGCAGAACCCTCCCGCATGCTGCCTGACTGTAGGAGTAGCTGCTAACATCCTTATGTTAGTGGCTGGGAGAGGTTGCGGGAAAAGCATGTGTGAGCACTGGGCCTGAACTCCCGTGTATCTGAGTTGAATACAGCGATTTCCAACGGCTTTCCTCAACCAGAGTGTAGCTAGGTTCCAAATCCCATGTATGAGCGGGTAGGAGACATCTGCCTCCCATGCATACACACTTCTGAGAGTTGAGCTTATGGCCTGTACCTCCACAGCCAGCCTGCTGGTACCCTTGGCTTCTAAAAGACCTAGGCTCGCTGTTTGACGGAAGTGCTGGGACAGGTAATTGGAATCTCCCGGCACACAAGACGAGTGCCTCCAAGCTCAATTCACGATTTCCCAGTAATTCTTGTAGTAGACAGGTGCTACATACTAAGTTCCATATGTGAGATGGTAGCTGAACGCCTTGTCCAAAAGCATCTTACTTCTGAGAGTTGAGCCCACCCTCAGTCCCTCACACTTCCACAGTGCCTGCAGAGTGAGTTTCACACGTCTTCACCAGAGACGATTGCCATAGGCTTCTGAGTACAAGTTAACAATGCAGACCTGGAGGGTATCTCCAGGTGCAGTAGAGTGGTAATCTTGGAACCTCCTGACTCAGAGTACTGCTACCTTCTCACTGCCATAGGAATGCAGCTAGTTGACAGCTGGCTTCAAGACATGCTTCCCTGTGAGAGCTGAGGACAGGGCAGAACCCTCCCGCATCCTGCCTGACTGTAGGAGTAGCTGCTAACATCCTTATGTTAGTGGCTGGGGGAGGTTGCGGGAAAAGCATGGGTGAACACTGGGCCTGAACTCCCGTGTATCTGAGTTGAATACAGCGATTTCCAATGGCCTTCTTCAATCACAGTGTAGCTAGGTTCCAACTCCCATGTCCGAGTGGGTAGCAGACATCTGCCTCCCATGCATACACACTTCTGAGAGTTGAGCTTATGGCCTGTACCTCCACATCCAGCCTGCTGGTACCCTTGGCTTCTAAAAGGCCTAGGCTCGCTGTTTGACGGAAGTGCTGGGAGAGGTAATTGGAATCACCCGGCACACAAGACTAGTGCCTCCAAACTCAGTTCAGCGATTTCCTAGTAATTCCTGTGGTAGACTGGTGCTACATACTAAGTTCCATACGTGAGAGGGTAGCTGAACGCCTTGTCCAAAACCATCTTACTTCTGAGAGTTGAGCTCAGCCTCAGTCCCTCACAGTTCCACACTGCCTGCAGAGTGAGTTTCGCAGGTCTTCAGCAGAGACGTTTGCCAGAGGCTTCTGAGACGCAGGGTAACAATGCAGACCTGGAGGGTATCCCCAGGTGCAGTCGACTGGTAATCTTGGAACCTCTTGACTCAGAATACTGCTACCTTCTCACTGCCATAGGAATGCAGCTAGTTGACAGCTGGCTTCAAGACATGCTTCCCTGTGAGAGCTGAGGACAGGGCAGAACCCTCCCGCATCCTGCCTGACTGTACGAGTAGCTGCTAACATCCTTATGTTAGTGGCTGGGAGAGGTTGCGGGAAAAGCATGTGTGAGCACTGGGCCTGAACTCCCGTGTATCTGAGTTGAATACAGCGATTTCCAACGGCTTTCCTCAACCAGAGTGTAGCTAGGTTCCAAATCCCATGTACGAGCGGGTAGCAGACATCTGCCTCCCATGCATACACACTTCTGAGAGTTGAGCTTATGGCCTGTACCTCCACATCCAGCCTGCTGGTACCCTTGGCTTCTAAAAGGCCTAGGCTCGCTGTTTGACGGAAGTGCTGGGAGAGGTAATTGGAATCTCCCGGCACACAAGACGAGTGCCTCCAAGCTCAATTCACGATTTCCCAGTAATTCTTGTGGTAGACAGGTGCTACATACTAAGTTCCATATGAGAGAAGGTAGCTGAACGCCTTGTCCAAAAGCATCTTACTTCTGAGAGTTGAGCACACCCTCAGTCCCTCACACTTCCACACTGCCTGCAGAGTGAGTTTCACACGTCTTCACCAGAGACGATTGCCAGAGGCTTCTGAGTACAAGTTAACAATGCAGACCTGGAGGGTATCTCCAGGTGCAGTAGAGTGGTAATCTTGGAACGTCCTGACTCAGAGTACTGCTACCTTCTCACTGCCATAGGAATGCAGCTAGTTGACAGCTGGCTTCAAGACATGGTTCCCTGTGAGAGCTGAGGACAGGGCAGAACCCTCCCGCATCCTGCCTGACTGTAGGAGTAGCTGCTAACATCCTTATGTTAGTGGCTGGGAGAGGTTGCGGGAAAAGCATGTGTGAGCACTGGGCCTGAACTCCCGTGTATCTGAGTTGAATACAGCGATTTCCAACGGCTTTCCTCAACCAGAGTGTAGCTAGTTTCCAAATCCCATGTACGAGTGGGTAGCAGACATCTGCCTCCCATGCATACAGACTTCTGAGAGTTGAGCTTATGGCCTGTACCTCCACATCCAGCCTGCTGGTACCCTTGGCTTCTAAAAGGCCTAGGCTCGCTGTTTGACGGAAGTGCTGGGAGAGGTAATTGGAATCACCCGGCACACAAGACTAGTGCCTCCAAGCTCAGTTCAGCGATTTCCTAGTAATTCCTGTGGTAGACTGGTGCTACATACTAAGTTACATACGTGAGAGGGTAGCTGAACGCCTTGTCCAAAACCATCTTACTTCTGAGTTGAGCTCAGCCTCAGTCTCTCACACTTCCACACTGCCTGCAGAGTGAGTTTCACACGTCTTCACCAGAGACTATTGCCAGAGGCTTCCGAGTACAAGTTAACAATGCAGACCTGGAGGGTATCTCCAGGTGCAGTAGAGTGGTAATCTTGGAACCTCCTGACTCAGAGTACTGCTACCTTCTCACTGCCATAGGAATGCAGCTAGTTGACAGCTGGCTTCAAGACATGCTTCCCTGTGAGAGCTGAGGACAGGGCAGAACCCTCCCGCATCCTGCCTGACTGTAGGAGTAGCTGCTAACATCCTAATGTTAGTGGCTGGGAGAGGTTGCGGGAAAAGCATGTGTGAGCACTGGGCCTGAACTCCCGTGTATCTGAGTTGAATACAGCGATTTCCAATGGGCTTCTTCAATCACAGTGTAGCTAGTTTCCAACTCCCATGTCCGAGTGGGTAGCAGACACCTGCCTCCCATGCATACACACTTCTGAGAGTTGAGCTTATGGCCTGTACCTCCACATCCAGCCTGCTGGTACCCTTGGCTTCTAAAAGGCCTAGGCTCGCTGTTTGACGGAAGTGCTGGGAGAGGTAATTGGAATCTCCCGGCACACAAGACGAGTGCCTCCAAGCTCAATTCACGATTTCCCAGTAATTCTTGTGGTAGACAGGTGCTACATACTAAGTTCCATATGTGAGAAGGTAGCTGAACGCCTTGTCCAAAAGCATCTTACTTCTGAGAGTTGAGCACACCCTCAGTCCCTCACACTTCCACACTGCCTGCAGAGTGAGTTTCACACGTCTTCACCAGAGACGATTGCCAGAGGCTTCTGAGTACAAGTTAACAATGCAGACCTGGAGGGTATCTCCAGGTGCAGTAGAGTGGTAATCTTGGAACCTCCTGACTCAGAGTACTGCTACCTTCTCACTGCCATAGGAATGCAGCTAGTTGACAGCTGGCTTCAAGACATGCTTCCCTGTGAGAGCTGAGGACAGGGCAGAACCCTCCCGCATGCTGCCTGACTGTAGGAGTAGCTGCTAACATCCTAATGTTAGTGGCTGGGAGAGGTTGCGGGAAAAGCATGTGTGAGCACTGGGCCTGAACTCCCGTGTATCTGAGTTGAATACAGCGATTTCCAATGGCCTTCTTCAATCACAGTGTAGCTAGGTTCCAACTCCCATGTCCGAGTGGGTAGCAGACATCTGCCTCCCATGCATACACACTTCTGAGAGTTGAGCTTATGGCCTGTACCTCCACATCCAGCCTGCTGGTATCCTTGGCTTCTAAAAGGCCTAGGCTCGCTGTTTGACGGAAGTGCTGGGAGAGGTAATTGGAATCACCCGGCACACAAGACTAGTGCCTCCAAGCTCACTTCAGCGATTTCCTAGTAATTCCTGTGGTAGACTGGTGCTACATACTAAGTTCCATACGTGAGAGGGTAGCTGAACGCCTTGTCCAAAACCATCTTACTTCTGAGAGTTGAGCTCAGCCTCAGTCCCTCACAGTTCCACACTGCCTGCAGAGTGAGTTTCGCAGGTCTTCAGCAGAGACGTTTGCCAGAGGCTTCTGAGACGCAGGGTAACAATGCAGACCTGGAGGGTATCCCCAGGTGCAGTCGACTGGTAATCCTGGAACCTCCTGACTCAGAATACTGCTACCTTCTCACTGCCATAGGAATGCAGCTAGTTGACAGCTGGCTTCAAGACATGCTTCCCTGTGAGAGCTGAGGACAGGGCAGAACCCTCCCGCATGCTGCCTGACTGTAGGAGTAGCTGCTAACATCCTTATGTTAGTGGCTGGGAGAGGTTGCGGGAAAAGCATGTGTGAGCACTGGGCCTGAACTCCCGTGTATCTGAGTTGAATACAGCGATTTCCAACGGCTTTCCTCAACCAGAGTGTAGCTAGGTTCCAAATCCCATGTACGAGCGGGTAGCAGACATCTGCCTCCCATGCATACACACTTCTGAGGGTTGAGCTTATGGCCTGTACCTCCACATCCAGCCTGCTGGTACCCTTGGCTTCTAAAAGGCCTAGGCTCACTGTTTGACGGAAGTGCTGGGAGAGGTAATTGGAATCTCCCGGCACACAAGACGAGTGCCTCCAAGCTCAATTCACGATTTCCCAGTAATTCTTGTGGTAGACAGGTGCTACATACTAAGTTCCATATGTGAGATGGTAGCTGAACGCCTTTTCCAAAAGCATCTTACTTCTGAGAGTTGAGCACACCCTCAGTCCCTCACACTTCCACACTGCCTGCAGAGTGAGTTTCACACGTCTTCACCAGAGACGATTGCCAGAGGCTTCTGAGTACAAGTTAACAATGCAGACCTGGAGGGTATCTCCAGGTGCAGTAGTGTGGTAATCTTGGAACCTCCTGACTCAGAGTACTGCTACCTTCTCACTGCCATAGGAATGCAGCTAGTTGACAGCTGGCTTCAAGACATGCTTCCCTGTGAGAGCTGAGGACAGGGCAGAACCCTCCCGCATCCTGCCTGACTGTAGGAGTAGCTGCTAACATCCTTATGTTAGTGGCTGGGGGAGGTTGCGGGAAAAGCATGTGTGAACACTGGGCCTGAACTCCCGTGTATCTGAGTTGAATACAGCGATTTCCAACGGCTTTCCTCAACCAGAGTGTAGCTAGGTTCCAAATCCCATGTACGAGCGGGTAGCAGACATCTGCCTCCCATGCATACACACTTCTGAGAGTTGAGCTTATGGCCTGTACCTCCACATCCAGCCTGCTGGTACCCTTGGCTTCTAAAAGGCCTAGGCTCGCTGTTTGACGGAAGTGCTGGGAGAGGTAATTGGAATCTCCCGGCACACAAGACGAGTGCCTCCAAGCTCAATTCACGATTTCCCAGTAATTCTTGTGGTAGACAGGTGCTACATACTAAGTTCCATATGTGAGAAGGTAGCTGAACGCCTTGTCCAAAAGCATCTTACTTCTGAGAGTTGAGCACACCCTCAGTCCCTCACACTTCCACACTGCCTGCAGAGTGAGTTTCACACGTCTTCACCAGAGACGATTGCCAGAGGCTTCTGAGTACAAGTTAACAATGCAGACCTGGAGGGTATCTCCAGGTGCAGTAGAGTGGTAATCTTGGAACCTCCTGACTCAGAGTACTGCTACCTTCTCACTGCCATAGGAATGCAGCTAGTTGACAGCTGGCTTCAAGACATGCTTCCCTGTGAGAGCTGAGGACAGGGCAGAACCCTCCCGCATGCTGCCTGACTGTAGGAGTAGCTGCTAACATCCTTATGTTAGTGGCTGGGAGAGGTTGCGGGAAAAGCATGTGTGAGCACTGGGCCTGAACTCCCGTGTATCTGAGTTGAATACAGCGATTTCCAACGGCTTTCCTCAACCAGAGTGTAGCTAGGTTCCAAGTCCCATGTACGAGCGGGTAGCAGACATCTGCCTCCCATGCATACAGACTTCTGAGAGTTGAGCTTATGGCCTGTACCTCCACATCCAGCCTGCTGGTACCCTTGGCTTCTAAAAGGCCTAGGCTCGCTGTTTGACGGAAGTGCTGGGAGAGGTAATTGGAATCACCCGGCACACAAGACTAGTGCCTCCAAGCTCAGTTCAGCGATTTCCTAGAAATTCCTGTGGTAGACTGGTGCTACATACTAAGTTCCATACGTGAGAGGGTAGCTGAACGCCTTGTCCAAAACCATCTTACTTCTGAGTTGAGCTCAGCCTCAGTCCCTCACAGTTCCACACTGCCTGCAGAGTGAGTTTCGCAGGTCTTCAGCAGAGACGTTTGCCAGAGGCTTCTGAGACGCAGGGTAACAATGCAGAACTGGAGGGTATCCCCAGGTGCAGTCGACTGGTAATCTTGGAACCTCCTGACTCAGAATACTGCTACCTTCTCACTGCCATAGGAATGCAGCTAGTTGACAGCTAGCTGGCTTCAAGACATGCTTCGCTGAGAGAGCTGAGGTCAGGGCAGAACCCTCCCGCATCCTGCCCGACTGTAGGAGTAGCTGCTAACATCCTAATGTTAGTGGCTGGGAGAGGTTGCGGGAAAAGCATGTGTGAGCACTGGGCCTGAACTCCCGTGTATCTGAGTTGAATACAGCGTTTTCCAACGGCTTTCCTCAACCAGAGTGTAGCTAGGTTCCAAATCCCATGTACGAGCGGGTAGCAGACATCTGCCTCCCATGCATACACACTTCTGAGAGTTGAGCTTAAGGCCTGTACCTCCACATCCAGCCTGCTGGTACCCTTGGCTTCTAAAAGGCCTAGGCTCGCTGTTTGACGGAAGTGCTGGGAGAGGTAATTGGAATCTCCCGGCACACAAGACGAGTGCCTCCAAGCTCAATTCACGATTTCCCAGTAATTCTTGTGGTAGACAGGTGCTACATACTAAGTTCCATATGTGAGAAGGTAGCTGAACGCCTTGTCCAAAAGCATCTTACTTCTGAGAGTTGAGCACACCCTCAGTCCCTCACACTTCCACACTGCCTGCAGAGTGAGTTTCACACGTCTTCACCAGAGATGATTGCCAGAGGCTTCTGAGTACAAGTTAACAATGCAGACCTGGAGGGTATCTCCAGGTGCAGTAGAGTGGTAATCTTGGAACCTCCTGACTCAGAGTACTGCTACCTTCTCACTGCCATAGGAATGCAGCTAGTTGACAGCTGGCTTCAAGACATGCTTCCCTGTGAGAGCTGAGGACAGGGCAGAACCCTCCCGCATCCTGCCTGACTGTAGGAGTAGCTGCTAACATCCTAATGTTAGTGGCTGGGAGAGGTTGCGGGAAAAGCATGTGTGAGCACTGGGCCTGAACTCCCGTGTATCTGAGTTGAATACAGCGATTTCCAATGGGCTTCTTCAATCACAGTGTAGCTAGTTTCCAACTCCCATGTCCGAGTGGGTAGCAGACACCTGCCTCCCATGCATACACACTTCTGAGAGTTGAGCTTATGGCCTGTACCTCCACATCCAGCCTGCTGGTACCCTTGGCTTCTAAAAGGCCTAGGCTCGCTGTTTGACGGAAGTGCTGGGAGAGGTAATTGGAATCTCCCGGCACACAAGACGAGTGCCTCCAAGCTCAATTCACGATTTCCCAGTAATTCTTGTGGTAGACAGGTGCTACATACTAAGTTCCATATGTGAGAAGGTAGCTGAACGCCTTGTCCAAAAGCATCTTACTTCTGAGAGTTGAGCACACCCTCAGTCCCTCACACTTCCACACTGCCTGCAGAGTGAGTTTCACACGTCTTCACCAGAGACGATTGCCAGAGGCTTCTGAGTACAAGTTAACAATGCAGACCTGGAGGGTATCTCCAGGTGCAGTAGAGTGGTAATCTTGGAACCTCCTGAATCAGAGTACTGCTACCTTCTCACTGCCATAGGAATGCAGCTAGTTGACAGCTGGCTTCAAGACATGCTTCCCTGTGAGAGCTGAGGACAGGGCAGAACCCTCCCGCATCCTGCCTGACTGTAGGAGTAGCTGCTAACATCCTAATGTTAGTGGCTGGGAGAGGTTGCGGGAAAAGCATGTGTGAGCACTGAGCCTGAACTCCCGTGTATCTGAGTTGAATACAGCGATTTCCAATGGCCTTCTTTAATCACAGTGTAGCTAGGTTCCAACTCCCATGTCCGAGTGGGTAGCAGACATCTGCCTCCCATGCATACACACTTCTGAGAGTTGAGCTTATGGCCTGTACCTCCACATCCAGCCTGCTGGTACCCTTGGCTTCTAAAAGGCCTAGGCTCGCTGTTTGACGGAAGTGCTGGGAGAGGTAATTGGAATCACCCGGCACACAAGACTAGTGCCTCCAAGCTCACTTCAGCGATTTCCTAGTAATTCCTGTGGTAGACTGGTGCTACATACTAAGTTCCATACGTGAGAGGGTAGCTGAACGCCTTGTCCAAATCCATCTTACTTCTGAGAGTTGAGCTCAGCCTCAGTCCCTCACAGTTCCACACTGCCTGCAGAGTGAGTTTCGCAGGTCTTCAGCAGAGACGTTTGCCAGAGGCTTCTGAGACGCAGGGTAACAATGCAGACCTGGAGGGTATCCCCAGGTGCAGTCGACTGGTAATCTTGGAACCTCCTGACTCAGAATACTGCTACCTTCTCACTGCCATAGGAATGCAGCTAGTTGACAGCTGGCTTCAAGACATGCTTCCCTGAGAGAGCTGAGGACAGGGCAGAATCCTCCCGCATGCTGCCTGACTGTAGGAGAGCTGCTAACATCCTAATGTTAGTGGCTGGGGGAGGTTGCGGGAAAAGCATGTGTGAACACTGGGCCTGAACTCCCGTGTATCTGAGTTGAATACAGCGATTTCCAACGGCTTTCCTCAACCAGAGTGTAGCTAGGTTCCAAATCCCATGTACGAGCGGGTAGCAGACATCTGCCTCCCATGCATACACACTTCTGAGAGTTGAGCTTATGGCCTGTACCTCCACATCCAGCCTGCTGGTACCCTTGGCTTCTAAAAGGCCTAGGCTCGCTGTTTGACGGAAGTGCTGGGAGAGGTAATTGGAATCTCCCGGCACACAAGACGAGTGCCTCCAAGCTCAATTCACGATTTCCCAGTAATTCTTGTGGTAGACAGGTGCTACATACTAAGTTCCATATGTGAGAAGGTAGCTGAACGCCTTGTCCAAAAGCATCTTACTTCTGAGAGTTGAGCACACCCTCAGTCCCTCACACTTCCACACTGCCTGCAGAGTGAGTTTCACACGTCTTCACCAGAGACGATTGCCAGAGGCTTCTGAGTACAAGTTAACAATGCAGACCTGGAGGGTATCTCCAGGTGCAGTAGAGTGGTAATCTTGGAACCTCCTGACTCAGAGTACTGCTACCTTCTCACTGCCATAGGAATGCAGCTAGTTGACAGCTGGCTTCAAGACATGCTTCCCTGTGAGAGCTGAGGACAGGGCAGAACCCTCCCGCATCCTGCCTGACTGTAGGAGTAGCTGCTAACATCCTAATGTTAGTGGCTGGGAGAGGTTGCGGGAAAAGCATGTGTGAGCACTGAGCCTGAACTCCCGTGTATCTGAGTTGAATACAGCGATTTCCAATGGCCTTCTTTAATCACAGTGTAGCTAGGTTCCAACTCCCATGTCCGAGTGGGTAGCAGACATCTGCCTCCCATGCATACACACTTCTGAGAGTTGAGCTTATGGCCTGTACCTCCACATCCAGCCTGCTGGTACCCTTGGCTTCTAAAAGGCCTAGGCTCGCTGTTTGACGGAAGTGCTGGGAGAGGTAATTGGAATCACCCGGCACACAAGACTAGTGCCTCCAAGCTCACTTCAGCGATTTCCTAGTAATTCCTGTGGTAGACTGGTGCTACATACTAAGTTCCATACGTGAGAGGGTAGCTGAACGCCTTGTCCAAATCCATCTTACTTCTGAGAGTTGAGCTCAGCCTCAGTCCCTCACAGTTCCACACTGCCTGCAGAGTGAGTTTCGCAGGTCTTCAGCAGAGACGTTTGCCAGAGGCTTCTGAGACGCAGGGTAACAATGCAGACCTGGAGGGTATCCCCAGGTGCAGTCGACTGGTAATCTTGGAACCTCCTGACTCAGAATACTGCTACCTTCTCACTGCCATAGGAATGCAGCTAGTTGACAGCTGGCTTCAAGACATGCTTCCCTGTGAGAGCTGAGGACAGGGCAGAACCCTCCCGCATGCTGCCTGACTGTAGGAGTAGCTGCTAACATCCTTATGTTAGTGGCTGGGAGAGGTTGCGGGAAAAGCATGTGTGAGCACTGGGCCTGAACTCCCGTGTATCTGAGTTGAATACAGCGATTTCCAACGGCTTTCCTCAACCAGAGTGTAGCTAGGTTCCAAATCCCATGTACGAGCGGGTAGCAGACATCTGCCTCCCATGCATACACACTTCTGAGAGTTGAGCTTATGGCCTGTACCTCCACAGCCGGCCTGCTGGTACCCTTGGCTTCTAAAAGGCCTAGGCTCGCTGTTTGACGGAAGTGCTGGGAGAGGTAATTGGAATCACCCGGCACACAAGACTACTGCCTCAAAGCTCAGTTCAGCGATTTCCTAGTAATTCCTGTGGTAGACTGGTGCTACATACTAAGTTCCATACGTGAGAGGGTAGCTGAACGCATTGTCCAAAACCATCTTACTTCTGAGAGTTGAGCTCAGCCTCAGTCCCTCACAGTTCCACACTGCCTGCAGAGTGAGTTTCGCAGGTCTTCAGCAGAGACGTTTGCCAGAGGCTTCTGAGACGCAGGGTAACAATGCAGACCTGGAGGGTATCCCCAGGTGCAGTCGACTGGTAATCTTGGAACCTCCTGACTCAGAATACTGCTACATTCTCACTGCCATAGGAATGCAGCTAGTTGACAGCTGGCTTCAAGACATGCTTCCCTGAGAGAGCTGAGGACAGGGCAGAATCCTCCCGCATGCTGCCTGACTGTAGGAGAGCTGCTAACATCCTAATGTTAGTGGCTGGGGGAGGTTGCGGGAAAAGCATGTGTGAACACTGGGCCTGAACTCCCGTGTATCTGAGTTGAATACAGCGATTTCCAACGGCTTTCCTCAACCAGAGTGTAGCTAGGTTCCAAATCCCATGTACGAGCGGGTAGCAGACATCTGCCTCCCATGCATACACACTTCTGAGAGTTGAGCTTATGGCCTGTACCTCCACATCCAGCCTGCTGGTACCCTTGGCTTCTAAAAGGCCTAGGCTCGCTGTTTGACGGAAGTGCTGGGAGAGGTAATTGGAATCTCCCGGCACACAAGACGAGTGCCTCCAAGCTCAATTCACGATTTCCCAGTAATTCTTGTGGTAGACAGGTGCTACATACTAAGTTCCATATGTGAGAAGGTAGCTGAACGCCTTGTCCAAAAGCATCTTACTTCTGAGAGTTGAGCACACCCTCAGTCCCTCACACTTCCACACTGCCTGCAGAGTGAGTTTCACACGTCTTCACCAGAGACGATTGCCAGAGGCTTCTGAGTACAAGTTAACAATGCAGACCTGGAGGGTATCTCCAGGTGCAGTAGAGTGGTAATCTTGGAACCTCCTGACTCAGAGTACTGCTACCTTCTCACTGCCATAGGAATGCAGCTAGTTGACAGCTGGCTTCAAGACATGCTTCCCTGTGAGAGCTGAGGACAGGGCAGAACCCTCCCGCATGCTGCCTGACTGTAGGAGTAGCTGCTAACATCCTTATGTTAGTGGCTGGGAGAGGTTGCGGGAAAAGCATGTGTGAGCACTGGGCCTGAACTCCCGTGTATCTGAGTTGAATACAGCGATTTCCAACGGCTTTCTTCAACCAGAGTGTAGCTAGGTTCCAAGTCCCATGTACGAGCGGGTAGCAGACATCTGCCTCCCATGCATACAGACTTCTGAGAGTTGAGCTTATGGCCTGTACCTCCACATCCAGCCTGCTGGTACCCTTGGCTTCTAAAAGGCCTAGGCTCGCTGTTTGACGGAAGTGCTGGGAGAGGTAATTGGAATCACCCGGCACACAAGACTAGTGCCTCCAAGCTCAGTTCAGCGATTTCCTAGTAATTCCTGTGGTAGACTGGTGCTACATACTAAGTTCCATACGTGAGAGGGTAGCTGAACGCCTTGTCCAAAACCATCTTACTTCTGAGTTGAGCTCAGCCTCAGTCCCTCACAGTTCCACACTGCCTGCAGAGTGAGTTTCGCAGGTCTTCAGCAGAGACGTTTGCCAGAGGCTTCTGAGACGCAGGGTAACAATGCAGACCTGGAGGGTATCCCCAGGTGCAGTCGACTGGTAATCTTGGAACCTCCTGACTCAGAATACTGCTACCTTCTCACTGCCATAGGAATGCAGCTAGTTGACAGCTAGCTGGCTTCAAGACGTGCTTCGCTGAGAGAGCTGAGGACAGGGCAGAACCCTCCCGCATGCTGCCTGACTGTAGGAGTAGCTGCTAACATCCTAATGTTAGTGGCTGGGAGAGGTTGCGGGAAAAGCATGTGTGAGCACTGGGCCTGAACTCCCGTGTATCTGAGTTGAATACAGCGTTTTCCAACGGCTTTCCTCAACCAGAGTGTAGCTAGGTTCCAAATCCCATGTACGAGCGGGTAGCAGACATCTGCCTCCCATGCATAGACACTTCTGAGAGTTGAGCTTAAGGCCTGTACCTCCACATCCAGCCTGCTGGTACCCTTGGCTTCTAAAAGGCCTAGGCTCGCTGTTTGACGGAAGTGCTGGGAGAGGTAATTGGAATCTCCGGGCACACAAGACGAGTGCCTCCAAGCTCAATTCACGATTTCCCAGTAATTCTTGTGGTAGACAGGTGCTACATACTAAGTTCCATATGTGAGAAGGTAGCTGAACGCCTTGTCCAAAAGCATCTTACTTCTGAGAGTTGAGCACACCCTCAGTCCCTCACACTTCCACACTGCCTGCAGAGTGAGTTTCACACGTCTTCACCAGAGACGATTGCCAGAGGCTTCTGAGTACAAGTTAACAATGCAGACCTGGAGGGTATCTCCAGGTGCAGTAGAGTGGTAATCTTGGAACCTCCTGACTCAGAGTACTGCTACCTTCTCACTGCCATAGGAATGAAGCTAGTTGACAGCTGGCTTCAAGACATGCTTCCCTGTGAGAGCTGAGGACAGGGCAGAACCCTCCCGCATCCTGCCTGACTGTAGGAGTAGCTGCTAACATCCTTATGTTAGTGGCTGGGAGAGGTTGCGGGAAAAGCATGTGTGAGCACTGAGCCTGAACTCCCGTGTATCTGAGTTGAATACAGCGATTTCCAATGGCCTTCTTCAATCACAGTGTAGCTAGGTTCCAACTCCCATGTCCGAGTGGGTAGCAGACATCTGCCTCCCATGCATACACACTTGTGAGAGTTGAGCTTATGGCCTGTACGTCCACATCCAGCCTGCTGGTACCCTTGGCTTCTAAAAGGCCTAGGCTCGCTGTTTGACGGAAGTGCTGGGAGAGGTAATTGGAATCACCCGGCACACAAGACTAGTGCCTCCAAGCTCAGTTCAGCGATTTCCTAGTAATTCCTGTGGTAGACTGGTGCTACATACTAAGTTCCATACGTGAGAGGGTAGCTGAACGCCTTGTCCAAAACCATCTTACTTCTGAGAGTTGAGCTCACCCTCAGTCCCTCACAGTTCCACACTGCCTGCAGAGTGAGTATCGGAGGTCTTCAGCAGAGACGTTTGCCAGAGGCTTCTGAGATGCAGGGTAACAATGC
Organism: Canis lupus baileyi; assembly: GCF_048164855.1. Lineage (NCBI taxonomy): Eukaryota > Metazoa > Chordata > Mammalia > Carnivora > Canidae > Canis > Canis lupus. The sequence goes on along the minus strand of NC_132844.1, from coordinate 74,206,697 downwards.
AGACCTGCAGGGTATCCCCAGGTGTAGTCGACTGGTAATCTTGGAACCTCCTGACTCAGAATACTGCTACCTTCTCACTGCCATAGGAATGCAGCTAGTTGACAGCTAGCTGGCTTCAAGACATGCTTCGCTGAGAGAGCTGAGGTCAGGGCAGAACCCTCCCGCATGCTGCCTGACTGTAGGAGTAGCTGCTAACATCCTAATGTTAGTGGCTGGGAGAGGTTGCGGGAAAAGCATGTGTGAGCACGGGCCTGAACTCCCGTGTATCTGAGTTGAATACAGCGTTTTCCAACGGCTTTCCTCAACCAGAGTGTAGCTAGGTTCCAAATCCCATGTACGAGCGGGTAGCAGACATCTGCCTCCCATGCATACACACTTCTGAGAGTTGAGCTTAAGGCCTGTACCTCCACATCCAGCCTGCTGGTACCCTTGGCTTCTAAAAGGCCTAGGCTCGCTGTTTGACGGAAGTGCTGGGAGAGGTAATTGGAATCTCCCGGCACACAAGACGAGTGCCTCCAAGCTCAGTTCACGATTTCCCAGTAATTCATGTGGTAGACAGGTGCTACATAGTAAGTTCCATATGTGAGAAGTTAGCTGAACGCCTTGTCCAAAAGCATCTTACTTCTGAGAGTTGAGCACACCCTCAGTCCCTCACACTTCCACACTGCCTGCAGAGTGAGTTTCACACGTCTTCACCAGAGATGATTGCCAGAGGCTTCTGAGTACAAGTTAACAATGCAGACCTGGAGGGTATCTCCAGGTGCAGTAGAGTGGTAATCTTGGAACCTCCTGACTCAGAGTACTGCTACCTTCTCACTGCCATAGGAATGCAGCTAGTTGACAGCTGGCTTCAAGACATGCTTCCCTGTGAGAGCTGAGGACAGGGCAGAACCCTCCCGCATCCTGCCTGACTGTAGGAGTAGCTGCTAACATCCTAATGTTAGTGGCTGGGAGAGGTTGCGGGAAAAGCATGTGTGAGCACTGGGCCTGAACTCCCGTGTATCTGAGTTGAATACAGCGATTTCCAATGGGCTTCTTCAATCACAGTGTAGCTAGTTTCCAACTCCCATGTCCGAGTGGGTAGCAGACACCTGCCTCCCATGCATACACACTTCTGAGAGTTGAGCTTATGGCCTGTACCTCCACATCCAGCCTGCTGGTACCCTTGGCTTCTAAAAGGCCTAGGCTCGCTGTTTGACGGAAGTGCTGGGAGAGGTAATTGGAATCTCCCGGCACACAAGACGAGTGCCTCCAAGCTCAATTCACGATTTCCCAGTAATTCTTGTGGTAGACAGGTGCTACATACTAAGTTCCATATGTGAGAAGGTAGCTGAACGCCTTGTCCAAAAGCATCTTACTTCTGAGAGTTGAGCACACCCTCAGTCCCTCACACTTCCACACTGCCTGCAGAGTGAGTTTCACACGTCTTCACCAGAGACGATTGCCAGAGGCTTCTGAGTACAAGTTAACAATGCAGACCTGGAGGGTATCTCCAGGTGCAGTAGAGTGGTAATCTTGGAACCTCCTGACTCAGAGTACTGCTACCTTCTCACTGCCATAGGAATGCAGCTAGTTGACAGCTGGCTTCAAGACATGCTTCCCTGTGAGAGCTGAGGACAGGGCAGAACCCTCCCGCATCCTGCCTGACTGTAGGAGTAGCTGCTAACATCCTAATGTTAGTGGCTGGGAGAGGTTGCGGGAAAAGCATGTGTGAGCACTGAGCCTGAACTCCCGTGTATCTGAGTTGAATACAGCGATTTCCAATGGCCTTCTTTAATCACAGTGTAGCTAGGTTCCAACTCCCATGTCCGAGTGGGTAGCAGACATCTGCCTCCCATGCATACACACTTCTGAGAGTTGAGCTTATGGCCTGTACCTCCACATCCAGCCTGCTGGTACCCTTGGCTTCTAAAAGGCCTAGGCTCGCTGTTTGACGGAAGTGCTGGGAGAGGTAATTGGAATCACCCGGCACACAAGACTAGTGCCTCCAAGCTCACTTCAGCGATTTCCTAGTAATTCCTGTGGTAGACTGGTGCTACATACTAAGTTCCATACGTGAGAGGGTAGCTGAACGCCTTGTCCAAATCCATCTTACTTCTGAGAGTTGAGCTCAGCCTCAGTCCCTCACAGTTCCACACTGCCTGCAGAGTGAGTTTCGCAGGTCTTCAGCAGAGACGTTTGCCAGAGGCTTCTGAGACGCAGGGTAACAATGCAGACCTGGAGGGTATCCCCAGGTGCAGTCGACTGGTAATCTTGGAACCTCCTGACTCAGAATACTGCTACCTTCTCACTGCCATAGGAATGCAGCTAGTTGACAGCTGGCTTCAAGACATGCTTCCCTGTGAGAGCTGAGGACAGGGCAGAACCCTCCCGCATCCTGCCTGACTGTAGGAGTAGCTGCTAACATCCTTATGTTAGTGGCTGGGAGAGGTTGCGGGAAAAGCATGTGTGAGCACTGGGCCTGAACTCCCGTGTATCTGAGTTGAATACAGCGATTTCCAACGGCTTTCCTCAACCAGAGTGTAGCTAGGTTCCAAATCCCATGTACGAGCGGGTAGCAGACATCTGCCTCCCATGCATACACACTTCTGAGAGTTGAGCTTATGGCCTGTACCTCCACAGCCGGCCTGCTGGTACCCTTGGCTTCTAAAAGGCCTAGGCTCGCTGTTTGACGGAATTGCTGGGAGAGGTAATTGGAATCACCCGGCATACAAGACTACTGCCTCAAAGCTCAGTTCAGCGATTTCCTAGTAATTCCTGTGGTAGACTGGTGCTACATACTAAGTTCCATACGTGAGAGGGTAGCTGAACGCATTGTCCAAAACCATCTTACTTCTGAGAGTTGAGCTCAGCCTCAGTCCCTCACAGTTCCACACTGCCTGCAGAGTGAGTTTCGCAGGTCTTCAGCAGAGACGTTTGCCAGAGGCTTCTGAGACGCAGGGTAACAATGCAGACCTGGAGGGTATCCCCAGGTGCAGTCGACTGGTAATCTTGGAACCTCCTGACTCAGAATACTGCTACCTTCTCACTGCCATAGGAATGCAGCTAGTTGACAGCTGGCTTCAAGACATGCTTCCCTGAGAGAGCTGAGGACAGGGCAGAATCCTCCCGCATGCTGCCTGACTGTAGGAGAGCTGCTAACATCCTAATGTTAGTGGCTGGGGGAGGTTGCGGGAAAAGCATGTGTGAACACTGGGCCTGAACTCCCGTGTATCTGAGTTGAATACAGCGATTTCCAACGGCTTTCCTCAACCAGAGTGTAGCTAGGTTCCAAATCCCATGTACGAGCGGGTAGCAGACATCTGCCTCCCATGCATACACACTTCTGAGAGTTGAGCTTATGGCCTGTACCTCCACATCCAGCCTGCTGGTACCCTTGGCTTCTAAAAGGCCTAGGCTCGCTGTTTGACGGAAGTGCTGGGAGAGGTAATTGGAATCTCCCGGCACACAAGACGAGTGCCTCCAAGCTCAATTCACGATTTCCCAGTAATTCTTGTGGTAGACAGGTGCTACATACTAAGTTCCATATGTGAGAAGGTAGCTGAACGCCTTGTCCAAAAGCATCTTACTTCTGAGAGTTGAGCACACCCTCAGTCCCTCACACTTCCACACTGCCTGCAGAGTGAGTTTCACACGTCTTCACCAGAGACGATTGCCAGAGGCTTCTGAGTACAAGTTAACAATGCAGACCTGGAGGGTATCTCCAGGTGCAGTAGAGTGGTAATCTTGGAACCTCCTGACTCAGAGTACTGCTACCTTCTCACTGCCATAGGAATGCAGCTAGTTGACAGCTGGCTTCAAGACATGCTTCCCTGTGAGAGCTGAGGACAGGGCAGAACCCTCCCGCATCCTGCCTGACTGTAGGAGTAGCTGCTAACATCCTAATGTTAGTGGCTGGGAGAGGTTGCGGGAAAAGCATGTGTGAGCACTGAGCCTGAACTCCCGTGTATCTGAGTTGAATACAGCGATTTCCAATGGCCTTCTTTAATCACAGTGTAGCTAGGTTCCAACTCCCATGTCCGAGTGGGTAGCAGACATCTGCCTCCCATGCATACACACTTCTGAGAGTTGAGCTTATGGCCTGTACCTCCACATCCAGCCTGCTGGTACCCTTGGCTTCTAAAAGGCCTAGGCTCGCTGTTTGACGGAAGTGCTGGGAGAGGTAATTGGAATCACCCGGCACACAAGACTAGTGCCTCCAAGCTCACTTCAGCGATTTCCTAGTAATTCCTGTGGTAGACTGGTGCTACATACTAAGTTCCATACGTGAGAGGGTAGCTGAACGCCTTGTCCAAATCCATCTTACTTCTGAGAGTTGAGCTCAGCCTCAGTCCCTCACAGTTCCACACTGCCTGCAGAGTGAGTTTCGCAGGTCTTCAGCAGAGACGTTTGCCAGAGGCTTCTGAGACGCAGGGTAACAATGCAGACCTGGAGGGTATCCCCAGGTGCAGTCGACTGGTAATCTTGGAACCTCCTGACTCAGAATACTGCTACCTTCTCACTGCCATAGGAATGCAGCTAGTTGACAGCTGGCTTCAAGACATGCTTCCCTGTGAGAGCTGAGGACAGGGCAGAACCCTCCCGCATGCTGCCTGACTGTAGGAGTAGCTGCTAACATCCTTATGTTAGTGGCTGGGAGAGGTTGCGGGAAAAGCATGTGTGAGCACTGGGCCTGAACTCCCGTGTATCTGAGTTGAATACAGCGATTTCCAACGGCTTTCCTCAACCAGAGTGTAGCTAGGTTCCAAATCCCATGTACGAGCGGGTAGCAGACATCTGCCTCCCATGCATACACACTTCTGAGAGTTGAGCTTATGGCCTGTACCTCCACAGCCGGCCTGCTGGTACCCTTGGCTTCTAAAAGGCCTAGGCTCGCTGTTTGACGGAAGTGCTGGGAGAGGTAATTGGAATCACCCGGCACACAAGACTACTGCCTCAAAGCTCAGTTCAGCGATTTCCTAGTAATTCCTGTGGTAGACTGGTGCTACATACTAAGTTCCATACGTGAGAGGGTAGCTGAACGCATTGTCCAAAACCATCTTACTTCTGAGAGTTGAGCTCAGCCTCAGTCCCTCACAGTTCCACACTGCCTGCAGAGTGAGTTTCGCAGGTCTTCAGCAGAGACGTTTGCCAGAGGCTTCTGAGACGCAGGGTAACAATGCAGACCTGGAGGGTATCCCCAGGTGCAGTCGACTGGTAATCTTGGAACCTCCTGACTCAGAATACTGCTACCTTCTCACTGCCATAGGAATGCAGCTAGTTGACAGCTGGCTTCAAGACATGCTTCCCTGAGAGAGCTGAGGACAGGGCAGAATCCTCCCGCATGCTGCCTGACTGTAGGAGAGCTGCTAACATCCTAATGTTAGTGGCTGGGGGAGGTTGCGGGAAAAGCATGTGTGAACACTGGGCCTGAACTCCCGTGTATCTGAGTTGAATACAGCGATTTCCAACGGCTTTCCTCAACCAGAGTGTAGCTAGGTTCCAAATCCCATGTACGAGCGGGTAGCAGACATCTGCCTCCCATGCATACACACTTCTGAGAGTTGAGCTTATGGCCTGTACCTCCACATCCAGCCTGCTGGTACCCTTGGCTTCTAAAAGGCCTAGGCTCGCTGTTTGACGGAAGTGCTGGGAGAGGTAATTGGAATCTCCCGGCACACAAGACGAGTGCCTCCAAGCTCAATTCACGATTTCCCAGTAATTCTTGTGGTAGACAGGTGCTACATACTAAGTTCCATATGTGAGAAGGTAGCTGAACGCCTTGTCCAAAAGCATCTTACTTCTGAGAGTTGAGCACACCCTCAGTCCCTCACACTTCCACACTGCCTGCAGAGTGAGTTTCACACGTCTTCACCAGAGACGATTGCCAGAGGCTTCTGAGTACAAGTTAACAATGCAGACCTGGAGGGTATCTCCAGGTGCAGTAGAGTGGTAATCTTGGAACCTCCTGACTCAGAGTACTGCTACCTTCTCACTGCCATAGGAATGCAGCTAGTTGACAGCTGGCTTCAAGACATGCTTCCCTGTGAGAGCTGAGGACAGGGCAGAACCCTCCCGCATGCTGCCTGACTGTAGGAGTAGCTGCTAACATCCTTATGTTAGTGGCTGGGAGAGGTTGCGGGAAAAGCATGTGTGAGCACTGGGCCTGAACTCCCGTGTATCTGAGTTGAATACAGCGATTTCCAACGGCTTTCTTCAACCAGAGTGTAGCTAGGTTCCAAGTCCCATGTACGAGCGGGTAGCAGACATCTGCCTCCCATGCATACAGACTTCTGAGAGTTGAGCTTATGGCCTGTACCTCCACATCCAGCCTGCTGGTACCCTTGGCTTCTAAAAGGCCTAGGCTCGCTGTTTGACGGAAGTGCTGGGAGAGGTAATTGGAATCACCCGGCACACAAGACTAGTGCCTCCAAGCTCAGTTCAGCGATTTCCTAGTAATTCCTGTGGTAGACTGGTGCTACATACTAAGTTCCATACGTGAGAGGGTAGCTGAACGCCTTGTCCAAAACCATCTTACTTCTGAGTTGAGCTCAGCCTCAGTCCCTCACAGTTCCACACTGCCTGCAGAATGAGTTTCGCAGGTCTTCAGCAGAGACGTTTGCCAGAGGCTTCTGAGACGCAGGGTAACAATGCAGACCTGGAGGGTATCCCCAGGTGCAGTCGACTGGTAATCTTGGAACCTCCTGACTCAGAATACTGCTACCTTCTCACTGCCATAGGAATGCAGCTAGTTGACAGCTAGCTGGCTTCAAGACGTGCTTCGCTGAGAGAGCTGAGGACAGGGCAGAACCCTCCCGCATGCTGCCTGACTGTAGGAGTAGCTGCTAACATCCTAATGTTAGTGGCTGGGAGAGGTTGCGGGAAAAGCATGTGTGAGCACTGGGCCTGAACTCCCGTGTATCTGAGTTGAATACAGCGTTTTCCAACGGCTTTCCTCAACCAGAGTGTAGCTAGGTTCCAAATCCCATGTACGAGCGGGTAGCAGACATCTGCCTCCCATGCATAGACACTTCTGAGAGTTGAGCTTAAGGCCTGTACCTCCACATCCAGCCTGCTGGTACCCTTGGCTTCTAAAAGGCCTAGGCTCGCTGTTTGACGGAAGTGCTGGGAGAGGTAATTGGAATCTCCGGGCACACAAGACGAGTGCCTCCAAGCTCAATTCACGATTTCCCAGTAATTCTTGTGGTAGACAGGTGCTACATACTAAGTTCCATATGTGAGAAGGTAGCTGAACGCCTTGTCCAAAAGCATCTTACTTCTGAGAGTTGAGCACACCCTCAGTCCCTCACACTTCCACACTGCCTGCAGAGTGAGTTTCACACGTCTTCACCAGAGACGATTGCCAGAGGCTTCTGAGTACAAGTTAACAATGCAGACCTGGAGGGTATCTCCAGGTGCAGTAGAGTGGTAATCTTGGAACCTCCTGACTCAGAGTACTGCTACCTTCTCACTGCCATAGGAATGAAGCTAGTTGACAGCTGGCTTCAAGACATGCTTCCCTGTGAGAGCTGAGGACAGGGCAGAACCCTCCCGCATCCTGCCTGACTGTAGGAGTAGCTGCTAACATCCTTATGTTAGTGGCTGGGAGAGGTTGCGGGAAAAGCATGTGTGAGCACTGAGCCTGAACTCCCGTGTATCTGAGTTGAATACAGCGATTTCCAATGGCCTTCTTCAATCACAGTGTAGCTAGGTTCCAACTCCCATGTCCGAGTGGGTAGCAGACATCTGCCTCCCATGCATACACACTTGTGAGAGTTGAGCTTATGGCCTGTACCTCCACATCCAGCCTGCTGGTACCCTTGGCTTCTAAAAGGCCTAGGCTCGCTGTTTGACGGAAGTGCTGGGAGAGGTAATTGGAATCACCCGGCACACAAGACTAGTGCCTCCAAGCTCAGTTCAGCGATTTCCTAGTAATTCCTGTGGTAGACTGGTGCTACATACTAAGTTCCATACGTGAGAGGGTAGCTGAACGCCTTGTCCAAAACCATCTTACTTCTGAGAGTTGAGCTCACCCTCAGTCCCTCACAGTTCCACACTGCCTGCAGAGTGAGTATCGGAGGTCTTCAGCAGAGACGTTTGCCAGAGGCTTCTGAGATGCAGGGTAACAATGCAGACCTGCAGGGTATCCCCAGGTGCAGTCGACTGGTAATCTTGGAACCTCCTGACTCAGAATACTGCTACCTTCTCACTGCCATAGGAATGCAGCTAGTTGACAGCTAGCTGGCTTCAAGACATGCTTCGCTGAGAGAGCTGAGGTCAGGGCAGAACCCTCCCGCATGCTGCCTGACTGTAGGAGTAGCTGCTAACATCCTAATGTTAGTGGCTGGGAGAGGTTGCGGGAAAAGCATGTGTGAGCACGGGCCTGAACTCCCGTGTATCTGAGTTGAATACAGCGTTTTCCAACGGCTTTCCTCAACCAGAGTGTAGCTAGGTTCCAAATCCCATGTACGAGCGGGTAGCAGACATCTGCCTCCCATGCATACACACTTCTGAGAGTTGAGCTTAAGGCCTGTACCTCCACATCCAGCCTGCTGGTACCCTTGGCTTCTAAAAGGCCTAGGCTCGCTGTTTGACGGAAGTGCTGGGAGAGGTAATTGGAATCTCCGGGCACACAAGACGAGTGCCTCCAAGCTCAGTTCACGATTTCCCAGTAATTCATGTGGTAGACAGGTGCTACATAGTAAGTTCCATATGTGAGAAGTTAGCTGAACGCCTTGTCCAAAAGCATCTTACTTCTGAGAGTTGAGCACACCCTCAGTCCCTCACACTTCCACACTGCCTGCAGAGTGAGTTTCACACGTCTTCACCAGAGATGATTGCCAGAGGCTTCTGAGTACAAGTTAACAATGCAGACCTGGAGGGTATCTCCAGGTGCAGTAGAGTGGTAATCTTGGAACCTCCTGACTCAGAGTACTGCTACCTTCTCACTGCCATAGAAATGCAGCTAGTTGACAGCTGGCTTCAAGACATGCTTCCCTGTGAGAGCTGAGGACAGGGCAGAACCCTCCCGCATCCTGCCTGACTGTAGGAGTAGCTGCTAACATCCTTATATAAGTGGCTGGGAGAGGTTGCGGGAAAAGCATGTGTGAGCACTGGGCCTGAACTCCCGTGTATCTGAGTTGAATACAGCGATTTCCAATGGCCTTCTTCAATCACAGTGTAGCTAGGTTCCAACTCCCATGTCCGAGTGGGTAGCAGACATCTGCCTCCCATGCATACACACTTCTGAGGGTTGAGCTGATGGCCTGTACCTCCACATCCAGCCTGCTGGTACCCTTGGCTTCTAAAAGGCCTAGGCTCGCTGTTTGACGGAAGTGCTGGGAGAGGTAATTGGAATCACCCGGCACACAAGACTAGTGCCTCCAAGCTCAGTTCAGCGATTTCCTAGTAATTCCTGTGGTAGACTGGTGCTACATACTAAGTTCCATACGTGAGAGGGTAGCTGAACGCCTTGTCCAAAACCATCTTACTTCTGAGAGTTGAGCTCAGCCTCAGTCCCTCACAGTTCCACACTGCCTGCAGAGTGAGTTTCGCAGGTCTTCAGCAGAGACGTTTGCCAGAGGCTTCTGAGACGCAGGGTAACAATGCAGACCTGGAGGGTATCCCCAGGTGCAGTAGACTGGTAATCTTGGACCTCCTGACTCAGAATACTGCTACCTTCTCACTGCCATAGGAATGCAGCTAGTTGACAGCTGGCTTCAAGACATGCTTCCCTGTGAGAGCTGAGGACAGGGCAGAACCCTCCCGCATGCTGCCTGACTGTAGGAGTAGCTGCTAACATCCTAATGTTAGTGGCTGGGCGAGGTTGCGGGAAAAGCATGTGTGAGCACTGGGCCTGAACTCCCGTGTATCTGAGTTGAATACAGCGATTTCCAACGACTTTCCTCAACCAGAGTGTAGCTAGGTTCCAAATCCCATGTACGAGCGGGTAGCAGACATCTGCCTCCCATGAATACACACTTCTGAGAGTTGAGCTTAAGGCCTGTACCTCCACATCCAGCCTGCAGGTACCCTTGGCTTCTAAAAGGCCTAGGCTCGCTGTTTGACGGAAGTGCTGGGAGAGGTAATTCGAATCTCCCGGCACACAAGACGAGTGCCTCGAAGCTCAATTCACGATTTCCCAGTAATTCTTGTGGTAGACAGGTGCTACATACTAAGTTCCATATGTGAGAAGGTAGCTGAACGCCTTGTCCAAAAGCATCTTACTTCTGAGAGTTGAGCACACCCTCAGTCCCTCACACTTCCACACTGCCTGCAGAGTGAGTTTCACACGTCTTCACCAGAGACGATTGCCAGAGGCTTCTGAGTACAAGTTAACAATGCAGACCTGGAGGGTATCTCCAGGTGCAGTAGAGTGGTAATCTTGGAACCTCCTGACTCAGAGTACTGCTACCTTCTCACTGCCATAGGAATGCAGCTAGTTGACAGCTGGCTTCAAGACATGCTTCCCTGTGAGAGCTGAGGACAGGGCAGAACCCTCCCGCATGCTGCCTGACTGTAGGAGTAGCTGCTAACATCCTTATGTTAGTGGCTGGGAGAGGTTGCGGGAAAAGCATGTGTGAGCACTGGGCCTGAACTCCCGTGTATCTGAGTTGAATACAGCGATTTCCAATGGCCTTCTTCAATCACAGTGTAGCTAGGTTCCAACTCCCATGTCCGAGTGGGTAGCAGACATCTGCCTCCCATGCATACACACTTCTGAGAGTTGAGCTTAAGGCCTCTACCTCCACATCCAGCCTGCTGGTACCCTTGGCTTCTAAAAGGCCTAGGTTCGCTGTTTGACGGAAGTGCTGGGAGAGGTAATTGGAATCTCCCGGCACACAAGACGAGTGCCTCCAAGCTCAATTCACTATTTCCCAGTAATTCTTGTGGTAGACAGGTGCTACATACTAAGTTCCATATGTGAGAAGGTAGCTGAACGCCTTGTCCAAAAGCATCTTACTTCTGAGAGTTGAGCACACCCTCAGTCCCTCACACTTCCACACTGCCTACAGAGTGAGTTTCACACGTCTTCACCAGAGACGATTGCCAGAGGCTTCTGAGTACAAGTTAACAATGCAGACCTGGAGGGTATCTCCAGGTGCAGTAGAGTGGTAATCTTGGACCCTCCTGACTCAGAGTACTGCTACCTTCTCACTGCCATAGGAATGCAGCTAGTTGACAGCTGGCTTCAAGACATGCTTCCCTGTGAGAGCTGAGGACAGGGCAGAACCCTCCCGCATCCTGCCTGACTGTAGGAGTAGCTGCTAACATCCTTATGTTAGTGGCTGGGAGAGGTTGCGGGAAAAGCATGTGTGAGCACTGGGCCTGAACTCCCGTGTATCTGAGTTGAATACAGCGATTTCCAATGGCCTTCTTCAATCACAGTGTAGCTAGGTTCCAACTCCCATGTCCGAGTGGGTAGCAGACATCTGCCTCCCATGCATACACACTTCTGAGAGTTGAGCTGATGGCCTGTACCTCCACATCCAGCCTGCTGGTACCCTTGGCTTCTAAAAGGCCTAGGCTCGCTGTTTGACGGAAGTGCTGGGAGAGGTAATTGGAATCACCCGGCACACAAGACTAGTGCCTCCAAGCTCAGTTCAGCGATTTCCTAGTAATTCCTGTGGTAGACTGGTGCTACATACTAAGTTCCATACGTGAGAGGGTAGCTGAACGCCTTGTCCAAAACCATCTTACTTCTGAGAGTTGAGCTCAGCCTCAGTCCCTCACAGTTCCACACTGCCTGCAGAGTGAGTTTCGCAGGTCTTCAGCAGAGACGTTTGCCAGAGGCTTCTGAGACGCAGGGTAACAATGCAGACCTGGAGGGTATCCGCAGGTGCAGTCGACTGGTAATCTTGGAACCTCCTGACTCAGAATACTGCTACCTTCTCACTGCCATAGGAATGCAGCTAGTTGACAGCTGGCTTCAAGACATGCTTCCCTGTGAGAGCTGAGGACAGGGCAGAACCCTCCCGCATGCTGCCTGACTGTAGGAGTAGCTGCTAACATCCTTATGTTAGTGGCTGGGAGAGGTTGCGGGAAAAGCATGTGTGAGCACTGGGCCTGAACTCCCGTGTATCTGAGTTGAATACAGCGATTTCCAACGACTTTCCTCAACCAGAGTGTAGCTAGGTTCCAAATCCCATGTACGAGCGGGTAGCAGACATCTGCCTCCCATGCATACACACATCTGAGAGTTGAGTTTAAGGCCTGTACCTCCACATCCAGCCTGCTGGTACCCTTGGCTTCTAAAAGGCCTAGGCTCGCTGTTTGACGGAAGTGCTGGGAGAGGTAATTGGAATCTCCCGGCACACAAGACGAGTGCCTCCAAGCTCAATTCACGATTTCCCAGTAATTCTTGTGGTAGACAGGTGCTACATACTAAATTCCATATGTGAGATGGTAGCTGAACGCCTTGTCCAAAAGCATCTTACTTCTGAGAGTTGAGCACACCCTCAGTCCCTCACATTTCCACACTGCCTTCAGAGTGAGTTTCACACGTCTTCACCAGAGACGATTGCCAGAGGCTTCTGAGTACAAGTTAACAATGCAGACCTGGAGGGTATCTCCAGGTGCAGTAGAGTGGTAATCTTGGAACCTCCTGACTCAGAGTACTGCTATCTTCTCACTGCCATAGGAATGCAGCTAGTTGACAGCTGGCTTCAAGACATGCTTCCCTGTGAGAGCTGAGGACAGGGCAGAACCATCCCGCATCCTGCCTGACTGTAGGAGTAGCTGCTAACATCCTTATGTTAGTGGCTGGGAGAGGTTGCGGGAAAAGCATGTGTGAGCACTGGGCCTGAACTCCCGTGTATCTGAGTTGAATACAGCGATTTCCAATGGCCTTCTTCAATCACAGTGTAGCTAGGTTCCAAATCCCATGTCCGAGTGGGTAGCAGACATCTGCCTCCCATGCATACACACTTCTGAGAGTTGAGCTTATGGCCTGTACCTCCACATACAGCCTGCTGGTACCCTTGGCTTCTAAAGGCCTAGGCTCGCTGTTTGACGGAAGTGCTGGGAGAGGTAATTGGAATCTCCCGGCACACAAGACGAGTGCCTCCAAGCTCAGTTCACGATTTCCCAGTAATTCATGTGGTAGACAGGTGCTACATAGTAAGTTCCATATGTGAGAAGTTAGCTGAACGCCTTGTCCAAAAGCATCTTACTTCTGAGAGTTGAGCACACCCTCAGTCCCTCACACTTCCACACTGCCTGCAGAGTGAGTTTCACACGTCTTCACCAGAGATGATTGCCAGAGGCTTCTGAGTACAAGTTAACAATGCAGACCTGGAGGGTATCTCCAGGTGCAGTAGAGTGGTAATCTTGGAACCTCCTGACTCAGAGTACTGCTACCTTCTCACTGCCATAGAAATGCAGCTAGTTGACAGCTGGCTTCAAGACATGCTTCCCTGTGAGAGCTGAGGACAGGGCAGAACCCTCCCGCATCCTGCCTGACTGTAGGAGTAGCTGCTAACATCCTTATATAAGTGGCTGGGAGAGGTTGCGGGAAAAGCATGTGTGAGCACTGGGCCTGAACTCCCGTGTATCTGAGTTGAATACAGCGATTTCCAATGGCCTTCTTCAATCACAGTGTAGCTAGGTTCCAAATCCCATGTCCGAGTGGGTAGCAGACATCTGCCTCCCATGCATACACACTTCTGAGGGTTGAGCTGATGGCCTGTACCTCCACATCCAGCCTGCCGGTACCCTTGGCTTCTAAAAGGCCTAGGCTCGCTGTTTGACGGAAGTGCTGGGAGAGGTAATTGGAATCACCCGGCACACAAGACTAGTGCCTCCAAGCTCAGTTCAGCGATTTCCTAGTAATTCCTGTGGTAGACTGGTGCTACATACTAAGTTCCATACGTGAGAGGGTAGCTGAACGCCTTGTCCAAAACCATCTTACTTCTGAGAGTTGAGCTCAGCCTCAGTCCCTCACAGTTCCACACTGCCTGCAGAGTGAGTTTCGCAGGTCTTCAGCAGAGACGTTTGCCAGAGGCTTCTGAGACGCAGGGTAACAATGCAGACCTGGAGGGTATCCCCAGGTGCAGTAGACTGGTAATCTTGGAACCTCCTGACTCAGAATACTGCTACCTTCTCACTGCCATAGGAATGCAGCTAGTTGACAGCTGGCTTCAAGACATGCTTCCCTGTGAGAGCTGAGGACAGGGCAGAAACCTCCCGCATGCTGCCTGACTGTAGGAGTAGCTGCTAACATCCTAATGTTAGTGGCTGGGAGAGGTTGCGGGAAAAGCATGTGTGAGCACTGGGCCTGAACTCCCGTGTATCTGAGTTGAATACAGCGATTTCCAACGACTTTCCTCAACCAGAGTGTAGCTAGGTTCCAAATCCCATGTACGAGCGGGTAGCAGACATCTGCCTCCCATGAATACACACTTCTGAGAGTTGAGCTTAAGGCCTGTACCTCCACATCCAGCCTGCAGGTACCCTTGGCTTCTAAAAGGCCTAGGCTCGCTGTTTGACGGAAGTGCTGGGAGAGGTAATTCGAATCTCCCGGCACACAAGACGAGTGCCTCGAAGCTCAATTCACGATTTCCCAGTAATTCTTGTGGTAGACAGGTGCTACATACTAAGTTCCATATGTGAGAAGGTAGCTGAACGCCTTGTCCAAAAGCATCTTACTTCTGAGAGTTGAGCACACCCTCAGTCCCTCACACTTCCACACTGCCTGCAGAGTGAGTTTCACACGTCTTCACCAGAGACGATTGCCAGAGGCTTCTGAGTAAAGTTAACAATGCAGACCTGGAGGGTATCTCCAGGTGCAGTAGAGTGGTAATCTTGGAACCTCCTGACTCAGAGTACTGCTACCTTCTCACTGCCATAGGAATGCAGCTAGTTGACAGCTGGCTTCAAGACATGCTTCCCTGTGAGAGCTGAGGACAGGGCAGAACCCTCCCGCATGCTGCCTGACTGTAGGAGTAGCTGCTAACATCCTTATGTTAGTGGCTGGGAGAGGTTGCGGGAAAAGCATGTGTGAGCACTGGGCCTGAACTCCCGTGTATCTGAGTTGAATACAGCGATTTCCAATGGCCTTCTTCAATCACAGTGTAGCTAGGTTCCAACTCCCATGTCCGAGTGGGTAGCAGACATCTGCCTCCCATGCATACACACTTCTGAGAGTTGAGCTTAAGGCCTCTACCTCCACATCCAGCCTGCTGGTACCCTTGGCTTCTAAAAGGCCTAGGCTCGCTGTTTGACGGAAGTGCTGGGAGAGGTAATTGGAATCTCCCGGCACACAAGACGAGTGCCTCCAAGCTCAATTCACTATTTCCCAGTAATTCTTGTGGTAGACAGGTGCTACATACTAAGTTCCATATGTGAGAAGGTAGCTGAACGCCTTGTCCAAAAGCATCTTACTTCTGAGAGTTGAGCACACCCTCAGTCCCTCACACTTCCACACTGCCTACAGAGTGAGTTTCACACGTCTTCACCAGAGACGATTGCCAGAGGCTTCTGAGTACAAGTTAACAATGCAGACCTGGAGGGTATCTCCAGGTGCAGTAGAGTGGTAATCTTGGACCCTCCTGACTCAGAGTACTGCTACCTTCTCACTGCCATAGGAATGCAGCTAGTTGACAGCTGGCTTCAAGACATGCTTCCCTGTGAGAGCTGAGGACAGGGCAGAACCCTCCCGCATCCTGCCTGACTGTAGGAGTAGCTGCTAACATCCTTATGTTAGTGGCTGGGAGAGGTTGCGGGAAAAGCATGTGTGAGCACTGGGCCTGAACTCCCGTGTATCTGAGTTGAATACAGCGATTTCCAATGGCCTTCTTCAATCACAGTGTAGCTAGGTTCCAACTCCCATGTCCGAGTGGGTAGCAGACATCTGCCTCCCATGCATACACACTTCTGAGAGTTGAGCTGATGGCCTGTACCTCCACATCCAGCCTGCTGGTACCCTTGGCTTCTAAAAGGCCTAGGCTCGCTGTTTGACGGAAGTGCTGGGAGAGGTAATTGGAATCACCCGGCACACAAGACTAGTGCCTCCAAGCTCAGTTCAGCGATTTCCTAGTAATTCCTGTGGTAGACTGGTGCTACATACTAAGTTCCATACGTGAGAGGGTAGCTGAACGCCTTGTCCAAAACCATCTTACTTCTGAGAGTTGAGCTCAGCCTCAGTCCCTCACAGTTCCACACTGCCTGCAGAGTGAGTTTCGCAAGTCTTCAGCAGAGACGTTTGCCAGAGGCTTCTGAGACGCAGGGTAACAATGCAGACCTGGAGGGTATCCGCAGGTGCAGTCGACTGGTAATCTTGGAACCTCCTGACTCAGAATACTGCTACCTTCTCACTGCCATAGGAATGCAGCTAGTTGACAGCTGGCTTCAAGACATGCTTCCCTGTGAGAGCTGAGGACAGGGCAGAACCCTCCCGCATGCTGCCTGACTGTAGGAGTAGCTGCTAACATCCTTATGTTAGTGGCTGGGAGAGGTTGCGGGAAAAGCATGTGTGAGCACTGGGCCTGAACTCCCGTGTATCTGAGTTGAATACAGCGATTTCCAACGACTTTCCTCAACCAGAGTGTAGCTAGGTTCCAAATCCCATGTACGAGCGGGTAGCAGACATCTGCCTCCCATGCATACACACATCTGAGAGTTGAGTTTAAGGCCTGTACCTCCACATCCAGCCTGCTGGTACCCTTGGCTTCTAAAAGGCCTAGGCTCGCTGTTTGACGGAAGTGCTGGGAGAGGTAATTGGAATCTCCCGGCACACAAGACGAGTGCCTCCAAGCTCAATTCACGATTTCCCAGTAATTCTTGTGGTAGACAGGTGCTACATACTAAATTCCATATGTGAGATGGTAGCTGAACGCCTTGTCCAAAAGCATCTTACTTCTGAGAGTTGAGCACACCCTCAGTCCCTCACATTTCCACACTGCCTTCAGAGTGAGTTTCACACGTCTTCACCAGAGACGATTGCCAGAGGCTTCTGAGTACAAGTTAACAATGCAGACCTGGAGGGTATCTCCAGGTGCAGTAGAGTGGTAATCTTGGAACCTCCTGACTCAGAGTACTGCTACCTTCTCACTGCCATAGGAATGCAGCTAGTTGACAGCTGGCTTCAAGACATGCTTCCCTGTGAGAGCTGAGGACAGGGCAGAACCATCCCGCATCCTGCCTGACTGTAGGAGTAGCTGCTAACATCCTTATGTTAGTGGCTGGGAGAGGTTGCGGGAAAAGCATGTGTGAGCACTGGGCCTGAACTCCCGTGTATCTGAGTTGAATACAGCGATTTCCAATGGCCTTCTTCAATCACAGTGTAGCTAGGTTCCAACTCCCATGTCCGAGTGGGTAGCAGACATCTGCCTCCCATGCATACACACTTCTGAGGGTTGAGCTGATGGCCTGTACCTCCACATCCAGCCTGCTGGTACCCTTGGCTTCTAAAAGGCCTAGGCTCGCTGTTTGACGGAAGTGCTGGGAGAGGTAATTGGAATCACCCGGCACACAAGACTAGTGCCTCCAAGCTCAGTTCAGCGATTTCCTAGTAATTCCTGTGGTAGACTGGTGCTACATACTAAGTTCCATACGTGAGAGGGTAGCTGAACGCCTTGTCCAAAACCATCTTACTTCTGAGAGTTGAGCTCAGCCTCAGTCCCTCACAGTTCCACACTGCCTGCAGAGTGAGTTTCGCAGGTCTTCAGCAGAGACGTTTGCCAGAGGCTTCTGAGACGCAGGGTAACAATGCAGACCTGGAGGGTATCCCCAGGTGCAGTAGACTGGTAATCTTGGACCTCCTGACTCAGAATACTGCTACCTTCTCACTGCCATAGGAATGCAGCTAGTTGACAGCTGGCTTCAAGACATGCTTCCCTGTGAGAGCTGAGGACAGGGCAGAACCCTCCCGCATGCTGCCTGACTGTAGGAGTAGCTGCTAACATCCTAATGTTAGTGGCTGGGAGAGGTTGCGGGAAAAGCATGTGTGAGCACTGGGCCTGAACTCCCGTGTATCTGAGTTGAATACAGCGATTTCCAACGACTTTCCTCAACCAGAGTGTAGCTAGGTTCCAAATCCCATGTACGAGCGGGTAGCAGACATCTGCCTCCCATGCATACACACTTCTGAGAGTTGAGCTTAAGGCCTGTACCTCCACATCCAGCCTGCTGGTAGCCTTGGCTTCTAAAAGGCCTAGGCTTGCTGTTTGACCTAAGTGCTGGGAGAGGTAATTGGAATCTCCCGGCACACAAGACGAGTGCCTCCAAGCTCAATTCACGATTTCCCAGTAATTCTTGTGGTAGACAGGTGCTACATACTAAGTTCCATATGTGAGAAGGTAGCTGAACGCCTTGTCCAAAAGCATCTTACTTCTGAGAGTAGAGCACACCCTCAGTCCCTCACACTTCCACACTGCCTGCAGAGTGAGTTTCACACGTCTTCACCAGAGACGATTGCCAGAGGCTTCTGAGTACAAGTTAACAATGCAGACCTGGAGGGTATCTCCAGGTGCAGTAGAGTGGTAATCTTGGAACCTCCTGACTCAGAGTACTGCTACCTTCTCACTGCCATAGGAATGAAGCTAGTTGACAGCTGGCTTCAAGACATGCTTCCCTGTGAGAGCTGAGGACAGGGCAGAACCCTCCCGCATCCTGCCTCACTGTAGGAGTAGCTGCTAACATCCTTATGTTAGTGGCTGGGAGAGGTTGCGGGAAAAGCATGTGTGAGCACTGGGCCTGAACTCCCGTGTATCTGAGTTGAATACAGCGATTTCCAATGGCCTTCTTCAATCACAGTGTAGCTAGGTTCCAACTCCCATGTCCGAGTGTGTAGCAGACATCTGCCTCCCATGCATATACACTTCTGAGAGTTGAGCTTATGGCCTGTACCTCCACATCCAGCCTGCTGGTACCCTTGGCTTCTAAAAGGCCTAGGCTCGCTGTTTGACGGAAGTGCTGGGAGAGGTAATTGGAATCACCCGGCACACAAGACTAGTGCCTCCAAGCTCAGTTCAGCGATTTCCTAGTAATTCCTGTGGTAGACTGGTGCTACATACTAAGTTCCATACGTGAGAGGGTAGCTGAACGCCTTGTCCAAAACCATCTTACTTCTGAGAGTTGAGCTCACCCTCAGTCCCTCACAGTTCCACACTGCCTGCAGAGTGAGTTTCGCAGGTCTTCAGCAGAGACGTTTGCCAGAGGCTTCTGAGACGCAGGGTAACAATGCAGACCTGGAGGGTATCCCCAGGTGCAGTCGACTGGTAATCTTGGAACCTCCTGACTCAGAATACTGCTACCTTCTCACTGCCATAGGAATGCAGATAGTTGACAGCTGGCTTCAAGACATGCTTCCCTGTGAGAGCTGAGGACAGGGCAGAACCCCCCCGCATCCTGCCTGACTGTAGGAGTAGCTACTAACATCCTTACGTTAGTGGCTGGGAGAGGTTGCGGGAAAAGCATGTTTGAGCACTGGGCCTGAACTCCCATGTATCTGAGTTGAATACAGCGATTTCCAATGGCCTTCTTCAATCACAGTGTAGCTAGGTTCCAACTCCCATGTCCGAGTGGGTAGCAGACATCTGCCTCCCATGCATACACACTTCTGAGAGTTGAGCTTATGGCCTGTACCTCCACATCCAGCCTGCTGGTACCCTTGGCTTCTAAAAGGCCTAGGCTCGCTGTTTGACGGAAGTGCTGGGAGAGGTAATTGGAATCTCCCGGCACACAAGACGAGTGCCTCCAAGCTCATTTCACGATTTCCCAGTAATTCTTGTGGTAGACAGGTGCTACATACTAAGTTCCATATGTGAGAAGGTAGCTGAACGCCTTGTCCAAAAGCATCTTACTTCTGAGAGTTGAGCCCACCCTCAGTCCCTCACACTTCCACACTGCCTGCAGAGTGAGTTTCACACGTCTTCACCAGAGACGATTGCCAGAGGCTTCTGAGTACAAGTTAACAATGCAGACCTGGAGGGTATCTCCAGGTGCAGTAGAGTGGTAATCTTGGAACCTCCTGACTCAGAGTACTGCTACCTTCTCACTGCCATAGGAATGCAGCTAGTTGACAGCTGGCTTCAAGACATGCTTCCCTGTGAGAGCTGAGGACAGGGCAGAACCCTCCCGCATCCTGCCTGACTGTAGGAGTAGCTGCTAACATCCTTCTGTTAGTGGCTGGGAGAGGTTGCGGGAAAAGCATGTGTGAGCACTGGGCCTGAACTCCCGTGTATCTGAGTTGAATACAGCGATTTCCAACGGCTTTCCTCAACCAGAGTGTAGCTAGGTTCCAAATCCCATGTACGAGCGGGTAGCAGACATCTGCCTCCCATGCATATACACTTCTGAGAGTTGAGCTTATGGCCTGTACCTCCACATCCAGCCTGCTGGTACCCTTGGCTTCTAAAAGGCCTAGGCTCGCTGTTTGACGGAAGTGCTGGGAGAGGTAATTGGAATCACCCAGCACACAAGACTAGTGCCCCCAAGCTCAGTTCAGCGATTTCCTAGTAATACCTGTGGTAGACTGGTGCTACATACTAAGTTCCATACGTGAGAGGGTTGCTGAACGCCTTGTCCAAAACCATCTTACTTCTGAGAGTTGAGCTCAGCCTCAGTCCCTCACAGTTCCACACTGCCTGCAGAGTGAGTTTCGCAGGTCTTCAGCAGAGACGTTTGCCAGAGGCTTCTGAGACGCAGGGTAACAATGCAGACCTGGAGGGTATCCCCAGGTGCAGTCGACTGGTAATCTTGGAACCTCCTGACTCAGAAAACTGCTACCTTCTCACTGCCATAGGAATGCAGCTAGTTGACAGCTGGCTTCAAGACATGCTTCCCTGTGAGAGCTGAGGACAGGGCAGAACCCTCCCGCATGCTACCTGACTGTAGGAGTAGCTGCTAACATCCTAATGTTAGTGGCTGGGAGAGGTTGCGGGAAAAGCATGTGTGAGCACTGGGCCTGAACTCCCGTGTATCTGAGTTGAATACAGCGATTTCCAACGACTTTCCTCAACCAGAGTGTAGCTAGGTTCCAAATCCCATGTACGAGCGGGTAGCAGACATCTGCCTCCCATGCATACACACTTCTGAGAGTTGAGCTTAAGGCCTGTACCTCCACATCCAGCCTGCTGGTACCCTTGGCTTCTAAAAGGCCTAGGCTCGCTGTTTGACGGAAGTGCTGGGAGAGGTAATTGGAATCTCCCGGCACACAAGACGAGTGCCTCCAAGCTCAATTCACGATTTCCCAGTAATTCTTGTGGTAGACAGGTGCTACATACTAAATTCCATATGTGAGATGGTAGCTGAACGCCTTGTCCAAAAGCATCTTACTTCTGAGAGTTGAGCACACCCTCAGTCCCTCACACTTCCACACTGCCTGCAGAGTGAGTTTCACACGTCTTCACCAGAGACGATTGCCAGAGGCTTCTGAGTACAAGTTAACAATGCAGACCTGGAGGGTATCTCCAGGTGCAGTAGAGTGGTAATCTTGGAACCTCCTGACTCAGAGCACTGCTACCTTCTCACTGCCATAGGAATGCAGCTAGTTGACAGCTGGCTTCAAGACATGCTTCCCTGTGAGAGCTGAGGACAGGGCAGAACCCTCCCGCATCCTGCCTGACTAGGAGTAGCTGCTAACATCCTTATGTTAGTGGCTGGGAGAGGTTGCGGGAAAAGCATGTGTGAGCACTGGGCCTGAACTCCCGTGTATCTTAGTTGAATACAGCGATTTCCAACGGCTTTCCTCAACCAGAGTGTAGCTAGGTTCCAAATCCCATGTACGAGCGGGTAGCAGACATCTGCATCCCATGCATATACACGTCTGAGAGTTGAGCTTATGGCCTGTACCTCCACATCCAGCCTGCTGGTACCCTTGGCTTCTAAAAGGCCTAGGCTCGCTGTTTGACGGAAGTGCTGGGAGAGGTAATTGGAATCACCCAGCACACAAGACTAGTGCCCCCAAGCTCAGTTCAGCGATTTCCTAGTAATACCTGTGGTAGACTGGTGCTACATACTAAGTTCCATACGTGAGAGGGTTGCTGAACGCCTTGTCCAAAACCATCTTACTTCTGAGAGTTGAGCTCAGCCTCAGTCCCTCACAGTTCCACACTGCCTGCAGAGTGAGTTTCACAGGTCTTCAGCAGAGACGTTTGCCAGAGGCTTCTGAGACGCAGGGTAACAATGCAGACATGGAGGGTATCCCCAGGTGCAGTCGACTGGTAATCTTGGAACCTCCTGACTCAGAATACTGCTACCTTCTCACTGCCATAGGAATGCAGCAAGTTGACAGCTAGCTGGCTTCAAGACATGCTTCCCTGAGAGAGCTGAGGACAGGGCAGAACCCTCCCGCATGCTGCCTGACTGTAGGAGTAGCTGCTAACATCCTAATGTTAGTGGCTGGGAGAGGTTGCGGGAAAAGCATGTGTGAGCACTGGGCCAGTACTCCCGTGTATCTGAGTTGAATACAGCGATTTCCAACGGCTTTCCTCAACCAGAGTGTAGCTAGGTTCCAAATCCCATGTACGAGCGGGTAGCAGACATCTGCCTCCCATGCATACACACTTCTGAGAGTTGAGCTTATGGCCTGTACCTCCACATCCAGCCTGCTGGTACCCTTGGCTTCTAAAAGGCCTAGGCTCGCTGTTTGACGGAAGTGCTGGCAGAGGTAATTGGAATCACCCGGCACACAAGACTAGTGCCTCCAAGCTCAGTTCAGCGATTTCCTAGTAATTCCTGTGGTAGACTGGTGCTACATACTAAGTTCCATACGTGAGAGGGTAGCTGAACGCCTTGTCCAAAACCATCTTAGTTCTGAGAGTTGAGCTCAGCCTCAGTCCCTCACAGTTCCACACTGCCTGCAGAGTGAGTTTCGCAGGTCTTCAGCAGAGACGTTTGCCAGAGGCTTCTGAGACGCAGGGTAACAATGCAGACCTGGAGGGTATCCCCAGGTGCAGTAGACTGGTAATCTTGGAACCTCCTGACTCAGAATACTGCTACCTTCTCACTGCCATAGGAATGCAGCCAGTTGACAGGTGGCTTCAAGACATGCTTCCCTGTGAGAGCTGAGGACAGGGCAGAACCCTCCCGCATGCTGCCTGACTGTAGGAGTAGCTGCTAACTTCCTAATGTTAGTGGCTGGGAGAGGTTGCGGGAAAAGCATGTGTGAGCACTGGGCCTGAACTCCCGTGTATCTGAGTTGAATACAGCGATTTCCAACGACTTTCCTCAACCAGAGTGTAGCTAGGTTCCAAATCCCATGTACGAGCGGGTAGCAGACATCTGCCTCCCATGCATACACACTTCTGAGAGTTGAGCTTATGGCCTGTACCTCCACATCCAGCCTGCTGGTACCCTTGGCTTCTAAAAGCCTAGGCTCGCTGTTTGACGGAAGTGCTGGGAGAGGTAATTGGAATCTCCCGGCACAAAAGACGAGTGCCTCCAAGCTCAATTCACGATTTCCCAGTAATTCTTGTGGTAGACAGGTGCTACATACTAAGTTCCATATGTGAGAAGGTAGCTGAACGCCTTGTCCAAAAGCATCTTACTTCTGAGAGTTGAGCACACCCTCAGTCCCTCACACTTCCACACTGCCTGCAGAGTGAGTTTCACACGTCTTCACCAGAGACGATTGCCAGAGGCTTCTGAGTACAAGTTAACAATGCAGACCTGGAGCGTATCTCCAGGTGCAGTAGAGTGGTAATCTTGGAACCTCCTGACTCAGAGTACTGCTACCTTCTCACTGCCATAGGAATGCAGCTAGTTGACAGCTGGCTTCAAGACATGCTTCCCTGTGAGAGCTGAGGACAGGGCAGAACCCTCCCGCATCCTGCCTGACTGTAGGAGTAGCAGCTTACATCCTTATGTTAGTGGCTGGGAGAGGTTGCGGGAAAAGCATGTGTGAGCACTGGGCCAGAACTCCCGTGTATCTGAGTTGAATACAGCGATTTCCAATGGCCTTCTTCAAGCACAGTGTAGCTAGGTTCCAACTCCCATATCCGAGTGGGTAGCAGACATCTGCCTCCCATGCATACACACTTCTGAGAGTTGAGCTTATGGCCTGTACCTCCACATCCAGCTTGCTGGTACCCTTGGCTTCTAAAAGGCCTAGGCTCGCTGTTTGACGGAAGTGCTGGGAGAGGTAATTGGAATCACCCGGCACACAAGACTAGTGCCCCCAAGCTCAGTTCAGCGATTTCCTAGTAATACCTGTGGTAGACTGGTGCTACATACTAAGTTCCATACGTGAGAGGGTTGCTGAACGCCTTGTCCAAAACCATCTTACTTCTGAGAGTTGAGCTCAGCCTCAGTCCCTCACAGTTCCACACTGCCTGCAGAGTGAGTTTCGCAGGTCTTCAGCAGAGACGTTTGCCAGAGGCTTCTGAGACGCAGGGTAACAATGCAGACCTGGAGGGTATCCCCAAGTGCAGTAGACTGGTAATCTTGGAACCTCCTGACTCAGAAAACTGCTACCTTCTCACTGCCATAGGAATGCAGCTAGTTGACAGCTGGCTTCAAGACATGCTTCCCTGTGAGAGCTGAGGACAGGGCAGAACCCTCCCGCATCCTGCCTGACTGTAGGAGTAGCTGCTAACATCCTAATGTTAGTGGCTGGGAGAGGTTGCGGGAAAAGCATGTGTGAGCACTGGGCCTGAACTCCCGTGTATCTGAGTTGAATACAGCGATTTCCAACGACTTTCCTCAACCAGAGTGTAGCTAGGTTCCAAATCCCATGTACGAGCGGGTAGCAGACATCTGCCTCCCATGCATACACACTTCTGAGAGTTGAGCTTATGGCCTGTACCTCCACATCCAGCCTGCTGGTACCCTTGGCTTCTAAAAGGCCTAGGCTCGCTGTTTGACGGAAGTGCTGGGAGAGGTAATTGGAATCTCCCGGCACACAAGACTAGTGCCTCCAAGCTCAGTTCAGCGATTTCCTAGTAATTCCTGTGGTAGACTGGTGCTACATACTAAGTTCCATACGTGAGAGGGTAGCTGAACGCCTTGTCCAAAACCATCTTACTTCTGAGAGTTGAGCTCAGCCTCAGTCCCTCACAGTTCCACACTGCCTGCAGAATGAGTTTCGCAGGTCTTCAGCAGAGACGTTTGCCAGAGGCTTCTGAGACGCAGGGTAACAATGCAGACCTGGAGGGTATCCCCAAGTGCAGTAGACTGGTAATCTTGGAACCTTCTGACTCAGAAAACTGCTACCTTCTCACTGCCATAGGAATGCAGCTAGTTGACACCTGGCTTCAAGACATGCTTCCCTGTGAGAGCTGAGGACAGGGCAGAACCCTCCCGCATGCTGCCTGACTGTAGGAGTAGCTGCTAACATCCTAATGTTAGTGGCTGGGAGAGGTTGCGGGAAAAGCATGTGTGAGCACTGGGCCTGAACTCCCGTGTATCTGAGTTGAATACAGCGATTTCCAACGACTTTCCTCAACCAGAGTGTAGCTAGGTTCCAAATCCCATGTACGAGCGTGTAGCAGACATCTGCCTCCCATGCATACACACTTCTGAGAGTTGAGCTTATGGTCTGTACCTCCACATCCAGCCTGCTGGTACCCTTGGCTTCTAAAAGGCCTAGGCTCGCTGTTTGACGGAAGTGCTGGGAGAGGTAATTGGAACCTCCCGGCACACAAGACGAGTGCCTCCAAGCTCAATTCACGATTTCCCAGTAATTCTTGTGGTAGACAGGTGCTACATACTAAGTTCCATATGTGAGAAGGTAGCTGAACGCCTTGTCCAAAAGCATCTTACTTCTGAGAGTTGAGCACACCCTCAGTCCCTCACACTTCCACACTGCCTGCAGAGTGAGTTTCACACGTCTTCACCAGAGACGATTGCCAGAAGCTTCTGAGTACAAGTTAACAATGCAGACCTGGAGGGTATCTCCAGGTGCAGTAGAGTGGTAATCTTGGAACCTCCTGACTCAGAGTACTGCTACCTTCTCACTGCCATAGGAATGCAGCTAGTTGACAGCTGGCTTCAAGACATGCTTCCCTGTGAGAGCTGAGGACAGGGCAGAACCCTCCGGCATGCTGCCTGACTGTAGGAGTAGCTGCTAACATCCTAATGTTAGTGGCTGGGAGAGGTTGCGGGAAAAGCATGTGTGAGCACTGGGCCAGAATTCCCGTGTATCTGAGTTGAATACAGCGATTTCCAACGGCTTTCCTCAACCAGAGTGTAGCTAGGTTCCAAATCCCATGTACGAGCGGGTAGCAGACATCTGCCTCCCATGCATATACACTTCTGAGAGTTGAGCTTATGGCCTGTACCTCCACATCCAGCCTGCTGGTACCCTTGGCTTCTATTTTTTTTTTTTATAATGATATTTTTTTTATTGGTGTTCAATTTACTAACATACAGAATAACACCCAATGCCCATCACCCATTCACTCCCACCCCCCGCCCTCCTCCCCTTCTACCACCCCTAGTTCGTTTCCCAGAGTTAGCAGTCTTTATGTTCTGTCTCCCTTTCTGATATTTCCCACACATTTCTTCTCCCTTCCCTTATTTTCCCTTTCACTATTATTTATATTCTCCAAATGAATGAGAACATATAATGTTTGTCCTTCTCCGACTGACTTACTTCACTCAGCATAATACCCTCCAGTTCCATCCACGTTGAAGCAAATGGTGGGTATTTGTCATTTCTAATAGCTGAGTAATATTCCATTGTATACATAAACCACATCTTCTTTATCCATTCATCTTTCGTTGGACACCGAGGCTCCTTCCACAGTTTGGCTATAGTGGCCATTGCTGCTAGAAACATCGGGGTGCAGGTGTCCCGGCGTTTCATTGCATTTGTATCTTTGGGGTAAATCCCCAACAGGGCAATTGCTGGGTCGTAGGGCAGGTATATTTTTAACTGTTTGAGGAACCTCCACACAGTTTTCCAGAGTGGCTGCACCAGTTCACATTCCCACCAACAGTGTAAGAGGGTTCCCTTTTCTCCGCATCCTCTCCAACATTTGTTGTTTCCTGCCTTGTTAATTTTCCCCATTCTCACTGGTGTGAGGTGGTATCTCATTGTAGTTTTGATTTGTATTTCCCTGATGGCAAGTGATGCAGAGCATTTTCTCATATGCATGTTGGCCATGTCTATGTCTTCCTCTGTGAGATTTCTGTTCATGTCTTTTGCCCATTTCATGATTGGATTGTTTGTTTCTTTGGTGTTGAGTTTAATAAGTTCTTTATAGATCTTGGAAACTAGCCCTTTATCTGATATGTCATTTGCAAATATCTTCTCCCATTCTGTAGGTTGTCTTTGAGTTTTGTTGACTGTATCCTTTGCTGTGCAAAAGCTTCTTATCTTGATGAAGTCCCAATAGTTCATTTTTGCTTTTGTTTCTTTTGCCTTTGTGGATGTATCTTGCAAGAAGTTACTATGGCCGAGTTCAAAAAGGGTGTTGCCTGTGTTCTTCTCTAGGATTTTGATGGAATCTTGTCTCACATTTAGATCTTTCATCCATTTTGAGTTTATCTTTGTGTATGGTGAAAGAGAGTGGTCTAGTTTCATTCTTCTGCATGTGGATGTCCAATTTTCCCAGCACCATTTATTGAAGAGACTGTCTTTCTTCCAATGGATAGTCTTTCCTCCTTTATCGAATATTAGTTGCCCATAAAGTTCAGGGTCCACTTCTGGATTCTCTATTCTGTTCCACTGATCTATGTGTCTGTTTTTGTGCCAGTACCACACTGTCTTGATGACCACAGCTTTGTAGTACAACCTGAAATCTGGCATTGTGATGCCCCCAGATATGGTTTTCTTTTTTAAAATTCCCCTGGCTATTCGGGGTCTTTTCTGATTCCACACAAATCTTAAAATAATTTGTTCTAACTCTCTGAAGAAAGTCCATGGTATTTTGATAGGGATTGCATTAAACGTGTATATTGCCCTGGGTAACATTGACATTTTCACAATATTAATTCTGCCAATCCATGAGCATGGAATATTTTTCCATCTCTTTGTGTCTTCCTCAATTTCTTTCAGAAGTGTTCTATAGTTTTGAGGGTATAGATCCTTTACATCTTTGGTGAGGTTTATTCCTAGGTATCTTATGCTTTTGGGTGCAATTGTAAATGGGATTGACTCCTTAATTTCTCTTTCTTCAGTCTCATTGTTAGTGTATAGAAATGCCACTGACTTCTGGGCATTGATTTTGTATCCTGCCACGCTACCGAATTGCTGTATGAGTTCTAGCAATCTTGGGGTGGAGACTTTTGGGTTTTCTATGTAGAGTATCATGTCATCGGCGAAGAGAGAGAGTTTGACTTCTTCTTTGCCAATTTGAATGCCTTTAATGTCTTTTTGTTGTCTGATTGCTGAGGCTAGGACTTCCAGTACTATGTTGAATAGCAGTGGTGAGAGTGGACATCCCTGTCTTGTTCCTGATCTTAGGGGAAAGGCTCCCAGTGCTTCCCCATTGAGAATGAGATTTGCTGTGGGCTTTTCATAGATGGCTTTTAAGATGTCGAGGAATGTTCCCTCTATCCCTACACTCTGAAGAGTTTTAATCAGGAATGGATGCTGTATTTTGTCAAATGCTTTCTCTGCATCCAATGAGAGGATCATATGGTTCTTGGTTTTTCTCTTGCTGATATGATGAATCACATTGATTGTTTTACGGGTGTTGAACCAGCCTTGTGTCCCAGGGATAAATCCTACTTGGTCATGGTGAATAATTTTCTTAATGTACTGTTGGATCCTATTGGCCAGTATCTTGTTGAGAATTTTTGCATCCATGTTCATCAGGGATATTGGTCTGTAATTCTCCTTTTTGGCGGGGTCTTTGTCTGGCTTTGGAATTAAGGTGATGCTGGCTTCATAGAACGAATTTGGAAGTACTCCATCTCTTTCTATCTTTCCAAACAGCTTTAGGAGAATAGGTATGATTTCTTCTTTAAACGTTTGATAAAATTCTCCTGGGAAGCCATCTGGCCCTGGACTCTTGTGTCTTGGGAGGTTTTTGATGACTGCTTCAATTTCCTCCCTGGTTATTGGCCTGTTCAGGTTTTCTATTTCTTCCTGTTCCAGTTTTGGTAGTTTGTGGCTTTCCAGGAATGCGTCCATTTCTTCTAGATTGCCTAATTTATTGGCGTATAGCTGTTCATAATATGTTTTTAAAATCGTTTGTATTTCCTTGGTGTTGGTAGTGATCTCTCCTTTCTCATTCATGATTTTATTAATTTGAGTCTTCTCTCTCTTCTTTTTAATAAGGCTGGCTAATGGTTTATCTATCTTATTAATTCTTTCAAAGAACCAACTCCTGGTTCTGTTGATCTGTTCCACAGTTCTTCTGGTCTCGATTTCGTTGAGTTCTGCTCGAATCTTTATTAACTCCCTTCTTCTCTTGGGTGTAGGATCTATTTGCTGTTTTTTCTCTAGCTCCTTTATGTGTAAGGTTAGCTTTTGTATTTGAGTTCTTTCCAGTTTTTGAATGGATGCTTGTATTGCGATGTATTTCCCCCTTAGGACTGCTTTTGCTGCATCCCAAAGATTTTGAACGGTTGTATCTTCATTCTCATTAGTTTCCATGAATCTTTTTAATTCTTCCTTAATTTCCTGGTTGACCCTTTTATCTTTTAGCAGGATGGTCCTTAACCTCCATGTGTTTGAGGTCCTTCCAAACTTCTTGTTGTGATTTAGTTCTAATTTCAAGGCATTATGGTCCGAGAATATGCAGGGGACGATCCCAATCTTTTGGTATCGGTTCAGACCCGATTTGTGACCCAATATGTGGTCTATTCTGGAGAAAGTTCCATGTGCGCTTGAGAAGAATGTGTATTCAGTTGAGTTTGGATGTAAAGTTCTGTAGATATCTGTGAAATCCATCTGGTCCAGTGTATCATTTAAAGCTCTCGTTTCTTTGGAGATGTTTTGCTTAGAAGACCTATCGAGTATAGAAAGAGCTAGATTGAAGTCACCAAGTATAAGTGTATTATTATCTAAGTATTTCTTCACTTTGGTTAATAATTGGTTTATATATTTGGCAGCTCCCACATTCGGAGCATATATATTGAGGATTGTTAAGTCCTCTTGTTGAATAGATCCTTTAAGTATGATATAGTGTCCCTCTTCATCTCTCACTACAGTCTTTGGGGTAAATTTTAGTTTATCTGATATAAGGATGGCTACCCCTGCTTTCTTTTGAGGACCATTCGAATGGTAAATGGTTCTCCAACCTTTTATTTTCAGGCTGTAGGTGTCCTTCTGTCTAAAATGAGTCTCTTGTAGACAGCAAATAGATGGGTCCTGCTTTTTTATCCAGTCTGAAACCCTGCGCCTTTTGATGGGGTCATTAAGCCCGTTCACATTCAGAGTTACTATTGAGAGATATGAGTTTAGTGTCATCATGATATCTATTCAGTCTTTGTTTTTGTGGACTGTTCCACTGAACTTCTTCTTAAAGGGGAATTTTAAGAGGCCCCCTTAAAATTTCTTGCAGAGCTGGTTTGGAGGTCACATATTCTTTTAGTTGCTGCCTGTCTTGGAAGCTCTTTATCTCTCCTTCCATTTTGAATGAGAGCCTTGCTGGATAAAGTATTCTTGGTTGCATGTTCTTCTCATTTAGGACCCTGAATATATCCTGCCAGCCCTTTCTGGCCTGCCAGGTCTCTGTGGAGAGGTCTGCTGTTACCCTAATACTCCTCCCCATAAAAGTCAGGGATTTCTTGTCTCTTGCTGCTTTAAGGATCTTCTCCTTATCTTTGGAATTTGCAAGCTTCACAATTAAATGTCGAGGTGTTGAACGGTTTTTATTGATTTTAGGGGGGGATCTCTCTATTTCCTGGATCTGAATGCCTGTTTCCCTTCCCAGATTAGGAAAGTTTTCAGCTAGAATTTGTTCAAATACATATTCTGGCCCTCTGTCCCTTTCGGCGCCCTCGGGAACCCCAATTAAACGTAGGTTTTTCTTTCTCAGGCTGTCGTTTATTTCCCTTAATCTATCTTCATGGTCTTTTAATTGTTTGTCTCTTTTTTCCTCAGTTTCCCTCTTTGCTATCAACTTGTCTTCTAGGTCACTCACTCGTTCTTCCACCTCGTTAACCCTCGTCGTTAGGACTTCTAGTTTGGATTGCATCTCATTCAATTGATTTTTAATTTCTGCCTGATTAGCTCTAAATTCTGCAGTCATGAAGTCTCTTGAGTCCTTTATACTTTTTTCTAGAGCCACCAGTAGCTGTATAATAGTGCTTCTGAATTGGCTTTCTGACATTGAATTGTAATCCAGATTTTGTAACTCTGTGGGAGAGAGGACTGTTTCTGATTCTTTCTTTTGAGGTGAGGTTTTCCTTCTAGTCATTTTGCTCAGTGCAGAGTGGCCAAAAGCAAGTTGTATTGGGAAAAAGAGAAAAAGAGAGGAGAGAAAGAAGGAAAGAAAAGAGAAAGAGAAAAAAAAAGGGAAGAAAAAGAAAAAAAAACGAAAAAAAAAAAAAGAAGAAAAAGAGAAAGAAAAAGAAAGGAGAAAAAAAGGGGGTGGGGGAAGGAAACAAATCAAAAAGCAAAACAAAACAAAAACAAAAACAAAAACAAAAACAAACAAACAAAAAAAGAACCACCGGGGAGTATCTTCTGATTCTGTGTTCTTTAAGTCCCTTGGCTTCTCCTGGAACTTGTCCGTCTAGCTGGTCTTCTGGGGGAGGGGCCTGTTGTGCTGATTTTCAGGTGTTAGCAGTTGGGGGAGCTGCTGTGCCCCTCCTGGTGCAGGGCTCAGCGGGGGTTGTTTACCCCGTGAGGCCGCAGGAGGAACAGCCCCAGTGGCGGGGCAGCTCTGGAAACCTGGATTCAGCTCCGGCAGGAACTCCGTCTGCAGGGCCTGGAGGCTCCGGGGCGGGGCCGCTGATGTGCTCAGCTGGGGCAGGAGCGTCCTCGCTGTCCTGGGCCCTCCCGGCCTCTGCCTGTCCCGGGGGAGGCCGGATCCTGGGCTGTGTCCCGGCGCCCTGTGCTCCGGAGCCTGCGCTGTTGGATTCGCGCTCCCGGGCCGCGCAACCCCCTCCGCGGAGCCGCCGCCCGAGCCCCTCCGAGCTGCTCCTGGAACCGCGCAGCCCCCTCCGCACGGAGCCTCTTCCTCTGCCCGAGCCCCTCCGAGCTGCTCCCGGGGCCGCGCAGCCCCCTCCGCGGAGCCGCCGCCCGAGCCCCTTCAGCTGCTCCGGGTCCCGCCGGGTCCCGCCGTGCGCGCTGCAGCCCTTAGGGAGCTCGGCGCACTCTCCTGGGCGCGCAGTTGCTGTTACTGTCCCCGGGAGCCCGAGGGCATCCCCGCCCTCCTGGGTCCTGCTCCAACTCCCTGCGAGCCCCTTTCCCCCGGGAAGGTCGGTGCAGCTCCTGCTCCTCCGGGACGGGGCTCTCCTGTCCTGGGGACACTCGCCCCGGCCTCAGCCCGGCTCCTCGCGGGGCCCCTCCCCCTTGGAGGCCTTTGTTCCTTTATTTCTTTTTCCCCGTCTTCCTACCTTGATAGAAGCGCGAACTCTTCTCACTGTTGCATTCCAGCTGGTCTCTCTTTAAATCTCAGGCCGAATTCATAGATTTTCAGGATAATTTGAAGGTTTTCTAGGTAGTTTGGTGGAGACAGGTGACTTGGGGACCCTACTCTTCCGCCATCTTGCTCCTCCTAACCTACCCTTGGCTTCTAAAAGGCCTAGGCTCGCTGTTTGACGGAAGTGCTGGGAGAGGTAATTGGAATCACCCAGCACACAAGACTAGTGCCCCCAAGCTCAGTTCAGCGATTTCCTAGTAATACCTGTGGTAGACTGGTGCTACATACTAAGTTCCATACGTGAGAGGGTTGCTGAACGCCTTCTCCAAAACCATCTTACTTCTGAGAGTTGAGCTCAGCCTCAGTCCCTCACAGTTCCACACTGCCTGCAGAGTGAGTTTCTCAGGTCTTCAGCAGAGACGTTTGCCAGAGGCTTCTGAGACGCAGGGTAACAATGCAGACATGGAGGGTATCCCCAGGTGCAGTCGACTGGTAATCTTGGAACCTCCTGACTCAGAATACTGCTACCTTCTCACTGCCATAGGAATGCAGCAAGTTGACAGCTAGCTGGCTTCAAGACATGCTTCCCTGAGAGAGCTGAGGACAGGGCAGAACCCTCCCGCATGCTGCCTGACTGTAGGAGTAGCTGCTAACATCCTAATGTTAGTGGCTGGGAGAGGTTGCGGGAAAAGCATGTGTGAGCACTGGGCCTGAACTCCCGTGTATCTGAGTTGAATACAGCGATTTCCAATGGCCTTCTTCAATCACAGTGTAGCTAGGTTCAAACTCCCATGTCCAAGTGGGTAGCAGACATCTGCCTCCCATGCATATACACTTCTGAGAGTTGAGCTTATGGCCTGTACCTCCACATCCAGCCTGCTTGTACCCTTGGCTTCTAAAAGGCCTAGGCTCGCTGTTTGACGGAAGTGCTGGGAGAGGTAATTGGAATGACCCGGCACACAAGACTAGTGCCCCCAAGCTCAGTTCAGCGATTTCCTAGTAATACCTGTGGTAGACTGGTGCTACATACTAAGTTCCATACGTGAGAGGGTAGCTGAACGCCTTGTCCAAAACCATCTTACTTCTGAGAGTTGAGCTCAGCCTCAGTCCCTCACAGTTCCACACTGCCTGCAGAGTGAGTTTCGCAGGTCTTCAGCAGAGACGTTTGCCAGAGGCTTCTGAGACGCAGGGTAACAATGCAGACCTGGAGGGTATCCCCAGGTGCAGTCGACTGGTAATCTTGGAACCTCCTGACTCAGAGTACTGCTACCTTCTCACTGCCATAGGAATGCAGCTAGTTGACAGCTGGCTTCAAGACATGCTTCCCTGTGAGAGCTGAGGACAGGGCAGAACCCTCCCGCATGCTGCCTGACTGTAGACGTAGCTGCTAACATCCTAATGTTAGTGGCTGGGAGAGGTTGCGGGAAAAGCATGTGTGAGCACTGGGCCTAAACTCCCGTGTATCTGAGTTGAATACAGCGATTTCCAACGGCTTTCCTCAACCAGAGTGTAGCTAGGTTCCAAATCCCATGTACGAGCGGGTAGCAGACATCTGCCTCCCATGCATACACACTTCTGAGAGTTGAGCTTATGGCCTGTACCTCCACATCCAGCCTGCTGGTACCCTTGGCTTCTGAAAGGCCTAGGCTCGCTGTTTGACGGAAGTGCTGGGAGAGGTAATTGGAATCTCCCGGCACACAAGACGAGTGCCTCCAAGCTCAATTCACGACTTCCCAGTAATTCTTGTGGTAGACAGGTGCTACATACTAAGTTCCATATGTGAGAAGGTAGCTGAACGCCTTGTCCAAAAGCATCTTACTTCTGAGAGTTGAGCACACACTCAGTCCCTCACACTTCCACACTGCCTGCAGAGTGAGTTTCACACGTCTTCACCAGAGACGATTGCCAGAGGCTTCTGAGTACAAGTTAACAATGCAGACCTGAAGGGTATCTCCAGGTGCAGTAGAGTGGTAATCTTGGAACCTCCTGACTCAGACTACTGCTACCTTCTCACTGCCATAGGAATGCAGCTAGTTGACAGCTGGCTTCAAGACATGCTTCCCTGTGAGAGCTGAGGACAGGGCAGAACCCTCCCGCATGCTACCTGACTGTAGGAGTAGCTGCTAACATCCTAATGTTAGTGGCTGGGAGAGGTTGCGGGAAAAGCATGTGTGAGCACTGGGCCAAAATTCCCGTGTATCTGAGTTGAATACAGCGATTTCCAACGGCTTTCCTCAACCAGAGTGTAGCTAGGTTCCAAATCCCATGTACGAGCGGGTAGCAGACCTCTGCCTCCCATGCATACACACTTCTGAGAGTTGAGCTTATGGCCTGTACCTCCACAGCCAGCCTGCTGGTACCCTTGGCTTCTAAAAGGCCTAGGCTCGCTGTTTGAAGGAAGTGCTGGGAGAGGTAATTGGAATCTCCCGTCACACAAGACGAGTGCCTCCAAGCTCAATTCACGATTTCCCAGTAATTCTTGTGGTAGACAGGTGCTACATACTAAGTTCCATATGTGAGAAGGTAGCTGAACGCCTTGTCCAAAAGCATCTTACTTCTCAGAGTTGAGCGCACCCTCAGTCCCTCACACTTCCACACTGCCTGCAGAGTGAGTTTCACACGTCTTCACCAGAGACGATTGCCAGAGGCTTCTGAGTACAAGTTAACAATGCAGGCCTGGATGGAATCTCCAGGTGCAGTAGAGTGGTAATCTTGGAACCTCCTGACTCAGAGTACTGCTACCTTCTCACTGCCATAGGAATGCAGCTAGTTGACAGCTGGCTTCAAGACATGCTTCCCTGTGAGAGCTGAGGACAGGGCAGAACCCTCCCGCATCCTGCCTGACTGTAGGAGTAGCTGCTAACATCCTTATGTTAGTGGCTGGGAGAGGTTGCGGGAAAAGCATGTGTGAGCACTGGGCCTGAACTCCCGTGTACCTGAGTTGAATACAGCGATTTCCAACGGCTTTCCTCAACCAGAGTGTAGCTAGGTTCCAAATCCCATGTACGAGCGGGTAGCAGACATCTGCCTCCCATGCATAAACACTTCTGAGAGTTGAGCTTATGGCCTGTACCTCCACAGCCAGCCTACTGGTACCCTTGGCTTCTGAAAGGCCTAGGCTCGCTGTTTGACGGAAGTGCTGGGAGAGGTAATTGGAATCTCCCGGCACACAAGACCAGTGCCTCCAAGCTCAATTCACGATTTCCCAGTAAGTCTTGTGGTAGACAGGTGCTACATACTAAGTTCCATATGTGAGAAGGTAGCTGAACGCCTTGTCCAAAAGCATCTTACTTCTCAGAGTTGAGCACACCCTCAGTCCCTCACATTTCCACACTGCCTGCAGAGTGAGTTTCACACGTCTTCAACAGAGACGATTGCCAGAGGCTTCAGAGTACAAGTTAACAATGCAGACCTGTAGGGTATCTCCAGGTGCAGTAGAGTGGTAATCTTGGAACCTCCTGATTCAGAGTACTGCTACCTTCTCACTGCCATAGGAATGCAGCTAGTTGACAGCTAGCTGGCTTCAAGACATGCTTCCCTGTGAGAGCTGAGGACAGGGCAGAACCCTCCCGCATCCTGCCTGACTGTAGGAGTAGCTGCTAACATCCTTATGTTAGTGGCTGGGAGAGGTTGCGGGAAAAGCATGTGTGAGCACTGGGCCTGAACTCCCGTGTATCTGAGTTGAATACAGCGATTTCCAATGGCCTTCTTCAATCACAGTGTAGCTAGGTTCCAACTCCCATGTCCGAGTGGGTAGCAGACATCTGCCTCCCATGCATACACACTTCTGAGAGTTGAGCTTATGGCCTGTACCTCCACAGCCAGCCTGCTGGTACCCTTGGCTTCTAAAAGGCCTAGGCTCGCTGTTTGACGGAAGTGCTGGGAGAGGTAATTGGAATCACCCGGCACACAATACTAGTACCCCCAAGCTCAGTTCAGCGATTTCCTAGTAATACCTGTGGTAGACTGGTGCTACATACTAAGTTCCATACGTGAGAGGGTAGCTGAACGCCTTGTCCAAAACCATCTTACTTCTGAGAGTTGAGCTCAGCCTCAGTCCCTCACAGTTCCACACTGCCTGCAGAGTGAGTTTCGCAGGTCTTCAGCAGAGCCGTTTGCCAGAGGCTTCTGAGACGCAGGGTAACAATGCAGACCTGGAGGGTATCCCCAGGTGCAGTCGACTGGTAATCTTGGAACCTCCTGACTCAGAATACTGCTACCTTCTCACTGCCATAGGAATGCAGCTAGTTGACAGCTAGCTGGCTTCAAGACATGCTTCCCTGACAGAGCTGAGGACAGGGCAGAACCCTCCCGCATGCTGCCTGACTGTAGGAGTAGCTGCTAACATCCTAATGTTAGTGGCTGGGAGAGGTTGCGGGAAAAGCATGTGTGAGCACTGGGCCTGAACTCCCGTGTATCTGAGTTGAATACAGCGATTTCCAACGGCTTTCCTCAACCAGAGTGTAGCTAGGTTCCAAATCCCATGTACGAGCGGGTTGCAGACATCTGCCTCCCATGCATACACACTTCTGAGAGTTGAGCTTATGGCCTGTACCTCCACATCCAGCCTGCTGGTACCCTTGGCTTCTAAAAGGCCTAGGCTCGCTGTTTGACGGAAGTGCTGGGAGAGGTAATTGGAATCTCCCGGCACACAAGACGAGTGCCTCCAAGCTCAATTCACGATTTCCCAGTAATTCTTGTGGTAGACAGGTGCTACATACTAAGTTCCATATGTGAGAAGGTAGCTGAACGCCTTGTCCAAAAGCATCTTTCTTCTGAGTGTTGAGCCGACCCTCAGTCCCTCACAGTTCCACACTGCCTGCAGAGTGAGTTTCACACGTCTTCACCAGAGACGATTGCCAGAGGCTTCTGAGTACAAGTTAACAATGCAGACCTGGAGGGTATCTCCAGGTGCAGTAGAGTGGTAATCTTGGAACCTCCTGACTCAGAGTACTGCTACCTTCTCACTGCCATAGGAATGCAGCTAGTTGACAGCTGGCTTCAAGACATGCTTCCCTGTGAGAGCTGAGGACAGGGCAGAACCCTCCCGCATCCTGCCTGACTGTAGGAGTAGCTGCTAACATCCTTATGTTAGTGGCTGGGAGAGGTTGCGGGAAAAGCATGTGTGAGCACTGGGCCTGAACTCCCGTGTATCTGAGTTGAATACAGCGATTTCCAATGGCCTTCTTCAATCACAGTGTAGCTAGGTTCCAACTCCCATGTCCGAGTGGGTAGCAGACATCTGCCTCCCATGCATACACACTTCTGAGAGTTGAGCTTATGGCCTGTACCTCCACATCCAGCCTGCTGGTACCCTTGGCTTCTAAAAGGCCTAGGCTCGCTGTTTGACGGAAGTGCTGGCAGAGGTAATTGGAATAACCCGGCACACAAGACTAGTGCCCCCAAGCTCAGTTCAGCGATTTCCTAGTAATACCTGTGGTAGACTGGTGCTACATACTAAGTTCCATACGTGAGAGGGTAGCTGAACGCCTTGTCCAAAACCATCTTACTTCTGAGAGTTGAGCTCAGCCTCAGTCCCTCACAGTTCCACACTGCCTGCAGAGTGAGTTTCGCAGGTCTTCAGCAGAGACGTTTGCCAGAGGCTTCTGAGACGCAGGGTAACAATGCAGACCTGGAGGGTATCCCCAGGTGCAGTCGACTGGTAATCTTGGAACCTCCTGACTCAGAGTACTGCTACCTTCTCACTGCCATAGGAATGCAGCTAGTTGACAGCTGGCTTCAAGACATGCTTCCCTGTGAGAGCTGAGGACAGGGCAGAACCCTCCCGCATGCTGCCTGACTGTAGACGTAGCTGCTAACATCCTAATGTTAGTGGCTGGGAGAGGTTGCGGGAAAAGCATGTGTGAGCACTGGGCCTAAACTCCCGTGTATCTGAGTTGAATACAGCGATTTCCAACGGCTTTCCTCAACCAGAGTGTAGTTAGGTTCCAAATCCCATGTACGAGCGGGTAGCAGACATCTGCCTCCCATGCATACACACTTCTGAGAGTTGAGCTTATGGCCTGTACCTCCACATCCAGCCTGCTGGTACCCTTGGCTTCTGAAAGGCCTAGGCTCGCTGTTTGACGGAAGTGCTGGGAGAGGTAATTGGAATCTCCCGGCACACAAGACGAGTGCCTCCAAGCTCAATTCACGACTTCCCAGTAATTCTTGTGGTAGACAGGTGCTACATACTAAGTTCCATATGTGAGAAGGTAGCTGAACGCCTTGTCCAAAAGCATCTTACTTCTGAGAGTTGAGCACACACTCAGTCCCTCACACTTCCACACTGCCTGCAGAGTGAGTTTCACACGTCTTCACCAGAGACGATTGCCAGAGGCTTCTGAGTACAAGTTAACAATGCAGACCTGAAGGGTATCTCCAGGTGCAGTAGAGTGGTAATCTTGGAACCTCCTGACTCAGACTACTGCTACCTTCTCACTGCCATAGGAATGCAGCTAGTTGACAGCTGGCTTCAAGACATGCTTCCCTGTGAGAGCTGAGGACAGGGCAGAACCCTCCCGCATGCTACCTGACTGTAGGAGTAGCTGCTAACATCCTAATGTTAGTGGCTGGGAGAGGTTGCGGGAAAAGCATGTGTGAGCACTGGGCCAGAATTCCCGTGTATCTGAGTTGAATACAGCGATTTCCAACGGCTTTCCTCAACCAGAGTGTAGCTAGGTTCCAAATCCCATGTACGAGCGGGTAGCAGACCTCTGCCTCCCATGCATACACACTTCTGAGAGTTGAGCTTATGGCCTGTACCTCCACAGCCAGCCTGCTGGTACCCTTGGCTTCTAAAAGGCCTAGGCTCGCTGTTTGAAGGAAGTGCTGGGAGAGGTAATTGGAATCTCCCGTCACACAAGACGAGTGCCTCCAAGCTCAATTCACGATTTCCCAGTAATTCTTGTGGTAGACAGGTGCTACATACTAAGTTCCATATGTGAGAAGGTAGCTGAACGCCTTGTCCAAAAGCATCTTACTTCTCAGAGTTGAGCGCACCCTCAGTCCCTCACACTTCCACACTGCCTGCAGAGTGAGTTTCACACGTCTTCACCAGAGACGATTGCCAGAGGCTTCTGAGTACAAGTTAACAATGCAGGCCTGGATGGAATCTCCAGGTGCAGTAGAGTGGTAATCTTGGAACCTCCTGACTCAGAGTACTGCTACCTTCTCACTGCCATAGGAATGCAGCTAGTTGACAGCTGGCTTCAAGACATGCTTCCCTGTGAGAGCTGAGGACAGGGCAGAACCCTCCCGCATCCTGCCTGACTGTAGGAGTAGCTGCTAACATCCTTATGTTAGTGGCTGGGAGAGGTTGCGGGAAAAGCATGTGTGAGCACTGGGCCTGAACTCCCGTGTACCTGAGTTGAATACAGCGATTTCCAACGGCTTTCCTCAACCAGAGTGTAGCTAGGTTCCAAATCCCATGTACGAGCGGGTAGCAGACATCTGCCTCCCATGCATAAACACTTCTGAGAGTTGAGCTTATGGCCTGTACCTCCACAGCCAGCCTACTGGTACCCTTGGCTTCTGAAAGGCCTAGGCTCGCTGTTTGACGGAAGTGCTGGGAGAGGTAATTGGAATCTCCCGGCACACAAGACCAGTGCCTCCAAGCTCAATTCACGATTTCCCAGTAAGTCTTGTGGTAGACAGGTGCTACATACTAAGTTCCATATGTGAGAAGGTAGCTGAACGCCTTGTCCAAAAGCATCTTACTTCTCAGAGTTGAGCACACCCTCAGTCCCTCACATTTCCACACTGCCTGCAGAGTGAGTTTCACACGTCTTCAACAGAGACGATTGCCAGAGGCTTCAGAGTACAAGTTAACAATGCAGACCTGTAGGGTATCTCCAGGTGCAGTAGAGTGGTAATCTTGGAACCTCCTGACTCAGAGTACTGCTACCTTCTCACTGCCATAGGAATGCAGCTAGTTGACAGGTAGCTGGCTTCAAGACATGCTTCCCTGTGAGAGCTGAGGACAGGGCAGAACCCTCCCGCATCCTGCCTGACTGTAGGAGTAGCTGCTAACATCCTTATGTTAGTGGCTGGGAGAGGTTGCGGGAAAAGCATGTGTGAGCACTGGGCCTGAACTCCCGTGTATCTGAGTTGAATACAGCGATTTCCAATGGCCTTCTTCAATCACAGTGTAGCTAGGTTCCAACTCCCATGTCCGAGTGGGTAGCAGACATCTGCCTCCCATGCATACACACTTCTGAGAGTTGAGCTTATGGCCTGTACCTCCACAGCCAGCCTGCTGGTACCCTTGGCTTCTAAAAGGCCTAGGCTCGCTGTTTGACGGAAGTGCTGGGAGAGGTAATTGGAATCACCCGGCACACAATACTAGTACCCCCAAGCTCAGTTCAGCGATTTCCTAGTAATACCTGTGGTAGACTGGTGCTACATACTAAGTTCCATACGTGAGAGGGTAGCTGAACGCCTTGTCCAAAACCATCTTACTTCTGAGAGTTGAGCTCAGCCTCAGTCCCTCACAGTTCCACACTGCCTGCAGAGTGAGTTTCGCAGGTCTTCAGCAGAGCCGTTTGCCAGAGGCTTCTGAGACGCAGGGTAACAATGCAGACCTGGAGGGTATCCCCAGGTGCAGTCGACTGGTAATCTTGGAACCTCCTGACTCAGAATACTGCTACCTTCTCACTGCCATAGGAATGCAGCTAGTTGACAGCTAGCTGGCTTCAAGACATGCTTCCCTGACAGAGCTGAGGACAGGGCAGAACCCTCCCGCATGCTGCCTGACTGTAGGAGTAGCTGCTAACATCCTAATGTTAGTGGCTGGGAGAGGTTGCGGGAAAAGCATGTGTGAGCACTGGGCCTGAACTCCCGTGTATCTGAGTTGAATACAGCGATTTCCAACGGCTTTCCTCAACCAGAGTGTAGCTAGGTTCCAAATCCCATGTACGAGCGGGTTGCAGACATCTGCCTCCCATGCATACACACTTCTGAGAGTTGAGCTTATGGCCTGTACCTCCACATCCAGCCTGCTGGTACCCTTGGCTTCTAAAAGGCCTAGGCTCGCTGTTTGACGGAAGTGCTGGGAGAGGTAATTGGAATCTCCCGGCACACAAGACGAGTGCCTCCAAGCTCAATTCACGATTTCCCAGTAATTCTTGTGGTAGACAGGTGCTACATACTAAGTTCCATATGTGAGAAGGTAGCTGAACGCCTTGTCCAAAAGCATCTTTCTTCTGAGTGTTGAGCCGACCCTCAGTCCCTCACAGTTCCACACTGCCTGCAGAGTGAGTTTCACACGTCTTCACCAGAGACGATTGCCAGAGGCTTCTGAGTACAAGTTAACAATGCAGACCTGGAGGGTATCTCCAGGTGCAGTAGAGTGGTAATCTTGGAACCTCCTGACTCAGAGTACTGCTACCTTCTCACTGCCATAGGAATGCAGCTAGTTGACAGCTGGCTTCAAGACATGCTTCCCTGTGAGAGCTGAGGACAGGGCAGAACCCTCCCGCATCCTGCCTGACTGTAGGAGTAGCTGCTAACATCCTTATGTTAGTGGCTGGGAGAGGTTGCGGGAAAAGCATGTGTGAGCACTGGGCCTGAACTCCCGTGTATCTGAGTTGAATACAGCGATTTCCAATGGCCTTCTTCAATCACAGTGTAGCTAGGTTCCAACTCCCATGTCCGAGTGGGTAGCAGACATCTGCCTCCCATGCATACACACTTCTGAGAGTTGAGCTTATGGCCTGTACCTCCACATCCAGCCTGCTGGTACCCTTGGCTTCTAAAAGGCCTAGGCTCGCTGTTTGACGGAAGTGCTGGCAGAGGTAATTGGAATAACCCGGCACACAAGACTAGTGCCTCCAAGCTCAGTTCAGCGATTTCCTAGTAATTCCTGGGGTAGACTGGTGCTACATACTAAGTTCCATACGTGAGAGGGTAGCTGAACGCCTTGTCCAAAACCATCTTACTTCTGAGAGTTGAGCTCAGCCTCAGTCCCTCACAGTTCCACACTGCCTGCAGAGTGAGTTTCGCAGGTCTTCAGCAGAGACGTTTGCCAGAGGCTTCTGAGACGCAGGGTAACAATGCAGACCTGGAGGGTATCTCCAGGTGCAGTAGAGTGGTAATCTTGGAAACTCCTGACTCAGACTACTGCTACCTTCTCACTGCCATAGGAATGCAGCTAGTTGACAGCTGGCTTCAAGACATGCTTCCCTGTGAGAGCTGAGGACAGGGCAGAACCCTCCCGCATGCTACCTGACTGTAGGAGTAGCTGCTAACATCCTAATGTTAGTGGCTGGGAGAGGTTGCGGGAAAAGCAAGTGTGAGCACTGGGCCAGAATTCCCGTGTATCTGAGTTGAATACAGCGATTTCCAACGGCTTTCCTCAACCAGAGTGTAGCTAGGTTCCAAATCCCATGTACGAGCGGGTAGCAGACATCTGCCTCCCATGCATACACACTTCTGAGAGTTGAGCTTATGGCCTGTACCTCCACATCCAGCCTGCTGGTACCCTTGGCTTCTAAAAGACCTAGGCTCGCTGTTTGACGGAAGTGCTGGGAGAGGTAATTGGAATCTCCCGGCACACAAGACGAGTGCCTCCAAGCTCAATTCACGATTTCCCAGTAATTCTTGTGGTAGACAGGTGCTACATACTAAGTTCCATATGTGAGATGGTAGCTGAACGCCTTGTCCAAAACCATCTTACTTCTGAGAGTTTAGCTCACCCTCAGTCCCTCACACTTCCACACTGCCTGCAGAGTGAGTTTCACACGTCTTCACCAGAGACGATTGCCAGAGGCTGCCGAGTACAAGTTAACAATGCAGACCTGGAGGGTATCTCCAGGTGCAGTAGAGTGGTAATCTTGGAACCTCCTGACTCAGAGTACTACTACCTTCTCACTGCCATAGCAATGCAGCTAGTTGACAGCTGGCTTCAAGACATGCTTCCCTGAGAGAGCTGAGGACAGGGCAGAACCCTCCCGCATCCTGCCTGACTGTAGGAGTAGCTGCTAACATCCTTATGTTAGTGGCTGGGAGAGGTTGCGGGAAAAGCATGTGTGAGCACTGGGCCTGAACTCCCGTGTATCTGAGTTGAATACAGCGATTTCCAATGGCCTTCTTCAATCACAGTGTAGCTAGGTTCCAACTCCCATGTCCGAGTGGGTAGCAGACATCTGCCTCCCATGCATACACACTTCTGAGAGTTGAGCTTATGGCCTTACCTCCACAGCCAGCCTGCTGGTACCCTTGGCTTCTAAAAGGCCTAGGCTCGCTGTTTGACGGAAGTGCTGGGAGAGGTAATTGGAATCACCCGGCACACAATACTAGTGCCCCCAAGCTCAGTTCAGCGATTTCCTAGTAATACCTGTGGTAGACTGGTGCTACATACTAAGTTCCATACGTGAGAGGGTAGCTGAACGCCTTGTCCAAAACCATCTTACTTCTGAGAGTTGAGCTCAGCCTCAGTCCCTCACAGTTCCACACTGCCTGCAGAGTGAGTTTCGCAGGTCTTCAGCAGAGCCGTTTGCCAGAGGCTTCTGAGACGCAGGGTAACAATGCAGACCTGGAGGGTATCCCCAGGTGCAGTCGACTGGTAATCTTGGAACCTCCTGACTCAGAATACTGCTACCTTCTCACTGCCATAGGAATGCAGCTAGTTGACAGCTAGCTGGCTTCAAGACATGCTTCCCTGACAGAGCTGAGGACAGGGCAGAACCCTCCCGCATGCTGCCTGACTGTAGGAGTAGCTGCTAACATCCTAATGTTAGTGGCTGGGAGAGGTTGCGGGAAAAGCATGTGTGAGCACTGGGCCTGAACTCCCGTGTATCTTAGTTGAATACAGCGATTTCCAACGGCTTTCCTCAACCAGAGTGTAGCTAGGTTCCAAATCCCATGTACGAGCGGGTAGCAGACATCTGCCTCCCATGCATACACACTTCTGAGAGTTGAGCTTATGGCCTGTACCTCCACATCCAGCCTGCTGACCCTTGGCTTCTAAAAGGCCTAGGCTCGCTGTTTGACGGAAGTGCTGGGAGAGGTAATTGGAATCTCCCGGCACACAAGACGAGTGCCTCCAAGCTCAATTCACGATTTCCCAGTAATTCTTGTGGTAGACAGGTGCTACATACTAAGTTCCATATGTGAGAAGGTAGCTGAACGCCTTGTCCAAAAGCATCTTTCTTCTGAGTGTTGAGCCCACCCTCAGTCCCTCACAGTTCCACACTGCCTGCAGAGTGAGTTTCACACGTCTTCACCAGAGACGATTGCCAGAGGCTTCTGAGTACAAGTTAACAATGCAGACCTGGAGGGTATCTCCAGGTGCAGTAGAGTGGTAATCTTGGAACCTCCTGACTCAGAGTACTGCTACCTTCTCACTGCCATAGGAATGCAGCTAGTTGACACCTGGCTTCAAGACATGCTTCCCTGTGAGAGCTGAGGACAGGGCAGAACCCTCCCGCATCC
Organism: Canis lupus baileyi; assembly: GCF_048164855.1. Lineage (NCBI taxonomy): Eukaryota > Metazoa > Chordata > Mammalia > Carnivora > Canidae > Canis > Canis lupus. Next base: position 74,161,863 of record NC_132844.1, on the reverse strand, counting down.
TGCCTGACTGTAGGAGTAGCTGCTAACATCCTAATGTTAGTGGCTGGGAGAGGTTGCGGGAAAAGCATGTGTGAGCACTGGGCCTGAACTCCCGTGTATCTGAGTTGAATACAGCGATTTCCAATGGCCTTCTTCAATCACAGTGTAGCTAGGTTCCAACTCCCATGTCCGAGTGGGTAGCAGACATCTGCCTCCCATGCATACACACTTCTGAGAGTTGAGCTTATGGCCTGTACCTCCACATCCAGCCTGCTGGTACCCTTGGCTTCTAAAAGGCCTAGGCTCGCTGTTTGACGGAAGTGCTGGCAGAGGTAATTGGAATAACCCGGCACACAAGACTAGTGCCTCCAAGCTCAGTTCAGCGATTTCCTAGTAATTCCTGTGGTAGACTGGTGCTACATACTAAGTTCCATACGTGAGAGGGTAGCTGAACGCCTTGTCCAAAACCATCTTACTTCTGAGAGTTGAGCTCAGCCTCAGTCCCTCACAGTTCCACACTGCCTGCAGAGTGAGTTTCGCAGGTCTTCAGCAGAGACGTTTGCCAGAGGCTTCTGAGACGCAGGGTAACAATGCAGACCTGGAGGGTATCCCCAGGTGCAGTCGACTGGTAATCTTGGAACCTCCTGACTCAGAATACTGCTACCTTCTCACTGCCATAGGAATGCAGCTAGTTGACAGCTGGCTTCAAGACATGCTTCCTTGTGAGAGCTGAGGACAGGGCAGAACCCTCCCGCATGCTGCCTGAGTGTACGAGTAGCTGCTAACATCCTTATGTTAGTGGCTGGGAGAGGTTGCGGGAAAAGCATGTGTGAGCACTGGGCCTGAACTCCGTGTATCTTAGTTGAATACAGCGATTTCCAACGGCTTTCCTCAACCAGAGTGTAGCTAGGTTCCAAATCCCATGTACGAGCGGGTAGCAGACATCTGCCTCCCATGCATACACACTTCTGAGAGTTGAGCTTATGGCCTGTACCTCCACATCCAGCCTGCTGGTACCCTTGGCTTCTAAAAGGCCTAGGCTCGCTGTTTGACGGAAGTGCTGGGAGAGGTAATTGGAATCTCCCGGCACACAAGACGAGTGCCTCCAAGCTCAATTCACGATTTCCCAGTAATTCATGTGGTAGACAGGTGCTACATACTAAGTTCCATATGTGAGAAAGTAGCTGAACGCCTTGTCCAAAAGCATCTTACTTCTGAGAGTTGAGCTCACCGTCAGTCCCTCACAGTTCCACACTGCCTGCAGAGTGAGTTTCACACGTCTTCACCAGAGACGATTGCCAGAGGCTTCTGAGTACAAGTTAACAATGCAGACCTGGAGGGTATCTCCAGGTGCAGTAGAGTGGTAATCTTGGAACCTCCTGACTCAGAATACTGCTACCTTCTCACTGCCATTGGAATGCAGCTAGTTGACAGGTGGCTTCAAGACATGCTTCCCTGTGAGAGCTGAGGACAGGGCAGAACCCTCCCGCATGCTGCCTGACTATAGGAGTAGCTGCTAACATCCTTATGTTAGTGGCTGGGAGAGGTTGCGGGAAAAGCATGTGTGAGCACTGGGCTTGATCTCCCGTGTATCTGAGTTGAATACAGCGATTTCCAACGGCTTTCCTCAACCAGAGTGTAGCTAGGTTCCAAATCCCATGTACGAGCGGGTAGCAGACATCTGCCTCCCATGCATACACACTTCTGAGAGTTGAGCTTATGGCCTGTACCTCCACATCCAGCCTGCTGGTACCCTTGGCTTCTAAAAGGCCTAGGCTCGCTGTTTGACGGAAGTGCTGGGAGAGGTAATTGGAATCTCCCGGCACACAAGACGAGTGCCTCCAAGCTCAATTCACGATTTCCCAGTAATTCTTGTGGTAGACAGGTGCTACATACTAAGTTCCATATGTGAGAAGGTAGCTGAACGCCTTGTCCAAAAGCATCTTACTTCTCAGAGTTGAGCTCAGGCTCAGTCCCTCACACTTCCACACTGCCTGCAGAGTGAGTTTCACACGTCTTCACCAGAGACGATTGCCAGAGGCTTCTGAGTACAAGTTAACAATGCAGGCCTGGATGGAATCTCCAGGTGCAGTAGACTGGTAATCTTGGAACCTCCTGACTCAGAGTACTGCTACCTTCTCACTGCCATAGGAATGCAGCTAGTTGACAGCTGGCTTCAAGACATGCTTCCCTGTGAGAGCTGAGGACAGGGCAGAACCCTCCCGCATCCTGCCTGACTGTAGGAGTAGCTGCTAACATCCTTATGTTAGTGGCTGGGAGAGGTTGCGGGAAAAGCATGTGTGAGCACTGGGCCTGAACTCCCGTGTACCTGAGTTGAATACAGCGATTTCCAACGGCTTTCCTCAACCAGAGTGTAGCTAGGTTCCAAATCCCATGTACGAGCGGGTAGCAGACATCTGCCTCCCATGCATAAACACTTCTGAGAGTTGAGCTTATGGCCTGTACCTCCACAGCCAGCCTACTGGTACCCTTGGCTTCTGAAAGGCCTAGGCTCGCTGTTTGACGGAAGTGCTGGGAGAGGTAATTGGAATCTCCCGGCACACAAGACGAGTGCCTCCAAGCTCAATTCACGATTTCCCAGTAATTCTTGTGGTAGACAGGTGCTACATACTAAGTTCCATATGTGAGAAGGTAGCTGAACGCCTTGTCCAAAAGCATCTTACTTCTGAGAGTTGAGCTCACCGTCAGTCCCTCACAGTTCCACACTGCCTGCAGAGTGAGTTTCACACGTCTTCACCAGAGACGATTGCCAGAGGCTTCTGAGTACAAGTTAACAATGCAGACCTGGAGGGTATCTCCAGGTGCAGTAGAGTGGTAATCTTGGAACCTCCTGACTCAGAGTACTGCTACTTTCTCACTGCCATAGGAATGCAGCTAGTTGACAGCTGGCTTCAAGACATGCTTCCCTGTTAGAGCTGAGGACAGGGCAGAACCCTCCCGCATCCTGCCTGACTGTAGGAGTAGCTGCTAACATCCTTATGTTAGTGGCTGGGAGAGGTTGCGGGAAAAGCATGTGTGAGCACTGGGCCTGAACTCCCGTGTATCTGAGTTGAATACAGCGATTTCCAATGGCCTTCTTCAATCACAGTGTAGCTAGGTTCCAACTCCCATGTCCGAGTGGGTAGCAGACATCTGCCTCCCATGCATACACACTTCTGAGAGTTGAGCTTATGGCCTGTACCTCCACAGCCAGCCTGCTGGTACCCTTGGCTTCTAAAAGGCCTAGGCTCGCTGTTTGACGGATGTGCTGGGAGAGGTAATAGGAATCACCCGGCACACAAGACTAGTGCCTCCAAGCTCAGTTCAGCGATTTCCTAGTAATTCCTGTGGTAGACTGGTGCTACATACTAAGTTCCATACGTGAGAGGGTAGCTGAACGCCTTGTCCAAAACCATCTTACTTCTGAGAGTTGAGCTCAGCCTCAGACCCTCAGAGTTCCACACTGCCTGCAGAGTGAGTTTCGCAGGTCTTCAGCAGAGACGTTTGCCAGAGGCTTCTGAGACGCAGGGTAACAATGCAGACCTGGAGGGTATCCCCAGGTGCAGTCGACTGGTAATCTTGGAACCTCCTGACTCAGAATACTGCTACCTTCTCACTGCCATTGGAATGCAGCTAGTTGACAGGTGGCTTCAAGACATGCTTCCCTGTGAGAGCTGAGGACAGGGCAGAACCCTCCCGCATGCTGCCTGACTATAGGAGTAGCTGCTAACATCCTTATATTAGTGGCTGGGAGAGGTTGCGGGAAAAGCATGTGTGAGCACTGGGCTTGATCTCCCGTGTATCTGAGTTGAATACAGCGATTTCCAACGGCTTTCCTCAACCAGAGTGTAGCTAGGTTCCAAATCCCATGTACGAGCGGGTAGCAGACATCTGCCTCCCATGCATACACACTTCTGAGAGTTGAGCTTATGGCCTGTACCTCCACATCCAGCCTGCTGGTACCCTTGGCTTCTAAAAGGCCTAGGCTCGCTGTTTGACGGAAGTGCTGGGAGAGGTAATTGGAATCTCCCGGCACACAAGACGAGTGCCTCCAAGCTCAATTCACGATTTCCCAGTAATTCTTGTGGTAGACAGGTGCTACATACTAAGTTCCATATGTGAGAAGGTAGCTGAACGCCTTGTCCAAAAGCATCTTACTTCTCAGAGTTGAGCTCAGGCTCAGTCCCTCACACTTCCACACTGCCTGCAGAGTGAGTTTCACACGTCTTCACCAGAGACGATTGCCAGAGGCTTCTGAGTACAAGTTAACAATGCAGGCCTGGATGGAATCTCCAGGTGCAGTAGACTGGTAATCTTGGAACCTCCTGACTCAGAGTACTGCTACCTTCTCACTGCCATAGGAATGCAGCTAGTTGACAGCTGGCTTCAAGACATGCTTCCCTGTGAGAGCTGAGGACAGGGCAGAACCCTCCCGCATCCTGCCTGACTGTAGGAGTAGCTGCTAACATCCTTATGTTAGTGGCTGGGAGAGGTTGCGGGAAAAGCATGTGTGAGCACTGGGCCTGAACTCCCGTGTACCTGAGTTGAATACAGCGATTTCCAACGGCTTTCCTCAACCAGAGTGTAGCTAGGTTCCAAATCCCATGTACGAGCGGGTAGCAGACATCTGCCTCCCATGCATAAACACTTCTGAGAGTTGAGCTTATGGCCTGTACCTCCACAGCCAGCCTACTGGTACCCTTGGCTTCTGAAAGGCCTAGGCTCGCTGTTTGATGGAAGTGCTGGGAGAGGTAATTGGAATCTCCCGGCACACAAGACGAGTGCCTCCAAGCTCAATTCACGATTTCCCAGTAATTCTTGTGGTAGACAGGTGCTACATACTAAGTTCCATATGTGAGAAGGTAGCTGAAGCCTTGTCCAAAAGCATCTTACTTCTGAGAGTTGAGCTCACCGTCAGTCCCTCACAGTTCCACACTGCCTGCAGAGTGAGTTTCACACGTCTTCACCAGAGACGATTGCCAGAGGCTTCTGAGTACAAGTTAACAATGCAGACCTGGAGGGTATCTCCAGGTGCAGTAGAGTGGTAATCTTGGAACCTCCTGACTCAGAGTACTGCTACTTTCTCACTGCCATAGGAATGCAGCTAGTTGACAGCTGGCTTCAAGACATGCTTCCCTGTTAGAGCTGAGGACAGGGCAGAACCCTCCCGCATCCTGCCTGACTGTAGGAGTAGCTGCTAACATCCTTATGTTAGTGGCTGGGAGAGGTTGCGGGAAAAGCATGTGTGAACACTGGGCCTGAACTCCCGTGTATCTGAGTTGAATACAGCGATTTCCAATGGCCTTCTTCAATCACAGTGTAGCTAGGTTCCAACTCCCATGTCCGAGTGGGTAGCAGACATCTGCCTCCCATGCATACACACTTCTGAGAGTTGAGCTTATGGCCTGTACCTCCACATCCAGCCTGCTGGTACCCTTGGCTTCTAAAAGGCCTAGGCTCGCTGTTTGACGGAAGTGCTGGGAGAGGTAATAGGAATCACCCGGCACACAAGACTAGTGCCTCCAAGCTCAGTTCAGCGATTTCCTAGTAATTCCTGTGGTAGACTGGTGCTACATACTAAGTTCCATACGTGAGAGGGTAGCTGAACGCCTTGTCCAAAACCATCTTACTTCTGAGAGTTGAGCTCAGCCTCAGACCCTCAGAGTTCCACACTGCCTGCAGAGTGAGTTTCGCAGGTCTTCAGCAGAGACGTTTGCCAGAGGCTTCTGAGACGCAGGGTAACAATGCAGACCTGGAGGGTATCCCCAGGTGCAGTCGACTGGTAATCTTGGAACCTCCTGACTCAGAATACTGCTACCTTCTCACTGCCATTGGAATGCAGCTAGTTGACAGGTGGCTTCAAGACATGCTTCCCTGTGAGAGCTGAGGACAGGGCAGAACCCTCCCGCATGCTGCCTGACTATAGGAGTAGCTGCTAACATCCTTATGTTAGTGGCTGGGAGAGGTTGCGGGAAAAGCATGTGTGAGCACTGGGCTTGATCTCCCGTGTATCTGAGTTGAATACAGCGATTTCCAACGGCTTTCCTCAACCAGAGTGTAGCTAGGTTCCAAATCCCATGTACGAGCGGGTAGCAGACATCTGCCTCCCATGCATACACACTTCTGAGAGTTGAGCTTATGGCCTGTACCTCCACATCCAGCCTGCTGGTACCCTTGGCTTCTGAAAGGCCTAGGCTCGCTGTTTGACGGAAGTGCTGGGAGAGGTAATTGGAATCTCCCGGCACACAAGACGAGTGCCTCCAAGCTCAATTCACGATTTCCCAGTAATTCTTGTGGTAGACAGGTGCTACATACTAAGTTCCATATGTGAGAAGGTAGCTGAACGCCTTGTCCAAAAGCATCTTACTTCTCAGAGTTGAGCTCAGGCTCAGTCCCTCACACTTCCACACTGCCTGCAGAGTGAGTTTCACACGTCTTCACCAGAGACGATTGCCAGAGGCTTCTGAGTACAAGTTAACAATGCAGGCCTGGATGGAATCTCCAGGTGCAGTAGACTGGTAATCTTGGAACCTCCTGACTCAGAGTACTGCTACCTTCTCACTGCCATAGGAATGCAGCTAGTTGACAGCTAGCTGGCTTCAAGACATGCTTCCCTGTGAGAGCTGAGGACAGGGCAGAACCCTCCCGCATCCTGCCTGACTGTAGGAGTAGCTGCTAACATCCTTATGTTAGTGGCTGGGAGAGGTTGCGGGAAAAGCATGTGTGAGCACTGGGCCTGAACTCCCGTGTATCTGAGTTGAATACAGCGATTTCCAATGGCCTTCTTCAATCACAGTGTAGCTAGGTTCCAACTCCCATGTCCGAGTGGGTAGCAGACATCTGCCTCCCATGCATACACACTTCTGAGAGCTGAGCTTATGGCCTGTACCTCCACATCCAGCCTGCTGGTACCCTTGGCTTCTAAAAGGCCTAGGCTCGCTGTTTGACGGAAGTGCTGTGAGAGGTAATTGGAATAACCCGGCACACAAGACTAGTGCCTCCAAGCTCAGTTCAGCGATTTCCTAGTAATTCCTGTGGTAGACTGGTGCTACATACTAAGTTCCATACGTGAGAGGGTAGCTGAACGCCTTGTCCAAAACCATCTTACTTCTGAGAGTTGAGCTCAGCCTCAGTCCCTCACAGTTCCACACTGCCTGCAGAGTGAGTTTCGCAGGTCTTCAGCAGAGACGTTTGCCAGAGGCTTCTGAGACGCAGGGTAACAATGCAGACCTGGAGGGTATCCCCAGGTGCAGTCGACTGGTAATCTTGGAACCTCCTGACTCAGAATACTGCTACTTTCTCACTGCCATAGGAATGCAGCTAGTTGACAGCTGGCTTCAAGACATGCTTCCTTGTGAGAGCTGAGGACAGGGCAGAACCCTCCCGCATGCTGCCTGAGTGTACGAGTAGCTGCTAACATCCTTATGTTAGTGGCTGGGAGAGGTTGCGGGAAAAGCATGTGTGAGCACTGGGCCTGAACTCCCGTGTATCTGAGTTGAATACAGCGATTTCCAACGGCTTTCCTCAACCAGAGTGTAGCTAGGTTCCAAATCCCATGTACGAGCGGGTAGGAGACATCTGCCTCCCATGCATACACACTTCTGAGAGTTGAGCTTTTGGCCTGTACCTCCACATCCAGCCTCCTGGTACCCTTGGCTTCTAAAAGGCCTAGGCTCGCTGTTTGACGGAAGTGCTGGGAGAGGTAATTGGAATCTCCCGGCACACAAGACGAGTGCCTCCAAGCTCAATTCACGATTTCCCAGTAATTCTTGTGGTAGACAGGTGCTACATACTAAGTTCCATATGTGAGAAGGTAGCTGAACGCCTTGTCCAAAAGCATCTTACTTCTGAGAGTTGAGCACACCCTCAGTCCCTCACACTTCCACACTGCCTGCAGAGTGAGTTTCACACGTCTTCACCAGAGAGGATTGCCAGAGGCTTCTGAGTACAAGTTAACAATGCAGACCTGGAGGGTATCTCCAGGTGCAGTAGAGTGGTAATCTTGGAACCTCCTGACTCAGAGTACTGCTACCTTCTCACTGCCATAGAAATGCAGCTAGTTGACAGCTGGCTTCAAGACATGCTTCCCTGTGAGAGCTGAGGACAGGGCAGAACCCTCCCGCATCCTGCCTGACTGTAGGAGTAGCTGCTAACATCCTAATGTTAGTGGCTGGGAGAGGTTGCGGGAAAAGCATGTGTGAGCACTGGGCCTGAACTCCCGTGTATCTGAGTTGAATACAGCGATTTCCAAATGCCTTCTTCAATCACAGTGTAGCTAGGTTCCAACTTCCATGTCCGAGTGGGTAGCAGACACCTGCCTCCCATGCATACACACTTCTGAGAGTTGAGCTTATGGCCTGTACCTCCACATCCAGCCTGCTGGTACCCCTGGCTTCTAAAAGGCCTAGGCTCTCTGTTTGACGGAAGTGCTGGGAGAGGTAATTGGAATCACCCGGCACACAAGACTAGTGCCTCCAAGCTCAGTTCAGCGATTTCCTAGTAATTCCTGTGGTAGACTGGTGCTACATACTAAGTTCCATACGTGAGAGGGTAGCTGAACGCCTTGTCCAAAACCATCTTACTTCTGAGAGTTGAGCTCACCCTCAGTCCCTCACAGTTCCACACTGCCTGCAGAATGAGTATCGGAGGTCTTCAGCAGAGACGTTTGCCAGAGGCTTCTGACGCAGGGTAACAATGCAGACCTGCAGGGTATCCCCAAGTGCAGTCGACTGGCAATCTTGGAACCTCCTGACTCAGAATACTGCTACCTTCTCACTGCCATAGGAATGCAGCTAGTTGACAGCTAGCTGGCTTCAAGACATGCTTCGCTGAGAGAGCTGAGGACAGGGCAGAACCCTCCCGCATGCTGCCTGACTGTAGGAGTAGCTGCTAACATCCTAATGTTAGTGGCTGGGAGAGGTTGCGGGAAAAGCATGTGTGAGCACTGGGCCTGAACTCCCGTGTATCTGAGTTGAATACAGCATTTTCCAACGGCTTTCCTCAACCAGACTGTAGCTAGGTTCCAAATCCCATGTACGAGCGGGTAGCAGACATCTGCCTCCCATGCATACACACTTCTGAGAGTTGAGCTTAAGGCCTGTACCTCCACATCCAGCCTGCTGGTACCCTTGGCTTCTAAAAGGCCTAGGCTCGCTGTTTGACGGAAGTGCTGGGAGAGGTAATTCGAATCTCCCGGCACACAAGACGAGTGCCTCCAAGCTCAATTCACGAATTCCCAGTAATTCTTGTGGTAGATAGGTGCTACATACTAAGTTCCATATGTGAGAAGGTAGCTGAAGGCCTTGTCCAAAAGCATCTTACTTCTGAGAGTTGAGCACACCCTCACTCCCTCACACTTCCACACTGCCTGCAGAGTGAGTTTCACACGTCTTCACCAGAGACGATTGCCAGAGGCTTCTGAGTACAGGTTAACAATGCAGACCTGGAGGGTATCTCCAGGTGCAGTAGAGTGGTAATCTTGGAACCTCCTGACTCAGAGTACTGCTACCTTCTCACTGCCATAGGAATGCAGCTAGTTGACAGCTGGCTTCAAGACATGCTTCCCTGTGAGAGCTGAGGACAGGGCAGAACCCTCCCGCATCCTGCCTGACTGTAGGAGTAGCTGCTAACATCCTTATGTTAGTGGCTGGGAGAGGTTGCGGGAAAAGCATGTGTGAGCACTGGGCCTGAACTCCCGTGTATCTGAGTTGAATACAGCGATTTCCAATGGCCTTCTTCAATCACAGTGTAGCTAGGTTCCGACTCCCATGTCCGAGTGGGTAGCAGACACCTGCCTCCCATGCATACACACTTCTGAGAGTTGAGCTTATGGCCTGTACCTCCACATCCAGCCTGCTGGTACCCTTGGCTTCTAAAAGGCCTAGGCTCGCTGTTTGACGGAAGTGCTGGGAGAGGTAATTGGAATCACCCGGCACACAAGACTAGTGCCTCCAAGCTCAGTTCAGCGATTTCCTAGTAATTCCTGTGGTAGACTGGTGCTACATACTAAGTTCCATACGTGAGAGTGTAGCTGAACGTCTTGTCCAAAAGCATCTTACTTCTGAGAGTTGAGCTCAGCCTCAGTCCCTCACACTTCCACACTGCCTGCAGAGTGAGTTTCGCAGGTCTTCAGCAGAGACGTTTGCCAGAGGCTTCTGAGACGCAGGGTAACAATGCAGACCTTGAGGGTATCCCCAAGTGCAGTAGACTGGTAATCTTGGAACCTCCTGACTCAGAAAACTGCTACCTTCTCACTGCCATAGGAATGCAGGTAGTTGACAGCTGGCTTCAAGACATGCTTCCCTGTGAGAGCTGAGGACAGGGCAGAACCCTCCCGCATCCTGCCTGACTGTAGGAGTAGCTGCTAACATCCTAATGTTAGTGGCTGGGAGAGGTTGCGGGAAAAGCATGTGTGAGCACTGGGCCTGAACTCCCGTGTATCTGAGTTGAATACAGCGATTTCCAACGACTTTCCTCAACCAGAGTGTAGCTAGGTTCCAAATCCCATGTACGAGCGGGTAGCAGACATCTGCCTCCCATGCATACACACTTCTGAGAGTTGAGCTTATGGCCTGTACCTCCACATCCAGCCTGCTGGTACCCTTGGCTTCTAAAAGGCCTAGGCTCGCTGTTTGACGGAAGTACTGGGAGAGGTAATTGGAATCTCCCGGCACACAAGACTAGTGCCTCCAAGCTCAGTTCAGCGATTTCCTAGTAATTCCTGTGGTAGACTGGTGCTACATACTAAGTTCCATACGTGAGAGGGTAGCTGAACGCCTTGTCCAAAACCATCTTACTTCTGAGAGTTGAGCTCAGCCTCAGTCCCTCACAGTTCCACACTGCCTGTAGAGTGAGTTTCGCAGGTCTTCAGCAGAGACGTTTGCCAGAGGCTTCTGAGACGCAGGGTAACAATGCAGACCTGGAGGGTATCCCCAAGTGCAGTAGACTGGTAATCTTGGAACCTCCTGACTCAGAAAACTGCTACCTTCTCACTGCCATAGGAATGCAGCTAGTTCACAGCTGGCTTCAAGACATGCTTCCCTGTGAGAGCTGAGGACAGGGCAGAACCCTCCCGCATGCTGCCTGACTGTAGGAGTAGCTGCTAACATCCTAATGTTAGTGGCTGGGAGAGGTTGCGGGAAAAGCATGTGTGAGCACTGGGCCTGAACTCCCGTGTATCTGAGTTGAATACAGCGATTTCCAACGACTTTCCTCAACCAGAGTGTAGCTAGGTTCCAAATCCCATGTACGAGCGGGTAGCAGACATCTGCCTCCCATGCATACACACTTCTGAGAGTTGAGCTTATGGCCTGTACCTCCACATCCAGCCTGCTGGTACCCTTGGCTTCTAAAAGGCCTAGGCTCGCTGTTTGACGGAAGTGCTGGGAGAGGTAATTGGAACCTCCCGGCACACAAGACGAGTGCCTCCAAGCTCAATTCACGATTTCCCAGTAATTCTTGTGGTAGACAGGTGCTACATACTAAGTTCCATATGTGAGAAGGTAGCTGAACGCCTTGTCCAAAAGCATCTTACTTCTGAGAGTTGAGCACACCCTCAGTCCCTCACACTTCCACACTGCCTGCAGAGTGAGTTTCACACGTCTTCACCAGAGACGATTGCCAGAAGCTTCTGAGTACAAGTTAACAATGCAGACCTGGAGGGTATCTCCAGGTGCAGTAGAGTGGTAATCTTGGAACCTCCTGACTCAGAGTACTGCTACCTTCTCACTGCCATAGGAATGCAGCTAGTTGACAGCTGGCTTCAAGACATGCTTCCCTGTGAGAGCTGAGGACAGGGCAGAACCCTCCGGCATGCTGCCTGACTGTAGGAGTAGCTGCTAACATCCTAATGTTAGTGGCTGGGAGAGGTTGCGGGAAAAGCATGTGTGAGCACTGGGCCAGAATTCCCGTGTATCTGAGTTGAATACAGCGATTTCCAACGGCTTTCCTCAACCAGAGTGTAGCTAGGTTCCAAATCCCATGTACGAGCGGGTAGCAGACATCTGCCTCCCATGCATATACACTTCTGAGAGTTGAGCTTATGGCCTGTACCTCCACATCCAGCCTGCTGGTACCCTTGGCTTCTATTTTTTTTTTATAATGATATTTTTTTTATTGGTGTTCAATTTACTAACATACAGAATAACACCCAATGCCCATCACCCATTCACTCCCACCCCCCGCCCTCCTCCCCTTCTACCACCCCTAGTTCGTTTCCCAGAGTTAGCAGTCTTTATGTTCTGTCTCCCTTTCTGATATTTCCCACACATTTCTTCTCCCTTCCCTTATTTTCCCTTTCACTATTATTTATATTCTCCAAATGAATGAGAACATATAATGTTTGTCCTTCTCCGACTGACTTACTTCACTCAGCATAATACCCTCCAGTTCCATCCACGTTGAAGCAAATGGTGGGTATTTGTCATTTCTAATAGCTGAGTAATATTCCATTGTATACATAAACCACATCTTCTTTATCCATTCATCTTTCGTTGGACACCGAGGCTCCTTCCACAGTTTGGCTATAGTGGCCATTGCTGCTAGAAACATCGGGGTGCAGGTGTCCCGGCGTTTCATTGCATTTGTATCTTTGGGGTAAATCCCCAACAGGGCAATTGCTGGGTCGTAGGGCAGGTATATTTTTAACTGTTTGAGGAACCTCCACACAGTTTTCCAGAGTGGCTGCACCAGTTCACATTCCCACCAACAGTGTAAGAGGGTTCCCTTTTCTCCGCATCCTCTCCAACATTTGTTGTTTCCTGCCTTGTTAATTTTCCCCATTCTCACTGGTGTGAGGTGGTATCTCATTGTAGTTTTGATTTGTATTTCCCTGATGGCAAGTGATGCAGAGCATTTTCTCATATGCATGTTGGCCATGTCTATGTCTTCCTCTGTGAGATTTCTGTTCATGTCTTTTGCCCATTTCATGATTGGATTGTTTGTTTCTTTGGTGTTGAGTTTAATAAGTTCTTTATAGATCTTGGAAACTAGCCCTTTATCTGATATGTCATTTGCAAATATCTTCTCCCATTCTGTAGGTTGTCTTTGAGTTTTGTTGACTGTATCCTTTGCTGTGCAAAAGCTTCTTATCTTGATGAAGTCCCAATAGTTCATTTTTGCTTTTGTTTCTTTTGCCTTTGTGGATGTATCTTGCAAGAAGTTACTATGGCCGAGTTCAAAAAGGGTGTTGCCTGTGTTCTTCTCTAGGATTTTGATGGAATCTTGTCTCACATTTAGATCTTTCATCCATTTTGAGTTTATCTTTGTGTATGGTGAAAGAGAGTGGTCTAGTTTCATTCTTCTGCATGTGGATGTCCAATTTTCCCAGCACCATTTATTGAAGAGACTGTCTTTCTTCCAATGGATAGTCTTTCCTCCTTTATCGAATATTAGTTGCCCATAAAGTTCAGGGTCCACTTCTGGATTCTCTATTCTGTTCCACTGATCTATGTGTCTGTTTTTGTGCCAGTACCACACTGTCTTGATGACCACAGCTTTGTAGTACAACCTGAAATCTGGCATTGTGATGCCCCCAGATATGGTTTTCTTTTTTAAAATTCCCCTGGCTATTCGGGGTCTTTTCTGATTCCACACAAATCTTAAAATAATTTGTTCTAACTCTCTGAAGAAAGTCCATGGTATTTTGATAGGGATTGCATTAAACGTGTATATTGCCCTGGGTAACATTGACATTTTCACAATATTAATTCTGCCAATCCATGAGCATGGAATATTTTTCCATCTCTTTGTGTCTTCCTCAATTTCTTTCAGAAGTGTTCTATAGTTTTGAGGGTATAGATCCTTTACATCTTTGGTGAGGTTTATTCCTAGGTATCTTATGCTTTTGGGTGCAATTGTAAATGGGATTGACTCCTTAATTTCTCTTTCTTCAGTCTCATTGTTAGTGTATAGAAATGCCACTGACTTCTGGGCATTGATTTTGTATCCTGCCACGCTACCGAATTGCTGTATGAGTTCTAGCAATCTTGGGGTGGAGACTTTTGGGTTTTCTATGTAGAGTATCATGTCATCGGCGAAGAGAGAGAGTTTGACTTCTTCTTTGCCAATTTGAATGCCTTTAATGTCTTTTTGTTGTCTGATTGCTGAGGCTAGGACTTCCAGTACTATGTTGAATAGCAGTGGTGAGAGTGGACATCCCTGTCTTGTTCCTGATCTTAGGGGAAAGGCTCCCAGTGCTTCCCCATTGAGAATGAGATTTGCTGTGGGCTTTTCATAGATGGCTTTTAAGATGTCGAGGAATGTTCCCTCTATCCCTACACTCTGAAGAGTTTTAATCAGGAATGGATGCTGTATTTTGTCAAATGCTTTCTCTGCATCCAATGAGAGGATCATATGGTTCTTGGTTTTTCTCTTGCTGATATGATGAATCACATTGATTGTTTTACGGGTGTTGAACCAGCCTTGTGTCCCAGGGATAAATCCTACTTGGTCATGGTGAATAATTTTCTTAATGTACTGTTGGATCCTATTGGCCAGTATCTTGTTGAGAATTTTTGCATCCATGTTCATCAGGGATATTGGTCTGTAATTCTCCTTTTTGGCGGGGTCTTTGTCTGGCTTTGGAATTAAGGTGATGCTGGCTTCATAGAACGAATTTGGAAGTACTCCATCTCTTTCTATCTTTCCAAACAGCTTTAGGAGAATAGGTATGATTTCTTCTTTAAACGTTTGATAAAATTCTCCTGGGAAGCCATCTGGCCCTGGACTCTTGTGTCTTGGGAGGTTTTTGATGACTGCTTCAATTTCCTCCCTGGTTATTGGCCTGTTCAGGTTTTCTATTTCTTCCTGTTCCAGTTTTGGTAGTTTGTGGCTTTCCAGGAATGCGTCCATTTCTTCTAGATTGCCTAATTTATTGGCGTATAGCTGTTCATAATATGTTTTTAAAATCGTTTGTATTTCCTTGGTGTTGGTAGTGATCTCTCCTTTCTCATTCATGATTTTATTAATTTGAGTCTTCTCTCTCTTCTTTTTAATAAGGCTGGCTAATGGTTTATCTATCTTATTAATTCTTTCAAAGAACCAACTCCTGGTTCTGTTGATCTGTTCCACAGTTCTTCTGGTCTCGATTTCGTTGAGTTCTGCTCGAATCTTTATTAACTCCCTTCTTCTCTTGGGTGTAGGATCTATTTGCTGTTTTTTCTCTAGCTCCTTTATGTGTAAGGTTAGCTTTTGTATTTGAGTTCTTTCCAGTTTTTGAATGGATGCTTGTATTGCGATGTATTTCCCCCTTAGGACTGCTTTTGCTGCATCCCAAAGATTTTGAACGGTTGTATCTTCATTCTCATTAGTTTCCATGAATCTTTTTAATTCTTCCTTAATTTCCTGGTTGACCCTTTTATCTTTTAGCAGGATGGTCCTTAACCTCCATGTGTTTGAGGTCCTTCCAAACTTCTTGTTGTGATTTAGTTCTAATTTCAAGGCATTATGGTCCGAGAATATGCAGGGGACGATCCCAATCTTTTGGTATCGGTTCAGACCCGATTTGTGACCCAATATGTGGTCTATTCTGGAGAAAGTTCCATGTGCGCTTGAGAAGAATGTGTATTCAGTTGAGTTTGGATGTAAAGTTCTGTAGATATCTGTGAAATCCATCTGGTCCAGTGTATCATTTAAAGCTCTCGTTTCTTTGGAGATGTTTTGCTTAGAAGACCTATCGAGTATAGAAAGAGCTAGATTGAAGTCACCAAGTATAAGTGTATTATTATCTAAGTATTTCTTCACTTTGGTTAATAATTGGTTTATATATTTGGCAGCTCCCACATTCGGAGCATATATATTGAGGATTGTTAAGTCCTCTTGTTGAATAGATCCTTTAAGTATGATATAGTGTCCCTCTTCATCTCTCACTACAGTCTTTGGGGTAAATTTTAGTTTATCTGATATAAGGATGGCTACCCCTGCTTTCTTTTGAGGACCATTCGAATGGTAAATGGTTCTCCAACCTTTTATTTTCAGGCTGTAGGTGTCCTTCTGTCTAAAATGAGTCTCTTGTAGACAGCAAATAGATGGGTCCTGCTTTTTTATCCAGTCTGAAACCCTGCGCCTTTTGATGGGGTCATTAAGCCCGTTCACATTCAGAGTTACTATTGAGAGATATGAGTTTAGTGTCATCATGATATCTATTCAGTCTTTGTTTTTGTGGACTGTTCCACTGAACTTCTTCTTAAAGGGGAATTTTAAGAGGCCCCCTTAAAATTTCTTGCAGAGCTGGTTTGGAGGTCACATATTCTTTTAGTTGCTGCCTGTCTTGGAAGCTCTTTATCTCTCCTTCCATTTTGAATGAGAGCCTTGCTGGATAAAGTATTCTTGGTTGCATGTTCTTCTCATTTAGGACCCTGAATATATCCTGCCAGCCCTTTCTGGCCTGCCAGGTCTCTGTGGAGAGGTCTGCTGTTACCCTAATACTCCTCCCCATAAAAGTCAGGGATTTCTTGTCTCTTGCTGCTTTAAGGATCTTCTCCTTATCTTTGGAATTTGCAAGCTTCACAATTAAATGTCGAGGTGTTGAACGGTTTTTATTGATTTTAGGGGGGGATCTCTCTATTTCCTGGATCTGAATGCCTGTTTCCCTTCCCAGATTAGGAAAGTTTTCAGCTAGAATTTGTTCAAATACATATTCTGGCCCTCTGTCCCTTTCGGCGCCCTCGGGAACCCCAATTAAACGTAGGTTTTTCTTTCTCAGGCTGTCGTTTATTTCCCTTAATCTATCTTCATGGTCTTTTAATTGTTTGTCTCTTTTTTCCTCAGTTTCCCTCTTTGCTATCAACTTGTCTTCTAGGTCACTCACTCGTTCTTCCACCTCGTTAACCCTCGTCGTTAGGACTTCTAGTTTGGATTGCATCTCATTCAATTGATTTTTAATTTCTGCCTGATTAGCTCTAAATTCTGCAGTCATGAAGTCTCTTGAGTCCTTTATACTTTTTTCTAGAGCCACCAGTAGCTGTATAATAGTGCTTCTGAATTGGCTTTCTGACATTGAATTGTAATCCAGATTTTGTAACTCTGTGGGAGAGAGGACTGTTTCTGATTCTTTCTTTTGAGGTGAGGTTTTCCTTCTAGTCATTTTGCTCAGTGCAGAGTGGCCAAAAGCAAGTTGTATTGGGAAAAAGAGAAAAAGAGAGGAGAGAAAGAAGGAAAGAAAAGAGAAAGAGAAAAAAAAAGGGAAGAAAAAGAAAAAAAAACGAAAAAAAAAAAAAGAAGAAAAAGAGAAAGAAAAAGAAAGGAGAAAAAAAGGGGGTGGGGGAAGGAAACAAATCAAAAAGCAAAACAAAACAAAAACAAAAACAAACAAACAAAAAAAGAACCACCGGGGAGTATCTTCTGATTCTGTGTTCTTTAAGTCCCTTGGCTTCTCCTGGAACTTGTCCGTCTAGCTGGTCTTCTGGGGGAGGGGCCTGTTGTGCTGATTTTCAGGTGTTAGCAGTTGGGGGAGCTGCTGTGCCCCTCCTGGTGCAGGGCTCAGCGGGGGTTGTTTACCCCGTGAGGCCGCAGGAGGAACAGCCCCAGTGGCGGGGCAGCTCTGGAAACCTGGATTCAGCTCCGGCAGGAACTCCGTCTGCAGGGCCTGGAGGCTCCGGGGCGGGGCCGCTGATGTGCTCAGCTGGGGCAGGAGCGTCCTCGCTGTCCTGGGCCCTCCCGGCCTCTGCCTGTCCCGGGGGAGGCCGGATCCTGGGCTGTGTCCCGGCGCCCTGTGCTCCGGAGCCTGCGCTGTTGGATTCGCGCTCCCGGGCCGCGCAACCCCCTCCGCGGAGCCGCCGCCCGAGCCCCTCCGAGCTGCTCCTGGAACCGCGCAGCCCCCTCCGCACGGAGCCTCTTCCTCTGCCCGAGCCCCTCCGAGCTGCTCCCGGGGCCGCGCAGCCCCCTCCGCGGAGCCGCCGCCCGAGCCCCTTCAGCTGCTCCGGGTCCCGCCGGGTCCCGCCGTGCGCGCTGCAGCCCTTAGGGAGCTCGGCGCACTCTCCTGGGCGCGCAGTTGCTGTTACTGTCCCCGGGAGCCCGAGGGCATCCCCGCCCTCCTGGGTCCTGCTCCAACTCCCTGCGAGCCCCTTTCCCCCGGGAAGGTCGGTGCAGCTCCTGCTCCTCCGGGACGGGGCTCTCCTGTCCTGGGGACACTCGCCCCGGCCTCAGCCCGGCTCCTCGCGGGGCCCCTCCCACTTGGAGGCCTTTGTTCCTTTATTTCTTTTTCCCCGTCTCCTACCTTGATAGAAGCGCGAACTCTTCTCACTGTTGCATTCCAGCTGGTCTCTCTTTAAATCTCAGGCCGAATTCATAGATTTTCAGGATAATTTGAAGGTTTTCTAGGTAGTTTGGTGGAGACAGGTGACTTGGGGACCCTACTCTTCCGCCATCTTGCTCCTCCTAACCTACCCTTGGCT
Organism: Canis lupus baileyi; assembly: GCF_048164855.1. Lineage (NCBI taxonomy): Eukaryota > Metazoa > Chordata > Mammalia > Carnivora > Canidae > Canis > Canis lupus. The sequence continues at coordinate 74,143,492 of NC_132844.1, read as the reverse complement.
TCTAAAAGGCCTAGGCTCGCTGTTTGACGGAAGTGCTGGGAGAGGTAATTGGAATCACCCAGCACACAAGACTAGTGCCCCCAAGCTCAGTTCAGCGATTTCCTAGTAATACCTGTGGTAGACTGGTGCTACATACTAAGTTCCATACGTGAGAGGGTTGCTGAACGCCTTCTCCAAAACCATCTTACTTCTGAGAGTTGAGCTCAGCCTCAGTCCCTCACAGTTCCACACTGCCTGCAGAGTGAGTTTCGCAGGTCTTCAGCAGAGACGTTTGCCAGAGGCTTCTGAGACGCAGGGTAACAATGCAGACATGGAGGGTATCCCCAGGTGCAGTCGACTGGTAATCTTGGAACCTCCTGACTCAGAATACTGCTACCTTCTCACTGCCATAGGAATGCAGCAAGTTGACAGCTAGCTGGCTTCAAGACATGCTTCCCTGAGAGAGCTGAGGAAAGGGCAGAACCCTCCCGCATGCTGCCTGACTGTAGGAGTAGCTGCTAACATCCTGTTAGTGGCTGGGAGAGGTTGCGGGAAAAGCATGTGTGAGCACTGGGCCTGAACTCCCGTGTATCTGAGTTGAATACAGCGATTTCCAATGGCCTTCTTCAATCACAGTGTAGCTAGGTTCAAACTCCCATGTCCAAGTGGGTAGCAGACATCTGCCTCCCATGCATATACACTTCTGAGAGTTGAGATTATGGCCTGTACCTCCACATCCAGCCTGCTGGTACCCTTGGCTTCTAAAAGGCCTAGGCTCGCTGTTTGACGGAAGTGCTGGGAGAGGTAATTGGAATGACCCGGCACACAAGACTAGTGCCCCCAAGCTCAGTTCAGCGATTTCCTAGTAATACCTGTGGTAGACTGGTGCTACATACTAAGTTCCATACGTGAGAGGGTAGCTGAACGCCTTGTCCAAAACCATCTTACTTCTGAGAGTTGAGCTCAGCCTCAGTCCCTCACAGTTCCACACTGCCTGCAGAGGGAGTTTCGCAGGTCTTCAGCAGAGACGTTTGCCAGAGGCTTCTGAGACGCAGGGTAACAATGCAGACATGGAGGGTATCCCCAGGTGCAGTCGACTGGTAATCTTGGACCTCCTGACTCAGAATACTGCTACCTTCTCACTGCCATAGGAATGCAGCAAGTTGACAGCTAGCTGGCTTCAAGACATGCTTCCCTGAGAGAGCTGAGGACAGGGCAGAACCCTCCCGCATGCTGCCTGACTGTAGGAGTAGCTGCTAACATCCTAATGTTAGTGGCTGGGAGAGGTTTCGGGAAAAGCATGTGTGAGCACTGGGCCTGAACTCTCGTGTATCTGAGTTGAATACAGCGATTTCCAACGGCTTTCCTCAACCAGAGTGTAGCTAGGTTCCAAATCCCATGTACGAGCGGGTAGCAGACATCTGCCTCCCATGCATACACACTTCTGAGAGTTGAGCTTATGGCCTGTACCTCCACATCCAGCCTGCTGGTACCCTTGGCTTCTAAAAGGCCTAGGCTCGCTGTTTGACGGAAGTGCTGGGAGAGGTAATTGGAATCTCCCGGCACAAAAGACGAGTGCCTCCAAGCTCAATTCACGATTTCCCAGTAATTCTTGTGGTAAACAGGTGCTACATACTAAGTTCCATATGTGAGATGGTAGCTGAACGCCTTGTCCAAAAGCATCTTACTTCTGAGAGTTGAGCCCACCCTCAGTCCCTCACAGTTCCACACTGCCTGCAGAGTGAGTTTCACACGTCTTCACCTGAGACGATTGCCAGAGACTTCCGAGTACAAGTTAACAATGCAGACCTGGAGGGTATCTCCAGGTGCAGTAGAGTGGTAATCTTGGAACCTCCTGACTCAGAGTACTGCTACCTTCTCACTGCCATAGGAATGCAGCTAGTTGACAGCTGGCTTCAAGACATGCTTCCCTGTGAGAGCTGAGGACAGGGCAGAACCCTCCCGCATCCTGCCTGACTGTAGGAGTAGCTGCTAACATCCTTATGTTAGTGGCTGGGAGAAGTTGTGGGAAAAGCATGTGTGAGCACTGGGCCTGAACTCCCGTGTATCTGAGTTGAATACAGCGATTTCCAATGGCCTTCTTCAATCACAGTGTAGCTAGGTTCCAACTCCCATGTCCGAGTGGGTAGCAGACATCTGCCTCCCATGCATACACACTTCTGAGAGTTGAGCTTATGGCCTGTACCTCCACATCCAGCCTGCTGGTACCCTTGGCTTCTAAAAGGCCTAGGCTCGCTGTTTGACGGAAGTGCTGGGAGAGGTAATTGGAATCTCCCGGCACACAAGATGAGTGCCTCCAAGCTCAATTCACGATTTCCCAGTAATTCTTGTGGTAGACAGGTGCTACATACTAAGTTCCATATGTGAGAAGGTAGCTGAACGCCTTGTCCAAAAGCATCTTACTTCTGAGAGTTGAGCACACCCTCAGTCCCTCACACTTCCACACTGCCTGCAGAGTGAGTTTCACACGTCTTCACCAGAGACGATTGCCAGAGGCTTCCGAGTAGAAGTTAACAATACAGACCTGGAGGGTATCTCCAGATGCAGTAGAGTGGTAATCTTGGGACCTCCTGACTCAGAGTACTGCTACCTTCTCACTGCCATAGGAATGCAGCTTGTTGACAGCTGGCTTCAAGACATGCTTCCCTGTGAGAGCTGAGGACAGGGCAGAACCCTCCCGCATCCTGCCTGACTGTAGGAGTAGCTGCTAACATCCTTATGTTAGTGGCTGGGAGAGGTTGCGGGAAAAGCATGTGTGAGCACTGGGCCTGAACTCCCGTGTATCTGAGTTGAATACAGCGATTTCCAATGGCCTTCTTCAATCACAGTGTAGCTAGGTTCCAACTCCCAGTCCGAGTGGGTAGCAGACATCTGCCTCCCATGCATACACACTTCTGAGAGTTGAGCTTATGGCCTGTACCTCCACATCCAGCCTGCTGGTACCCTTGGCTTCTAAAAGGCCTAGGCTCGCTGTTTGACGGAAGTGCTGGGAGAGGTAATTGGAATCACCCGGCACACAAAACTAGTGCCCCCAAGCTCAGTTCAGCGATTTCCTAGTAATACCTGTGGTAGACTGGTGCTACATACTAAGTTCCATACGTGAGAGGGTAGCTGAACGCCTTGTCCAAAACCATCTTACTTCTGAGAGTTGAGCTCAGCCTCAGTCCCTCACAGTTCCACACTGCCTGCAGAGTGAGTTTCGCAGGTCTTCAGCAGAGACGTTTGCCAGAGGCTTCTGAGACGCAGGGTAACAATGCAGACCTGGAGGGTATCCCCAGGTGCAGTCGACGGTAATCTTGGAACCTCCTGACTCAGAATACTGCTACCTTCTCACTGTCATAGGAATGCAGCTAGTTGACAGCTAGCTGGCTTCAAGACATGCTTCCCTGAGAGAGCTGAGGACAGGGCAGAACCCTCCCGCATGCTGCCTGACTGTAGGAGTAGCTGCTAACATCCTAATGTTAGTGGCTGGGAGAGGTTGCGGGAAAAGCATGTGTGAGCACTGGGCCAGAACTCCCGTGTATCTGAGTTGAATACAGCGATTTCCAACGGCTTTCCTCAAGCAGAGTGTAGCTAGGTTCCAAATCCCATGTACGAGCGGGTAGCAGACATCTGCCTCCCATGCATACACACTTCTGAGAGTTGAGCTTATGGCCTGTACCTCCACATCCAGCCTGCTGGTACCCTTGGCTTCTAAAAGACCTAGGCTCGCTGTTTGACGGAAGTGCTGGGAGAGGTAATTGGAATCTCCCGGCACACAAGACGAGTGCCTCCAAGCTCAATTCACGATTTCCCAGTAATTCTTGTGGTAGACAGGTGCTACATACTAAGTTCCATATGTGAGATGGTAGCTGAACGCCTTGTCCAAAAGCATCTTACTTCTGAGAGTTGAGCCCACCCTCAGTCCCTCACAGTTCCACACTGCCTGCAGAGTGAGTTTCACACGTCTTCACCAGAGACGATTGCCAGAGGCTTCTGAGTACAAGTTAACAATGCAGACCTGGAGGGTATCTCCAGGTGCCGTAGAGTGGTAATCTTGGAACCTCCTGACTCAGAGTACTGCTACCTTCTCACTGCCATAGGAATGCAGCTCGTTGACAGCTGGCTTCAAGACATGCTTCCCTGTGAGAGCTGAGGACAGGGCAGAACCCTCCCGCATCCTGCCTGACTGTAGGAGTAGCTGCTAACATCCTTATGTTAGTGGCTGGGAGAGGTTGCGGGAAAAGCATGTGTGAGCACTGGGCCTGAGCTCCCGTGTATCTGAGTTGAATACAGCGATTTCCAATGGCCTTCTTCAATCACAGTGTAGCTAGATTCCAACTCCCATGCCCGAGTGGGTAGCAGAATCTGCCTCCCATGCATATACACTTCTGAGAGTTGAGCTTATGGCCTGTACCTCCACATCCAGCCTGCTGGTACCCTTGGCTTCTAAAAGGCCTAGGCTCGCTGTTTGACGGAAGTGCTGGGAGAGGTAATTGGAATCACCCGGCACACAAGACTAGTGCCTCCAAGCTCAGTTCAGCGATTTCCTAGTAATTCCTGTGGTAGACTGGTGCTACATACTAAGTTCCATACGTGAGAGTGTAGCTGAACGCCTTGTCCAAAACCATCTTACTTCTGAGAGTTGAGCTCAGCCTCAGTCCCTCACAGTTCCACACTGCCTGCAGAGGGAGTTTCGCTGGTCTTCAGCAGAGACGTTTGCCAGAGGCTTCTGAGACGCAGGGTAACAATGCAGACCTGGAGGGTATCCCCAGGTGCAGTCGACTGGTAATCTTGGAACCTCCTGACTCAGAATACTGCTACCTTCTCACTGCCATAGGAATGCAGCTAGTTGACAGCTAGCTGGCTTCAAGACATGCTTCCCTGAGAGACCTGAGGACAGGGCAGAACCCTCCCGCATGCTGCCTGACTGTAGGAGTAGCTACTAACATCCTAATGTTAGTGGCTGGGAGAGGTTGCGGGAAAAGCATGTGTGAGCACTGGGCCTGAACTCCCGTGTATCTGAGTTGAATACAGCGATTTCCAACGACTTTCCTCCACCAGAGTGTAGCTAGGTTCCAAATCCCATGTACGAGCGGGTAGCAGACATCTGCCTCCCATGCATACACACTTCTGAGAGTTGAGCTTAAGACCTGTACCTCCACATCCAGCCTGCTGGTACCTTGGCTTCTAAAAGGCCTAGGCTCGCTGTTTGAAGGAAGTGCTGGGAGAGGTAATTGGAATCTCCCGGCACACAAGACGAGTGCCTCCAAGCTCAATTCACGATTTCCCAGTAATTCTTGTGGTAGACAGGTGCTACATACTAAGTTCCATATGTGAGAAGGTAGCTGAACGCCTTGTCCAAAAGCATCTTACTTCTGAGAGTTGAGCACACCCTCAGTCCCTCACACTTCCACACTGCCTGCAGAGTGAGTTTCACACGTCTTCACCAGAGACGATTGCCAGAGGCTTCTGAGTACAAGTTAACAATGCAGACCTGGAGGGTATCTCCAGGTGCAGTAGAGTGGTAATCTTGGAACCTCCTGACTCAGAGTACTGCTACCTTCTCACTGCCATAGGAATGCAGCTAGTTGACAGCTGGCTTCAAGACATGCTTCCCTGTGAGAGCTGAGGACAGGGCAGAACCCTCCCGCATCCTGCCTGACTGTAGGAATAGCTGCTAACATCCTTATGTTAGTGGCTGGGAGAGGTTGCGGGAAAAGCATGTGTGAGCACTGGGCCTGAACTCCCGTGTATCTGAGTTGAATACAGCGATTTCCAATGGCCTTCTTCAATCACAGTGTAGCTAGGTTCCAACTCCCATGTCCGAGTGGGTAGCAGACATCTTCCTCCCATGCATACACACTTCTGAGAGTTGAGCTTATGGCCTGTACCTCCACATCCAGCCTGCTGGTACCCTTGGCTTCTAAAAGGCCTAGGCTCGCTGTTTGACGGAAGTGCTTGGAGAGGTAATTGGAATCACCCGGCACACAAGACTAGTGCCTCCAAGCTCAGTTCAGCGATTTCCTAGTAAGTCCTGTGGTAGACTGGTGCTACATACTAAGTTCCATACGTGAGAGGGTAGCTGAACGCCTTGTCCAAAACCATCTTACTTCTGAGAGTTGAGCTCAGCCTCAGTCCCTCACAGTTCCACACTGCCTGCAGAGTGAGTTTCGCAGGTCTTCAGCAGAGACGTTTGCCAGAGGCTTCTGAGACGCAGGGTAACAATGCAGACCTGGAGGGTATCCCCAGGTGCAGTAGACTGGTAATCTTGGAACCTCCTGACTCAGAATACTGCTACCTTCTCACTGCCATAGGAATGTAGCTAGTTGACAGCTGGCTTCAAGACATGCTTCCCTGTGAGAGCTGAGGACAGGGCAGAACCCTCCCGCATGCTGCCTGACTGTAGGAGTAGCTGCTAACATCCTAATGTTAGTGGCTGGGAGAGGTTGCGCGCAAAGCATGTGTGAGCACTGGGCCTGAACTCCCGTGTATCTGAGTTGAATACAGCGATTTCCAACGGCTTTCCTCAACCAGAGTGTAGCTAGGTTCCAAATCCCATGTACGAGCGGGTAGCAGACATCTGCCTCCCATGCATACACACTTCTGAGAGTTGAGCTTAAGGCCTGTACCTCCACATCCAGCCTGCTGGTACCCTTGGCTTCTAAAAGGCCTAGGCTCGCTGTTTGACGGAAGTGCTGGGAGAGGTAATTGGAATCTCACGGCACACAAGACGAGTGCCTCCAAGCTCAATTCACGATTTCCCAGTAATTCTTGTGGTAGACAGGTGCTACATACTAAGTTCCATATGTGAGAAGGTAGCTGAACGCCTTGTCCAAAAGCATCTTACTTCTGAGAGTTGAGCCCACCCTCAGTCCCTCACACTTCCACACTGCCTGCAGAGTGAGTTTCACACGTCTTCACCAGAGACGATTGCCAGAGGCTTCTGAGTACAAGTTAACAATGCAGACCTGGAGGGTATCTCCAGGTACAGTAGAGTGGTAATCCTGGAACCTCCTGACTCAGAGTACTGCTACCTTCTCTCTGCCTTAGGAATGCAGCTAGTTGACAGCTGGCTTCAAGACATGCTTCCCTGTGAGAGCTGAGGACAGGACAGAACCCTCCCGCATCCTGCCTGACTGTAGGAGTAGCTGCTAACATCCTTATGTTAGTGGCTGGGAGAGGTTGCGGGAAAAGCATGTGTGAGCACTGGGCCTGAACTCCCGTGTATCTGAGTTGAATACAGCGATTTCCAATGGCCTTCTTCAATCACAGTGTAGCTAGGTTCCAACTCCCATGTCCGAGTGGGTAGCAGACATCTGCCTCCCATGCATACACACTTCTGAGAGTTGAGCTTAAGGCCTTACCTCCACATCCAGCCTGCTGGTACCCTTGGCTTCTAAAAGGCCTAGGCTCGCTGTTTGATGGAAGTGCTGGGAGAGGTAATTGGAATCTCCCGGCACACAAGACGAGTGCCTCCAAGCTCAATTCACGATTTCCCAGTCATTCTTGTGGTAGACAGGTGCTACATACTAAGTTCCATATGTGAGAAGGTAGCTGAACGCCTTGTCCAAAAGCATCTTACTTCTGAGAGTTGATCACACCCTCAGTCCCTCACACTTCCACACTGCCTGCAGAGTGAGTTTCACATGTCTTCACCCGAGACGATAGCCAGAGGCTTCTGAGTACAAGTTAACAATGCAGACCTGGAGGGTATCTCCATGTGCAGTAGAGTGGTAATCTTGGAACCTCCTGACTCAGAGTACTGCTACCTTCTCACTGCCATAGGAATGCAGCTAGTTGACAGCTGGCTTCAAGACATGCTTCCCTGTGAGAGCTGAGGACAGGGCAGAACCCTCCCGCATCCTGCCTGACTGTCGGAATAGCTGCTAACATCCTTATGTTAGTGGCTGGGAGAGGTTGCGGGAAAAGCATGTGTGAGCACTGGGCCTGAACTCCCGTGTATCTGAGTTGAATACAGCGATTTCCAATGGCCTTCTTCAATCACAGTGTAGCTAGGTTCCAACTCCCATGTCCGAGTGGGTAGCAGACATCTGCCTCCCATGCATACACACTTCTGAGAGTTGAGCTCATGGCCTGTACCTCCACATCCAGCCTGCTGGTACCCTTGGCTTCTAAAAGGCCTAGGCTCGCTGTTTGACGGAAGTGCTGGGAGAGGTAATTGGAATCTCCCGGCACACAAGACGAGTGCCTCCAAGCTCAATTCACGATTTCCCAGTAATTCTTGTGGTAGACAGGTGCTACATACTAAGTTCCATATGTGAGATGGTAGCTGAACGCCTTGTCCAAAAGCATCTTACTTCTGAGAATTGAGCACACCCTCAGTCCCTCACACTTCCACACTGCCTGCAGAGTGAGTTTCACACGTCTTCACCAGAGACGATTGCCAGAGGCTTCTGAGTACAAGTTAACAATGTAGACCTGGAGGGTATCTCCAGGTGCAGTAGAGTGGTAATCTTGGAACCTCCTGACTCAGAGTACTGCAACCTTCTCACTGCCATAGGAATGCAGCTAGTTGACAGCTGGCTTCAAGACATGCTTCTCTGTGAGAGCTGAGGACAGGGCAGAACCCTCCCGCAGGCTGCCTGACTGTAGGAGTAGCTGCTAACATCCTAATGTTAGTGGGTGGGAGAGGTTGCGGGAAAAGCATGTGTGAGCACTGGGCCTGAACTCCCGTGTATCTGAGTTGAATACAGCGATTTCCAACGACTTTCCTCAACCAGAGTGTAGCTAGGCTCCAAATCCCATGTACGAGCGGGTAGCAGACATCTGCCTCCCATGCATACACACTTCTGAGAGTTGAGCTTAAGGCCTGTACCTCCACATCCAGCCTGCTGGTACCCTTGGCTTCTAAAAGGCCTAGGCTCGCTGTTTGACGGAAGTGCTGGGAGAGGTAATTGGAATCTCCCGTCACACAAGACGAGTGCCTCCAAGCTCATTTCACCATTTCCCAGTAATTCTTGTGGTAGACAGGTGCTACATACTAAGTTCCATATGTGAGATGGTAGCTGAACGCCTTGTCCAAAAGCATCTTACTTCTGAGAGTTGAGCACACCCTGATTCCCTCACACTTCCACACTGCCTGCAGAGTGAGTTTCACACGTCTTCACCAGAGACGATTGCCAGAGGCTTCTGAGTACAAGTTAACAATGCAGACCTGGAGGGTATCTCCAGGTGCAGTAGAGTGGTAATCTTGGAACCTCCTGACTCAGAGTACTGCAACCTTCTCACTGCCATAGGAATGCAGCTAGTTGACAGCTGGCTTCAAGACATGCTTCCCTGTGAGAGCTGAGGACAGGGCAGAACCCTCCCGCATCCTGCCTGACTGTAGGAGTAGCTGCTAACATCCTTATATTAGTGGCTGGGAGAGGTTGAGGGAAAAGCATGTGTGAGCACTGGGCCTGAACTCCCGTGTATCTGAGTTGAATAGAGCGATTTCCAATGGCCTTCTTCAATCACAGTGTAGCTAGGTTCCAACTCCCATGTCCGAGTGGGTAGCAGACGTCTGCCTCCCATGCATACACACTTCTGAGAGTTGAGCTTATGGCCTGTACCTCCACATCCAGCCTGCTGGTACCCTTGGCTTCTAAAAGGCCTAGGCTCGCTGTTTGACGGAAGTGCTGGGAGAGGTAATTGGAATCACCCGGCACACAAGACTAGTGCCTCCAAGCTCAGTTCAGCGATTTCCTAGTAATTCCTGTGGTAGACTGGTGCTACATACTAAGTTCCATACGTGAGAGGGTAGTTGAACGCCTTGTCCAAAACCATCTTACTTCTGAGAGTTGAGCTCAGCCTCAGTCCCTCACAGTTCCACACTGCCTGCAGAGTGAGTTTCGCAGGTCTTCAGCAGAGACGTTTGCCAGAGGCTTCTGAGACGCAGGGTAACAATGCAGACCTGCAGGGTATCCCCAGGTGCAGTCGACTGGTAATCTTGGAACCTCCTGACTCAGAATACTGCTACCTTCTCACTGCCATAGGAATGCAGCTAGTTGACAGCTAGCTGGCTTCAAGACATGCTTCGCTGAGAGAGCTGAGGACAGGGCAGAACCCTCCCGCATGCTGCCTGACTGTAGGAGTAGCTGCTAACATCCTAATGTTAGTGGCTGGGAGAGGTTGCGGGAAAAGCATGTGTGAGCACTGGGCCTGAACTCCCGTGTATCTGAGTTGAACAGCGTTTTCCAACGGCTTTCCTCAACCAGAGTGTAGCTAGGTTCCAAATCCCATGTACGAGCGGGTAGCAGACATCTGCCTCCCATGCATACACACTTCTGAGAGTTGAGCTTAAGGCCTGTACCTCCACATCCAGCCTGCTGGTACCCTTGGCTTCTAAAAGGCCTAGGCTCGCTGTTTGACGGAAGTGCTGGGAGAGGTAATTGGAATCTCCCGACACACAAGACGAGTGCCTCCAAGCTCAATTCACGATTTCCCAGTAATTCTTGTGGTAGACAGGTGCTACATACTAAGTTCCATATGTGAGAAGGTAGCTGAAAGCCTTGTCCAAAAGCATCTTACTTCTGAGAGTTGAGCACACCCTCAGTCCCTCACACTTCCACACTGCCTGCAGAGTGAGTTTCACACGTCTTCACCAGAGACGATTGCAAGAGGCTTCTGAGTACAAGTTAACAATGCAGACCTGGAGGGTATCTCCAGGTGCAGTAGAGTGGTAATCTTGGAACCTCCTGACTCAGAGTACTGCTACCTTCTCACTGCCATAGGAATGCAGCTAGTTGACAGCTGGCTTCAAGACATGCTTCGCTGTGAGAGAAGAGGACAGGGCAGAACCCTCCCGCATCCTGCCTGACTGTAGGAGTAGCTGCTAACATCCTTATGTTAGTGGCTGGGAGAGGTTGCGGGAAAAGCATGTGTGAGCACGGGGCTTGAACTCCCGTGTATCTGAGTTGAATACAGAGATTTCCAATGGCCTTCTTCAATCACAGTGTAGCTAGGTTCCAACTCCCATGTCCGAGTGGGTAGCAGACATCTGCCTCCCATGCATACACACTTCTGAGAGTTGAGCTTATGGCCTGTACCTCCACATCCAGCCTGCTGGTACCCTTGGCTTCTAAAAGGCCTAGGCTCGCTGTTTGACGGAAGTGCTGGGAGAGGTAATTGGAATCACCCGGCACACAAGACTAGTGCCTCCAAGCTCAGTTCAGCGATTTCCTAGTAATTCCTGTGGTAGACTGGTGCTACATACTAAGTTCCATACGTGAGAGGGTAGCTGAACGCCTTGTCCAAAACCATCTTACTTCTGAGAGTTGAGCTCAGCCTCAGTCCCTCACAGTTCCACACTGCCTGCAGAGTGAGTTTCGCAGGTCTTCAGCAGAGACGTTTGCCAGAGGCTTCTGAGACGCAGGGTAACAATGCAGACCTGGAGGGTATCCCCAGGTGCAGTAGACTGGTAATCTTGGAACCTCCTGACTCAGAATACTGCTACCTTCTCACTGCCATAGGAATGCAGCTAGTTGACAGCTGGCTTCAAGACATGCTTCCCTGTGAGAGCTGAGGACAGGGCAGAACCCTCCCGCTTCCTGCCTGACTGTAGAGTAGCTGCTAACATCCTAATGTTAGTGGCTGGGAGAGGTTGCGGGAAAAGCATGTGTGAGCACTGGGCCTGAACTCCCGTGTATCTGAGTTGAATACAGCGATTTCCAACGACTTTCCTCAACCAGAGTGTAGCTAGGCTCCAAATCCCATGTACGAGCGGGTAGCAGACATCTGCCTCCCATGCATACACACTTCTGAGAGTTGAGCTTAAGGCCTGTACCTCCACATCCAGCCTGCTGGTACCCTTGGCTTCTAAAAGGCCTAGGCTCGCTGTTTGACGGAAGTGCTGGGAGAGGTAATTGGAATCTCCCGGCACACAAGACGAGTGCCTCCAAGCTCAATTCACGATTTCCCAGTAATTCTTGTGGTAGACAGGTGCTCCATACTAAGTTCCATATGTGAGAAGGTAGCTGAACGCCTTGTCCAAAAGCATCTTACTTCTGAGAGTTGAGCACCCCCTCACTCCCTCACACTTCCACACTGCCTGCAGAGTGAGTTTCACACGTCTTCACCAAAGACGATTGCCAGAGGCTTCTGAGTACAAGTTAACAATGCAGACCTGGAGGGTATCTCCAGGTGCAGTAGAGTGGTAATCTTGGAACCTCCTGACTCAGAGTACTGCTACCTTCTCACTGCCATAGAAATGCAGCTAGTTGACAGCTGGCTTCAAGACATGCTTCCCTGTGAGAGCTGAGGACAGGGCAGAACCCTCCCGCATCCTGCCTGACTGTAGGAGTAGCTGCTAACATCCTTATGTTAGTGGCTGGGAGAGGTTGCGGGAAAAGCATGTGTGAGCACTGGGCCTGAACTCCCGTGTATCTGAGTTGAATACAGCGATTTCCAATGGCCTTCTTCAATCACAGTGTAGCTAGGTTCCAACTCCCATGTCCGAGTGGGTAGCAGACATCTGCCTCCCATGCATACACACTTCTGAGAGTTGAGCTTATGGCCTGTACCTCCACATCCAGCCTGCTGGTACCCTTGGCTTCTAAAAGGCCTAGGCTCGCTGTTTGACGGAAGTGCTGGGAGAGGTAATTGGAATCACCCGGCACACAAGACTAGTGCCTCCAAGCTCAGTTCAGCGATTTCCTAGTAATTCCTGTGGTAGACTGGTGCTACATACTAAGTTCCATACGTGAGAGGGTAGCTGAACGCCTTGTCCAAAACCATCTTACTTCTGAGAGTTGAGCTCAGCCTCAGTCCCTCACAGTTCCACACTGCCTGCAGAGTGAGTTTCGCAGGTCTTCAGCAGAGACGTTTGCCAGAGGCTTCTGAGACGCAGGGTAACAATGCAGACCTGGAGGGTTCCCCAGGTGCAGTAGACTGGTAATCTTGGAACCTCCTGACTCAGAATACTGCTACCTTCTCACTGCCATAGGAATGCAGCTAGTTGACAGCTAGCTGGCTTCAAGACATGCTTCCCTGAGAGAGCTGAGGACAGGACAGAACCCTCCCGCATGCTGCCTGACTGTAGGAGTAGCTGCTAACATCCTAATGTTAGTGGCTGGAGAGGTTGCGGGAAAAGCATGTGTGAGCACTGGGCCTGAACTCCCGTGTCTCTGAGTTGAATACAGCGATTTCCAACGACTTTCCTCCACCAGAGTGTAGCTAGGTTCCAAATCCCGTGTACGAGCGGGTAGCAGACATCTGCCTCCCATGCATACACACTTCTGAGAGTTGAACTTAAGGCCTGTACCTCCACATCCAGCCTGCTGGTACCCTTGGCTTCTAAAAGGCCTAGGCTCGCTGTTTGACGGAAGTGCTGGAAGAGGTAATTGGAATCTCCCGGCACACAAGACGAGTGCCTCCAAGCTCAATTCACGATTTCCCAGTAATTCTTGTGGTAGACAGGTGCTACATACTAAGTTCCATATGTGAGAAGGTAGCTGAACGCCTTGTCCAAAAGCATCTTACTTCTGAGAGTTGAGCACACCCTCAGTCACTCACACTTCCACAGTGCCTGCAGAGTGAGTTTCACACGTCTTCACCAGAGACGATTGCCAGAGGCTTCTGAGTACAAGTTAACAATGCAGACCTGGAGGGTATCTCCAGGTGCAGTAGAGTGGTAATCTTGGAACCTCCTGACTCAGAGTACTGCTACCTTCTCACTGCCATAGGAATGCAGCTAGTTGACAGCTGGCTTCAAGACATGCTTCCCTGTGAGAGCTGAGGACAGGGCAGAACCCTCCCGCATCCTGCCTGACTGTAGGAGTAGCTGCTAACATCCTTATGTTAGTGGCTGGGAGAGGTTGCGGGAAAAGCATGTGTGAGCACGGGGCCTGAACTCCCGTGTATCTGAGTTGAATACAGCGATTTCCAATGGCCTTCTTCAATCACAGTGTAGCTAGGTTCCAACTCCCATGTCCGAGTGGGTAGCAGACATCTGCCTCCCATGCATACACACTTCTGAGAGTTGAGCTTATGGCCAGTACCTCCACATCCAGCCTGCTGGTACCCTTGGCTTCTAAAAGGCCTAGGCTCGCTGTTTGACGGAAGTGCTGGGAGAGGTAATTGGAATCACCCGGCACACAAGACTAGTGCCTCCAAGCACAGTTCAGCGATTTCCTAGTAATTCCTGTGGTAGACTGGTGCTACATACTAAGTTCCATACGTGAGAGGGTAGCTGAACGCCTTGTCCAAAACCATCTTACTTCTGAGAGTTGAGCTCACCCTCAGTCCCTCACAGTTCCACACTGCCTGCAGAGTGAGTATCGGAGGTCTTCAGCAGAGACGTTTGCCAGAGGCTTCTGAGACGCAGGGTAACAATGCAGACCGGCAGGGTATCCCCAGGTGCAGTCGACTGGTAATCTTGGAACCTCCTGACTCAGAATACTGCTACCTTCTCACTGCCATAGGAATGCAGCTAGTTGACAGCTAGCTGGCTTCAAGACATGCTTCGCTGAGAGAGCTGAGGACAGGGCAGAACCCTCCCGCATGCTGCCTGACTGTAGGAGTAGCTGCTAACATCCTAATGTTAGTGGCTGGGAGAGGTTGCGGGAAAAGCATGTGTGAGCACTGGGCCTGAACTCCCGTGTATCTGAGTTGAATACAGCATTTTCCAACGGCTTTCCTCAACCAGAGTGTAGCTAGGTTCCAAATCCCATGTACGAGCGGGTAGCAGACATCTGCCTCCCATGCATACACACTTCTGAGAGTTGAGCTTAAGGCCTGTACCTCCACATCCAGCCTGCTGGTACCCTTGGCTTCTAAAAGGCCTAGGCTCGCTGTTTGACGGAAGTGCTGGGAGAGGTAATTGGAATCTCCCGGCACACAAGACGAGTGCCTCCAAGCTCAATTCACGATTTCCCAGTAATTCTTGTGGTAGACAGGTGCTACATACTAAGTTCCATATGTGAGAAGGTAGCTGAACGCCTTGTCCAAAAGCATCTTACTTCTCAGAGTTGAGCACACCCTCAGTCCCTCACACTTCCACACTGCCTGCAGAGTGAGTTTCACACGTCTTCACCAGAGACGATTGTCAGAGCCTTCTGAGTACAAGTTAACAATGCAGACCTGGAGGGTATCTCCAGGTGCAGTAGAGTGGTAATCTTGGAACCTCCTGACTCAGAGTACTGCTACCTTCTCACTGCCATAGGAATGCAGCTAGTTGACAGCTGGCTTCAAGACATGCTTCCCTGTGAGAGCTGAGGACAGGGCAGATCCCTCCCTCATCCTGCCTGACTGTAGGAGTAGCTGCTAACATCCTTATGTTAGTGGCTGGGAGAGGTTGCGGGAAAAGCATGTGTGAGCACTGGGCCTGAACTCCCGTGTATCTGAGTTGAATACAGCGATTTCCAATGGCCTTCTTCAATCACAGTGTAGCTAGGTTCCAACTCCCATGTCCGAGTGGGTAGCAGACATCTGCCTCCCATGCATACACACTTCTGAGAGTTGAGCTTATGGCCTGTACCTCCACATCCAGCCTGCTGGTACCCTTGGCTTCTAAAAGGCCTAGGCTCGCTGTTTGACGGAAGTGCTGGGAGAGGTAATTGGAATCACCCGGCACACAAGACTAGTGCCTCCAAGCTCAGTTCAGCGATTTCCTAGTAATTCCTGTGGTAGACTGGTGCTACATACTAAGTTCCATACGTGAGAGGGTAGCTGAACGCCTTGTCCAAAACCATCTTACTTCTGAGAGTTGAGCTCACCCTCAGTCCCTCACAGTTCCACACTGCCTGCAGAATGAGTATCGGAGGTCTTCAGCAGAGACGTTTGCCAGAGGCTTCTGACGCAGGGTAACAATGCAGACCTGCAGGGTATCCCCAGGTGCAGTCGACTGGTAATCTTGGAACCTCCTGACTCAGAATACTGCTACCTTCTCACTGCCATAGGAATGCAGCTAGTTGACAGCTAGCTGGCTTCAAGACATGCTTCGCTGAGAGAGCTGAGGACAGGGCAGAACCCTTCCGCATGCTGCCTGACTGTAGGAGTAGCTGCTAACATCCTAATGTTAGTGGCTGGGAGAGGTTGCGGGAAAAGCATGTGTGAGCACTGGGCCTGAACTCCCGTGTATCTGAGTTGATTACAGCGTTTTCCAACGGCTTTCCTCAACCAGACTGTAGCTAGGTTCCAAATCCCATGTACGAGCGGGTAGCAGACATCTGCCTCCCATGCATACACACTTCTGAGAGTTGAGCTTATGGCCTGTACCTCCACATCCAGCCTGCTAGTACCCTTGGCTTCTAAAAGGCCTAGGCTCGCTGTTTGACGGAAGTGCTGGGAGACGTAATTGGAATCACCCGGCACACAAGACTAGTGCCTCCAAGCTCAGTTCAGCGATTTCCTAGTAATTCCTGTGGTAGACTGGTGCTACATACTAAGTTCCATATGTGAGATGGTAGCTGAAAGCCTTGTCCAAAAGCATCTTACTTCTGAGAGTTGAGCACACCCTCAGTCCCTCACACTTCCACACTGCCTGCAGAGTGAGTTTCACACGTCTTCACCAGAGACGATTGCAAGAGGCTTCTGAGTACAAGTTAACAATGCAGACCTGGAGGGTATCTCCAGGTGCACTAGAGTGGTAATCTTGGAACCTCCTGACTCAGAGTACTGCTACCTTCTCACTGCCATAGGAATGCAGCTAGTTGACAGCTGGCTTCAAGACATGCTTCCCTGTGAGAGCTGAGGACAGGGCAGAACCTCCCGCATCCTGCCTGACTGTAGGAGTAGCTGCTAACATCCTTATGTTAGTGGCTGGGAGAGGTTGCGGGAAAAGCATTGTAGCACTGGGCCTGAACTCCCGTGTATCTGAGTTGAATACAGCGATTTCCAATATCCTTCTTCAATCACAGGGTAGCTAGGTTCCAACTCCCATGTCCGAGTGGGTAGCAGACATCTGCCTCCCATGCATACACACTTCTGAGAGTTGAGCTTATGGCCTGTACCTCCACATCCAGCCTGCTGATACCCTTGGCTTCTAAAAGGCCTAGGCTCGCTGTTTGACGGAAGTGCTGGGAGAGGTAATTGGAATCACCCGGCACACAAGACTAGTGCCTCCAAGCTCAGTTCAGCGATTTCCTAGTAATTCCTGTGGTAGACTGGTGCTACATACTAAGTTCCATACGTGAGAGGGTAGCTGAACGCCTTGTCCAAAACCATCTTACTTCTGAGAGTTGAACTCAGCCTCAGTCCCTCACAGTTCCACACTGCCTGCAGAGTGAGTTTCACAGGTCTTCAGCAGAGATGTTTGCCAGAGGCTTCTGAGACGCAGGGTAACAATGCAGACCTGGAGGGTATCCCCAGGTGCAGTAGACTGGTAATCTTGGAACCTCCTGACTCAGAATACTGCTACCCTCTCACTGCCATAGGAATGCAGCTAGTTGACAGCTGGCTTCAAGACATGCTTCCCTGTGAGAGCTGAGTACAGGGCAGAACCCTCCCGCATGCTGCCTGACTGTAGGAGTAGCTGCTAACATCCTAATGTTAGTGGCTGGGAGAGGTTGCGGGAAAAGCATGTGTGAGCACTGGGCCTGAACTCCCGTGTATCTGAGTTGAATACAGCGATTTCCAACGACTTTCCTCAACCAGAGTGTAGCTAGGTTCCAAATCCCATGTACGAGCGGGTAGCAGACATCTGCCTCCCATGCATACACACTTCTGAGAGTTGAGCTTAAGGCCTGTACCTCCACATCCGGCCTGCTGGTACCCTTGGCTTCTAAAAGGCCTAGGCTCGCTGTTTGACGGAAGTGCTGGGGGAGGTAATTGGAATCTCCCGGCACACAAGACGAGTGCCTCCAAGCTCAATTCACGATTTCCCAGTAATTCTTGTGGTAGACAGGTGCTACATACTAAGTACCATATGTGAGAAGGTAGCTGAACGCCTTGTCCAAAAGCATCTTAGTTCTGAGAGTTGAGCACACCCTCAGTCCCTCACACTTCCACACTGCCTGCAGAGTGAGTTTCACACGTCTTCACCAGAGACGATTGCCAGAGGCTTCTGAGTACAAGTTAACAATGCAGACCTGGAGGGTATCTCCAGGTGCAGTAGAGTGGTAATCTTGGAACCTCCTGACTCAGAGTACTGCTACCTTCTCACTGCCATAGGAATGCAGCTAGTTGACAGCTGGCTTCAAGACATGCTTCCCTGTGAGAGCTGAGGACAGGGCAGAACCCTCCCGCATCCTGCCTGACTGTAGGAGTAGCTGCTAACATCCTTATGTTAGTGGCTGGGAGAAGTTGCGGGAAAAGCATGTGTGAGCACTGGGCCTGAACTCCCGTGTATCTGAGTTGAATACAGCGATTTCCAATGGCCTTCTTCAATCACAGTGTAGCTAGGTTCCAACTCCCATGTCCGAGTGGGTAGCAGACATCTGCCTCCCATGCATACACACTTCTGAGAGTTGAGCTTATGGCCTGTACCTCCACATCCAGCCTGCTGGTACCCTTGGCTTCTAAAAGGCCTAGGCTCGCTGTTTGACGGAAGTGCTGGGAGAGGTAATTGGAATCTCCCGGCACACAAGATGAGTGCCTCCAAGCTCAATTCACGATTTCCCAGTAATTCTTGTGGTAGACAGGTGCTACATACTAAGTTCCATATGTGAGAAGGTAGCTGAACGCCTTGTCCAAAAGAATCTTACTTCTGAGAGTTGAGCACACCCTCAGTCCCTCACACTTCCACACTGCCTGCAGAGTGAGTTTCACACGTCTTCACCAGAGACGATTGCCAGAGGCTTCCGAGTAGAAGTTAACAATACAGACCTGGAGGGTATCTCCAGATGCAGTAGAGTGGTAATCTTGGGACCTCCTGACTCAGAGTACTGCTACCTTCTCACTGCCATAGGAATGCAGCTAGTTGACAGCTGGCTTCAAGACATGCTTCCCTGTGAGAGCTGAGGACAGGGCAGAACCCTCCCGCATCCTGCCTGACTGTAGGAGTAGCTGCTAACATCCTTATGTTAGTGGCTGGGAGAGGTTGCGGGAAAAGCATGTGTGAGCACTGGGCCTGAACTCCCGTGTATCTGAGTTGAATACAGCGATTTCCAATGGCCTTCTTCAATCACAGTGTAGCTAGGTTCCAACTCCCAGTCCGAGTGGGTAGCAGACATCTGCCTCCCATGCATACACACTTCTGAGAGTTGAGCTTATGGCCTGTACCTCCACATCCAGCCTGCTGGTACCCTTGGCTTCTAAAAGGCCTAGGCTCGCTGTTTGACGGAAGTGCTGGGAGAGGTAATTGGAATCACCCGGCACACAAAACTAGTGCCCCCAAGCTCAGTTCAGCGATTTCCTAGTAATACCTGTGGTAGACTGGTGCTACATACTAAGTTCCATACGTGAGAGGGTAGCTGAACGCCTTGTCCAAAACCATCTTACTTCTGAGAGTTGAGCTCAGCCTCAGTCCCTCACAGTTCCACACTGCCTGCAGAGTGAGTTTCGCAGGTCTTCAGCAGAGACGTTTGCCAGAGGCTTCTGAGACGCAGGGTAACAATGCAGACCTGGAGGGTATCCCCAGGTGCAGTCGACGGTAATCTTGGAACCTCCTGACTCAGAATACTGCTACCTTCTCACTGTCATAGGAATGCAGCTAGTTGACAGCTAGCTGGCTTCAAGACATGCTTCCCTGAGAGAGCTGAGGACAGGGCAGAACCCTCCCGCATGCTGCCTGACTGTAGGAGTAGCTGCTAACATCCTAATGTTAGTGGCTGGGAGAGGTTGCGGGAAAAGCATGTGTGAGCACTGGGCCTGAGCTCCCGTGTATCTGAGTTGAATACAGCGATTTCCAATGGCCTTCTTCAATCACAGTGTAGCTAGATTCCAACTCCCATGCCCGAGTGGGTAGCAGAATCTGCCTCCCATGCATATACACTTCTGAGAGTTGAGCTTATGGCCTGTACCTCCACATCCAGCCTGCTGGTACCCTTGGCTTCTAAAAGGCCTAGGCTCGCTGTTTGACGGAAGTGCTGGGAGAGGTAATTGGAATCACCCGGCACACAAGACTAGTGCCTCCAAGCTCAGTTCAGCGATTTCCTAGTAATTCCTGTGGTAGACTGGTGCTACATACTAAGTTCCATACGTGAGAGTGTAGCTGAACGCCTTGTCCAAAACCATCTTACTTCTGAGAGTTGAGCTCAGCCTCAGTCCCTCACAGTTCCACACTGCCTGCAGAGGGAGTTTCGCAGGTCTTCAGCAGAGACGTTTGCCAGAGGCTTCTGAGACGCAGGGTAACAATGCAGACCTGGAGGGTATCCCCAGGTGCAGTCGACTGGTAATCTTGGAACCTCCTGACTCAGAATACTGCTACCTTCTCACTGCCATAGGAATGCAGCTAGTTGACAGCTAGCTGGCTTCAAGACATGCTTCCCTGAGAGACCTGAGGACAGGGCAGAACCCTCCCGCATGCTGCCTGACTGTAGGAGTAGCTACTAACATCCTAATGTTAGTGGCTGGGAGAGGTTGCGGGAAAAGCATGTGTGAGCACTGGGCCTGAACTCCCGTGTATCTGAGTTGAATACAGCGATTTCCAACGACTTTCCTCCACCAGAGTGTAGCTAGGTTCCAAATCCCATGTACGAGCGGGTAGCAGACATCTGCCTCCCATGCATACACACTTCTGAGAGTTGAGCTTAAGACCTGTACCTCCACATCCAGCCTGCTGGTACCTTGGCTTCTAAAAGGCCTAGGCTCGCTGTTTGAAGGAAGTGCTGGGAGAGGTAATTGGAATCTCCCGGCACACAAGACGAGTGCCTCCAAGCTCAATTCACGATTTCCCAGTAATTCTTGTGGTAGACAGGTGCTACATACTAAGTTCCATATGTGAGAAGGTAGCTGAACGCCTTGTCCAAAAGCATCTTACTTTTGAGATTTGAGCACACCCTCAGTCCCTCACACTTCCACACTGCCTGCAGAGTGAGTTTCACACGTCTTCACCAGAGACGATTGCCAGAGGCTTCTGAGTACAAGTTAACAATGCAGACCTGGAGGGTATCTCCAGGTGCAGTAGAGTGGTAATCTTGGAACCTCCTGACTCAGAGTACTGCTACTTTCTCACTGCCATAGGAATGCAGCTAGTTGACAGCTGGCTTCAAGACATGCTTCCCTGTGAGAGCTGAGGACAGGGCAGAACCCTCCCGCATCCTGCCAGACTGTAGGAGTAGCTGCTAACATCCTTATGTTAGTGGCTGGGAGAGGTTGCGGGAAAAGCATGTGTGAGCACTGGCCTGAACTCCCTTGTATCTGAGTTGAATACAGCGATTTCCAATGGCCTTCTTCAATCACAGTGTAGCTAGGTTCCAACTCCCATGTCCGAGTGGGTAGCAGACATCTCCCTCCCATGCATACACACTTCTGAGAGTTGAGCTTATAGCCTGTACCTCCACATCCAGCCTGCTGGTACCCTTGGCTTCTAAAAGGCCTAGGCTCGCTGTTTGACGGAAGTGCTGGGAGAGGTAATTGGAATCACCCGGCACACGAGACTAGTGCCTCCAAGCTCAGTTCAGCGATTTCCTAGTAATTCCTGTGGTAGACTGGTGCTACATACTAAGTTCCATACGTGAGAGGGTAGCTGAACGCCTTGTCCAAAACCATCTTACTTCTGAGAGTTGAGCTCAGCCTCAGTCCCTCACAGTTCCACACTCCCTGCAGAGTGAGTTTCGCAGGTCTTCTGCAGAGACGTTTGCCAGAGGCTTCTGAGACGCAGGGTAACAATGCAGACCTGGAGGGTATCCCCAGGTGCAGTAGACTGGTAATCTTGGAACCTCCTGACTCAGAATACTGCTACCTTCTCACTGCCATAGGAATGCAGCTAGTTGACAGCTGGCTTCAAGACATGCTTCCCTGTGAGAGCTGAGGATAGGGCAGAACCCTCCCGCATGCTGCCTGACTGTAGGAATAGCTGCTAACATCCTAATGTTAGTGGCTGGGAGAGGTTTCGGGAAAAGCATGTGTGAGCACTGGGCCTGAACTCCCGTGTATCTGAGTTGAATACAGCGATTTCCAACGGCTTTCCTCAACCAGAGTGTAGCTAGGTTCCAAATCCCATGTACGAGCGGGTAGCAGACATCGGCCTCCCATGCATACACACTTCTGAGAGTTGAGCTTAAGGCCTTACCTCCACATCCAGCCTGCTGGTAGCCTTGGCTTCTAAAAGGCCTAGGCTCGCTGTTTGACGGAAGTGCTGGGAGAGGTAATTGGAATCTCCCGGCACACAAGACGAGTGCCTCCAAGCTCAATTCACGATTTCCCAGTAATTCTTGTGGTAGACAGGTGCTACATACTAAGTTCCATATGTGAGAAGGTAGCTGAACGCCTTGTCCAAAAGCATCTTACTTCTGAGAGTTGAGCACACCCTCAGTCCCTCACACTTCCACACTGCCTGCAGAGTGAGTTTCACACGTCTTCACCAGAGACGATTGCCAGAGGCTTCTGAGTACAAGTTAACAATGCAGACCTGGAGGGTATCTCCAGGTGCAGTAGAGTGGTAATCTTGGAACCTCCTGACTCAGAGTACTGCTACCTTCTCACTGCCATAGGAATGCAGCTAGTTGACAGCTGGCTTCAAGACATGCTTCCCTGTGAGAGCTGAGGACAGGGCAGAACCCTCCCGCATCCTGCCTGACTGTAGGAATAGCTGCTAACATCCTTATGTTAGTGGCTGGGAGAGGTTGCGGGAAAAGCATGTGTGAGCACTGGGCCTGAACTCCCGTGTATCTGAGTTGAATACAGCGATTTCCAATGGCCTTCTTCAATCACAGTGTAGCTAGGTTCCAACTCCCATGTCCGAGTGGGTAGCAGACATCTTCCTCCCATGCATACACACTTCTGAGAGTTGAGCTTATGGCCTGTACCTCCACATCCAGCCTGCTGGTACCCTTGGCTTCTAAAAGGCCTAGGCTCGCTGTTTGACGGAAGTGCTTGGAGAGGTAATTGGAATCACCCGGCACACAAGACTAGTGCCCCCAAGCTCAGTTCAGCGATTTCCTAGTAAGTCCTGTGGTAGACTGGTGCTACATACTAAGTTCCATACGTGAGAGGGTAGCTGAACGCCTTGTCCAAAACCATCTTACTTCTGAGAGTTGAGCTCAGCCTCAGTCCCTCACAGTTCCACACTGCCTGCAGAGTGAGTTTCGCAGGTCTTCAGCAGAGACGTTTGCCAGAGGCTTCTGAGACGCAGGGTAACAATGCAGACCTGGAGGGTATCCCCAGGTGCAGTAGACTGGTAATCTTGGAACCTCCTGACTCAGAATACTGCTACCTTCTCACTGCCATAGGAATGTAGCTAGTTGACAGCTGGCTTCAAGACATGCTTCCCTGTGAGAGCTGAGGACAGGGCAGAACCCTCCCGCATGCTGCCTGACTGTAGGAGTAGCTGCTAACATCCTAATGTTAGTGGCTGGGAGAGGTTGCGCGCAAAGCATGTGTGAGCACTGGGCCTGAACTCCCGTGTATCTGAGTTGAATACAGCGATTTCCAACGGCTTTCCTCAACCAGAGTGTAGCTAGGTTCCAAATCCCATGTACGAGCGGGTAGCAGACATCTGCCTCCCATGCATACACACTTCTGAGAGTTGAGCTTAAGGCCTGTACCTCCACATCCAGCCTGCTGGTACCCTTGGCTTCTAAAAGGCCTAGGCTCGCTGTTTGACGGAAGTGCTGGGAGAGGTAATTGGAATCTCACGGCACACAAGACGAGTGCCTCCAAGCTCAATTCACGATTTCCCAGTAATTCTTGTGGTAGACAGGTGCTACATACTAAGTTCCATATGTGAGAAGGTAGCTGAACGCCTTGTCCAAAAGCATCTTACTTCTGAGAGTTGAGCCCACCCTCAGTCCCTCACACTTCCACACTGCCTGCAGAGTGAGTTTCACACGTCTTCACCAGAGACGATTGCCAGAGGCTTCTGAGTACAAGTTAACAATGCAGACCTGGAGGGTATCTCCAGGTACAGTAGAGTGGTAATCCTGGAACCTCCTGACTCAGAGTACTGCTACCTTCTCTCTGCCTTAGGAATGCAGCTAGTTGACAGCTGGCTTCAAGACATGCTTCCCTGTGAGAGCTGAGGACAGGACAGAACCCTCCCGCATCCTGCCTGACTGTAGGAGTAGCTGCTAACATCCTTATGTTAGTGGCTGGGAGAGGTTGCGGGAAAAGCATGTGTGAGCACTGGGCCTGAACTCCCGTGTATCTGAGTTGAATACAGCGATTTCCAATGGCCTTCTTCAATCACAGTGTAGCTAGGTTCCAACTCCCATGTCCGAGTGGGTAGCAGACATCTGCCTCCCATGCATACACACTTCTGAGAGTTGAGCTTAAGGCCTTACCTCCACATCCAGCCTGCTGGTACCCTTGGCTTCTAAAAGGCCTAGGCTCGCTGTTTGACGGAAGTGCTGGGAGAGGTAATTGGAATCTCCCGGCACACAAGACGAGTGCCTCCAAGCTCAATTCACGATTTCCCAGTCATTCTTGTGGTAGACAGGTGCTACATACTAAGTTCCATATGTGAGAAGGTAGCTGAACGCCTTGTCCAAAAGCATCTTACTTCTGAGAGTTGATCACACCCTCAGTCCCTCACACTTCCACACTGCCTGCAGAGTGAGTTTCACATGTCTTCACCCGAGACGATAGCCAGAGGCTTCTGAGTACAAGTTAACAATGCAGACCTGGAGGGTATCTCCATGTGCAGTAGAGTGGTAATCTTGGAACCTCCTGACTCAGAGTACTGCTACCTTCTCACTGCCATAGGAATGCAGCTAGTTGACAGCTGGCTTCAAGACATGCTTCCCTGTGAGAGCTGAGGACAGGGCAGAACCCTCCCGCATCCTGCCTGACTGTAGGAATAGCTGCTAACATCCTTATGTTAGTGGCTGGGAGAGGTTGCGGGAAAAGCATGTGTGAGCACTGGGCCTGAACTCCCGTGTATCTGAGTTGAATACAGCGATTTCCAATGGCCTTCTTCAATCACAGTGTAGCTAGGTTCCAACTCCCATGTCCGAGTGGGTAGCAGACATCTGCCTCCCATGCATACACACTTCTGAGAGTTGAGCTCATGGCCTGTACCTCCACATCCAGCCTGCTGGTACCCTTGGCTTCTAAAAGGCCTAGGCTCGCTGTTTGACGGAAGTGCTGGGAGAGGTAATTGGAATCTCCCGGCACACAAGACGAGTGCCTCCAAGCTCAATTCACGATTTCCCAGTAATTCTTGTGGTAGACAGGTGCTACATACTAAGTTCCATATGTGAGATGGTAGCTGAACGCCTTGTCCAAAAGCATCTTACTTCTGAGAATTGAGCACACCCTCAGTCCCTCACACTTCCACACTGCCTGCAGAGTGAGTTTCACACGTCTTCACCAGAGACGATTGCCAGAGGCTTCTGAGTACAAGTTAACAATGTAGACCTGGAGGGTATCTCCAGGTGCAGTAGAGTGGTAATCTTGGAACCTCCTGACTCAGAGTACTGCAACCTTCTCACTGCCATAGGAATGCAGCTAGTTGACAGCTGGCTTCAAGACATGCTTCTCTGTGAGAGCTGAGGACAGGGCAGAACCCTCCCGCAGGCTGCCTGACTGTAGGAGTAGCTGCTAACATCCTAATGTTAGTGGGTGGGAGAGGTTGCGGGAAAAGCATGTGTGAGCACTGGGCCTGAACTCCCGTGTATCTGAGTTGAATACAGCGATTTCCAACGACTTTCCTCAACCAGAGTGTAGCTAGGCTCCAAATCCCATGTACGAGCGGGTAGCAGACATCTGCCTCCCATGCATACACACTTCTGAGAGTTGAGCTTAAGGCCTGTACCTCCACATCCAGCCTGCTGGTACCCTTGGCTTCTAAAAGGCCTAGGCTCGCTGTTTGACGGAAGTGCTGGGAGAGGTAATTGGAATCTCCCGTCACACAAGACGAGTGCCTCCAAGCTCATTTCACCATTTCCCAGTAATTCTTGTGGTAGACAGGTGCTACATACTAAGTTCCATATGTGAGATGGTAGCTGAACGCCTTGTCCAAAAGCATCTTACTTCTGAGAGTTGAGCACACCCTGATTCCCTCACACTTCCACACTGCCTGCAGAGTGAGTTTCACACGTCTTCACCAGAGACGATTGCCAGAGGCTTCTGAGTACAAGTTAACAATGCAGACCTGGAGGGTATCTCCAGGTGCAGTAGAGTGGTAATCTTGGAACCTCCTGACTCAGAGTACTGCAACCTTCTCACTGCCATAGGAATGCAGCTAGTTGACAGCTGGCTTCAAGACATGCTTCCCTGTGAGAGCTGAGGACAGGGCAGAACCCTCCCGCATCCTGCCTGACTGTAGGAGTAGCTGCTAACATCCTTATATTAGTGGCTGGGAGAGGTTGAGGGAAAAGCATGTGTGAGCACTGGGCCTGAACTCCCGTGTATCTGAGTTGAATAGAGCGATTTCCAATGGCCTTCTTCAATCACAGTGTAGCTAGGTTCCAACTCCCATGTCCGAGTGGGTAGCAGACGTCTGCCTCCCATGCATACACACTTCTGAGAGTTGAGCTTATGGCCTGTACCTCCACATCCAGCCTGCTGGTACCCTTGGCTTCTAAAAGGCCTAGGCTCGCTGTTTGACGGAAGTGCTGGGAGAGGTAATTGGAATCACCCGGCACACAAGACTAGTGCCTCCAAGCTCAGTTCAGCGATTTCCTAGTAATTCCTGTGGTAGACTGGTGCTACATACTAAGTTCCATACGTGAGAGGGTAGTTGAACGCCTTGTCCAAAACCATCTTACTTCTGAGAGTTGAGCTCAGCCTCAGTCCCTCACAGTTCCACACTGCCTGCAGAGTGAGTTTCGCAGGTCTTCAGCAGAGACGTTTGCCAGAGGCTTCTGAGACGCAGGGTAACAATGCAGACCTGCAGGGTATCCCCAGGTGCAGTCGACTGGTAATCTTGGAACCTCCTGACTCAGAATACTGCTACCTTCTCACTGCCATAGGAATGCAGCTAGTTGACAGCTAGCTGGCTTCAAGACATGCTTCGCTGAGAGAGCTGAGGACAGGGCAGAACCCTCCCGCATGCTGCCTGACTGTAGGAGTAGCTGCTAACATCCTAATGTTAGTGGCTGGGAGAGGTTGCGGGAAAAGCATGTGTGAGCACTGGGCCTGAACTACCGTGTATCTGAGTTGAACAGCGTTTTCCAACGGCTTTCCTCAACCAGAGTGTAGCTAGGTTCCAAATCCCATGTACGAGCGGGTAGCAGACATCTGCCTCCCATGCATACACACTTCTGAGAGTTGAGCTTAAGGCCTGTACCTCCACATCCAGCCTGCTGGTACCCTTGGCTTCTAAAAGGCCTAGGCTCGCTGTTTGACGGAAGTGCTGGGAGAGGTAATTGGAATCTCCCGACACACAAGACGAGTGCCTCCAAGCTCAATTCACGATTTCCCAGTAATTCTTGTGGTAGACAGGTGCTACATACTAAGTTCCATATGTGAGAAGGTAGCTGAAAGCCTTGTCCAAAAGCATCTTACTTCTGAGAGTTGAGCACACCCTCAGTCCCTCACACTTCCACACTGCCTGCAGAGTGAGTTTCACACGTCTTCACCAGAGACGATTGCAAGAGGCTTCTGAGTACAAGTTAACAATGCAGACCTGGAGGGTATCTCCAGGTGCAGTAGAGTGGTAATCTTGGAACCTCCTGACTCAGAGTACTGCTACCTTCTCACTGCCATAGGAATGCAGCTAGTTGACAGCTGGCTTCAAGACATGCTTCGCTGTGAGAGAAGAGGACAGGGCAGAACCCTCCCGCATCCTGCCTGACTGTAGGAGTAGCTGCTAACATCCTTATGTTAGTGGCTGGGAGAGGTTGCGGGAAAAGCATGTGTGAGCACGGGGCTTGAACTCCCGTGTATCTGAGTTGAATACAGAGATTTCCAATGGCCTTCTTCAATCACAGTGTAGCTAGGTTCCAACTCCCATGTCCGAGTGGGTAGCAGACATCTGCCTCCCATGCATACACACTTCTGAGAGTTGAGCTTATGGCCTGTACCTCCACATCCAGCCTGCTGGTACCCTTGGCTTCTAAAAGGCCTAGGCTCGCTGTTTGACGGAAGTGCTGGGAGAGGTAATTGGAATCACCCGGCACACAAGACTAGTGCCTCCAAGCTCAGTTCAGCGATTTCCTAGTAATTCCTGTGGTAGACTGGTGCTACATACTAAGTTCCATACGTGAGAGGGTAGCTGAACGCCTTGTCCAAAACCATCTTACTTCTGAGAGTTGAGCTCAGCCTCAGTCCCTCACAGTTCCACACTGCCTGCAGAGTGAGTTTCGCAGGTCTTCAGCAGAGACGTTTGCCAGAGGCTTCTGAGACGCAGGGTAACAATGCAGACCTGGAGGGTATCCCCAGGTGCAGTAGACTGGTAATCTTGGAACCTCCTGACTCAGAATACTGCTACCTTCTCACTGCCATAGGAATGCAGCTAGTTGACAGCTGGCTTCAAGACATGCTTCCCTGTGAGAGCTGAGGACAGGGCAGAACCCTCCCGCTTCCTGCCTGACTGTAGAGTAGCTGCTAACATCCTAATGTTAGTGGCTGGGAGAGGTTGCGGGAAAAGCATGTGTGAGCACTGGGCCTGAACTCCCGTGTATCTGAGTTGAATACAGCGATTTCCAACGACTTTCCTCAACCAGAGTGTAGCTAGGCTCCAAATCCCATGTACGAGCGGGTAGCAGACATCTGCCTCCCATGCATACACACTTCTGAGAGTTGAGCTTAATGCCTGTACCTCCACATCCAGCCTGCTGGTACCCTTTGCTTCTAAAAGGCCTAGGCTCGCTGTTTGACGGAAGTGCTGGGAGAGGTAATTGGAATCTCCCGGCACACAAGACGAGTGCCTCCAAGCTCAATTCACGATTTCCCAGTAATTCTTGTGGTAGACAGGTGCTACATACTAAGTTCCATATGTGAGAAGGTAGCTGAACGCCTTGTCCAAAAGCATCTTACTTCTGAGAGTTGAGCATACCCTCACTCCTTCACACTTCCACACTGCCTGCAGAGTGAGTTTCACACGTCTTCACCAGAGACGATTGCCAGAGGCTTCTGAGTACAAGTTAACAATGCAGACCTGGAGGGTATCTCCAGGTGCAGTAGAGTGGTAATCTTGGAACCTCCTGACTCAGAGTACTGCTACCTTCTCACTGCCATAGAAATGCAGCTAGTTGACAGCTGGCTTCAAGACATGCTTCCCTGTGAGAGCTGAGGACAGGGCAGAACCCTCCCGCATCCTGCCTGACTGTAGGAGTAGCTGCTAACATCCTTATGTTAGTGGCTGGGAGAGGTTGCGGGAAAAGCATGTGTGAGCACTGGGCCTGAACTCCCGTGTATCTGAGTTGAATACAGCGATTTCCAATGGCCTTCTTCAATCAGAGTGTAGCTAGGTTCCAACTCCCATGTCCGAGTGGGTAGCAGACATCTGCCTCCCATGCATACACACTTCTGAGAGTTGAGCTTATGGCCTGTACCTCCACATCCAGCCTGCTGGTACCCTTGGCTTGTAAAAGGCCTAGGCTCGCTGTTTGACGGAATTGCTGGGAGAGGTAATTGGAATCACCCGGCACACAAGACTAGTGCCTCCAAGCTCAGTTCAGCGATTTCCTAGTAATTCCTGTGGTAGACTGGTGCTACATACTAAGTTCCATACGTGAGAGTGTAGCTGAACGCCTTGTCCAAAACCATCTTACTTCTGAGAGTTGAGTTCAGCCTCAGTCCCTCACAGTTCCACACTGCCTGCAGAGTGAGTTTCGCAGGTCTTCAGCAGAGACGTTTGCCAGAGGCTTCTGAGACGCAGGGTAACAATGCAGACCTGCAGGGTATCCCCAGGTGCAGTCGACTGGTAATCTTGGAACCTCCTGACTCAGAATACTGCTACCTTCTCACTGCCATAGGAATGCAGCTAGTTGACAGCTAGCTGGCTTCAAGACATGCTTCGCTGAGAGAGCTGAGGACAGGGCAGAACCCTCCCGCATGCTGCCTGACTGTAGGAGTAGCTGCTAACATCCTAATGTTAGTGGCTGGGAGAGGTTGCGGGAAAAGCATGTGTGAGCACTGGGCCTGAACTCCCGTGTATCTGAGTTGAATACAGCGTTTTCCAACGGCTTTCCTCAACCAGAGTGTAGCTAGGTTCCAAATCCCATGTACGAGCGGGTAGCAGACATCTGCCTCCCATGCATACACACTTCTGAGAGTTGAGCTTAAGGCCTGTACCTCCACATCCAGCCTGCTGGTACCCTTGGCTTCTAAAAGGCCTAGGCTCGCTGTTTGACGGAAGTGCTGGGAGAGGTAATTGGAATCTCCCGGCACACAAGACGAGTGCCTCCAAGCTCAATTCACGATTTCCCAGTAATTCTTGTGGTAGACAGGTGCTCCATACTAAGTTCCATATGTGAGAAGGTAGCTGAACGCCTTGTCCAAAAGCATCTTACTTCTGAGAGTTGAGCACCCCCTCACTCCCTCACACTTCCACACTGCCTGCAGAGTGAGTTTCACACGTCTTCACCAGAGACGATTGCCAGAGGCTTCTGAGTACAAGTTAACAATGCAGACCTGGAGGGTATCTCCAGGTGCAGTAGAGTGGTAATCTTGGAACCTCCTGACTCAGAGTACTGCTACCTTCTCACTGCCATAGAAATGCAGCTAGTTGACAGCTGGCTTCAAGACATGCTTCCCTGTGAGAGCTGAGGACAGGGCAGAACCCTCCCGCATCCTGCCTGACTGTAGGAGTAGCTGCTAACATCCTTATGTTAGTGGCTGGGAGAGGTTGCGGGAAAAGCATGTGTGAGCACTGGGCCTGAACTCCCGTGTATCTGAGTTGAATACAGCGATTTCCAATGGCCTTCTTCAATCACAGTGTAGCTAGGTTCCAACTCCCATGTCCGAGTGGGTAGCAGACATCTGCCTCCCATGCATACACACTTCTGAGAGTTGAGCTTATGGCCTGTACCTCCACATCCAGCCTGCTGGTACCCTTGGCTTCTAAAAGGCCTAGGCTCGCTGTTTGACGGAAGTGCTGGGAGAGGTAATTGGAATCACCCGGCACACAAGACTAGTGCCTCCAAGCTCAGTTCAGCGATTTCCTAGTAATTCCTGTGGTAGACTGGTGCTACATACTAAGTTCCATACGTGAGAGGGTAGCTGAACGCCTTGTCCAAAACCATCTTACTTCTGAGAGTTGAGCTCAGCCTCAGTCCCTCACAGTTCCACACTGCCTGCAGAGTGAGTTTCGCAGGTCTTCAGCAGAGACGTTTGCCAGAGGCTTCTGAGACGCAGGGTAACAATGCAGACCTGGAGGGTATCCCCAGGTGCAGTAGACTGGTAATCTTGGAACCTCCTGACTCAGAATACTGCTACCTTCTCACTGCCATAGGAATGCAGCTAGTTGACAGCTAGCTGGCTTCAAGACATGCTTCCCTGAGAGAGCTGAGGACAGGACAGAACCCTCCCGCATGCTGCCTGACTGTAGGAGTAGCTGCTAACATCCTAATGTTAGTGGCTGGAGAGGTTGCGGGAAAAGCATGTGTGAGCACTGGGCCTGAACTCCCGTGTCTCTGAGTTGAATACAGCGATTTCCAACGACTTTCCTCCACCAGAGTGTAGCTAGGTTCCAAATCCCATGTACGAGCGGGTAGCAGACATCTGCCTCCCATGCATACACACTTCTGAGAGTTGAACTTAAGGCCTGTACCTCCACATCCAGCCTGCTGGTACCCTTGGCTTCTAAAAGGCCTAGGCTCGCTGTTTGACGGAAGTGCTGGAAGAGGTAATTGGAATCTCCCGGCACACAAGACGAGTGCCTCCAAGCTCAATTCACGATTTCCCAGTAATTCTTGTGGTAGACAGGTGCTACATACTAAGTTCCATATGTGAGAAGGTAGCTGAACGCCTTGTCCAAAAGCATCTTACTTCTGAGAGTTGAGCACACCCTCAGTCACTCACACTTCCACAGTGCCTGCAGAGTGAGTTTCACACGTCTTCACCAGAGACGATTGCCAGAGGCTTCTGAGTACAAGTTAACAATGCAGACCTGGAGGGTATCTCCAGGTGCAGTAGAGTGGTAATCTTGGAACCTCCTGACTCAGAGTACTGCTACCTTCTCACTGCCATAGGAATGCAGCTAGTTGACAGCTGGCTTCAAGACATGCTTCCCTGTGAGAGCTGAGGACAGGGCAGAACCCTCCCGCATCCTGCCTGACTGTAGGAGTAGCTGCTAACATCCTTATGTTAGTGGCTGGGAGAGGTTGCGGGAAAAGCATGTGTGAGCACGGGGCCTGAACTCCCGTGTATCTGAGTTGAATACAGCGATTTCCAATGGCCTTCTTCAATCACAGTGTAGCTAGGTTCCAACTCCCATGTCCGAGTGGGTAGCAGACATCTGCCTCCCATGCATACACACTTCTGAGAGTTGAGCTTATGGCCAGTACCTCCACATCCAGCCTGCTGGTACCCTTGGCTTCTAAAAGGCCTAGGCTCGCTGTTTGACGGAAGTGCTGGGAGAGGTAATTGGAATCACCCGGCACACAAGACTAGTGCCTCCAAGCACAGTTCAGCGATTTCCTAGTAATTCCTGTGGTAGACTGGTGCTACATACTAAGTTCCATACGTGAGAGGGTAGCTGAACGCCTTGTCCAAAACCATCTTACTTCTGAGAGTTGAGCTCACCCTCAGTCCCTCACAGTTCCACACTGCCTGCAGAGTGAGTATCGGAGGTCTTCAGCAGAGACGTTTGCCAGAGGCTTCTGAGACGCAGGGTAACAATGCAGACCTGCAGGGTATCCCCAGGTGCAGTCGACTGGTAATCTTGGAACCTCCTGACTCAGAATACTGCTACCTTCTCACTGCCATAGGAATGCAGCTAGTTGACAGCTAGCTGGCTTCAAGACATGCTTCGCTGAGAGAGCTGAGGACAGGGCAGAACCCTCCCGCATGCTGCCTGACTGTAGGAGTAGCTGCTAACATCCTAATGTTAGTGGCTGGGAGAGGTTGCGGGAAAAGCATGTGTGAGCACTGGGCCTGAACTCCCGTGTATCTGAGTTGAATACAGCATTTTCCAACGGCTTTCCTCAACCAGAGTGTAGCTAGGTTCCAAATCCCATGTACGAGCGGGTAGCAGACATCTGCCTCCCATGCATACACACTTCTGAGAGTTGAGCTTAAGGCCTGTACCTCCACATCCAGCCTGCTGGTACCCTTGGCTTCTAAAAGGCCTAGGCTCGCTGTTTGACGGAAGTGCTGGGAGAGGTAATTGGAATCTCCCGGCACACAAGACGAGTGCCTCCAAGCTCAATTCACGATTTCCCAGTAATTCTTGTGGTAGACAGGTGCTACATACTAAGTTCCATATGTGAGAAGGTAGCTGAACGCCTTGTCCAAAAGCATCTTACTTCTCAGAGTTGAGCACACCCTCAGTCCCTCACACTTCCACACTGCCTGCAGAGTGAGTTTCACACGTCTTCACCAGAGACGATTGTCAGAGCCTTCTGAGTACAAGTTAACAATGCAGACCTGGAGGGTATCTCCAGGTGCAGTAGAGTGGTAATCTTGGAACCTCCTGACTCAGAGTACTGCTACCTTCTCACTGCCATAGGAATGCAGCTAGTTGACAGCTGGCTTCAAGACATGCTTCCCTGTGAGAGCTGAGGACAGGGCAGATCCCTCCCGCATCCTGCCTGACTGTAGGAGTAGCTGCTAACATCCTTATGTTAGTGGCTGGGAGAGGTTGCGGGAAAAGCATGTGTGAGCACTGGGCCTGAACTCCCGTGTATCTGAGTTGAATACAGCGATTTCCAATGGCCTTCTTCAATCACAGTGTAGCTAGGTTCCAACTCCCATGTCCGAGTGGGTAGCAGACATCTGCCTCCCATGCATACACACTTCTGAGAGTTGAGCTTATGGCCTGTACCTCCACATCCAGCCTGCTGGTACCCTTGGCTTCTAAAAGGCCTAGGCTCGCTGTTTGACGGAAGTGCTGGGAGAGGTAATTGGAATCACCCGGCACACAAGACTAGTGCCTCCAAGCTCAGTTCAGCGATTTCCTAGTAATTCCTGTGGTAGACTGGTGCTACATACTAAGTTCCATACGTGAGAGGGTAGCTGAACGCCTTGTCCAAAACCATCTTACTTCTGAGAGTTGAGCTCACCCTCAGTCCCTCACAGTTCCACACTGCCTGCAGAATGAGTATCGGAGGTCTTCAGCAGAGACGTTTGCCAGAGGCTTCTGACGCAGGGTAACAATGCAGACCTGCAGGGTATCCCCAGGTGCAGTCGACTGGTAATCTTGGAACCTCCTGACTCAGAATACTGCTACCTTCTCACTGCCATAGGAATGCAGCTAGTTGACAGCTAGCTGGCTTCAAGACATGCTTCGCTGAGAGAGCTGAGGACAGGGCAGAACCCTTCCGCATGCTGCCTGACTGTAGGAGTAGCTGCTAACATCCTAATGTTAGTGGCTGGGAGAGGTTGCGGGAAAAGCATGTGTGAGCACTGGGCCTGAACTCCCGTGTATCTGAGTTGATTACAGCGTTTTCCAACGGCTTTCCTCAACCAGACTGTAGCTAGGTTCCAAATCCCATGTACGAGCGGGTAGCAGACATCTGCCTCCCATGCATACACACTTCTGAGAGTTGAGCTTATGGCCTGTACCTCCACATCCAGCCTGCTAGTACCCTTGGCTTCTAAAAGGCCTAGGCTCGCTGTTTGACGGAAGTGCTGGGAGACGTAATTGGAATCACCCGGCACACAAGACTAGTGCCTCCAAGCTCAGTTCAGCGATTTCCTAGTAATTCCTGTGGTAGACTGGTGCTACATACTAAGTTCCATATGTGAGATGGTAGCTGAAAGCCTTGTCCAAAAGCATCTTACTTCTGAGAGTTGAGCACACCCTCAGTCCCTCACACTTCCACACTGCCTGCAGAGTGAGTTTCACACGTCTTCACCAGAGACGATTGCAAGAGGCTTCTGAGTACAAGTTAACAATGCAGACCTGGAGGGTATCTCCAGGTGCACTAGAGTGGTAATCTTGGAACCTCCTGACTCAGAGTACTGCTACCTTCTCACTGCCATAGGAATGCAGCTAGTTGACAGCTGGCTTCAAGACATGCTTCCCTGTGAGAGCTGAGGACAGGGCAGAACCTCCCGCATCCTGCCTGACTGTAGGAGTAGCTGCTAACATCCTTATGTTAGTGGCTGGGAGAGGTTGCGGGAAAAGCATTGTAGCACTGGGCCTGAACTCCCGTGTATCTGAGTTGAATACAGCGATTTCCAATATCCTTCTTCAATCACAGGGTAGCTAGGTTCCAACTCCCATGTCCGAGTGGGTAGCAGACATCTGCCTCCCATGCATACACACTTCTGAGAGTTGAGCTTATGGCCTGTACCTCCACATCCAGCCTGCTGATACCCTTGGCTTCTAAAAGGCCTAGGCTCGCTGTTTGACGGAAGTGCTGGGAGAGGTAATTGGAATCACCCGGCACACAAGACTAGTGCCTCCAAGCTCAGTTCAGCGATTTCCTAGTAATTCCTGTGGTAGACTGGTGCTACATACTAAGTTCCATACGTGAGAGGGTAGCTGAACGCCTTGTCCAAAACCATCTTACTTCTGAGAGTTGAACTCAGCCTCAGTCCCTCACAGTTCCACACAGCCTGCAGAGTGAGTTTCACAGGTCTTCAGCAGAGATGTTTGCCAGAGGCTTCTGAGACGCAGGGTAACAATGCAGACCTGGAGGGTATCCCCAGGTGCAGTAGACTGGTAATCTTGGAACCTCCTGACTCAGAATACTGCTACCCTCTCACTGCCATAGGAATGCAGCTAGTTGACAGCTGGCTTCAAGACATGCTTCCCTGTGAGAGCTGAGTACAGGGCAGAACCCTCCCGCATGCTGCCTGACTGTAGGAGTAGCTGCTAACATCCTAATGTTAGTGGCTGGGAGAGGTTGCGGGAAAAGCATGTGTGAGCACTGGGCCTGAACTCCCGTGTATCTGAGTTGAATACAGCGATTTCCAACGACTTTCCTCAACCAGAGTGTAGCTAGGTTCCAAATCCCATGTACGAGCGGGTAGCAGACATGTGCCTCCCATGCATACACACTTCTGAGAGTTGAGCTTAAGGCCTGTACCTCCACATCCGGCCTGCTGGTACCCTTGGCTTCTAAAAGGCCTAGGCTCGCTGTTTGACGGAAGTGCTGGGGGAGGTAATTGGAATCTCCCGGCACACAAGACGAGTGCCTCCAAGCTCAATTCACGATTTCCCAGTAATTCTTGTGGTAGACAGGTGCTACATACTAAGTACCATATGTGAGAAGGTAGCTGAACGCCTTGTCCAAAAGCATCTTAGTTCTGAGAGTTGAGCACACCCTCAGTCCCTCACACTTCCACACTGCCTGCAGAGTGAGTTTCACACGTCTTCACCAGAGACGATTGCCAGAGGCTTCTGAGTACAAGTTAACAATGCAGACCTGGAGGGTATCTCCAGGTGCAGTAGAGTGGTAATCTTGGAACCTCCTGACTCAGAGTACTGCTACCTTCTCACTGCCATAGGAATGCAGCTGGTTGACAGCTGGCTTCAAGACATGCTTCCCTGTGAGAGCTGAGGACAGGGCAGAACCCTCCCTCATCCTGCCTGACTGTAGGAGTAGCTGCTAACATCCTTATGTTAGTGGCTGGGAGAGGTTGCGGGAAAAGCATGTGTGAGCACTGGGCCTGAACTCCCGTGTATCTGAGTTGAATACAGCGATTTCCAATGGCCTTCTTCAATCACAGTGTAGCTAGGTTCCAACTCCCATGTCCGAGTGGGTAGCAGACATCTGCCTCCCATGCATACACACTTCTGAGAGTTGAGCTTATGGCCTGTACCTCCACATCCAGCCTGCTGGTACACTTGGCTTCTAAAAGTCCTAGGCTCGCTGTTTGACGGAAGTGCTGGGAGAGGTAATTGGAATCACCCGGCACACAAGACTAGTGCCTCCAAGCTCAGTTCAGCGATTTCCTAGTAATTCCTGTGGTAGACTGGTGCTACATACTAAGTTCCATACGTGAGAGGGTAGCTGAACGCCTTGTCCAAAACCATCTTACTTCTGAGAGTTGAGCTCAGCCTCAGTCCCTCACACTTCCACACTGCCTGCAGAGTGAGTTTCGCAGGTCTTCAGCAGAGACGTTTGCCAGAGGCTTCTGATACGCAGGGTAACAATGCAGACCTGGAGGTTATCCCCAGGTGCAGTAGACTGGTAATCTTGGAACCTCCTGACTCAGAATACTGCTACCTTCTCACTGCCATAGGAATGCAGCTAGTTGACAGCTGGCTTCAAGACATGCTTCCCTGTGAGAGCTGAGGACAGGGCAGAACCCTCCCGCATGCTGCCTGACTGTAGGAGTAGCTGCTAACATCCTAATGTTAGTGGCTGGGAGAGGTTGCGGGAAAAGCATGTGTGAGCACTGGGCCTGAACTCCCGTGTATCTGAGTTGAATACAGCGATTTCCAACGACTGTCCTCAACCAGAGTGTAGCTAGGTTCCAAATCCCATGTACGAGTGGGTAGCAGACATCTGCCTCCCATGCATACACACTTCTGAGAGTTGAGCTTAAGGCCTGTACCTCCACATCCAGCCTGCTGGTAGCCTTGGCTTCTAAAAGGCCTAGGCTCGCTGTTTGACGGAAGTGCTGGGAGAGGTAATTGGAATCTCCCGGCACACAAGACGAGTGCCTCCAAGCTCAATTCACGATTTCCCAGTAATTCTTGTGGTAGACAGGTGCTACATACTAAGTTCCATATGTGAGAAGGTAGCTGAACGCCTTGTCCAAAAGCATCTTACTTCTGAGAGTTGAGCACACCCTCAGTCCCTCACACTTCCACACTGCCTGCAGAGTGAGTTTCACACGTCTTCACCAGAGACGATTGCCAGAGGCTTCTGAGTACAAGTTAACAATGCAGACCTGGAGGGTATCCCCAGGTGCAGTAGAGTGGTAATCTTGGAACCTCCTGACTCAGAGTACTGCTACCTTCTCACTGCCATAGAAATGCAGCTAGTTGACAGCTGGCTTCAAGACATGCTTCCCTGTGAGAGCTGAGGACAGGGCAGAACCCTCCCGCATCCTGCCTGACTGTAGGAGTAGCTGCTAACATCCTTATGTTAGTGGCTGGGAGAGGTTGCGGGAAAAGCATGTGTGAGCACTGGGCCTGAACTCCCGTGTATCTGAGTTGAATACAGCGATTTCCAATGGCCTTCTTCAATCACAGTGTAGCTAGGTTCCAACTCCCATGTCCGAGTGGGTAGCAGTCATCTGCCTCCCATGCATACACACTTCTGAGAGTTGAGCTTATGGCCTGTACCTCCACATCCAGCCTGCTGGTACCCTTGGCTTCTAAAAGGCCTAGGCTCGCTGTTTGACGGAAGTGCTGGGAGAGGTAATTGGAATCACCCGGCACAAAAGACTAGTGCCTCCAAGCTCAGTTCAGCGATTTCCTAGTAATTCCTGTGGTAGACAGGTGCTACATACTAAGTTCCATACGTGAGAGGGTAGCTGAACGCCTTGTCCAAAACCATCTTACTTCTGAGAGTTGAGCTCAGCCTCAGTCCCTCACAGTTCCACACTGCCTGCAGAGTGAGTTTCACACGTCTTCACCAGAGACGTTAGCCAGAGGCTTCTGAGACGCAGGGTAACAATGCAGACCTGGAGGGTATCCCCAGGTGCAGTCGACTGGTAATCTTGGAACCTCCTGACTCAGAATACTGCTACCTTCTCACTGCCATAGGAATGCAGCTAGTTGACAGCTGGCTTCAAGACATGCTTCCCTGTGAGAGCTGAGGACAGGGCAGAACCCTCCCGCATGCTGCCTGACTGTAGGAGTAGCTGCTAACATCCTAATGTTAGTGGCTGGGAGAGGTTGCGGGAAAAGCATGTGTGAGCACTGGGCCTGAACTCCCGTGTATCTGAGTTGAATACAGCGATTTCCAATGGCTTTCCTCAACCAGAGTGTAGCTAGTTTCCAAATCCCATGTACGAGCGGGTAGCAGACATCTGCCTCCCATGCATACATACTTCTGAGAGTTGAGCTTAAGGCCTGCACCTCCACATCCAGCCTGCTGGTAGCCTTGGCTTCTAAAAGGCCTAGGCTCGCTGTTTGACGGAAGTGCTGGGAGAGGTAATTGGAATCTCCCGGCACACAAGACGAGTGCCTCCAAGCTCAATTCACGATTTCCCAGTAATTCTTGTGGTAGACAGGTGCTACATACTAAGTTCCATATGTGAGAAGGTAGCTGAACGCCTTGTCCAAAAGCATCTTACGTCTGAGAGTTGAGCCCACCCTCAGTCCCTCACATTTCCACACTGCCTGCAGAGTGAGTTTCACATGTCTTCACCAGAGACGATTGCCAGAGGCTTCTGAGTACAAGTTAACAATGCAGACCTGGAGGGTATCTCCAGGTACAGTAGAGTGGTAATCTTGGAACCTCCTGACTCAGAGTACTGCTACCTTCTCACTGCTCTAGGAATGCAGCTAGTTGACAGCTGGCTTCAAGACATGCTTCCCTGTGAGAGCTGAGGACAGGGCAGAACCCTCCCGCATCCTGCCTGACTGTAGGAGTAGCTGCTAACATCCTTATGTTAGTGGCTGGGAGAGGTTGCGGGAAAAGCATGTGTGAGCACTGGGCCTGAACTCCCGTGTATCTGAGTTGAATACAGCGATTTCCAATGGCCTTCTTCAATCACAGTGTAGCTAGGTTCCAACTCCCATGTCCGAGTGGGTAGCAGACATCTGCCTCCCATGCATACACACTTCTGAGAGTTGAGCTTATGGCCTGTACCTCCACATCCAGCCTGCTGGTACACTTGGCTTCTAAAAGTCCTAGGCTCGCTGTTTGACGGAAGTGCTGGGAGAGGTAATTGGAATCACCCGGCACACAAGACTAGTGCCTCCAAGCTCAGTTCAGCGATTTCCTAGTAATTCCTGTGGTAGACTGGTGCTACATACTAAGTTCCATACGTGAGAGGGTAGCTGAACGCCTTGTCCAAAACCATCTTACTTCTGAGAGTTGAGCTCAGCCTCAGTCCCTCACACTTCCACACTGCCTGCAGAGTGAGTTTCGCAGGTCTTCAGCAGAGACGTTTGCCAGAGGCTTCTGAGACGCAGGGTAACAATGCAGACCTGGAGGTTATCCCCAGGTGCAGTAGACTGGTAATCTTGGAACCTCCTGACTCAGAATACTGCTACCTTCTCACTGCCATAGGAATGCAGCTAGTTGACAGCTGGCTTCAAGACATGCTTCCCTGTGAGAGCTGAGGACAGGGCAGAACCCTCCCGCATTTTGCCTGACTGTAGGAGTAGCTGCTAACATCCTAATGTTAGTGGCTGGGAGAGGTTGCGGGAAAAGCATGTGTGAGCACTGGGCCTGAACTCCCGTGTATCTGAGTTGAATACAGCGATTTCCAATGGCCTTCTTCAATCACAGTGTAGCTAGGTTCCAACTCCCATGTCCGAGTGGGTAGCAGTCATCTGCCTCCCATGCATACACACTTCTGAGAGTTGAGCTTATGGCCTGTACCTCCACATCCAGCCTGCTGGTACCCTTGGCTTCTAAAAGGCCTAGGCTCGCTGTTTGACGGAAGTGCTGGGAGAGGTAATTGGAATCACCCGGCACAAAAGACTAGTGCCTCCAAGCTCAGTTCAGCGATTTCCTAGTAATTCCTGTGGTAGACTGGTGCTACATACTAAGTTCCATACGTGAGAGGGTAGCTGAACGCCTTGTCCAAAACCATCTTACTTCTGAGAGTTGAGCTCAGCCTCAGTCCCTCACAGTTCCACACTGCCTGCAGAGTGAGTTTCACACGTCTTCACCAGAGACGTTAGCCAGAGGCTTCTGAGACGCAGGGTAACAATGCAGACCTGGAGGGTATCCCCAGGTGCAGTCGACTGGTAATCTTGGAACCTCCTGACTCAGAATACTGCTACCTTCTCACTGCCATAGGAATGCAGCTAGTTGACAGCTGGCTTCAAGACATGCTTCCCTGTGAGAGCTGAGGACAGGGCAGAACCCTCCCGCATGCTGCCTGACTGTAGGAGTAGCTGCTAACATCCTAATGTTAGTGGCTGGGAGAGGTTGCGGGAAAAGCATGTGTGAGCACTGGGCCTGAACTCCCGTGTATCTGAGTTGAATACAGCGATTTCCAATGGCTTTCCTCAACCAGAGTGTAGCTAGTTTCCAAATCCCATGTACGAGCGGGTAGCAGACATCTGCCTCCCATGCATACATACTTCTGAGAGTTGAGCTTAAGGCCTGCACCTCCACATCCAGCCTGCTGGTAGCCTTGGCTTCTAAAAGGCCTAGGCTCGCTGTTTGACGGAAGTGCTGGGAGAGGTAATTG
Organism: Canis lupus baileyi; assembly: GCF_048164855.1. NCBI lineage: Eukaryota > Metazoa > Chordata > Mammalia > Carnivora > Canidae > Canis > Canis lupus. The sequence continues at coordinate 74,102,146 of NC_132844.1, read as the reverse complement.
GAATCTCCCGGCACACAAGACGAGTGCCTCCAAGCTCAATTCACGATTTCCCAGTAATTCTTGTGGTAGACAGGTGCTACATACTAAGTTCCATATGTGAGAAGGTAGCTGAACGCCTTGTCCAAAAGCATCGTACTTCTGAGAGTTGAGCCCACCCTCAGTCCCTCACATTTCCACACTGCCTGCAGAGTGAGTTTCACATGTCTTCACCAGAGACGATTGCCAGAGGCTTCTGAGTACAAGTTAACAATGCAGACCTGGAGGGTATCTCCAGGTACAGTAGAGTGGTAATCTTGGAACCTCCTGACTCAGAGTACTGCTACCTTCTCACTGCTCTAGGAATGCAGCTAGTTGACAGCTGGCTTCAAGACATGCTTCCCTGTGAGAGCTGAGGACAGGGCAGAACCCTCCCGCATCCTGCCTGACTGTAGGAGTAGCTGCTAACATCCTTATGTTAGTGGCTGGGAGAGGTTGCGGGAAAAGCATGTGTGAGCACTGGGCCTGAACTCCCGTGTATCTGAGTTGAATACAGCGATTTCCAATGGCCTTCTTCAATCACAGTGTAGCTAGGTTCCAACTCCCATGTCCGAGTGGGTAGCAGACATCTGCCTCCCATTCATACACACTTCTGAGAGTTGAGCTTATGGCCTGTACCTCCACATCCAGCCTGCTGGTACCCTTGGCTTCTAAAAGGCCTAGGCTCCCTGTTTGACGGAAGTGCTGGGAGAGGTAATTGGAATCACCCTGCACACAAGACTAGTGCCTCCAAGCTCAGTTCAGCGATTTCCTAGTAATTCCTGTGGTAGACTGGTGCTACATACTAAGTTCCATACGTGAGAGGGCAGCTGAACGCCTTGTCCAAAACCATCTTACTTCTGAGAGTTGAGCTCAGCCTCAGTCCCTCACAGTTCCACACTGCCTGCAGAGTGAGTTTCGCAGGTCTTTAGCAGAGACGTTTGTCAGAGGCTTCTGAGACGCAGGGTAACAATGCAGACCTGAAGGTTATCCCCAGGTGCAGTAGACTGGTAATCTTGGAACCTCCTGACTCAGAATACTGCTACATTCTCACTGCCATAGGAATGCAGCTAGTTGACAGCTGGCTTCAAGACATGCTTCCCTGTGAGAGCTGAGGACAGGGCAGAACCCTCCCGCATTTTGCCTGACTGTAGGAGTAGCTGCTAACATCCTAATGTTAGTGGCTGGGAGAGGTTGCGGGAAAAGCATGTGTGAGCACTGGGCCTGAACTCCCGTGTATCTGAGTTGAATACAGCGATTTCCAACGACTTTCCTCCACCAGAGTGTAGCTAGGTTCCAAATCCCATGTACGAGTGGGTAGCAGACATCTGCCTCCCATGCATACACACTTCTGAGAGTTGAGCTTAAGGCCTGTACCTCCACATCCAGCCTGCTGGTAGCCTTGGCTTCTAAAAGGCCTAGTCTCGCTGTTTGACGGAAGTGCTGGGAGAGGTAATTGGAATCTCCCGGCACACAAGACGAGTGCCTCCAAGCTCAATTCACGATTTCCCAGTAATTCTTGTGGTAGACAGGTGCTACATACTAAGTTCCATATGTGAGAAGGTAGCTGAACGCCTTTTCCAAAAGCTACTTACTTCTGAGAGTTGAGCACACCCTCAGTCCCTCACACTTCCACACTGCCTGCAGAGTGAGTTTCACACGTCTTCACGAGAGACGATTGCCAGAGGCTTCTGAGTACAAGTTAACAATGCAGACCTGGAGGGTATCTCCAGGTGCAGTAGAGTGGTAATCTTGGAACCTCCTGACTCAGAGTACTGCTACCTTCTCACTGCCATAGGAATGCAGCTAGTTGACAGCTGGCTTCAAGACATGCTTCCCTGTGAGAGCTGAGGACAGGGCAGAACCCTCCCGCATCCTGCCTGACTGTAGGAGTAGCTGCTAACATCCTTATGTTAGTGGCTGGGAGAGGTTGCGGGAAAAGCATGTGTGAGCACTGGGCCTGAACTCCCGTGTATCTGAGTTGAATACAGCGATTTCCAATGGCCTTCTTCAATCACAGTGTAGCTAGGTTCCAACTCCCATGTCCGAGTGGGTAGCAGACATCTGCCTCCCATGCATACACACTTCTGAGAGTTGAGCTTATGGCCTGTACCTCCACATCCAGCCTGCTGGTACCCTTGGCTTCTAAAAGGCGTGGGCTCGCTGTTTGACGGAAGTGCTGGGAGAGGTAATTGGAATCACCCGGCACACAAGACTAGTGCCTCCAAGCTCAGTTCAGCGATTTCCTAGTAATTCCTGTGGTAGACTGGTGCTACATACTAAGTTCCATACGTGAGAGGGTAGCTGAACGCCTTGTCCAAAACCATCTTACTTCTGAGAGTTGAGCTCAGCCTCAGTCCCTCACAGTTCCACACTGCCTGCAGAGGGAGTTTCGCAGGTCTTCAGCAGAGACGTTTGCCAGAGGCTTCTGAGACGCAGGGTAACAATGCAGACCTGGAGGGTATCCCCAGGTGCAGTCGACTGGTAATCTTGGAACCTCCTGACTCAGAATACTGCTACCTTCTCACTGCCATAGGAATGCAGCAAGTTGACAGCTGGCTTCAAGACATGCTTCCCTGTGAGAGCTGAGGACAGGGCAGAACCCTCCCGCATGCTGCCTGACTGTAGGAGTAGCTGCTAACATCCTAATGTTAGTGGCTGGGAGAGGTTGCGGGAAAAGCATGTGTGAGCACTGGGCCTGAACTCCCGTGTATCTGAGTTGAATACAGCGATTTCCAATGGCTTTCCTCAACCAGAGTGTAGCTAGTTTCCAAATCCCATGTACGAGCGGGTAGCAGACATCTGCCTCCCATGCATACACACTTCTGAGAGTTGAGCTTAAGGCCTGCACCTCCACATCCAGCCTGCTGGTACCCTTGGCTTCTAAAAGGCCTAGGCTCGCTCTTTGACGGAAGTGCTGGGAGAGGTAATTGGAATCTCCCGGCACACAAGACGAGTGCCTCTAAGCTCAATTCACGATTTCCCAGTAATTCTTGTGGTAGACAGGTGCTACATACTAAGTTCCATATGTGAGAAGGTAGCTGAACGCCTTGTCCAAAAGCATCTTGCTTCTGAGAGTTGAGCACACCCTCAGTCCCTCACATTTCCACACTGCCTGCAGAGTGAGTTTCACATGTCTTCACCAGAGACGATTGCCAGAGGCTTCTGAGTACAAGTTAACAATGCAGACCTGGAGGGTATCTCCAGGTACAGTAGAGTGGTAATCTTGGAACCTCCTGACTCAGAGTACTGCTACCTTCTCACTGCCATAGGAATGCAGCTAGTTGACAGCTGGCTTCAAGACATGCTTCCCTGTGAGAGCTGAGGACAGGGCAGACCCTCCCGCATCCTGCCTGACTGTAGGAGTAGCTGCTAACATCCTTATGTTAGTGGCTGGGAGAGGTTGCGGGAAAAGCATGTGTGAGCACTGGGCCTGAACTCCCGTGTATCTGAGTTGAATACAGCGATTTCCAATGGCCTTCTTCAATCACAGTGTAGCTAGGTTCCAACTCCCATGTCCGAGTGGGTAGCAGACATCTGCCTCCCATTCATACACACTTCTGAGAGTTGAGCTTATGGCCTGTACCTCCACATCCAGCCTGCTGGTACCCTTGGCTTCTAAAAGGCCTAGGCTCGCTGTTTGACGGAAGTGCTGGGAGAGGTAATTGGAATCACCCGGCACACAAGACTAGTGCCTCCAAGCTCAGTTCAGCGATTTCCTAGTAATTCCTGTGGTAGACTGGTGCTACATACTAAGTTCCATACGTGAGAGGGTAGCTGAACGCCTTGTCCAAAACCATCTTACTTCTGAGAGTTGAGCTCAGCCTCAGTCCCTCACAGTTCCACACTGCCTGCAGAGGGAGTTTCGCAGGTCTTCAGCAGAGACGTTTGCCAGAGGCTTCTGAGACGCAGGGTAACAATGCAGACCTGGAGGTTATCCCCAGGTGCAGTAGACTGGTAATCTTGGAACATCCTGACTCAGAATACTGCTACCTTCTCACTGCCATAGGAATGCAGCTAGTTGACAGCTGGCTTCAAGACATGCTTCCCTGTGAGAGCTGAGGACAGGGCAGAACCCTCCCGCATCCTGCCTGACTGTAGGAGTAGCAGCTAACATCCTTATGTTAGTGGCTGGGAGAGGTTGCGGGAAAAGCATTGTAGCACTGGGCCTGAACTCCCGTGTATCTGAGTTGAATACAGCGATTTCCAATATCCTTCTTCAATCACAGTGTAGCTAGGTTCCAACTCCCATGTCCGAGTGGGTAGCAGACATCTGCCTCCCATGCATACACACTTCTGAGAGTTGAGCTTATGGCCTGTACCTCCACATCCAGCCTGCTGATACCCTTGGCTTCTAAAAGGCCTAGGCTCGCTGTTTGACGGAAGTGCTGGGAGAGCTAATTGGAATCACCCGGCACACAAGACTAGTGCCTCCAAGCTCAGTTCAGCGATTTCCTAGTAATTCCTGTGGTAGACTGGTGCTACATACTAAGTTCCATACGTGAGAGGGTAGCTGAACGCCTTGTCCAAAACCATCTTACTTCTGAGAGTTGAACTCAGCCTCAGTCCCTCACAGTTCCACACTGCCTGCAGAGTGAGTTTCACAGGTCTTCAGCAGAGATGTTTGCCAGAGGCTTCTGAGACGCAGGGTAACAATGCAGACCTGGAGGGTATCCCCAGGTGCAGTAGACTGGTAATCTTGGAACCTCCTGACTCAGAATACTGCTACCCTCTCACTGCCATAGGAATGCAGCTAGTTGACAGCTGGCTTCAAGACATGCTTCCCTGTGAGAGCTGAGTACAGGGCAGAACCCTCCCGCATGCTGCCTGACTGTAGGAGTAGCTGCTAACATCCTAATGTTAGTGGCTGGGAGAGGTTGCGGGAAAAGCATGTGTGAGCACTGGGCCTGAACTCCCGTGTATCTGAGTTGAATACAGCGATTTCCAACGACTTTCCTAACCAGAGTGTAGCTAGGTTCCAAATCCCATGTACGAGCGGGTAGCAGACATCTGCCTCCCATGCATACACACTTCTGAGAGTTGAGCTTAAGGCCTGTACCTCCACATCCGGCCTGCTGGTACCCTTGGCTTCTAAAAGGCCTAGGCTCGCTGTTTGACGGAAGTGCTGGGAGAGGTAATTGGAATCTCCCGGCACACAAGACGAGTGCCTCCAAGCTCAATTCACGATTTCCCAGTAATTCTTGTGGTAGACAGGTGCTACATACTAAGTACCATATGTGAGAAGGTAGCTGAACGCCTTGTCCAAAAGCATCTTAGTTCTGAGAGTTGAGCACACCCTCAGTCCCTCACACTTCCACACTGCCTGCAGAGTGAGTTTCACACGTCTTCACCAGAGACGATTGCCAGAGGCTTCTGAGTACAAGTTAACAATGCAGACCTGGAGGGTATCTCCAGGTGCAGTAGAGTGGTAATCTTGGAACCTCCTGACTCAGAGTACTGCTACCTTCTCACTGCCATAGGAATGCAGCTGGTTGACAGCTGGCTTCAAGACATGCTTCCCTGTGAGAGCTGAGGACAGGGCAGAACCCTCCCTCATCCTGCCTGACTGTAGGAGTAGCTGCTAACATCCTTATGTTAGTGGCTGGGAGAGGTTGCGGGATAAGCATGTGTGAGCACTGGGCCTGAACTCCCGTGTATCTGAGTTGAATACTGCGATTTCCAATGGCCTTCTTCAATCACAGTGTAGCTAGGTTCCAACTCCCATGTCCGAGTGGGTAGCAGACATCTGCCTCCCATGCATACACACTTCTGAGAGTTGAGCTTATGGCCTGTACCTCCACATCCAGCCTGCTGGTACACTTGGCTTCTAAAAGTCCTAGGCTCGCTGTTTGACGGAAGTGCCGGGAGAGGTAATTGGAATCACCCGGCACACAAGACTAGTGCCTCCAAGCTCAGTTCAGCGATTTTCTAGTAATTCCTGTGGTAGACTGGTGCTACATACTAAGTTCCATACGTGAGAGGGTAGCTGAACGCCTTGTCCAAAACCATCATACTTCTGAGAGTTGAGCTCAGCCTCAGTCCCTCACACTTCCACACTGCCTACAGAGTGAGTTTCACACGTCTTCACCAGAGACGTTTGCCAGAGGCTTCTGAGACGCAGGGTAACAATGCAGACCTGGAGGTTATCCCCAGGTGCAGTAGACTGGTAATCGTGGAACCTCCTGACTCAGAATACTGCTACCTTCTCACTGCCATAGGAATGCAGCTAGTTGACAGCTGGCTTCAAGACATGCTTCCCTGTGAGAGCTGAGGACAGGGCAGAACCCTCCCGCATGCTGCCTGACTGTAGGAGTAGCTGCTAACATCCTAATGTTAGTGGCTGGGAGAGGTTGCGGGAAAAGCATGTGTGAGCACTGGGCCTGAACTCCCGTGTATCTGAGTTGAATACAGCGATTTCCAACGACTGTCCTCAACCAGAGTGTAGCTAGGTTCCAAATCCCATGTACGAGTGGGTAGCAGACATCTGCCTCCCATGCATACACACTTCTGAGAGTTGAGCTTAAGGCCTGTCCCTCCACATCCAGCCTGCTGGTACCCTTGGCTTCTAAAAGGCCTAGGCTCGCTGTTTGACGGAAGTGCTGGGAGAGGTAATTGGAATCTCCCGGCACACAAGACGAGTGCCTCCAAGCTCAATTCACGATTTCCCAGTAATTCTTGAGGTAGACAGGTGCTACATACTAAGTTCCATATGTGAGAAGGTAGCTGAACGCCTTGTCCAAAAGCATCTTACTTCTGAGAGTTGAGCACACCCTCAGTCCCTCACACTTCCACACTGCCTGCAGAGTGAGTTTCACACTTCTTCACCAGAGACGATTGCCAGAGGCTTCTGAGTACAAGTTAACAATGCAGACCTGGAGGGTATCTCCAGGTGCAGTAGAGTGGTAATCTTGGAACCTCCTGACTCAGAGTACTGCTACCTTCTCACTGCCATATGAATGCAGCTAGTTGACAGCTGGCTTCAAGACATGCTTCCCTGTGTGAGCTGAGGACAGGGCAGAACCCTCCCGCATCCTGCCTGACTGCAGGAGTAGCTGCTAACATCCTTATGTTAGTGGCTGAGAGAGGTTGCGGGAAAAGCATGTGTGAGCACTGGGCCTGAACTCCCGTGTATCTGAGTTGAATACAGCGATTTCCAATGGCCTTCTTCAATCACAGTGTAGCTAGGTTCCAACTCCCATGTCCGAGCGGGTAGCAGACATCTGCCTCCCATGCATACACACTTCTGAGAGTTGAGCTTATGGCCTGTCCTCCACATCCAGCCTCGTGTTACCCTTGGCTTCTAAAAGGCCTAGGCTCGCTGTTTGACGGAAGTGCTGGGAGAGGTAATTGGAATCACCCGGCACACAAGACTAGTGCCTCCAAGCTCAGTTCAGCGATTTCCTAGTAATTCCTGTGGTAGACTGGTGCTACATACTAAGTTCCATACGTGAGAGGGTAGCTGAACGCCTTGTCCAAAACCATCTTACTTCTGAGAGTTGAGCTCAGCCTCAGTCCCTCACAGTTCCACACTGCCTGCAGAGTGAGTTTCGCAGGTCTTCAGCAGAGACGTTTGCCAGAGGCTTCTGAGACGCAGGGTAACAATGCAGACCTGGAGGGTATCCCCAGGTGCAGTCGACTGGTAATCTTGGAACCTCCTGACTCAGAATACTGCTACCTTCTCACTGCCATAGGAATGCAGCTAGTTGACAGCTGGCTTCAAGACATGCTTCCCTGTGAGAGCTGAGGACAGGGCAGAACCCTCCCGCATGCTGCCTGACTGTAGGAGTAGCTGCTAACATCCTAATGTTAGTGGCTGGGAGAGGTTGCGGGAAAAGCATGTGTGAGCACTGGGCCTGAACTCCCGTGTATCTGAGTTGAATACAGCGATTTCCAATGGCTTTCCTCAACCAGAGTGTAGCTAGTTTCCAAATCCCATGTACGAGCGGGTAGCAGACATCTGCCTCCCATGCATACATACTTCTGAGAGTTGAGCTTAAGGCCTGCACCTCCACATCCAGCCTGCTGGTAGCCTTGGCTTCTAAAAGGCCTAGGCTCGCTGTTTGACGGAAGTGCTGGGAGAGGTAATTGGACTCTCCCGGCACACAAGACGAGTGCCTCCAAGCTCAATTCACGATTTCCCAGTAATTCTTGTGGTAGACAGGTGCTACATACTAAGTTCCATATGTGAGAAGGTAGCTGAACGCCTTGTCCAAAAGCATCTTACTTCTGAGAGTTGAGCCCACCCTCAGTCCCTCAAATTTCCACACTGCCTGCAGAGTGAGTTTCACACGTCTTCACCAGAGACGTTAGCCAGAGGCTTCTGAGACGCAGGGTAACAATGCAGACCTGGAGGGTATCCCCAGGTGCAGTCGACTGGTAATCTTGGAACCTCCTGACTCAGAATACTGCTACCTTCTCACTGCCATAGGAATGCAGCTAGTTGACAGCTGGCTTCAAGACATGCTTCCCTGTGAGAGCTGAGGACAGGGCAGAACCCTCCCGCATGCTGCCTGACTGTAGGAGTAGCTGCTAACATCCTAATGTTAGTGGCTGGGAGAGGTTGCGGGAAAAGCATGTGTGAGCACTGGGCCTGAACTCCCGTGTATCTGAGTTGAATACAGCGATTTCCAATGGCTTTCCTCAACCAGAGTGTAGCTAGCTTCCAAATCCCATGTACGAGCGGGTAGCAGACATCTGCCTCCCATGCATACACACTTCTGAGTGTTGAGCTTAAGGTCTGCACCTCCACATCCAGCCTGCTGGTACCCTTGGCTTCTAAAAGGCCTAGGCTCGCTGTTTGACGGAAGTGCTGGGAGAGGTAATTGGAATCTCCCGGCACACAAGACGAGTGCCTCCAAGCTCAATTCACGATTTCCCAGTAATTCATGTGGTAGACAGGTGCTACATACTAAGTTCCATATGTGAGAAGGTAGCTGAACGCCTTGTCCAAAAGCATCTTACTTCTGAGAGTTGAGCCCACCCTCAGTCCCTCACATTTCCACACTGCCTGCAGAGTGAGTTTCACATGTCTTCACCAGAGACGATTGCCAGAGGCTTCTGAGTACAAGTTAACAATGCAGACCTGGAGGGTATCTCCAGGTACAGTAGAGTGGTAATCTTGGAACCTCCTGACTCAGAGTACTGCTACCTTCTCACTGCCATAGGAATGCAGCTAGTTGACAGCTGGCTTCAAGACATGCTTCCCTGTGAGAGCTGAGGACAGGGCAGAACCCTCCCGCATCCTGCCTGACTGTAGGAGTAGCTGCTAACATCCTTATGTTAGTGGCTGGGAGAGGTTGCGGGAAAAGCATGTGTGAGCACTGGGCCTGAACTCCCGTGTATCTGAGTTGAATACAGCGATTTCCAATGGCCTTCTTCAATCACAGTGTAGCTAGGTTCCAACTCCCATGTCCGAGTGGGTAGCAGACATCTGCCTCCCATTCATACACACTTCTGAGAGTTGAGCTTATGGCCTGTACCTCCACATCCAGCCTGCTGGTACCCTTGGCTTCTAAAAGGCCTAGGCTCGCTGTTTGACGGAAGTGCTGGGAGAGGTAATTGGAATCACCCGGCACACAAGACTAGTGCCTCCAAGCTCAGTTCAGCGATTTCCTAGTAATTCCTGTGGTAGACTGGTGCTACATACTAAGTTCCATACGTGAGAGGGTAGCTGAACGCCTTGTCCAAAACCATCTTACTTCTGAGAGTTGAGCTCAGCCTCAGTCCCTCACAGTTCCACACTGCCTGCAGAGTGAGTTTCGCAGGTCTTCAGCAGAGACGTTTGCCAGAGGCTTCTGAGACGCAGGGTAACAATGCAGACCTGGAGGGTATCCCCAGGTGCAGTCGACTGGTAATCTTGGAACCTCCTGACTCAGAATACTGCTACCTTCTCACTGCCATAGGAATGCAGCTAGTTGACAGCTAGCTGGCTTCAAGACATGCTTCCCTGAGAGAGCTGAGGACAGGGCAGAACCCTCCCGCATGCTGCCTGACTGTAGGAGTAGCTGCTAACATCCTAATGTTAGTGGCTGGGAGAGGTTGCGGGAAAAGCATGTGTGAGCACTGGGCCTGAACTCCCGTGTATCTGAGTTGAATACAGCGATTTCCAACGACTTTCCTCAACCAGAGTGTAGCTATGTTCCAAATCCAATGTACGAGCGGGTAGCAGACATCTGCCTCCCATGCATACACACTTCTGAGAGTTGAGCTTAAGGCCTGTACCTCCACATCCGGCCTGCTGGTACCCTTGGCTTCTAAAAGGCCTAGGCTCGCTGTTTGACGGAAGTGCTGGGAGAGGTAATTGAAATCTCCCGGCACACAAGACGAGTGCCTCAAAGCTCAATTCACGATTTCCCAGTAATTCTTGTGGTAGACAGGTGCTACATACTAAGTTCCATATGTGAGAAGGTAGCTGAACGCCTTGTCCAAAAGCATCTTACTTCTGAGAGTTGAGCACACCCTCAGTCCCTCACACTTCCACACTGCCTGCAGAGTGAGTTTCACACGTCTTCACCAGAGACGATTGCCAGAGGCTTCTGAGTACAAGTTAACAATGCAGACCTGGAGGGTATCTCCAGGTGCAGTAGAGTGGTAATCTTGGAACCTCCTGACTCAGAGTACTGCTACCTTCTCACTGCCATAGGAATGCAGCTAGTTGACAGCTGGCTTCAAGACATGCTTCCCTGTGAGAGCTGAGGACAGGGCAGAACCCTCCCGCATCCTGCCTGACTGTAGGAGTAGCTGCTAACATCCTTATGTTAGTGGCTGGGAGAGGTTGCGGGAAAAGCATGTGTGAGCACTGGGCCTGAACTCCCGTGTATCTGAGTTGAATACAGCGATTTCCAATGGCCTTCTTCAATCACAGTGTAGCTAGGTTCCAACTCCCATGTCCGAGTGGGTAGCAGACATCTGCCTCCCATGCATACACACTTCTGAGAGTTGAGCTTATGGCCTGTACCTCCACATCCAGCCTGCTGGTACCCTTGGCTTCTAAAAGGCCTAGGCTCGCTGTTTGACGGAAGTGCTGGGAGAGGTAATTGGAATCACACGGCACACAAGACTAGTGCCTCCAAGCTCAGTTCAGCGATTTCCTAGTAATTCCTGTGGTAGACTGGTGCTACATACTAAGTTCCATACGTGAGAGGGTAGCTGAACGCCTTGTCCAAAACCATCTTACTTCTGAGAGTTGAGCTCAGCCTCAGTCCCTCACAGTTCCACACTGCCTGCAGAGTGAGTTTCGCAGGTCTTCAGCAGAGACGTTTGCCAGAGGCTTTTGAGACGCAGGGTAACAATGCAGACCTGGAGGGTATCCCCAGGTGCAGTCGACTGGTAATCTTGGAACCTCCTGACTCAGAATACTGCTACCTTCTCACTGCCATAGGAATGCAGCTAGTTGACAGCTGGCTTCAAGACATGCTTCCCTGTGAGAGCTGAGGACAGGGCAGAACCCTCCCGCATGCTGCCTGACTGTAGGTGTAGCTGCTAACATCCTAATGTTAGTGGCTGGGAGAGGTTGCGGGAAAAGCATGTGTGAGCACTGGGCCTGAACTCCCGTGTATCTGAGTTGAATACAGCGATTTCCAACGCCTTTCCTCAACCAGAGTGCAGCTATGTTCCAAATCCCATGTATGAGCGGATAGCAGACATCTGCCTCCCATGCATACACACTTCTGAGAGTTGAGCTTAAGGCCTTACCTCCACATCCAGCCTGCTGGTACCCTTGGCTTCTAAAAGGCCTAGGCTCGCTGTTTGACCGAAGTGCTGGGAGAGGAAATTGGAATCTCCCGGCACACAAGACGAGTGCCTCCAAGCTCAATTCACGAATTCCCAGTAATTCTTGTGGTAGACAGGTGTTACATACTAAGTTCCATATGTGAGAAGGTAGCTGAACGCCTTGTCCAAAAGCATCTTACTTTTGAGAGTTGAGCCCACCCTCAGTCCCTCACACTTCCACACTGCCTGCAGAGTGAGTTTCACACGTCTTCACCAGAGACGATTGCCAGAGGCTTCTGAGTACAAGTTAACAATGCAGACCTGGAGGGTATCTCCAGGTGCAGTAGAGTGGTAATCTTGGAACCTCCTGACTCAGAGTACTGCTACCTTCTCACTGCCATAGGAATGCAGCTAGTTGACAGCTGGCTTCAAGACATGCTTCCCTGTGAGAGCTGAGGACAGGGCAGAACCTTCCCGCATCCTGCCTGACTGTAGGAGTAGCTGCTAACATCCTTATGTTAGTGGCTGGGAGAGGTTGCGGGAAAAGCATCTGTAGCACTGGGCCAGAACTCCCGTGTATCTGAGTTGAATACAGCGATTTCCAATGGCCTTCTTCAATCACAGTGTAGCTAGGTTCCAACTCCCATGTCCGAGTGGGTAGCAGACATCTGCCTCCCATGCATACACACTTCTGAGAGTTGAGCTTATGGCCTGTACCTCCACATCCAGCCTGCTGATACCCTTGGCTTCTAAAAGGCCTAGGCTCGCTGTTTGACGGAAGTGCTGGGAGAGGTAATTGGAATCACCCGGCACACAAGACTAGTGCCTCCAATCTCAGTTCAGCGATTTCCTAGTAATTCCTGTGGTAGACTGGTGCTACATACTAAGTTCCATACGTGAGAGGGTAGCTGAACGCCTTGTCCAAAACCATCTTACTTCTGAGAGTTGAGCTCAGCCTCAGTCCCTCACAGTTCCACACTGCCTGCAGAGTGAGTTTCACAGGTCTTCAGCAGAGATGTTTGCCAGAGGCTTCTGAGACGCAGGGTAACAATGCAGACCTGGAGGGTATCCCCAGGTGCAGTAGACTGGTAATCTTGGAACCTCCTGACTCAGCATACTGCTACCCTCTCACTGCCATAGGAATGCAGCTAGTTGACAGCTGGCTTCAAGACATGCTTCCCTGTGAGAGCTGAGTACAGGGCAGAACCCTCCCGCATGCTGCCTGACTGTAGGAGTAGCTGCTAACATCCTAATGTTAGTGGCTGGGAGAGGTTGCGGGAAAAGCATGTGTGAGCACTGGGCCTGAACTCCCGTGTATCTGAGTTGAATACAGCGATTTCCAACGACTTTCCTCAACCAGAGTGTAGCTAGGTTCCAATCCAATGTACGAGCGGGTAGCAGACATCTGCCTCCAATGTTTACACACTTCTGAGAGTTGAGCTTAAGGCCTGTACCTCCACATCCGGCCTGCTGGTACCCTTGGCTTCTAAAAGGCCTAGGCTCGCTGTTTGACGGAAGTGCTGGGAGAGGTAATTGGAATCTCCCGGCACACAAGACGAGTGCCTCCAAGCTCAATTCACGATTTCCTAGTAATTCTTGTGGTAGACAGGTGCTACATACTAAGTACCATATGTGAGAAGGTAGCTGAACGCCTTGTCCAAAAGCATCTTAGTTCTGAGAGTTGAGCACCCCCTCAGTCCCTCACACTTCCACACTGCCTGCAGAGTGAGTTTCACACGTCTTCACCAGAGACGATTGCCAGAGGCTTCTGTGTACAAGTTAACAATGCAGACCTGGAGGGTATCTCCAGGTGCAGTAGAGTGGTAATCTTGGAACCTCCTGACTCAGAGTACTGCTACCTTCTCACTGCCATAGGAATGCAGCTGGTTGACAGCTGGCTTCAAGACATGCTTCCCTGTGAGAGCTGAGGACAGGGCAGAACCCTCCCGCATCCTGCCTGACTGTAGGAGTAGCTGCTAACATCCTTATGTTAGTGGCTGGGAGATGTTGCTGGAAAAGCATGTGTAGCACTGGGCCTGAACTCCCGTGTATCTGAGTTGAATACAGCGATTTCCAATGGCATTCTTCAATCACAGTGTAGCTAGGTTCCAACTCCCATGTCCGAGTGGGTAGCAGACATCTGCCTCCCATGCATACACACTTCTGAGAGTTGAGCTTATGGCCTGTACCTCCACATCCAGCCTGCTGGTACCCTTGGCTTCTAAAAGGCCTAGGCTCGCTGTTTGACGGAAGTGCTGGGAGAGGTAATTGGAATCACCCGGCACACAAGACTAGTGCCTCCAAGCTCAGTTCAGCGATTTCCTAGTAATTCCTGTGGTAGACTGGTGCTACATACTAAGTTCCATACGTGAGAGGGTAGCTGAACGCCTTGTCCAAAACTATCTTACTTCTGAGAGTTGAGCTCAGCCTCAGTCCCTCACAGTTCCACACTGCCTGCAGAGTGAGTTTCGCAGGTCTTCAGCAGAGACGTTTGCCAGAGGCTTCTGAGACGCAGGGTAACAATGCAGACCTGGAGGGTATCCCCAGGTGCAGTAGACTGGTAATCTTGGAACCTCCTGACTCAGAGTACTGCTACCTTCTCACTGCCATAGGAATGCAGCTAGTTGACAGCTGGCTGCAAGACATGCTTCCCTGTGAGAGCTGAGGACAGTGCAGAACCCTCCCGCATCCTGCCTGACTGTAGGAGTAGCTGCTAACATCCTAATGTTAGTGGCTGGGAGAGGTTGCGGGAAAAGCATGTGTGAGCACTGGGCCTGAACTCCCGTGTATCTGAGTTGAATACAGCGATTTCCAACGACTTTCCTCAACCAGAGTGTAGCTAGGTTCCAAATCCCATGTACGAGCGGGTAGCAGACATCTGCCTCCCATGCATACACACTTCTGAGAGTTGAGCTTATGGCCTGTACCTCCACATCCAGCCTGCTGTTACCCTTGGCTTCTAAAAGGCCTAGGCTCGCTGTTTGACGGAAGTACTGGCAGAGGTAATTGGAATCACCCGGCACACAATACTAGTGCCTCCAAGCTCAATTCACGATTTCCCAGTAATTCTTGTGGTAGACAGGTGCTACATACTAAGTTCCATATGTGAGAAGGTAGCTGAACGCCTTGTCCAAAAGCATCTTACTTCTGAGAGTTGAGCACACCCTCAGTCCCTCACACTTCCACACTGCCTGCAGAGTGAGTTTCACACGTCTTCACCAGAGACGATTGCCAGAGGCTTCTGAGTACAAGTTAACAATGCAGACCTGGAGGGTATCTCCAGGTGCAGTAGAGTGGTAATCTTGGAACCTCCTGACTCAGAGTACTGCTACCTTCTCACTGCCATAGGAATGCAGCTAGTTGACAGCTGGCTTCAAGACATGCTTCCCTGTGAGAGCTGAGGACAGGGCAGAACCCTCCCGCATCCTGCCTGACTGTAGGAGTAGCTGCTAACATCCTTATGTTAGTGGCTGGGAGAGGTTGCGGGAAAAGCATGTGTGAGCACTGGGCCTGAACTCCCGTGTATCTGAGTTGAATACAGCGATTTCCAATGGCCTTCTTCAATCACAGTGCAGCTAGGTTCCAACTCCCATGTCCGAGCGGGTAGCAGACATCTGCCTCCCATGCATACACACTTCTGAGAGCTGAGCTTATGGCCTGTCCTCCACATCCAGCCTGCTGGTACCCTTGGCTTCTAAAAGGCCTAGGCTCGCTGTTTGACGGAAGTGCTGGGAGAGGTAATTGGAATCACCCGGCACACAAGACTAGTGCCTCCAAGCTCAGTTCAGCGATTTCCTAGTAATTCCTGTGGTAGACTGGTGCTACATACTAAGTTCCATACGTGAGAGGGTAGCTAAACGCCTTGTCCAAAACCATCTTACTTCTGAGAGTTGAGCTCAGCCTCAGTCCCTCACAGTTCCACACTGCCTGCAGAGTGAGTTTCGCAGGTCTTCAGCAGAGACGTTTGCCAGAGGCTTCTGAGACGCAGGGTAACAATGCAGACCTGGAGGGTATCCCCAGGTGCAGTAGACTGGTAATCTTGGAACCTCCTGACTCAGAATACTGCTACCTTCTCACTGCCATAGGAATGCAGCTAGTTGACAGCTGGCTTCAAGACATGCTTCCCTGTGAGAGCTGAGGACAGGGCAGAACCCTCCCGCATGCTGCCTGACTGTAGGAGTAGCTGCTAATATCCTAATGTTAGTGGCTGGGAGAGGTTGCGGGAAAAGCATGTGTGAGCACTGGGCCTGAACTCCCGTGTATCTGAGTTGAATACAGCGATTTCCAACGACTTTCCTCAACCAGAGTGTAGCTAGGTTCCAAATCCCATGTACGAGCGGGTAGCAGACATCTGCCTCCCATGCATACACACTTCTGAGAGTTGAGCTTAAGGCCTGTACCTCCACATCCAGCCTGCTGGTACCCTTGGCTTCTAAAAGGCCTAGGCTCGCTGCTTGACGGAAGTGCTGGGAGAGGTAATTGGAATCTCCCGGCACACAAGACGAGTGCCTCCAAGCTCAATTCACGGTTTCCCAGTAATTCTTGTGGTAGACAGGTGCTACATACTAAGTTCCATATGTGAGAAGGTAGCTGAACGCCTTGTCCAAAAGATTCTTACTTCTGAGAGTTGAGCACACCCTCAGTCCCTCACACTTCCACACTGCCTGCAGAGTGAGTTTCACACGTCTTCACCAGGGACGATTGCCAGAGGCTTCTGAGTACAAGTTAACAATGCAGACCTGGAGGGTATCACCAGGTGCACTAGAGTGGTAATCTTGGAACCTCCTGACTCAGAGTACTGCTACCTTCTCACTGCCATAGGAATGCAGCTAGTTGACAGCTGGCTTCAAGACATGCTTCCCTGTGAGAGCTGAGGACAGGGCAGAACCCTCCCGCATCCTGCCTGACTGTAGGAGTAGCTGCTAACATCCTTATGTTAGTGGCTGGGAGAGGTTGCGGGAAAAGCATGTGTGAGCACTGGGCCTGAACTCCCGTGTATCTGAGTTGAATACAGCGATTTCCAATGGCCTTCTTCAATCACAGTGTAGCTAGGTTCCAACTCCCATGTCCGAGTGGGTAGCAGACATCTGCCTCCCATGCATATACACTTCTGAGAGTTGAGCTTATGGCCTGTACCTCCACATCCAGCCTGCTGGTACCCTTGGCTTCTAAAAGGCCTAGGCTCGCTGTTTGACGGAAGTGCTGGGAGAGGTAATTGGAATCACCCGGCACACAAGACTAGTGCCTCCAAGCTCAGTTCAGCGATTTCCTAGTAATTCCTGTGGTAGACTGGTGCTACATACTAAGTTCCATACGTGAGAGGGTAGCTGAACGCCTTGTGCAAAACCATCTTACTTCTGAGAGTTGAGCTCAGCCTCAGTCCCTCACAGTTCCACACTGCCTGCAGAGTGAGTTTCGCAGGTCTTCAGCAGAGACGTTTGCCAGAGGCTTCTGAGACGCAGGGTAACAATGTAGACCTGAAGTGTATCCCCAGGTGCAGTAGACTGGTAATCTTGGAACCTCCTGACTCAGAATACTGCTACCTTCTCACTGCCATAGGAATGCAGCTAGTTGACAGCTGGCTTCAAGACATGCTTCCCTGTGAGTGCAGAGGACAGGGCAAAACCCTCACGCATGCTGCCTGACTGTAGGAATAGCTGCTAACATCCTAATGTTAGTGGCTGGGAGAGGTTTCGGGAAAAGCATGTGTGAGCACTGGGCCTGAACTCCCGTGTATCTGAGTTGAATACAGCGATTTCCAACGGCTTTCCTCAACCAGAGTGTAGCTAGGTTCCAAATCCCATGTACGAGCGGGTAGCAGACATCGGCCTCCCATGCATACAAACTTCTGAGAGTTGATCTTAAGGCCTGTACCTCCACATCCAGCCTGCTGGTACCCTTGGCTTCTAAAAGGCCTAGGCTCGCTGTTTGACGGAAGTGCTGGGAGAGGTAATTGGAATCTCCCGGCACACAATACGAGTGCCTCCAAGCTCAATTCACGATTTCCCAGTAATTCTTGTGGTAGACAGGTGCTACATACTAAGTTCCATATGTGAGAAGGTAGCTGAACGCCTTGTCCAAAAGCATCTTACTTCTGAGAGTTGAGCACACCCTCAGTCCCTCACACTTCCACACTGCCTGCAGAGTGAGTTTCACACGTCTTCACCAGAGATGATTGCCAGAGGCTTCTGAGTACAAGTTAACAATGCAGACCTGGAGGGTATCTCCAGGTACAGTAGAGTGGTAATCTTGGAACCTCCTTACTCAGAGTACTGCTACCTTCTCACTGCCATAGGAATGCAGCTAGTTGACAGCTGGCTTCAAGACATGCTTCCCTGTGAGAGCTGAGGACAGGGCAGAACCCTCCCGCATCCTGCCTGACTGTAGGAGTAGCTGCTAACATCCTTATGTTAGTGGCTGGGAGAGGTTGCGGGAAAAGCATGTGTGAGCACTGGGCCTGAACTCCCGTGTATCTGAGTTGAATACAGCGATTTCCAATGGCCTTCTTCAATCACAGTGTAGCTAGGTTCCAACTCCCATGTCCGAGTGGGTAGCAGACATCTGCCTCCCATGCATACACACACTGAGAGTTGAGCTTATGGCCTGTACCTCCACATCCAGCCTGCTGGTACCCTTGGCTTCTAAAAGGCCTAGGCTCGCTGTTTGACGGAAGTGCTGGGTGAGGTAATTGGAATCACCCGGCACACAAGACTAGTGCCTCCAAGCTCAGTTCAGCGATTTCCTAGTAATTCCTGTGGTAGACTGGTGCTACATACTAAGTTCCATACGTGAGAGGGTAGCTGAACGCCTTGTCCAAAACCATCTTACTTCTGAGAGTTGAGCTCAGCCTCAGTCCCTCACAGTTCCACACTGCCTGCAGAGTGAGTTTCGCAGGTCTTCAGCAGAGACGTTTGCCAGAGGCTTCTGAGACGCAGGGTAACAATGCAGACCTGGAGGGTATCCCCAGGTGCAGTAGACTGGTAATCTTGGAACCTCCTGACTCAGAGTACTGCTACCTTCTCACTGCCATAGGAATGCAGCTAGTTGACAGCTGGCTTCAAGACATGCTTCCCTGTGAGAGCTGAGGACAGGGCAGAACCCTCCCGCATCCTGCCTGACTGTAGGAGTAGCTGCTAACATCCTAATGTTAGTGGCTGGGAGAGGTTGCGGGAAAAGCATGTGTGAGCACTGGGCCTGAACTCCCGTGTATCTGAGTTGAATACAGCGATTTCCAACGACTTTCCTCAACCAGAGTGTAGCTAGGTTCCAAATCCCATGTACGAGCGGGTAGCAGACATCTGCCTCCCATGCATACACACTTCTGAGAGTTGAGCTTATGGCCTGTACCTCCACATCCAGCCTGCTGGTACCCTTGGCTTCTAAAAGGCCTAGGCTCGCTGTTTGACGGAAGAGCTGGGAGAGGTAATTGGAATCTCCCGGCACACAAGACGAGTGCCTCCAAGCTCAATTCACGATTTCCCAGTAATTCTTTTGGTAGACAGGTGCTACATACTAAGTTCCATATGTGAGAAGGTAGCTGAACGCCTTGTCCAAAAGCATCTTACTTCTGAGAGTTGAGCACACCCTCAGTCCCTCACACTTCCACACTGCCTGCAGAGTGAGTTTCACACGTCTTCACCAGAGACGATTGCCAGAGGCTTCTGAGTACAAGTTAACAATGCAGACCTGGAGGGTATCTCCAGGTGCAGTAGAGTGGTAATCTTGGAACCTCCTGACTCAGAGTACTGCTACCTTCTCACTGCCATAGGAATGCAGCTAGTTGACAGCTGGCTTCAAGACATGCTTCCCTGTGAGAGCTGAGGACAGGGCAGAACCCTCCCGCATCCTGCCTGACTGTAGGAGTAGCTGCTAACATCCTTATGTTAGTGGCTGGGAGAGGTTGCGGGAAAAGCATGTGTGAGCACTGGGCCTGAACTCCCGTGTATCTGAGTTGAATACAGCGATTTCCAATGGCCTTCTTCAATCACAGTGTAGCTAGGTTCCAACTCCCATGTCCGAGCGGGTAGCAGACATCTGCCTCCCATGCATACACACTTCTGAGAGTTGAGCTTATGGCCTGTCCTCAACATCCAGCCTGCTGGTACCCTTGGCTTCTAAAAGGCCTAGGCTCGCTGTTTGACGGAAGTGCTGGGAGAGGTAATTGGAATCACCCGGCACACAAGACTAGTGCCTCCAAGCTCAGTTCAGCGATTTCCTAGTAATTCCTGTGGTAGACTGGTGCTACATACTAAGTTCCATACGTGAGAGGGTAGCTGAACGCCTTGTCCAAAACAATCTTACTTCTGAGAGTTGAGCTCAGCCTCAGTCCCTCACAGTTCCACACTGCCTGCAGAGTGAGTTTCGCAGGTCTTCAGCAGAGACGTTTGCCAGAGGCTTCTGAGACGCAGGGTAACAATGCAGACCTGGAGGGTATCCCCAGGTGCAGTAGACTGGTAATCTTGGAACCTCCTGACTCAGAATACTGCTACCTTCTCACTGCCATAGGAATGCAGCTAGTTGACAGCTGGCTTCAAGACATGCTTCCCTGTGAGAGCTGAGGACAGGGCAGAACCCTCCCGCATGCTGCCTGACTGTAGGAGTAGCTGCTAACATCCTAATGTTAGTGGCTGGGAGAGGTTGCGGGAAAAGCATGTGTGAGCACTGGGCCTGAACTCCCGTGTATCTGAGTTGAATACAGCGATTTCCAACGACTTTCCTCAACCAGAGTGTAGCTAGGTTCCAAATCCCATGTACGAGCGGGTAGCAGACATCTGCCTCCCATGCATACACACTTCTGAGAGTTGAGCTTAAGGCCTGTACCTCCACATCCAGCTTGCTGGTACCCTTGGCTTCTAAAAGGCCTAGGCTCGCTGCTTGACGGAAGTGCTGGGAGAGGTAATTGGAATCTCCCGGCACACAAGACGAGTGCCTCCAAGCTCAATTCACGGTTTCCCAGTAATTCTTGTGGTAGACAGGTGCTACATACTACGTTCCATATGTGAGAAGGTAGCTGAACGCCTTGTCCAAAAGCATCTTACTTCTGAGAGTTGAGCACACCCTCAGTCCCTCACACTTCCACACTGCCTGCAGAGTGAGTTTCACACGTCTTCACCAGGGACGATTGCCAGAGGCTTCTGAGTACAAGTTAACAATGCAGACCTGGAGGGTATCTCCAGGTGCACTAGAGTGGTAATCTTGGAACCTCCTGACTCAGAGTACTGCTACCTTCTCACTGCCATAGGAATGCAGCTAGTTGACAGCTGGCTTCAAGACATGCTTCCCTGTGAGAGCTGAGGACAGGGCAGAACCCTCCCGCATCCTGCCTGACTGTAGGAGTAGCTGCTAACATCCTCATGTTAGTGGCTGGGAGAGGTTGCGGGAAAAGCATGTGTGAGCACTGGGCCTGAACTCCCGTGTATCTGAGTTGAATACAGCGATTTCCAATGGCCTTCTTCAATCACAGTGTAGCTAGGTTCCTACTCCCATGTCCGAGTGGGTAGCAGACATCTGCCTCCCATGCATATACACTTCTGAGAGTTGAGCTTATGGCCTGTACCTCCACATCCAGCCTGCTGGTACCCTTGGCTTCTAAAAGGCCTAGGCTCGCTGTTTGACGGAAGTGCTGGCAGAGGTAATTGGAATCACCCGGCACACAAGACTAGTGCCTCCAAGCTCAGTTCAGCGATTTCCTAGTAATTCCTGTGGTAGACTGGTGCTACATACTAAGTTCCATACGTGAGAGGGTAGCTGAACGCCTTGTGCAAAACCATCTTACTTCTGAGAGTTGAGCTCAGCCTCAGTCCCTCACAGTTCCACACTGCCTGCAGAGTGAGTTTCGCAGGTCTTCAGCAGAGACGTTTGCCAGAGGCTTCTGAGACGCAGGGTAACAATGTAGACCTGAAGTGTATCCCCAGGTGCAGTAGACTGGTAATCTTGGAACCTCCTGACTCAGAATACTGCTACCTTCTCACTGCCATAGGAATGCAGCTAGTTGACAGCTGGCTTCAAGACATGCTTCCCTGTGAGTGCTGAGGACAGGGCAAAACCCTCACAAATGCTGCCTGACTGTAGGAATAGCTGCTAACATCCTAATGTTAGTGGCTGGGAGAGGTTTCGGGAAAAGCATGTGTGAGCACTGGGCCTGAACTCCCGTGTATCTGAGTTGAATACAGCGATTTCCAACGGCTTTCCTCAACCAGAGTGTAGCTAGGTTCCAAATCCCATGTACGAGCGGGTAGCAGACATCGGCCTCCCATGCATACAAACTTCTGAGAGTTGATCTTAAGGCCTGTACCTCCACATCCAGCCTGCTGGTACCCTTGGCTTCTAAAAGGCCTAGGCTCGCTGTTTGACGGAAGTGCTGGGAGAGGTAATTGGAATCTCCCGGCACACAATACGAGTGCCTCCAAGCTCAATTCACGATTTCCCAGTAATTCTTGTGGTAGACAGGTGCTACATACTAAGTTCCATATGTGAGAAGGTAGCTGAACGCCTTGTCCAAAAGCATCTTACTTCTGAGAGTTGAGCACACCCTCAGTCCCTCACACTTCCACACTGCCTGCAGAGTGAGTTTCACACGTCTTCACCAGAGATGATTGCCAGAGGCTTCTGAGTACAAGTTAACAATGCAGACCTGGAGGGTATCTCCAGGTACAGTAGAGTGGTAATCTTGGAACCTCCTTACTCAGAGTACTGCTACCTTCTCACTGCCATAGGAATGCAGCTAGTTGACAGCTGGCTTCAAGACATGCTTCCCTGTGAGAGCTGAGGACAGGGCAGAACCCTCCCGCATCCTGCCTGACTGTAGGAGTAGCTGCTAACATCCTTATGTTAGTGGCTGGGAGAGGTTGCGGGAAAAGCATGTGTGAGCACTGGGCCTGAACTCCCGTGTATCTGAGTTGAATACAGCGATTTCCAATGGCCTTCTTCAATCACAGTGTAGCTAGGTTCCAACTCCCATGTCCGAGTGGGTAGCAGACATCTGCCTCCCATGCATACACACACTGAGAGTTGAGCTTATGGCCTGTACCTCCACATCCAGCCTGCTGGTACCCTTGGCTTCTAAAAGGCCTAGGCTCGCTGTTTGACGGAAGTGCTGGGTGAGGTAATTGGAATCACCCGGCACACAAGACTAGTGCCTCCAAGCTCAGTTCAGCGATTTCCTAGTAATTCCTGTGGTAGACTGGTGCTACATACTAAGTTCCATACGTGAGAGGGTAGCTGAACGCCTTGTCCAAAACCATCTTACTTCTGAGAGTTGAGCTCAGCCTCAGTCCCTCACAGTTCCACACTGCCTGCAGAGTGAGTTTCGCAGGTCTTCAGCAGAGACGTTTGCCAGAGGCTTCTGAGACGCAGGGTAACAATGCAGACCTGGAGGGTATCCCCAGGTGCAGTAGACTGGTAATCTTGGAACCTCCTGACTCAGAGTACTGCTACCTTCTCACTGCCATAGGAATGCAGCTAGTTGACAGCTGGCTTCAAGACATGCTTCCCTGTGAGAGCTGAGGACAGGGCAGAACCCTCCCGCATCCTGCCTGACTGTAGGAGTAGCTGCTAACATCCTAATGTTAGTGGCTGGGAGAGGTTGCGGGAAAAGCATGTGTGAGCACTGGGCCTGAACTCCCGTGTATCTGAGTTGAATACAGCGATTTCCAACGACTTTCCTCAACCAGAGTGTAGCTAGGTTCCAAATCCCATGTACGAGCGGGTAGCAGACATCTGCCTCCCATGCATACACACTTCTGAGAGTTGAGCTTATGGCCTGTACCTCCACATCCAGCCTGCTGGTACCCTTGGCTTCTAAAAGGCCTAGGCTCGCTGTTTGACGGAAGAGCTGGGAGAGGTAATTGGAATCTCCCGGCACACAAGACGAGTGCCTCCAAGCTCAATTCACGATTTCCCAGTAATTCTTTTGGTAGACAGGTGCTACATACTAAGTTCCATATGTGAGAAGGTAGCTGAACGCCTTGTCCAAAAGCATCTTACTTCTGAGAGTTGAGCACACCCTCAGTCCCTCACACTTCCACACTGCCTGCAGAGTGAGTTTCACACGTCTTCACCAGAGACGATTGCCAGAGGCTTCTGAGTACAAGTTAACAATGCAGACCTGGAGGGTATCTCCAGGTGCAGTAGAGTGGTAATCTTGGAACCTCCTGACTCAGAGTACTGCTACCTTCTCACTGACATAGGAATGCAGCTAGTTGACAGCTGGCTTCAAGACATGCTTCCCTGTGAGAGCTGAGGACAGGGCAGAACCCTCCCGCATCCTGCCTGACTGTAGGAGTAGCTGCTAACATCCTTATGTTAGTGGCTGGGAGAGGTTGCGGGAAAAGCATGTGTGAGCACTGGGCCTGAACTCCCGTGTATCTGAGTTGAATACAGCGATTTCCAATGGCCTTCTTCAATCACAGTGTAGCTAGGTTCCAACTCCCATGTCCGAGCGGGTAGCAGACATCTGCCTCCCATGCATACACACTTCTGAGAGTTGAGCTTATGGCCTGTCCTCCACATCCAGCCTGCTGGTACCCTTGGCTTCTAAAAGGCCTAGGCTCGCTGTTTGACGGAAGTGCTGGGAGAGGTAATTGGAATCACCCGGCACACAAGACTAGTGCCTCCAAGCTCAGTTCAGCGATTTCCTAGTAATTCCTGTGGTAGACTGGTGCTACATACTAAGTTCCATACGTGAGAGGGTAGCTGAACGCCTTGTCCAAAACAATCTTACTTCTGAGAGTTGAGCTCAGCCTCAGTCCCTCACAGTTCCACACTGCCTGCAGAGTGAGTTTCGCAGGTCTTCAGCAGAGACGTTTGCCAGAGGCTTCTGAGACGCAGGGTAACAATGCAGACCTGGAGGGTATCCCCAGGTGCAGTAGACTGGTAATCTTGGAACCTCCTGACTCAGAATACTGCTACCTTCTCACTGCCATAGGAATGCAGCTAGTTGACAGCTGGCTTCAAGACATGCTTCCCTGTGAGAGCTGAGGACAGGGCAGAACCCTCCCGCATGCTGCCTGACTGTAGGAGTAGCTGCTAACATCCTAATGTTAGTGGCTGGGAGAGGTTGCGGGAAAAGCATGTGTGAGCACTGGGCCTGAACTCCCGTGTATCTGAGTTGAATACAGCGATTTCCAACGACTTTCCTCAACCAGAGTGTAGCTAGGTTCCAAATCCCATGTACGAGCGGGTAGCAGACATCTGCCTCCCATGCATACACACTTCTGAGAGTTGAGCTTAAGGCCTGTACCTCCACATCCAGCTTGCTGGTACCCTTGGCTTCTAAAAGGCCTAGGCTCGCTGCTTGACGGAAGTGCTGGGAGAGGTAATTGGAATCTCCCGGCACACAAGACGAGTGCCTCCAAGCTCAATTCACGGTTTCCCAGTAATTCTTGTGGTAGACAGGTGCTACATACTACGTTCCATATGTGAGAAGGTAGCTGAACGCCTTGTCCAAAAGCATCTTACTTCTGAGAGTTGAGCACACCCTCAGTCCCTCACACTTCCACACTGCCTGCAGAGTGAGTTTCACACGTCTTCACCAGGGACGATTGCCAGAGGCTTCTGAGTACAAGTTAACAATGCAGACCTGGAGGGTATCTCCAGGTGCACTAGAGTGGTAATCTTGGAACCTCCTGACTCAGAGTACTGCTACCTTCTCACTGCCATAGGAATGCAGCTAGTTGACAGCTGGCTTCAAGACATGCTTCCCTGTGAGAGCTGAGGACAGGGCAGAACCCTCCCGCATCCTGCCTGACTGTAGGAGTAGCTGCTAACATCCTCATGTTAGTGGCTGGGAGAGGTTGCGGGAAAAGCATGTGTGAGCACTGGGCCTGAACTCCCGTGTATCTGAGTTGAATACAGCGATTTCCAATGGCCTTCTTCAATCACAGTGTAGCTAGGTTCCTACTCCCATGTCCGAGTGGGTAGCAGACATCTGCCTCCCATGCATATACACTTCTGAGAGTTGAGCTTATGGCCTGTACCTCCACATCCAGCCTGCTGGTACCCTTGGCTTCTAAAAGGCCTAGGCTCGCTGTTTGACGGAAGTGCTGGGAGAGGTAATTGGAATCACCCGGCACACAAGACTAGTGCCTCCAAGCTCAGTTCAGCGATTTCCTAGTAATTCCTGTGGTAGACTGGTGCTACATACTAAGTTCCATACGTGAGAGGGTAGCTGAACGCCTTGTGCAAAACCATCTTACTTCTGAGAGTTGAGCTCAGCCTCAGTCCCTCACAGTTCCACACTGCCTGCAGAGTGAGTTTCGCAGGTCTTCAGCAGAGACGTTTGCCAGAGGCTTCTGAGACGCAGGGTAACAATGTAGACCTGAAGTGTATCCCCAGGTGCAGTAGACTGGTAATCTTGGAACCTCCTGACTCAGAATACTGCTACATTCTCACTGCCATAGGAATGCAGCTAGTTGACAGCTGGCTTCAAGACATGCTTCCCTGTGAGTGCTGAGGACAGGGCAAAACCCTCACGCATGCTGCCTGACTGTAGGAATAGCTGCTAACATCCTAATGTTAGTGGCTGGGAGAGGTTTCGGGAAAAGCATGTGTGAGCACTGGGCCTGAACTCCCGTGTATCTGAGTTGAATACAGCGATTTCCAACGGCTTTCCTCAACCAGAGTGTAGCTAGGTTCCAAATCCCATGTACGAGCGGGTAGCAGACATCGGCCTCCCATGCATACAAACTTCTGAGAGTTGATCTTAAGGCCTGTACCTCCACATCCAGCCTGCTGGTACCCTTGGCTTCTAAAAGGCCTAGGCTCGCTGTTTGACGGAAGTGCTGGGAGAGGTAATTGGAATCTCCCGGCACACAATACGAGTGCCTCCAAGCTCAATTCACGATTTCCCAGTAATTCTTGTGGTTGACAGGTGCTACATACTAAGTTCCATATGTGAGAAGGTAGCTGAACGCCTTGTCCAAAAGCATCTTACTTCTGAGAGTTGAGCACACCCTCAGTCCCTCACACTTCCACACTGCCTGCAGAGTGAGTTTCACACGTCTTCACCAGAGATGATTGCCAGAGGCTTCTGAGTACAAGTTAACAATGCAGACCTGGAGGGTATCTCCAGGTACAGTAGAGTGGTAATCTTGGAACCTCCTTACTCAGAGTACTGCTACCTTCTCACTGCCATAGGAATGCAGCTAGTTGACAGCTGGCTTCAAGACATGCTTCCCTGTGAGAGCTGAGGACAGGGCAGAACCCTAGCGCATCCTGCCTGACTGTAGGAGTAGCTGCTAACATCCTTATGTTAGTGGCTGGGAGAGGTTGCGGGAAAAGCATGTGTGAGCACTGGGCCTGAACTCCCGTGTATCTGAGTTGAATACAGCGATTTCCAATGGCCTTCTTCAATCACAGTGTAGCTAGGTTCCAAGTCCCATGTCCGAGTGGGTAGCAGATATCTGCCTCCCATGCATACACACACTGAGAGTTGAGCTTATGGCCTGTACCTCCACATCCAGCCTGCTGGTACCCTTGGCTTCTAAAAGGCCTAGGCTCGCTGTTTGACGGAAGTGCTGGGTGAGGTAATTGGAATCACCCGGCACACAAGACTAGTGCCTCCAAGCTCAGTTCAGCGATTTCCTAGTAATTCCTGTGGTAGACTGGTGCTACATACTAAGTTCCATACGTGAGAGGGTAGCTGAACGCCTTGTCCAAAACCATCTTACTTCTGAGAGTTGAGCTCAGCCTCAGTCCCTCACAGTTCCACACTGCCTGCAGAGTGAGTATCGCAGGTCTTCAGTAGAGACGTTTGCCAGAGGCTTCTGAGACGCAGGGTAACAATGCAGACCTGGAGGTTATCCCCAGGTGCAGTAGACTGGTAATCTTGGAACCTCCTGACTCAGAATACTGCTACCTTCTCACTTCCATAGGAATGCAGCAAGTTGACAGCTGGCTTCAAGACATGCTTCCCTGTGAGAGCTGAGGACAGGGCAGAACCCTCCCGCATGCTGCCTGACTGTAGGAGTAGCTGCTAACATCCTAATGTTAGTGGCTGGGAGAGGTTGCGGGAAAAGCATGTGTGAGCACTGGGCCTGAACTCCCGTGTATCTGAGTTGAATACAGCGATTTCCAACGACTTTCCTCAACCAGAGTGTAGCTAGGTTCCAAATCCCATGTACGAGTGGGTAGCAGACATCTGCCTCCCATGCATACACACTTCTGAGAGTTGAGCTTAAGGCCTGTACCTCCACATCCAGCCTGCTGGTAGCCTTGGCTTCTAAAAGGCCTAGGCTCGCTGTTTGTCGGAAGTGCTGGGAGAGGTAATTGGAATCTCCCGGCACACAAGACGAGTGCCTCCAAGCTCAATTCACGATTTCCCAGTAATTCTTGTGGTAGACAGGTGCTACATACTAAGTTCCATATGTGAGAAGGTAGCTGAACGCCTTGTCCAAAAGCATCTTACTTCTGAGAGTTGAGCACACCCTCAGTCCCTCACACTTCCACACTGCCTGCAGAGTGAGTTTCACACGTCTTCACCAGAGACGATTGCCAGAGGCTTCTGAGTACAAGTTAACAATGCAGACCTGGAGGGTATCTCCAGGTGCAGTAGAGTGGTAATCTTGGAACCTCCTGACTCAGAGTACTGCTACCTTCTCACTGCCATAGGAATGCAGCTAGTTGACAGCTGGCTTCAAGACATGCTTCCCTGTGAGAGCTGAGGACAGGGCAGAACCCTCCCGCATCCTGCCTGACTGTAGGAGTAGCTGCTAACCTCCTTATGTTAGTGGCTGGGAGAGGTTGCGGGAAAAGCATGTGTGAGCACTGGGCCTGAACTCCCGTGTATCTGAGTTGAATACAGCGATTTCCAATGGTCTTCTTCAATCACAGTGTAGCTAGGTTCCAACTCCCATGTCCGAGTGGGTAGCAGACATCTGCCTCCCATGCATACACACTTCTGAGAGTTGAGCTTATGGCCTGTACCTCCACATCCAGCCTGCTGGTACCCTTGGCTTCTAAAAGGCCTAGGCTCGCTGTTTGACGGAAGTGCTGGGAGAGGTAATTGGAATCACCCGGCACACAAGACTAGTGCCTCCAAGCTCAGTTCAGCGATTTCCTAGTAATTCCTGTGGTAGACTGGTGCTACATACTAAGTTCCATACGTGAGAGGGTAGCTGAACGCCTTGTCCAAAACCATCTTACTTCTGAGAGTTGAGCTCAGCCTCAATCTCTCACAGTTCCACACTGCCTGCAGAGTGAGTTTCGCAGGTCTTCAGCAGAGACGTTTGTCAGAGGCTTCTGAGACGCAGGGTAACAATGCAGACCTGGAGGTTATCCCCAGGTGCAGTAGACTGGTAATCTTGGAACCTCCTGACTCAGAATACTGCTACCTTCTCACTGCCATAGGAATGCAGCTAGTTGACAGCTGGCTTCAAGACATGCTTCCCTGTGAGAGCTGAGGACAGGGCAGAACCCTCCCGCATGCTGCCTGACTGTAGGAGTAGCTGCTAACATCCTAATGTTAGTGGCTGGGAGAGATTGCGGGAAAAGCATGTGTGAGCACTGGGCCTGAACTCCCGTGTATCTGAGTTGAATACATCGATTTCCAACGACTGTCCTCAACCAGAGTGTAGCTAGGTTCCAAATCCCATGTACGAGCGGGTAGCAGACATCTGCCTCCCATGCATACACACTTCTGAGAGTTGAGCTTAAGGCCTGTACCTCCACATCCAGCCTGCTGGTAGCCTTGGCTTCTAAAAGGCCTAGGCTCGCTGTTTGACGGAAGTGCTGGGAGAGGTAATTGGAATCTCCCGGCACACAAGACGAGTGCCTCCAAGCTCAATTCACGATTTCCCAGTAATTCTTGTGGTAGACAGGTGCTACATACTAAGTTCCATATGTGAGAAGGTAGCTGAACGCCTTGTCCAAAAGCATCTTACTTCTGAGAGTTGAGCACACCCTCAGTCCCTCACACTTCCACACTGCCTACAGAGTGAGTTTCACACGTCTTCACCAGAGACGAATGCCAGAGGCTTCTGAGTACAAGTTAAAAATGCAGACCTGGAGGGTATCTCCAGGTGCAGTAGAGTGGTAATCTTGGAACCTCCTGACTCAGAGTACTGTTACCTTCTCACTGCCATAGAAATGCAGCTAGTTGACAGCTGGCTTCAAGACATGCTACCCTGTGAGAGCTGAGGACAGGGCAGAACCCTCCCGCATCCTGCCTGACTGTAGGAGTAGCTGCTAACATCCTTATATTAGTGGCTGGGAGAGGTTGAGGGAAAAGCATGTGTGAGCACTGGGCCTGAACTCCCGTGTATCTGAGTTGAATACAGCGATTTCCAATGGCCTTCTTCAATCACAGTGTAGCTAGGTTCCAACTCCCATGTCCGAGTGGGTAGCAGACATCTGCCTCCCATGCATATACACTTCTGAGAGTTGAGCTTATGGCCTGTACCTCCACATCCAGCCTGCTGGTACCCTTGGCTTCTAAAAGGCCTAGGCTCGCTGTTTGACGGAAGTGCTGCGAGAGGTAATTGGAATCACCCGGCACACAAGACTAGTGCCTCCAAGCTCAGTTCAGCGATTTCCTAGTAATTCCTGTGGTAGACTGGTGCTACATACTAAGTTCCATACGTGAGAGGGTAGCTGAACGCCTTGTCCAATCCATCTTACTTCTGAGAGTTGAGCTCAGCCTCAGTCCCTCACAGTTCCACACTGCCTGCAGAGTGAGTTTCGTAGGTCTTCAGCAGAGACGTTTGCCAGAGGCTTCTGAGACGCAGGGTGAAATGCAGACCTGGAGGGTATCCCCAGGTGCAGTCGACTGGTAATCTTGGAACCTCCTGACTCAGAATACTGCTACCTTCTCACTGCCATAGGAATGCAGCTAGTTGACAGCTAGCTGGCTTCAAGACATGCTTCCCTGAGAGAGCTGAGGACAGGGCAGAACCCTCCCGCATGCTGCCTGACTGTAGGAGTAGCTGCTAACATCCTAATGTTAGTGGCTGGGAGAGGTTGCGGGAAAAGCATGTGTGAGCACTGGGCCTAAACTCCCGTGTATCTGAGTTGAATACAGCGATTTCCAACAGCTTTCGTCAACCAGAGTGTAGCTAGGTTCCAAATCCCATGTACGAGCGGGTAGCAGACATCTGCCTCCCATGCATACACACTTCTGAGAGTTGAGCTTATGGCCTGTACCTCCACATCCAGCCTGCTGGTACCCTTAGCTTCTAAAAGGCCTAGGCTCGCTGTTTGACGGAAGAGCTGGGAGAGGTAATTGGAATCTCCCGGCACACAAGACGAGTGCCTCCAAGCTCAATTCACGATTTCAAAGTAATTCTTGTGGTAGACAGGTGCTACATACTAAGTTCCATATGTGAGAAGGTAGCTGAACGCCTTGTCCAAAAGCATCTTACTTCTGAGAGTTGAGCACACCCTCAGTCCCTCACACTTCCACACTGCCTGCAGAGTGAGTTTCACACGTCTTCACCAGGGACGATTGCCAGAGGCTTCTGAGTACAAGTTAACAATGCAGACCTGGAGGGTATCTCCAGGTGCAGTAGAGTGGTAATCTTGGAACCTCCTGACTCAGATTACTGCTACCTTCTCACTGCCATAGGAATGCAGCTAGTTGACAGCTGGCTTCAAGACATGCTTCCCTGTGAGAGCTGAGGACAGGGCAGAACCCTCCCGCATCCTGCCTGACTGTAGGAGTAGCTGCTAACATCCTTAGTTAGTGGCTGGGAGAGGTTGCGGGAAAAGCATGTGTGAGCACTGGGCCTGAACTCCCGTGTATCTGAGTTGAATACAGCGATTTCCAATGGCCTTCTTCAATCACAGTGTAGCTAGGTTCCAACTCCCATGTCCGAGTGGGTAGCAGACATCTGCCTCCCATGCATATACACTTCTGAGAGTTGAGCTTATGGCCTGTACCTCCACATCCAGCCTGCTGGTACCCTTGGCTTCTAAAAGGCCTAGGCTCGCTGTTTGACGGAAGTGCTGGGAGAGGTAATTGGAATCACCCGGCACACAAGACTAGTGCCTCCAATCTCAGTTCAGCGATTTCCTAGTAATTCCTGTGGTAGACTGGTGCTACATACTAAGTTCCATACGTGAGAGGGTAGCTGAACGCTTTGTCCAAAACCATCTTACTTCTGAGAGTTGAGCTCAGCCTCAGTCCCTCACACTTCCACACTGCCTGCAGAGTGAGTTTCACACGTCTTCACCAGAGATGATTGCCAGAGGCTTCTGAGTACAAGTTAACAATGCAGACCTGGAGGGTATCTCCAGGTACAGTAGAGTGGTAATCTTGGAACCTCCTGACTCAGAGTACTGCTACCTTCTCACTGCCATAGGAATGCAGCTAGTTGACAGCTGGCTTCAAGACATGCTTCCCTGTGAGAGCTGAGGACAGGGCAGAACCCTCCCGCATCCTGCCAGACTGTAGGAGTAGCTGCTAACATCCTTATGTTAGTGGCTGGGAGAGGTTGCGGGAAAAGCATGTGTGAGCACTGGCCTGAACTCCCGTGTATCTGAGTTGAATACAGCGATTTCCAATGGCCTTCTTCAATCACAGTGTAGCTAGGTTTCAACTCCCATGTCCGAGTGGGTAGCAGACATCTGCCTCCCATGCATACACACTTCTGAGAGTTGAGCTTATGGCCTGTACCTCCACATCCAGCCTGCTGGTACCCTTGGCTTCTAAAAGGCCTAGGCTCGCTGTTTGACGGAAGTGCTGGGAGAGGTAATTGGAATCACCCGGCACACAAGACTAGTGCCTCCAAGCTCAGTTCAGCGATTTCCTAGTAATTCCTGTGGTAGACTGGTGCTACATACTAAGTTCCATACGTGAGAGGGTTGCTGAACGCCTTGTCCAAAATCATCTTACTTCTGAGAGTTGAGCTCAGCCTCAGTCCCTCACAGTTCCACACTCCCTGCAGAGTGAGTTTCGCAGGTCTTCAGCAGAGACGTTTGCCAGAGGCTTCTGAGACGCAGGGTAACAATGCAGACCTGGAGGGTATCCCCAGGTGCAGTAGACTGGTAATCTTGGAACCTCCTGACTCAGAATACTGCTACCTTCTCACTGCCATAGGAATGCAGCTAGTTGACAGCTGGCTTCAAGACATGCTTCCCTGTGAGAGCTGAGGACAGGGCAGAACCCTCCCGCATGCTGCCTGACTGTAGGAGTAGCTGCTAACATCCTAATGTTAGTGGCTGGGAGAGGTTGCGGGAAAAGCATGTGTGAGCACTGGGCCTGAACTCCCGTGTATCTGAGTTGAATACAGCCATTTCCAACGACTTTCCTCAACCAGAGTGTAGCTAGGTTCCAATTCCCATGTAGGAGCGGGTAGCAGACATCTGCCTCCCATGCATACACACTTCTGAGAGTTGAGCTTAAGGCCTGTACCACCACATCCAGCCTGCTGGTACCCTTGGCTTCTATTTTTTTTTTTTAATTTTTTTTTTATTTATTTATGTATGATAGTCACAGAGAGAGAGAGAGAGGCAGAGACAAAGGCAGAGGGAGAAGCAGGCTCCATGCACCGGGAGCCCGATGTGGGACTCGATCACGGGTCTCCAGGATCGCACCCTGGGCCAAAGGCAGGTGCTAAACCGCTGCGCCACCAAGGGATCCCCTACCCTTGGCTTCTAAAAGGCCTAGGCTCACTGTTTGACGGAAGTGCTGGGAGAGGTAATTGGAATCTCCCGGCACACAAGACGAGTGCCTCCAAGCTCAATTCACGATTTCCCAGTAATTCTTGTGGTTGACAGGTGCTACATACTAAGTTCCATATGTGAGAAGGTAGCTGAACGCCTTGTCCAAAAGCATCTTACTTCTGAGAGTTGAGCACACCCTCAGTCCCTCACACTTCCACACTGCCTGCAGTGTGAGTTTCACACGTCTTCACCAGAGACGATTGCCAGAGGCTTCTGAGTACAAGTTAACAATGCAGACCTGGAGGGTATCTCCAGGTGCAGTAGAGTGGTAATCTTGGAACCTCCTGACTCAGAGTACTGCTACCTTCTCACTGCCATAGGAATGCAGCTAGTTGACAGCTGGCTTCAAGACATGCTTCCCTGTGAGAGCTGAGGACAGGGCAGAACCCTCCCGCATCCTGCCTGACTGTAGGAGTAGCTGCTAACATCCTTATGTTAGTGGCTGGGAGAGGTTGTGGGAAAAGCATGTGTGAGCACTGGGCCTGAACTCCCGTGTATCTGAGTTGAATACAGCGATTTCCAATGGCCTTCTTCAATCACAGTGTAGCTAGGTTCCAACTCCCATGTCCGAGTGGGTAGCAGACATCTGCCTCCCAT
Source organism: Canis lupus baileyi (assembly GCF_048164855.1). Classification (NCBI taxonomy): domain Eukaryota; kingdom Metazoa; phylum Chordata; class Mammalia; order Carnivora; family Canidae; genus Canis; species Canis lupus. Next base: position 74,068,165 of record NC_132844.1, on the reverse strand, counting down.
GCATACACACTTCTGAGAGTTGAGCTTATGGCCTGTACCTCCACATCCAGCCTGCTGGTACCCTTGGCTTCTAAAAGGCCTAGGCTCGCTGTTTGACGGAAGTGCTGGGAGAGGTAATTGGAATCACCCGGCACACAAGACTAGTGCCTCCAAGCTCAGTTCAGCGATTTCCTAGTAATTCCTGTGGTAGACTGGTGCTACATACTAAGTTCCATACGTGAGAGAGTAGCTGAACGCCTTGTCCAAAACCATCTTACTTCTGAGAGTTGAGCTCAGCCTCAGTCCCTCACAGTTCCACACTGCCTGCAGAGTGAGTTTCGCAGGTCTTCAGCAGAGACGTTTGCCAGAGGCTTCTGAGACGCAGGGTAACAATGCAGACCTGGAGGGTATCCCCAGGTGCAGTCGACTGGTAATCTTGGAACCTCCTGACTCAGAATACTGCTACCTTCTCACTGCCATAGGAATGCAGCTAGTTGGCAGCTAGCTGGCTTCAAGACATGCTTCCCTGTGAGAGCTGAGGACAGGGCAGAACCCTCCCGCATGCTGCCTGACTGTAGGATTAGCTGCCAACATCCTAATGTTGGTGGGTGGGAGAGGTTGCGGGAAAAGCATGTGTGAGCACTGGGCCTGAACTCCCGTGTATCTGAGTTGAATACAGCGATTTCCAACGGCTTTCCTCAACCAGAGTGTAGCTAGGTTCCAAATCCCATGTACGAGCGGGTAGCAGACATCTGCCTCCCATGCATACACACTTCTGAGAGTTGAGCTCATGGCCTGTACCTCCACATCCAGCCTGCTGGTACCCTTGGCTTCTAAAAGGCCTAGGCTCGCTGTTTGACGGAAGTGCTGGGAGAGGTAATTGGAATCTCCCGGCACACAAGACGAGTGCCTCCAAGCTCAATTCACGATTTCCCAGTAATTCTTGTGGTAGACAAGTGCTACATAGTAAGTTCCATATGTGAGATGGTAGCTGAACGCCTTGTCCAAAAGCATCTTACTTCTGAGAGTTGAGCACACCCTCAGTCCCTCACACTTCCACACTGCCTGCACAGTGAGTTTCACACGTCTTCACTAGAGACGATTGCCAGAGGCTTCTGAGTACAAGTTAACAATGCAGACCTGGAGGGTATCTCCAGGTGCAGTAGAGTGGTAATCTTGGAACCTCCTGACTCAGAGTACTGCAACCTTCTCCCTGCCATAGGAATGCAGCTAGTTGACAGCTGGCTTCAAGACATGCTTCCCTGTGAGAGCTGAGGACAGGGCAGAACCCTCCCGCATCCTGCCTGACTGTAGGAGTAGCTGCTAACATCCTAATGTTAGTGGCTGGGAGAGGTTGCGGGAAAAGCATGTGTGAGCACTGGGCCTGAACTCCCGTGTATCTGAGTTGAATACAGCGATTTCCAATGGCCTTCTTCAATCACAGTGTAGCTAGGTTCCAACTCCCATGTCCGAGTGGGTAGCAGACATCTGCCTCCCATGCATACACACTTCTGAGAGTTGAGCTTATGGCCTGTACCTCCACATCCAGCCTGCTGGTACCTTTGGCTTCTAAAAGGCCTAGGCTCGCTGTTTGACGGAAGTGCTGGGAGAGGTAATTGGAATCTCCCGGCACACAAGACGAGTGCCTCCAAGCTCAATTCACGATTTCCCAGTAATTCTTGTGGTAGACAAGTGCTACATAGTAAGTTCCATATGTGAGATGGTAGCTGAACGCCTTGTCCAAAAGCATCTTACTTCTGAGAGTTGAGCACACCCTCAGTCCCTCACACTTCCACACTGCCTGCAGAGTGAGTTTCACACGTCTTCACTAGAGACGATTGCCAGAGGCTTCTGAGTACAAGTTAACAATGCAGACCTGGAGGGTATCTCCAGGTGCAGTAGAGTGGTAATCTTGGAACCTCCTGACTCAGAGTACTGCAACCTTCTCACTGCCATAGGAATGCAGCTAGTTGACAGCTGGCTTCAAGACATGCTTCCCTGTGAGAGCTGAGGACAGGGCAGAAACCTCCCGCATGCTGCCTGACTGTAGGAGTAGCTGCTAACATCCTAATGTTAGTGGCTGGAGAGGTTGCGGGAAAAGCATGTGTGAGCACTGGGCCTGAACTCCCGTGTCTCTGAGTTGAATACAGCGATTTCCAACGACTTTCCTCAACCAGAGTGTAGCTAGGTTCCAAATCCCATGTACGAGCGGGTAGCAGACATCTGCCTCCCATGCATACACACTTCTGAGAGTTGAACTTAAGGCCTGTACCTCCACATCCAGCCTGCTGTTACCCTTGGCTTCTAAAAGGCCTAGGCTCGCTGTTTGACGGAAGTGCTGGGAGAGGTAATTGGAATCTCCCGGCACACAAGACGAGTGCCTCCAAGCTCAATTCACGATTTCCCAGTAATTCTTGTGGTAGACAGGTGCTACATACTAAGTTCCATATGTGAGAAGGTAGCTGAACGCCTTGTCCAAAAGCATCTTACTTCTGAGAGTTGAGCACACCCTCAGTCCCTCACACTTCCACACTGCCTGCAGAGTGAGTTTCACACTTCTTCACCAGAGACGATTGCCAGAGGCTTCTGAGTACAAGTTAACAATGTAGACCTGGAGGGTATCTCCAGGTGCAGTAGAGTGGTAATCTTGGAACCTCCTGACTCAGAGTACTGCTACCTTCTCACTGCCATAGGAATGCAGCTAGTTGACAGCTGGCTTCAAGACATGCTTCCCTGTGAGAGCTGAGGACAGGGCAGAACCCTCCCGCATCCTGCCTGACTGTAGGAGTAGCTGCTAACATCCTTATGTTAGTGGCTGGGAGAGGTTGCGGGAAAAGCATGTGAGAGCACTGGGCCTGAACTCCCGTGTATCTGAGTTGAATACAGCGATTTCCAATGGCCTTCTTCAATCACAGTGTAGCTACGTTCCAACTCCCATGTCCGAGTGGGTAGCAGACATCTGCCTCCCATGCATACACACTTCTGAGAGTTGAGCTTATGGCCTGTACCTCCACATCCAGCCTGCTGGTACCCTTGGCTTCTAAAAGGCCTAGGCTCGCTGTTTGACGGAAGTGCTGGGAGAGGTAATTGGAATCACCCGGCACACAAGACTTGTGCCTCCAAGCTCAGTCCAGCGATTTCCTAGTAATTCCTGTGGTAGACTGGTGCTACATACTAAGTTCCATACGTGAGAGGGTAGATGAACGCCTTGTCCAAAACCATCTTACTTCTGAGAGTTGAGCTCAGCCTCAGTCCCTCACAGTTCCACACTGCCTGCAGAGTGAGTTTCGCAGGTCTTCAGCAGAGACGTTTGCCAGAGGCTTCTGAGACGCAGGGTAACAATGCAGACCTGGAGGGTATCCCCAGGTGCAGTAGACTAGTAATCTTGGAACCTCCTGACTCAGAATACTACTACCTTCTCTCTGCCATAGGAATGCAGCTAGTTGACAGCTAGCTGGCTTCAAGACATGCTTCCCTGAGAGAGCTGAGGACAGGGCAAAACCCTCCCGCATGCTGCCTGACTGTAGGAGTAGCTGCTAACATCCTAATGTTAGTGGCTGGGAGAGGTTGCGGGAAAAGCAAGTGTGAGCACTGGGCCTGAACTCCCGTGTCTCTGAGTTGAATACAGCGATTTCCAACGAAGTTCCTCAACCAGAGTGTAGCTAGGTTCCAAATCCCATGTACGAGCGGGTAGCAGACATCTGCCTCCCATGCATACACACTTCTGAGAGTTGAACTTAAGGCCTGTACCTCCACATCCAGCCTGCTGGTACCCTTGGCTTCTAAAAGGCCTAGGCTCGCTGTTTGACGGAAGTGCTGGGAGAGGTAATTGGAATCTCCCGGCACACAAGACGAGTGCCTCCAAGCTCAATTCACGATTTCCCAGTAATTCTTGTGGTAGACAGGTGCTACATACTAAGTTCCATATGTGAGAAGGTAGCTGAACGCCTTGTCCAAAAGCATCTTACTTCTGAGAGTTGAGCACACCCTCACTCCCTCACACTTCCACACTGCCTGCAGAGTGAGTTTCACACGTCTTCACCAGAGACGATTGCCAGAGGCTTCTGAGTACAAGTTAACAATGCAGACCTGGAGGGTATCTCCAGGTGCAGTAGAGTGGTAATCTTGGAACCTCCTGACTCAGAGTACTGCTACCTTCTCACTGCCATAGGAATGCAGCTAGTTGACAGCTGGCTTCAAGACATGCTTCCCTGTGAGAGCTGAGGACAGGGCAGAACCCTCCCGCATCCTGCCTGACTGTAGGAGTAGCTGCTAACATCCTTATGTTAGTGGCTGGGAGAGGTTGCGGGAAAAGCATGTGTGAGCACTGGGCCTGAACTCCCGTGTATCTGAGTTGAATACAGCGATTTCCAATGGCCTTCTTCAATCACAGTGTAGCTAGGTTCCAACTCCCATGTCCGAGTGTGTAGCAGACATCTGCCTCCCATGCATATACACTTCTGAGAGTTGAGCTTATGGCCTGTACCTCCACATCCAGCCTGCTGGTACCCTTGGCTTCTAAAAGGCCTAGGCTCGCTGTTTGACGGAAGTGCTGGGAGAGGTAATTGGAATCACCCGGCACACAAGACTAGTGCCTCAAAGCTCAGTTCAGCGATTTCCTAGTAATTCCTGTGGTAGACTGGTGCTACATACTAAGTTCCATACGTGAGAGGGTAGCTGAACGCCTTGTCCAAAACCATCTTACTTCTGAGAGTTGAGCTCACCCTCAGTCCCTCACAGTTCCACACTGCCTGCAGAGTGAGTTTCGCAGGTCTTCAGCAGAGACGTTTGCCAGAGGCTTCTGAGACGCAGGGTAACAATGCAGACCTGCAGGGTATCTCCAGGTGCAGTCGACTGGTAATCTTGGAACCTCCTGACTCAGAATACTGCTACCTTCTCACTGCCATAGGAATGCAGCTAGTTGACAGCTAGCTGGCTTCAAGACATGCTTCGCTGAGAGAGCTGAGGACAGGGCAGAACCCTCCCGCATGCTGCCTGACTGTAGGAGTAGCTGCTAACATCCTAATGTTAGTGGCTGGGAGAGGTTGCGGGAAAAGCATGTGTGAGCACTAGGCCTGAACTCCCGTGTATCTGAGTTGAATACAGCGTTTTCCAACGGCTTTCCTCAACCAGAGTGTAGCTAGGTTCCAAATCCCATGTACGAGCGGGTAGCAGACATCTGCCTCCCATGAATACACACTTCTGAGAGTTGAGCTTAAGGCCTGTACCTCCACATCCAGCCTGCTGGTACCCTTGGCTTCTAAAAGGCCTAGGCTCGCTGTTTGACGGAAGTGCTGGGAGAGGTAATTGGAATCTCCCGGCACACAAGACAAGTGCCTCCAAGCTCAATTCACGATTTCCCAGTAATTCTTGTGGTAGACAGGTGCTACATACTAAGTTCCATATGTGAGAAGGTAGCTGAACGCCTTGTCCAAAAGCATCTTACTTCTGAGAGTTGAGCACACCCTCAGTCCCTCACACTTCCACACTGCCTGCAGAGTGAGTTTCACACGTCTTCACCAGAGACGATTGCCAGAGGCTTCTGAGTACAAGTTAACAATGCAGACCTGGAGGGTATCTCCAGGTGCAGTAGAGTGGTAATCTTGGAACCTCCTGACTCAGAGTACTGCTACCTTCTCACTGCCATAGGAATGCAGCTAGTTGACAGCTGGCTTCAAGACATGCTTCCCTGTGAGAGCTGAGGACAGGGCAGAACCCTCCCGCATCCTGCCGGACTGTAGGAGTAGCAGCTTACATCCTTATGTTAGTGGCTGGGAGAGGTTGCGGGAAAAGCATGTGTGAGCACTGGGCCTGAACTCCCGTGTATCTGAGTTGAATACAGCGATTTCCAATGGCCTTCTTCAATCACAGTGTAGCTAGTTTCCAACTCCCATGTCCGAGTGGGTAGCAGACATCTGCCTCCCATGCATATACACTTCTGAGAGTTGAGCTTATGGCCTGTACCTCCACATCCAGCCTGCTGGTACCCTTGGCTTCTAAAAGGCCTAGGCTCGCTGTTTGACGTAAGTGCTGCGAGAGGTAATTGGAATCACCCGGCACACAAGACTAGTGCCTCCAAGCTCAGTTCAGCGATTTCCTAGTAATTCCTGTGGTAGACTGGTGCTACATACTAAGTTCCATACGTGAGAGGGTAGCTGAACGCCTTGTCCAATCCATCTTACTTCTGAGAGTTGAGCTCAGCCTCAGTCCCTCACAGTTCCACACTGCCTGCAGAGTGAGTTTCGCAGGTCTTCAGCAGAGACGTTTGCCAGAGGCTTCTGAGACGCAGGGTGAAATGCAGACCTGGAGAGTATCCCCAGGTGCAGTCGACTGGTAATCTTGGAACCTCCTGACTCAGAATACTGCTACCTTCTCACTGCCATAGGAATGCAGCTAGTTGACAGCTGGCTTCAAGAGATGCTTCCCTGTGAGAGCTGAGGACAGGGCAGAACCCTCCCGCATGCTGCCTGACTGTAGGAGTAGCTGCTAACATCCTAATGTTAGTGGCTGGGAGAGGTTGCGGGAAAAGCATGTGTGAGCACTGGGCCTGAACTCCCGTGTATCTGAGTTGAATACAGCGATTTCCAACGGCTTTCCTCAACCAGCGTGTAGCTAGGTTCCAAATCCCATGTACGAGTGGGTAGCAGACATCTGCCTCCCATGCATACACACTTCTGAGAGTTGAGCTTAAGGCCTGTACCTCCACATCCAGCCTGCTGGTACCCTTGGCTTCTAAAAGGCCTAAGCTCGCTGTTTGACGGAAGTGCTGGGAGAGGTAATTGGAATCTCCCGGCACACAAGACGAGTGCCTCCAAGCTCAATTCACGATTTCCCAGTAATTCTTGTGGTAGACAGGTGCTACATACAAAGTTCCATATGTGAGAAGGTAGCTGAACGCCTTGTCCAAAAGCATCTTACTTCTGAGAGTTGAGCCCACCCTCAGTCCCTCACACTTCCACTCTGCCTGCAGAGTGAGTTTCATACGTCTTCACCAGAGACGATTGCCAGAGGCTTCTGAGTACAAGTTAACAATGCAGACCTGGAGGGTATCTCCAGGTACAGTAGAGTGGTAATCTTGGAACCTCCTGACTCAGAGTACTGCTACCTTCTCACTGCCATAGGAATGCAGCTAGTTGACAGCTGGCTTCAAGACATGCTTCCCTGTGAGAGCTGAGGACAGGGCAGAACCCTCCCGCATCCTGCCTGACTGTAGGAGTAGCTGCTAACATCCTTATGTTAGTGGCTGGGAGAGGTTGCGGGAAAAGCATGTGTGAGCACTGGGACTGAACTCCCGTGTATCTGAGTTGAATACAGCGATTTCCAATGGCCTTCTTCAATCACAGTGTAGCTAGGTTCCAACTCCCATGTCCGAGTGGGTAGCAGACATCTGCCTCCTATGCATACACACTTCTGAGAGTAGAGCTTATGGCCTGTACCTCCACATCCAGCCTGCTGGTACCCTTGGCTTCTAAAAGGCCTAGGCTCGCTGTTTGACAGAAGTGCTGGGAGAGGTAATTGGAATCACCCTGCACACAAGACTAGTGCCTCCAAGCTCAGTTCAGCGATTTCCCAGTAATTCCTGTGGTAGACTGGTGCTACATACTAAGTTCCATACGTGAGAGGGTAGCTGAACGCCTTGTCCAAAACCATCTTACTTCTGAGAGTTGAGCTCAGCCTCAGTCCCTCACACTTCCACACTGCCTGCAGAGTGAGTTTCACACGTCTTCACCAGAGACGATTGCCAGAGGCTTCTGAGTACAAGTTAAAAATGCAGACCTGGAGGCTATCTCCAGGTGCAGTAGAGTGGTAATCTTGGAACCTCCTGACTCAGAGTACTGCTACCTTCTCACTGCCATAGGAATGCAGCTAGTTGACAGCTGGCTTCAAGACATGCTTCCCTGTGAGAGCTGAGGACAGGGCAGGACCCTCCCGCATCCTGCCTACTGTAGGAGTAGCTGCTAACATCCTTATGTTAGTGGCTGGGAGAGGTTGCGGGAAAAGCATGTGTGAGCACTGGGCCTGAACTCCCGTGTATCTGAGTTGAATACAGCGATTTCCAATGGCCTTCTTCAATCACAGTGTAGCTAGGTTCCAACTCCCATGTCCGAGTGGTTAGCAGACATCTGCCTCCCATGCATACACACTTCTGAGATTTGAGCTTATGGCCTGTACCTCCACATCCAGCCTGCTGGTACCCTTGGCTTCTAAAAGGCCTAGGCTCGCTGTTTGACGGAAGTGCTGGGAGAGGTAATTGGAATCACCCGGTACACAAGACTAGTGCCTCCAAGCTCAGTTCAGCGATTTCCTAGTAATTCCTGTGGTAGACTGGTGCTACATACTAAGTTCCATACGTGAGAGGGTAGCTGAACGCCTTGTCCAAAACCATCTTACTTCTGAGAGTTGAGCTCAGCCTCAGTCCCTCACAGTTCCACACTGCCTGCAGAGTGAGTTTCGCAGGTCTTCAGCAGAGACGTTTGCCAGAGGCTTCTGAGACGCAGGGTAACAATGCAGACCTGGAGGGTATCCCCAGGTGCAGTAGACTGGTAATCTTGGAATCTCCTGACTCAGAATACTGCTACCTTCTCACTGCCATAGGAATGCAGCTAGTTGACAGCTGGCTTCAAGACATGCTTCCCTGTGAGAGCTGAGGACAGGGCAGAACCCTCCCGCATCCTGCCTGACTGTAGGAGTAGCTGCTAACATCCTAATATTAGTGGCTAGGAGAGTTTGCAGGAAAAGCATGTGTGAGCACTGGGCCTGAACTCCCGTGTATCTGAGTTGAATACAGCGATTTCCAACGGCTTTCCTCAACCAGAGTGTAGCTAGGTTCCAAATCCCATGTTCGAGCGGGTAGCAGACATCTGCCTCCCATGCATACACACTTCTGAGTGTTGAGCTTATGGCTTGTACCTCCACATCCAGCCTGCTGGTACCCTTGGCTTCTAAAAGGCCTAGGCTCGCTGTTTGACGGAAGTGCTGGGAGAGGTAATTGGAATCACCCGGCACACAAGACTAGTGCCTCCAAGCTCAGTTCAGCGATTCCCTAGTAATTCCTGGGGTAGACTGGTGCTACATACTAAGTTCCATACGTGAGAGGTTAGCTGAACGCCTTGTCCAAAACCATCTTACTTCTGAGAGTTGAGCTCACCCTCATTCCCTCACAGTTCCACACTGCCTGCAGAGTGAGTTTCGCAGGTCTTCAGCAGAGACGTTTGCCAGAGGCTTCTGAGACGCAGGGTAACAATGCAGACCTGGAGGGTATCCCCAGGTGCAGTCGACTGGTAATCTTGGAACCTCCTGACTCAGAATACTGCTACGTTCTCACTGCCATAGGAATGCAGCTAGTTGACAGCTGGCTTGAAGTCATGCTTCCCTGTGAGAGCTGAGGACAGGGCAGAACCCTCCCGCATGCTGCCTGACTGTAGGAGTAGCTGCTAACATCCTAATGTTAGTGGCTGGGAGAGGTTGCGGGAAAAGCATGTGTGAGCACTGGGCCTGAACTCCCGTGTATCTGAGTTGAATACAGCCATTTCCAACGACTTTCCTCAACCAGAGTGTAGCTAGGTTCCAATTCCCATGTAGGAGCGGGTAGCAGACATCTGCCTCCCATGCATACACACTTCTGAGAGTTGAGCTTAAGGCCTGTACCACCACATCCAGCCTGCTGGTACCCTTGGCTTCTATTTTTTTTTTTAATTTTTTTTTTATTTATTTATGTATGATAGTCACAGAGAGAGAGAGAGAGGCAGAGACACAGGCAGAGGGAGAAGCAGGCTCCATGCACCGGGAGCCCGATGTGGGACTCGATCACGGGTCTCCAGGATCGCACCCTGGGCCAAAGGCAGGTGCTAAACCGCTGCGCCACCAAGGGATCCCCTACCCTTGGCTTCTAAAAGGCCTAGGCTCACTGTTTGACGGAAGTGCTGGGAGAGGTAATTGGAATCTCCCGGCACACAAGACGAGTGCCTCCAAGCTCAATTCACGATTTCCCAGTAATTCTTGTGGTTGACAGGTGCTACATACTAAGTTCCATATGTGAGAAGGTAGCTGAACGCCTTGTCCAAAAGCATCTTACTTCTGAGAGTTGAGCACACCCTCAGTCCCTCACACTTCCACACTGCCTGCAGAGTGAGTTTCACACGTCTTCACCAGAGACGATTGCCAGAGGCTTCTGAGTACAAGTTAACAATGCAGACCTGGAGGGTATCTCCAGGTGCAGTAGAGTGGTAATCTTGGAACCTCCTGACTCAGAGTACTGCTACCTTCTCACTGCCATAGGAATGCAGCTAGTTGACAGCTGGCTTCAAGACATGCTTCCCTGTGAGAGCTGAGGACAGGGCAGAACCCTCCCGCATCCTGCCTGACTGTAGGAGTAGCTGCTAACATCCTTATGTTAGTGGCTGGGAGAGGTTGCGGGAAAAGCATGTGTGAGCACTGGGCCTGAACTCCCGTGTATCTGAGTTGAATACAGCGATTTCCAATGGCCTTCTTCAATCACAGTGTAGCTAGGTTCCAACTCCCATGTCCGAGTGGGTAGCAGACATCTGCCTCCCATGCATACACACTTCTGAGAGTTGAGCTTATGGCCTGTACCTCCACATCCAGCCTGCTGGTACCCTTGGCTTCTAAAAGGCCTAGGCTCGCTGTTTGACGGAAGTGCTGGCAGAGGTAATTGGAATCACCCGGCACACAAGACTAGTGCCTCCAAGCTCAGTTCAGCGATTTCCTAGTAATTCCTGTGGTAGACTGGTGCTACATACTAAGTTCCATACGTGAGAGGGTAGCTGAACGCCTTGTCCAAAACCATCTTACTTCTGAGAGTTGAGCTCAGCCTCAGTCCCTCACAGTTCCACACTGCCTGCAGAGTGAGTTTCGCAGGTCTTCAGCAGAGACGTTTGCCAGAGGCTTCTGAGACGCAGGGTAACAATGCAGACCTGGAGGGTATCCCCAGGTGCAGTCGACTGGTAATCTTGGAACCTCCTGACTCAGAATACTGCTACCTTCTCACTGCCATAGGAATGCAGCTAGTTGGCAGCTAGCTGGCTTCAAGACATGCTTCCCTGTGAGAGCTGAGGACAGGGCAGAACCCTCCCGCATGCTGCCTGACTGTAAGATTAGCTGCCAACATCCTAATGTTGGTGGGTGGGAGAGGTTGCGGGAAAAGCATGTGTGAGCACTGGGCCTGAACTCCCGTGTATCTGAGTTGAATACAGCGATTTCCAACGGCTTTCCTCAACCAGAGTGTAGCTAGGTTCCAAATCCCATGTACGAGCGGGTAGCAGACATCTGCCTCCCATGCATACACACTTCTGAGAGTTGAGCTCATGGCCTGTACCTCCACATCCAGCCTGCTGGTACCCTTGGCTTCTAAAAGGCCTAGGCTCGCTGTTTGACGGAAGTGCTGGGAGAGGTAATTGGAATCTCCCGGCACACAAGACGAGTGCCTCCAAGCTCAATTCACGATTTCCCAGTAATTCTTGTGGTAGACAGGTGCTACATACTAAGTTCCATATGTGAGATGGTAGCTGAACGCCTTGTCCAAAAGCATCTTACTTCTGAGAGTTGAGCACACCCTCAGTCCCTCACACTTCCACACTGCCTGCAGAGTGAGTTTCACACGTCTTCACCAGAGACGATTGCCAGAGGCTTCTGAGTACAAGTTAACAATGCAGACCTGGAGGGTATCTCCAGGTGCAGTAGAGTGGTAATCTTGGAACCTCCTGACTCAGAGTACTGCAACCTTCTCACTGCCATAGGAATGCAGCTAGTTGACAGCTGGCTTCAAGACATGCTTCCCTGTGAGAGCTGAGGACAGGGCAGAACCCTCCCGCATCCTGCCTGACTGTAGGAGTAGCTGCTAACATCCTTATATTAGTGGCTGGGAGAGGTTGAGGGAAAAGCATGTGTGAGCACTGGGCCTGAACTCCCGTGTATCTGAGTTGAATACAGCGATTTCCAATGGCCTTCTTCAATCACAGTGTAGCTAAGTTCCAACTCCCATGTCCGAGTGGGTAGCAGACATCTGCCTCCCATGCATACACACTTCTGAGAGTTGAGCTTATGGCCTGTACCTCCACATCCAGCCTGCTGGTACCCTTGGCTTCTAAAGGCCTAGGCTCGCTGTTTGACGGAAGTGCTGGGAGAGGTAATTGGAATCTCCCGGCACACAAGACGAGTGCCTCCAAGCTCAATTCAGATTTCCCAGTAATTCTTGTGGTAGACAGTTGCTACATACTAAGTTCCATATGTGAGAAGGTAGCTGAACGCCTTGTCCAAAACCATCTTACTTCTGAGAGTTGAGCACACCCTCAGTCCCTCACACTTCCACACTGCCTGCAGAGTGAGTTTCGCAGGTCTTCAGCAGAGACGATTGCCAGAGGCTTCTGAGACGCAGGGTAACAATGCAGACCTGGAGGGTATCCCCAGGTGCAGTAGACTGGTAATCTTGGAATCTCCTGACTCAGAATACTGCTACCTTCTCACTGCCATAGGAATGCAGCTAGTTGACAGCTGGCTTCAAGACATGCTTCCCTGTGAGAGCTGAGGACAGGGCAGAACCCTCCCGCATCCTGCCTGACTGTAGGAGTAGCTGCTAACATCCTAATATTAGTGGCTAGGAGAGTTTGCAGGAAAAGCATGTTTGAGCACTGGGCCTGAACTCCCGTGTATCTGAGTTGAATACAGCGATTTCCAACGGCTTTCCTCAACCAGAGTGTAGCTAGGTTCCAAATCCCATGTTCGAGCGGGTAGCAGACATCTGCCTCCCATGCATACACACTTCTGAGTGTTGAGCTTATGGCTTGTACCTCCACATCCAGCCTGCTGGTACCCTTGGCTTCTAAAAGGCCTAGGCTCGCTGTTTGACGGAAGTGCTGGGAGAGGTAATTGGAATCACCCGGCACACAAGACTAGTGCCTCCAAGCTCATTTCAGCGATTCCCTAGTAACTCCTGGGGTAGACTGGTGCTACATACTAAGTTCCATACGTGAGAGGTTAGCTGAACGCCTTGTCCAAAACCATCTTACTTCTGAGAGTTGAGCTCACCCTCATTCCCTCACAGTTCCACACTGCCTGCAGAGTGAGTTTCGCAGGTCTTCAGCAGAGACGTTTGCCAGAGGCTTCTGAGACGCAGGGTAACAATGCAGACCTGGAGGGTATCCCCAGGTGCAGTCGACTGGTAATCTTGGAACCTCCTGACTCAGAATACTGCTACCTTCTCACTGCCATAGGAATGCAGCTAGTTGACAGCTGGCTTCAAGACATGCTTCCCTGTGAGAGCTGAGGACAGGGCAGAACCCTCCCGCATGCTGCCTGACTGTAGGAGTAGCTGCTAACATCCTAATGTTAGTGGCTGGGAGAGGTTGCGGGAAAAGCATGTGTGAGCACTGGGCCTGAACTCCCGTGTATCCGAGTTGAATACAGCCATTTCCAACGACTTTCCTCAACCAGAGTGTAGCTAGGTTCCAATTCCCATGTAGGAGCGGGTAGCAGACATCTGCCTCCCATGCATACACACTTCTGACAGTTGAGCTTAAGGCCTGTACCACCACATCCAGCCTGCTGGTACCCTTGGCTTCTATTTTTTTTTTTAATTTTTTTTTTATTTATTTATGTATGATAGTCACAGAGAGAGAGAGAGGCAGAGACACAGGCAGAGGGAGAAGCAGTCTCCATGCACCGGGAGCCCGATGTGGGACTCGATCACGGGTCTCCAGTATCGCACCCTGGGCCAAAGGCAGGTGCTAAACCGCTGCGCCACCAAGGGATCCCCTACCCTTGGCTTCTAAAAGGCCTAGGCTCACTGTTTGACGGAAGTGCTGGGAGAGGTAATTGGAATCTCCCGGCACACAAGACGAGTGCCTCCAAGCTCAATTCACGATTTCCCAGTAATTCTTGTGGTTGACAGGTGCTACATACTAAGTTCCATATGTGAGAAGGTAGCTGAACGCCTTGTCCAAAAGCATCTTACTTCTGAGAGTTGAGCACACCCTCAGTCCCTCACACTTCCACACTGCCTGCAGAGTGAGTTTCACACGTCTTCACCAGAGACGATTGCCAGAGGCTTCTGAGTACAAGTTAACAATGCAGACCTGGAGGGTATCTCCAGGTGCAGTAGAGTGGTAATCTTGGAACCTCCTGACTCAGAGTACTGCTACCTTCTCACTGCCATAGGAATGCAGCTAGTTGACAGCTGGCTTCAAGACATGCTTCCCTGTGAGAGCTGAGGACAGGGCAGAACCCTCCCGCATCCTGCCTGACTGTAGGAGTAGCTGCTAACATCCTTATGTTAGTGGCTGGGAGAGGTTGCGGGAAAAGCATGTGTGAGCACTGGGCCTGAACTCCCGTGTATCTGAGTTGAATACAGCGATTTCCAATGGCCTTCTTCAATCACAGTGTAGCTAGGTTCCAACTCCCATGTCCGAGTGGGTAGCAGACATCTGCCTCCCATGCAGACACACTTCTGAGAATTGAGCTTATGGCCTGTACCTCCACATCCAGCCTGCTGGTACCCTTGGCTTCTAAAAGGCCTAGGCTCGCTGTTTGACGGAAGTGCTGGGAGAGGTAATTGGAATCACCCGGCACACAAGACTAGTGCCTCCAAGCTCAGTTCAGCGATTTCCTAGTAATTCCTGTGGTAGACTGGTGCTACATACTAAGTTCCATACGTGAGAGGGTAGCTGAACGCCTTGTCCAAAACCATCTTACTTCTGAGAGTTGAGCTCAGCCTCAGTCCCTCACAGTTCCACACTGCCTGCAGAGTGAGTTTCGCAGGTCTTCAGCAGAGACGTTTGCCAGAGGCTTCTGAGACGCAGGGTAACAATGCAGACCTGGAGGGTATCCCCAGGTGCAGTCGACTGGTAATCTTGGAACCTCCTGACTCAGAATACTGCTACCTTCTCACTGCCATAGGAATGCAGCTAGTTGGCAGCTAGCTGGCTTCAAGACATGCTTCCCTGTGAGAGCTGAGGACAGGGCAGAACCCTCCCGCATGCTGCCTGACTGTAGGAGTAGCTGCTAACATCCTAATGTTAGTGGCTGGGAGAGGTTGCGGGAAAAGCATGTGTGAGCACTGGGCCTGAACTCCCGTGTATCTGAGTTGAATACAGCGATTTCCAACGACTTTCCTCCACCAGAGTGTAGCTAGGTTCCAAATCCCATGTAGGAGCGGGTAGCAGACATCTGCCTCCCATGCATACACACTTCTGAGAGTTGAGCTTAAGGCCTGTACCTCCACATCCAGCCTGCTGGTACCCTTGGCTTCTAAAAGGCCTAGGCTCGCTGTTTGACGGAAGTGCTGGGAGAGGTAATTGGAATCTCCCGGCACACAAGACGAGTGCCTCCAAGCTCAATTCACGATTTCCCAGTAATTCTTGTGGTAGACAAGTGCTACATAGTAAGTTCCATATGTGAGATGGTAGCTGAACGCCTTGTCCAAAAGCATCTTACTTCTGAGAGTTGAGCACACCCTCAGTCCCTCACACTTCCACACTGCCTGCAGAGTGAGTTTCACACGTCTTCACTAGAGACGATTGCCAGAGGCTTCTGAGTACAACTTAACAATGCAGACCTGGAGGGTATCTCCAGGTGCAGTAGAGTGGTAATCTTGGAACCTCCTGACTCAGAGTACTGCAACCTTCTCCCTGCCATAGGAATGCAGCTAGTTGACAGCTGTCTTCAAGACATGCTTCCCTGTGAGAGCTGAGGACAGGGCAGAACCCTCCCGCATCCTGCCTGACTGTACGAGTAGCTGCTAACATCCTTATGTTAGTGGCTGGGAGAGGTTGCGGGAAAAGCATGTGTGAGCACTGGGCCTGAACTCCCGTGTATCTGAGTTGAATACAGCGATTTCCAATGGCCTTCTTCAATCACAGTGTAGCTAGTTTCCAACTCCCATGTCCGAGTGGGTAGCAGACATCTGCCTCCCATGCATATACACTTCTGAGAGTTGAGCTTATGGCCTGTACCTCCACATCCAGCCTGCTGGTACCCTTGGCTTCTAAAAGGCCTCGCTCGCTGTTTGACGTAAGTGCTGCGAGAGGTAATTGGAATCACCCGGCACACAAGACTAGTGCCTCCAAGCTCAGTTCAGCGATTTCCTAGTAATTCCTGTGGTAGACTGGTGCTACATACTAAGTTCCATACGTGAGAGGGTAGCTGAACGCCTTGTCCAATCCATCTTACTTCTGAGAGTTGAGCTCAGCCTCAGTCCCTCACAGTTCCACACTGCCTGCAGAGTGAGTTTCGCAGGTCTTCAGCAGAGACGTTTGCCAGAGGCTTCTGAGACGCAGGGTGAAATGCAGACCTGGAGGGTATCCCCAGGTGCAGTCGACTGGTAATCTTGGAACCTCCTGACTCAGAATACTGCTACCTTCTCACTGCCATAGGAATGCAGCTAGTTGACAGCTGGCTTCAAGACATGCTTCCCTGTGAGAGCTGAGGACAGGGCAGAACCCTCCCGCATGCTGCCTGAGTGTAGGAGTAGCTGCTAACATCCTAATGTTAGTGGCTGGGAGAGGTTGCGGGAAAAGCATGTGTGAGCACTGGGCCTGAACTCCCGTGTATCTGAGTTGAATACAGCGATTTCCAACGGCTTTCCTCAACCAGCGTGTAGCTAGGTTCCAAATCCCATGTACGAGTGGGTAGCAGACATCTGCCTCCCATGCATACACACTTCTGAGAGTTGAGCTTAAGGCCTGTACCTCCACATCCAGCCTGCTGGTACCCTTGGCTTCTAAAAGGCCTAAGCTCGCTGTTTGACGGAAGTGCTGGGAGAGGTAATTGGAATCTCCCGGCACACAAGACGAGTGCCTCCAAGCTCAATTCACGATTTCCCAGTAATTCTTGTGGTAGACAGGTGCTACATACAAAGTTCCATATGTGAGAAGGTAGCTGAACGCCTTGTCCAAAAGCATCTTACTTCTGAGAGTTGAGCCCACCGTCAGTCCCTCACACTTCCACTCTGCCTGCAGAGTGAGTTTCATACGTCTTCACCAGAGACGATTGCCAGAGGCTTCTGAGTACAAGTTAACAATGCAGACCTGGAGGGTATCTCCAGGTACAGTAGAGTGGTAATCTTGGAACCTCCTGACTCAGAGTACTGCTACCTTCTCACTGCCATAGGAATGCAGCTAGTTGACAGCTGGCTTCAAGACATGCTTCCCTGTGAGAGCTGAGGACAGGGCAGAACCCTCCCGCATCCTGCCTGACTGTAGGAGTAGCTGCTAACATCCTTATGTTAGTGGCTGGGAGAGGTTGCGGGAAAAGCATGTGTGAGCACTGGGCCTGAACTCCCGTGTATCTGAGTTGAATACAGCGATTTCCAATGGCCTTCTTCAATCACAGTGTAGCTAGGTTCCAACTCCCATGTCCGAGTGGGTAGCAGACATCTGCCTCCTATGCATACACACTTCTGAGAGTAGAGCTTATGGCCTGTACCTCCACATCCAGCCTGCTGGTACCCTTGGCTTCTAAAAGGCCTAGGCTCGCTGTTTGACGGAAGTGCTGGGAGAGGTAATTGGAATCACCCTGCACACAAGACTAGTGCCTCCAAGCTCAGTTCAGCGATTTCCTAGTAATTCCTGTGGTAGACTGGTGCTACATACTAAGTTCCATACGTGAGAGGGTAGCTGAACGCCTTGTCCAAAACCATCTTACTTCTGAGAGTTGAGCTCAGCCTCAGTCCCTCACACTTCCACACTGCCTGCAGAGTGAGTTTCACACGTCTTCACCAGAGACGATTGCCAGAGGCTTCTGAGTACAAGTTAACAATGCAGACCTGGAGGCTATCTCCAGGTGCAGTAGAGTGGTAATCTTGGAACCTCCTGACTCAGAGTACTGCTACATTCTCACTGCCATAGGAATGCAGCTAGTTGACAGCTGGCTTCAAGACATGCTTCCCTGTGAGAGCTGAGGACAGGGCAGGACCCTCCCGCATCCTGCCTACTGTAGGAGTAGCTGCTAACATCCTTATGTTAGTGGCTGGGAGAGGTTGCGGGAAAAGCATGTGTGAGCACTGGGCCTGAACTCCCGTGTATCTGAGTTGAATACAGCGATTTCCAATGGCCTTCTTCAATCACAGTGTAGCTAGGTTCCAACTCCCATGTCCGAGTGGTTAGCAGACATCTGCCTCCCATGCATACACACTTCTGAGATTTGAGCTTATGGCCTGTACCTCCACATCCAGCCTGCTGGTACCCTTGGCTTCTAAAAGGCCTAGGCTCGCTGTTTGACGGAAGTGCTGGGAGAGGTAATTGGAATCACCCGGCACACAAGACTAGTGCCTCCAAGCTCAGTTCAGCGATTTCCTAGTAATTCCTGTGGTAGACTGGTGCTACATACTAAGTTCCATACGTGAGAGGGTAGCTGAACGCCTTGTCCAAAACCATCTTACTTCTGAGAGTTGAGCTCAGCCTCAGTCCCTCACAGTTCCACACTGCCTGCAGAGTGAGTTTCGCAGGTCTTCAGCAGAGACGTTTGCCAGAGGCTTCTGAGACGCAGGGTAACAATGCAGACCTGGAGGGTATCCCCAGGTGCAGTAGACTGGTAATCTTGGAATCTCCTGACTCAGAATACTGCTACCTTCTCACTGCCATAGGAATGCAGCTAGTTGACAGCTGGCTTCAAGACATGCTTCCCTGTGAGAGCTGAGGACAGGGCAGAACCCTCCCGCATTCTGCCTGACTGTAGGAGTAGCTGCTAACATCCTAATATTAGTGGCTAGGAGAGTTTGCAGGAAAAGCATGTGTGAGCACTGGGCCTGAACTCCCGTGTATCTGAGTTGAATACAGCGATTTCCAACGGCTTTCCTCAACCAGAGTGTAGCTAGGTTCCAAATCCCATGTTCGAGCGGGTAGCAGACATCTGCCTCCCATGCATACACACTTCTGAGTGTTGAGCTTATGGCTTGTACCTCCACATCCAGCCTGCTGGTACCCTTGGCTTCTAAAAGGCCTAGGCTCGCTGTTTGACGGAAGTGCTGGGAGAGGTAATTGGAATCACCCGGCACACAAGACTAGTGCCTCCAAGCTCAGTTCAGCGATTCCCTAGTAATTCCTGGGGTAGACTGGTGCTACATACTAAGTTCCATACGTGAGAGGTTAGCTGAACGCCTTGTCCAAAACCATCTTACTTCTGAGAGTTGAGCTCACCCTCATTCCCTCACAGTTCCACACTGCCTGCAGAGTGAGTTTCGCAGGTCTTCAGCAGAGACGTTTGCCAGAGGCTTCTGAGACGCAGGGTAACAATGCAGACCTGGAGGGTATCCCCAGGTGCAGTCGACTGGTAATCTTGGAACCTCCTGACTCAGAATACTGCTACCTTCTCACTGCCATAGGAATGCAGCTAGTTGACAGCTGGCTTCAAGACATGCTTCCCTGTGAGAGCTGAGGACAGGGCAGAACCCTCCCGCATGCTGCCTGACTGTAGGAGTAGCTGCTAACATCCTAATGTTAGTGGCTGGGAGAGGTTGCGGGAAAAGCATGTGTGAGCACTGGGCCTGAACTCCCGTGTATCTGAGTTGAATACAGCCATTTCCAACGACTTTCCTCAACCAGAGTGTAGCTAGGTTCCAATTCCCATGTAGGAGCGGGTAGCAGACATCTGCCTCCCATGCATACACACTTCTGAGAGTTGAGCTTAAGGCCTGTACCACCACATCCAGCCTGCTGGTACCCTTGGCTTCTTTTTTTTTTTTAATTTTTTTTTTATTTATTTATGTATGATAGTCACAGAGAGAGAGAGAGAGGCAGAGACACAGGCAGAGGGAGAAGCAGGCTCCATGCACCGGGAGCCCGATGTGGGACTCGATCACGGGTCTCCAGGATCGCACCCTGGGCCAAAGGCAGGTGCTAAACCGCTGCGCCACCAAGGGATCCCCTACCCTTGGCTTCTAAAAGGCCTAGGCTCACTGTTTGACGGAAGTGCTGGGAGAGGTAATTGGAATCTCCCGGCACACAAGACGAGTGCCTCCAAGCTCAATTCACGATTTCCCAGTAATTCTTGTGGTTGACAGGTGCTACATACTAAGTTCCATATGTGAGAAGGTAGCTGAACGCCTTGTCCAAAAGCATCTTACTTCTGAGAGTTGAGCACACCCTCAGTCCCTCACACTTCCACACTGCCTGCAGAGTGAGTTTCACACGTCTTCACCAGAGACGATTGCCAGAGGCTTCTGAGTACAAGTTAACAATGCAGACCTGGAGGGTATCTCCAGGTGCAGTAGAGTGGTAATCTTGGAACCTCCTGACTCAGAGTACTGCTACCTTCTCACTGCCATAGGAATGCAGCTAGTTGACAGCTGGCTTCAAGACATGCTTCCCTGTGAGAGCTGAGGACAGGGCAGAACCCTCCCGCATCCTGCCTGACTGTAGGAGTAGCTGCTAACATCCTTATGTTAGTGGCTGGGAGAGGTTGCGGGAAAAGCATGTGTGAGCACTGGGCCTGAACTCCCGTGTATCTTAGTTGAATACAGCGATTTCCAATGGCCTTCTTCAATCACAGTGTAGCTAGGTTCCAACTCCCATGTCCGAGTGGGTAGCAGACATCTGCCTCCCATGCATACACACTTCTGAGAGTTGAGCTTATGGCCTGTACCTCCACATCCAGCCTGCTGGTACCCTTGGCTTCTAAAAGGCCTAGGCTCGCTGTTTGACGGAAGTGCTGGCAGAGGTAATTGGAATCACCCGGCACACAAGACTAGTGCCTCCAAGTTCAGTTCAGCGATTTCCTAGTAATTCCTGTGGTAGACTGGTGCTACATACTAAGTTCCATACGTGAGAGGGTAGCTGAACGCCTTGTCCAAAACCATCTTACTTCTGAGAGTTGAGCTCAGCCTCAGTCCCTCACAGTTCCGCACTGCCTGCAGAGTGAGTTTCGCAGGTCTTCAGCAGAGACGTTTGCCAGAGGCTTCTGAGACGCAGGGTAACAATGCAGACCTGGAGGGTATCCCCAGGTGCAGTCGACTGGTAATCTTGGAACCTCCTGACTCAGAATACTGCTACCTTCTCACTGCCATAGGAATGCAGCTAGTTGGCAGCTAGCTGGCTTCAAGACATGCTTCCCTGTGAGAGCTGAGGACAGGGCAGAACCCTCCCGCATGCTGCCTGACTGTAGGATTAGCTGCCAACATCCTAATGTTGGTGGGTGGGAGAGGTTGCGGGAAAAGCATGTGTGAGCACTGGGCCTGAACTCCCGTGTATCTGAGTTGAATACAGCGATTTCCAACGGCTTTCCTCAACCAGAGTGTAGCTAGGTTCCAAATCCCATGTACGAGCGGGTAGCAGACATCTGCCTCCCATGCATACACACTTCTGAGAGTTGAGCTCATGGCCTGTACCTCCACATCCAGCCTGCTGGTACCCTTGGCTTCTAAAAGGCCTAGGCTCGCTGTTTGACGGAAGTGCTGGGAGAGGTAATTGGAATCTCCCGGCACACAAGACGAGTGCCTCCAAGCTCAATTCACGATTTCCCAGTAATTCTTGTGGTAGACAGGTGCTACATACTAAGTTCCATATGTGAGATGGTAGCTGAACGCCTTGTCCAAAAGCATCTTACTTCTGAGAGTTGAGCACACCCTCAGTCCCTCACACTTCCACACTGCCTGCAGAATGAGTTTCACACGTCTTCACCAGAGACGATTGCCAGAGGCTTCTGAGTACAAGTTAACAATGCAGACCTGGAGGGTATCTCCAGGTGCAGTAGAGTGGTAATCTTGGAACCTCCTGACTCAGAGTACTGCAACCTTCTCACTGCCATAGGAATGCAGCTAGTTGACAGCTGGCTTCAAGACATGCTTCCCTGTGAGAGCTGAGGACAGGGCAGAACCCTCCCGCATCCTGCCTGACTGTAGGAGTAGCTGCTAACATCCTTATATTAGTGGCTGGGAGAGGTTGAGGGAAAAGCATGTGTGAGCACTGGGCCTGAACTCCCGTGTATCTGAGTTGAATACAGCGATTTCCAATGGCCTTCTTCAATCACAGTGTAGCTAAGTTCCAACTCCCATGTCCGAGTGGGTAGCAGACATCTGCCTCCCATGCATACACACTTCTGAGAGTTGAGCTTATGGCCTGTACCTCCACATCCAGCCTGCTGGTACCCTTGGCTTCTAAAGGCCTAGGCTCGCTGTTTGACGGAAGTGCTGGGAGAGGTAATTGGAATCTCCCGGCACACAAGACGAGTGCCTCCAAGCTCAATTCAGATTTCCCAGTAATTCTTGTGGTAGACAGTTGCTACATACTAAGTTCCATATGTGAGAAGGTAGCTGAACGCCTTGTCCAAAACCATCTTACTTCTGAGAGTTGAGCACACCCTCAGTCCCTCACACTTCCACACTGCCTGCAGAGTGAGTTTCGCAGGTCTTCAGCAGAGACGATTGCCAGAGGCTTCTGAGACGCAGGGTAACAATGCAGACCTGGAGGGTATCCCCAGGTGCAGTAGACTGGTAATCTTGGAATCTCCTGACTCAGAATACTGCTACCTTCTCACTGCCATAGGAATGCAGCTAGTTGACAGCTGGCTTCAAGACATGCTTCCCTGTGAGAGCTGAGGACAGGGCAGAACCCTCCCGCATCCTGCCTGACTGTAGGAGTAGCTGCTAACATCCTAATATTAGTGGCTAGGAGAGTTTGCAGGAAAAGCATGTTTGAGCACTGGGCCTGAACTCCCGTGTATCTGAGTTGAATACAGCGATTTCCAACGGCTTTCCTCAACCAGAGTGTAGCTAGGTTCCAAATCCCATGTTCGAGCGGGTAGCAGACATCTGCCTCCCATGCATACACACTTCTGAGTGTTGAGCTTATGGCTTGTACCTCCACATCCAGCCTGCTGGTACCCTTGGCTTCTAAAAGGCCTAGGCTCGCTGTTTGACGGAAGTGCTGGGAGAGGTAATTGGAATCACCCGGCACACAAGACTAGTGCCTCCAAGCTCAGTTCAGCGATTCCCTAGTAACTCCTGGGGTAGACTGGTGCTACATACTAAGTTCCATACGTGAGAGGTTAGCTGAACGCCTTGTCCAAAACCATCTTACTTCTGAGAGTTGAGCTCACCCTCATTCCCTCACAGTTCCACACTGCCTGCAGAGTGAGTTTCGCAGGTCTTCAGCAGAGACGTTTGCCAGAGGCTTCTGAGACGCAGGGTAACAATGCAGACCTGGAGGGTATCCCCAGGTGCAGTCGACTGGTAATCTTGGAACCTCCTGACTCAGAATACTGCTACCTTCTCACTGCCATAGGAATGCAGCTAGTTGACAGCTGGCTTCAAGACATGCTTCCCTGTGAGAGCTGAGGACAGGGCAGAACCCTCCCGCATGCTGCCTGACTGTAGGAGTAGCTGCTAACATCCTAATGTTAGTGGCTGGGAGAGGTTGCGGGAAAAGCATGTGTGAGCACTGGGCCTGAACTCCCGTGTATCCGAGTTGAATACAGCCATTTCCAACGACTTTCCTCAACCAGAGTGTAGCTAGGTTCCAATTCCCATGTAGGAGCGGGTAGCAGACATCTGCCTCCCATGCATACACACTTCTGAGAGTTGAGCTTAAGGCCTGTACCACCACATCCAGCCTGCTGGTACCCTTGGCTTCTATTTTTTTTTTTAATTTTTTTTTTATTTATTTATGTATGATAGTCACAGAGAGAGAGAGAGGCAGAGACACAGGCAGAGGGAGAAGCAGTCTCCATGCACCGGGAGCCCGATGTGGGACTCGATCACGGGTCTCCAGTATCGCACCCTGGGCCAAAGGCAGGTGCTAAACCGCTGCGCCACCAAGGGATCCCCTACCCTTGGCTTCTAAAAGGCCTAGGCTCACTGTTTGACGGAAGTGCTGGGAGAGGTAATTGGAATCTCCCGGCACACAAGACGAGTGCCTCCAAGCTCAATTCACGATTTCCCAGTAATTCTTGTGGTTGACAGGTGCTACATACTAAGTTCCATATGTGAGAAGGTAGCTGAACGCCTTGTCCAAAAGCATCTTACTTCTGAGAGTTGAGCACACCCTCAGTCCCTCACACTTCCACACTGCCTGCAGAGTGAGTTTCACACGTCTTCACCAGAGACGATTGCCAGAGGCTTCTGAGTACAAGTTAACAATGCAGACCTGGAGGGTATCTCCAGGTGCAGTAGAGTGGTAATCTTGGAACCTCCTGACTCAGAGTACTGCTACCTTCTCACTGCCATAGGAATGCAGCTAGTTGACAGCTGGCTTCAAGACATGCTTCCCTGTGAGAGCTGAGGACAGGGCAGAACCCTCCCGCATCCTGCCTGACTGTAGGAGTAGCTGCTAACATCCTTATGTTAGTGGCTGGGAGAGGTTGCGGGAAAAGCATGTGTGAGCACTGGGCCTGAACTCCCGTGTATCTGAGTTGAATACAGCGATTTCCAATGGCCTTCTTCAATCACAGTGTAGCTAGGTTCCAACTCCCATGTCCGAGTGGGTAGCAGACATCTGCCTCCCATGCATACACACTTCTGAGAATTGAGCTTATGGCCTGTACCTCCACATCCAGCCTGCTGGTACCCTTGGCTTCTAAAAGGCCTAGGCTCGCTGTTTGACGGAAGTGCTGGGAGAGGTAATTGGAATCACCCGGCACACAAGACTAGTGCCTCCAAGCTCAGTTCAGCGATTTCCTAGTAATTCCTGTGGTAGACTGGTGCTACATACTAAGTTCCATACGTGAGAGGGTAGCTGAACGCCTTGTCCAAAACCATCTTACTTCTGAGAGTTGAGCTCAGCCTCAGTCCCTCACAGTTCCACACTGCCTGCAGAGTGAGTTTCGCAGGTCTTCAGCAGAGACGTTTGCCAGAGGCTTCTGAGACGCAGGGTAACAATGCAGACCTGGAGGGTATCCCCAGGTGCAGTCGACTGGTAATCTTGGAACCTCCTGACTCAGAATACTGCTACCTTCTCACTGCCATAGGAATGCAGCTAGTTGGCAGCTAGCTGGCTTCAAGACATGCTTCCCTGTGAGAGCTGAGGACAGGGCAGAACCCTCCCGCATGCTGCCTGACTGTAGGAGTAGCTGCTAACATCCTAATGTTAGTGGCTGGGAGAGGTTGCGGGAAAAGCATGTGTGAGCACTGGGCCTGAACTCCCGTGTATCTGAGTTGAATACAGCGATTTCCAACGACTTTCCTCCACCAGAGTGTAGCTAGGTTCCAAATCCCATGTAGGAGCGGGTAGCAGACATCTGCCTCCCATGCATACACACTTCTGAGAGTTGAGCTTAAGGCCTGTACCTCCACATCCAGCCTGCTGGTACCCTTGACTTCTAAAAGGCCTAGGCTCGCTGTTTGACGGAAGTGCTGGGAGAGGTAATTGGAATCTCCCGGCACACAAGACGAGTGCCTCCAAGCTCAATTCACGATTTCCCAGTAATTCTTGTGGTAGACAAGTGCTACATAGTAAGTTCCATATGTGAGATGGTAGCTGAACGCCTTGTCCAAAAGCATCTTACTTCTGAGAGTTGAGCACACCCTCAGTCCCTCACACTTCCACACTGCCTGCAGAGTGAGTTTCACACGTCTTCACTAGAGACGATTGCCAGAGGCTTCTGAGTACAAGTTAACAATGCAGACCTGGAGGGTATCTCCAGGTGCAGTAGAGTGGTAATCTTGGAACCTCCTGACTCAGAGTACTGCAACCTTCTCCCTGCCATAGGAATGCAGCTAGTTGACAGCTGGCTTCAAGACATGCTTCCCTGTGAGAGCTGAGGACAGGGCAGAACCCTCCCGCATCCTGCCTGACTGTAGGAGTAGCTGCTAACATCCTAATGTTAGTGGCTGGGAGAGGTTGCGGGAAAAGCATGTGTGAGCACTGGGCCTGAACTCCCGTGTATCTGAGTTGAATACAGCGATTTCCAATGGCCTTCTTCAATCACAGTGTAGCTAGGTTCCAACTCCCATGTCCGAGTGGGTAGCAGACATCTGCCTCCCATGCATACACACTTCTGAGAGTTGAGCTTATGGCCTGTACCTCCACATCCAGCCTGCTGGTACCTTTGGCTTCTAAAAGGCCTAGGCTCGCTGTTTGACGGAAGTGCTGGGAGAGGTAATTGGAATCTCCCGGCACACAAGACGAGTGCCTCCAAGCTCAATTCACGATTTCCCAGTAATTCTTGTGGTAGACAAGTGCTACATAGTAAGTTCCATATGTGAGATGGTAGCTGAACGCCTTGTCCAAAAGCATCTTACTTCTGAGAGTTGAGCACACCCTCAGTCCCTCACACTTCCACACTGCCTGCAGAGTGAGTTTCACACGTCTTCACTAGAGACGATTGCCAGAGGCTTCTGAGTACAAGTTAACAATGCAGACCTGGAGGGTATCTCCAGGTGCAGTAGAGTGGTAATCTTGGAACCTCCTGACTCAGAGTACTGCAACCTTCTCACTGCCATAGGAATGCAGCTAGTTGACAGCTGGCTTCAAGACATGCTTCCCTGTGAGAGCTGAGGACAGGGCAGAACCCTCCCGCATGCTGCCTGACTGTAGGAGTAGCTGCTAACATCCTAATGTTAGTGGCTGGAGAGGTTGCGGGAAAAGCATGTGTGAGCACTGGGCCTGAACTCCCGTGTCTCTGAGTTGAATACAGCGATTTCCAACGACTTTCCTCAACCAGAGTGTAGCTAGGTTCCAAATCCCATGTACGAGCGGGTAGCAGACATCTGCCTCCCATGCATACACACTTCTGAGAGTTGAACTTAAGGCCTGTACCTCCACATCCAGCCTGCTGTTACCCTTGGCTTCTAAAAGGCCTAGGCTCGCTGTTTGACGGAAGTGCTGGGAGAGGTAATTGGAATC
This sequence comes from Canis lupus baileyi, assembly GCF_048164855.1. NCBI lineage: Eukaryota > Metazoa > Chordata > Mammalia > Carnivora > Canidae > Canis > Canis lupus. The sequence goes on along the minus strand of NC_132844.1, from coordinate 74,041,400 downwards.
TCCCGGCACACAAGACGAGTGCCTCCAAGCTCAATTCACGATTTCCCAGTAATTCTTGTGGTAGACAGGTGCTACATACTAAGTTCCATATGTGAGAAGGTAGCTGAACGCCTTGTCCAAAAGCATCTTACTTCTGAGAGTTGAGCACACCCTCAGTCCCTCACACTTCCACACTGCCTGCAGAGTGAGTTTCACACTTCTTCACCAGAGACGATTGCCAGAGGCTTCTGAGTACAAGTTAACAATGCAGACCTGGAGGGTATCTCCAGGTGCAGTAGAGTGGTAATCTTGGAACCTCCTGACTCAGAGTACTGCTACCTTCTCACTGCCATAGGAATGCAGCTAGTTGACAGCTGGCTTCAAGACATGCTTCCCTGTGAGAGCTGAGGACAGGGCAGAACCCTCCCGCATCCTGCCTGACTGTAGGAGTAGCTGATAACATCCTTATGTTAGTGGCTGGGAGAGGTTGCGGGAAAAGCATGTGTGAGCACTGGGCCTGAACTCCCGTGTATCTGAGTTGAATACAGCGATTTCCAATGGCCTTCTTCAATCACAGTGTAGCTACGTTCCAACTCCCATGTCCGAGTGGGTAGCAGACATCTGCCTCCCATGCATACACACTTCTGAGAGTTGAGCTTATGGCCTGTACCTCCACATCCAGCCTGCTGGTACCCTTGGCTTCTAAAAGGCCTAGGCTCGCTGTTTGACGGAAGTGCTGGGAGAGGTAATTGGAATCACCCGGCACACAAGACTTGTGCCTCCAAGCTCAGTCCAGCGATTTCCTAGTAATTCCTGTGGTAGACTGGTGCTACATACTAAGTTCCATACGTGAGAGGGTAGATGAACGCCTTGTCCAAAACCATCTTACTTCTGAGAGTTGAGCTCAGCCTCAGTCCCTCACAGTTCCACACTGCCTGCAGAGTGAGTTTCGCAGGTCTTCAGCAGAGACGTTTGCCAGAGGCTTCTGAGACGCAGGGTAACAATGCAGACCTGGAGGGTATCCCCAGGTGCAGTAGACTAGTAATCTTGGAACCTCCTGACTCAGAATACTACTACCTTCTCTCTGCCATAGGAATGCAGCTAGTTGACAGCTAGCTGGCTTCAAGACATGCTTCCGTGAGAGAGCTGAGGACAGGGCAAAACCCTCCCGCATGCTGCCTGACTGTAGGAGTAGCTGCTAACATCCTAATGTTAGTGGCTGGGAGAGGTTGCGGGAAAAGCAAGTGTGAGCACTGGGCCTGAACTCCCGTGTCTCTGAGTTGAATACAGCGATTTCCAACGAAGTTCCTCAACCAGAGTGTAGCTAGGTTCCAAATCCCATGTACGAGCGGGTAGCAGACATCTGCCTCCCATGCATACACACTTCTGAGAGTTGAACTTAAGGCCTGTACCTCCACCTCCAGCCTGCTGGTACCCTTGGCTTCTAAAAGGCCTAGGCTCGCTGTTTGACGGAAGTGCTGGGAGAGGTAATTGGAATCTCCCGGCACACAAGACAAGTGCCTCCAAGCTCAATTCACGATTTCCCAGTAATTCTTGTGGTAGACAGGTGCTACATACTAAGTTCCATATGTGAGAAGGTAGCTGAACGCCTTGTCCAAAAGCATCTTACTTCTGAGAGTTGAGCACACCCTCAGTCCCTCACACTTCCACACTGCCTGCAGAGTGAGTTTCACACGTCTTCACCAGAGACGATTGCCAGAGGCTTCTGAGTACAAGTTAACAATGCAGACCTGGAGGGTATCTCCAGGTGCAGTAGAGTGGTAATCTTGGAACCTCCTGACTCAGAGTACTGCTACCTTCTCACTGCCATAGGAATGCAGCTAGTTGACAGCTGGCTTCAAGACATGCTTCCTGTGAGAGCTGAGGACAGGGCAGAACCCTCCCGCATCCTGCCGGACTGTAGGAGTAGCAGCTTACATCCTTATGTTAGTGGCTGGGAGAGGTTGCGGGAAAAGCATGTGTGAGCACTGGGCCTGAACTCCCGTGTATCTGAGTTGAATACAGCGATTTCCAATGGCCTTCTTCAATCACAGTGTAGCTAGTTTCCAACTCCCATGTCCGAGTGGGTAGCAGACATCTGCCTCCCATGCATATACACTTCTGAGAGTTGAGCTTATGGCCTGTACCTCCACATCCAGCCTGCTGGTACCCTTGGCTTCTAAAAGGCCTAGGCTCGCTGTTTGACGTAAGTGCTGCGAGAGGTAATTGGAATCACCCGGCACACAAGACTAGTGCCTCCAAGCTCAGTTCAGCGATTTCCTAGTAATTCCTGTGGTAGACTGGTGCTACATACTAAGTTCCATACGTGAGAGGGTAGCTGAACGCCTTGTCCAATCCATCTTACTTCTGAGAGTTGAGCTCAGCCTCAGTCCCTCACAGTTCCACACTGCGTGCAGAGTGAGTTTCGCAGGTCTTCAGCAGAGACGTTTGCCAGAGGCTTCTGAGACGCAGGGTGAAATGCAGACCTGGAGGGTATCCCCAGGTGCAGTCGACTGGTAATCTTGGAACCTCCTGACTCAGAATACTGCTACCTTCTCACTGCCATAGGAATGCAGCTAGTTGACAGCTGGCTTCAAGACATGCTTCCCTGTGAGAGCTGAGGACAGGGCAGAACCCTCCCGCATGCTGCCTGAGTGTAGGAGTAGCTGCTAACATCCTAATGTTAGTGGCTGGGAGAGGTTGCGGGAAAAGCATGTGTGAGCACTGGGCCTGAACTCCCGTGTATCTGAGTTGAATACAGCGATATCCAACGGCTTTCCTCAACCAGCGTGTAGCTAGGTTCCAAATCCCATGTACGAGTGGGTAGCAGACATCTGCCTCCCATGCATACACACTTCTGAGAGTTGAGCTTAAGGCCTGTACCTCCACATCCAGCCTGCTGGTACCCTTGGCTTCTAAAAGGCCTAAGCTCGCTGTTTGACGGAAGTGCTGGGAGAGGTAATTGGAATCTCCCGGCACACAAGACGAGTGCCTCCAAGCTCAATTCACGATTTCCCAGTAATTCTTGTGGTAGACAGGTGCTACATACAAAGTTCCTTATGTGAGAAGGTAGCTGAACGCCTTGTCCAAAAGCATCTTACTTCTGAGAGTTGAGCCCACCCTCAGTCCCTCACACTTCCACTCTGCCTGCAGAGTGAGTTTCATACGTCTTCACCAGAGACGATTGCCAGAGGCTTCTGAGTACAAGTTAACAATGCAGACCTGGAGGGTATCTCCAGGTACAGTAGAGTGGTAATCTTGGAACCTCCTGACTCAGAGTACTGCTACCTTCTCACTGCCATAGGAATGCAGCTAGTTGACAGCTGGCTTCAAGACATGCTTCCCTGTGAGAGCTGAGGACAGGGCAGAACCCTCCCGCATCCTGCCTGACTGTAGGAGTAGCTGCTAACATCCTTATGTTAGTGGCTGGGAGAGGTTGCGGGAAAAGCATGTGTGAGCACTGGGACTGAACTCCCGTGTATCTGAGTTGAATACAGCGATTTCCAATGGCCTTCTTCAATCACAGTGTAGCTAGGTTCCAACTCCCATGTCCGAGTGGGTAGCAGACATCTGCCTCCTATGCATACACACTTCTGAGAGTAGAGCTTATGGCCTGTACCTCCACATCCAGCCTGCTGGTACCCTTGGCTTCTAAAAGGCCTAGGCTCGCTGTTTGACGGAAGTGCTGGGAGAGGTAATTGGAATCACCCTGCACACAAGACTAGTGCCTCCAAGCTCAGTTCAGCGATTTCCTAGTAATTCCTGTGGTAGACTGGTGCTACATACTAAGTTCCATACGTGAGAGGGTAGCTGAACGCCTTGTCCAAAACCATCTTACTTCTGAGAGTTGAGCTCAGCCTCAGTCCCTCACACTTCCACACTGCCTGCAGAGTGAGTTTCACACGTCTTCACCAGAGACGATTGCCAGAGGCTTCTGAGTACAAGTTAACAATGCAGACCTGGAGGGTATCTCCAGGTGCAGTAGAGTGGTAATCTTGGAACCTCCTGACTCAGAGTACTGCTACCTTCTCACTGCCATAGGAATGCAGCTAGTTGACAGCTGGCTTCAAGACATGCTTCCCTGTGAGAGCTGAGGACAGGGCAGGACCCTCCCGCATCCTGCCTACTGTAGGAGTAGCTGCTAACATCCTTATGTTAGTGGCTGGGAGAGGTTGCGGGAAAAGCATGTGTGAGCACTGGGCCTGAACTCCCGTGTATCTGAGTTGAATACAGCGATTTCCAATGGCCTTCTTCAATCACAGTGTAGCTAGGTTCCAACTCCCATGTCCGAGTGGTTAGCAGACATCTGCCTCCCATGCATACACACTTCTGAGATTTGAGCTTATGGCCTGTACCTCCACATCCAGCCTGCTGGTACCCTTGGCTTCTAAAAGGCCTAGGCTCGCTGTTTGACGGAAGTGCTGGGAGAGGTAATTGGAATCACCCGGCACACAAGACTAGTGCCTCCAAGCTCAGTTCAGCGATTTCCTAGTAATTCCTGTGGTAGACTGGTGCTACATACTAAGTTCCATACGTGAGAGGGTAGCTGAACGCCTTGTCCAAAACCATCTTACTTCTGAGAGTTGAGCTCAGCCTCAGTCCCTCACAGTTCCACACTGCCTGCAGAGTGAGTTTCGCAGGTCTTCAGCAGAGACGTTTGCCAGAGGCTTCTGAGACGCAGGGTAACAATGCAGACCTGGAGGGTATCCCCAGGTGCAGTAGACTGGTAATCTTGGAATCTCCTGACCCAGAATACTGCTACCTTCTCACTGCCATAGGAATGCAGCTAGTTGACAGCTGGCTTCAAGACATGCTTCCCTGTGAGAGCTGAGGACAGGGCAGAACCCTCCCGCATTCTGCCTGACTGTAGGAGTAGCTGCTAACATCCTAATATTAGTGGCTAGGAGAGTTTGCAGGAAAAGCATGTGTGAGCACTGGGCCTGAACTCCCGTGTATCTGAGTTGAATACAGCGATTTCCAACGGCTTTCCTCAACCAGAGTGTAGCTAGGTTCCAAATCCCATGTTCGAGCGGGTAGCAGACATCTGCCTCCCATGCATACACACTTCTGAGTGTTGAGCTTATGGCTTGTACCTCCACATCCAGCCTGCTGGTACCCTTGGCTTCTAAAAGGCCTAGGCTCGCTGTTTGACGGAAGTGCTGGGAGAGGTAATTGGAATCACCCGGCACACAAGACTAGTGCCTCCAAGCTCAGTTCAGCGATTCCCTAGTAATTCCTGTGGTAGACTGGTGCTACATACTAAGTTCCATACGTGAGAGGTTAGCTGAACGCCTTGTCCAAAACCATCTTACTTCTGAGAGTTGAGCTCACCCTCATTCCCTCACAGTTCCACACTGCCTGCAGAGTGAGTTTCGCAGGTCTTCAGCAGAGACGTTTGCCAGAGGCTTCTGAGGCGCAGGGTAACAATGCAGACCTGGAGGGTATCCCCAGGTGCAGTCGACTGGTAATCTTGGAACCTCCTGACTCAGAATACTGCTACCTTCTCACTGCCATAGGAATGCAGCTAGTTGACAGCTGGCTTGAAGTCATGCTTCCCTGTGAGAGCTGAGGACAGGGCAGAACCCTCCCGCATGCTGCCTGACTGTAGGAGTAGCTGCTAACATCCTAATGTTAGTGGCTGGGAGAGGTTGCGGGAAAAGCATGTGTGAGCACTGGGCCTGAACTCCCGTGTATCTGAGTTGAATACAGCCATTTCCAACGACTTTCCTCAACCAGAGTGTAGCTAGGTTCCAATTCCCATGTAGGAGCGGGTAGCAGACATCTGCCTCCCATGCATACACACTTCTGAGAGTTGAGCTTAAGGCCTGTACCACCACATCCAGCCTGCTGGTACCCTTGGCTTCTATTTTTTTTTTTAATTTTTTTTTTATTTATTTATGTATGATAGTCACAGAGAGAGAGAGAGAGGCAGAGACACAGGCAGAGGGAGAAGCAGGCTCCATGCACCGGGAGCCCGATGTGGGACTCGATCACGGGTCTCCAGGATCGCACCCTGGGCCAAAGGCAGGTGCTAAACCGCTGCGCCACCAAGGGATCCCCTACCCTTGGCTTCTAAAAGGCCTAGGCTCACTGTTTGACGGAAGTGCTGGGAGAGGTAATTGGAATCTCCCGGCACACAAGACGAGTGCCTCCAAGCTCAATTCACGATTTCCCAGTAATTCTTGTGGTTGACAGGTGCTACATACTAAGTTCCATATGTGAGAAGGTAGCTGAACGCCTTGTCCAAAAGCATCTTACTTCTGAGAGTTGAGCACACCCTCAGTCCCTCACACTTCCACACTGCCTGCAGAGTGAGTTTCACACGTCTTCACCAGAGACGATTGCCAGAGGCTTCTGAGTACAAGTTAACAATGCAGACCTGGAGGGTATCTCCAGGTGCAGTAGAGTGGTAATCTTGGAACCTCCTGACTCAGAGTACTGCTACCTTCTCACTGCCATAGGAATGCAGCTAGTTGACAGCTGGCTTCAAGACATGCTTCCCTGTGAGAGCTGAGGACAGGGCAGAACCCTCCCGCATCCTGCCTGACTGTAGGAGTAGCTGCTAACATCCTTATGTTAGTGGCTGGGAGAGGTTGCGGGAAAAGCATGTGTGAGCACTGGGCCTGAACTCCCGTGTATCTGAGTTGAATACAGCGATTTCCAATGGCCTTCTTCAATCACAGTGTAGCTAGGTTCCAACTCCCATGTCCGAGTGGGTAGCAGACATCTGCCTCCCATGCATACACACTTCTGAGAGTTGAGCTTATGGCCTGTACCTCCACATCCAGCCTGCTGGTACCCTTGGCTTCTAAAAGGCCTAGGCTCGCTGTTTGACGGAAGTGCTGGCAGAGGTAATTGGAATCACCCGGCACACAAGACTAGTGCCTCCAAGCTCAGTTCAGCGATTTCCTAGTAATTCCTGTGGTAGACTGGTGCTACATACTAAGTTCCATACGTGAGAGGGTAGCTGAACGCCTTGTCCAAAACCATCTTACTTCTGAGAGTTGAGCTCAGCCTCAGTCCCTCACAGTTCCGCACTGCCTGCAGAGTGAGTTTCGCAGGTCTTCAGCAGAGACGTTTGCCAGAGGCTTCTGAGACGCAGGGTAACAATGCAGACCTGGAGGGTATCCCCAGGTGCAGTCGACTGGTAATCTTGGAACCTCCTGACTCAGAATACTGCTACCTTCTCACTGCCATAGGAATGCAGCTAGTTGGCAGCTAGCTGGCTTCAAGACATGCTTCCCTGTGAGAGCTGAGGACAGGGCAGAACCCTCCCGCATTCTGCCTGACTGTAGGAGTAGCTGCTAACATCCTAATATTAGTGGCTAGGAGAGTTTGCAGGAAAAGCATGTGTGAGCACTGGGCCTGAACTCCCGTGTATCTGAGTTGAATACAGCGATTTCCAACGGCTTTCCTCAACCAGAGTGTAGCTAGGTTCCAAATCCCATGTTCGAGCGGGTAGCAGACATCTGCCTCCCATGCATACACACTTCTGAGTGTTGAGCTTATGGCTTGTACCTCCACATCCAGCCTGCTGGTACCCTTGGCTTCTAAGAGGCCTAGGCTCGCTGTTTGACGGAAGTGCTGGGAGAGGTAATTGGAATCACCCGGCACACAAGACTAGTGCCTCCAAGCTCAGTTCAGCGATTCCCTAGTAATTCCTGTGGTAGACTGGTGCTACATACTAAGTTCCATACGTGAGAGGTTAGCTGAACGCCTTGTCCAAAACCATCTTACTTCTGAGAGTTGAGCTCACCCTCATTCCCTCACAGTTCCACACTGCCTGCAGAGTGAGTTTCGCAGGTCTTCAGCAGAGACGTTTGCCAGAGGCTTCTGAGGCGCAGGGTAACAATGCAGACCTGGAGGGTATCCCCAGGTGCAGTCGACTGGTAATCTTGGAACCTCCTGACTCAGAATACTGCTACCTTCTCACTGCCATAGGAATGCAGCTAGTTGACAGCTGGCTTGAAGTCATGCTTCCCTGTGAGAGCTGAGGACAGGGCAGAACCCTCCCGCATGCTGCCTGACTGTAGGAGTAGCTGCTAACATCCTAATGTTAGTGGCTGGGAGAGGTTGCGGGAAAAGCATGTGTGAGCACTGGGCCTGAACTCCCGTGTATCTGAGTTGAATACAGCCATTTCCAACGACTTTCCTCAACCAGAGTGTAGCTAGGTTCCAATTCCCATGTAGGAGCGGGTAGCAGACATCTGCCTCCCATGCATACACACTTCTGAGAGTTGAGCTTAAGGCCTGTACCACCACATCCAGCCTGCTGGTACCCTTGGCTTCTATTTTTTTTTTTAATTTTTTTTTTATTTATTTATGTATGATAGTCACAGAGAGAGAGAGAGAGGCAGAGACACAGGCAGAGGGAGAAGCAGGCTCCATGCACCGGGAGCCCGATGTGGGACTCGATCACGGGTCTCCAGGATCGCACCCTGGGCCAAAGGCAGGTGCTAAACCGCTGCGCCACCAAGGGATCCCCTACCCTTGGCTTCTAAAAGGCCTAGGCTCACTGTTTGACGGAAGTGCTGGGAGAGGTAATTGGAATCTCCCGGCACACAAGACGAGTGCCTCCAAGCTCAATTCACGATTTCCCAGTAATTCTTGTGGTTGACAGGTGCTACATACTAAGTTCCATATGTGAGAAGGTAGCTGAACGCCTTGTCCAAAAGCATCTTACTTCTGAGAGTTGAGCACACCCTCAGTCCCTCACACTTCCACACTGCCTGCAGAGTGAGTTTCACACGTCTTCACCAGAGACGATTGCCAGAGGCTTCTGAGTACAAGTTAACAATGCAGACCTGGAGGGTATCTCCAGGTGCAGTAGAGTGGTAATCTTGGAACCTCCTGACTCAGAGTACTGCTACCTTCTCACTGCCATAGGAATGCAGCTAGTTGACAGCTGGCTTCAAGACATGCTTCCCTGTGAGAGCTGAGGACAGGGCAGAACCCTCCCGCATCCTGCCTGACTGTAGGAGTAGCTGCTAACATCCTTATGTTAGTGGCTGGGAGAGGTTGCGGGAAAAGCATGTGTGAGCACTGGGCCTGAACTCCCGTGTATCTGAGTTGAATACAGCGATTTCCAATGGCCTTCTTCAATCACAGTGTAGCTAGGTTCCAACTCCCATGTCCGAGTGGGTAGCAGACATCTGCCTCCCATGCATACACACTTCTGAGAGTTGAGCTTATGGCCTGTACCTCCACATCCAGCCTGCTGGTACCCTTGGCTTCTAAAAGGCCTAGGCTCGCTGTTTGACGGAAGTGCTGGCAGAGGTAATTGGAATCACCCGGCACACAAGACTAGTGCCTCCAAGCTCAGTTCAGCGATTTCCTAGTAATTCCTGTGGTAGACTGGTGCTACATACTAAGTTCCATACGTGAGAGGGTAGCTGAACGCCTTGTCCAAAACCATCTTACTTCTGAGAGTTGAGCTCAGCCTCAGTCCCTCACAGTTCCGCACTGCCTGCAGAGTGAGTTTCGCAGGTCTTCAGCAGAGACGTTTGCCAGAGGCTTCTGAGACGCAGGGTAACAATGCAGACCTGGAGGGTATCCCCAGGTGCAGTCGACTGGTAATCTTGGAACCTCCTGACTCAGAATACTGCTACCTTCTCACTGCCATAGGAATGCAGCTAGTTGGCAGCTAGCTGGCTTCAAGACATGCTTCCCTGTGAGAGCTGAGGACAGGGCAGAACCCTCCCGCATGCTGCCTGACTGTAGGATTAGCTGCCAACATCCTAATGTTGGTGGGTGGGAGAGGTTGCGGGAAAAGCATGTGTGAGCACTGGGCCTGAACTCCCGTGTATCTGAGTTGAATACAGCGATTTCCAACGGCTTTCCTCAACCAGAGTGTAGCTAGGTTCCAAATCCCATGTACGAGCGGGTAGCAGACATCTGCCTCCCATGCATACACACTTCTGAGAGTTGAGCTCATGGCCTGTACCTCCACATCCAGCCTGCTGGTACCCTTGGCTTCTAAAAGGCCTAGGCTCGCTGTTTGACGGAAGTGCTGGGAGAGGTAATTGGAATCTCCCGGCACACAAGACGAGTGCCTCCAAGCTCAATTCACGATTTCCCAGTAATTCTTGTGGTAGACAGGTGCTACATACTAAGTTCCATATGTGAGATGGTAGCTGAACGCCTTGTCCAAAAGCATCTTACTTCTGAGAGTTGAGCACACCCTCAGTCCCTCACACTTCCACACTGCCTGCAGAGTGAGTTTCACACGTCTTCACCAGAGACGATTGCCAGAGGCTTCTGAGTACAAGTTAACAATGCAGACCTGGAGGGTATCTCCAGGTGCAGTAGAGTGGTAATCTTGGAACCTCCTGACTCAGAGTACTGCAACCTTCTCACTGCCATAGGAATGCAGCTAGTTGACAGCTGGCTTCAAGACATGCTTCCCTGTGAGAGCTGAGGACAGGGCAGAACCCTCCCGCATCCTGCCTGACTGTAGGAGTAGCTGCTAACATCCTTATATTAGTGGCTGGGAGAGGTTGAGGGAAAAGCATGTGTGAGCACTGGGCCTGAACTCCCGTGTATCTGAGTTGAATACAGCGATTTCCAATGGCCTTCTTCAATCACAGTGTAGCTAAGTTCCAACTCCCATGTCCGAGTGGGTAGCAGACATCTGCCTCCCATGCATACACACTTCTGAGAGTTGAGCTTATGGCCTGTACCTCCACATCCAGCCTGCTGGTACCCTTGGCTTCTAAAGGCCTAGGCTCGCTGTTTGACGGAAGTGCTGGGAGAGGTAATTGGAATCTCCCGGCACACAAGACGAGTGCCTCCAAGCTCAATTCAGATTTCCCAGTAATTCTTGTGGTAGACAGTTGCTACATACTAAGTTCCATATGTGAGAAGGTAGCTGAACGCCTTGTCCAAAAGCATCTTACTTCTGAGAGTTGAGCACACCCTCAGTCCCTCACACTTCCACACTGCCTGCAGAGTGAGTTTCGCAGGTCTTCAGCAGAGACGATTGCCAGAGGCTTCTGAGACGCAGGGTAACAATGCAGACCTGGAGGGTATCCCCAGGTGCAGTAGACTGGTAATCTTGGAATCTCCTGACTCAGAATACTGCTACCTTCTCACTGCCATAGGAATGCAGCTAGTTGACAGCTGGCTTCAAGACATGCTTCCCTGTGAGAGCTGAGGACAGGGCAGAACCCTCCCGCATCCTGCCTGACTGTAGGAGTAGCTGCTAACATCCTAATATTAGTGGCTAGGAGAGTTTGCAGGAAAAGCATGTGTGAGCACTGGGCCTGAACTCCCGTGTATCTGAGTTGAATACAGCGATTTCCAACGGCTTTCCTCAACCAGAGTGTAGCTAGGTTCCAAATCCTATGTTCGAGCGGGTAGCAGACATCTGCCTCCCATGCATACACACTTCTGAGTGTTGAGCTTATGGCTTGTACCTCCACATCCAGCCTGCTGGTACCCTTGGCTTCTAAAAGGCCTAGGCTCGCTGTTTGACGGAAGTGCTGGGAGAGGTAATTGGAATCACCCGGCACACAAGACTAGTGCCTCCAAGCTCAGTTCAGCGATTCCCTAGTAATTCCTGGGGTAGACTGGTGCTACATACTAAGTTCCATACGTGAGAGGTTAGCTGAACGCCTTGTCCAAAACCATCTTACTTCTGAGAGTTGAGCTCACCCTCATTCCCTCACAGTTCCACACTGCCTGCAGAGTGAGTTTCGCAGGTCTTCAGCAGAGACGTTTGCCAGAGGCTTCTGAGACGCAGGGTAACAATGCAGACCTGGAGGGTATCCCCAGGTGCAGTCGACTGGTAATCTTGGAACCTCCTGACTCAGAATACTGCTACCTTCTCACTGCCTTAGGAATGCAGCTAGTTGACAGCTGGCTTCAAGACATGCTTCCCTGTGAGAGCTGAGGACAGGGCAGAACCCTCCCGCATGCTGCCTGACTGTAGGAGTAGCTGCTAACATCCTAATGTTAGTGGCTGGGAGAGGTTGCGGGAAAAGCATGTGTGAACACTGGGCCTGAACTCCCGTGTATCTGAGTTGAATACAGCCATTTCCAACGACTTTCCTCAACCAGAGTGTAGCTAGGTTCCAATTCCCATGTAGGAGCGGGTAGCAGACATCTGCCTCCCATGCATACACACTTCTGAGAGTTGAGCTTAAGGCCTGTACCACCACATCCAGCCTGCTGGTACCCTTGGCTTCTTTTTTTTTTTTTAATTTTTTTTTTATTTATTTATGTATGATAGTCACAGAGAGAGAGAGAGAGGCAGAGACACAGGCAGAGGGAGAAGCAGGCTCCATGCACCGGGAGCCCGATGTGGGACTCGATCACGGGTCTCCAGGATCGCACCCTGGGCCAAAGGCAGGTGCTAAACCGCTGCGCCACCAAGGGATCCCCTACCCTTGGCTTCTAAAAGGCCTAGGCTCACTGTTTGACGGAAGTGCTGGGAGAGGTAATTGGAATCTCCCGGCACACAAGACGAGTGCCTCCAAGCTCAATTCACGATTTCCCAGTAATTCTTGTGGTTGACAGGTGCTACATACTAAGTTCCATATGTGAGAAGGTAGCTGAACGCCTTGTCCAAAAGCATCTTACTTCTGAGAGTTGAGCACACCCTCAGTCCCTCACACTTCCACACTGCCTGCAGAGTGAGTTTCACACGTCTTCACCAGAGACGATTGCCAGAGGCTTCTGAGTACAAGTTAACAATGCAGACCTGGAGGGTATCTCCAGGTGCAGTAGAGTGGTAATCTTGGAACCTCCTGACTCAGAGTACTGCTACCTTCTCACTGCCATAGGAATGCAGCTAGTTGACAGCTGGCTTCAAGACATGCTTCCCTGTGAGAGCTGAGGACAGGGCAGAACCCTCCCGCATCCTGCCTGACTGTAGGAGTAGCTGCTAACATCCTTATGTTAGTGGCTGGGAGAGGTTGCGGGAAAAGCATGTGTGAGCACTGGGCCTGAACTCCCGTGTATCTGAGTTGAATACAGCGATTTCCAATGGCCTTCTTCAATCACAGTGTAGCTAGGTTCCAACTCCCATGTCCGAGTGGGTAGCAGACATCTGCCTCCCATGCATACACACTTCTGAGAGTTGAGCTTATGGCCTGTACCTCCACATCCAGCCTGCTGGTATCCTTGGCTTCTAAAAGGCCTAGGCTCGGTGTTTGACGGAAGTGCTGGCACAGGTAATTGGAATCACCCGGCACACAAGACTAGTGCCTCCAAGCTCAGTTCAGCGATTTCCTAGTAATTCCTGTGGTAGACTGGTGCTACATACTAAGTTCCATACGTGAGAGGGTAGCTGAACGCCTTGTCCAAAACCATCTTACTTCTGAGAGTTGAGCTCAGCCTCAGTCCCTCACAGTTCCACACTGCCTGCAGAGTGAGTTTCGCAGGTCTTCAGCAGAGACGTTTGCCAGAGGCTTCTGAGACGCAGGGTAACAATGCAGACCTGGAGGGTATCCCCAGGTGCAGTCGACTGGTAATCTTGGAACCTCCTGACTCAGAATACTGCTACCTTCTCACTGCCATAGGAATGCAGCTAGTTGGCAGCTAGCTGGCTTCAAGACATGCTTCCCTGTGAGAGCTGAGGACAGGGCAGAACCCTCCCGCATGCTGCCTGACTGTAGGATTAGCTGCCAACATCCTAATGTTGGTGGGTGGGAGAGGTTGCGGGAAAAGCATGTGTGAGCACTGGGCCTGAACTCCCGTGTATCTGAGTTGAATACAGCGATTTCCAACGGCTTTCCTCAACCAGAGTGTAGCTAGGTTCCAAATCCCATGTACGAGCGGTTAGCAGACATCTGCCTCCCATGCATACACACTTCTGAGAGTTGAGCTCATGGCCTGTACCTCCACATCCAGCCTGCTGGTACCCTTGGCTTCTAAAAGGCCTAGGCTCGCTGTTTGACGGAAGTGCTGGGAGAGGTAATTGGAATCTCCCGGCACACAAGACGAGTGCCTCCAAGCTCAATTCACGATTTCCCAGTAATTCTTGTGGTAGACAGGTGCTACATACTAAGTTCCATATGTGAGATGGTAGCTGAACGCCTTGTCCAAAAGCATCTTACTTCTGAGAGTTGAGCACACCCTCAGTCCCTCACACTTCCACACTGCCTGCAGAGTGAGTTTCACGTCTTCACCAGAGACGATTGCCAGAGGCTTCTGAGTACAAGTTAACAATGCAGACCTGGAGGGTATCTCCAGGTGCAGTAGAGTGGTAATCTTGGAACCTCCTGACTCAGAGTACTGCAACCTTCTCACTGCCATAGGAATGCAGCTAGTTGACAGCTGGCTTCAAGACATGCTTCCCTGTGAGAGCTGAGGACAGGGCAGAACCCTCCCGCATCCTGCCTGACTGTAGGAGTAGCTGCTAACATCCTTATATTAGTGGCTGGGAGAGGTTGAGGGAAAAGCATGTGTGAGCACTGGGCCTGAACTCCCGTGTATCTGAGTTGAATACAGCGATTTCCAATGGCCTTCTTCAATCACAGTGTAGCTAAGTTCCAACTCCCATGTCCGAGTGGGTAGCAGACATCTGCCTCCCATGCATACACACTTCTGAGAGTTGAGCTTATGGCCTGTACCTCCACATCCAGCCTGCTGGTACCCTTGGCTTCTAAAGGCCTAGGCTCGCTGTTTGACGGAAGTGCTGGGAGAGGTAATTGGAATCTCCCGGCACACAAGACGAGTGCCTCCAAGCTCAATTCAGATTTCCCAGTAATTCTTGTGGTAGACAGTTGCTACATACTAAGTTCCATATGTGAGAAGGTAGCTGAACGCCTTGTCCAAAAGCATCTTACTTCTGAGAGTTGAGCACACCCTCAGTCCCTCACACTTCCACACTGCCTGCAGAGTGAGTTTCGCAGGTCTTCAGCAGAGACGATTGCCAGAGGCTTCTGAGACGCAGGGTAACAATGCAGACCTGGAGGGTATCCCCAGGTGCAGTAGACTGGTAATCTTGGAATCTCCTGACTCAGAATACTGCTACCTTCTCACTGCCATAGGAATGCAGCTAGTTGACAGCTGGCTTCAAGACATGCTTCCCTGTGAGAGCTGAGGACAGGGCAGAACCCTCCCGCATCCTGCCTGACTGTAGGAGTAGCTGCTAACATCCTAATATTAGTGGCTAGGAGAGTTTGCAGGAAAAGCATGTGTGAGCACTGGGCCTGAACTCCCGTGTATCTGAGTTGAATACAGCGATTTCCAACGGCTTTCCTCAACCAGAGTGTAGCTAGGTTCCAAATCCCATGTTCGAGCGGGTAGCAGACATCTGCCTCCCATGCATACACACTTCTGAGTGTTGAGCTTATGGCTTGTACCTCCACATCCAGCCTGCTGGTACCCTTGGCTTCTAAAAGGCCTAGGCTCGCTGTTTGACGGAAGTGCTGGGAGAGGTAATTGGAATCACCCGGCACACAAGACTAGTGCCTCCAAGCTCAGTTCAGCGATTCCCTAGTAACTCCTGGGGTAGACTGGTGCTACATACTAAGTTCCATACGTGAGAGGTTAGCTGAACGCCTTGTCCAAAACCATCTTACTTCTGAGAGTTGAGCTCACCCTCATTCCCTCACAGTTCCACACTGCCTGCAGAGTGAGTTTCGCAGGTCTTCAGCAGAGACGTTTGCCAGAGGCTTCTGAGACGCAGGGTAACAATGCAGACCTGGAGGGTATCCCCAGGTGCAGTCGACTGGTAATCTTGGAACCTCCTGACTCAGAATACTGCTACCTTCTCACTGCCATAGGAATGCAGCTAGTTGACAGCTGGCTTCAAGACATGCTTCCCTGTGAGAGCTGAGGACAGGGCAGAACCCTCCCGCATGCTGCCTGACTGTAGGAGTAGCTGCTAACATCCTAATGTTAGTGGCTGGGAGAGGTTGCGGGAAAAGCATGTGTGAGCACTGGGCCTGAACTCCCGTGTATCCGAGTTGAATACAGCCATTTCCAACGACTTTCCTCAACCAGAGTGTAGCTAGGTTCCAATTCCCATGTAGGAGCGGGTAGCAGACATCTGCCTCCCATGCATACACACTTCTGAGAGTTGAGCTTAAGGCCTGTACCACCACATCCAGCCTGCTGGTACCCTTGGCTTCTATTTTTTTTTTTAATTTTTTTTTTATTTATTTATGTATGATAGTCACAGAGAGAGAGAGAGGCAGAGACACAGGCAGAGGGAGAAGCAGTCTCCATGCACCGGGAGCCCGATGTGGGACTCGATCACGGGTCTCCAGTATCGCACCCTGGGCCAAAGGCAGGTGCTAAACCGCTGCGCCACCAAGGGATCCCCTACCCTTGGCTTCTAAAAGGCCTAGGCTCACTGTTTGACGGAAGTGCTGGGAGAGGTAATTGGAATCTCCCGGCACACAAGACGAGTGCCTCCAAGCTCAATTCACGATTTCCCAGTAATTCTTGTGGTTGACAGGTGCTACATACTAAGTTCCATATGTGAGAAGGTAGCTGAACGCCTTGTCCAAAAGCATCTTACTTCTGAGAGTTGAGCACACCCTCAGTCCCTCACACTTCCACACTGCCTGCAGAGTGAGTTTCACACGTCTTCACCAGAGACGATTGCCAGAGGCTTCTGAGTACAAGTTAACAATGCAGACCTGGAGGGTATCTCCAGGTGCAGTAGAGTGGTAATCTTGGAACCTCCTGACTCAGAGTACTGCTACCTTCTCACTGCCATAGGAATGCAGCTAGTTGACAGCTGGCTTCAAGACATGCTTCCCTGTGAGAGCTGAGGACAGGGCAGAACCCTCCCGCATCCTGCCTGACTGTAGGAGTAGCTGCTAACATCCTTATGTTAGTGGCTGGGAGAGGTTGCGGGAAAAGCATGTGTGAGCACTGGGCCTGAACTCCCGTGTATCTGAGTTGAATACAGCGATTTCCAATGGCCTTCTTCAATCACAGTGTAGCTAGGTTCCAACTCCCATGTCCGAGTGGGTAGCAGACATCTGCCTCCCATGCATACACACTTCTGAGAATTGAGCTTATGGCCTGTACCTCCACATCCAGCCTGCTGGTACCCTTGGCTTCTAAAAGGCCTAGGCTCGCTGTTTGACGGAAGTGCTGGCAGAGGTAATTGGAATCACCCGGCACACAAGACTAGTGCCTCCAAGCTCAGTTCAGCGATTTCCTAGTAATTCCTGTGGTAGACTGGTGCTACATACTAAGTTCCATACGTGAGAGGGTAGCTGAACGCCTTGTCCAAAACCATCTTACTTCTGAGAGTTGAGCTCAGCCTCAGTCCCTCACAGTTCCACACTGCCTGCAGAGTGAGTTTCGCAGGTCTTCAGCAGAGACGTTTGCCAGAGGCTTCTGAGACGCAGGGTAACAATGCAGACCTGGAGGGTATCCCCAGGTGCAGTCGACTGGTAATCTTGGAACCTCCTGACTCAGAATACTGCTACCTTCTCACTGCCATAGGAATGCAGCTAGTTGGCAGCTAGCTGGCTTCAAGACATGCTTCCCTGTGAGAGCTGAGGACAGGGCAGAACCCTCCCGCATGCTGCCTGACTGTAGGATTAGCTGCCAACATCCTAATGTTGGTGGGTGGGAGAGGTTGCGGGAAAAGCATGTGTGAGCACTGGGCCTGAACTCCCGTGTATCTGAGTTGAATACAGCGATTTCCAATGGCCTTCTTCAATCACAGTGTAGCTAGGTTCCAAATCCCATGTCCGAGTGGGTAGCAGACATCTGCCTCCCATGCATACACACTTCTGAGAGTTGAGCTTATGGCCTGTACCTCCACATCCAGCCTGCTGGTACCCTTGGCTTCTAAAAGGCCTAGGCTCGCTGTTTGACGGAAGTGCTGGGAGAGGTAATTGGAATCACCCGGCACACAAGACTAGTGCCTCCAAGCTCAGTTCAGCGATTTCCTAGTAATTCCTGTGGTAGACTGGTGCTACATACGAAGTTCCATACGTGAGAGGGTAGCTGAACGCCTTGTCCAAAACCATCTTACTTCTGAGAGTTGAGCTCAGCCTCAGTCCCTCACAGTTCCACACTGCCTGCAGAGTGAGTTTCGCAGGTCTTCAGCAGAGACGTTTGCCAGAGGCTTCTGAGACGCAGGGTAACAATGCAGACCTGGAGGGTATCCCCAGGTGCAGTCGACTGGTAATCTTGGAACCTCCTGACTCAGAATACTGCTACCTTCTCACTGCCATAGGAATGCAGCTAGTTGACAGCTGGCTTCAAGACATGCTTCCCTGTGAGAGCTGAGGACAGGGCAGAACCCTCCCGCATGCTGCCTGACTGTAGGAGTAGCTGCTAACATCCTAATGTTAGTGGCTGGGAGAGGTTGCGGGAAAAGCATGTGTGAGCACTGGGCCTGAACTCCCGTGTATCTGAGTTGAATACAGCGATTTCCAACGACTTTCCTCCACCAGAGTGTAGCTAGGTTCCAAATCCCATGTACGAGCGGGTAGCAGACATCTGCCTCCCATGCATACACACTTCTGAGAGTTGAGCTTAAGGCCTGTACCTCCACATCCAGCCTGCTGGTACCCTTGGCTTCTAAAAGGCCTAGGCTCGCTGTTTGACGGAAGTGCTGGGAGAGGTAATTGGAATCTCCCGGCACACAAGACGAGTGCCTCCAAGCTCAATTCACGATTTCCCAGTAATTCTTGTGGTAGACAAGTGCTACATAGTAAGTTCCATATGTGAGATGGTAGCTGAACGCCTTGTCCAAAAGCATCTTACTTCTGAGAGTTGAGCACACCCTCAGTCCCTCACACTTCCACACTGCCTGCAGAGTGAGTTTCACACGTCTTCACTAGAGACGATTGCCAGAGGCTTCTGAGTACAAGTTAACAATGCAGACCTGGAGGGTATCTCCAGGTGCAGTAGAGTGGTAATCTTGGAACCTCCTGACTCAGAGTACTGCAACCTTCTCCCTGCCATAGGAATGCAGCTAGTTGACAGCTGGCTTCAAGACATGCTTCCCTGTGAGAGCTGAGGACAGGGCAGAACCCTCCCGCATCCTGCCTGACTGTAGGAGTAGCTGCTAACATCCTTATGTTAGTGGCTGGGAGAGGTTGAGGGAAAAGCATGTGTGAGCACTGGGCCTGAACTCCCGTGTATCTGAGTTGAATACAGCGATTTCCAATGGCCTTCTTCAATCACAGTGTAGCTAAGTTCCAACTCCCATGTCCGAGTGGGTAGCAGACATCTGCCTCCCATGCATACACACTTCTGAGAGTTGAGCTTATGGCCTGTACCTCCACATCCAGCCTGCTGGTACCCTTGGCTTCTAAAGGCCTAGGCTCGCTGTTTGACGGAAGTACTGGCAGAGGTAATTGGAATCACCCGTCACACAATACTAGTGCCTCCAAGCTCAGTTCAGCGATTTCCTAGTAATTCCTTTGGTAGACTGGTGCTACATACTAAGTTCCATACGTGAGAGGGTAGCTGAACGCCTTGTCCAAAACCATCTTACCTCTGAGAGTTGAGCTCACCCTCAGTCCCTCACACTTCCACACTGCCTGCAGAGTGAGTTTCACACGTCTTCACCAGAGACGTTTGCCAGAGGCTTCTGAGACGCAGGGTAACAATGCAGACCTGGAGGTTATCCCCAGGTGCAGTAGACTGGTAATCTTGGAACCTCCTGACTCAGAATACTGCTACCTTCTCACTGTCATAGGAATGCAGCTAGTTGACAGCTGGCTTCAAGACAGGCTTCCCTGTGAGAGCTGAGGACAGGGCAGAACCCTCCCGCATGCTGCCTGACTGTAGGAGTAGCTGCTAACATCCTAATGTTAGTGGCTGGGAGAGGTTGCGGGAAAAGCATGTGTGAGCACTGGGCCTGAACTCCCGTGTATCTGAGTTGAATACAGCGATTTCCAATGGCCTTCTTCAATCACAGTGTAGCTAGGATCCAACTCCCAGTCCGAATGGGTAGCAGACATCTGCCTCCCATGCATACACACTTCTGAGATTTGAGCTTATGGCCAGTACCTCCACATCCAGCCTGCTGGTACCCTTGGCTTCTAAAAGGCCTTGGCTCGCTGTTTGACGGAAGTGCTGGGAGAGGTAATTGGAATCACCGGGCTCACAAGACTAGTGCTTCCAAGCTCAGTTCAGCGATTTCCTAGTAATTCCTGTGGTAGACTGGTGCTACATACTAAGTTCCATACGTGAGAGGGTAGCTGAACGCCTTGTCCAAAACCATCTTACTTCTGAGAGTTGAGCTCAGCTTCAGTCCCTCACAGTTCCACACTGCCTGCAGAGTGAGTTTCGAAGGTCTTCAGCAGAGACGTTTGCCAGAGGTTTCTGAGACGCAGGGTAACAATGCAGACCTGGAGGGTATCCCCAGGTGCAGTAGACTGGTAATCTTGGAACCTCCTGACTCAGAATACTGCTACCTTCTCACTGCCATAGGAATGCAGCTAGTTGACAGCTGGCTTCAAGACATGCTTCCCTGTGAGAGCTGAGGACAGGGCAGAACCCTCCCGCATGCTGCCTGACTGTAGGAGTAGCTGCTAACATCCTAATGTTAGTGGCTGGGAGAGGTTGCGGGAAAAGCATGTGTGAGCACTGGGCCTGAACTCCCGTGTATCTGAGTTGAATACAGCGATTTCCAACGACTTTCCTCAACCAGACTGTAGCTAGGTTCCAAATCCCTTGTACGAGCGGGTAGCAGACATCTGCCTCCCATGCATACACACTTCAGAGAGTTGAGCTTATGGCCTGTACCTCCACATCCAGCCTGCTGGTACCCTTGGCCTCTAAAAGGCCTAGGCTCGGTGTTTGACGGAAGTGCTGGGAGAGGTAATTGGAATCTCCCGGCACACAAGACGAGTGCCTCGAAGCTCAATTCACGATTTCCCAGTAATTCTTCTGGTAGACAGGTGCTACAT
Source organism: Canis lupus baileyi (assembly GCF_048164855.1). Classification (NCBI taxonomy): domain Eukaryota; kingdom Metazoa; phylum Chordata; class Mammalia; order Carnivora; family Canidae; genus Canis; species Canis lupus. The sequence continues at coordinate 74,020,578 of NC_132844.1, read as the reverse complement.
AATAATTTCCATATGTGAGAAGGTAGCTGAACGCCTTGTCCAAAAGCATCTTACCTCTGAGAGTTGAGCTCACCCTCAGTCCCTCACACTTCCACACTGCCTGCAGAGTGAGTTTCACACGTCTTCACCAGAGACGATTGCCAGAGGCTTCTGAGTACAAGTTAACAATGCAGACCTGGAGGGTATCTCCAGGTGCAGTAGAGTGGTAATCTTGGAACCTCCTGACTCAGAGTACTGCTACCTTCTCACTGCCATAGGAATGCAGCTAGTTGACAGCTGGCTTCAAGACATGCTTCCCTGTGAGAGCTGAGGACAGGGCAGAACCCTCCCGCATCCTGCCTGACTGTAGGAGTAGCTGCTAACATCCTAATGTTAGTGGCTGGGAGAGGTTGCGGGAAAAGCATGTGTGAGCACTGGGCCTGAACTCCCGTGTATCTGAGTTGAATACAGCGATTTCCAATGGCCTTCTTCAATCACAGTGTAGCTAGGTTCCAACTCCCATGTCCGAGTGGGTAGCAGACATCTGCCTCCCATGCATACACACTTCTGAGAGTTGAGCTTATGGCCTGTACCTCCACATCCAGCCTGCTGGTACCTTTGGCTTCTAAAAGGCCTAGGCTCGCTGTTTGACGGAAGTGCTGGGAGAGGTAATTGGAATCTCCCGGCACACAAGACGAGTGCCTCCAAGCTCAATTCACGATTTCCCAGTAATTCTTGTGGTAGACAAGTGCTACATAGTAAGTTCCATATGTGAGATGGTAGCTGAACGCCTTGTCCAAAAGCATCTTACTTCTGAGAGTTGAGCACACCCTCAGTCCCTCACACTTCCACACTGCCTGCAGAGTGAGTTTCACACGTCTTCACTAGAGACGATTGCCAGAGGCTTCTGAGTACAAGTTAACAATGCAGACCTGGAGGGTATCTCCAGGTGCAGTAGAGTGGTAATCTTGGAACCTCCTGACTCAGAGTACTGCAACCTTCTCACTGCCATAGGAATGCAGCTAGTTGACAGCTGGCTTCAAGACATGCTTCCCTGTGAGAGCTGAGGACAGGGCAGAACCCTCCCGCATCCTGCCTGACTGTAGGAGTAGCTGCTAACATCCTTATGTTAGTGGCTGGGAGAGGTTGAGGGAAAAGCATGTGTGAGCACTGGGCCTGAACTCCCGTGTATCTGAGTTGAATACAGCGATTTCCAATGGCCTTCTTCAATCACAGTGTAGCTAAATTCCAAATCCCATGTCCGAGTGGGTAGCAGACATCTGCCTCCCATGCATACACACTTCTGAGAGTTGAGCTTATGGCCTGTACCTCCACATCCAGCCTGCTGGTAACCTTGGCTTCTAAAGGCCTAGGCTCGCTCTTTGACGGAAGTACTGGCAGAGGTAATTGGAATCACCCGGCACACAATACTAGTGCCTCCAAGCTCAGTTCAGCGATTTCCTAGTAATTCCTTTGGTAGACTGGTGCTACATACTAAGTTCCATACGTGAGAGGGTAGCTGAACGCCTTGTCCAAAACCATCTTACTTCTGAGAGTTGAGCTCAGCCTCAGTCCCTCACACTTCCACACTGCCTGCAGAGTGAGTTTCGCAGGTCTTCAGCAGAGACGTTTGCCAGAGGCTTCTGAGACGCAGGGTAACAATGCAGACCTGGAGGGTATCCCCAGGTGCAGTCGACTGGTAATCTTGGAACCTCCTGACTCAGAATACTGCTACCTTCTCACTGCCATAGGAATGCAGCTAGTTGACAGCTGGCTTCAAGACATGCTTCCCTGTGAGAGCTGAGGACAGGGCAGAACCCTCCCGCATCCTGCCTGACTGTAGGAGTAGCTGCTAACATCCTTATGTTAGTGGCTGGGAGAGGTTGCGGGAAAAGCATGTGTGAGCACTGGGCCTGAACTCCCGTGTATCTGAGTTGAATACAGCGATTTCCAATGGCCTTCTTCAATCACAGTGTAGCTAGGTTCCAACTCCCATGTCCGAGTGGGTAGCAGACATCTGCCTCCCATGCATACACACTTCTGAGAGTTGAGCTTATGGCCTGTACCTCCACATCCAGCCTGCTGGTACCCTTGGCTTCTAAAAGGCCTAGGCTCGCTGTTTGACGGAAGTGCTGGGAGAGGTAATTGGAATCACCCGGCACACAAGACTAGTGCCTCCAAGCTCAGTTCAGCGATTTCCTAGTAATTCCTGTGGTAGACTGGTGCTACATACTAAGTTCCATACGTGTGAGGGTAGTTGAACGCCTTGTCCAAAACCATCTTACTTCTGAGAGTTGAGCTCAGCCTCAGTCCCTCACAGTTCCACACTGCCTGCAGAGTGAGTTTCGCAGGTCTTCAGCAGAGACGTTTGCCAGAGGCTTCTGAGACGCAGGGTAACAATGCAGACCTGGAGGGTATCCCCAGGTGCAGTAGACTGGTAATCTTGGAACCTCCTGACTCAGAATACTACTACCTTCTCACTGCCATTGGAATGCAGCTAGTTGACAGCTAGCTGGCTTCAAGACATGCTTCCCTGGGAGAGCTGAGGACAGGACAGAACCTTCCCGCATGCTGCCTGACTGTAGGAGTAGCTGCTAACATCCTAATGTTAGTGGCTGGAGAGGTTGCGGGAAAAGCATGTGTGAGCACTGGGCCTGAACTCCCGTGTCTCTGAGTTGAATACAGCGATTTCCAACGACTTTCCTCAACCAGAGTGTAGCTAGGTTCCAAATCCCATGTACGAGCGGGTAGCAGACATATGCCTCCCATGCATACACACTTCTGAGAGTTGAACTTAAGGCCTGTACCTCCACATCCAGCCTGCTGTTACCCTTGGCTTCTAAAAGGCCTAGGCTCGCTGTTTGACGGAAGTGCTGGGAGAGGTAATTGGAATCTCCCGGCACACAAGACGAGTGCCTCCAAGCTCAATTCACGATTTCCCAGTAATTCTTGTGGTAGACAGGTGCTACATACTAAGTTCCATATGTGAGAAGGTAGCTGAACGCCTTGTCCAAAAGCATCTTACTTCTGAGAGTTGAGCACACCCTCAGTCCCTCACACTTCCACACTGCCTGCAGAGTGAGTTTCACACGTCTTCACCAGAGACGATTGCCAGAGGCTTCTGAGTACAAGTTAACAATGCAGACCTGGAGGGTATCTCCAGGTGCAGTAGAGTGGTAATCTTGGAACCTCCTGACTCAGAGTACTGCTACCTTCTCACTGCCATAGGAATGCTGCTAGTTGACAGCTGGCTTCAAGACATGCTTCCCTGTGAGAGCTGAGGACAGGGCAGAACCCTCCCGCATCCTGCCTGACTGTAGGAGTAGCTGCTAACATCCTTATGTTAGTGGCTGGGAGAGGTTGCGGGAAAAGCATGTGTGAGCACTGGGCCTGAACTCCCGTGTATCTGAGTTGAATACAGCGATTTCCAATGGCCTTCTTCAATCACAGTGTAGCTAGGTTCCAACTCCCATGTCCGAGTGGGTAGCAGACATCTGCCTCCCATGCATACACACTTCTGAGAGTTGAGCTTATGGCCTGTACCTCCACATCCAGCCTGCTGGTACCCTTGGCTTCTAAAAGGCCTAGGCTCGCTGTTTGACGGAAGTGCTGGGAGAGGTAATTGGAATCACCCAGCACACAAGACTAGTGCCTCCAAGCTCAGTCCAGCGATTTCCTAGTAATTCCTGTGGTAGACTGGTGCTACATACTAATTTCCATACGTGAGAGGGTAGATGAACGCCTTGTCCAAAACCATCTTACTTCTGAGAGTTGAGCTCAGCCTCAGTCCCTCACAGTTCCACACTGCCTGCAGAGTGAGTTTCGCAGGTCTTCAGCAGAGACGTTTGCCAGAGGCTTCTGAGACGCAGGGTAACAATGCAGACCTGGTTGGTATCCCCAGGTGCAGTAGACTAGTAATCTTGGAACCTCCTGACTCAGAATACTACTACCTTCTCTCTGCCATAGGAATGCAGCTAGTTGACAGCTAGCTGGCTTCAAGACATGCTTCCCTGAGAGAGCTGAGGACAGGGCAAAACCCTCCCGCATGCTGCCTGACTGTAGGAGTAGCTGCTAACATCCTAATGTTAGTGGCTGCGAGAGGTTGCGGGAAAAGCAAGTGTGAGCACTGGGCCTGAACTCCCGTGTCTCTGAGTTGAATACAGCGATTTCCAACGAAGTTCCTCAACCAGAGTGTAGCTAGGTTCCAAATCCCATGTACGAGCGGGTAGCAGACATCTGCCTCCCATGCATACACACTTCTGAGAGTTGAAATTAAGGCCTGTACCTCCACATCCAGCCTGCTGGTACCCTTGGCTTCTAAAAGGCCTAGGCTCGCTGTTTGACGGAAGTGCTGGGAGAGGTAATTGGAATCTCCCGGCACACAAGACGAGTGCCTCCAAGCTCAATTCACGATTTCCCAGTAATTCTTGTGGTAGACAGGTGCTACATACTAAGTTCCATATGTGAGAAGGTAGCTGAACGCCTTGTCCAAAAGCATCTTACTTCTGAGAGTTGAGCACACCCTCAGTCCCTCACACTTCCACACTGCCTGCAGAGTGAGTTTCACACGTCTTCACCAGAGACGATTGCCAGAGGCTTCTGAGTACAAGTTAACAATGCAGACCTGGAGGGTATCTCCAGGTGCAGTAGAGTGGTAATCTTGGAACCTCCTGACTCAGAGTACTGCTACCTTCTCACTGCCATAGGAATGCAGCTAGTTGACAGCTGGCTTCAAGACATGCTTCCCTGTGAGAGCTGAGGACAGGGCAGAACCCTCCCGCATCCTGCCTGACTGTAGGAGTAGCTGCTAACATCCTTATGTTAGTGGCTGGGAGAGGTTGCGGGAAAAGCATGTGTGAGCACTGGGCCTGAACTCCCGTGTATCTGAGTTGAATACAGCGATTTCCAATGGCCTTCTTCAATCACAGTGTAGCTAGGTTCCAACTCCCATGTCCGAGTGTGTAGCAGACATCTGCCTCCCATGCATATACACTTCTGAGAGTTGAGCTTATGTCCTGTACCTCCACATCCAGCCTGCTGGTACCCTTGGCTTCTAAAAGGCCTAGGCTCGCTGTTTGACGGAAGTGCTGGGAGAGGTAATTGGAATCACCCGGCACACAAGACTAGTGCCTCCAAGCTCAGTTCAGCGATTTCCTAGTAATTCCTGTGGTAGACTGGTGCTACATACTAAGTTCCATACGTGAGAGGGTAGCTGAACGCCTTGTCCAAAACCATCTTACTTCTGAGAGTTGAGCTCAGCCTCAGTCCCTCACAGTTCCACACTGCCTGCAGAGTGAGTTTCGCAGGTCTTCAGCAGAGACGTTTGCCAGAGGCTTCTGAGACGCAGGGTAACAATGCAGACCTGGAGGGTATCCCCAGGTGCAGTAGACTGGTAATCTTGGAACCTCCTGACTCAGAATACTACTACCTTCTCACTGCCATTGGAATGCAGCTAGTTGACAGCTAGCTGGCTTCAAGACATGCTTCCCTGGGAGAGCTGAGGACAGGACAGAACCTTCCCGCATGCTGCCTGACTGTAGGAGTAGCTGCTAACATCCTAATGTTAGTGGCTGGAGAGGTTGCGGGAAAAGCATGTGTGAGCACTGGGCCTGAACTCCCGTGTCTCTGAGTTGAATACAGCGATTTCCAACGACTTTCCTCAACCAGAGTGTAGCTAGGTTCCAAATCCCATGTACGAGCGGGTAGCAGACATCTGCCTCCCATGCATACACACTTCTGAGAGTTGAACTTAAGGCCTGTACCTCCACATCCAGCCTGCTGTTACCCTTGGCTTCTAAAAGGCCTAGGCTCGCTGTTTGACGGAAGTGCTGGGAGAGGTAATTGGAATCTCCCGGCACACAAGACGAGTGCCTCCAAGCTCAATTCACGATTTCCCAGTAATTCTTGTGGTAGACAGGTGCTACATACTAAGTTCCATATGTGAGAAGGTAGCTGAACGCCTTGTCCAAAAGCATCTTACTTCTGAGAGTTGAGCACACCCTCAGTCCCTCACACTTCCACACTGCCTGCAGAGTGAGTTTCACACGTCTTCACCAGAGACGATTGCCAGAGGCTTCTGAGTACAAGTTAACAATGCAGACCTGGAGGGTATCTCCAGGTGCAGTAGAGTGGTAATCTTGGAACCTCCTGACTCAGAGTACTGCTACCTTCTCACTGCCATAGGAATGCTGCTAGTTGACAGCTGGCTTCAAGACATGCTTCCCTGTGAGAGCTGAGGACAGGGCAGAACCCTCCCGCATCCTGCCTGACTGTAGGAGTAGCTGCTAACATCCTTATGTTAGTGGCTGGGAGAGGTTGCGGGAAAAGCATGTGTGAGCACTGGGCCTGAACTCCCGTGTATCTGAGTTGAATACAGCGATTTCCAATGGCCTTCTTCAATCACAGTGTAGCTAGGTTCCAACTCCCATGTCCGAGTGGGTAGCAGACATCTGCCTCCCATGCATACACACTTCTGAGAGTTGAGCTTATGGCCTGTACCTCCACATCCAGCCTGCTGGTACCCTTGGCTTCTAAAAGGCCTAGGCTCGCTGTTTGACGGAAGTGCTGGGAGAGGTAATTGGAATCACCCGGCACACAAGACTAGTGCCTCCAAGCTCAGTCCATCGATTTCCTAGTAATTCCTGTGGTAGACTGGTGCTACATACTAATTTCCATACGTGAGAGGGTAGATGAACGCCTTGTCCAAAACCATCTTACTTCTGAGAGTTGAGCTCAGCCTCAGTCCCTCACAGTTCCACACTGCCTGCAGAGTGAGTTTCGCAGGTCTTCAGCAGAGACGTTTGCCAGAGGCTTCTGAGACGCAGGGTAACAATGCAGACCTGGAGGGTATCCCCAGGTGCAGTAGACTAGTAATCTTGGAACCTCCTGACTCAGAATACTACTACCTTCTCTCTGCCATAGGAATGCAGCTAGTTGACAGCTAGCTGGCTTCAAGACATGCTTCCCTGAGAGAGCTGAGGACAGGGCAAAACCCTCCCGCATGCTGCCTGACTGTAGGAGTAGCTGCTAACATCCTAATGTTAGTGGCTGCGAGAGGTTGCGGGAAAAGCAAGTGTGAGCACTGGGCCTGAACTCCCGTGTCTCTGAGTTGAATACAGCGATTTCCAACGAAGTTCCTCAACCAGAGTGTAGCTAGGTTCCAAATCCCATGTACGAGCGGGTAGCAGACATCTGCCTCCCATGCATACACACTTCTGAGAGTTGAACTTAAGGCCTGTACCTCCACATCCAGCCTGCTGGTACCCTTGGCTTCTAAAAGGCCTAGGCTCGCTGTTTGACGGAAGTGCTGGGAGAGGTAATTGGAATCTCCCGGCACACAAGACGAGTGCCTCCAAGCTCAATTCACGATTTCCCAGTAATTCTTGTGGTAGACAGGTGCTACATACTAAGTTCCATATGTGAGAAGGTAGCTGAACGCCTTGTCCAAAAGCATCTTACTTCTGAGAGTTGAGCACACCCTCAGTCCCTCACACTTCCACACTGCCTGCAGAGTGAGTTTCACACGTCTTCACCAGAGACGATTGCCAGAGGCTTCTGAGTACAAGTTAACAATGCAGACCTGGAGGGTATCTCCAGGTGCAGTAGAGTGGTAATCTTGGAACCTCCTGACTCAGAGTACTGCTACCTTCTCACTGCCATAGGAATGCAGCTAGTTGACAGCTGGCTTCAAGACATGCTTCCCTGTGAGAGCTGAGGACAGGGCAGAACCCTCCCGCATCCTGCCTGACTGTAGGAGTAGCTGCTAACATCCTTATGTTAGTGGCTGGGAGAGGTTGCGGGAAAAGCATGTGTGAGCACTGGGCCTGAACTCCCGTGTATCTGAGTTGAATACAGCGATTTCCAATGGCCTTCTTCAATCACAGTGTAGCTAGGTTCCAACTCCCATGTCCGAGTGTGTAGCAGACATCTGCCTCCCATGCATATACACTTCTGAGAGTTGAGCTTATGTCCTGTACCTCCACATCCAGCCTGCTGGTACCCTTTGCTTCTAAAAGGCCTAGGCTCGCTGTTTGACGGAAGTGCTGGGAGAGGTAATTGGAATCACCCGGCACACAAGACTAGTGCCTCCAAGCTCAGTTCAGCGATTTCCTAGTAATTCCTGTGGTAGACTGGTGCTACATACTAAGTTCCATACGTGAGAGGGTAGCTGAACGCCTTGTCCAAAACCATCTTACTTCTGAGAGTTGAGCTCAGCCTCAGTCCCTCACAGTTCCACACTGCCTGCAGAGTGAGTATCGGAGGTCTTCAGCAGAGACGTTTGCCAGAGGCTTCTGAGACGCAGGGTAACAATGCAGACCTGCAGGGTATCCCCAGGTGCAGTCGACTGGTAATCTTGGATCCTCCTGACTCAGAATACTGCTACCTTCTCACTGCCATAGGAATGCAGCTAGTTGACAGCTAGCTGGCTTCAAGACATGCTTCGCTGAGAGAGCTGAGGACAGGGCAGAACCCTCCCGCATGCTGCCTGACTGTAGGAGTAGCTGCTAACATCCTAATGTTAGTGGCTGGGAGAGGTTGCGGGAAAAGCATGTGTGAGCACTGGGCCTGAACTCCCGTGTATCTGAGTTGAATACAGCGTTTTCGAACGGCTTTCCTCAACCAGAGTGTAGCTAGGTTCCAAATCCCATGTACGAGCGGGTAGCAGACATCTGCCTCCCATGCATACACACTTCTGAGAGTTGAGCTTAAGGCCTGTACCTCCACATCCAGCCTGCTGGTACCCTTGGCTTCTAAAAGGCCTAGGCTCGCTGTTTGACGGAAGTGCTGGGAGAGGTAATTGGAATCTCCCGGCACACAAGACGAGTGCCTCCAAGCTCAATTCACGATTTCCCAGTAATTCTTGTGGTAGACAGGTGCTACATACTAAGTTCCATATGTGAGAAGGTAGCTGAACGCCTTGTCCAAAAGCATCTTACTTCTGAGAGTTGAGCACACCCTCAGTCCCTCACACTTCCACACTGCCTGCAGAGTGAGTTTCACACGTCTTCACCAGAGACGATTGCCAGAGGCTTCTGAGTACAAGTTAACAATGCAGACCTGGAGGGTATCTCCAGGTGCAGTAGAGTGGTAATCTTGGAACCTCCTGACTCAGAGTACTGCTACCTTCTCACTGCCATAGGAATGCAGCTAGTTGACAGCTGGCTTCAAGACATGCTTCCCTGTGAGAGAAGAGGACAGGGCAGAACCCTCCCGCATCCTGCCTGACTGTAGGAGTAGCTGCTAACATCCTTATGTTAGTGGCTGGGAGAGGTTGCGGGAAAAACAGGTGTGAGCACTGGGCCTGAACTCCCGTGTATCTGAGTTGAATACAGCGATTTCCAATGGCCTTCTTCAATCACAGTGTAGCTAGGTTCCAAGTCCCATGTCCTAGTGGGTAGCAGACATCTGCCTCCAATGCATACACAGTTCTGAGAGTTGAGCTTATGGCCTGTACCTCCACATCCAGCCTGCTGGTACCCTTGGCTTCTAAAAGGCCTAGGCTCGCTGTTTGACGGAAGTGCTGGGAGAGGTAATTGGAATCACCCGGCACACAAGACTAGTGCCTCCAAGCTCAGTTCAGCGATTTCCTAGTAATTCCTGTGGTAGACTGGTGCTACATACTAAGTTCCATACGTGAGAAGGTAGCTGAACGCCTTGTCCAAAACCATCTTACTTCTGAGAGTTGAGCTCAGCCTCAGTCCCTGACAGTTCCACACTGCCTGCAGAGTGAGTTTCGCAGGTCTTCAGCAGAGACGTTTGCCAGAGTCTTCTGAGACGCAGGGTAACAATGCAGACCTGGAGGGTATCCCCAGGTGCAGTAGACTGGTAATCTTGGAACCTCCTGACTCAGAATACTGCTACCTTCTCACTGCCATAGGAATGCAGCTAGTTGACAGCTGGCTTCCAGACATGCTTCCCTGTGAGAGCTGAGGACAGGGCAGAACCCTCCCGCTTCCTGCCTGACTGTAGAGTAGCTGCTAACATCCTAATGTTAGTGGCTGGGAGAGGTTGCGGGAAAAGCATGTGTGAGCACTGGGCCTGAACTCCCGTGTATCTGAGTTGAATACAGCGATTTCCAACGACTTTCCTCAACCAGAGTGTAGCTAGGTTCCAAATCCCATGTACGAGCGGGTAGCAGACATCTGCCTCCCATGCATACACACTTCTGAGAGTTGAGCTTAAGGCCTGTACCTCCACATCCAGCCTGCTGGTACCCTTTGCTTCTAAAAGGCCTAGGCTCGCTGTTTGACGGAAGTGCTGGGAGAGGTAATTGGAATCTCCCGGCACACAAGACGAGTGCCTCCAAGCTCAATTCACGATTTCCCAGTAATTCTTGTGGTAGACAGGTGCTACATACTAAGTTCCATATGTGAGAAGGTAGCTGAACGCCTTGTCCAAAAGCATCTTACTTCTGAGAGTTGAGCACACCGTCACTCCCTCACACTTCCACACTGCCTGTAGAGTGAGTTTCACACGTCTTCACCAGAGACGATTGCCAGAGGCTTCTGAGTACAAGTTAACAATGCAGACCTGGAGGGTATCTCCAGGTGCAGTAGAGTGGTAATCTTGGAACCTCCTGACTCAGAGTACTGCTACCTTCTCACTGCCATAGGAATGCAGCTAGTTGACAGCTGGCTTCAAGACATGCTTCCCTGTGAGAGCTGAGGACAGGGCAGAACCCTCCCGCATCCTGCCGGACTGTAGGAGTAGCAGCTTACATCCTTATGTTAGTGGCTGGGAGAGGTTGCGGGAAAAGCATGTGTGAGCACTGGGCCTGAACTCCCGTGTATCTGAGTTGAATACAGCGATTTCCAATGGCCTTCTTCAATCACAGTGTAGCTAGGTTCCAACTCCCATGTCCGAGTGGGTAGCAGACATCTGCCTCCCATGCATACACACTTCTGAGAGTTGAGCTTATGGCCTGTACCTCCACATCCAGCCTGCTGGTACCCTTGGCTTCTAAAAGGCCTAGGCTCGCTGTTTGACGGAAGTGCTGGGAGACGTAATTGGAATCACCCGGCACACAAGACTAGTGCCTCCAAGCTCAGTTCAGCGATTTCCTAGTAATTCCTGTGGTAGACTGGTGCTACATACTAAGTTCCATACGTGAGAGGGTAGCTGAACGCCTTGTCCAAAACCATCTTACTTCTGAGAGTGAGCTCAGCCTCAGTCCCTCACAGTTCCACACTGCCTGCAGAGTGAGTTTCGCAGGTCTTCAGCAGAGACGTTTGCCAGAGGCTTCTGAGACGCAGGGTAACAATGCAGACCTGGAGGGTATCCCCAGGTGCAGTAGACTGGTAATCTTGGAACCTCCTGACTCAGAATACTGCTACCATCTCACTGCCATTGGAATGCAGCTAGTTGACAGCTGGCTTCAAGACATGCTTCCCTGTGAGAGCTGAGGAGAGGGCAGAACCCTCCCGCATCCTGCCTGACTGTAGGAGTAGCTGCTAACATCCTAATGTTAGTGGCTGGGAGAGGTTGCGGGAAAAGCATGTGTGAGCACTGGGCCTGAACTCCCGTGTATCTGAGTTGAATACAGCGATGTCCAATGGCCTTCTTCAATCACAGTGTAGCTAGGTTCCAACTCCCATGTCCGAGTGGGTAGCAGACATCTGCCTCCCATGCATACACACTTCTGAGAGTTGAGCTTATGGCCTGTACCTCCACATCCAGCCTGCTGGTACCCTTGGCTTCTAAAAGGCCTAGGCTCGCTGTTTGACGGAAGTGCTGGGAGAGGTAATTGGAATCACCCGGCACACAAGACTAGTGCCTCCAAGCTCAGTTCAGCGATTTCCTAGTAATTCCTGTGGTAGACTGGTGCTACATACTAAGTTCCATACGTGAGAGTGTAGCTGAACGCCTTGTCCAAAACCATCTTACTTCTGAGAGTTGAGCTCAGCCTCAGTCCCTCACAGTTCCACACTGCCTGCAGAGTGAGTTTCGCAGGTCTTCAGCAGAGACGTTTGCCAGAGGCTTCTGAGACGCAGGGTAACAATGCAGACCTGGAGGGTATCCCCAAGTGCAGTAGACTGGTAATCTTGGAACCTCCTTACTCAGAAAACTGCTACCTTCTCACTGCCATAGGAATGCAGCTAGTTGACAGCTGGCTTCAAGACATGCTTCCCTGTGAGAGCTGAGGACAGGGCAGAACCCTCCCGCATGCTGCCTGACTGTAGGAGTAGCTGCTAATATCCTAATGTTAGTGGCTGGGAGAGGTTGCGGGAAAAGCATGTGTGAGCACTGGGCCTGAACTCCCGTGTATCTGAGTTGAATACAGCGATTTCCAATGGCCTTCTTCAATCACAGTGTAGCTAGGTTCCAACTCCCATGTCCGAGTGGGTAGCAGACATCTGCCTCCCATGCATACACACTTCTGAGAGTTGAGCTTATGGCCTGTACCTCCACATCCAGCCTGCTGGTACCCTTGGCTTCTAAAAGGCCTAGGCTCGCTGTTTGACGGAAGTGCTGGGAGAGGTAATTGGAATCACCCGGCACACAAGACTAGTGCCTCCAAGCTCAGTTCAGCGATTTCCTAGTAATTCCTGTGGTAGACTGGTGCTACATACTAAGTTCCATACGTGAGAGGGTAGTTGAACGCCTTGTCCAAAACCATCTTACTTCTGAGAGTTGAGCTCAGCCTCAGTCCCTCACAGTTCCACACTGCCTGCAGAGTGAGTTTCGCAGGTCTTCAGCAGAGACGTTTGCCAGAGGCTTCTGAGACGCAGGGTAACAATGCAGACCTGGAGGGTATCCCCAGGTGCAGTAGACTGGTAATCTTGGAACCTCCTGACTCAGAATACTACTACCTTCTCACTGCCATAGGAATGCAGCTAGTTGACAGCTAGCTGGCTTCAAGACATGCTTCCCTGGGAGAGCTGAGGACAGGACAGAACCTTCCCGCATGCTGCCTGACTGTAGGAGTAGCTGCTAACATCCTAATGTTAGTGGCTGGAGAGGTTGCGGGAAAAGCATGTGTGAGCACTGGGCCTGAACTCCCGTGTCTCTGAGTTGAATACAGCGATTTCCAACGACTTTCCTCAACCAGAGTGTAGCTAGGTTCCAAATCCCATGTACGAGCGGGTAGCAGACATCTGCCTCCCATGCATACACACTTCTGAGAGTTGAGCTTAAGGCCTGTACCTCCACATCCAGCCTGCTGTTACCCTTGGCTTCTAAAAGGCCTAGGCTCGCTGTTTGACGGAAGTGCTGGGAGAGGTAATTGGAATCTCCCGGCACACAAGACGAGTGCCTCCAAGCTCAATTCACGATTTCCCAGTAATTCTTGTGGTAGACATGTGCTACATACTAAGTTCCATATGTGAGAAGGTAGCTGAACGCCTTGTCCAAAAGCATCTTACTTCTGAGAGTTGAGCACACCCTCAGTCCCTCACACTTCCACACTGCCTGCAGAGTTTCACACTTCTTCACCAGAGACGATTGCCAGAGGCTTCTGAGTACAAGTTAACAATGCAGACCTGGAGGGTATCTCCAGGTGCAGTAGAGTGGTAATCTTGGAACCTCCTGACTCAGAGTACTGCTACCTTCTCACTGCCATAGGAATGCAGCTAGTTGACAGCTGGCTTCAAGACATGCTTCCCTGTGAGAGCTGAGGACAGGGCAGAACCCTCCAGCATCCTGCCTGACTGTAGGAGTAGCTGCTAACATCCTTATGTTAGTGGCTGGGAGAGGTTGCGGGAAAAGCATGTGTGAGCACTGGGCCTGAACTCCCGTGTATCTGAGTTGAATACAGCGATTTCCAATGGCCTTCTTCAATCACAGTGTAGCTACGTTCCAACTCCCATGTCCGAGTGGGTAGCAGACATCTGCCTCCCATGCATACACACTTCTGAGAGTTGAGCTTATGGCCTGTACCTCCACATCCAGCCTGCTGGTACCCTTGGCTTCTAAAAGGCCTAGGCTCCCTGTTTGACGGAAGTTCTGGGAGAGGTAATTGGAATCACCCGGCACACAAGACTAGTGCCTCCAAGCTCAGTCCAGCGATTTCCTAGTAATTCCTGTGGTAGACTGGTGCTACATACTAAGTTCCATACGTGAGAGGGTAGATGAACGCCTTGTCCAAAACCATCTTACTTCTGAGAGTTGAGCTCAGCCTCAGTCCCTCACAGTTCCACACTGCCTGCAGAGTGAGTTTCGCAGGTCTTCAGCAGAGACGTTTGCCAGAGGCTTCTGAGACGCAGGGTAACAATGCAGACCTGGAGGGTATCCCCAGGTGCAGTAGACTAGTAATCTTGGAACCTCCTGACTCAGAATACTACTACCTTCTCTCTGCCATAGGAATGCAGCTAGTTGACAGCTAGCTGGCTTCAAGACATGCTTCCCTGAGAGAGCTGAGGACAGGGCAAAACCCTCCCGCATGCTGCCTGACTGTAGGAGTAGCTGCTAACATCCTAATGTTAGTGGCTGGGAGAGGTTGCGGGAAAAGCAAGTGTGAGCACTGGGCCTGAACTCCCGTGTCTCTGAGTTGAATACAGCGATTTCCAACGAAGTTCCTCAACCAGAGTGTAGCTAGGTTCCAAATCCCATGTACGAGCGGGTAGCAGACATCTGCCTCCCATGCATACACACTTCTGAGAGTTGAACTTAAGGCCTGTACCTCCACATCCAGCCTGCTGGTACCCTTGGCTTCTAAAAGGCCTAGGCTCGCTGTTTGACGGAAGTGCTGGGAGAGGTAATTGGAATCTCCCGGCACACAAGACGAGTGCCTCCAAGCTCAATTCACGATTTCCCAGTAATTCTTGTGGTAGACAGGTGCTACATACTAAGTTCCATATGTGAGAAGGTAGCTGAACGCCTTGTCCAAAAGCATCTTACTTCTGAGAGTTGAGCACACCCTCAGTCCCTCACACTTCCACACTGCCTGCAGAGTGAGTTTCACACGTCTTCACCAGAGACGATTGCCAGAGGCTTCTGAGTACAAGTTAACAATGCAGACCTGGAGGGTATCTCCAGGTGCAGTAGAGTGGTAATCTTGGAACCTCCTGACTCAGAGTACTGCTACCTTCTCACTGCCATAGGAATGCAGCTAGTTGACAGCTGGCTTCAAGACATGCTTCCCTGTGAGAGCTGAGGACAGGGCAGAACCCTCCCGCATCCTGCCTGACTGTAGGAGTAGCTGCTAACATCCTTATGTTAGTGGCTGGGAGAGGTTGCGGGAAAAGCATGTGTGAGCACTGGGCCTGAACTCCCGTGTATCTGAGTTGAATACAGCGATTTCCAATGGCCTTCTTCAATCACAGTGTAGCTAGGTTCCAACTCCCATGTCCGAGTGTGTAGCAGACATCTGCCTCCCATGCATATACACTTCTGAGAGTTGAGCTTATGGCCTGTACCTCCACATCCAGCCTGCTGGTACCCTTGGCTTCTAAAAGGCCTAGGCTCGCTGTTTGACGGAAGTGCTGGGAGAGGTAATTGGAATCACCCGGCACACAAGACTAGTGCCTCCAAGCTCAGTTCAGCGATTTCCTAGTAATTCCTGTGGTAGACTGGTGCTACATACTAAGTTCCATACGTGAGAGGGTAGCTGAACGCCTTGTCCAAAACCATCTTACTTCTGAGAGTTGAGCTCAGCCTCAGTCCCTCACAGTTCCACACTGCCTGCAGAGTGAGTTTCGCAGGTCTTCAGCAGAGACGTTTGCCAGAGGCTTCTGAGACGCAGGGTAACAATGCAGACCTGGAGGGTATCCCCAGGTGCAGTAGACTAGTAATCTTGGAACCTCCTGACTCAGAATACTACTACCTTCTCTCTGCCATAGGAATGCAGCTAGTTGACAGCTAGCTGGCTTCAAGACATGCTTCCCTGAGAGAGCTGAGGACAGGGCAAAACCCTCCCGCATGCTGCCTGACTGTAGGAGTAGCTGCTAACATCCTAATGTTAGTGGCTGGGAGAGGTTGCGGGAAAAGCAAGTGTGAGCACTGGGCCTGAACTCCCGTGTCTCTGAGTTGAATACAGCGATTTCCAACGAAGTTCCTCAACCAGAGTGTAGCTAGGTTCCAAATCCCATGTACGAGCGGGTAGCAGACATCTGCCTCCCATGCATACACACTTCTGAGAGTTGAACTTAAGGCCTGTACCTCCACATCCAGCCTGCTGGTACCCTTGGCTTCTAAAAGGCCTAGGCTCGCTGTTTGACGGAAGTGCTGGGAGAGGTAATTGGAATCTCCCGGCACACAAGACGAGTGCCTCCAAGCTCAATTCACGATTTCCCAGTAATTCTTGTGGTAGACAGGTGCTACATACTAAGTTCCATATGTGAGAAGGTAGCTGAACGCCTTGTCCAAAAGCATCTTACTTCTGAGAGTTGAGCACACCCTCAGTCCCTCACACTTCCACACTGCCTGCAGAGTGAGTTTCACACGTCTTCACCAGAGACGATTGCCAGAGGCTTCTGAGTACAAGTTAACAATGCAGACCTGGAGGGTATCTCCAGGTGCAGTAGAGTGGTAATCTTGGAACCTCCTGACTCAGAGTACTGCTACCTTCTCACTGCCATAGGAATGCAGCTAGTTGACAGCTGGCTTCAAGACATGCTTCCCTGTGAGAGCTGAGGACAGGGCAGAACCCTCCCGCATCCTGCCTGACTGTAGGAGTAGCTGCTAACATCCTTATGTTAGTGGCTGGGAGAGGTTGCGGGAAAAGCATGTGTGAGCACTGGGCCTGAACTCCCGTGTATCTGAGTTGAATACAGCGATTTCCAATGGCCTTCTTCAATCACAGTGTAGCTAGGTTCCAACTCCCATGTCCGAGTGTGTAGCAGACATCTGCCTCCCATGCATATACACTTCTGAGAGTTGAGCTTATGGCCTGTACCTCCACATCCAGCCTGCTGGTACCCTTGGCTTCTAAAAGGCCTAGGCTCGCTGTTTGACGGAAGTGCTGGGAGAGGTAATTGGAATCACCCGGCACACAAGACTAGTGCCTCCAAGCTCAGTTCAGCGATTTCCTAGTAATTCCTGTGGTAGACTGGTGCTACATACTAAGTTCCATACGTGAGAGGGTAGCTGAACGCCTTGTCCAAAACCATCTTACTTCTGAGAGTTGAGCTCACCCTCAGTCCCTCACAGTTCCACACTGCCTGCAGAGTGAGTATCGGAGGTCTTCAGCAGAGACGTTTGCCAGAGGCTTCTGAGACGCAGGGTAACAATGCAGACCTGCAGGGTATCCCCAGGTGCAGTCGACTGGTAATCTTGGAAACTCCTGACTCAGAATACTGCTACCTTCTCACTGCCATAGGAATGCAGCTAGTTGACAGCTAGCTGGCTTCAAGACATGCTTCGCTGAGAGAGCTGAGGACAGGGCAGAACCCTCCCGCATGCTGCCTGACTGTAGGAGTAGCTGCTAACATCCTAATGTTAGTGGCTGGGAGAGGTTGCGGGAAAAGCATGTGTGAGCACTGGGCCTGAACTCCCGTGTATCTGAGTTGAATACAGCGTTTTCCAACGGCTTTCCTCAACCAGAGTGTAGCTAGGTTCCAAATCCCATGTACGAGCGGGTAGCAGACATCTGCCTCCCATGCATACACACTTCTGAGAGTTGAGCTTAAGGCCTGTACCTCCACATCCAGCCTGCTGGTACCCTTGGCTTCTAAAAGGCCTAGGCTCGCTGTTTGACGGAAGTGCTGGGAGAGGTAATTGGAATCTCCCGGCACACAAGACGAGTGCCTCCAAGCTCAATTCACGATTTCCCAGTAATTCTTGTGGTGGACAGGGGCTACATACTAAGTTCCATATGTGAGAAGGTAGCTGAACGCCTTGTCCAAAAGCATCTTACTTCTGAGAGTTGAGCACACCCTCAGTCCCTCACAGTTCCACACTGCCTGCAGAGTGAGTTTCACACGTCTTCACCAGAGACGATTGCCAGAGGCTTCTGAGTACAAGTTAACAATGCAGACCTGGAGGGTATCTCCAGGTGCAGTAGAGTGGTAATCTTGGAACCTCCTGACTCAGAGTACTGCTACCTTCTCACTGCCATAGGAATGCAGCTAGTTGACAGCTGGCTTCAAGACATGCTTCCCTGTGAGAGAAGAGGACAGGGCAGAACCCTCCCGCATCCTGCCTGACTGTAGGAGTAGCTGCTAACCTCCTTATGTTAGTGGCTGGGAGAGGTTGCGGGAAAAACAGGTGTGAGCACTGGGCCTGAACTCCCGTGTATCTGAGTTGAATACAGCGATTTCCAATGGCCTTCTTCAATCACAGTGTAGCTAGGTTCCAAGTCCCATGTCCTAGTGGGTAGCAGACATCTGCCTCCAATGCATACACACTTCTGAGAGTTGAGCTTATGGCCTGTACCTCCACATCCAGCCTGCTGGTACCCTTGGCTTCTAAAAGGCCTAGGCTCGCTGTTTGACGGAAGTGCTGGGAGAGGTAATTGGAATCACCCGGCACACAAGACTAGTGCCTCCAAGCTCAGTTCAGCGATTTCCTAGTAATTCCTGTGGTAGACTGGTGCTACATACTAAGTTCCATACGTGAGAGGGTAGCTGAACGCCTTGTCCAAAACCATCTTACTTCTGAGAGTTGAGCTCAGCCTCAGTCCCTCACAGTTCCACACTGCCTGCAGAGTGAGTTTCGCAGGTCTTCAGCAGAGACGTTTGCCAGAGGCTTCTGAGACGCAGGGTAACAATGCAGACCTGGAGGGTATCCCCAGGTGCAGTAGACTGGTAATCTTGGAACCTCCTGACTCAGAATACTGCTACCTTCTCACTGCCATAGGAATGCAGCTAGTTGACAGCTGGCTTCCAGACATGCTTCCCTGTGAGAGCTGAGGACAGGGCAGAACCCTCCCGCTTCCTGCCTGACTGTAGAGTAGCTGCTAACATCCTAATGTTAGTGGCTGGGAGAGGTTGCGGGAAAAGCATGTGTGAGCACTGGGCCTGAACTCCCGTGTATCTGAGTTGAATACAGCGATTTCCAACGACTTTCCTCAACCAGAGTGTAGCTAGGTTCCAAATCCCATGTACGAGCGGGTAGCAGACATCTGCCTCCCATGCATACACACTTCTGAGAGTTGAGCTTAAGGCCTGTACCCCCACATCCAGCCTGCTGGTACCCTTGGCTTCTAAAAGGCCTAGGCTCGCTGTTTGACGGAAGTGCTGGGAGAGGTAATTGGAATCTCCCGGCACACAAGACGAGTGCCTCCAAGCTCAATTCACGATTTCCCAGTAATTCTTGTGGTAGACAGGTGCTACATACTAAGTTCCATATGTGAGAAGGTAGCTGAACGCCTTGTCCAAAAGCATCTTACTTCTGAGAGTTGAGCACACCCTCAGTCCCTCACACTTCCACACTGCCTGCAGAGTGAGTTTCACACGTCTTCACCAGAGACGATTGCCAGAGGCTTCTGAGTACAAGTTAACAATGCAGACCTGGAGGGTATCTCCAGGTGCAGTAGAGTGGTAATCTTGGAACCTCCTGACTCAGAGTACTGCTACCTTCTCACTGCCATAGGAATGCAGCTAGTTGACAGCTGGCTTCAAGACATGCTTCCCTGTGAGAGCTGAGGACAGGGCAGAACCCTCCCGCATCCTGCCTGACTGTAGGAGTAGCTGCTAACATCCTTATGTTAGTGGCTGGGAGAGGTTGCGGGAAAAGCATGTGTGAGCACTGGGCCTGAACTCCCGTGTATCTGAGTTGAATACAGCGATTTCCAATGGCCTTCTTCAATCACAGTGTAGCTAGGTTCCAACTCCCATGTCCGAGTGTGTAGCAGACATCTGCCTCCCATGCATATACACTTCTGAGAGTTGAGCTTATGGCCTGTACCTCCACATCCAGCCTGCTGGTACCCTTGGCTTCTAAAAGGCCTAGGCTCGCTGTTTGACGGAAGTGCTGGAAGAGGTAATTGGAATCACCCGGCACACAAGACTAGTGCCTCCAAGCTCAGTTCAGCGATTTCCTAGTAATTCCTGTGGTAGACTGGTGCTACATACTAAGTTCCATACGTGAGAGGGTAGCTGAACGCCTTGTCCAAAACCATCTTACTTCTGAGAGTTGAGCTCACCCTCAGTCCCTCACAGTTCCACACTGCCTGCAGAGTGAGTATCGGAGGTCTTCAGCAGAGACGTTTGCCAGAGGCTTCTGAGACGCAGGGTAACAATGCAGACCTGCAGGGTATCCCCAGGTGCAGTCGACTGGTAATCTTGGAACCTCCTGACTCAGAATACTGCTACCTTCTCACTGCCATAGGAATGCAGCTAGTTGACAGCTAGCTGGCTTCAAGACATGCTTCGCTGAGAGAGCTGAGGACAGGGCAGAACCCTCCCGCATGCTGCCTGACTGTAGGAGTAGCTGCTAACATCCTAATGTTAGTGGCTGGGAGAGGTTGCGGGAAAAGCATGTGTGAGCACTGGGCCTGAACTCCCGTGTATCTGAGTTGAATACAGCGTTTTCCAACGGCTTTCCTCAACCAGAGTGTAGCTAGGTTCCAAATCCCATGTACGAGCGGGTAGCAGACATCTGCCTCCCATGCATACACACTTCTGAGAGTTGAGCTTAAGGCCTGTACCTCCACATCCAGCCTGCTGGTACCCTTGGCTTCTAAAAGGCCTAGGCTCGCTGTTTGACGGAAGTGCTGGGAGAGGTAATTGGAATCTCCCGGCACACAAGACGAGTGCCTCCAAGCTCAATTCACGATTTCCCAGTAATTCTTGTGGTAGACAGGTGCTACATACTAAGTTCCATATGTGAGAAGGTAGCTGAACGCCTTGTCCAAAAGCATCTTACTTCTGAGAGTTGAGCACACCCTCAGTCCCTCACACTTCCACACTGCCTGCAGAGTGAGTTTCACACGTCTTCACCAGAGACGATTGCCAGAGGCTTCTGAGTACAAGTTAACAATGCAGACCTGGAGGTTATCTCCAGGTGCAGTAGAGTGGTAATCTTGGAACCTCCTGACTCAGAGTACTGCTACCTTCTCACTGCCATAGGAATGCAGCTAGTTGACAGCTGGCTTCAAGACATGCTTCCCTGTGAGAGAAGAGGACAGGGCAGAACCCTCCCGCATCCTGCCTGACTGTAGGAGTAGCTGCTAACCTCCTTATGTTAGTGGCTGGGAGAGGTTGCGGGAAAAACAGGTGTGAGCACTGGGCCTGAACTCCCGTGTATCTGAGTTGAATACAGCGATTTCCAATGGCCTTCTTCAATCACAGTGTAGCTAGGTTCCAAGTCCCATGTCCTAGTGGGTAGCAGACATCTGCCTCCAATGCATACACACTTCTGAGAGTTGAGCTTATGGCCTGTACCTCCACATCCAGCCTGCTGGTACCCTTGGCTTCTAAAAGGCCTAGGCTCGCTGTTTGACGGAAGTGCTGGGAGAGGTAATTGGAATCACCGGGCACACAAGACTAGTGCCTCCAAGCTCAGTTCAGCGATTTCCTAGTAATTCCTGTGGTAGACTGGTGCTACATACTAAGTTCCATACGTGAGAGGGTAGCTGAACGCCTTGTCCAAAACCATCTTACTTCTGAGAGTTGAGCTCAGCCTCAGTCCCTCACAGTTCCACACTGCCTGCAGAGTGAGTTTCGCAGGTCTTCAGCAGAGACGTTTGCCAGAGGCTTCTGAGACGCAGGGTAACAATGCAGACCTGGAGGGTATCCCCAGGTGCAGTAGACTGGTAATCTTGGAACCTCCTGACTCAGAATACTGCTACCTTCTCACTGCCATAGGAATGCAGCTAGTTGACAGCTGGCTTCCAGACATGCTTCCCTGTGAGAGCTGAGGACAGGGCAGAACCCTCCCGCTTCCTGCCTGACTGTAGAGTAGCTGCTAACATCCTAATGTTAGTGGCTGGGAGAGGTTGCGGGAAAAGCATGTGTGAGCACTGGGCCTGAACTCCCGTGTATCTGAGTTGAATACAGCGATTTCCAACGACTTTCCTCAACCAGAGTGTAGCTAGGTTCGAAATCCCATGTACGAGCGGGTAGCAGACATCTGCCTCCCATGCATACACACTTCTGAGAGTTGAGCTTAAGGCCTGTACCTCCACATCCAGCCTGCTGGTACCCTTGGCTTCTAAAAGGCCTAGGCTCGCTGTTTGACGGAAGTGCTGGGAGAGGTAATTGGAATCTCACGGCACACAAGACGAGTGCCTCCAAGCTCAATTCACGATTTCCCAGTAATTCTTGTGGTAGACAGGTGCTACATACTAAGTTCCATATGTGAGAAGGTAGCTGAACGCCTTGTCCAAAAGCATCTTACTTCTGAGAGTTGAGCACACCCTCACTCCCTCACACTTCCACACTGCCTGTAGAGTGAGTTTCACACGTCTTCACCAGAGACGATTGCCAGAGGCTTCTGAGTACAAGTTAACAATGCAGACCTGGAGGGTATCTCCAGGTGCAGTAGAGTGGTAATCTTGGAACCTCCTGACTCAGAGTACTGCTACCTTCTCACTGCCATAAGAATGCAGCTAGTTGACAGCTGGCTTCAAGACATGCTTCCCTGTGAGAGCTGAGGACAGGGCAGAACCCTCCCGCATCCTGCCGGACTGTAGGAGTAGCAGCTTACATCCTTATGTTAGTGGCTGGGAGAGGTTGCGGGAAAAGCATGTGTGAGCACTGGGACTGAACTCCCGTGTATCTGAGTTGAATACAGCGATTTCCAATGGCCTTCTTCAATCACAGTGTAGCTAGGTTCCAACTCCCATGTCCGAGTGGGTAGCAGACATCTGCCTCCCATGCATACACACTTCTGAGAGTTGAGCTTATGGCCTGTACCTCCACATCCAGCCTGCTGGTACCCTTGGCTTCTAAAAGGCCTAGGCTCGCTGTTTGACGGAAGTGCTGGGAGAGGTAATTGGAATCACCCGGCACACAAGACTAGTGCCTCCAAGCTCAGTTCAGCGATTTCCTAGTAATTCCTGTGGTAGACTGGTGCTACATACTAAGTTCCATACGTGAGAGGGTAGTTGAACGCCTTGTCCAAAACCATCTTACTTCTGAGAGTTGAGCTCAGCCTCAGTCCCTCACAGTTCCACACTGCCTGCAGAGTGAGTTTCGCAGGTCTTCAGCAGAGACGTTTGCCAGAGGCTTCTGAGACGCAGGGTAACAATGCAGACCTGGAGGGTATCCCCAGGTGCAGTAGACTGGTAATCTTGGAACCTCCTGACTCAGAATACTACTACCTTCTCACTGCCATAGGAATGCAGCTAGTTGACAGCTAGCTGGCTTCAAGACATGCTTCCCTGGGAGAGCTGAGGACAGGACAGAACCTTCCCGCATGCTGCCTGACTGTAGGAGTAGCTGCTAACATCCTAATGTTAGTGGCTGGAGAGGTTGCGGGAAAAGCATGTGTGAGCACTGGGCCTGAACTCCCGTGTCTCTGAGTTGAATACAGCGATTTCCAACGACTTTCCTCAACCAGAGTGTAGCTAGGTTCCAAATCCCATGTACGAGCGGGTAGCAGACATCTGCCTCCCATGCATACACACTTCTGAGAGTTGAACTTAAGGCCTGTACCTCCACATCCAGCCTGCTGTTACCCTTGGCTTCTAAAAGGCCTAGGCTCGCTGTTTGACGGAAGTGCTGGGAGAGGTAATTGGAATCTCCCGGCACACAAGACGAGTGCCTCCAAGCTCAATTCACGATTTCCCAGTAATTCTTGTGGTAGACAGGTGCTACATACTAAGTTCCATATGTGAGAAGGTAGCTGAACGCCTTGTCCAAAAGCATCTTACTTCTGAGAGTTGAGCACACCCTCAGTCCCTCACACTTCCACACTGCCTGCAGAGTGAGTTTCACACGTCTTCACCAGAGACGATTGCCAGAGGCTTCTGAGTACAAGTTAACAATGCAGACCTGGAGGGTATCTCCAGGTGCAGTAGAGTGGTAATCTTGGAACCTCCTGACTCAGAGTACTGCTACCTTCTCACTGCCATAGGAATGCAGCTAGTTGACAGCTGGCTTCAAGACATGCTTCCCTGTGAGAGCTGAGGACAGGGCAGAACCCTCCAGCATCCTGCCTGACTGTAGGAGTAGCTGCTAACATCCTTATGTTAGTGGCTGGGAGAGGTTGCGGGAAAAGCATGTGTGAGCACTGGGCCTGAACTCCCGTGTATCTGAGTTGAATACAGCGATTTCCAATGGCCTTCTTCAATCACAGTGTAGCTACGTTCCAACTCCCATGTCCGAGTGGGTAGCAGACATCTGCCTCCCATGCATACACACTTCTGAGAGTTGAGCTTATGGCCTGTACCTCCACATCCAGCCTGCTGGTACCCTTGGCTTCTAAAAGGCCTAGGCTCCCTGTTTGACGGAAGTTCTGGGAGAGGTAATTGGAATCACCCGGCACACAAGACTAGTGCCTCCAAGCTCAGTCCAGCGATTTCCTAGTAATTCCTGTGGTAGACTGGTGCTACATACTAAGTTCCATACGTGAGAGGGTAGATGAACGCCTTGTCCAAAACCATCTTACTTCTGAGAGTTGAGCTCAGCCTCAGTCCCTCACAGTTCCACACTGCCTGCAGAGTGAGTTTCGCAGGTCTTCAGCAGAGACGTTTGCCAGAGGCTTCTGAGACGCAGGGTAACAATGCAGACCTGGAGGGTATCCCCAGGTGCAGTAGACTAGTAATCTTGGAACCTCCTGACTCAGAATACTACTACCTTCTCTCTGCCATAGGAATGCAGCTAGTTGACAGCTAGCTGGCTTCAAGACATGCTTCCCTGAGAGAGCTGAGGACAGGGCAAAACCCTCCCGCATGCTGCCTGACTGTAGGAGTAGCTGCTAACATCCTAATGTTAGTGGCTGGGAGAGGTTGCGGGAAAAGCAAGTGTGAGCACTGGGCCTGAACTCCCGTGTCTCTGAGTTGAATACAGCGATTTCCAACGAAGTTCCTCAACCAGAGTGTAGCTAGGTTCCAAATCCCATGTACGAGCGGGTAGCAGACATCTGCCTCCCATGCATACACACTTCTGAGAGTTGAACTTAAGGCCTGTACCTCCACATCCAGCCTGCTGGTACCCTTGGCTTCTAAAAGGCCTAGGCTCGCTGTTTGACGGAAGTGCTGGGAGAGGTAATTGGAATCTCCCGGCACACAAGACGAGTGCCTCCAAGCTCAATTCACGATTTCCCAGTAATTCTTGTGGTAGACAGGTGCTACATACTAAGTTCCATATGTGAGAAGGTAGCTGAACGCCTTGTCCAAAAGCATCTTACTTCTGAGAGTTGAGCACACCCTCAGTCCCTCACACTTCCACACTGCCTGCAGAGTGAGTTTCACACGTCTTCACCAGAGACGATTGCCAGAGGCTTCTGAGTACAAGTTAACAATGCAGACCTGGAGGGTATCTCCAGGTGCAGTAGAGTGGTAATCTTGGAACCTCCTGACTCAGAGTACTGCTACCTTCTCACTGCCATAGGAATGCAGCTAGTTGACAGCTGGCTTCAAGACATGCTTCCCTGTGAGAGCTGAGGACAGGGCAGAACCCTCCCGCATCCTGCCTGACTGTAGGAGTAGCTGCTAACATCCTTATGTTAGTGGCTGGGAGAGGTTGCGGGAAAAGCATGTGTGAGCACTGGGCCTGAACTCCCGTGTATCTGAGTTGAATACAGCGATTTCCAATGGCCTTCTTCAATCACAGTGTAGCTAGGTTCCAACTCCCATGTCCGAGTGTGTAGCAGACATCTGCCTCCCATGCATATACACTTCTGAGAGTTGAGCTTATGGCCTGTACCTCCACATCCAGCCTGCTGGTACCCTTGGCTTCTAAAAGGCCTAGGCTCGCTGTTTGACGGAAGTGCTGGGAGAGGTAATTGGAATCACCCGGCACACAAGACTAGTGCCTCCAAGCTCAGTTCAGCGATTTCCTAGTAATTCCTGTGGTAGACTGGTGCTACATACTAAGTTCCATACGTGAGAGGGTAGCTGAACGCCTTGTCCAAAACCATCTTACTTCTGAGAGTTGAGCTCACCCTCAGTCCCTCACAGTTCCACACTGCCTGCAGAGTGAGTATCGGAGGTCTTCAGCAGAGACGTTTGCCAGAGGCTTCTGAGACGCAGGGTAACAATGCAGACCTGCAGGGTATCCCCAGGTGCAGTCGACTGGTAATCTTGGAACCTCCTGACTCAGAATACTGCTACCTTCTCACTGCCATAGGAATGCAGCTAGTTGACAGCTAGCTGGCTTCAAGACATGCTTCGCTGAGAGAGCTGAGGACAGGGCAGAACCCTCCCGCATGCTGCCTGACTGTAGGAGTAGCTGCTAACATCCTAATGTTAGTGGCTGGGAGAGGTTGCGGGAAAAGCATGTGTGAGCACTGGGCCTGAACTCCCGTGTATCTGAGTTGAATACAGCGTTTTCCAACGGCTTTCCTCAACCAGAGTGTAGCTAGGTTCCAAATCCCATGTACGAGCGGGTAGCAGACATCTGCCTCCCATGCATACACACTTCTGAGAGTTGAGCTTAAGGCCTGTACCTCCACATCCAGCCTGCTGGTACCCTTGGCTTCTAAAAGGCCTAGGCTCGCTGTTTGACGGAAGTGCTGGGAGAGGTAATTGGAATCTCCCGGCACACAAGACGAGTGCCTCCAAGCTCAATTCACGATTTCCCAGTAATTCTTGTGGTAGACAGGTGCTACATACTAAGTTCCATATGTGAGAAGGTAGCTGAACGCCTTGTCCAAAAGCATCTTACTTCTGAGAGTTGAGCACACCCTCAGTCCCTCACAGTTCCACACTGCCTGCAGAGTGAGTTTCACACGTCTTCACCAGAGACGATTGCCAGAGGCTTCTGAGTACAAGTTAACAATGCAGACCTGGAGGGTATCTCCAGGTGCAGTAGAGTGGTAATCTTGGAACCTCCTGACTCAGAGTACTGCTACCTTCTCACTGCCATAGGAATGCAGCTAGTTGACAGCTGGCTTCAAGACATGCTTCCCTGTGACAGCTGAGGACAGGGCAGAACCCTCCCGCATCCTGCCGGACTGTAGGAGTAGCAGCTTACATCCTTATGTTAGTGGCTGGGAGAGGTTGCGGGAAAAACAGGTGTGAGCACTGGGACTGAACTCCCGTGTATCTGAGTTGAATACAGCGATTTCCAATGGCCTTCTTCAATCACAGTGTAGCTAGGTTCCAACTCCCATGTCCGAGTGGGTAGCAGACATCTGCCTCCCATGCATACACACTTCTGAGAGTTGAGCTTATGGCCTGTACCTCCACATCCAGCCTGCTGGTACCCTTGGCTTCTAAAAGGCCTAGGCTCGCTGTTTGACGGAAGTGCTGGGAGAGGTAATTGGAATCACCCGGCACACAAGACTAGTGCCTCCAAGCTCAGTTCAGCGATTTCCTAGTAATTCCTGTGGTAGACTGGTGCTACATACTAAGTTCCATACGTGAGAGGGTAGTTGAACGCCTTGTCCAAAACCATCTTACTTCTGAGAGTTGAGCTCAGCCTCAGTCCCTCACAGTTCCACACTGCCTGCAGAGTGAGTTTCGCAGGTCTTCAGCAGAGACGTTTGCCAGAGGCTTCTGAGACGCAGGGTAACAATGCAGACCTGGAGGGTATCCCCAGGTGCAGTAGAGTGGTAATCTTGGAACCTCCTGACTCAGAATACTACTACCTTCTCACTGCCATAGGAATGCAGCTAGTTGACAGCTAGCTGGCTTCAAGACATGCTTCCCTGGGAGAGCTGAGGACAGGACAGAACCTTCCCGCATGCTGCCTGACTGTAGGAGTAGCTGCTAACATCCTAATGTTAGTGGCTGGAGAGGTTGCGGGAAAAGCATGTGTGAGCACTGGGCCTGAACTCCCGTGTCTCTGAGTTGAATACAGCGATTTCCAACGACTTTCCTCAACCAGAGTGTAGCTAGGTTCCAAATCCCATGTACGAGCGGGTAGCAGACATCTGCCTCCCATGCATACACACTTCTGAGAGTTGAACTTAAGGCCTGTACCTCCACATCCAGCCTGCTGTTACCCTTGGCTTCTAAAAGGCCTAGGCTCGCTGTTTGACGGAAGTGCTGGGAGAGGTAATTGGAATCTCCCGGCACACAAGACGAGTGCCTCCAAGCTCAATTCACGATTTCCCAGTAATTCTTGTGGTAGACAGGTGCTACATACTAAGTTCCATATGTGAGAAGGTAGCTGAACGCCTTGTCCAAAAGCATCTTACTTCTGAGAGTTGAGCACACCCTCAGTCCCTCACACTTCCACACTGCCTGCAGAGTTTCACACTTCTTCACCAGAGACGATTGCCAGAGGCTTCTGAGTACAAGTTAACAATGCAGACCTGGAGGGTATCTCCAGGTGCAGTAGAGTGGTAATCTTGGAACCTCCTGACTCAGAGTACTGCTACCTTCTCACTGCCATAGGAATGCAGCTAGTTGACAGCTGGCTTCAAGACATGCTTCCCTGTGAGAGCTGAGGACAGGGCAGAACCCTCCAGCATCCTGCCTGACTGTAGGAGTAGCTGCTAACATCCTTATGTTAGTGGCTGGGAGAGGTTGCGGGAAAAGCATGTGTGAGCACTGGGCCTGAACTCCCGTGTATCTGAGTTGAATACAGCGATTTCCAATGGCCTTATTCAATCACAGTGTAGCTACGTTCCAACTCCCATGTCCGAGTGGGTAGCAGACATCTGCCTCCCATGCATACACACTTCTGAGAGTTGAGCTTATGGCCTGTACCTCCACATCCAGCCTGCTGGTACCCTTGGCTTCTAAAAGGCCTAGGCTCCCTGTTTGACGGAAGTTCTGGGAGAGGTAATTGGAATCACCCGGCACACAAGACTAGTGCCTCCAAGCTCAGTCCAGCGATTTCCTAGTAATTCCTGTGGTAGACTGGTGCTACATACTAAGTTCCATACGTGAGAGGGTAGATGAACGCCTTGTCCAAAACCATCTTACTTCTGAGAGTTGAGCTCAGCCTCAGTCCCTCACAGTTCCACACTGCCTGCAGAGTGAGTTTCGCAGGTCTTCAGCAGAGACGTTTGCCAGAGGCTTCTGAGACGCAGGGTAACAATGCAGACCTGGAGGGTATCCCCAGGTGCAGTAGACTAGTAATCTTGGAACCTCCTGACTCAGAATACTACTACCTTCTCTCTGCCATAGGAATGCAGCTAGTTGACAGCTAGCTGGCTTCAAGACATGCTTCCCTGAGAGAGCTGAGGACAGGGCAAAACCCTCCCGCATGCTGCCTGACTGTAGGAGTAGCTGCTAACATCCTAATGTTAGTGGCTGGGAGAGGTTGCGGGAAAAGCAAGTGTGAGCACTGGGCCTGAACTCCCGTGTCTCTGAGTTGAATACAGCGATTTCCAACGAAGTTCCTCAACCAGAGTGTAGCTAGGTTCCAAATCCCATGTACGAGCGGGTAGCAGACATCTGCCTCCCATGCATACACACTTCTGAGAGTTGAACTTAAGGCCTGTACCTCCACATCCAGCCTGCTGGTACCCTTGGCTTCTAAAAGGCCTAGGCTCGCTGTTTGACGGAAGTGCTGGGAGAGGTAATTGGAATCTCCCGGCACACAAGACGAGTGCCTCCAAGCTCAATTCACGATTTCCCAGTAATTCTTGTGGTAGACAGGTGCTACATACTAAGTTCCATATGTGAGAAGGTAGCTGAACGCCTTGTCCAAAAGCATCTTACTTCTGAGAGTTGAGCACACCCTCAGTCCCTCACACTTCCACACTGCCTGCAGAGTGAGTTTCACACGTCTTCACCAGAGACGATTGCCAGAGGCTTCTGAGTACAAGTTAACAATGCAGACCTGGAGGGTATCTCCAGGTGCAGTAGAGTGGTAATCTTGGAACCTCCTGACTCAGAGTACTGCTACCTTCTCACTGCCATAGGAATGCAGCTAGTTGACAGCTGGCTTCAAGACATGCTTCCCTGTGAGAGCTGAGGACAGGGCAGAACCCTCCCGCATCCTGCCTGACTGTAGGAGTAGCTGCTAACATCCTTATGTTAGTGGCTGGGAGAGGTTGCGGGAAAAGCATGTGTGAGCACTGGGCCTGAACTCCCGTGTATCTGAGTTGAATACAGCGATTTCCAATGGCCTTCTTCAATCACAGTGTAGCTAGGTTCCAACTCCCATGTCCGAGTGTGTAGCAGACATCTGCCTCCCATGCATATACACTTCTGAGAGTTGAGCTTATGGCCTGTACCTCCACATCCAGCCTGCTGGTACCCTTGGCTTC